>NC_135234.1:20602160-21846726 GCF_051348905.1 Ranitomeya variabilis | reverse complement strand
GCAGAAAAAAACAGGTGGAAACCCCACTTTGTTTATTCTGCAGCATGTTCATGTTTACACCTGCTCCATTATAGGAATCTGCAGGTGGAATCCGCACAAAAAACACAAACAAAAACGCGGTAAATCCGTGGTAATTCCGCAGGTAATCCGCAGTGTGGTTTACCTGCGGATTTACCAAAATCAGTCCAGAAAAATCCGCAGGACTTTCCGCAACGTGTGCACGTAGCCTCAAAGTGCCTTACCCTCTCCCCTTCACTTGCCTAGTCGTCAGCTCCCCAAGTTATCAATAGGTACAACACCATGCACCACCTTGGTAATCCACACCTTCTCCCCCTGCCGGGTAGCCACAGCGGGGCCACACCTTCTTCCCCCCGCCGGGTAGCCACAGCGGGGCCACACCTTCTTCCCCCCCTGCCGGGTAGCCACAGCGGGGCCACACCTCCTCCCCCCCCTGCCGGGTAGCCACAGCGGGGCCACACCTCCTCCCCCCCTGCCGGGTAGCCACAGTGGGGCCACACCTCCTCCCCCTGCCGGGTAGACACAGCGGGGGCCACGCCTTCTCCCCCTGCCGGGTAGCTACAGCGGGGCCACACCTCCTCCCCCCCCCCCCTGCCGGGTAGCCTCAGCGGTGCCACGCCTTCTCCCCCTGCCGGGTAGCCACAGCGGGGCCACACCTCCTCCCCCCCTGCCGGGTAGCCACAGCGGGGCCACACCTCCTCCCCCCCTGCCGGGTAGCCACAGCGGGGCCACACCTCCTCCCCCTGCCGGGTAGACACAGCGGGGGCCACGCCTTCTCCCCCTGCCGGGTAGCTACAGCGGGGCCACACCTCCTCCCCCCCCCCTGCCGGGTAGCCTCAGCGGTGCCACGCCTTCTCCCCCTGCCGGGTAGCCTCAGCGGTGCCACGCCTTCTCCCCCTGCCGGGTAGCTACAGTGGGGCCACACCTTCTCCCCCTGCCAGGTAGCCACAGCGGGGCCACGCCTTCTCCCCCTGCCGGGTAGCCTCAGCGGTGCCACGCCTTCTCCCCCTGCCGGGTAGCCACAGCGGGGCCACACCTTCTCCCCCTGCCAGGTAGCCACAGCGGGGCCACACCTTCTCCCACCGCCGGGTAACCACAGCGGGGCCACGCCGTCTCCCCCCACCGGGTAGCCACAGCAGAGTTCTCCCCCGTCATGCCCTCTCCACTCTTGTTGGTCACATCGGTGCATTGCCTCAGTCATTGCTTCAGGACTGACACCTCTCTGTAGGCAGAACATCACTGGCTTCACCTGTTGTCAGGAAGTTACTGCAGCCTAATACTAATGCAGGATGTGACGTACGTAGGCGCCCTACCGCCGTGTGGAGGTGCCCTTCCATCTGCAGAGTAGGGTCCATCTAAGGGGCTTCTATCCACTGAAGGTATTAAGGACAAATGCCTGCAGAAGGCTACAGATGAGCCCCCAGGGGCCGTCATATATGCTCTGATTCATGCACTGTTGTGGGGCCGCTCTTTCCTGGCAGCGGTGACTAATCTGCAGGCGACTCGATCAGAAACTTTTTTTTTTTTTTTTTTCCTCTTAATGTTTGTATATTTCTTGTAATAATTTGGTGAATGCTCGTTACATGTCGCTGGATAAGTCAGTAACGAGTTACAGCAGTGAGGCGCCAGCGTCGCTCCATCCGAAAATAAAGCATTTCTTACAGGGCATCAGTTCCTGTAATTAAACCTGACGGAGCATTTTACAGTTTACCTTGGAAGATCCTGTGTGGATAAAATCACCACATGATAAATTGATGATAAAAAAAAAAAAAGCAAAAAAAAAAAAATTTATGGTGATTTGTGGAAATTTCAATTCTATAGATTGTGGATGCAGCCCGCAGTGTAAACAATGGTGGTTTCCCTTTTGGTTGCCATGGCTACTTTTCAAGACTTGAGTTTATCTCCATTGCAGTTGTTTCTTTTATGTGTATTTGTTACATAAATGGCTTTTAAAAAGCTTGCATAAATTTGCTTTCAAAGTATCACCCGTTACAGTATTATATCCGTATAGAAGCACAGACGAGGAACCGTGTGTGTGTGTGTGTGTGTGTGTGTATATATATATATATATATATATATATATATATATATATATATATATATATATATATATATATATATATATATATATATATATATATATATATATATATATATATATATATATATATATATATAAATATAAATATAATGGTCCTGGGTGTAGCCATGGCAACCAGAAGGAAAACCTCCATTTAGAAATAAACTATTACATCACAAACTTACTATTTGGCTTGAGAGTGACTTTAAAGAAATACTTAAAGGCAATGTTTTAAAATAATAAAACAATGCGACGTTTCAATAAGTCTTGGTCAAATTTCTTACTGTTTTCTTTCTACAGCTCACATGCCTGATCTATGTGTCTCCATGGCGACAGACTACAAGTAAACCCTATATATGTGTGTGTGTGTGTATATCTCTAACACACACACACACACACACACACACACACACACACACACACACACACACACACACACACACGTGTAATTAGCCTTTACTGGCTATTAAAATGGGGGACCTGCCAAAAAATGTGGGGTCCTCCTATAATTAATCAGCAAAGGCTATGCAGACAGCTGTGAGCTGATATTAATAGCCTAGGAAGGGACCGTGGATACTGCCCCCCCCCCCCCCCAGGCTAAAAGCATCAGCCGCCCCAGAAAAGGCGCATCTCTAAGATGCACCAATTCTTGCACTTAGCCTCGCTCTTCCCACTTGCCCTGTAGCTGTGGCAAATGGGGTGATAGTTGTGGGGTTGATGTCACCGTTGTATTGTCCGGTGACATCAAACCCCGAGGATGGTAATGGAGAGGCGTTGATAAGACGCCCCCATTACTAACCCTATAGTCACATTGTAAGAAAACACACCAAGAATAAAGTCCTTTTAATTGAAAAAATGACAGACTTTTTTAATAATCAGGCGAGGTTGTAAGTATGGTCTTTTTGACGCCTCTTCATTACTAACTTCAGGGCTTGATATCACCGGACAATACAAAAATGCAAAGGTGACATCAACCCCACTTGCCACCGCTACAAGTGGGAAGAGCTGGCAAAGCGCCAGAATTGGTGCATTTAATGTGCCTTTTCTGGGTCTATTTTTAGGCTGGGGGGGCAATATCCATGGCCCATTACCAGCCTGAAAATACCAGCCTCCAGCTGTCTGCTTTAGAAAGGCTGGTTCAGAAGCCGTGTTTGCCGTGCTGCCATGCATATGACAGCGTGTCAAGCACTGTATTGTCGGGCCCCACATTCTAGTGAACGGGGTTCGGGTCCACTCTGCTGGATGACAGGCTGTATGGACGCATCATGCAGCCTGCTATCTGGAGGTAGCAGAGCCGAGTGTGAGGCCACATCCGGCTGTGATGACTTTTCTGTAGCAAATACGCTGCAAAAAAGTCAACCTGCGTATTTGCAGCGTTTTATCACCATCCATTCAAGTCAATAGGTGAAAAACGCTGAAAGAAGTGACATGCTCTGTCAAAAATGCAGCAAAGCACAAAATCCTGATAACAAACAAAAACAATGTGTGTGCATGAGATTTCTGAAATCTCATAGGCTTTGCTGGTACTGTAAAAAGCAGCTGAAAATCAGCGTAAAAAACGCAGCAAAAACGCCCAGTGTGAACTTACCCCAAGTGTGTGTGTGTGTGTGTTGTGAATCTTCTTTCCAGCAATGTCCTATACCTATACCTCTCGTGGACTGAAAACTACAATTATTTTGGAACAAGACACTGGATTGCCAGAATTTCGCTGGTCATTTTTATGACTTGTGTTTAGTGAGAACGTTCTACATTTTGTGGATATTTAATTGTATTTTTCTCTTCCTTCAGTGCATTATGCGGGGGCTTTGGAAGTCTATGTACCGAGCGAATTATTCGTCGAGAATGGCACGTACGCAAAACTACCCTGCACTTTCAAGTCTACAGAGGTAACGAGCGTCACGACCTCCATCACGTGGACATACGCAGAAGAAGGCTCCACTTCTGGGGGCGTCGTGGTAAGTTGTGACGACACCTGACTTTCCTAGCGGACGTCGGGACATCATTGGTGCCGCTCACCTACTTGTGCGGAAGAGAGCGGCTACGGACGACCCTTTTTGTGGCAGAAGTTAGAATCTACAGCAGAGCAATTGGTGCTGCCTGAAAGCTAACGGGAAAGCAGGACAGGTCTTATGCAGCTCTAGTAGTGACTGGAGAATTCAGGCTGGATCTTATGTGGCTTATTTTTCTTCAGGACAAACCCGTCTGACTTATTTTTATCCAGATTTCGTCTTCTGCACATTTGCGTTCAAGTGCATTAAAAATGAAAAAGTTGTTGGTTTCTGCCTTAATATTTCTCTTTTGATCACCTCTCCTTTTTTAGATTTTCTACTTCATCGGCGGGAAGGAGTTCCCCGGTGTTCCGCAACGTTTTAAAGATCGAGTGACCTGGGCCGGAGACATCAATAATAAGGACGTGTCTATCAAGATCGATAAGATTACCTTCAAGGACAACGGCACTTACAGTTGCGCCGTCATGAATCCCCCAGATATTCTCAATACCCCCAAGCAGATAAAGCTGCGGGTCGTGGAGAAGGGTGAGCGGGTTTCTCCTGGCAGACTTCCTAGCATATGATAGATTTGCTCATCTCTTTAAGGATGTGTCTCTTGTCTTCCAGATAATCTCCCTGCGTCCAATGTTCCCTTCTTGGTCGGCATGATCTGCGCTGCTATTGGCGGCTTACTCGTCATCGCCATCATTGTGTTTGCAGTGGTTATAACCAAAAAGAAAAGGTCTAAACAGAATTACACTGGGTGAGTTCCTGTCTATTCCTGTGTGTATGATGTATATGATGCACTTTTATTAAGATGTTTACTATTGGGCTGTTTCTACAGTACACAAGGTTTTGTCTCCCTATAACGACACTGCGATGTGCCCGGGGTGTGAACACGTTCTATACGCGCTTCATTAGGGGTAAAGATAAGCCTATCGCTTGGCAGTGCTTTGTGGTTTTTTTTTGTAGAAGTGTTTTGCATGTTAATCTTGTAGTGTCATTTTGACCTTTTGTATTGTTTAGTGTCAGTTACAGGAAACTGGCAAAGGGCAGTGGTAAGAAAAACATCGCTAGGATGTGCCATCACTTGCCCATCTTGGAGGCATGTTTCCTGAAGAGACACTCCTATCCAGGTGCTATGGAAGGAGTTGTAATAACTGCCAGGCATCTGGTCGGGAGTGGCACCATTCTGGGAAAAGGTACAGAATGAACCTTGGTATTTAGTGTGGCACTGTGCCCACGTTCATCTGGCAAGATGGCACATCCTGGAGATCACTTATATGAACTATTTTAAAGGGCTTGTCCCATTAAGGTATGTGCACAGGATGTTTAATAGGGCGTTGTATGACCACTGGAACCTCGCTGATCCCGAGAGAGGTGGTCCCTAATTCTCTAGAGCAGTAGTGAGCAAGTGCAACCGCTGCTACATTCACCATCTATAGTAGAGTTGGTCGCACACGCTCACTACCGCCCCATTCACCGTCTATAGTAGAGGTGGTCACACACGCTCACTACCGCCTCATTCACCGTCTATAGTAGAGGTGGTCGCACATGCTCAGTACTGCCCTATTCACTGTCTATAGTAGAGGTGGTCGCACACTCACTACCGCCCTAATCACTGTCTATAGTAGAAGTGGTCGCAGGATGGACACGCTCAGTACTGCTCCATTCACTGTCTATAGTGAGCTTGTGTGACCACCTCTACTACCGCCCCATTCACTGTGTATAGTAGAGGTGGTCGCACACACTCACTACCGCCCCATTCACTGTCTATAGTAGAGGTGGTCGCACACGCTCACTACCGCCCCATTCACTGTCTATAGTAGAGGTGGACGCACACGCTCACTACCGCCCCATTCACTGTGTATAGTAGAGATGGTCGCACACGCTCACTACCGCCCCATTCACCATCTATAGTAGAGGTGGTCGCACACTCACTACCGCCCTAATCACTGTCTATAGTAGAAGTGGTCGCAGGACGGACACGCTCAGTACTGCTCCATTCACTGTCTATAGTGAGCTTGTGTGACCACCTCTACTACCGCCCCATTCACTGTCTATAGTAGAGGTGGACGCACACGCTCACTACCGCCCCATTCACTGTCTATAGTAGAGGTGGTCGCACACACTCACTACCGCCCCATTCACTGTCTATAGTAGAGGTGGTCGCACACACTCACTACCGCCCCATTCACTGTCTATAGTAGAGGTGGTCGCACACACTCACTACGGCCCCATTCACTGTCTATAGTAGAGGTGGACGCACACGCTCACTACCGCCCCATTCACTGTGTATAGTAGAGGTGGTCGCACACGCTCACTACCGCCCCATTCACTGTGTATAGTAGAGGTGGTCGCACACACTCACTACCGCCCCATTCACTGTGTATAGTAGAGGTGGTCGCACACGCTCACTACCGCCCCATTCACTGTGTATAGTAGAGGTGGTCGCACACACTCACTACCGCCCCATTCACTGTCTATAGTAGAGGTGGTCGCACACACTCACTACCGCCCCATTCACTGTCTATAGTAGAGGTGGTCGCACACACTCACTACGGCCCCATTCACTGTCTATAGTAGAGGTGGTCGCACACACTCACTACCGCCCCATTCACTGTCTATAGTAGAGGTGGTCGCACACACTCACTACCGCCCCATTCACTGTGTATAGTAGAGGTGGTCACACATGCTCACTACTGCCCCATTCACCCATTCTCGGGATCAATGGGGGTCTCTGGTTGCGATGGGATCCTGCTGCCACCATACATTTACCCTTTTAATAACTTGTTAATGGCATGATCACTTTTTAAAAGGAATTATCTGGTGACATCCAGAAGCAGCACCGATGACGTTGCAACTCGCACGTGCACGATCAGCAGGTATTGTACATGGGTCCTACCCTAAGAAACAGGTCACGTGCACGATACCCGATGATCGTGCACACTTTTTCGGCAGGTGTGCGGGTCCCCACGTCATCGGCTGCCGCTCACTTCTGGTAGTTTGCCTCGATCTATGCAGGGTGACCCTATAAGTCCAACCCCAAAAACAAGAGTGTAATCTACTTCCTATGGTCTGTTCTGGGCATACCTTTTTATAGTTCTCGATCAGGGACCTTTTTTTATGTGCCAAAGTGTCACAGACGATCGCTAGGAGGGTTTAGAAGCCCTACTCCGATCAACTGATCTCTGGCCAAGCTTAAAGCGGTTGTTCAGAATTACAAAAACATGGCTGCTTTTTTTCCTTCCCAAAAATGGCAGAAAGTAACTGTTTTTTAAATGGGACTTATTTTTTTTTCTTTTTCTCTTGTTGAGACCATCCCATAAGACCCCTTATTGCAGTTGTACAAGTCACATAGCTCCTAGCTAATCAGCATCATGGTAAGATCAATGTGATGCGCTGGGCCGGACTCCTGCAGGCGGCACGGACATCCTATATAGCGATCTGCAGTGACCCGGACATGTACCTGCATGAACAGATGCTCGCATTTATCTGGGGGGGGGGGTGATTTGCATGGCTTGGTGATTCGGGGGTCTTTTACTTCTTTCTTCCATAATAAACCACTAAACAAGGCTGAACCTCGGTCCTGCTGGATGGCGCATGGTGTCCGGACCCTTCCTCCCCTTCTTCCTCCTCCATCTCCACACAATGCCAGTCTCTCGCTCTCCCTTACAGAGCCCCAGTACGGTGTAGACGGTGGATTAAGGCCTTATAGCCGGTGTATTTGACTCCTCCACTCTCGAGGCTGGTACTTATATATTCTGTGTGTTTTGCTTAACCGTTAACCGCTTCCTGTCCCCGGTGTGCTGCTCTTATCTCAGCGTGTCTTCTTTCCACCTGTTTCCTGCTGTGCATCTAGTACATCGTAGTGATAAGCATCGGCCGCAGGAGGCTTAGTCAGCGAGGAGCCCAATCTACTGCTCAGGGCAGCTGCTGAGAAGCTCTTTACTTATCACGCAATTTGCTCAGAAGCTGCCGACGACGCGTAGACTCTCCTGACCATAATTCACATTGATCACGGAGAAGAGGGGAACACTCAGACGTGACAGGACATCCTCTAAAATAGTTATTTGCAGAAATGCAACGGAAATTAAATATCCTAGAAAGTCTGCAATGGAGCCCGTCAGCAAGCAGTGTGCAATAAAGCAATAATCCCACCTGGCAGACATTGTGTGCTCACCTTGATTTGTGATAATTATGCTCCATTCACATCCTGAGCTGTCTTTGTAGTTTTGCTAGAATCTAAGGGTATGTGTCCACGTTCAGGATTGCATCAGGATTTGGTCAGGATTTTTCATCAGTATTTGTAAGCCAAAACCAGGAGTGGAACAATTAGAGGAAAAGTATAATAGAAACATATGCACCACTTTTGCATTTATCACCCACTCCTGGTTTTGGCTTACAAATACTGATGAAAAATCCTGACCAAATCCTGATGCAATCCTGAACGTGGACACATACCCTAAGGCTTGTGTACAGACTTTGCAGCGGATTGTTTGTTTTTTTTTTTTGCAGGAAAAATAGTGCGTAATACTTGTTTTTGATGTCTTTTCTTCCCACTGATTTAACGTTCTGCAGATTTAAAAAAAAACAACAACTTTTTGGGTCAAACCTGCAAGGAAAGAAAAATGCGCTGAAAGCTTGAGACTTCAGCGAACGCATTAGTTTTGCTGGTAATGTAAAACACTTTTTTTCCCCCATGGTAAAAAAAAAAAAAAAAACTTCGTAGAAAAAAATCACCAAAAAATGTAGTTTAACAAGCCCTAAGGCTATGTGCATGTAAGGTTTTTTTTTTATTTTATTTTTTTAAAATTATAGTTTTTAGGTTTCCCAAAAATGACAAACTTTCCACTTTTTTTTTTTTTTTTATTATTGAAGTAGTTTGAAAGTGTTTTGTTTTTTTTTTTTGTTTGTTTTTTTTTAACATGCTCAAGAGATTTTTTTTCCTGAAGTTTTTATATATTTGAAGCAGGTGTTTTTGTTTGTTTCTTCTTTACTTTGCCCCCCAAAAATGTGGATTCCGAGAATTTTGTTATTTGACCATATCAGTTGCAAAAAAAATTCTATGTACACAGGGCCTGCGGTTGCAGGATGGGACAATATTGTTCCTGGACACGTGATTTCCTGCGGTGCTGCATTGTGGGTAATGTACTGTCTGCCAGGAAAATTGCCTGTCAGCAGAATTTTGAATACAGCTCTTGATGTGACTGGAGTATGATACATACAAGGTAGATACGGTTTCTCCATTGCAGATGTTTTCACGGTCTGAGTACGGACCGCATTGTCTGGACGGGCCTGCAGATCTCGCCCCGAATGCACAGCCTCCTGTATCCCAAGGGCGTGTTGACTTTGGTCAGGAGAGACGCGGCCGCTCCGTACTCGGGCCGTGAACTTCGGACACCTGCTTCCTGTGATCTGCAACCAGGAGAATTGTGAATGCAGCTTTGGGAGTGACTAGAGTACATGGGACCGTATAATATTCAGTTTCGATTTAGTGGTTGCAGTGGAAATCTCCCTTTAAAGGGGTGGCTCAGGATAATAAAAAACATGGCTGCTTTTTTCTCAGTCGAGTTCCAGTAGGAGATGCTTCCCGTGGTCAAGGGCGGCACTGATTATACAGGCATTGCTTCCTCACCCTGGACAACCACTATAAGTCTGTCACTGGTCGTTCTGCTTCCTCCTAGACGTTACCAGGGGCCCTGTTTGGGGGCCCCACTGTGCCTCTGTGTAGTGCTTACATTGTCCTCCACATCCGGTGTTGAAGTGCATCCCTGTGTTGTGTTTTACACCCCCCTAAGTCCTGTTAGACGCCATTTTTTTTGTAACTTGTGTGTTAGTTTTTTGTTACACATTCCTCATTATTTCATCATTTGTTTTGTGTTTTGTTTTTTTTTTCTTCCCTTCTTTCTGTGTTTTTTTTTTTTGTCTCCATCATTTCTACCATTCTGCCTTTTTTTTTTTTTTTTTTTTTTTTTTTTTTTATATTGTCTGGCTTCATTTGTGTACGGTCCACCATTCCTTCGCTTGCTAGCAGCGGCGGTGACGGCGGCCAGACGGAAAGCTTGATGTCCCCCGTTAAGCAGCCGCCACGCCGGTCTCCCTCTGATACTGAGGCTTTGGTAACCGGCGCCCCCTCTGGAACCGTGCAGGTAAATGCTGAGTGTCGCACGTCTTATCTGCCGCTTTGATTTGCTTCAGCTTTGCGAGGTTTCCTGCTGTGACGTTTGCCGACTGAAATGGACCCTGGGACCCCCGTGCAACATAGATTTTCTCAATCAATGGACCTGTCCGTACAGCAGGAGAGGCGGACATTACTGCATCAGTTAAAGGGGGTCACAGTCATTAACTATGGAGACAGGTGGGGGGTCCGACCTCTGAGACCTCCGAGCCGGTCGTACGTGTAAATGTCGCTGCCATCAGAGCTGCAAAAGCTGCGGTTTATTGTTGGGTTGAGCTTAAAAAAAAGAAAAATTACAGGTAATGGGAAAATTACTACCAGTTACCCATCCAAGCGGACGCGACATTGGTGCGATCCAAAGATAGGAGAGGAATAATCCATCATCTGCTCCCACTGTAGGAAGACCACCACGAGGGAGCCTTTATAGGGGTCATTAGGCTCGTGCAGGAGGGGTCCACATGCCTTAGTCAGACGCCCACTCCCCAAACTGCTGTCACCCTGATCCTTAGCATTGCAGACATATGAATTGCCTTGAATTACTAAGGAGTTTCACCTTTAATGGGAACATCGGCGAGAGTCGCCCCCGATACCCCGGGCAGCGATGTCTCAGAAGTAACCTCGCTCTCTTCTGTTTTCTCAGGGACCAGTAATATACGCTCAGCTGGATCACTCGGGAAAAGCCGGCAACCAGATCAACAAATCCGAAACCGTGGTTTACGCCGACATCCGGAAAAACTGCTGACTTTCCCGCCTTGGACATATAGATGTATATTCCCATAAGCAACTTTTTTTTTTTTTTCCTTTTCCCGTAAGACTTTTATGCGACACGCCATGATTGTCGCTCACACTCGGTGTGCGCCGCTCGGGACCAATGCATGTGACTATAGAGATGTGTATCGTGTATGTAACGTACAGCAGGGTCTACGGCGGAGAAAGGTTCACCGGACCCTCGAATGTACAGCAATGGTTCTAGGTGCCTTCACCAGCGTCGCCCGTGGACCCTGCAGCCGTGAGTAATTTGTGTCCGCTGGTGTCTTGTTGGGTTTATTCACATTTCTGAGGATTATTTCTTCTCCCCCTTCACCTAATCCTGCAGATCCAACATGAACATACATGTGTATCGGAGCCGGAGGGTCTGCTTCATCTGCGGACAGTAGTCTGTAGTCCGGGGGCTTTATCCTCATTGGTGCTGCCCTAAAGGGTCATCCGTGGGTTTCTACATATTTCGGATGTAGCAGAGCCGAGTGTGTCTTGCTCTGCCGTATCATCTGTGCTACTCTGAAAAGTGTCGCCTCCCTTGGCACTCATGGTGCCGTTCCTCTTCTTCCTCCTGGAATTAATTGCTAACTGCTTAATCCCTTACAGGCTAATAGTCAGTCATTTGTTGCGTTTTTATTTTTTTTCTATTTCCAGGAGGAATAGTAGAAGGACTAGATAGTACAAAGAAGAACAAACTGGGTAAAGTAAGGACTTCCTGAAGTTGCAGATCTTGTATATTAATCGCACGCTCGGGTCTGCTACATCTGGACGTTCACTCCCAGATATGTGCAGTTAGTCTCTGACGTCTGCCGCCTGTTACTAGTGCATGGGATTTTTCTTTTTTTTTTTTTTTTTTTTTTTTGCGTCCTCATTTCATATTTATTTTGTATTATACTTTATTTTTTGGAGGGAAAAATATAAAAAACAAACAAAAAAAAAAAAAACTGCCCCCTTAACCCTCTGCAAAGCATTAAAACAAAACTGGATGGGCTGTGACATCACTAATGCTCCATAGAAAACTCAGTTGCTTCACTCTATGACATCACAACCCCACCTTCTTGCTTTACACTACATCTGTACGCTAATCATCACGCATTAATCTTGGCTGTAAAGCCAGATTCTTCTTTTTTTTTTTTTTTTTTTCTTTTATAATTTATTTTTAACAAAAACAAAACACAACGCACTGCCAAAAATAACGGTGTCCCTTTTCGAGGCAGAACTCGGCACCAATAACCTTCCACCTGCAGAGCCTTACTCTTTGGATGTCGGCGATGTCGCAGCTGCTGGGCCTGTTAACATTAAAAAAACACTATTTTACCAGTGTATATTTTGCGTCTTTTGCTAGAATTGCATCCAATTCTGCAATTTTTGAGGTACTACAGCACTCTCTTTTAAGCCGTGGTGAACGATTGCAGAATTGCAAATGCAGCTCTGGGTGCAACTGGAGAATAAAGTAACTTATCGAGCAGTTTAATCCTAGAAAGCGATTTACTCCTAACTAGAAATGTCCTTTTAATCCTCCGTCTGCATTAATCTGTCAGCACTAGAATATTGTACATACTTTATTTAACGTCACTCTGAGCTCCGGAGCTGCATGCCTCAGCGTGGTTTGGCCATATTTTTTTTATATTTAATAGAAAAAAATAATAAAAAAAAAATATATATTGAAAAAGTCAAACTGTTCTGAAAGTAATTTTTAGAAACCACCCTGAACGTGAAGGGGATGTGTAAGGGAGAAACTTCATGAGACGTATCTCCGTCTCCAGGTAGGAGAGACGTGAGACGGACGCCTGAGCGCGTCGCAGTTGAACACTAAGGGACCCGAGGTCAGTTGGCGTCACGGGAAACTAATCGTACGTGTGGTGGGTGTACAAAAATGTCCGCCTTTCTTCCTCTCGGCCCGTTTTTAGATGTTGTATTTGCAGTTATTTGCCGGTGATCGTTCGTCATCCGTTTCCGCGTTGCTTGCCAATAATTCCGCCTGCCAAGAAACTTGTGTATGTTCATAATCTACGCTTACAGCAGCGTTTCATGGTTATTTGGGCAACCTTAAAGCGTATCGATATGTGCACATGAACCTCCTGGGAGAAAAAAAGAAATCTCATGTAGTGTAAAAAATGGTAAATTGTAAAGGAGGGAGGAGGGAGATGCAGCTGCAGATTTTCATTCATTTTCTTCCTGTCTCAGGATGCAATACAGTGGGAGCTAAGCCGCAGTCTGCACATTACCCCCGTATACAGCGGCCTAAGGAGAGATTGGGTATGCTTTAATGGGGTTCTTTATTATCATCAGCATCATCAGTGGCAGCTGAAGCAAAACCATAGGTCACCAATGAATGTTTTATACAGCCGTACCCGCAAAGGGAATGCAAGAGCCGCGCAAAACTGGTGCTTTACTTTTGCTTGAAGTGGCGGATGTGGGGTCTATTTAAGAATTCAAGCTAGCCGTGAATTTAAAGGACACCCCTAAATCAGTTGGGAGTGTTTAATTACTCATTAATAAGAATCATTCACTCTATGGCTGCCCTTAAAGAGCCTAATCATGTTGTGAAACTTTATAATCTACTTGTCTCCTTTTTAATCACCTTTTACACTACATGCATCATATTCTACTCCAGAGCTGCACTCACTGTGTACATACATTACATTACTGATCCTGAGTTACATCCTGTATTATACCCCAGAGCTGCACTCACTATTCTGCTGGTGCAGTCACTGTGTACATACATTACATTATTGATCCTGAGTTACATCCTGTATTATACCCCAGAGCTGCACTCACTATTCTGCTGGTGCAGTCACTGTGTACATACATTACTGATCCTGAGTTACATCCTGTATTATACCCCAGAGCTGCACTCACTATTCTGCTGGTGTAATGTGTGCACTCCGTATCGCTTCTATTTTGTTTTATAGGTTTTAGTATGTCACTTACTGTGTTGAAGAGATCACTCATCTCACAGACAGAATTACAATTAGAGGTGACATCTCAATATAGCTAACAAGGGATCCAACATTCACAATAGGGGATGTCACAGCTCACCTTCTCCACCTACCCGCACTGTGACCTCTGCACAGGATACAGAGCATGTCTACAACACGCTCCCCACAAATAAATGAGACAGGTCTATGTATCTGTTGTGCAGTTTCTGTAAATACAGTGAGATGTCCACCCCCCCCCCAATAGTCATGTACAGAATATTAAATTAAAGAAAATATTAATCAATTTCTTGAATTAATTATTAAAAATAATATATTGTAGATGATCCCTTTAATTTGAAGTTCTGTACAGTAGAAGCTCCTGACACAGACCTGTGCTCCAACCAGCTGATTAAGGGCGGCCATACATACACGGGCCGATGTAAGGGCGGCTGTACACGGGCGGGCCGATGTAAGGACGGCTGTACACGGGCGGGCCGATGTAAGGGCGGCTGTACACGGGCGGGCCGATGTAAGGACGGGCATACACGGGCGGGCAGATGTAAGGGTGGACGTACACGGGCGGGCCGATGTAAGGGCAGCCATAGGGCCTTGTATCATCTGTTCATCCTCTGACCTTTAAAAAAAAAAAAAAAAAAAGAGAGAAAAAATTACCTGAAAATGTCTGCGCTACATGGACGTCAGATCCTCCCCATCGCTTGTTAGTAGGGGGTCATTATGAGAGGGGCGTCCGCTCATGGGGTAGATGTCAGGGCAGACTCTCCCCCTGGCACCACCATCGCAGGAGGCCGCCGATACTTTATAACATTCCTGGTGAATATTTGCTCTTGTTTCATAATCGCTGCGTTACTTTTGTTTCCATTTTTTTGTTTCTTTGACTTGTAAACTGGAATTGTATTTTTCATGCCTCGGATTGCATTCAGATGTTGTCTGCTGTAAGGTGCCAGGACCGGAGGTGGGGTCCCCTGTCCCCCCAACTACCACCACCACCAGCTCCTGAACATCCTGCGGATTTCATATCAGTGCAATTGTCAAAATTATATTTTCTGTATTTTTTACAGTTAATTATACTGGAATAAAGTTATTTTGAAAAACTGAGACGTCGTCCCGACTGTTGTCGTCTCGATTTGCCGCCGATCAGTTGGGGGTCACCGGATGTCTGCGCTCTCGCTCGCTCATGGCTGAAGTTTGACAACTCTTGTGAACCATAAACGTGCTCAGCAGTTGTCACTTTCTCTTCCTTTACTTAGAAGGTGAGAACGCTCCAACAAAGACAACTGCGGGGCGATGCGAGGGGTCGTCAGAAGTTCCTCCAAACTTTTTGATGCTCTTCTTTGCTTGGTCACTGATCTTAGAGGACAAGTTGGTAAAACAAGTCACTTACAATGGCCTCCTCCAGACTTGTCACTAAGCAACAGCCCAAATACGAGTGACGCCAGCCCCCGAGTGACAGATCCGGCTTTGTCTTCGCGCTGGGATGGAAATCTGTATTTATATGGGCCGAAACAGATGCAAAGGAGAATGTTGGCGGGTCCCAGAGCTTAACCCTTGATGGGGGTTCTCCTTCCATTTTTAAGTGTCCACCTGCCTCCTGGCCTCATGCTTTCTCTGCTGCGATGCGCTCCTAATTGACAGTACAGCACGGGTGCTGCGCCACATTTTTGTCACCCTCAGAGCAGCACTTACAAGCTCTACAGCAGAGAGCTTGTAAGTAGTGATCAGTGAACCCAAAGTTTGGGATTGGAACCTAGTGTCCGATGCTGAACTCTCAACACGGACTTATCCCAGAAGTCTGTTTTTACAGTTTGTGAGTTGAGAGAGGAGAGAGATTTACCAACTCCAAAGTTCGGGTCCCCATTGATTTCTATGGGGTTCGGGTACATTTTGGTCTAAAGCTCAGCTGCTCCTGAACTTCCACAAGTCAGCTCATTGCTATTTGTAAACACTGCACTCCTTGCTTAGGAGAGCGACCCCCAATAGACTGCAGCGGTGGTCAGTAATGTAAGCTACAAGCATTTCACTATCAAATTAAAAATTTTCAGGAATTTGCTTGCATTTTACCAGATGAGAAGAAACCACCCTTAAAGTGCATCGCCACAGTTTCCATGCACATCACCTATCAATTCCATTGTGAGTCGAGTCTAATTGCGGGGCTAAAAGGCTAAAATGTGTCCACATGCTATCCATTTAAAAAAAGAAAAAAAAAAGTAAAACGGCTGTGTGAATGAGCCCTTCATGGTCTGCATGTAATCCTTCTAGGATGTTAATAAACCTCATAACATGATACCTGATTCTCCAGTAGTCATGAACCTGCTGGAAGCGAGAGCCCAAGGTCCGTTATTGCCAGTGAGAATACTGCGGAGTGAGATGATAAAACGGTGTCTGCTAGATACTTGGTCATAACGTTTTACCAGTATTCAGTGCGCTCCCCCTAGTGGTGGCTGCAGACAGGATCTTATCATGTATCTCGGCATACAGGGAGCTCCCCCTAGTGGTGACTGCAGACAGGGTCTTATCATGTATCTCTGCATACAGGGAGCTCCCCCTGCTGGTGGCTGCAGACAGGATCTCATCATGTACCTCTGCATACAGGGAGCTCCCCCTGCTGGTGGCTGCAGACAGAATCTCATCATGTACCTCTGCATACAGGGAGCTCCCCCTGCTGGTGGCTGCAGACAGAATCTCATCATGTACCTCTGCATACAGGGAGCTCCCCCTGCTGGTGGCTGCAGACAGGATCTCATCATGTACCTCTGCATACAGGGAGCTCCCCCTGCTGGTGGCTGCAGACAGAATCTTATCATGTATCTCTGCATACAGGGAGCTCCCCCTAGTGGTGGCTGCAGACAGAATCTTATCATGTATCTCTGCATACAGGGAGATCCCCCTAGTGGTGGCTGCAGACAGGATCTTATCATGTATCTCGGCATACAGGGAGCTCCCCCTGCTGGTGGCTGCAGACAGGATCTCATCATGCACCTCTGCATACAGGGAGCTCCCCCTAGTAGTGGCTGCAGACAGGATCTTATCATGTATCTCTGCAGACAGGGAGCTTCCCCTAGTGGTGGCTGCAGACAGGATCTTATCATGTATCTCTGCATACAGGGAGCTCCCCCTAGTGGTGGCTGCAGACAGGATCTTATCATGTATCTCTGCATACAGGGAGCTCCCCCTAGTGGTGGCTGCAGACAGGATCTTATCATGTATCTCTGCATACAGGGAGCTCCCCCTAGTGGTGGCTGCAGACAGGATCTTATCATGTATCTCTGCATACATGGAGCTCCCCCTAGTGGTGGCTGCAGACAGGATCTTATCATGTATCTCTGCATACAGGGAGCTCCCCCTAGTGGTGGGTGCAGACAGGATCTTATCATGTATCTCTGCATACAGGGAGCTCCTCCTAGTGGTGGGTGCAGACAGGATCTTATCATGTATCTCTGCATACAGGGAGCTCCCCCTAGTGGTGGCTGCAGACAGAATCTTATCATGTATCTCTGCATACAGGGAGCTCCCCCTAGTGGTGGCTGCAGACAGAATCTTATCATGTATCTCTGCATACAGGGAGCTCCCCCTAGTGGTGGCTGCAGACAGAATCTCATCATGTATCTCTGCATACAGGGAGCTCCCCCTAGTGGTGGCTGCAGACAGAATCTCATCATGTATCTCTGCATACAGGGAGCTCCCCCTAGTGGTGGCTGCAGACAGGATCTCATCATGTATCTCTGCATACAGGGAGCTCCCCCTAGTGGTGGCTGCAGACAGGATCTCATCATGTATCTCTGCATACAGGGAGCTCCCCCTAGTGGTGGCTGCAGACAGGATCTCATCATGTATCTCTGCATACAGGGAGCTCCCCCTAGTGGTGGCTGCAGACAGGATCTCATCATGCATCTCTGCATACAGGGAGCTCCCCCTAGTGGTGGCTGCAGACAGGATCGCATCATGCATCTCTGCATACAGGGAGCTCCCCCTAGTGGTGACTGCAGACAGGATCTCATCATGCATCTCTGCATACAGGGAGCTCCCCCTAGTGGTGTCTGCAGACAGGATCTCATCATGCATCTCTGTATACAGGGAGCTCCCCCTAGTGGTGGCTGCAGGCATGATATTATCTGGTATCTATATAGGGAGCTCCCCCTAGTGGTGACTGCAGACAGGATCTTATCATGTATCTGTATACAGGGAGCTCCCCCTAGTGGTGACTGCAGACAGGATCTTATCATGTATCTCTGTATACAGGGAGCTCCCCCTAGTGGTCGCTGCAGACAGGATCTTATCATGTATCTCTGTATACAGGGAGCTCCCCCTAGTGGTGACTGCAGACAGGATCTTATCATGTATCTCTGTATACAGGGAGCTCCCCCTAGTGGTGACTGCAGACAGGATCTTATCATGTATCTCTGTATACAGGGAGCTCCCCCTAGTGGTGGCTGCAGACAGGATCTTATCATGTATCTCTGTATACAGGGAGCTCCCCCTAGTGGTGGCTGCAGACAGAATCTCATCATGTATCTCTGCATACAGGGAGCTCCCCCTAGTGGTGGCTGCAGACAGGATCTCATCATGTATCTCTGTATACAGGGAGCTCCTCCTAGTGGTGGCTGCAGACAGGATCTCATCATGCATCTCTGTATACAGGGAGCTCCCCCTAGTGGTGACTGCAGACAGAATCTCATCATGTATCTCTGTATACAGGGAGCTCCCCCTAGTGGTGACTGCAGACAGGATCTTATCATGTATCTCTGTATACAGGGAGCTCCCCCTAGTGGTGGCTGCAGACAGGATCTTATCATGTATCTCTGTATACAGGGAGCTCCCCCTAGTGGTGGCTGCAGACAGGATCTCATCATGTATCTCTGCATACAGGGAGCTCCCCCTAGTGGTGGCTGCAGACAGGATCTCATCATGTATCTCTGCATACAGGGAGCTCCCCCTAGTGGTGGCTGCAGACAGGATCTCATCATGTATCTCTGCATACAGGGAGCTCCCCCTAGTGGTGGCTGCAGACAGGATCTCATCATGCATCTCTGCATACAGGGAGCTCCCCCTAGTGGTGACTGCAGACAGGATCTCATCATGCATCTCTGCATACAGGGAGCTCCCCCTAGTGGTGACTGCAGACAGGATCTCATCATGCATCTCTGCATACAGGGAGCTCCCCCTAGTGGTGTCTGCAGACAGGATCTCATCATGCATCTCTGTATACAGGGAGCTCCCCCTAGTGGTGGCTGCAGGCATGATATTATCTGGTATCTAAATAGGGAGCTCCCCCTAGTGGTCGCTGCAGACAGGATCTTATCATGTATCTCTGTATACAGGGAGCTCCCCCTAGTGGTGACTGCAGACAGGATCTTATCATGTATCTCTGTATACAGGGAGCTCCCCCTAGTGGTGACTGCAGACAGGATCTTATCATGTATCTCTGTATACAGGGAGCTCCCCCTAGTGGTCGCTGCAGACAGGATCTTATCATGTATCTCTGTATACAGGGAGCTCCCCCTAGTGGTGACTGCAGACAGGATCTTATCATGTATCTCTGTATACAGGGAGCTCCCCCTAGTGGTGACTGCAGACAGGATCTTATCATGTATCTCTGTATACAGGGAGCTCCCCCTAGTGGTGGCTGCAGACAGGATCTTATCATGTATCTCTATACAGGGAGCTCCCCCTAGTGGTGGCTGCAGACAGGATCTCATCATGTATCTCTGCATACAGGGAGCTCCCCCTAGTGGTGGCTGCAGACAGGATCTCATCATGTATCTCTGCATACAGGGAGCTCCCCCTAGTGGTGGCTGCAGACAGGATCTCATCATGTATCTCTGCATACAGGGAGCTCCCCCTAGTGGTGGCTGCAGACAGGATCTCATCATGTATCTCTGCATACAGGGAGCTCCCCCTAGTGGTGGCTGCAGACAGGATCTCATCATGCATCTCTGCATACAGGGAGCTCCCCCTAGTGGTGACTGCAGACAGGATCTCATCATGCATCTCTGCATACAGGGAGCTCCCCCTAGTGGTGACTGCAGACAGGATCTCATCATGCATCTCTGCATACAGGGAGCTTCCCCCTAGTGGTGGCTGCAGACAGGATCTCATCATGCATCTCTGTATACAGGGAGCTCCCCCTAGTGGTGGCTGCAGGCATGATATTATCTGGTATCTATATAGGGAGCTCCCCCTAGTGGTCGCTGCAGACAGGATCTTATCATGTATCTCTGTATACAGGGAGCTCCCCCTAGTGGTGACTGCAGACAGGATCTTATCATGTATCTCTGTATACAGGGAGCTCCCCCTAGTGGTGACTGCAGACAGGATCTTATCATGTATCTCTGTATACAGGGAGCTCCCCCTAGTGGTGACTGCAGACAGGATCTTATCATGTATCTCTGTATACAGGGAGCTCCCCCTAGTGGTGACTGCAGACAGGATCTTATCATGTATCTCTGTATACAGGGAGCTCCCCCTAGTGGTGACTGCAGACAGGATCTTATCATGTATCTCTGTATACAGGGAGCTCCCCCTAGTGGTGGCTGCAGACAGGATCTTATCATGTATCTCTGTATACAGGGAGCTCCCCCTAGTGGTGGCTGCAGACAGGATCTCATCATGTATCTCTGCATACAGGGAGCTCCCCCTGCTGGTGGCTGCAGAACCACAGTCCGCAGGAGGTGTAAGGCTTAGAAAAAACAGCTCTTTGATTCCTATATAGATACACTGTGAAATAATTATTAGCACCGAATATGATGTGAATGTTACTATAGAATATGACTTTGCTCAGCTCCAGCTGGTTGATATAAGGATCTGGACAATGTGTTGCAAAAGTCATGGCTGAATGCCCCCATCTCTTGTCCTCCCTCTTGAGTGAGAAGTGGCATTAGGCCGCCGTAAATCTCACCAGGTGTTTGGCACAAGGAGAAGGAAGCATGTGAAGAATGTCAGGGATTCATTATGGGATCGTCTTATCTCACAGACGCCTGCACTGGAAGCCCTCACTCTTCACAGGGCAGCAACTGCTCAGTATGAATCCTAACATGCAAGACCCTTCTTTCCCCAAGAAAAAAAGATAAGGGATTTCTCCCATGTGAGGCTCCCCCCCCACTGCTCCATTTTTTTAAATAAAATTGTGTATAAAGGACATCAGCATCAGGGGTCAACATGGGCCCTCTGCCTGCTCTGCACAGCCCAACACTCGGCAAACTGCAGAGCTCTGTGTGTCCTGATGCTGGAAAGATATATATCTTGGTGCAGTGTTAGGCTACTTTCACACTAGCGTCGTTTGCAATGAGTCGTTCAGGAGAAAAAAAACGCATCCTGCAAAGTTGTCTGCAGGATGCGTTTTTTCCCCATAGACTAACATTACCGACGCATTGCGACGTATTGCCGCACGTCGCAACCGTCATGCTTTGGTGGAGCGCCGCCACAAAAAATGCTACATGTAACTTTTTTGTGCGTCGAGTCCACCATTTTCGACCGCGCATGCACGGGCGAAACTCCTCCCCGGACCTTGCAATGGGGCAGCGGAAGCGTTGTAAGACTGCATCCACTGCCCACGTCGGGCATTTCTTTCACAGCATGCGTCGGCCCGACGCACTGCGACGGGCCCGTACCGACGCTGGTGTGAAAGCAGCCTTAGCCAGTAGATAGAACAATATTCAGAATTGAGAGTCCTCAGTGGTTGTTACCTTTTTAATGGCTAACTGAAAAGATTGTAACACGTTGCAGCTTTCAAGACTACTCCGGTCTCTTCATCAGACATACAAAATCTGAAGAATCACATATTTATACACAACACAGCACAGAACTGTCATTATGGGAGAGTGATAAACAGTTGTGTCCATAAATATTGGAACAGTTCATAGATATGGAGAGTGAAAGTTTTAGGGTATGTGCACACGATTTGGTGAAATTTGCATCTGAGGTCACTGGCACGTCAGCTGTGTTTTTGATGTGTTTTTTTTCAGTGCATGTGTTTTTTTTTCACTTGAAATAAAGCTAATTGAAAGTTGCCTTCTGGAATGGAAAAAAAAGTGATTTCCTGTTTGCAGATATATTGGGGTATGTTCCCACAGTCAGTAAATGCTGCGGATTGGAAGCTGCGTACATTCCCAGCGACCAAACTGCAGCATCGTGGATGGAATTTCAAGAAATCTCATCTCCACTATGCGTACACCGATGCCTGCGGCTCACCCGCAGAGACTGACATGCGGCGCGTCTTTCCAGACTGCAGCACGTCAATTTATGTAGTGGAGATGCTCCATCTCCGCTGTGTAAAATTACCAATACACTTTCATTAGATGCGGTAATGCAGTTTTATCTTCCTAGTCACAAGCGTATTTAGGCCATGTGCCCACGCTGCGGATTCCATTGTGGAATTTTCCACAGCGGATTTGATAAATCCGCAGTGCAAAACCGCTGCGGATTTATTGCGGTTTCTGTTGTGGGTTTACACCTGCAGTTTTCTATTGGAGCAGGTGTAAACCCACAGCGGAATCTGCACAAAGAATTGATATGCTGTGGAATATAAACCGCTGCGTTTCCGCGCGTTTTTTTCCGCAGCATGTGCACTGCGGATTTCATTTCCCATAGGTTTACATTGTACTGTAAACTCATGGGAAACCGCTGCGGACCCGCAGCGTGTGCACATACCCTAACTGCAGGAACGCAGCTTACTACTCATGTAGTAATTTAAATAATAGTGAATCTTGTGACACAGCCAGAAGTACACGACACAAGAAGTGGAGGAAAGCACAAAGAGGGGACCCCTCCTTTTTAATAAACTTGTATAAAGTAGCGTTGGGTCTATATATGTAAACCAGACCACTGAGGCTGGTATTTCAGGCTGGTAAGGATCCAATATCCATGAACCTTACCGGCCTGATAATACTAGGCTGCAGCAGTCTGCTTACCTTGGCTGATTAGCAAAAGTAGTGGGATTCCCTCCAACAACAAAAAAAAGTGGGATCCCCTTATTTTTTATTCTTAACCAGCGAAGGAAAAAGCAGACAGCTGCGGCCTGGTATTCTCAGGCTGGTGAGGCCCATGGATTTTGGCTCTCACCAGCCTAAAAACAGCAGCCCGCAGCTGCCCCACAATTGTCACATCCAAAGATACGCCAATTGTGGCACTTTACCTGGATCTTCCCACGTGCCTGGAGCGGTGGCAAGTGGGGTAATATTTGTGGGGTTGATGTCACCTTTGTATTGTCCGGTGACATCAAGCCCACATCTTACTAATCGAGAAGCGTCTAAGACACCTATCCATTACTAATCCCATAGTTATATGGTAAACACACAGCAAGAACAAAATATTTTAATTGAAATATTGACAGATTCCTCTAATAGATCTTAATTAAGCCGTACTTACTGCATCGCCTATTCTATCGATGCTCTCGTTCTCCTGTAAGAGGATTAAAATAATAAAAGCAACAATACCCTTACCTATCCGCCGAGAAGATAAGCCTACTGTCCCATGACACGCCCAGCTCTGCTACATCTGGATGCCGTTGGCTGAACGGTGGGATTATGCCACCATCCAGCCTGACCCAGCAGAGCTTGAAGATGACACCGGAGATGTCCCCGGCGGTCACGTGCACGGCTGTTCTCGCGGTCAGATCATTGCGAGAACTGCAGTGTAGGTGGACTTCCGGCTGAAACAAGGTACACCATTATTTAAATTAGTACACGTGTAGTAAGCTGCGTTCTCACACTTAATATGAATGTGGTTAGGAAGATACTGCGGTTTTATTGCATGTAATGAAAGTGTATGGGTAATTTACACAGCAGAGACTGAGCGCCTCCACTACATAAATAGACATGCTGCAGTCTGGAAAGACGCGCCGCACGTCCGTCTCTGCAGGTGGACATTGGTGCACGCATAGTGGGCATGGGGATTCTAGAAATCCCATCTCCAGTATGCTGTAACATCTGGCCGCTGTGGATGTACCCTTATTGTCAAGATTACAGCACGTCCCAAACATCAGAAAAATGACGCCCCAACCAGGATCCTATGGGCCTCGTTCATTATTTCCATGTATTGGACGCAGTGAACACATGCGCATTCACCTGCATTCAATAGACAATAAAACATTCCCTCTCCTTATCTATGAACTGTTCCAATCTTTATGGCCACAACTGTTTATCCCTCTCCCATAATGATACTTCTGCTTCACTTCACTTGTCTTATCTATGGCATTATTTCTCTGCTGTGTTGTGTATAAATATGATTCTTCGCATTTTGTATTATACACAGCACTGAAATAATGCAACAGATACCGAAGCTGTTCTGCTTCTGATGGCCCCTTGTTATCAGGCTGGACACTCACTAATATAGACCATGCTAAGATTGACTGACAGGTGGGCGACCGACCAGTGGAATTTTGTAAGCAGATTTGGACAGGAACAAAGAATAATTAATTTTATGCAATAATTTTTTTTTTATAATTTAGATATTGTTGCTTTATTACCTTCAAAAAAAAAAAAAAAAAAAAGCGGTTCGGACGTTGCAATTTATATATAAATATATGGAGTAGAAACCCAGAATCTGACTACACAGGGTCTGTTTGTAGTCTGTAGCCATGGAGACACATAGGTCTGCATCAGAGCTGAAGGCATAAAAGCAGGAAGGTGATGATCCATCGATTGTGTGTCCTGTGCGCCACCGAGTGGACAGTCTAAGACGACATCACAGTTTTTCTCATTCCTGGTAGATGTGTAATAACCGGCGCCTGAATTTTTCGAGGTGGTGATGCTCCTGTAACTTAAAATAGCTGCTAATCATTATTCTCCCGGAGAAAGGAAAACCTTAAATCTATACTTTTTTTTTTGCATATGGGAGAGGGAAACAGTGCAATAGGATATGCCATAAATGTCTGACAAACTGCTTTCGGTACCTGTCACCAGTGCTGTAAATATTCAGAGGATGGCACTGAGGGGTTAACGACTGATTCTCATCATGTACGCCTCTCCAGCAGCGCCACCTAGTGCTCATCTGCAATTACAGCAAGTCCCAAACTTACAAAAATCAGAAACTGACGCCCCAACCAGAATCCTATGGGCCCCATTCATTATTAGTCCACGTATTGGACGCGGTGAATCCGGACGGTTCAGTGACCGCATGCGGATTCACCTGCGTTCAATAAACGGCAGCTCTTGGACGCAATGGACATGCGCTGCTAGGACTGGATCGTGGGCAGCCGGCCTTAAACGTTTCTGCAAATTTTGCAACATTTTATTGGAATCTGCAGGGGATTTTTTTTTTTTTGCTTATAAAAAGGTGCAAATTTTTTTTTTTTTTAAATTTTGTGCAAAAATTCAGGGTGTACCTGTCGTATTTAAGAATTTGGTGCAAAAAACATCAACTAATATCACATGAAAAAATGCTGAACTGGGTCCTAGTGCACAGAAGGATCCAGTGACTAATACATGGGAGGGTTCGTCCAGTCCTAACACTGATAGTTTATATAACGGACACGCGGCGCACCTTTAACTGCTATAAACTAGTGCTCGGTTTCCCTGCAGCGCCACCACTGGACAGATAAAGTATTGCACTGAAATATCTGGACTCTGCACACTCTTTAGCACTCCTATGGGTAACAGACGATTGCTGCTCCAAAATTGTCCCTGCCATGTAATCATCAGACACCTCACATCAAAATAGCAAATTACCTCTTTGTCCAGGGGATAATCACTTGTTCTCAGGACCCCCAGCAATAAGGCTCGAGTCCAGTCCCCACATATTCAACCTCCGCTCCAATCATGGTCTATGGGACTGATGGAAATATCCGCTTTCTCCTGCGGCCCAACAGGCAATAAATGGAGGCGCTCCACTCCCGGGACCCCTCAGCGATCACAAATAATGACCCCACCAGAAAAGACAACACAATTATGAAAATGAAGGGTTTTTTTATTCTTATTATTTTCTTTTCAATACTATTAAGCTCTGCGATAACACAGGCAAGTGGCACTGAAATCTGCTGAACACTGGGAGGGCCTCCGGGGGGCGCTGACAACACCCGCGGGGTGGACGCCCCTTCTCACATAATACACGGGAGCGCTACCGCTCTCTTTGGGACATGCACGTCGATGGAGAATTCCTGCATTTTTGGGGTTTTCCCCGGTGACAGCTTATTCCCGACAAAGTGAACACAAAAAAAAAAAAGAAAACAAATTGTATACAAAATATAAAATATCTTAAATATTTATAAACATTGGCAGAAAAAAATAGAAGTGTATGAAAATATTTTTAGATTTTTCTCCTCCTTGCTCATCTCTTCCACCGCACTTGCTCCCGTTTCCTCTGCTGCCCCCCAGTCTGTCCACTATGTTGTGGCCGTGCGAGCAGCGGTGGTGGCGTCAGCCGTGGGCCGTCAGTGGGGTTTGAGTCCGTAGCTGTTCAGGGGGTGAGAATACGCTTTCCCCAATACTATTCTGTCCCGGAGGAGCTTAAACAAGACGTAATAGTTGCAGAAGAGGATGAGCGCCATAGACAGGGTGTGGTTCCACTTCTCGGCGCGGAGCAGAGAGTACAGCTGATACATCACCAGGCTGCCCTCCAGCACCACCAGGACGTTCAGTAGTCGTAATGGCCGGTGGAACAGGAACTGCCGGACAGAGAAGCAACAGAGACACCGGGGTCAGAGAAACTTTTTTTCTTTTCATCATGGGTCACATAAATATTAAATCTTTATTCAAAGCATCATTCAGGCTTTCACTCTGTACATAGGCAGCTCCCCCTAGTGGTGGCTGCAGACAGGATCTTATGTATCTCTGTATACAGGGAGCTCCCCCTAGTGGTGGCTGCAGACAGGATCTTATGTATCTCTGTATACAGGGAGCTCCCTCTAGTGGTGGCTGCAGACAGGATCTTATGTATCTCTGTATACAGGGAGCTCCCCCTAGTGGTGGCTGCAGACAGGATCTTATGTATCTCTGTATACAGGGAGCTCCCCCTAGTGGTGGCTGCAGACAGGATCTTATCATGTATCTCTGTATACAGGGAGCTCCCCCTAGTGGTGGCTGCAGACAGGATCTTATCATGTATCTCTGTATACAGGGAGATCCCCCTAGTGGTGGCTGCAGACAGGATCTTATCATGTATCTCTGTATACAGGGAGATCCCCCTAGTGGTGGCTGCAGACAGGATCTTATCATGTATCTCTGTATACGGGGAGCTCCCCCTAGTGGTGACTGCAGACAGGATCTTATCATGTATCTCTGTATACAGGGAGCTCCCCCTAGTGGTGGCTGCAGACAGGATCTTATCATGTATCTCTGTATACGGGGAGCTCCCCCTAGTGGTGGCTGCAGGCAGGATCTTATCATGTATCTCTGTATACAGGGAGCTCCCCCTAGTGGTGGCTGCAGACAGGATCTTATCATGTATCTCTGTATACAGGGAGATCCCCCTAGTGGTGGCTGCAGACAGGATCTTATCATGTATCTCTGTATACGGGGAGCTCCCCCTAGTGGTGACTGCAGACAGGATCTTATCATGTATCTCTGTATACAGGGAGCTCCCCCTAGTGGTGGCTGCAGACAGGATCTTATCATGTATCTCTGTATACAGGAAGCTCCCCCTAGTGGTGACTGCAGACAGGATCTCATCATGTATCTCTGTATACAGAGAGCTCCCCCTAGTGGTGGCTGCAGACAGGATCTTATCATGTATCTCTGTATACAGGGAGCTCCCCCTAGTGGTGGCTGTAGACAGGATCTTATCATGTATCTCTGTATACGGGGAGCTCCCCCTAGTGGTGGCTGCAGACAGGATCTTATCATGTATCTCTGTACACAGGGAGCTCCCCCTAGTGGTGACTGCAGACAGGATCTTATCATGTATCTCTGTATACAGGGAGCTCCCCCTAGTGGTGACTGCAGACAGGATCTTATCATGTATCTCTGTATACAGAGAGCTCCCCCTAGTGATGGCTGTAGACAGGATCTTATCATGTATCTCTGTATACGGGGAGCTCCCCCTAGTGGTGGCTGCAGACAGGATCTTATCATGTATCTCTGTATACAGGGAGCTCCCCCTAGTGGTGGCTGCAGACAGGATCTTATCATGTATCTCTGTATACGGGGAGCTCCCCCTAGTGGTGGCTGCAGACAGGATCTTATCATGTATCTCTGTATACAGGGAGCTCCCCCTAGTGGTGACTGCAGACAGGATCTTATCATGTATCTCTGTATACAGGGAGCTCCCCCTAGTGGTGACTGCAGACAGGATCTTATCATGTATCTCTGTATACAGAGAGCTCCCCCTAGTGATGGCTGTAGACAGGATCTTATCATGTATCTCTGTATACGGGGAGCTCCCCCTAGTGGTGGCTGCAGACAGGATCTTATCATGTATCTCTGTATACAGGGAGCTCCCCCTAGTGGTGGCTGCAGACAGGATCTTATCATGTATCTCTGTATACGGGGAGCTCCCCCTAGTGGTGGCTGCAGACAGGATCTTATCATGTATCTCTGTATACAGGGAGCTCCCCCTAGTGGTGACTGCAGACAGGATCTTATCATGTATCTCTGTATACAGGGAGCTCCCCCTAGTGATGGCTGCAGACAGGATCTCATCATGTATCTCTGTATACAGGGAGCTCCCCCTAGTGGTGGCTGCAGACAGGATCTTATCATGTATCTCTGTATACAGGGAGCTCCCCCTAGCGGTGGCTGCAGACAGGATCTCATCATGTATCTCTGTATACAGGGAGCTCCCCCTAGTGGTGGCTGCAGACAGGATCTTATGTATCTCTGTATACAGGGAGCTCCCCCTAGTGGTCACTGCAGACAGGATCTTATCATGTATCTCTGTATACAGGGAGCTCCCCCTAGTGGTGGCTGCAGACAGGATCTTATGTATCTCTGTATACAGGGAGCTCCCCCTAGTGGTGGCTGCAGACAGGATCTTAATGTATCTCTGTATACAGGGAGCTCCCCCTAGTGGTAGCTGCAGGCAGGATCTTATCATGTATCTCTGTATACAGGGAGCTCCCCCTAGTGGTGACTGCAGACAGGATCTTATCATGTATCTCTGTATACAGGGAGCTCCCCCTAGTGGTAGCTGCAGGCAGACAGCCCAAGAAATTAATTATCTAATTAATTAAGGAAGTAGAAAGACTGGTCATGACTGGAACCAAATAAAAAATAACTGATGTGCAGACTGTATTTACTCACATAAAATCTGGCGTGTGAGATATCTGAAGGCACTGCTACATTATACGGCCCCACAGCTTTGTATAAACTCCGGCTGTGCCGTACGAGGACGCCCTGCGGCCATACTGTGTTGTCTGACCAGCTGTGAATGGAGAGAGGACCCATTAGACCGAGATATAACAGGAGGAACATACGATGCACACGCAGCGCGGCGCTCCACTCACATATGTTGCGGTGCGTTGCTGTACGACCCGGGCTCTAATTTCTGCCACCGGCCGAGATGTGACGCAGACCTGTGCAGCAAGTCGCAATATCTGGGCGGCAGCAGCTGCGTGGTCAACATGACGAAGGCATTGATCCACACCATGATCAGGTGCTCACACGACCAGCGCATGTCGTAATACTGAGTGCTCTGCAACAGAAGACAACGGCTTAAAGGACAACTCCACCTCTTCTACAAACTGCTTCACTTCTTATGCCGTGAAAGAGCTCAGATGTGAGACTCTTGCTGCAGCTTGGGTGGTGTTTGGAGCAATAGGACGTAGAGATATAATTATCTAAACATTACAGGAACTTACTTTTACGAAGCACAGCGGCAGAAAAGCCACATAGTAGGCACTGAATAAAGAGTTGAAGAGGACCTCCTTGATCCTGCGATTGAAGTCCGCTTTTAAGCACTCTACTTCGTTACGTATGAGGTCCGGAGACAGCGGACAGCTGTGAGAGGGGATGGTAGGGGGCGAATTAAACTGCTCCCTCAAAGACTCGCGTAGGAGAGAGAGGAAGTCTTTGGGTCTGACGAGGGTGGCCACGCCATTAGCACCGTCCTCCACTAAAGAGTCCTGGACGAGGTATCCACAGTCTGTGGGCAAAGGCTGGGATCGGTTGTCTTGGTGAAAGCAGCAGAGAGGTACATAAACACCAAACCTGGGGAGGGCAACAAACAAGATCATCAACTCTATAAGAACAAGTCAGATCATTAATGGAAGCTGCATACATCTGAACTTAGTGAGCTCCCCCTAGTGGTGGCTGTATAGATCTGAACCTAGTGAGCTCCCCCTAGTGGTGGCTGTATAAATCTGAACCTAGTGAGCTCCCCCTAGTGGTGGCTGTATGAATCTGAACCTAGTGAGCTCCCCCTAGTGGTGGTTGTATAAATCTGAACCTAGTGAGCTCCCCCTAGTGGTGGCTGTATAAATCTGAACCTAGTGAACTCTTATTATAAAAATACAAAACTTACAATCAATAAATATCTGAACCTAGTGAGCTCCCCCTAGTGGTTGTTGTATAAATCTTTAGTGAGCTTTGTCAAATGAAGACTTTATAAACCTGTATATAGTGAGCTCCTCCTAGTGCTGGCTATAAATCTGTATGTAGGTAGCTCCCTCTAGTGGTGGTTGAATAAAATCTGTACGTACTGAGCTCCTCCTAGTGGTGGTTGAATAAATTTTTACATATTGAGATCCCCCTAGTGGTGGCAGTATAAATCTGTGTGTAGTGAGCTCCCCCTAGTGGTGGCTGTATAATCTGCATGTAGTGACCTCCCCCCTAGTAGTGGCAGTATAAATCTGTATGTAGGTAGCTCCCTCTAGTGGTGGTTGTATAACTCTCTATGTAGTGAGCTCCCCCTAGTAGTGGCTGTATAAATCCATATGTAGTGAGCTCCCTCTAGTGGTGACTGTATAATCTGCATGTAGTGAGCTCCCTCTAGTGGTGGCTGTATAAAGCTGTGTGTAGTGAGCTCCCCCTAGTGGTGGCTGTATAAAGCTGTGTGTAGTGAGCTCCCCCTAGTGGTGGCTGTATAATCTGTATGTAGTGAGCTCCCCCTAGTGGTGGCTGTATAAATCTGTATGTAGTGAGCTTCTCCTAGTGGTGGCTGTATAAATCTGTATGTAGTAAGCTCCCCCTAATGGTGGCTGTGTTAATCTGTATGTAGTGAGCTCCCTGTAGTGGTGACTGTATATATCTGTATGTGGTGAGCTCCCTCTGGTGGAGACTGTAAATCTTTATGTAGTGAGCTCCCCCTAGTGGTGACTGTATAAATCTGTATGTAGTGAGCTCCCCCTAGTGGTGACTGTATAGATCTGTATGTAGTGAGCTCCCTCTAGTGGTGACTGTATAGATCTGTATGTGGTGAGTCCCTCTGGTGGAGACTGTAAATCTTTATGTATTGAGCTCCCCCTAGTGGTGGCTGTATAAAGTTAGTGTTTTATTTAAGATTCACTGGTACCAATTTTTAAAGGAGCAATTCAATATGCAGAAAGAGAATAGAGGACACTTACGGGTAGCCCAGGAAGAGCAGGTTCAGAACTGAATGGTTGCGGAACAGATTAACCAGAGTCCAGCAGAAAACCCAGCCGCACATTGTGAGCAGGACTAGGCGGGCGGTGATCAGAGCGCTGTACTGTACCATGGACGCTGATCCTACCTGAGAGGCCTAAAAGGAGAGAAGTTCAAGGGATCGGCTATTAGAAATGTCTCATACTGACGACTTACACAATGGTAACACACAAACCATTAAACTCTCCCATCAAAATCCTCAATAATGCAAGTCATACAGGTCAGTAATTTGTGGGTTTGGGGGTATAGATATAAGCGTAATAGCGCCACACCTGCCCACAGGTTGTGTCTGGTACTGCAGCTCAGCTAAGTTGCAGTACCACAAAATACTGTGGATAGCTGGGACGTGGTTTTTGGAAGAGAGTAGCCGTATTTTTCATTCACTTGACAACCCCTTTAAATCACCCCTGAAAAGTTTTCACTTTCAGGATAGAGCGTTCAAAAGTTAATCAAGAAAGATTCTCTTAATAAAAACACATTTTTTTTTCTGATTTAGTGTCCATTTCTGGGAACGCTGGGTGACAGCACAGCTGATATTAAAGAGGGTGTCATTAATGATCGAGCCCTTGGTATGACAACTGCAAGTCTATCTGCAGAGAATTCCCTATACCTGGTCATCTTCCCTGCAGTGCCCCTACAGGAGAAATGCAGAACTGCATGAAACTGCCGGAGGAGCACCTACCTGAGAAATGAGGGCCCAGACCAGGCGCCGGGCTAACATCACTGTGATAAAAGCTGCCAGGTGATAGTCAATGAGGTGGAAATTCTGCAAGACAAAGAGTCCGCGTCATCTGTCTGAACCCCAAATACCCAGAGAAAGCGCCGAGACATCAGCGACAATAAGGCTACTTTCACACTAGCGTTAACTGCATTACGTCTCAAAACGTCTTTTTTCAGAAAAAACGCATCCAGCAAAAGTTTTTGCTGGATGCGTTTTTTCCCCATAGACTTGTATTGGCGACGTATTGCGACGGATTGGCATACGTCGTGTCCGTTTTACGACGGATGCGTCGAAATTTGGCCACACGTCGTCGGCAAAAAACGTTGCTTGTAACGTTTTTTGTCTCCGCCTAAAAAACGTGTCGCGACGCATCCAGCGGCATACGTCGTTGGCTACAATGGAAGCCTATGAGCGACGGATGCGTCGGGACACGTCGTACGACGCAATGCAGCGCTGCAATACGTTTTTTTGCACTGAGCATGCTCAGAAGCTGGATTTTGTTGCCAATTGGCCAGACACCCCCAAATCTATATAAACCTGGCCTGGGCCTTCAACCCCACATATGCCAGCAAGACCCAGAGAGAAGACTGCCAGCCACAAGACCCCAGCCAGCCACGTATTTAAGTGCCACGTATATAAGTGCCACGTATATAAGTGCCACGTATTTCAGTGCCACGTACTATAAATACTATAACTACGTGGTTATACGTGGCACTTATATACATGGCACTGAAATACGTGGCACTTATATACGTGGCACTTATATACGTGGCACTTATATACGTGGCACTTATATACGTGGCACTTATATACGTGGCACTTATATACGTGGCACTTATATACGTGGCACTTATATACGTGGCACTTATATACGTGGCACTTATATACGTGGCACTTATATACGTGGCACTTATATACGTGGCACTGAAATACGTGGCACTGAAATACGTGGCACTGAAATACGTGGCACTGAAATACGTGGCACTGAAATACGTGGCACTATGACTGTCAGAAAATGTTCATTAAACGGTTAGGGGTGAGGTTAGGGGTAGGGTTAGGGTTTGGATCCCTTTATCATCATCCGTAGTTCATTAATCGGATGTATCCAGAGTCGCCTCCGTCTCCGTTGCTGCAGAAGCATCCTCCGTTTTTCCGCTGCCGCCTCCTTCTCCCGCACTATGATATCCAGGCGATTCGTCTCAAAGATAATGTCGGTAACCAAACTAGCAATGCTCACAAGAACACCTTCCATCGCTGCCACAAAACTAAAACCCTCAAAGATGGGCTGTAAAAACAGTAACTATATAGTTTTCCATATTTTCCAGTAGCCAATCAAATTTGGGAGCCTCCCTTTTAAAAACGGATCAGTCGTAAAAACGGATGCAACGGATGGTAAAAACGGATGCAACGTATGCAACGCATCCAGTATTTTCGACGGAAACGTTTAACGGATTTGCGACGGATCCGTCGAAATGCTGTATGCGTTGCATACGTTTTTCACTTTTTTGACGCATCCGTTTTTTTGGCAAAAAAACGGATTTGCGACGTAATGCAGTTAACGCTAGTGTGAAAGTAGCCTAACATAGAGGACAATGTAATATTCTCCCAGCTGAAGTTTTGTTACAATTGTATCAGTCTACACATCGCTTTATGGCACAAACGCAGCAGTAGCACAAATGTATCCGACCGTCGACAATCATCGAAGCGGGCGACCGCGCGTCAACTACATCATTGGTATCAGATACGGAGGATGGAGGTGACGGGCAGGCACCAGAGATACTGATGATGGAGGGGACGGAAGGCCACCAGAGATAGTGATGATGGAGGGGACGGGCAGCCACCAGAGATCGTGATGATGGAGGGGACGGGCAGCCACCAGAGATACTGATGATGGAGGGGACGGAAGGCCACCAGAGATACTGATGATGGAGGGGACGGGCAGCCACCAGAGATAGTGATGATGGAGGGGACGGGCAGCCACCAGAGATACTGATGATGGAGGGGACGGGAGGAGACCAGAGATACTGATGATGGAGGGGACGGGAGGAGACCAGAGATACTGATGATGGAGGAGACGGGCGGCCACCAGAGATACTGATGATGGAGGAGACGGGCAGCCACCAGAGATAGTGATGATGGAGGGGACGGGCAGCCACCAGAGATAGTGATGATGGAGGGGACGGGCAGCCACCAGAGATAGTGATGATGGGGGGGACGGAAGGCCACCAGAGATAGTGATGATGGAGGGGACGGAAGGCCACCAGAGATAGTGATGATGGAGGGGACGGAAGGCCACCAGAGATACTGATGATGGGGGGGACGGGCGGCCATCAGAGATAGTGATGATGGGGGGGACGGAAGGCCACCAGAGATGGTGATGATGGAGGGGACGGAAGGCCACCAGAGATAGTGATGATGGAGGGGACGGAAGGCCACCAGAGATAGTGATGATGGAGGGGACGGGCAGCCACCAGAGATCGTGATGATGGAGGGGACGGGCAGCCACCAGAGATACTGATGATGGAGGGGACGGAAGGCCACCAGAGACACTGATGATGGAGGGGACGGGCAGCCACCAGAGATCGTGATGATGGAGGGGACGGGCAGCCACCAGAGATACTGATGATGGAGGGGACGGAAGGCCACCAGAGATACTGATGATGGAGGGGACGGAAGGCCACCAGAGATACTGATGATGGAGGGGACGGGCGGCCACCAGAGATAGTGATGATGGAGGGGACGGGCAGCCACCAGAGATACTGATGATGGAGGGGACGGGAGGAGACCAGAGATACTGATGATGGAGGAGACGGGCGGCCACCAGAGATACTGATGATGGAGGAGACGGGCAGCCACCAGAGATAGTGATGATGGAGGGGACGGGCAGCCACCAGAGATAGTGATGATGGAGGGGACGGGCAGCCACCAGAGATAGTGATGATGGAGGGGACGGGCAGCCACCAGAGATAGTGATGATGGGGGGGACGGAAGGCCACCAGAGATAGTGATGATGGGGGGGACGGAAGGCCACCAGAGATAGTGATGATGGAGGGGACGGAAGGCCACCAGAGATAGTGATGATGGAGGGGACGGGCGGCCACCAGAGATAGTGATGATGGAGGGGACGGGCAGCCACCAGAGATAGTGATGATGGGGGGGACGGGCGGCCACCAGAGATACTGATGATGGAGGGGACGAGCGGCCACCAGAGATACTGATGATGGAGGAGACGGGCGGCCACCAGAGATACTGATGATGGGGGGGACGGGCAAAGATACTGATGATGGAGGAGACGGAGAGCCACCAGAGACACTGATGATGGGGGGGGGGGGGATGGGCGGCCACCAGAGATACTGATGATGGAGGAGACGGGCGGCCACCAGAGATACTGATGATGGAGGAGACGGGCGGCCACCAGAGATAGTGATGATGGAGGGGAGAGGCGGCCACCAGAGAAACTGATGATGGAGGGGACGGGAGGAGACCAGAGATACTGATGATGGAGGGGACAGGAGGCCACCAGAGATACTGATGATGGAGGGGACGGAGAGCCACCAGAGATACTGATGATGGGGGGACGGGCGGCCACCAGAGATACTGATGGTGGAGGGGACGGGCGGCCACCAGAGATACTGATGATGGAGGAGACGGGCAGCCACCAGAGATAGTGATGATGGAGGGGACATGCAGCCACCAGAGATAGTGATGATGGAGGGGACGGGCAGCCACCAGAGATAGTGATGATGGGGGGGACGGAAGGCCACCAGAGATAGTGATGATGGGGGGGACGGAAGGCCACCAGAGATAGTGATGATGGAGGGGACGGAAGGCCACCAGAGATAGTGATGATGGAGGGGACGGGCGGCCACCAGAGATACTGATGATGGAGGGGACGACCGGCCACCAGAGATATTGATGATGGAGGGGACGGGCGGCCACCAGAGATACTGATGATGGAGGGGACGGGCAGCCACCAGATATACTAATGATGGAGGAGATGGGCGGCCACCAGAGATATTGATGATGGAGGGGACGGGAGGAGACCAGTGATACTGATGATGGAGGGGACGGGCGGCCACCAGAGATACTGATGATGGAGGGGACGGGAGGAGACCAGAGATACCGATGATGGAGGGGACGGGCAGCCACCAGAGATATTGATGATGGAGGGGACGGGCGGCCACCAGAGATATTGATGATGGAGGGAACAGGTGGCCACCAGAGATATTGATGATGGAGTGGACGGGCGGCCACCAGAGATACTGACGATGGAGGGGACAGAAGGAAACCACAGATACTGATGGAGGGGACTGGAGGCCACCAGAGATACTGATGATGGAGGGGACAGAAGGAAACCACAGATACTGATGGAGGGGACTGGCGGCCACCAGAGATACTGATGATGGAGGGGACGGGCAGCCACCAGAAATACTGATGATGGAGGTGACAGGAGGCCACCAGAGATACTGATGATGGAGGGGACAGGAGGCCACCAGAGAAACTGATGATGGAGGGGACGGGCGGCCACCAGAGATACCGATGATGGAAGGGACGGGCGGCCACCAGAGATACTGATGATGGATGAGACGGGCGGCCACCAGAGATACTGATGATGGAGGAGATGGGCGGCCACCAGACATACTGATGATGGAGGGGACGGAGAGCCACCAGAGATACTGATGATGTGGGGACGGGCGACCACCAGAGATACTGATGATGGAGGAGACGGGCGGCCACCAGAGATACTGATGATGGAGGGGACGGGCAGCCACCAGATATACTGATGATGGAGGAGACGGGCGGCCACCAGAGATAGTGATGATGGAGGGGAGAGGCGGCCACCAGAGATAGTGATGATGGAGGGGAGAGGCGGCCACCAGAGATAGTGATGATGGAGGGGAGAGGCGGCCACCAGAGATAGTGATGATGGAGGGGACAGGAGGAGACCAGAGATACTGATGATGGAGGGGACGGGCGGCCACCAGAGATACTGATGATGGAGGAGACGGGCGGCCACCAGAGATACTGATGATGGATGAGACGGGCGGCCACCAGAGATAGTGATGATGGAGGGGAGAGGCGGCCACCAGAGAAACTGATGATGGAGGGGACGGTAGGAGACCAGAGATACTGATGATGGAGGGGACAGGAGGCCACCAGAGATAGTGATGATGGAGGGGACAGGAGACCACCAGAGATACTCCTGTACTGATGTAATGGCATTGGTACAGGAGGTGAGTATAAGTGTTTTTATTTTAAACAGGACCAAACCTGATGAATGAGAAGTAGTCGTCCAAGTAATGAACAACCCCTTTAACAGATCAAAAATCCCACAAACACAGGTAAAAGCCATTATCATACCTAGAGTGTGAAAAAATAAGTGCTGGGAAATCATATTGTCTTGACCATCAAAAATAACTCATATGGGGAGAAACAATATATGTTATTGACAAACTGCAAAAACAAATAGTCATATAATTAAATGAGAGAGGGACATTAGTTTAGCGTTCAATGTACTTTTAGCATGAAAAAAACTTGCTAATAGGTGAGTGACTCTTATAGACTGGAGGCAGCTACAGACGAGAACGCTGAGACAGTGTCCTTCCTGATCACTGAGAGAACTGCGCTCTCCTTCAGCCCCACATTTATCTGCACACAGGCTGCACGTCCTGAGGGAGCAGGAACCTTTCAGATCATATAATCAATCACATGACCTGGAATGAACTGCAAAATGGGTATTCTATATACAGTGTATGTGTATGCAAATGTGTATATGTAGCAGAACTGTGTATGTAAACATGAATATGTAGCAGAACTGTGTGTATGTAAATGTGCGTATGTCTCCTTCCGCCTAATCCTGTAGAATGTAAGCCTGCAAGGGTCCTCTTCCATTTGTACCAGTCTACCATTGTTACTTTGTCTACTGTAAGTGATATTTGCATTTTGATGTAACCCCTTTTTATGTACAGCACCATGGAATCAATGGTTTTATATAAATAAATAATAATACTGATGATGGCGGTGAACGGAATTCACCAGATACTGATGGGATTTATATTTTTCCTTTCTTCACTCATTTTTCATCTTGTTAATTGGTAAAAATAAACAAATATATTGTGTTCTTACATTGCAGCACTTTTTCCACGCCTGCCTAAATCTTTTGCACAGTACCATATCTATTCACACAATTAATGTTTCCATTCACTGACACTAAACTCTGATCTTGACAATGCATCTACTGCCAGACTGATGGTCTCCAGTCCTCTGGTCTCACGCAGTGTGGTTGCCGCCTCTCCATTCCTTGCCTGCCTGGATTATGGGCAGGACGGGAGTTAAACGGCCCAGCACTTGGCAGACATTCTGCGGAGTCTCTTTAAACAAAATGGTCAAGTCTCTTACTCACCAAGGAAGTGCAGGAGGCCGGGTGATTGTACGGATACCACCAAACCGTCTTGTATATGTTTATGTACTGGATGAAGAGCGACACGAGAAGGTAGATGAAAAAGAGGAACTCGAAGAGAAGACTTCCGTCCAGCGGCAGGTCAGGAATGCGGCAGTGACGCACCGGCTCTGGGGTGATCAAGGCAGTAATCGGAGGGGCAGAAAGGCCAACGGCACTGCAACTCCTACAAGTGAGAGAGAGAACAAGGGTCAGGGTTTTTAACACACAGGAAGCGATAAAAATGTCAGAGGTCCAGGAAGACTGAAAAAGAGAGCACCGAAGACGACGAACCCGAGTAAGACTGAAAAAGAGAAAAGACGACGAAGAACCGGAGCGAGCAAGACTGAAAAAGAGAGCACCGAAGACGACAAACCCGAGTGAGCAAGACTGAAAAAGAGAAACGAAGACGACAAACCCGAGAGAGCAAGACTGAAAAAGAGAGCACCGAAGATGACAAACCCAAGTGAGCAAGACTGAAAAAGAGAGAAACGAAGACGACGAACCCGAGCGAGCAGAGAAGACGACGAAACCGAGTGAGCAAGACTGAAAAAGAGAGAAACGAAGACGACGAACCCGAGTGGGCAAGACTGAAAAAGAGAGCACCGAAGACGACAAACCCAAGTGAGCAAGACTGAAAAAGAGAGAAACGAAGACGAGAAACCCGAGCGAGCAGAGAAGACGACGAACCCGAGCGAGCAGAGAAGACGACGAACCCGAGCGAGCAGAGAAGACGACAAACCCGAGTGGGCAAGACTGAAAAAGAGAGCACCGAAGACGACAAACCCGAGAGAGCAAGACTGAAAAAGAGAGCACCGAAGATGACAAACCCGAGTGAGCAAGACTGAAAAAGAGAGAAACGAAGACGACGAACCCGAGTGAGCAGAGAAAACGACGAACCCAAGCGAGCAGAGAAGACGACGAACCCAAGCGAGCAAGACTGAAAAAGAGAGAAATGAAGACGACGAACCCGAGCGAGCAAAGACGACGAACCTGAGCGAGCAAGACTGAAAAAGAGAGAAATGAAGACGACGAACCTGAGTGTGCAAGACTGAAAAAGAGAAACGAAGACGACAAATCTGAGAGCAAGACTGAAAAAGAGAGCACCGAAGACAAACCCGAGTGAGCAAGACTGAAAGAGAAACGAAGACGACGAACCCGAGCGAGCAGAGAAGACGACGAACCCGAGCGAGCAAAGACGACGAACCCGAGCGAGCAGAGAAGACGACGAACCCGAGCGAGCAAAGACGACGAACCTGAGCGAGCAAGACTGAAAAAGAGAGAAATGAAGACGACGAACCTGAGTGTGCAAGACTGAAAAAGAGAAACGAAGACGACAAATCTGAGAGCAAGACTGAAAAAGAGAGCACCGAAGACAAACCCGAGTGAGCAAGACTGAAAGAGAAACGAAGACGACGAACCCGAACAACTAAGACTGAAAGAGAGAAACGAAGACAACGAACCCGAGCGAGCAGAGAAGACGACGAACCCGAACGACCAAGACTGAAAAAGAGAGAAACGAAGACGACGAACCCGAGCGAGCAGAGAAGACGACGAACCCGAGCGAGCAGAGAAGACGACGAACCCGAGCGAGCAGAGAAGACGACGAACCCGAGCGAGCAGAGAAGACGACGAACCCGAGCGAGCAGAGAAGACGACGAACCCGAGCGAGCAGAGAAGACGACGAACCCGAGCGAGCAGAGAAGACGACGAACCCGAGCGAGCAGAGAAGACGACGAACCCGAGCGAGCAGAGAAGACGACGAACCCGAGCGAGCAGAGAAGACGACGAACCCGAGCGAGCAGAGAAGACGACGAACCCGAGCGAGCAGAGAAGACGACGAACCCGAGCGAGCAGAGAAGACGACGAACCCGAGCGAGCAGAGAAGACGACGAACCCGAGCGAGCAGAGAAGACGACGAACCCGAGCGAGTAGATGACGAACCTGAGAGTGAGGCTGAAAAAGAAAGCAACGAAGGCGAACCAGAGAGCGAGACTGTAGAAAACAATAAGTGTTGGGTGACGTACAGGTTAGTGTGCCGAATGCTACGTTGCATGCCACCATTACAGAAAGCGACTATGTGGGCAAGATTTAGGATGGGTAAAGGCTTTTTCTGATATAGGAAATCCCCTGTTCCACGGCTTTACTCATCCTCCAGAGTCTGGGTCTAGAGCGGTGTCTCCCGCAGATCCAAAGGGAAGAATGAGTGAAGAACAGTTTTGTTTTTGTTTAAATAATAACTTGCATGCGAGAACAGGGGTTTTCCAAAACTGGAAAATACCTTTAGGCTATGTGCACACGATGCGGAATTGGTGCGGATTTTTCCGCGCAGAAATGCTGCAGATCCGCACTGTGATTTACAGTACAATGTAAATCAATAGGGAAAAAAAAAGCTGTGCTAATGGTGGGGAAAAATCCGCTGCGGATTGAAAAGAATTGCATGTCACTTCTTTTGTGCGGAACTGCAGCGTTTCTGCACCCTTCCATTAGAGAAATCCGCAGTAGTAAAATCCGCAGAAAATCCGCATCAAAACTGCACAGAATCCACGGCAAATCCGCACCTGCGGTTTCTGCCAGGAGATGAGGATTTTGTGCGAAAAATTCTGCCCCCCAATCCGCAACGTGTGCACATAGCCTTAAAGTAGTCAAAAAAAGGGCAAGTAAATGAGCAAAAAGTGGACACTAAGTAACGATGAGCACACAAGCCATGCAACAGGCAGGTTAACATGATGGGTTTTTGGGGGGACTAATCGTCAAATGAATGGGTCCAGTAAAAAAAAAAAAAAAAACCACAGCACTGAGAATTGTCTGTTTTTTTCCAGCTGTTTGATGGGTAAGAAAAGTTTGTAAACAGATTTTTTTTATACGAGAAAAACACAGATGGTAAAAATGGACATAGGAGGATACAGAAAACTAATGAAACATGGGGACTTTTATTCCCATACGCAGAAAAAAGAAACCTGTCTGAATAAGGCCAAAAATCAGTAAGTAAAAAAACAGGAAAAGTGCAAGTGAACAACAATAAGCGCATAAAAGTGCAAAACATTGTTAACATAATCAAGGAGCGGAAAAAGTTATAGCAAGAGAAAGATAAGCAGGAGAGAAGGAGTCCAAAGTGATCACACGAACAATCACAAACAGTGCGCCATGCGAGCAAAAAGAAAGAAGATATCGATGGAGAGGAAAAAGTAGAAATGAGCAAGAACGGACAAATAGGAAACAAGAGCCGTGATACGGTGAAGGTAAAAGGGGAAGATGTGAAAGCAGAAAAACGCAAACGAGCACAAAGTGAGAAGATAAAAGCATGTGGGGCGACCAAAAAGAAAGGCGATATCGATGGAGAGGAAAAATGAAAGTGCGCAAAAGTGGGCTTTAATGGCGACCGTGATCTGCGGCGGCCGAGGCTACGCTTTCAGCTCCTAAATGACTAAGCAACAAAATTCCTATAAAATCAGACAGATGAGGATCCTTTCGGATATCGGCCGATCATGCAGCTGATGTGATGCACAATGGCGCCACCTAGTGGCACTTGGACATTATTTGCCTAATATATATTTTTTTGAGGGTCCTTTAAGGCTCTGACCTGTTTCTCAGCCCTGTGCCATTGCCACAAGTCCCACCAACCAAAGTTTGCAGTGAGGGCAAAGCGGAACGGCTCAATTGCTGCCGGCTAGGACCCCTTCTTCCGCCGGGCATGACAAGGTACCGGTACACATCCAACAGTCAGCTCCACTCCGAGGCCTACAAGACAGCGAGCGGGAATTTTCAGCTCTGTTAGAAAAAGAAAAGAAAGAGAGAAAATTAGAAGATTTATACAACCCTGCGAAGAGCGGCTTATAGAAAACATCAGAGGAGACTATGGAGGCGGCCGATAAAGTGCAGAGGGGTGAGGTGACCTCGTTATCATGGGGGCAAACATCTCCGTAGACTTCCTGACAATCACCTCACTGAAAATCACTGCATTCTGCCTCTGATGGCAGAAAAGAAATAGCGGTCAATACCCTCACAGCAAACAGAGGTGGTCCTTACAACCTGCTCTCTGATGTCACTGCACCAAGGCTGGAGCTCACAGTTACCACCGGTGATGTCACTGCACCAAGGCTGGAGATCACAGTTACCGCCGATGAGGGCACTGCACCAAGGGTGGAGCTCACAGTTACCCCCGATGAGGTCACTGCACCAAGGGTGGAGCTCAGTTACCGCCGATGAGGTCACGGCACAAAGGGTGGAGCTCACAGTTACCCCCGATGAGGTCACTGCACCAAGGGTGGAGCTCAGTTACCGCCGATGAGGTCACGGCACAAAGGGTGGAGCTCACAGTTACCGCCGATGAGGTCACGGCACAAAGGGTGGAGCTCACAGTTACCGCCGATGAGGTCACTGCACCAAGGGTGGAGCTCACAGTTACCGCCGATGAGGTCACTGCACCAAGGGTGGAGCTCACAGTTACCGCCGATGAGGTCACTGCACCAAGGGTGGAGCTCACAGTTACCGCCGATGAGGTCACTGCACCAAGGGTGGAGCTCACAGTTACCGCCGATGAGGTCACTGCACCAAGGGTGGAGCTCACAGTTACCGCCGATGAGGTCACTGCACCAAGGGTGGAGCTCACAGTTACCGCCGATGAGGTCACTGCACCAAGGGTGGAGCTCACAGTTACCGCCGATGAGGTCACTGCACCAAGGGTGGAGCTCACAGTTACCGCCGATGAGGTCACTGCACCAAGGGTGGAGCTCACAGTTACCGCCGATGAGGTCACTGCACCAAGGGTGGAGCTCACAGTTACCGCCGATGAGGTCACTGCACCAAGGGTGGAGCTCACAGTTACCGCCGATGAGGTCACTGCACCAAGGGTGGAGCTCACAGTTACCGCCGATGAGGTCACTGCACCAAGGGTGGAGCTCACAGTTACCGCCGATGAGGTCACTGCACCAAGGGTGGAGCTCACAGTTACCGCCGATGAGGTCACTGCACCAAGGGTGGAGCTCACAGTTACCGCCGATGAGGTCACTGCACCAAGGGTGGAGCTCACAGTTACCGCCGATGAGGTCACTGCACCAAGGGTGGAGCTCACAGTTACCGCCGATGAGGTCACTGCACCAAGGGTGGAGCTCACAGTTACCGCCGATGAGGTCACTGCACCAAGGGTGGAGCTCACAGTTACCGCCGATGAGGTCACTGCACCAAGGGTGGAGCTCACAGTTACCGCCGATGAGGTCACTGCACCAAGGGTGGAGCTCACAGTTACCGCCGATGAGGTCACTGCACCAAGGGTGGAGCTCACAGTTACCGCCGATGAGGTCACTGCACGAAGGGTGGAGCTCACAGTTACCACCGATGAGGTCACTGCACCAAGGGTGGAGATCACAGTTACCGCCGATGAGGTCACTGCACGAAGGGTGGAGCTCACAGTTACCGCCGATGAGGTCACTGCACCAAGGCTGGAGCTCACAGTTACCGCCGATGAGGTCACGGCACCAAGGCTGGAGCTCAGTTACCGCCGATGAGGTCACGGCACCAAGGGTGGAGATCACAGTTACCGCCGGTGATGTCACTGCACCAAGGGTGGAGCTCACAGTTACCGCCGATGAGGTCACTGCACCAAGGGTGGAGCTCACAGTTACCGCCGATGAGGTCACTGCACCAAGGGTGGAGCTCACAGTTACCGCCGATGAGGTCACTGCACCAAGGGTGGAGCTCACAGTTACCGCCGATGAGGTCACGGCACGAAGGGTGGAGCTCAGTTACCGCTGGTGAGGTCACATGGTAAAGTGTGGGGCATGTCGGTACAGCTGGTGATGTCACTGCACATGTCATGTTCTCTCCTTGTCCGCTCTTCTCAGCCAGAGATCTATTTTCACTGGAACATGACATCACCATTCACAATGTCGCACTCCATGTCACAAGATATATTTTGGGGCTCCATCTTGTGACACAGCAGCCGTACCTAGCTGAGCGCCACCTTTCATCCCTTTACATCACCAGCCCTTTCTAAAGAGCTCCATCCCCTCCATCATGGGTGAACCCAGATAACTCAAACTGTGAATTCTGCTCTGTTCACACTTATGGCTGACACTGTATGTCTGGGCCACGGGTGTTAATAGCGTGGGAATTTGTGAAAAATGCAGTTTCACAAGACCTCCTCTTTTTTAAACGGGGGTGACAACATTTTTTGGAGGCAAGCAGTCATGTTTTTCCAATTCTGGGAAACTTCTTTTTATCTTTCTACAAAGTATAAGGGTGACGTTAAATTTCACAGCAAGATGTAAAGCGAAACGTTTTCGGTGTCCTTGTTTGGCCACTAGAGGACAGCACAGCTTCTATACTTGGCACAAGGACATCAATTGGGTCAGTGCTTCCCGGAGAAGTGTGGACACGTTACTTTCCATGTCAGCAAAGAACACATGTAGTGGAAAATTAGAAGGAAGAAAAGCTGGATCCCGACCAAGGAGGAGTCTCAGCTCAACTCAAGAACTTTATGTCTTCAGCAACCCATCGTGTAGGTACGAAGGGCCAATCAGACCCAAAATAATGGGTGGAACGGTTGGAAAATGAGACAAGAGCACAATTGGACGGGAGAAAATCTGAGATTCCCAGGACAGAGGGCACAGCTCATCAGCAATCAGTTAGCGGCCACCCGAAAAGTGAATTTTCCAAAAATGTCTGTTTGGAGTTGAAAAATAAAAATGTCTTTTCTTAGTTTTTCCTGACGTTCCAGGGAGTTGTCAATATCCAACAAGAGGACAACCCCTTAGATTTCCATAGAGTTATGGCTCAGATTTTCAGTAACTGACATTTATTTAGGGCTGAGAAGTTAGCTACTTCCTCCCGTACTCACCGATTATACAGAAAAGTTATATACATCACCAATGAGATCTAGGAAGAAGTCAGCTACTTCCTCTTCCACTATTTTCACCAATGAATTACATGCCCCAGTTATAGAATTTACTTGTCACGTTTCCTACTGCTGTCTCCAACTATATTAAATCTCCACATAGGTGCAGAAGTTCGCTACGTCCCGATTATTTGGTTACAGATTGAGCTTACATAAACGTAGGTAGGAGACGTTAGCCGCCCTCCTCTTCATTTCTGATCTCTTAACTTTGAGACTTTGTCTCATCCTTCAAAACTTTGATATATATGCAGGTGGAGAAGTTAGCTACTTCCTTCCGTTTTTTTTTTCAGAGCGCAGATTTCTGTTGAATTCTACTTAGAAGTTGGCGATTCCACATTTTACTGCATACCCCAGGTATAAACTCGTCTTGGGTTTTCTGCAATGTGCATTCCGTGTACATTTAGGTGGAGCAGTTAGCTACTTCCTGATACTCTGCCACCAGTGTCCTGCACGTGTCGGTGATCAATTCCTTTTCATTTCTTAGGATGTCCAGCTGTATCCATGTGTATGATGGATACATTTAGCTGGAGGAGTTAGCTACTTCCTCATTTCTTCTGCATCACACACAGGTGGAGAAGTTCGCTACTTACTTCCTCACTTATTTTTCAATCAAGCACATCTCAGCACAGTGAGATGAATTGAAGAGTGATCTCTGACTGTGAGTGACCAGGAAATAAAAACAGGAAGTGAAAAGGTTTTCTGGGTGACAAAAGGAGATTCCTAGGAGAGCTATCATGACGGACAATCGTAGCCATCATACTGTTACATCCCGTCCCCAAAATTAGATACCTAGCTCTATGATATACTTCTGTCCCAATAGTTCACACAACAAAGGCCCTTTAAACGACGTGGTTTTCTTAGCTGTCTATTGGAAAACAATCCATTACTCTCTGTTACCAGCCATTTCAAACTGGGAGAGGCTGACAAGTATTCTTTAGAAGGGAAGAGTTTCAGAAAGTAAAAGAAAACTCCCTGTCACTGAAGATAACTGTGTGTCATTTGTCAGTGCTGAGAACCTCCAGAGACATCTACTGAGAAAAATAGAAAGTGTGACTGATAGAAGAAACCGCTGGAGATTACAGGGTTACTGTCTCTTTAAGATGGGACAAGGCAGATAACAGGTAGAGATTTCTGACATCTATTAGTAAAGGTGGATATAGACATCACAATGCTGGGAGTTGTAGTTTCAATATCTAGAGAGCCACAGAGTGCAGATCCCTGCTCTATAGGCACACGGTGACTGCACCAGCAGAATAGTGAGTGCAGCTCCGGGGTATAATACAGGATGTAACTCAGGATCAGTAATGTAATGTATGTACACAGTGACTGCACCAGCAGAATAGTGAGTGCAGCTCTGGGGTATAATACAGGATGTAACTCAGGATCAGTAATGTAATGTATGTACACAGTGACTGCACCAGCAGAATAGTGAGTGCAGCTCTGGAGTATAATACAGGATGTAACTCAGGATCAGTAATGTAATGTATGTACACAGTGACTGCACCAGCAGAATAGTGAGTGCAGCTCTGGGGTATAATACAGGAGGTAACTCAGGATCAGTAATGTAATGTATATACACAGTGACTGCACCAGCAGAATAGTGAGTGCAGCTCCGGGGTATAATACAGGATGTAACTCAGGATCAGTAATGTATGTACACAGTGACTGCACCAGCAAAATAGTGAGTGCAGCTCTGGGGTATAATACAGGATGTAACTCAGGATCAGTAATGTAATGTATGTACACAGTGACTGCACCAGCAGAATAGTGAGTGCAGCTCTGGGGTATAATACAGGAGGTAACTCAGGATCAGTAATGTAATGTATATACACAGTGACTGCACCAGCAGAATAGTGAGTGCAGCTCCGGGGTATAATACAGGATGTAACTCAGGATCAGTAATGTAACGTATGTACACAGTGACTGCACCAGCAGAATAGTGAGTGCAGCTCTGGAGTATAATACACAGGATGTAACTCAGGATCAGTAATGTAATGTACGTACACAGTGACTGCACCAGCAGAATAGTGAGTGCAGCTCTGGAGTATAATACAGGATGTAACTCAGGATCAGTAATGTAATGTATGTACACAGTGACTGCACCAGCAGAATAGTGAGTGCAGCTCCGGGGTATAATACAGGATGTAACTCAGGATCAGTAATGTATGTACACAGTGACTGCACCAGCAAAATAGTGAGTGCAGCTCTGGGGTATAATACAGGATGTAACTCAGGATCAGTAATGTAATATATGTACACAGTGACTGCACCAGCAGAATAGTGAATGCAGCTCTGGAGTATAATACAGGAGGTAACTCAGGATCAGTAATGTAATGTATGTACACAGTGACTGCACCAGCAGAATAGTGAGTGCAGCTCTGGAGTATAACACAGGATGTAACTCAGGATCAGTAATGTAATGTATGTACACAGTGACTGCACCAGCAGAATAGTGAGTGCAGCTCTGGGGTATAATACAGAATGTAACTCAGGATCAGTAATGTAATGTATGTACACAGTGACTGCACCAGCAGAATAGTGAGTGCAGCTCTGGGGTATAATACAGGATGTAACTCAGGATCAGTAATGTAATGTATGTACACAGTGACTGCACCAGCAGAATAGTGAGTGCAGCTCTGGAGTATAATACAGGATGTAACTCAGGATCAGTAATGTAATGTATGTACACAGTGACTGCACCAGCAGAATAGTGAGTGCAGCTCTGGGATAATGTATGTATGTATGGTGAAAATCCAGGTAAGCGCAGTGAAACTTCCAGCCTATCAGGTCCAATCTTAAAGACATATTACAAGTCTGGTTGGGGATGATTACGTGCTAATGTCTGTGCAGTGAGAACCACATTCAGTGCCGTGTAGAAGTGATACCGGGAATACAGAATTGGCTTTCTGCTATAAACCATTCAAGACACCAGTAATAAGGTAACAGCTCCTCCTCTTAAAGGGATTTTACTATCTGCAGCTCCGGCAGTGAGTACAGTATAGACACACATAACACAATAAGATGTTGTGAGTCCGTGCCTCCCGTATCCTGTGACTACTTGTACATTATTTAGGAAGTGAACGCTCCGGTTGCTGAGATCATAATCCTTAATAACTCGATAATTCCCCTTTAAGTCGTAAGAAGAGGTAAATACATGAGGTCACAAGTGACTCCCAAAGCAAATATCCATTGTGTGAGAATCAGAGGAGTATTGTGTGACGATGGGCAGCGCAGCGGCGCGGGGAGACCTACAGGTCTGTGTACTAGTGGGGTCCACACAGCCCACCCCAAAATACCGAGCATATATGAGAAAAGGAAATACTCTGCTTCCTGGAGGGAAGACCCAGAATTTCATTTTTATATCTAATACTCACCCTATAGATCCCGGCTGACAGTGATGACATCACATACATGCATGTGACCGCTGCAGCCAATCACAGACCTCATCAGTGATGCTTCATTGGACAGCAAGAAACTGCAAAGGCCAGTGATTGGCTGCAGCAGTCACGCAGATGTCACGGCTGCAAAAAAAAAAAAAAAGAAGGAGAAAGAATATTTAACCTCTTCAATGCCAGTATTTGTTTTGGCCTCTCCTCCCCCCCAAGAGCCAATTGTTTTTGTTTTTATCGACACCATTCATTTTACCATATAAAAGGACCGCAAAATTATGAAGTTAAGCAATAAAAAACAAATAAATAAATAAAGCAGTTTCTTTTTATTCACTTTAGATTTTAGATTCGTACTTTGGACTTTTAAGGAAGCGACGATAATTTTTTTTTTGGGGGGGGGGGATTGGCAGAAAATAAAGGAAGGCGGGTGAAGCTTTTAGATTTTTTTTTTCTTATTTGTAAAAACATTAATTTTCGAGTCCCAATTTGATCACTCGGACTATATACTGCAATACTATGGTAAGCACCATTTACATGATCATTGGTTGGACTCCCAGGGATCGGATACTTATCACTTGTTATGTGGATAGGTTTTGATCATGGGAAAAACCCCTTTAAGAGGCATTTTTTTTCTATTTTAACCCATTTAATTCTACCCTGGATCACTGCTCTTTAATCAGCACAATTCTAGACGTCACCACTAGGGGGAGCTCTCTGCAGACAACTCGGCAAGATTCCAATTCAGAACGATAATCAGTGCAGAAAAGAAAACAAAAACCGTTGCCACTTGGAAACCATCAGCAAGCAGGCTGACGGATGTAATACTGTGTGTAATCAGCTGCTCGGGCACGGTGACGGGCGGCCATACATTCATGGTCAGGGAGAGGCCGAATCCTTGGAAATCTCTGCGTCTTAGCATGTCGTCAGATGGTAGATATTTGTCCAGGCCGTTTGCTATCGAGGAGCTTCCAGCGTGAGATCGGTTCCCAGCACATCACTAATTGGAAGCATCGGCTCTGTTCATCCAGTACCTCCTGATTCATGAATAGAATGCAAGAAATGCAATGAAGACCAAAATTCCGGTAAACGTTTCATTATTTTTTGGGGAATTGCCTTTTAAGCAAAGTAAAGTGTTATTTTTGTGATTGATTGTGCCCTCCCCCCCCCATCACAGGGTGATAAAAGGGAACATGAAGGGCGACGGATGGGACGATTGCCCGGCTGATATAAGTGCAGGGACGGTTTGGGTTCAGGGTTTATTTGCTTGGCGCGCAGGGCACCATGCCACAAGTGAGGGGAAGCAGGGGCCCGGGAGTCACAGAAAAGAAATCCATTCTTTCATGGCGTTTAACCCCTTTCCCTCCGCAGCCAATTTTCAATGTTTGGATTCAGATCCGATTATTATAAGATCTCTGCTGCAGTCAGTGAACGGACGCCTCATTAACGAAGACTGGACACAACCTCATCAGAGGGATAATAGGAGGCAGAAAGTTCTGATCTCCCGTCACCACCGGAGCAGAAATCACAATTCAGCTCACAGCGCCATCTCCTCCAACAGCGGCACTGATTAGTATAGATGGGACGCCCCGGGGGACAGGTTTAAGGATCTACAAATGAAGTAACGTGACAAAGATGAATGAGACCTTAAAAAAAAAAAAAAAAAAAGTCAGCACTACAGCTCCCAGCAATTCCCAACACTGCTGAATAGGAACCTGAATCTGGGAACATAACTCTGCAGCGCTCATCCTGAGCCTCCTAGTTCATGAAGTCTGACTCATGTTACAGGTATCACACGGGAGCAGCACGAAACTTGGGGGTCGGCGGAGACTCGAACGTCGTCATGACATGCTGGGACTTGCAGTCCTACAAGAATTAGATGGCCGCATGTTGCGGAGTACTGCTGGTCATCGTTGCATCCCTCTGCTATAATGCAACATATATGACTGGTCTGTGGCACTCCAGGACAAAACTACAACTCCCAGCATGTCCACACAGGAGCCAGGAGGTGTGATCATGAATTGTATGTGCAGGCATGTGTATGAACTACAACTCCCAGCATGTCCACACAGGCGGCAGGAGATGTGATCATGAATTGTATTGCTTTGTCGTGTGCAGACGTATGTGTATGAACTACAACTCCCAGCATGTCCACACAGGCAGCAGGAGGTGGGATCATGAATTGTATTGCTCTGTCATGTGCAGACATATATGTGTATGAACTACAACTCCCAGCATGTCCACACAGGCGGCAGGAGATGTGATCATGAATTGTATTGCTCTGTCATGTGCAGACGTATGTGTATGAACTACAACTCCCAGCATGTCCACACAGGCGGCAGGAGGTGGGATCATGAATTGTATTGCTCTGTCATGTGCAGACATATATGTGTATGAACTACAACTCCCAGCATGTCCACAAAGGCGACAGAATGTATGATCGTGCATTTTACTGTTCTGTCTTGTGCAGACATATGTATATGAACTACATCTCCCAGCATGTCCACAAAGGCGACAGAATGTATGATCGTGCATTTTACTGTTCTGTCTTGTGCAGACATATGTATATGAACTACATCTCCCAGCATGTCCACACAGGCCGCAGAATGTATGATTGTGCATTTTATTGTTCTGTCTTGTGAAGACGACAGTGTATGAACTACAATTCCCAGCACGTTCAGTTTGCAGCTTTAGGCGCATCCAGGGATCTCGGATATATCCTGTTGATGAACTACAACTCCCAGCATGCCCTAACAGCTTGCATCTGATGCTACATGATAATAATGGCATGCACATACGCATGCATTCTGCAACCCAACCATAGCAGGACTACAACTCCCAGCACGTCCTCACAATCTGCAGCAAACTATAACTCCCATCGTGCCCTGAGCGTGTGATCTGCAGTCCGACCCCTGTAGCACTACAAGTCCCAGCGGATGACACCGTGTATATAGCGGGGGATACAGAAGTAATCTGCAACCTGTGGCTGCACAGCTGTTGGGAAACTACAAGTCCCAGCACGCCCTGGCAGGTGAGGAATGTCAGTGCACGCTGGGAGTAGTAGTTCCACAGCAGCTGGGCAGCCACAGGTTGCAGGGAGGCTGGCGGAGCCGCATGTGCACGGTTGCAGCGCTCTGTGGTGACACACTGCAGCACAGGAGCGGGCTGTACTCACACATGGAAGGGCAGCTGCAGCAGCTCAGTCATCGGTCGGGGCTGGTCTCTGGCGCGGGGCTGCCTGCCGCATAGTGAGCCCATGCAGGGTGCACGTCCTGGGGGAGGGGGCAGGGGAGCGGGACACCCCTCTTCCTGCAGCCTCTGCCTCCCCAGCTCGCTTCTTCCCTTTACTCTCCGCCGCTGCCCAGGAGAGACGTGGCAGAGCGAATCGACGGCGTCATCACCGAGCGACGCTTGGCGCATGCTCCGTGAGTAGCTGAGGCTCCGTTGCGCGGCAGCGTAAAGCGAGAGGGGAATTCCGGCGGCCATGTTGGTGGTGGCACAGCTGGATGAGTGTATAAAACATAAATGTGATGAAATATAATATTTATTACTTTTTACATATTTCTTTAATTAAAAATCAATGACAAGTATAAAGATAAATAATAATCTCTCTATATCTATACCTATATACCGAGAGGGATGCGTGAATCTCCTAACATTTATTTGCTTAGGTCCAAATAAAAAACAAACATTATATCCCGCTGTCATAATGCAGTTTTCCTTTCTTCACAGCTGAAGGCCATGTAGTTATGTGAGGGGTGACAGTCATTAACGTCAATGATGTCTGTCACCCCTATGTGACCGTGTGAGAACTGAAGCTGCGGCGGAGGAGGCTTATGGGGGTATTCATGTCTCCAAGATCCTATCCCAATATGTAGTAGGTGTAATAATATTATTATTAGCAAATCCCTCCAATTAGAAATGTAGGATAGTTCTTCTGATTCGCTATGTCACTTACCCAGGGGCGGATTATAAGAGGGTCAATCTGGGCGGTAGCCCAGGGCCCAGTGGTGTGGGGGGGCCCTGGGCTACCACAAAGATTGCCCGCCGGCCACTGCCATCAGGGCATATACTGCACGTGCCCCCCTGACTGGCGCATGTGTCATTTATGGGCCCGGACCCGGTGGGCAGAGAGAGGGGGCCCACATCGGGCCCCGTCTCATCTGCTCACCGAGCCCCTACCGGCGCTGTGGCGGTTTCCTATTGACGTGCGGGCGCACGCCCGCACGTCAATAGTTAACAACAGCCGCCAGCCAATTGGAGGCTGGCAGCTGAAGTCGGCCGCAGGCGCAGCGCAAGTCGCCGGCGTCTGACATCATTGTCAGTCGCCGGCGAGTCCACGCTGCTGGAGGGAGCTCGCCGCTGGAGCATGGACAGGTGAGGAGAACTCATTTTTTTGTTTTGTTTTTTTTTGCGAATGGCAATCCGGGGGGCCCGGGGCAAAATGCTGGAGAGACTGGGGCAGATTGCTGGACACACTGGGGCAGATGATTGCTGGACACACTAGGGCAGATGATTACTGGACACACTGGGGCAATGCTGGAAACACTGGGGGCAATGCTGGAGACACTGGGGGCAATGCTGGAGACACTGGGGCAATGCTGGAGGACACACTGGGGCAGATGATTGCTGGAGACACTGGGGCAGATTGCTGGACACTGGGGGCAATGCTGGAGACACTGTGGCAATGCTGGAGACACTCCTGCAGATTGCTGGACACACTGGGGCAATGCTAGAGACACTGGGGCAATGCTGGAGACACTGGGGCAGATTGCTGGACACACTGGGGGCAATGCTGGAGGACACACTGGGGCAGATGATTGCTGGAGACACTGGGGGCAATGCTGGAGACACTGGGGGCAATGCTGGAGACACTGGGGGCAATGCTGGAGACACTGGGGCAAAGCTGGAGACACTGGGCCAGATTGCTGGACACACTAGGGCAATGCTGGAGGACACACTGGGGCAGATGATTGCTGGACATACTGGGGGCAATGCTGGAGACACTGGGGGCAATGCTGGAGACACTGGTGCAGATTGCTGGAGACACTGGGGGCAATGCTGGAGGACACACTGGGGGAAATGCTGGACACACTAGGGGCAATGCTGGAGGACACACTGGGGCAGATGATTGCTGGAGACACTGGGGGCAATGCTGGACACACTGGGGGCAATGCTGGAGGACACACTGGGGCAGATGATTGCTGGAGACACTGGGGGCAATGCTGGAGACACTGGGGGCAATGCTGGAGACACTGGGGCAGATTGCTGGAGACACTGGGGGCAATGCTGGAGGACACACTGGGGCAGATGATTGCTGGAGACACTGGGGCAATGCTGGAGACACTGGGGCAGATTGCTGGACACTGGGGGCAATGCTGGAGACACTGGGGCAGATTGCTGGACATACTGGGGCAATGCTAGAGACACTGGGGCAATGCTGGAGACACTGGGGCAGATTGCTGGACACATTGGGGGCAATGCTGGAGGACACACTGGGGCAGATGATTGCTGGACACACTGGGGCAATGCTGGAGACACTGGGGCAATGCTGGAGACACTGGGGCAGATTGCTGGACACACTGGGGGTAATATGCTGGACACACTGGGGGTAATATGCTGGACACACTGGGGCAGATTGCTGGACACACTGGGGGCAATGCTGGACACTCTGGGGCAATATGCTGGACATACTGGGGCAGATTGTTGAACACACTGTCTGGGGGCAATGCTGGACATAGGGGCTAATTAAGGGATATTAGGGTACCGTCACACAGTACCATTTTCATCGCTACGACGGCACGATCCGTGACTTTGCAGCGTCGTATGATTATCGCTCCAGCGTCGTAGACTGCGGTCACACTTTGCAATCACGGCGCTGGAGCGATGCCGAAGTCCCCGGGTAACCAGGGTAAACATCAGGTTACTAAGCGCAGGGCCGCGCTTAGTAACCCGATGTTTACCCTGGTTACCAGCGTAAACGTAAAAAAAACAAACAGTACATACTTACATTCCGGTGTCTGTCCCCCGGCGTTCTGCTTCTCTGCACTGTGTAAGCACCATAGCCGGAAAGCAGAGCGGTGACGTCACCGCTGTGCTCGCTTTCCGGCCGGCAGGCGCTCACAGTGCAGAGAAGCTGAGACGCCGGAGGACAGACACCGGAATGTAAGTATGTACTGTTTGTTTTTTTTACGTTTACGCTGGTAACCAGGGTAAACATCGGGTTACTAAGCGCGGCCCTGCGCTTAGTTACCCGATGTTTACCCTGGTTACAAGCGAACACATCGCTGGATCGGTGTCACACACAACGATCCAGCGATGTCAGCGGGTGATCAAGCGACGAAAGAAAGTTCCAAACGATCTGCTACGACGTACGATTCTCAGCAGGGTCCCTGATCGCTGCTGCGTGTCAGACACTGCGATATCGTAACGATATCGCTAGAATGTCACGAATCGTACCGTCGTAGCGATGAAAATGGCACTGTGTGACGGTACCCTTATTACTGCAGTGATGTATTTATTTTATTTTTTGAGTATACTGTTTTAAATGGGGGGGTGGTCCTGTTACTGTGCAGAGTGACACTATGTCGCCTTTTTTTCTTCATGTGGTGTAATGTAGAAGTTGGGAAAAATTAAGTAATGTGTTCTGTAAGCGGAGCTCGAGATAACTGTGTTATTTCCTGCAGAAACGAGTCCTGGCTGGAAGAAATGATGGCGGTCTGTGCTGGATGAAAGATGAAGGACTTCACCTAGAGACGTCACTGGTGAGTCAGTGTTACCTATACACTGACACTATACACTGTATACTATATACAGAGGTCCTGTGTACAATGTCACCAGTGATCACTGTATTACCTATACATTATATACAGAGCTCCTGTGTATAATACCACCAGTGATCTCTGTATTACCTGTACACAGACACTGCATACTAAGTACAGATCTCCTGTGAATACTGGCACTTATGGTGATAGTATTGTGTTGTTGTTTTTTATTACTGATCAGTATTGTAGTATTCAGTCACTATGTGGTGGTAATATGTGGTCTGGAAATGGTGTTGTGGTATTTGTCCCTTGTATGTGCTATTTGGTCACCAAGTGGTGGTAATATGTGGTCTTGACATGGTGCAGTGGTATTTGTTCCTTGTATGTGATATTATTCGATCACTGTGGTTGTAATTTGTGGTCTGGTCATGGTGCGGTGGTATTTGTTCCTTGTATGTGATATTGGTCATTTTAAAAATTGAAAAATAAATCCAAATATACCTAAACTGTATTGGATATTTTAACAAATATTTAATAGGTTACAGTAGAGTAGGGCCTGGCATTTTTCTGGAATAATCTAGTTCAGGTGTCACATGACCCCCGTCACATGACTCCCGTCACATGACCGGGAGGGGCCCACAGTGTCTGAACAGCCCGGGGCCCTGGCTACCCTTAATCCACCCCTGCACTTACCCCATGTGCAGGCATTGCAGGACCTTAGGTATCCATGGTTACGACCACTAACAACTAACTAACTGTCACTATATGGGTAAGTTCACACTGGGCGTTTATGCTACTTTTTTTCTGCAGCAAAAGCTGATCATCTTGGCATGGCAGGAAAGAAGCTGCGGCAAAAAACGCAGGTTTTGGTGCGTTTTTTGTCTCGTTTTTGGTGTGGTTTTTTTTCATGCGTTTTTTTTTCTCTTTGTGCATGCCACTAAAGGTGAGTGCACACAGAGAAAAAAAAACAACTTCCTGTAGATAGAATGAATAGATAGAATCTATATATATAATTGGCTAAGGGTCACTTCCGTCTGACTGTCTCGGATATTCATTGGTCGTGGCCGGCCAGCCAGTGGACGTAGACAAAAGGGCAGGGGAGGCCAGGAAGTATGCAGAGCGACTCCCCGCCCACTCCGTACAGGCCCGGCCAGAAGCGCTGCAAAGAGGCCGCGACCAATGGATATATACTCACCTTCCGTCCGCGGCTGTCACCGCCACATGTGCTGCGCTGTTTTCTGCTGTCGCGGCCGTCATCACTGACCGCGGCCGCTAATTTAGTCCCCGGATGTCACCGCTGCATGTGCTGCGCTGTTTCCTGCTGTCGCGGCCATCATCACTGACAGCGGCTGCTAATTTAGTCCCCGGCTTTTGGCCGCGGTAGGCCCAACAGCGCCCATGGTCCCGGCCGGCTCCGCCCTCCACACGGTGACTCCGCCCCCTTTGCAGCGCTTCTGGCCTGCACGGAGTGGGGGGGACTCGCTCTGCATACTTCCTGGCCTCCCTGCCCTTTTGTCTACGCCCACTGGCTGGCCGCTACCAATTTAAGGGGGCGGAGTCGCCATGAGGAGGGCGGAGCCAACCGGGACCATGGGCGCTGTTGGGCCTACCACAGCCAAAAGATGGGGACTAAATTAGCGGCCGTGGTCAGTGATGACGGCCGCGACGGCAACAAACAGCGCAGCACATGCGGCAGTGACAGCTGCGGACGGAAGGTGAGTATATACCACATGGCCTGTGCAATATACTACGTGGCTGGGCAATATACTACATGCTCTGTGTTATATACTACGTGGACATACATATTCTAGAATACCCGATGCGTTAGAATTGGGCCACCATCTAGTAGAAATAATGAATAGATAGATTGATAGATAGAATGAATAGAATAGTTACATTACCTGCGGTATTCTCTTCCCCGGCATTTTCCCACGGTCCAGAGGTTACCTCCGGTCGGCAGTGATGGAGCGCAGGTTCGGTGACGTCACCGCTAGTTCCTGGGCCTGTGCCCGCTCCACCTCATTCATTCCCCAGTCGCTTACAGCCGGGAGCGGTCTCATTAGCAGCTTTATCTCCCCCAGATACTGTGTGGGACACTCGTAATATCGGACTACGACGGATCAGGGAGTATTTGTGCTGGTTTATTATTTTATTTTTATTACAGAAGATCGAGGGCTTCACTTTGGAATGGCAGAATAATAAAATGGTAAAACTGTGTGGTGTTTTATTTCATTAACCCCTTCACCCCTGGAGCTTTTTTCGTTTTTCGCTCCCCTCCTTCCCAGAGCCATAACTTTTTTATTTTTCCATCAATATGGCCATATAAGGGCTTATTTTTTGCGGGACGAGATGTACTTTTGAGTGATACCAATGGTTTTACCATGCCGTGTAACAGAAAACGGGAAAAAAATTCCAAGTGTGATGAAATTGCAAAAAAAAGTGCAATCTCACACTTGTTTTTTGCTTGGCTTTTTTGCTAGGTTCACCAAATGCTAAAACTAACCTGCCATTATGATTGTCCAGGTCATTACGAGTTCATAGAAACCTAACATGTCTAGGTTATTTTTTATCTAAGTGGTGAAAAAAAAATTCAAAGTTTGCTAAAAATAAAAAATAAAAAATTGCGCGATTTTCCGATACCTGTAGCGTCTCCTATTTTCGTGATCTGGGGTCAGGTGAGGGCTTATTTTTTGCGTGCCGAGCTGGCGTTTTTAATGATACCATTTTGGTGTAGATACGTTCTTTTGATCGCCCGTTATTGCATTTTAATGCAATGTCGCGGCGACCAAAAAAACGTAATTTTGGCGTTTTTATTTTTTTCTCGCTACGCCATTTAGCGGTCAGGTTAATCCTTTGTTTTTATTGATAGATCGTGCGATTCTGAACGCGGCGATACCAAGTATGTGTATGCTTGATTTTTTTTTTAATTGTTTTATTTTGATTGGGGCGAAAGGGGGGTGATTTGAACTTTTATATATTTTTTATTTCTTTATATTTTTAAACACTTTTTTTTTTTAATTTTGGCATGCTTCAATAGCCTCCATAGGAGAAGTACAGATCACCTCTATGTAGTAGAAATGCAGGTGTACTTTGAACGCCGACCATAGGGTGGCGCTCAAAGCAATCGGCCATCAACAACCATAGAGGTCTCAAGGAGACCTCTGGTTGTTATGGCAATGCACCGCTGACCCCCGATCATGTGACGGGGGTCAGCGGTGCGAGCACCTACGTCCGGGAGCGCTAGTTAAATGCCGCTGTCAGCGCTTGACGGCGGCATTTAACTAGTTAATGGGTGCGGGCGGATCGCGATTCCGCTCTCGCTCATTGCGCGCACATGTCAGCTGTACAAAACAGCTGACATGTCGCGGCTTTGAGGTGGGCTCACCGCCAGAGCCCACCTCAAAGCAGGGGATCTGCCAGCTGACGTACTATTCCGTCAGCTGGCAGAAAGGGGTTAAAAGACTTTCTGCATGTGTGTGTGTTTATTTAACCCTTTCACTACTGTAGGATTAGTAATGGATAGGTGTCTTATTGACGCCCCTCCATTACTAAGCCGGGCTTAATGTCACCTTACAAAAGGAAGGTGACATTAACCCCTCATTACCCCGCTTGCCACCACTACAGGGCAAGTGGGAAGAGCCGGGCAAAGCGCCAGAATTGGCACATCTAATAGATGCGCCTTTTCTGGGCAGCCGCCGGCTGCTATTTTTAGGCTGGGGGGCCTATATCAATGGCCCCTTACCAGCCTGAGAATACCAGCCCCCAGCTGTGAGCTTTAGCTGGGCTGGTTGTCAAAAATAAGGGGGACTACACGCCAATTTTTTAAATTATTTATTTAAATAATTTAAAAAAAAAGCGTGGGGACCCCTCTGTTCTTGATAACCAGCCTTGCTGAAGCTGACAGCTTGGGGTTGCAGCCCCCAGCTGTGAGTTTTGTCTGGCTGGTTATCAAAAATAGGGAGGAACCCACGCTGTTTTTTTTTTTTAATTATTTATTTATTGTGCAGAAGCGACAGATGAAAACTCCCATCCGCCGCTCCTGCTGTCACTGTAATTAGCGGCTGTAGGTGACAGATGATGGGATCAGTAGTCCCATCCCCTGACACCAGTGATCGGAGGTGAAGTTTATACCTGTGATCACAGCTGAGCGCTCCTGCTGTCTTCTGACAGTGGGGGAACCGCGGCTCTGACTGGTGGGGATGGTTTCACCTCCGATCAGAAGCCGTGTTTGCCGTGCTGCCATGCATATGACAGCGTGTCACACACTGTATTGTCGGTCCCCCATTCAAGTGAACGGGGTTGGGGTCCGCTCTGCTGGACGACAGGCTGTATGGACGCATCATGGAGGTAGCAAAGCCGAGTGTGAGGTCACATCCGCCTGTCCTTGAGTTTTCTGCTACAAATACGCTGCAAGAAAAGTCAACCTGCGTATGTGCAGCGTTTTTCACCATCCATTCAAGTCAATGGGTGGAAAACGCTGGAAAAACATTGAAAGAAGTGACATGTCCTATGTAAAAAAACACAGCAAAGCACAAAATCCTGATGACAAAAAACAATGTGTGCAGGAGATTTCTGAAATCTCATAGGCTGGTACTGTGCAAAGCAGCTGAAAATTAGCATAAAAAAACACAGCAAAAGCGCAGCAAAAGCGCCCTGTGTGATCTCACCCTATGAGTGCCGCCATGGTCTAACCACTTAGATACTATGGTCACTGCGACATATAGGACATTAAACTGCCGTGATCAGTCGCAGCGGTTACCAGAGGGTGACTGGGGAGTCAAACAGGCGGCACCCACCATGTGTGGAGCGGGGTCAGTGTGTGAGCCCCATAATTAAGAATCGTCCGGACTTCTGCCATATTTATACAGTGGATGTCAGGAGAGATAAGTGGACGCAAGGCCGCACGACCTTCCGCCATTAGATACCAATATCACCGTCATTGGTAAAATGTTTAATTCCACCCTCTTAGCGCTAAACCCTGACCCTTTAGGCCATGTGCACACGTTGCGGTTTTTGCTGCGGATCCGCAGCAGTTTTCCATGCGGTGTACAGTACCATGTTAACCTGTGGAAAACAAAAACCGCTGTGCACATGCTGCGGAAAAAAACGCGCGGAAACGCTGCGGTTTATTTTCCGCAGCATGTCAATTCTTTGCGCGGAATCCGCAGCGGTTTTACACCTGCTCCATATTAAAAAAAAACGCTGGTGTAAAACCGCAGAAGAATCCTCACAAAAACCGCGGAAAATCCGCAGAAAATCTGCAGCAAAAACGCAGTGTTTTTGCCCCTCGGATTTATCAAAATCAGTGCGGAAAAATCTGCACACCAGTCCGCAGCGTGTACACATAGCCTTAGTCCTGCATTTTAGCGGCAGAAATTCGAGTTATTCCAGGCAAATGCTGGACTGTTGGAAAATATTTATCCAGGAATATTTTCAGAAAAATATATATTATTTTTATATCATTTATGTTAGGGGTAAAAAGAGCCCTTCCCTTTCTTGTATTGTTCCCCCAATAAAGTTTGTAAAGCGAATTACCCTTCCCCATACCCCTCTATTTCCCTATTTCCTTACCTATCCTATCCTAGTGTATGTTAAAAATGTCAATAAAGTTTGTTTGAAAAAGGGGTAAAAAGAAAAGTGATGTGAACTTTCAGAATTTTAAAAAATATTTTTTATTTATTTATTTTATTTGTAATCTTAGCTCTTATTTTTGTCAAATCCTGGAAAATCCCAAGATTTAACCATAAATATCACTTGTCCGCAAACGCAGAAGTCAAAAACCACAAACTTTCACACAACAGTGACTCCTGCTGGCAAAACCACCGAAATACAACCACAGTTTAAAAAAAAAAAAAAAAAAAACAACACAGTGACCCCTAGTGGTGAAGATGCAATAATACAAACACCATAAACCGCAGGTTTTAATGAAGCAGTGACTCCTGGTGGTCAATCTAGAACATGCAGGTATTATTTTACAATGTGGAGAGATGCTGCAATTTTGAGAGTTGCATTGCAAAGGAATTTTGGAAGTATACCTTTAAACTTAGGAAATAAGAAATATATAATGAACACGTGTTATTACTTATGTCGTTACAGCTGCTCACATTATGAATGTAACCACTCCTTGTACCGGCTCCCAGGAGGGATAAAAGTTTTCTTTTCTCCTGATAGTCAAGTTTTCAGGAGGTTGCCGGGCCACATTGTATCACTACTAACCTGCAGATTAACCCTATATCTGCAGCTTAATAGCATATCTGCAGATGACAACGTGCATTGCAAAATGTTTTATTTTTTTTGTGGTGGTGGTGGGGCGGTGGGGTCTGGGTCATTTCTTTCTCCTTTTATTGATGTAATCACAACTATAGGATTTTTACAAAAAAACAAACACCTAAAAAATTGACACAATGCTCCTGTTTCCAAATATGAAAAATAAACATGTAAAAAACAGGCCCACTTGCAGTCTCATTGAAATGATTAAGTGACTCATTCATATACTATTTGAAAACATTTTATCATGGGTTTTTTTTTCAGAATATGATTTTAGGACACATCTAAGATTGTGTATACTGGAAATTAACCAGATTGTCTGATTTCAGAGAAAGAGGAAAGTGTTGGAGACAGGAATGGGAGGTACGGGTTATAGAGGATGTTAGTCTTAGATTAGTAGCATAGCAGAGGGTATGGGTAGGGTGGTAGGCAGAGATGAGGGAGATGTAGGCTGGTGCGCTTTGTGGAGAGCTTTGTGGGTGAGAGTGATGTTTATATTGAACTGTATAGTGAATGGGTAACCAGTGCAACGACTGGCACAGAGTGGAGGCACCTGTGTAACTGCTGGACAGAAATATGATCCTGGCTGCCTCATTCAGGAAGGATTGGAGAAGACAGGTAAGAGGGAGATTGATTAGTGGAGAGTTGCAATAGTCCAGATGAGAAAGAATAAGAGTAACAGTAAGATTTGTACAGAGTAAAAAAAAGTTGAATTCTAGAGATGTTTTTTAAGATGCGAGTGAGTGATTGGATGTTAGGGGTGAAGGAAAGATCTAGGTCAAATAGGACCACAAGACAATGGGCGTGCTGCAGGGGAGTAATGGTTGGACCACACACAGAGATGGCAATATCAGGCACAAATAGGTTAGTGGAGGGAGGAAACAAGGAATTCAGTGGGAGAAAGATTCAGTTTTAGACTGAGGGAGGACATGATGTTAGAGACAGCGGACCGTCACTGGTGTTGTGTCGTAATCTCACTTGGGGTGAAGGTCCCTCGCTGTCAGAAAAGCGGGATGTTATTATGTCCTTACTGTCTCCACATCAATTAGATCCAGAATCAAGTTAAGTTTTACTTACAGCAGATTCCTGGTTCAATGATATCCCCCATCCTCTGGAATTCTTTGCCCCAACACGTCCGACTATCAACCACATTCGGATCCTTCAGACGGAACCTGAAAACCCACCTCTTCAAGAAAGCCTACAGCCTGCGCTGACCCCGCTGCCTCCTCACCACAACCGGAGCTACCGCCTCACCAACACCGGAGCTGCCGCATCCCAGACCTACTGTCTCCTTCCCCACCATTCTGTAGAATGTAAGCCCCCAAGGGCAGGGTCCTCGCCCCTCTGTATCAGTCTGTCATTGTTAGTTTGTTTACTGTAAGTGATATCTGTAATTTGTATGTAACCCCTTCTCATGTACAGCACCATGGAAATAATGGTGCTATATAAATAAATAATAATGATGCCTCTGGGCAGAGAGGGGGTGACATTTTTTGCAGTGGGAGGCATGGACCCACGTGGTCTTCTATTTTGTCTTGAGTAGCCTCTGTACCTGGCAAGCTCCTTCCCATCTAAACTGCAGAGATCCAGACGTCTTTGAACCACCTCATAATCACCAGAAATCGGCAGAGATGAGTCCGTCGCTGAGTTTTTGGTGACTTTTTTTTTTTTTTACAGAGTATTTTCAAAAAAATGCAAGTAACCTATTCTACTTAATGGGTGCAAAAAATATGCAACATCAGAAACCCCACAACAAAGAAGAACACCCGAAATATGTCCAGTGATTAAAAATAAAAACAAAATTTTATTTATACATCAATACAAAAAATAATAATAAGGTGGGGACAATACCAGAACTAGAGGGGCACACCACAGGGACAAACAAGCTGCAGGATATGCAATAAAACATTAAATATTAAATAAAGTGAATTAAATAGGAAACGGCAGCGGACATGTGCTAAAAAAATTAAATAAATGGCAATGATGCCAAATATACTGCCACTCAAAAGAGAGGTACAATGAAGGTGCATGAAAAAGTGACATGTGCCAGGTATACAGTGCAAAAAATACTACTAAGGTGCATATGCTTAATAGAGCGTAGAAGAGGGAAACCAGCACAATTGCTGGATAATCCAATGTCCTGTGATAATACACATATAAATATATGCTGCCCAAACAAAATCTCCAAATAAATACCTTAAAGCATGCTGCAGAGTCCCTAGGATGCACCCAACCCCGATGCGCGTTTCGGCGCCTGCGTTCGTCAGGGGATCAGAAACTCAGCACAAGCTCATCATGGGAACGTAGCCTTAGCGTCAGATGTAACTACACAAAATAATCAGAGTCTCGAGGAAGATACGGTGCAATCTTAGGAACTTCTCCAAAGAGTATCTCAGCTGGGGACAAGTTCCTGCATAGATATCAGTATCAAACTCAAAGTTTGAAACTATTTTTTAACTGTTCACAGACTTTAGGAATCTTGTTATTTCGAGTGAAGTTATAACATTTAGGTTGGAAAACACCAAAATCTCCCACAGCCATAACTGCATTATCTGTCCTGTGAAATATGGACCTTTATCGCTATCGATTACCTCCAGTTCCTCAAATCCGCAAGTAACCTCAGTCAGATACTTTTGCAGGAGATTAGATTATCCTTGTTCCTCCCTGACATGACATCCGCACACACATCCTCACGTCATTCACATTTGGATAGTTACAGTAGATGAAAATCATCAGTAACAGTGTTTCTAGCAAATATTTCTGAGGAGCTTTCCCAAGTTTTTCCCCATTTAGTTTTTCACCCTTTAGAGAGGACTGACATTGTGTAGCTGCATCTGAGTTGAAGGAATTGAAGTGTGTCAATGACGCTGTATCAAGTAAATCATCCATCATCATGAATCATGCATGATACTATGTAACATAATAATAATAATCTCTTTATTTATATTTATATAGTGCCATTAATACATAGCAGCCAGGTAAGGGAACAGAGACCGAGGAGCCCCTGGACGCCCATAAGTATGTCTCCAGAGAGGTTGTCATGAACCCCTACCTTGCCTGACATCACTATGACGTCAGACGGATCACGTGATGAGGTCTCCCCACTTTCACCAATGTGACATTCCGCAACCCCCTGGGACAGGTGAGGTCAGCTTGGCACAGTTTTAAGTGGTTTGTGGATGTAATCAGCGCTGCCGAAATCGATGTAGAATCAGGATATCCAGATAACAGAAAGTGGATTATTCAACGCGTTTCAAAGTTCAAATGCCTTCTCCCTCAGGACATAACCTCATGTACGGGCTTGTGGTCCCCTCTGTTACTTGACTCCTCCCCACACGAAATGTTGTTGCAACCTCCCCAGAGAAAAAGCAATATTCCATGCCTTACAGAAGCATTTACCCCTTTGGCTCACTTCACTCCTGCCCTCTGGGCTGAACCTAAATCCCCTCCCCTTGCTTCTAGCAGCTAAAAACTCCACAACCTAAGATTACCATACCCCTGGGTGCTAGAACAGGTCAAGACCCAGGTGGGCATTTGCCATGTTATGGGGATCTCGGAAATATACACAATGTACAGCTAGGACATATAGCATCTCCATAACCTGTTATGGAATTATGTTTCTGGAATGTTCTAGAAGGTATCTACAGCTTGAGCAGGACTCTACATGGTAAGCAGGTCTTTGTCTTGCTCTGAGAATGTCAAGGTTTGCGATCTGTCACTCACAGCCTTTGAGGTTTGTCCCCCTGCTGAGCTAGGTGCTAGCTTTCTCCTTGAGGCTTTGAGAATATGGGCTTCCTGCTGAACCCGGTTTCCTGTCCCTGCTGGACAAAAAAATGTTTTTTTATAATCCCAGGAAAAATAAGATACAAATTATTGGCATGAAATTATATCTCCAATACTTTTCACACCTCCCTTCTATAGAGGGTGCCCGGGGGCAGCACTTTCCAGTGTTGCACCGCACACCTGTCCGCAACGTCCTCTCGTCAGCGACGTGGTACTGCTGGAGCGCATGGCTTCCGCGTAGGAACTTCCCATTTGTTCCGGATATGAGGCCTACCATGAGTGCCATCATACAGTGAGGAGACTACTGAGAAAGCCATTATAGAGTGTGCGTACCATTATACAGTAAGAGGACTACTGTGAGGTCATTATACTGTGTTTTGGAAAATCAATGGGCCCATCATACTTTGTATTAAGGAGATGTGGGGTATTATATTGTGTATAGGTGAGCTGTGGGGCCATCATACTGTGTATAGGGGAGCTTAAGGGCACTATTCTGTGTATAGGGGAGCTGTGGGGCCATCATACTGTGTATAGGGGAGTTTAGGGGCACTATTCTGTGTATAGGGGAGCAGTGGGGCCATCATACTGTGTATAGGGGAGTTTAGGGGCACTATTCTGTGTATAGGGGAGCTGTGGGGCAACCATACTTTGTATAGGCGAGTTTAGGGAAATTATACTGTGTATAGGGGAGCTGTGGGCCCATCATACTATGTATAGGGGAGCTGTGGGGCCATCATACTGTGTATAGGGTAGTTTAGGGGCACTATTCTGTGTATAGGGGAGCAGTGGGGCCATCATACTGTGTATAGGGGAGTTTAGGGGCACTATTCTGTGTATAGGGGAGCTGTGGGGCAATCATACTTTGTATAGGCGAGTTTAGGGACATTATACTGTGCATAGGGGAGCTGTGGGCCCATCATACTATGTATAGGGGAGCTGTGGGCCCATCATACTATGTATAGGGGAGCTTTGGGGGCATTATACTGTGTATAGGGGGAGTTGTGGGCCCATCATTCTGTGTATAGGAGCACTGTAGACGCATCATACTGTGTATTGGGGAGCTGTGGACGCATTATACTGTGTATTGGGGAGCTGTGGGGGCATTATACTGTGTATAGGGGAGCTGTGGGCCCATCATACTTTGTATTAAGGAGCTGTGGGGTATTATCTGTGTATAGGTGAGCTGTGCGCCCATCATACTCTGTATAGGGGACCTTAGGGGGTAGCCTATCATGCTGTGTATAGGGGAGCTTAGGAGCACTATACTGTGCATAGGGGAGCTGTGGGCCCATCATACTGTGCATAGTGGAGTTGTACATGGGGCGTCTCCGAGGACATTATTATGTGTTAATTCAGCACTTAAGAAGCATTATTGTTATAGGGGCATTATTACTTTATTTAGGGCAAAATGTAGGAACTGTTTTCTAGGACGTGCACAGGGCATTAATGTTTTCTAGGTTCAATTTTACCATCAAGAGGGCACAAAGGAGGCATTATCACGATGTAAGGGGCACAGTGGTGGTATTATTACGTGGAGCAGTAAGAGAAGTTATTCTGCCACACAGTAGGTGCATTATTAGGGACACATATGGCAGCAGCGCTCAGTAGTGAGGAGTTTGTGCAGGTTGGGAATAGATGGTGATGGGGCTGGAATGTCAGAAGTGAAATGTGTCTTTGTTGTATTCTCTGCAGCCGAGTTCAGGCGGGAGAAGTCGTCATGTCGGTCTGGGCCAGATGGAAAAGACGGGAAAAGTGAACGATTCCATCAGAAAGAACGTCAGCGGTAAGTCACCATCAATAACTGTCCTGTAATCACTTGCATGTTCTGCAGGACTGGTATCTACCACTATATGTCACCATATGGCGGTAATAACAGTGTTGATCTTTGTATAGTGATTTATTTTACTAACAGCACAGTCACCATGGCTGTAAACAGGGGTACCCGGTACTCCTGAGCTGAACCCCTAGCTACGCCTTTGGGCAGGACTGTTATGATTTCTCAATAATAACTCAGCCTAATTTGGAGTTGTAAACTCGACCCAAATGTAAGGAAGGGATTTGGCCGAATCACTTTCCGTATTCCAAATCACCCGACCACGGTACTACGGAGTTAGCCTGGGCTTTGTGGGCACTTGCTGAGTACCCCTTTCTGGGCCACTTACCATATCACATCCGATGTTCTCGCATTGGTTGTGATATGCTAGTGGGTCCCCGGCCTAATGGTGTATTTCTTTGCCCACTCAATATCTCTCACTTAGTCCTCCAGGATCAGTTTGACACATTGTCAGTAGCCCACTCCACACTAGCTGCCTACGGGATCACACCTCCGTCAGCTCTATTTAATGCCATAGCAGGTACTCACTATCAATGAAGAATCCCCTTTTATATCACAAACATATAAAGTTGCACTCTGTAGCGCTATAGCATGTAAATATGAAATATATGAAACACATAGCATTACTGCTCTAGATGATAAGAAACAATGGAGATGCTTAGTACATAATTTGGAAAATTCATGTATGCCCAGCAGCCAACGACAAGGCGACCTCTGGTGTGTTGGGTACCTATCTAATGTGAATCCTCTCTTAGCCTAAAGCCTGAATTTCTGGGTAGGTAGGATCCTGCTGCAATTAAAACCACCACAGACTGGAGGGCGGAGTGCTAATATACAAATGACAAAAGATTGACTGGCACTCTCAAGCTAGAAAACTGGTGTGTACAGGTGCGAACTAAGAGTAGCTATTTCTATATATATATAACTGACTGGTACTTCCAAATCAGAAAACTGGTGTGTACAGGTGCGAACTAAGAGTAGCCACCTCTATACATAACTGACTGGTACTTCCACATCAGAAAACTGGTGTGTACAGGTGCAAATTAAGAGTAGCCATCTCTCTATATAACTGACTGGTACTTCCATATCAGAAAACTGGTGTGTACAGGTGCGAACTAAGAGTAGCCATCTCTATATATATAACTGACTGGTACTTCCAAATCAGAAAACTGGTGTGTACAGGTGCGAACTAAGAGTAGCCATCTCTAAATATAACTGACTGGTACTTCCATATCAGAAAACTGGTGTGTACAGGTGTGAACTAAGGGTAGCCATCTCTATATATAACTGACTGGTACTTCCATATCAGAAAACTGGTCTGTACAGGTGCGAACTAAGAGTAGCCACCTCTATACATAACTGACTGGTACTTCCAAATCAGAAAACTGGTGTGTACAGGTGCAAATTAAGAGTAGCCATCTCTCTATATAACTGACTGGTACTTCCATATCAGAAAACTGGTGTGTACAGGTGCGAACTAAGAGTAGCCATCTCTATATATATAACTGACTGGTACTTCCAAATCAGAAAACTGGTGTGTACAGGTGCGAACTAAGAGTAGCCACCTCTATACATAACTGACTGGTACTTCCACATCAGAAAACTGGTGTGTACAGGTGCAAATTAAGAGTAGCCATCTCTCTATATAACTGACTGGTACTTCCATATCAGAAAACTGGTGTGTACAGGTGCGAACTAAGAGTAGCCATCTCTATATATATAACTGACTGGTACTTCCAAATCAGAAAACTGGTGTGTACAGGTGCGAACTAAGAGTAGCCATCTCTAAATATAACTGACTGGTACTTCCATATCAGAAAACTGGTGTGTACAGGTGCGAACTAAGGGTAGCCATCTCTATATATAACTGACTGGTACTTCCATATCAGAAAACTGGTCTGTACAGGTGCGAACTAAGAGTAGCCACCTCTATACATAACTGACTGGTACTTCCAAATCAGAAAACTGGTGTGTACAGGTGCAAATTAAGAGTAGCCATCTCTCTATATAACTGACTGGTACTTCCATATCAGAAAACTGGTGTGTACAGGTGCGAACTAAGAGTAGCCATCTCTATATATATAACTGACTGGTACTTCCAAATCAGAAAACTGGTGTGTACAGGTGCGAACTAAGAGTAGCCATCTCTCTATATAACTGACTGGTACTTCCACATCAGAAAACTGGTGTGTACAGGTGCAAATTAAGAGTAGCCATCTCTCTATATAACTGACTGGTACTTCCATATCAGAAAACTGGTGTGTACAGGTGCGAACTAAGAGTAGCCATCTCTATATATATAACTGACTGGTACTTCCAAATCAGAAAACTGGTGTGTACAGGTGCGAACTAAGAGTAGCCATCTCTATATATAACTGACTGGTACTTCCATATCAGAAAACTGGTGTGTACAGGTGCGAACTAAGAGTAGCCACCTCTATACATAACTGACTGGTACTTCCAAATCAGAAAACTGGTGTGTAAAGGTGCAAATTAAGAGTAGCCATCTCTCTATATAACTGACTGGTACTTCCAAATCAGAAAACTGGTGTGTACAGGTGCGAATTAAGAGTAGCCATCTCTCTATATAACTGACTGGTACTTCCAAATCAGAAAACTGGTGTGTACAGGTGCGAACTAAGAGTAGCCATCTCTCTATATAACTGACTGGTACTTCCAAATCAGAAAACTGGTGTGTACAGGTGTGAACTAAGAGTAGCCATCTCTCTATATAACTGACTGGTACTTCCAAATCAGAAAACTGTTGTGTACAAGTGTGAACTAAGAGTAGCCATTTCTATATATAACTGACTGGTACTTCCAAATCAGAAAACTGGTGTGTACAGGTGCGAACTAAGAGTAGCCATCTCTATATATAACTGACTGGTACTTCCAAATCAGAAAACTGGTGTGCACAGGTGTGAACTAAGAGTAGCCACCTCTATACATAGCTGACTGGTACTTCCAAATCATAAAACTGGTGTGTACAGGTGTGAACTAAGAGTAGCCATCTCTATATATAACTGACTGGTACTTCCATATCAGAAAACTGGTGTGTACAGGTGGGAACTAAGAGTAGCCATCTCTATACATAACTGACTGGTACTTCCATATCAGAAAACTGGTGTGTACAGGTGGGAACTAAAAGTAGCCATTTCTATATATAACTGACTGGTACTTCCAAATCAGAAAACTGGTGTGTACAGGTGTGAACTAAGAGTAGCCATCTCTATATATAACTGACTGGTACTTCCATATCAGAAAACTGGTGTGTACAGGTGGGAACTAAGAGTAGCCACCTCTATACATAGCTGACTGGTACTTCCATATCAGAAAACTGGTGTGTACAGGTGGGAACTAAAAGTAGCCATTTCTATATATAACTGACTGGTACTTCCAAATCAGAAAACTGGTGTGTACAGGTGTGAACTAAGAGTAGCCATTTCTATATATAACTGACTGGTACTTCCAAATCAGAAAACTGGTGTGTACAGGTGTGAACTAAGAGTAGCCATTTCTATATATAACTGACTGGTACTTCCAAATCAGAAAACTGGTGTGTACAGGTGTGAACTAAGAGTAGCCATCTCTATATATAACTGACTGGTACTTCCATATCAGAAAACTGGTGTGTACAGGTGGGAACTAAGAGTAGCCATCTCTCTATATAACTGACTGGTACTTCCAAATCAGAAAACTGGTGTGTACAGGTGTGAACTAAGAGTAGCCATCTCTATATATAACTGACTGGTACTTCCATATCAGAAAACTGGTGTGTACAGGTGGGAACTAAGAGTAGCCATCTCTCTATATAACTGACTGGTACTTCCAAATCAGAAAACTGGTGTGTACAGGTGTGAACTAAGAGTAGCCATCTCTATATATAACTGACTGGTACTTCCAAATCAGAAAACTGGTGTGTACAGGTGTGAACTAAGAGTAGCCATCTCTCTATATAACTGACTGGTACTTCCAAATCAGAAAACTGGTGTGTACAGGTGGGAACTAAGAGTAGCCACCTCTATACATAGCTGACTGGTACTTCCAAATCAGAAAACTGGTGTGTACAGGTGTGAACTAAGAGTAGCCATTTCTATATATAACTGACTGGTACTTCCAAATCAGAAAACTGGTGCGTACAGGTGTGAACTAAGAGTAGCCATCTCTATATATAACTGACTGGTACTTCCATATCAGAAAACTGGTGCGTACAGGTGCGAACTAAGAGTAGCCATCTCTATATATAACTGACTGGTACTTCCATATCAGAAAACTGGTGTGTACAGGTGTGAACTAAGAGTAGCCATCTCTATACATAACTGACTGGTACTTCCAAATCAGAAAACTGGTGTGTACAGGTGTGAACTAAGAGTAGCCATCTCTAAATATAACTATTTATCTCTCTAAATATAACTTATATTTATCACCTCTAAATATAACTATCGTCTATATATAGCTATCGTCCCGGGCACTTAAACCCGTGCAGGTGGTTTGGGCACCTCTGGCCCGAGTTCTACTTCTCTCAGCTGCAGCTGACCCCTCCTACATTAACTATTTACAGTGCTATAGCGGAAACTATAATGTACCCCATCTTGTGGCTAAACTTGGGTACTACACTTTCCCTATGACAACGAACCTCTTCTAATACAAAGCAGTAATAAATACGTGCATTATGAAACATTAAATTTACATTAATATACACTATAACATACAGTATCGGTGCGAGCAAGACATGCAAGGACATAATATATCCCCTTACATAGACAAGAAAAAAAACCAAAACACTAGATTTGAGTTTATGTTCCGCTGTTGTCATCCGGGGGTGTTGAGAAGTCTGGGAAAATCCAGTCCTTGTTCATTTTGATAAGAGTCAGAGTGTCAGCATTTTCAGTTGACGGGCGGATGCGCTTATCCGTTATAGTACCCCCGGCAGCACTAAAACCCCACTCTGACAAAATTACAGTGGCAGGGCAGGCTAGGACCTCCAAGGCATAGAGAGACAGTTCATGCCACGTGTCCAGCTTGGATACCCAGTAGTTGTAAGGCACAGAGGAATCACGGAGGAAGCTGGTACAGTCGGCAAGGTACTCCTTCAGCATCTTCCAAAACTTTTCAGTCCTTATCAGAGTACCCCACGCATCAGGGCCTGGGCGATGGGCGGGTTTGAGAAAACTGTCTCAGACCTCTGAGAGTGTTCCCCTGCCTTTGCTGCATCTCGATAGTCTCCACTCCTTTTTTTAATCAGCTACATTTTTATTAAACATAACCAGATTTAAAACAAACATCACATGACAATACTCGTTTTACAATTTTGCAGTAAATTACCTCCCCCTATGGAGACCATTCCAGGAGCAAACAACATTTCGTCCATAATTGACCATATCAAACAGTATTCCAATTCGCCGTAAGTTTTACACTACAATATTCTATACAGGTGTTACGTTAGTTAATCCTATCCAACCACGGCTGCCATAGTTTATGGAAGAGTTCCAACTTATTTCTCTTGGTGTAAATACGGTACTTCTTTCAAGTTGAATTATAAGGTTCGCTTGAGCAATAAATTCGCGTCTGGACGGGGGCTCTTCTGTAATCCAATATTTTGCAATCAATTTTCTAGCAATAAACAATAATCTTGCAATTACTATTTTGGTCGTGTTGTCAGTTTTTATTTCTTCCACATACCCTAATATACATGTCAACAGATCCCTAGTGACAGCACTCCAATGCGGTTCAACACTACAATCCAAAGGGAGGACAATCTAGGACAATGCCAAAGCATATGCAATATGTCTGCCTGAGATTGCGAGCACCTTGGGCAATCAGAGTTAGACTTCATCCCCGCTTTAAATAACATATCAGGGGTTCTATACACCCTGTGTATCACATACAATTGTGACATTCTCCCAGGCTCACTCATGGATATGTTGGGCACATACTCTAGAATAGACTCCCACCTATCATCGTTTCTAGTCTCCACTCCTTGGTTGTCCAAAGAACTGTGATCTCTGCTGCCAGCGTTGTCAGATGGGAATTTTTAAAATAATTCTTCAACTAGGGCTTTCTGGTACTGAAACATTTTATTAGACCTCTCCTCCACAGGAAGGAGAGATGTAAAGTTCTCCGTGTAGTGTGGGTCTAGAAGGGTGACCAACCAGTAATTAGTGTTGTCCAAAATGCGTACAATGTGAGGATCACGGGAAGGGCAGCGGAACATAAACTCAGCCATGTGAACAAGACTGCCTGTCCCCACCAAGAGGGTGACTTTCCATGTTGTCCTCCTCATCCTCCCTCTCCTCCTCATCATCTTCAGGCCATCCATGCTGAAAAGACAGGATGAAGGTTCCTTCTCATTATTACCCAATCCGCATTGAGAATATGAGTTGAGGCTGGGCTGCGCAACATCATCCAGTATAGTTTCTTGCTCTATCTCAAATTGCTCCACCTGCAAAGCTTCTTCTTTAATTGTGAGCAAAGAGCGTTTCAGTAGACAGAGAAGCGGAATGGTGACGCTGATTATGGCACCATCGCCGCTCACCATCTTGGTCGAATCCTCAAAGTTTTTGAGAACTGCACAGACGTCAGACATCCATGTCCACGCATCAGCTCTAATGTGCGGAGGCTGACCAGAATAACGACATGCATGGTGTAGCTGGTTTTCAACTACTGCCCTCTGCTGCTCACAATGCCTTGCCAATATACAGTACAGACCAAAAGTTTGGACACACCTTCTCATTTAAAGATTGTTCTGTATTTTCATGACTATGAAAATTGTACATTCACACTGAAGGCATCAAATCTATGAATTAACACATGTGGAATTATATTCTTAACAAAAAAGTGTGAAACAACTAAAATTATGTCTTATATTCTAGGGTCTTCAAAGTAGCCACCTTTTGCTTTGATGACTTCTTTGCACTCTTGGCATTCTCTTGATGAGCTTCAAGAGGTAGTCACCGGGAATGGTCTTCAACAATCTTGAAGGAGTTCCCAGAGATGCTTAGCACTTGTTGGCCCTTTTGCCTTCACTCTCCGGTCCAGCTCACCCCAAACCATCTCGATTAGGTTCAGGTCTGGTGACTGTGGCGTAGCACCCCATCACTCTCCTTCTTGGTCAAATAGCCCTTACACAGCCTGGAGGTGTGTTTGGGGTCATTGTCCTATTGAAAAATAAATGATGTTCCAACTAAGCGCAAACCAGATGGAATGGATGCAAAAACCCTAGTGCATGCCCTCATCATCTCTCGCCTTGACTACTGCAACCTCCTGCTCTGTGGCCTCCCCTCTAACATTCTCGCACCCTTCCAATCTATTCTAAACTCAGCTGCCCGACTAATCCACCTGTCCCCCCGCTATTCCCCGGCCTCTCCCCTCTGTCAATCCCTTCACTGGCTCAGCTATTTTACCATGAAGGCCTGCTGCACAAAGTCTCCTCTTAACAGTTGTTGTAGAGATGTGTCTGCTGCTAGAACTCTGTGTGGCATTGACCTGGTCTCTAATCTGAGCTGCTGTTAACCTGTGATTTCTGAGGCTGGTGACTCGGATAAACTTATCCTCAGAAGCAGAGGTGACTCTTGGTCTTCCTTTCCTGGGGCGGTCCTCATGTGAGCCAGTTTCTTTGTAGCGCTTGATGGTTTTTGCAACTGCACTTGGGGACACTTTAAATGTTTTCCCAATTTTTCGGACTGACTGACCTTCATTTCTTAAAGTAATGATGGCCACGCATTTTTCTTTACTTAGCTGCGTTTTTCTTGCCATAATACAAATTCTAACAGTCTATTCAGTAGGACTATCAGCTGTGTATCCACCAGACTTCTGCACAACACAACTGATGGTCCCAACCCCATTTATAAGGTAAGAAATCCCACTTATTACACCTGACAGGGCACACCTGTGAAGTGAAAACCATTCCCGGTGACTACCTCTTGAAGCTCATCAAGAGAATGCCAAGAGTGTGCAAAGCAGTCATCAAAGCAAAAGGTGGCTACTTTGCAGAACCTAGAATATAAGACATAATTTCAGTTGTTTCACACTTTTTTGTTAAGTATATAATTCCACATGTGATAATTCATAGTTTTGATAGATTCAGTGTGACTGTACAATTTTCATAGTCATGAAAATACAAAAAAATATTTAAATGAGGTGTGTCCAAACTTTTGGTCTGTACTATATGTAATGTTGAGTTCCAACACGTAGTGACATCGCACAACAGTCAGTGAGGTGGAAGTTGCAAATGCTGCGGCAGCACTGTCAGGGCAGTGGCAGCTGTAGCCAACTTGTGGAAATGGGCAACATACTTTCAAAAGTAGCTCATTCAGATCTGAGTAAGTTTTGAGAAACCACTAAGTTGAGCACATGGGCCAGGCATGGTACGTGTGCGAAGTTACCAAGCTTCAGAGCTGCCACCAGGTTATGGCCATGGTCACACACGACCATGCCTGGTTGTAGGTTCAGGGGCGATAGCCACAGTTCAGTCTGGTCTGTTAGATCTTTCAACAACTCCGTGGCGGCGTGTTGTTTGCCACCAAAGCTGATTAACTTCACAGCTTGTTGCTGCTTGACCAAGGCAGTGCTGCAGTGCTTCCAGCTTGAGACTGATGTTGATGTTTATGAGCTCGAGGGTGAGGAGGAGGTGCAGGAACTGCTGTAGAAGGTGGGGGAAACCTTGATTGAACAAGGACCCAAAATCCTCTGTCTCCTTAACACATGTTCTGTCACATTGTCCGACTGTGTCCCGGATTCCACAATGTTCACCCAGTGTGCCGTCACGGAAACGTAGCATCCCTGGCCACAAGCACTTGTCTAGGTGTCCGTGGTTAAGTGGACCTTCCCAGGAACAGCGTTGGTCAGGGCATGGCTGGTATTATGGGACATGTGCTTGTATAAGGCAGGGACAACACATTGAGAGAAATAGTGGCGGCTGGGGACTGAGTACCGAGGGACAGCCGCCACCATGAGGTTTCGGAAAAGTTCTGTCTCCACAAGCCTAAATGGCAACATTTTCATGGCAAATAGTCAACACCACTTGCTGGAAATTGTCCAGCTCTTGCAACAGTAATTGCATTTTCCCACTGTCATCTTCTTATGTGCATGGCTGCTCAAATATTTGAGCATCGCTGCTTGCAATGTCCCCATGTCTATGTTGGAATGGGCAGGGCGAGAGACCAAAATCTATAACGGAAATGTGAACAGCTCTTTGGAGGGTCCAAGTGTGGGATCACTTGTTTCTGGGCACTTGGCATGGTCGGAGGAAGAAGGATCAGGGTGAGGATTATGTGGTCCAGAATCATGGCTACTTAGACTCGACCATGCGGTAGACAGGTTAGTGCTGGCAAAGTGACTGGAAGCATTATCTGCTATTCATCCAACAACATTTTCACACTGGTCTGGCTTCAAGAGTGGTGTTCTGCGCATCCCTAGAAAGTGAGACAGGCAGCAAATTGACATGATGTGTGTGCTTGTTGTGTTCCAGCAACAGGCAGAGTTTCCCCTTGCCCACGTCCTCGGCCTCTGCGCTCACCATCAGCATCACGTCCACTTCCCCGTCCCTTGCCATGTGCCTTGCCCATTTTAAATTACGTATGATATGTCCCTGTTAAGAAAACGTTGCAACACAGTATTACAATGCCAGCAAAATTTGCCCACTACAGATGGACGTATAACACTAGAGTATCAATATAGCAATGCTATTTGAAACCAAATTTTTATATTGTGTTTTGAGGCTCAACTCTTTTACAATAAATGCAGTTTAAAAGTTCAGTGCTGAAAAAAATTGCAGTGTTATATTGCAAGCAAAATGTGTCAACTTAAGATGGACGTATAAGACTGCAGTATCAATATAGCAATGTGATTTTTTAACAAAGATTTTTTTTTTTTGGGGGGGGCTTTTGAGGCTCACTCTAGCACTATAAATGCTTTATAAAATGTCACAGCTTAAAAAAAGGCTGTATTACAATGGCAGGCAAATTTGCACACCTCAGACCGACATATCAGACTGCAGTATATATATATATATATATATATATAGCAATGCGACTTTTTAAACAATTTATTTTTCGGGGTTTGAAGCCCATCTGTAGCATGCTAAATGCCATATAAAATGTCAGTGCTCAAAAAAATTGTAGTATTAGAATGCCAGGCAAATTTGCCCAATTGAGATGGATGTATAAGACTGCAGTATCAATATAGCAATGCGATTGAGATCCAACCATGTCTGGCTGTATGCTCTCGATGCACAACTGCAGTTGTGTTCAAAAGTTTACATACCCCTGCAGAATTTTTACTTTCTTGTCATTTTTCAGAGAATATGAATGATAACACCAAAACCTTTTCTACCCTCATTGTTAGTGGTTGGGTGAAGCCATTTATTGTCAGACTACTGTGTTTTCTCTTTTTAAATCATAATGACAACCCAAAACATCCAAATGACCTTGATCAAAAGTTCACATACACTGGTGATTTTGGCCTGATAACATGCACAGAAGTTGACACAAATGAGTGTGAATGGCTACTAAAGGTAACATTCTCACCTGTGACTTGTTTGCTTGGAATCAGAGTGTGCATAAAAGCTGAGGGAGTTTCTGGGATCCAGACAGACTCTTGCATCTTTCATCCAGCCACTGCAAAAATGCAGCAAAAACAATACGTGCGAACATAGCCCAAAGTGTGGAGAAGCATTTTTTTTTCTTATTTACTTTGTCTTATATACAAGTCATTATCCTGGAAAGAATGTTTCTTAACATTTTTTCCAGTCAAATCCATTTTATCTTCAGTTTTGTATGTGTTATTGTCAGTCCATAAAAGTGGTGTAATTCTCTGACAACATTGTTCCCAGCAGTGACCTGGGATTCAGAGATGCTTGCAGGGGTCTTCCCCTTGCTGTTCCCATGCTATTTCAGTGCTGTTTCCATCATTTTCAGCAATTTTTAGACTCCCTCCAGACCTCAGAATCTGGCGGTTTTACTTACAGCAGGATCCACCTTGCCATAAAAATGTAGACTATCAGCCCATGAGAGGATTCTCGAATAGAATAGGTCCTAGTAAGGAAAATCACCTTAATGCGTCTGCCGGGTACACATGAATTGGCCAATTTATGCGCTAAGTATTCTTCATTTTCTCCTTTAATCTAGAGCAGTAATGTAATTCAAATTTCATGTTTGCATGCTGTAGTGCTACAGAGGGCTATTTTATTTTGTTAGCCATACACTACTACTCCCCTCTTTCCTGGGTTGGGGAGAAAGCAGACTGAGGGCAGAATCAGGAGCTCAGCAAGGTGCGTGGCCCCGACATCTTCACCATTAGAAGTAATCAAGGGAACAGGGATAGATAGGGCACCTATAGCTTGAAGGACAGGGAAGGAGCCCCAGGTCCCGGGATATCTGGCAACAGAGTCGTAACAATGATCAAAAGTATGTGTGGAGAATAAAAAAAGGAGAGAATTTCGGGAAAATAACATCTCGCCTACCATTAAGCATGGGGTGGATCAATCGTGCTTTAGGGTTGTGTTGTAGCCATTGGCACAGGAAATATTTCACAGGTAGAGGGAAGAATGGATTCAATTAAATTTCAACAAATTTTTAATACATACATAACACCATCTATAAAAAAGCTGAAAGTGAAAAGAGGAAGAGGATGGCTTCTACAAATGGATAATAATACTAAACACATGCCAAAATCCACAATAGACAACCTCAAAAGACGCAAGCTGAAGGTTTTACAATGGCCCTCACAGTCCCCTGATCTGAACATCAACAACATCTTGAGAGGTATGGAGTAGATCAGCATCCGTGGTGATCACAGATTTTATTTCGACATTTAAAAAACCCTCTATGATATATAAACTACTCTATGGTGTATGAAATTCTGAATCATCCTTCTTAAAGTAGTAAATTAAGATAAAAATCACAGAGAAAAAAGCAGAGATGTTTACCTGCTGAAGACTCCAAACAAATGCATTAGCAGGGCGCATCGGACCCGATTAATGATGGCAAAAACACAGGTGCAAAAAATACCGATGAAACAACCACTTTCAATCCAGTGTTAGCTGTTTGGCATTAGTGCACAAAAAGATAAGCGATAATAGTCTGTATGTGGCATTGTTCACACAGGCAATGCAATTTATCCTGCAGGGCGCAGTCGGATCAAGATGGCTCTGTAAACTGTAGGCCTCTATTCACACAGCATGCATTTTGTAGCACTGGGCGGCCGGCCTGTATGTGCGTTAGTAATAGGCTGTAGACCAGATGCTCTGCATTGCCTGTGTGAACAATGCCACATACAGACTATTATCGCTTATCTTTTTGTGCACTAATGCCAAACAACCAATACTGGATTGAAAGTGGTTGTTTCATAGGTATTTTTTGCACCTGTGTTGTTGCCATCATTAATCGGGTCCGATGCGCCCTGCTAGTGCATTTGTTTGGAGGTTTCAGCAGGTAACCATCTCTGCTTTTTTTCTCTGTGATTTTTTTCAATTTTCTGGAGGATTTTTAAGTCCTCTTTTTGTGTCTGTGAGCTTTTAGCAAATTAAGCCTACTTTCACACTAGCGTCGTGCACTGCATGTCGCAATGCGTCATTTTTTAGAAAAAAACGCAAAATTGCAAGATGCGTTTTTTCTCCATAGACTTGCATTATCGACGCATTGCGACGGATTGGCACACGTCGCAACCATCGTGCGACGGTTGCGTTGTGTTGCGTCGGACCGTTGGCACAAAAAAATGTTACATGTAACGTTTTTTGGTGCGTTGTGTCCGCCATTTCCGACCACGCATGCGCGGCCGGAACTCGGCCCCCTCCTCCCCGCACATCACAATGGGGCAGCGGATGCGTTGTAAAACTGCATCCGCTGCCCCCGTTGTGTTTTCTAATCACAGTTTGCGTCGGTACGTCACAAAGTCGCATTGCGACGTGCGTCGTACGACGCTAGTGTGAAAGTAGCCTTAGATGCATAAAACAGTGCAGATCTCTGCAGGATACAGCGCAGCAGTTCACATCTTCTAGTGCATTTATTATACATACTATTATTGTAATCCAAAACTTCGGGGTATTACACTAATGTCCGCTCTTATCAGCCTGTTTCCATGTTAGTTCTCAATTATCCGGAGCAATGGTTCTCTGTCTTCAGCATTATTCCACATGCAAACAATTATCATGAGCTATTGTTTGCTGTTATCAGCCATTTAATCATTATATCACTTTTAATATTCTTAAGCTATTGTCTGCTGCTATCAGCCTTTTTCCTTTTATCACACTCATCTCCATGTTACCCTCGCATGTCCGCCAGACAAAAGAATATTTGATTTTCTCATTTTTTTCATGAGATACTTTTTCTCTCTTCATTTATTCACATCAGAGAGAGTGAGGCCTAAGAAAAGGTTTGTCCTAAATACACGGGACACATTATCTGTGTAATCAGGAGCGATCAGAAAATCCTCTGAGCTGTCAGTTCTCCAGTAATTCCCGGCCTATTGCATTTACTACTTGTCCTGATGGCGGCCATTTTCCAGCAGGAATCCTGTGTAATGTTTTATTATATCAGTGACCCAGAGACGAGTAATATGAGGAGACACATAACGATGGATGGAGCGGCTTCATCCTCAGTGGTGACCGGTATCTGGCCCGTTGTGACATCACTCGTGTTCCGCTCCTCGTGATGTCATAGTGCGACCACCATTGTGATGTCCTGACTGTGGCTATAAGGAGGGACGCTCCGGAACAAGGCTTTGTCTGGAGAGGCTGACTGTGGACTACACAAGAAGCGATATTTTCCTCCGGGCTAAAATGCTGTTTCGAGTTCTTCTATTGCTGAGTGTGCTATTAGCACCTGTGGAGGGCGCTCCTACCAACACCCGCCCCCGTGATCCCAGGGCCGTGATCCCTGCAGGTAAGAGCTTTACCGGATATCCACCCAATATGGAGGTATTGGTCAGATGATACCTGTCATGGAGGGTTCTTCATGTGTGACTTGTGATGTTCAGAGTCTTCTCATGTGATCTTCATCTTTTCTCCCTTAGATCACTATAGAATGTTTAATATTCCTGCTGCCGTCTGCTTCTTCTCTGGATTCCTCTTTGGTGTCATCTGTACCATCATATTTGGGTAAGTCTCACAATGATTTCTGGGCGACATGGGGGTCTGTATAAGAAATCCCACATCTTCAGGTCATCACACGAGTCAGTGCCGGGTACAACCTCGTGTAGACGCTTAGCGGCTCCTAAACTGGGTCTGACCTGCCGGGAGCACAATGGACGATTCTGTATTCCGGAAATGTCTGCAGAAAGGGACCGATAAAATAGATGGAGGACAATATATCTCATCATAGCACTGTGCAGTGTGTAGAGATGGATTACTGTATAATGTCACTTCTGTTTATCATCTTACAGACATCTAAAGAAGAAGAATTTCTATAGAGAAGTGACAAGACAAGATGGCGTGGACGCTGACATAAAGAGTCGGGCTGCTCCTAGCGGTAAGTGTGGCCGTCACCGACCTCACAGGGATATCTCTGTACAGACAGATACTTCTTGGAGGCTTTTATATTACATGGACGCAGTCCACATTGTAAAGCCGGAGAATTACTCTAGTGACATCTGAGTCGTCTCTTTCATTACATGATATTTATTTATAAAGTAAAAATAATCTCTTCATAGATCTTGTATGTGACTATACCATAGAGATAGAAGAAACAATCTAGAAGAAATATAGAAGTTTTTCCTTTTGAATTGATTTCAATGTTCTGTGTTACAGGAGAACCTGAGGATGTAACAACTATCATACATGATGATGCTCCTCATGGACCCATCATACATGATGATGCTCCTCATGGACCCATGGCTGAACCGAGAGATGTCCACAAAGACACCAACATCTCTTCGCCTGGCCCCCATTATGTTGTGACCGATATTGACCCATATCAGGATATGATCATCTCCTCTGACAGTAAGTTTTAGGCTTTTATTACATGTACTATAACAAGTGTTTCACAGAAAAAAAAACTACCTAATAAAAATAAACTCTAAAAGAATCATGGTGGTAATTAAACCCTATAAATCAAGTTCACGCTGGTGAGTGGGTCCTTCAATCTTTAAACTTTACAGTACGCTTACAGGTTACAAAACTTGTATAATATTAATATTCTTTATGAAATATCTAAAATCTTGTATTCTAACAATGCTAATTTCATTGTTTTGTGTTACAGAAGAACAAGAGGATGAAATATCTATTGTAACTGATGATGCTCCTCATGGACCCATCATACATGATGATGCTCCTCATGGACCCATGGCTGAACCGAGAGATGTCCACAAAGACACCACCATCTCTTCGCCTGGCCCCCATTATGTTGTGACCGATATTGACCCATATGAGGATACGATCATCTCCTCTGACAGTAAGTATCAGGCTTTTATTACATGTACTATAACAAGTGTTTCACAGAAAAAAAAACTACCTAATAAAAATAAACTCTAAAAGAATCATGGTGGTAATTAAACCCTATAAATCAAGTTCACGCTGGTGATTGGGTCTTTCAATCTTTAAACTTTACAGTACGCTTACAGGTTACAAAACTTGTATAATATTAATATTCTTTATGAAATATCTAAAATCTTGTATTCTAACAATGCTAATTTAATTGTTTTGTGTTACAGAAGAACAAGAGGATGAAATACCTATTGTAATTGATGATGCTCCTCATGGACCCATGGCTGAACAGAGAGACACCAACATCTCTACGCCTGGTCCTGATTATGTCATAATCACTATCGACCCATATGATGATGAGATCATCTCCTTTGACAGTAAGTATCAGGCTTTTATTACATGCACTGAAACATGTATTTCACAGAAAAAAAAACTGCCTAATAATAAAAATCTCTAAAAGGAGCATGTCGCAGACCAAATCCTTACAAAAATGTTACTCTGGGGGCTGGGTCCATCTATTTTCATTAATAACTGTACCAATTAGAGATGTTAAAACCTGCACAATCTGAACGTATCTAAGAAATATATAGAAGCTTTAATTTATTAATTCTAATTTCAATGTTCTGTGTTACAGAAGAACAAGAGGATGAAATCATGAATGTAAATGATGATGCTCCTCATGGACCGATGGCCAAAAAGAGAGAAGTCCTCAAAAAGACCAACATCTCTACGCCTGGTCCTGGGTATGTGATCATCAATATGGACCTGGATGAGGATGAGATCATCTCCTCTGACAGTAAGTTCTCAGGCTTTTATAAAGAGTTTAACAGAAAAAAAATTGTCTCTAAAAGAAGAATGTAGATAATCTGCCCTATAAATAGAGATCACTCTGGAGGTCGGGTCGCTCTCTATCTTCAAACTTTACAGTACCGTTTAGAGGTTACAAAACTATTATTTTATTAATGATAATTTCAATGTTGAACCTTACAGAAGAACAAGAGGATGAAATAACTAACGGAAATGACGATGCTCCTCGTGGACCTATGGCCGAAAATAGAGATGTCCTCGAAAACATCAACATCTCTACACCTAGATCTGATTATGTAATCATCAACATGGACCTGGACGAGGATGTGGTCATCTATTCTGACAGTAAGTTTACTTTCTTGTTCATGTTGATAAGAAGGATAATTACTACGATAAATATCATCAGTACTTCTAACTTACATAAAATGAATAAATTAAAATCTACCAATCTTTTAATCACTTTCTTTTACAGAACAAGAGGACAGAGAACATATTCCACCTCCTCTGTGTCCTCCTCTGTCTACAACTCCACCACCTCTGTGTCCTCCTCCGTCCACTACTCTGCCTCTTGAACATTTTGATGACGATCTTGGCCTGGCCAAAGACATGGAGAAATGTAAAGTCTCCATGGAGCTTATCCTTACGGAACGTCTGGCCTACTATGCCAGCCAAAACCTAATGTAAGTCCTTAGGGCTCCTGTGAATTTTTTATGATATATGTTATATTTTAGTATTAACAAGCAATAGGATAAATAATTAGACATTGGGCACTAACGTCCTAAACGTTGACAGCATTCCTTTTCCTTACGGCGTCTAAATCATCAGTCTGTGAGCCATGAGACTACATGAGAAAGGCTGTTGTCATTCTAGAATCACCAATAGAATACAATGTAAATTATCTTTAATACATCACAATATATAACAAAAATGGACGATCATTCGAAGAAGAGTCGGTGATCAAGGCATAAACAATAAGATGAATATTTTATCATGATCACATTATGCATATACAGCAATACTGGGGTAAAATGTAAATGTAATAATTCACAAAAGCTGATGGCACAATAAAAAGTGCTCAATATCAACAATTACATTTACATCCAGGTGCCATAACCAATATTCAGCCTTATTAATGCACAGAACTCAGAAGAAAAAGTCACGTCAGTGCCAAGTACGTTTAGACATGCTGTAGTACCAGAGATGCCAGCCATCACATCAACCTGACAGTGGTTTCACCATCACAGCTTTTTCAGGAGTTATAAGAAACGGTGTGCAGCGCTGTATTTGTACTAAACGTACCACGAGGGAGGGATTCCCAGAAAACTGTAATCTAATATCACAAGAACAAACAATAATAGTCAGGGTACTATTCCTATCAGCAATGATCAGGTGTAGAACATACCTGAACATTGAGATGAAATAATGCCACTATATATTACATAGCACTGTATTACAATCTACAGATAATGGACGACATGTAAACTTCTTCTGTTGCCCCACTCATTATAATCTGTCACCATGTATATATATATTAATCTTTACTGTCTTGCTGATTTTGTAACATATATTTTCCAGGTGAGGCAGAGCGGGGTCTCGCTGTGTTCCCACAAGGAATATGGGATCCAGCTGGAGATGACAACTTTACATCAACAAGACGAGGCAGATTGCGGGCTCGGTCTCTGTCCTCAACCACTGGATATGACATTTTCTGGACTTTCCGCAGCTAGACGCACTCACAGAACAAGTGGGTTTCCTTCTGCAAGACGAGACAGATTCCGGGCTCGGTCTCTGATCTCAACTACTGGATACAACGTTTTCTGGACTTTAAGCAGCTAGACGCACTCACAGAAGAAGTGGGTTTCCTTCTGCAGGACGAGACAGATTCCGGGCTCGGTCTCTGATCTCAACGACTGGAAACGACGTTTTCTGGACTTTAAGCAGCTAGACGCACTCACAGAAGAAGTGGGTTTCCTTCTGCAAGACGAGACAGATTCCGGACTCGGTCTCTGATCTCAACGACTGGAAACGACGTTTTCTGGACTTTAAGCAGCTAGACGCACTCACAGAAGAAGTGGGTTTCCTTCTGCAAGACGAGACAGATTCCGGGCTCGGGCTCTGATCTCAACCACTGGATACGACGTTTTCTGGACTTTAAGCAGCTAGACGCACTCACAGAAGAAGTGGGTTTCCTTCTGCAAGACGAGACAGATTCCGGGCTCGGTCTCTGATCTCAACGACTGGAAACGACGTTTTCTGGACTTTAAGCAGCTAGACGCACTCACAAAACAAGTGGGTTTCCTTCTGCAAGACGAGACAGATTCCGGGCTCGGTCTCTGATCTCAACCACTGGAAACGACGTTTTCTGGGCTTTAAGCAGCTAGATGCACTCACAGGAGAAGTGGGTTTCCTTCTGCAAGACAAGACAGATTCCGGGCTCGGTCTCTGATCTCAACAACTGAATACGACATTTTCTGGACATTCCGCAGCTAGACGCACTCACAGAAGAAGTGGGTTTCCTTCTGCAAGATGAGACAGATTCCGGGCTCGGTCTCTGATCTCAACCACTGGATACGATGTTTTCTGGACTTTAAGCAGGTAGACGCACTCACAGAAGAAGTGGGTTTCCTTCTGCAAGACGAGACAGATTCCGGGCTCGGTCTCTGATCTCAACAACAGAATACAACGTTTTCTGGACTTTAAGCAGGTAGACGCACTCACAGAAGAAGTGGGTTTCCTTCTTCAAGACGAGACAGATTCCAGGCTCGGTCTCTGATCTCAAACACTGGATACGACGTTTTCTGGGCTTTAAGCAGCTAGACGCACTCACAGAACAAGTGGGTTTCCTTCTGCAAGACGAGACAGATTCCGGGCTCGGTCTCTGATCTCAACCACTGGATACGACATTTTCTGGACTTTACGCACCTAGATGTACTCACATATTAAGTGAAGTACCTACTGCACACGAGACAGATTCCAGGCTTGGTCTCTGTTCTCATCAGTGGATTAAACAGTTGGATGGACTTTCTGCAGCTAGATGTAATAACGAATCAAGTGAGTTACCTACTGCACCATGACACAGATTCCGGGCTCGGTCTCTGTTCCCATCAATGAACATCTACAGCGTAAGGGAAGGGCAGTCCTTCAGCCAAGGTTCCACAGAGGTTTCCTCCACCGGGGGTTTTTCCTCTCCTCAGCGCTGAAGGTCGACTCTTCGTGAGTCAATGCCCCTTTGTCATCATTATTATCGGGCACTTTTGAAGATTATTGCCCTGACTTCTAATGGGAACTTCTACATTACCCACCTTTAAAGAAGTTAATAAAGAAGTCAATAAATCATATGTAGCAGTGTATCTGTGCCTCTATCGATCCTTACAATACAGCAGAATATGTACAACACTGTGAGGAGGGAATATTTTATGTAACATTAAACACATGGCGGCTTACTGTATATTCGTGTTTTCTCACAATCAAACTTATTTGCCACAAATTTAACATTCCTCATTAATCGTGTCCATCTTCTTCGGCCTGTTTCACAATGGGGCTGATACCAGTACGACCAGGACGTTAATGTCACTGCACACCATACAGTTATGGCGCACATCATGATATCAGAACATTACGACTTGTCTCGCCAAAGGACTAGTTATTACCTCTGGGGACGCACATCAGTGGCAACTGCTCCGCGATGGCACGGCTCGAAAAAATGTCAGAGGCCTGGCCGAGCTGGAAATTCCAACCGAGCAAGCAGAAGATTTGAAACCATAAGACCATGGTGGAAGAAACAGGTCAGCAAAATATAAATAACAATCTGCTAGCTATGGATATAGTAGGACAACACCATGCTGAAACAGCAAAAAACAACCAATGAAAAAAATGGTGCAAGATATCCAAGTATAAAAAGATATAAACTTTATTAAATAAATTTACAAATATAACAAGGAAAAATGACAACAGTGGGTAAAACGGCCAAATAGCCACCGTAAACCGCATGGAAACACAAGACCGCTCCTCATATATAGCAATGCATGGTATGCAGAGACAGGGATTCTCCCATATAGTGATGAGATCTACTGCAGCATATAGACAGATTGCTATTAACTAGAGTGAACAAATACAGCGTGTAAGTACATAGTTAATAACAACGGGGACATACCCAAGATGTAACTGAGGAGAGGACACGGCTCCAGCTCACCCCAACGCGCGTTTCGGCGATCCTTCTTCAGGGGGTGTCATTGTAGGTAAATTATACCTTGTGTTCTATAAATCAAGTAAGTGCCCTACAGCCATTAGTGTCAATCCAAAATCTTAAATTCACACTTCTGAATCCTCACATCGCGCACTGTCAGGATTCTCAGGCGATCATGTGATCACAAGTATGCGATTTCCACACCTCCGGCCACATTTCGTCTAGACATGCTTGGCTTTGCCCAATTTTCTCACTTGTATTGAGCGCAACCACGCACAGTTGGTAGGTGATCACATCTATGAAAGTCACATACTTGTAGTCAGATGATCGCCCACTCCCAGCACAGAGAACTTCTTAGCGCACGATGCACACACTGGGAGGATTCAGAAGTCACCAGTCAAATAGAGTGATCACAAACTTTATCCTCAACACCTTTAACGAAACCCACTGTAGTAGGACTGATGTCACCAGAATACAGTGGCCATATAATGGATATATCAGTTTAACACCAGTACTTTGCAGACCATATATGCTACAACTTCTTAAATTGATAGTTCTGAATGCTCACAGCATGCACTGTCAGGATTCAGCATACAGTATAATGGCACAAACACAGCTCTCCAAATATTATAAAGGCTCCAATATAGCGCTCAAAATATTATAATAGCCCCTCACACAGCCCTCATTAAGATATAATGGGCCCTATAGTCCTCCATGTAGTATACTGCACCCCATAATTCTCCATTATAGTATAATTCACCCCATAGTATATTGAACTAGCCATAGACCTCCATATAGCATAATGCACTCTCCAGAGCCTTCAGTACACTATAATGAGCTCCTCATAGTACTACACATAGTAAATATCCCAAAGTTCTCCAAACAGTATATTGCATCCCAAAGTCCTCCGAACAGTATAATACATTCTCTATAGTCCTCCATATAGTATAATGTACCGCCCATAGTTCTCCAAAGCGAGAGACTCGTAAACACCTAAACCATGGCTTAGCAAATTCACCCGTGTTGGTGCTCTGGGAATCAGTTGCCTGCCTTGTGTCTCTGGCCACCCCACTGCCTCTTCCTGCCTTTGAGCATTGTTACATGCAATGTCCCCATGTCTATGTTGGAATGGGCAGGGCGAGAGGCCAAAATCTATAATGGAAATGTGAACAGCTCTTCGGAGTGTCCAAGTGTGGGATCACTTGTTTCTGGGCACTTGGCATGGTGGGAGGAAGGAGGATCAGGGTGAGGATTATGTGGTCCAGAATCATGGCTACTTAGACTCGACCATGCCGTAGATAGGGTTGTGCTGGCAAAGTGACTGGAAGCATTATCTACTATTCATCCAACAACATTTTCACAATGGTCTGGTTTCAAGAGTGGTGTTCAGCGCATCCCTACAAAGTGAGACAGGAAGCTAGATTGAAATGATGTTTGTTTGTTGTGCTCCAGCAGCGGGCACAGTGTTCCCTTGCCCATATCCTCAGCCTTTGCACTCACCATCAGCATCACGTCCACTTCCACATCCCATACCATGTGCCTTGCCCATTTTAAATTACGTATGATATGTCCCTGTTCAGAAAACATTGCAGGCAGTATTACAATGCCAGCAAAAATTTGCCCACTACAGATGGGTGTATAACACTAGAGTATCAATATAGCAATGCTACTTGAAACCAAATTTTATTTTAGTGTGTTTTCAGGCTCAACTCTTTTACAATAAATGCTGTATAAAATTTCAGTGCTGAAAAAAATGGCAGTATTATATTGGCAGCAAAATGTTTCGACTTAAGATGGATGTATAAGACTACAGACCAGTACAAAAAAGGAACAGCAGCCCATCCAGGATAAAAACCTATAATGGTCGAAACATTGCATCATGGCAGAATAAAGCTCTTTTAATCTTTCATCACCTGGATGGGATGCTGTTCCTTTTTTACTGGACTGTGTTTTGTTTCCGATTGGGCCATTGGACTGGAACGTGGACCCCTGCATTGAAGTCCTGTCGGCTGCTACTTATTTTTACTTGGCATAAGACTGCAGTATCAATATAGCAATGTGATTTTTGAACAAAGATTTTTTTGGCAGGGGGCTTTTGAGGCTCAATCTAGCACTATAAATGCTTTAAAAAATGTCACAGCTTAAAAAAAAGGCTGTATTACAATGGCAGGCAAATTTGCACACCTCAGACTGACGTATCAGACTGCAGTATATATATAGCAATGCAATTTTTTAAACAATTAATTTTTGGGGGTTTTGAGGCCCATCTGTACCATGCTAAATGCTGTATAAAATGTCAGTGCTCAAAAAAAATGCAGTATTACAATGTCAGGCAAATTTATCCAATTGAGATGGACGTATAAGACTGCAGCATCAATATAACCATGCAATTGAGATCCAAGCAAGCCTGGATATATGCTTTTGATGCGCAACCGCCGCACTATATGGTTGTGCTCAAAAGTTTACATACCCCGGCTGAGTTTTTGCTTTCTTGGCCTTTTTTTCAGAGAATATGAATTATAACACCAAACACCAAAACACCCACTTTTCTTGGCAAGAAGCCTCCAGTTCCTGTAAATTCTTGGGCTGTCTAGCATGAACTGCGCGCTTGAGATCTCCCCAGAGTGGCTCAATGATATTGAGGTCAGGAGACTGAACCTTCAATTTGTTCTATTGTAGCCAATGACAGCTCGACTTGGCCTTGTGTTTTGGATCATTGTCATGTTGGAATGTCTAAGTACGTCCCATGCGCAGCTTCCGGTCTGATGAATGCAAATTTGCCTCCAGTATTTGCTGATAATGTGCTGCATTCACCTTTCCTTCAACTTTGACCAAGTTTCCTGTGCCTTTGTAGCTCACACATCCCCAAAATATCAGCGATACACCTCCGTGCTTTACAGTAGGAATGGTGTTGCTTTCATCATAGGCCTTGTTGACCTCTCTTCAAATGTAATGTAACATTTATGGTTGTGGCCAATAAGTTAAATTTTGCTCTCATCACTCCCAGTTACCTGGTTCCAGAAGTTTTGAGGCTTGTCTCTGTGCTGTTTTGTGTATTGCGGCGAGATACTTTGTGGCATTTGCATAGTGATGGCTTTCGACCATGCAGCCCATTTTTCTTCAAGTGCCTCCTTATTGTGCATCTTGAAACAGCCACACCACTAGTTTTCAGAGTCCAGTATTTCAGCTGATGTTATTTTGGGGTTTTTCTTTGCATCCCAAACAATATTCTTCAGACAGGTTCATTGACAAAGTGGGATACAGCAGGCTGTTTCACATTTAGCAACAGAAAAAATTATAACTTTTTTCTTAATGTGCTTTAGGTCTGCAGACAGTTTTATATCGCCACAGCACTAAATGACAAGGTGGGATACAGCAGGCTGTTTAATATTTGATCACTAGCTACATGTGAATTAGAATGCTATACTCGTGCATAGATCATAATAGAAGCAGTGCACAACATGTGCCCTGGGCTTGTCTGTGGACCTCAGTAATGTCCAAAAAAGAAAAAAAAATGCTAGAAGGTAAATTTAACAGCCACACTGGACAGTAGCTCGCTACACTATCTGACTGATATACAACCACCTATCTAACTAGCTGAATTGTGGGATACAGCAGGCTTTTCCACATTTACCTACTGAAATAATATAATCTAGAATGCTATACTCGTGTATGGAGCACTATAGAAGCAGTGCACAACACACTTGTAGGACATGTGCCCTGCTGGCTGTGTCTGTGGACCTCAGTAATGAGGCAAAAAGAAATAATTTCGGAAGGTAAATTTTACAGCCCCACTGGACACTATCTACCTACACTATCTGACTGATATACAACGGCTAACTAAGTAGCTAAAATCCTGCTGTTATAGTGTCAAAATGGCGCTAAAACAAGATGTCCGCTATTTATATGGAGAGGGACATGTGATTTCAGCAGCCAATGACACAAGCCGTAGTGTCAGGACATTGTGGGTGTGTCATGCGCCCTGATTGGCTAACCACAATGTGAACACCAAAAGCTAGGGGAAAAAAAAGACTGCTGTGCTTCCCAGAACGCTGCGCGTCTGAGCTGTGTAAACCCCCTTCCCTCATCAAACACGCGCCAAACACTCATGATACACCACCGTCATTGTTGCTAAAGTGCTGAAAATATTTTTGTGGCAACGCAAATATTTTCCCGCACTTTTACCGAATTGTTACCGATTTTTACCGATTTTATAACATTTTGCTCGGGTTCCCGATCACGAATCCGAATGTGCCATATTCGTGCCGAATTTATGTTTGGAGATCGTTTTCCGAAAACAATTCTCTCATCACTAATTATCATCAGCCCTAAGAAGTGCTGTTGTTGTACTTCACAGAAATATCAATGTGGTTGGATCCCTGACTAATACACAGCTACAATTCTGTCCCTCTCTCACCAGCACCTCTCCCTACGCTGCCTGTGTCCGGGGTACAGTGTGCTGAACATGGCGTCTTATATAGACCAGATGAAGCTATGGGCCAGCCAATCACAGTAATGCCACAACCAAGATGGCTACCGCATTACAGTGACTGGCAGGCAATCCCCACATGTTCACTGGCTGTCTAAAAACACCAACCATGCGGGGCTGGGACTCGAGTTCCCACTCGAGCATTCAAAAAATGTCTGAAATCGATGGGTACACTGCTCAAATGACATGGAAACATCAAGGGGAAGACTCCTAGAAGCATTTCTGACTCCCAGGTCACAGCTGTGAACAATGTTGTCAGGGTCTTACGCCACTTTTACAGGCTCACAATAAAACATACAAAAACAAAATGGATTTTACTGGGAAATATGTTAAGGTACATCCTTTCCAGGGTAATGATTTGTATCTAAGGCAAAATAAATAACCCAACACAAAGATGTTCCTCCACCAGTTGGGCTATGTTCACATGCAGCGTTTTTGATGCATTTTTCAACTTTAACATTGCTTTCAACCAAGACAAATGCATTCACTGGGAAATGTCATTGTAACATTTAACACCCCTAGCTGGCCATGTGGTGTGTGACACATCAGCAGACACGTCCTGTTTCATTTATGAAGGAGGGGCTGTTAAAGAAGGACGGCCATCAGGCGGACTGCAATATTCTTAAAGGGACAGCAGTTGGTCCTCACTATTCTTAGAGAGCCATCAGCCGGCTATGCTTTGTTGTTCTCACATTAAACAGTGCGTCTCCTATACTGTTATTGCCTATGCACTGAATGCAAGGTCTGCCCCAAAGTTGGACGCACCTCAATAACCATTGAACAGGTGTACTGGATGGCCACACGAAACCAAAGTTCCCATTATTATTAATTTGCTACTGCCACACTGTTAGCCTATGCATTGAATGCAAGGCCTGCCCTGTCCCAACGTTACACGCACCCCACCCAATAAGCCTTTGAACCAATGTACTGGATGGCCACAGGAAACCAAAGTTCCCATTATCATGATTTTTTTTACTCCCAGAAAGTTTGCCTATGCAGTGAATGCAAGGCCTGCTCAAAATTTGGATGCAATATCCCTTGGAAGAGACGTGGAGTAGGGTGTTAGGGTGGGCGGAACGCACTAAATAAATTATAATAATGAAGTGCGTTCCCCACCCGGGGTCCACTGTGGAGAGATGGAACACTGCAGCTAAAAGTACAATGGCGAGACTTGAAGCAAGCTTAACAGACTGGCACTGAGTTAACGGCACTCAGCGGAGTAGCACATGGCTGTGCCAATTGCACACAGCAACCGAAAAAGCTCTGCAGCAGAGCCGTGTTATTGGCACACAGTAGCAGAGTGTATAGACGCCAATGCAAACCCTGTTGACTTCACAGGAGTTCGTTTACTCTGAGGCAAGGGAACCGATAGTGGACTCCATACACACACAGAACTCCTCACCGGAGGGGCCGGTATTCTAAAGGCACTAGCTCCTCTCTGGTTAGGCTGGAATTCTAAAGGCACTGAGCCTGCCCTAACACATGCCGCAGAGTCCACACTACCGAGAGGTTCCACAAACACACCAAACAGAAATGATCTTGGCGCACCGACGGGAGCGCCAAAGATCCTTTTATAGTTTCTGTCAATCAGACAGGACCTTGCTCGATGGCCAATCCGGAGCCAGACCAGGACCTGAGCATGTGACAGGCGACCACCAATGAGAAGTCGACCCACGAGCATGCTCAGTAAAGCAAAACCTGAACTTAGTCTCAGGAGTGACTGCACGCTGCTGAGAATAGTCAGTTACTATAGCTGAACCTGGAGAGGCAGCGGTAACCAAGCGTAGAGCCCGGCTCCGAGCAAGATGCTGAGACCGACGTCTTTGCTCAGCAGCATTCACTATGGTCTAGACTGAATGGAACACCGCAGGAGAAGACAAGGCTTGGGATCCCTGCGCCTAACAGACGGCTTCCTAAAAATCTTTTCCCAATATAAAGGAGCGGGTCTCCTATACTTGTAATGCCAAACATTTTCCCCTGGGGGGTACACATCAACATACTGTGTAGACTTTTTTTTTCCTGTCTCCCCCTTTTCCCTCATATATTGTAAGCTTGCGCGGATCCTCATTCCTCTTGGTATCTGTTTTGATCTATGTGTTTATTGTTATGCTGTAATGTTGTCTGTACAAGTCCAATGTAAAATGTAAAGTTCATGCAGAATATGTCGGCGCTATAGAAATACTCGTGTATAAGCCGAGATTTTCAGCACTTTTTTTGTGCTGAAAACGTCCCTCTCGGCTTATACACGAGTCATTGCCAGCGGGGGAGTAAGGGTGGGGGAGCAGAAGACATCATACTCACAATCCTGGTGTTATCGCTGCATATCAGTCCCTGCATCTCTCTTCCTGTCTTCCTTCCTGTGCTGAGCGGCCATGTGGTACCGCTCATTAAAGTAATGAATATGCATGCGTCTCCACTCCCATAGGTGTGGAGTGCATATTCATTACTTTAATGAACGACATCACTGACCGTTCAGCACAGGAAGGAAGATAGGAAGAGAGATGCAGGGACTGGTATGCAGCGCCAGGAGGGTGAGTAGGACTGGGGGAGGGTGAGCCATGCGATACTCACCTGTCCCCGTTCCTCCGCTGCGCTGTGTGTTCCGGGCCCTCTGGCTGTGGCTAGTGCGCACCCTCTGCCTTAACAGTCACTGCAGAGAGCAGGCGACGCTGAGGAGCAGCGGGCAGTGAAGAGAGGTGAGTATGTCATTTTTTTTAATTTTTTTTAAACGCAGTAGCAGCATTTTATGGGGCATATTTTTCTATGGAACATCTTATGGAGCCATCATTAACCTTTATGCAGCATTATATGGGGCATATTTTAATATGGAGCATCGTATGGGGCCATCAATAACCTTTTTGCAGCATTATATGGGGCATATTTTAATATGGAGCATCTTATGGGGCCATCAATAACCTTTTTGCAGCATTATATGGGGCATATTTTAATATGGAATATCTTACCGGGCCATCATTATCCTTTGTGCAGCATTATATGGGGCATATTTTTGTATGGAGCATCTTATGGGGCCATCATTAACCTTTATGCAGCATTATATGGGGCATATTTTTGTATGGAGCATCTTATTGGGACCTTCATGAACTTTATAGAGCATTATATGGGGCGTATTTTGTATGGAGCATCTTATGGGGCTCCTGATTCATTATGGATATTCAAAAACATTTAACTTACTGATGTCTCAATTAATTTTACTTTTACTGGTATCTATTTTTATTTTTGAAATGTATCACTAGCTGCTGCATTTCCCACCCTAGGCTTATACTCTAGTCAATCAGTTTTTTGTGGCAAAATTAGATGCCTCGGCTTATACTCGGGTCGGCTTATACTCGAGTATATACGGTATTATTATTATTTTAAGGGTATCATAAACACCCTTGAAAACAATTACGTGGCCTCAGGGACCACGGTCACCAAGGTAATCTAGTGTTGGTGGATGATGAGGATGAGGAGGATAACAGCACACAGTCAAAATCAGGAAGCGTATACCCATGTGTGGGTGGGTGGGAAGAGCTGCATGGGAATACCCCTCCAAAAAAATGACATTGGATTTCAGGTTATGTTTCGCTGTTATCATTCGGTGGTGTAGAGAAGTCTGGCCCAATCCATCCCTTGTTCATTTTTATAAGAGTCAGCCTGTCACCATTTTCAGCTGACAGGCGCATGCGCTTATCAGTTATAATTTCACCAGCGGAACTAAAAACACTAGCAGCAGGGCAGGCCAGGACCTCCAAGGCGTAGAGAGCCAGTTCATGCTACGTGTCCAGCTTGGATACCCAATAACTAAAAGGCACAGAGGAATCACGGGGGAAGTTGCTACGGTCAGCAAGGTACTCCCTCAGCATCTTCCAGAACTTTGCACTCCTTGTGCCAGTACCCCTTGCCTCTGTGCCAGGGCGATGGGAGAGTCTGAGAAAACACTCCCAGAACTTTGCCATTGTTCCCCTGCCTCTGCTGGATGGGAGCTGTGTCTCTCTCGCCTGTACTCCTTCGTTGTCCAACGAACTGTGACCTCTGCCGCCAGCGTTTTCAGATGGGGATTTTTTTAATAATCCGCAACAAGGGCCTTCTGGTACTGCACCATTTTAGTACACCTGTCTGCCTCTTTAAGAATAGATTGAAAGTTCTCCTTGTAGTGTGTGTTTAGAAGGGTCACCAACCAATAATGACAGTCACCCAAAATTTTGAGAATACAAGGGTCACGGGAAAGTCAGCGCAACATAAAGTCAGCCATGCGTGCCAGACTGCTAACAGGCAAGACTTCTGTGTCCTCACCAAGAGGACAACTGACCATGCTCTCCTCCTCCTCCTCCCTGTCCTCAGGCCATCCACACTGAACAGACAGTATGACAGTTGTGCTTGTGGTAGTGTCTATAGTGCATGAAAGTAGCTCCTGTTCTTCCTCCTCCTCCTACTCTTCCTCATTGCCAACCAATCCACGTTGGGACGACATGAGGCTGAGCTGCGCGTAATCACCCTTTATGGTTCCTTGCTCCATCTCATTGTGCTCCGCCTGCAATGCATCTTCTTTGATTGAGAGCAGAGAGCGTTTCAGAACACAGAGAAGTGGAATGGTGTAGCTAATTATGGTGACATCACCACTCACCATGTTGGTGGACTCCTCAAAGTTTTTGAGGATGGTACATATGTCTGACATCCATGTCCATTCCTGAGGTCTTATGTTTGGAGTCTGAACTGAATATCGACGGCCTTTTTGATGCTGGTAGTCAACAACTGCCCTCTTCTGCTCACAAATCCTTTCCAACATATGCAGTGTAGAGTTCCAATGCATGGGGACATCACACACCAGTCAGTGAGCCAGAAGCTGTAAACACTACTGAAGCATGGCAAGGGCGGCAGAAGCTGTAGCTGATTTTCTAAAATGGGCACACAGGTGCGCACTTTCACACGCAGATCTGGTAGCTCCGCGTAGCTTTTGAGAAACCACTGAACAATGAGGTTAAGCACATGGGCCAGGCAAGGTACGTGTGTGAGCTCGCCTCACCTCAGAACTGCCACCAGGTTCCAGCCATTGTCACACATGACCATGCCTGGCTGTAGGTTCAGCGATGTCAGCCACAGATCTGATTGCTCTTTCAGAGCTGTCCACAACTCTTCTGCATTGTGCGGTTTGTCACCTAAGCATATTAGCTTCAGGACATCCAGTTGCTTCTTGGCTGAGGCAGTGCTGCACTGCTTCCAGCTTGTGACTGATGTGTTGATGTCGGAGATGGAGGCTGAAGAGGAGGAGGAGGAAGTGCAGGAGCTGTAGACTTTGGGGCCAACCCTGATTGACATAGAGCCCGCAATCCTTGGCGTCAGGGGGATGTGTTCCATCCCAAGGACCGACTGGGTCACGGCTTCCACTATGTTAACCCAGTGTGCTGTCAGCGAGATGTACCGTCATAAATAGGGTTGAGCGAAACAGATCGTTCATTTTCATAAGTCGCCGACTTTTGGCTAAGTCGGCGTCTCATGAAACCCGATCCGATCCCTGTGTGGGGTCGGCCATGCGGTACGCGACTTTCGCGCCAAAGTCGCGTTTCAATGACGCTAAAAGCGCCATTTCTCAGCCAATGAAGGTGGACGCAGAGTGTGGGCAGCGTGATGACATAGATCTCAGTCCCCACCATCTTAGAGAAGGGCATTGCAGTGATTGGCTTGCTTTCTGCCGCATCACAGGGGCTATATAGGGGCGTTCCCGCCGACCGCCATCTTACTGCTGATGATCTGAGCGTAGGGAGAGGTTGCTGCCGCTTCTTCAGAAGCAGGGATAGTGATAGGCAGGGTACATAAAGCCACAAACCGCTTGTGCTGTAGCGATTTCCACTGTCTAACACCACCTTTTGTTTGCAGGGACAGTGGAAGCTACATTTTTTTTTCCTCAGCGCTGTCGCTCATTGGGCTGCCCTAGAAGGCTCCCTGACCCTGATAGCTGCGTTGCTGTGTGTGTACGCCACTGTGCAAACCAACTGCTTTTTTCAAAGCACTAATCCTGTTTTTCCTTCCTTTCTGCACAGCTATCTTGTGTGTTTGTCCACACTTTTGTGTGCAGCAGTCCTTTTCATAGCTGCCTGCCATACTTTTCTGAGATAACTGCAGGGAGATAAATATTGGCAAGTCTGCCTCTGTGCCAGTCCTGTGTGTAGCATCTGTCTCTCATTGTGTGCCACCGAAAACCAGTGTGTGATACTTGGCCATTTTTTTTTGGGGGGGGTACATTCTCCCTTTAAAAAAAAAATTATAATTAGTGGGAGATAAATATTGGCAAGTCTGCCTCTGTGCCAGTCCTGTGTGTGGCATCTGTCTCTCATTGTGTGCCACCGAAAACCAGTGTGTGATACTTGGCCATTTTTTTGGGGGGGGTACATTCTCCCTTTAAAAAAAAAAAATAATTAGTGGGAGATAAATATTGGCAACTCTGCCTCTGTGCCAGTCCTGTGTGTGGCATCTGTCTCTCATTGTGTGCCACCGAAAACCAGTGTGTGATACTTGGCCATTTTTTTTTTTTTTATAAACTCTCCCTTTTCTAACAAAAAAAATTAGTGGGAGATAAATATTGGCAAGTCTGCCTCTGTGCCAGTCCTGTGTGTGGCATCTGTCTCTCATTGTGTGCCACCGAAAACCAGTGTGTGATACTTGGCCATTTTTTTTTTTTTTATAAACTCTCCCTTTTCTAACAAAAAAAATTAGTGGGAGATAAATATTGGCAACTCTGCCTCTGTGCCAGTCCTGTGTGTGGCATCTGTCTCTCATTGTGTGCCACCGAAAACCAGTGTGTGATACTTGGCCATTTTTTTTTTTTTGGGGGGGTAGATTCTCCCTTTTAAAAAAAAAATAATAGTGGGAGATTAAGATTGGCATTTCTGCTTGAGTGCTGGTCCTGTGTGTGCCATCTGTCTAAAATTATTGGGGCACAGAAAACCTAGTGTGTAACATTGGGCCTGATTTTCCTTTCAGTGTCAGGCACCTATAAAGGTATATATAAATCCTACAGAAGTTTGAGTTCACCTTATAAGTTGTTTTACAGTAACAAATACCGTTACTTTGGTTACGTTTTGCAAACAATGAGGAAGTCTAGTGGAAGAGGTTGTGGCCGTGGGCGGTCATTGTCAGCTGGTAATGATGGTAGTGGTGGTGGAGCATCAGGTGGTCGTGGTAAAAGCAGTACAGCACCCAAGTCTCGAGTTGTTGAGCCAGGTTCGTTGTCTGGCTACACAAGGCCTCGAACGCTCTCTTTTCTGGGAGTAGGAAAACCACTTTTGAAGCCGGAGCAGGAGAAACAAGTATTGGCTTTCATTGCTGACTCTGCCTCTAGCTCTTTCGCCTCCTCCTCGGAAAGTGCCAAATGTCAGAGCAGTGCATCGTCAGTGGATGCTCCCGGTCAGGAACAAGTCGCTTCCTTGTGTCCTTCACCCAGAACAACAGTGAAGGATGCGTCAGTCGACACAACAGGTTACTCCATGGAGCTCTTTACACATACCGTTCCTGGGTTAGACAGTGAAACAGTTAACAGGCCATGCCCATTAGAAGTTGAATCGGACATGGAGTGCACAGATGCACAGCCACAGCCAGATTACTATGCTGTTCCTTTGACTCAGACCAGAACATTGCCCTCGCAGTGTACTGAGCCAGAATCAAACCCAGCGGAGACTATGGTGCCCCGTCACAAACGCTATACCACCGGCTTACACGGTGACACAGACGAAGTTGCACACGACATAGAAGAGGAGGTCATAGATGACCCAGTTGTTGACCCTGATTGGCAGCCATTGGGGGAACAGGGTGCAGGCGGCAGTAGTTCTGAAGCGGAGGAGGAGGAGCCGCAGCAGGCATCAACATCACAACAGGTTCCATCTACCGGGCCCGTATCTGGCCACAAACGCGTGGCAAAACCAAAACCAGTAGGAGGACAGCGTGGCCATCCGGTTAAAGAAGCTCAGTCTGCAATGCCTGAAAAGGTATCCGATAGTAGAAAGAGTGCAGTCTGGCATTTTTTTTAACAACATCCAAATGATCAGCGCAAAGTCATCTGTCAAAAATGTTCAACTATCTTAAGCAGAGGTCAGAATCTTAAAAGTCTAAATACAAGTTGCATGCATAGACATTTATCCACCATGCATTTGCAAGCCTGGACTAACTACCAAACGTCCCTAAAGGTTGCAGCACCCTCGGCCAATGAAGCTAGTCAGCAACGCTACATCCCTTCCCTCACTGTAAACCCACCATTTCCCGCACCACCTGCAGTATCTGTGCAGCTTTCGTCGCCAGGCCAAAGCAGTCAGGGAATCACCAGGTTTGCAGTAGGAAACACTGCATGTAGCCATCTCCAACCCTCTCTCACTCACCCATGTCCACCGGCACCACCGCTAGTTCCACGATCTCCAGGTCTCCAGTCCAGCTCACCCTACATGAGACTCTTGTTAGGAAAAGGAAGTACTCATCCTCGCATCCGCGTACACAGGGTTTGAACGCCCACATTGCTAGACTAATCTCATTAGAGATGATGCCCTACCGGTTAGTTGAAAGCGAAGCTTTCAAAGCGTTGATGGACTACGCTGTACCACGCTACGAGCTACCCAGTCAGCACTTCTTTTCTAGAAAAGCCATCCCAGCCCTCCAACAGCATGTTAAAGACCGCATCGTCCATGCACTCAGGCAGTCTGTGACTACAAAGGTGCACCTGACAACAGATGCATGGACCAGTAGGCATGGCCAGGGACGTTACGTGTCCATCACGGCACACTGGGTGAATGTGGTGGATGCAGGGTCCACAGGGGACAGCAATATTGGGACAGTTCTGCCTAGCCCACGGTCAAGGAAAGAGTTGGCTGTAGGCGTTCGCCCCCCCTCCTCCTCTTCCTCCTCCTCATGCAGAAGCGAGAGCTCGTCCACAGACCGCAGTCGCACATCCACTCCATCCGCAGCTGCCACTGTTGCACACCAGGTGTGCCATTATGGGACAGCTAGTGGCAAGCGTCAGCAGGCTGTATTGGCAATGAAGTGTTTGGGCGACAACAGACACACCGCGGAAGTTCTGTCCGAGTTCTTGCAGAATGAAACTCAGTCATGGCTGGGCACTGTACATCTTGAGGCAGGCAAGGTAGTGAGTGATAACGGAAGAAATTTCATGGCTGCCATAGCCCTTTCCCAAATGAAACACATTCCTTGCCTGGCTCACACCTTAAACCTGGTGGTGCAGTGCTTCCTGAAAAGTTACCCGGGGTTACCCGACCTGCTCCTCAAAGTGCGCAGACTTTGCTCGCATATCCGCCATTCGCCTGTACACTCCAGCCGTATGCAGAACTATCAGCGGTCTTTGAACCTTCCCCAGCATCGCCTAATCATCGACGTTGCAACAAGGTGGAACTCTACACTGCACATGCTTCAGAGACTGTGCGAACAGAGGCGTGCTGTTATATTTTTGTGGGAGGATACACATACACGGGCAGGCAGTTGGATGGCAGACATGGAGTTGTCAGGTGTGCAGTGGTCGAAGCTACAAGACCTGTGTCAAGTCCTTCAGTGTTTTGAGGAATGCACACGGCTGGTTAGTGCAGACAACGCCTGTTGTGGATTCTGTTTGTGGGCTCCCTCTGGTGGTTACTGCTGGTACTGGGTGACTTTGGTGGGTTGCGGCCTTTGGTTTCCACCTGTCCATCAGAGGCTGGGTGGTTCCTATTTTACCTGGCCTTTCTGTCATTCCCTTGCCGGCTATCAATGTATTCAGATGTGCTCTGTTTGGTTCCTGCCTACCTGCTCCCAGATCTTTCAGGATAAGCTAAGTGCTGATTTTCAGTTGTTGGTTTTTTTGTCCAGCTTGCTTATTATGTCTCTATGCTAGCTGGTAGCTCTAGTGGACTGAGGTTCTCCCTATGTGCCATGAGTTGGCACATGGGTTCTTGTAATCTCAGGATGGTTTTTGATTAGGGTTTTTTGCTGACCGCTCAGACCCCTTTTGTATCGTTCTGCTTTCTAGTTTAGAGCGGGCCTCAATTTGCTGAACCTATATATATCATCTCTATGTGTGTGCCTTCCTCTCATTTCACCGTCAATACATGTGGGGGGCAACTATACCTTTTGGGGTTCATTCCTCTGGAGGCAAGTGAGGTCTTTATTTTCTCTGCAGTACTAGTTAGCTCTTAGGCTGGTGCGTGGCGTCTAGAACCAACGTAGGCACGCTCCCTGGCTATCTCTAGTTGCGTTTGTCAGGCGTAGGGCAGCGGTCAGCCCAGGTTCCATCACCCTAGAGCTCGTCCGATATTTTGTATTACTTTGCTTGTCCCTTGCTATCCCTAGCCATTGGGATTCATGACAGTATAGCCGGCCCACAAAGTGTTAATTGTTTGGGCTGAAGCAGGAGAAAAAGAAGTGTTTAAGGGAAATTTATTTTTTTTTTTTCCTTCAGAGTTTTGCTGCCTAGCCCTTAATTGCTGTCTAGCTGCTTCTTACCTCCTCTTAACCCTTGAATGGCTCTGATATTAGCTGTTTAACATGGATGTCCAGAGTTTGGCTTCCAGCCTGAGTAATCTCGCGGCAAAAGTTCAAAACATACAGGATTTTGTTGTTCACACTTCCATGTCTGAACCTAGAATTCCTATTCCAGAGTTCTTTTCTGGAGATAGATCTACCTTCCTGAATTTCAGGAACAATTGTAAATTGTTTCTTTCTTTAAAATCTCGCTCCTCTGGAGACCCTGCTCAACAGGTTAAGATTGTAATATCTTTCCTGCGGGGCGACCCTCAGAATTGGGCATTTGCATTGGCACCAGGGGATCCTGCATTGCTCAATGTGGATGCGTTTTTTCTGGCATTGGGATTGCTCTATGAGGAACCCAACCTGGAGATTCAGGCTGAAAAGGCTTTATTAGCCCTCTCTCAGGGGCATGATGAAGCGGAAATATATTGTCAAAAATTTCGGAAATGGTCGGTGCTTACTCAGTGGAATGAGTGCGCCCTGGCTGCAAACTTCAGAAATGGTCTTTCCGAGGCCATTAAGGATATTATGGTGGGGTTCCCTACGCCTACAGGTCTGAATGAGTCGATGGCTATGGCCATTCAGATTGATCGGCGTTTACGGGAGCGCAAACCCGTGCACCACTTGGCGGTGTCTTCTGAACAGGCACCTGAGACTATGCAATGTGATAGAATTCAGTCCAGAAGTGAACGGCAAAATTATAGGCGGAAAAATGGATTGTGTTTTTATTGTGGTGATTCAGCTCATGTTATATCAGCATGCTCTAAACGCACAAAAAGGGTTGATAAATCTTTTGCCATTGGTACTCTGCAGCCTAAGTTCATTTTGTCTGTGACTCTGATTTTTTCACTGTCTTCCATTTCCGTCGATGCCTATGTGGATTCAGGCGCTGCCCTGAGTCTTATGGATTGGTCATTTGCTAAACGCTGCGGTTTTAGTCTGGAGCCTCTGGAAGTTCCTATCCCTCTGAAGGGAATTGACTCTACACCATTGGCTATGAATAAGCCGCAGTATTGGACACAAGTGACCATGCGCATGACTCCCGTTCATCAGGAGGTGATTCGCTTCCTTGTACTGTATAATTTACATGATGTACTAGTGCTTGGTCTGCCATGGTTACAAACTCATAATCCTGTCCTGGACTGGAAAACAATGTCTGTGTTAAGCTGGGGATGTCAGGGGGTTCATGATGATGCATTTCCGATTTCAATCGCTTCATCTACTCCTTCTGAGATCCCTGCGTTTTTGTCTGACTATAGGGATGTTTTTGAGGAGCCTAAGCTCAATTCGCTCCCTCCTCATAGAGAGTGTGACTGTGCTATAGAATTGATTCCTGGCAGTAAGTTCCCTAAGGGTCGTTTATTTAATCTGTCACTGCCAGAGCATACTGCTATGCGGAATTATATTAAGGAGTCCTTGGAAAAGGGACATATTCGTCCATCTTCGTCCCCTCTGGGAGCAGGTTTTTTTTTCGTGGCCAAAAAAGATGGTTCCCTGAGGCCTTGTATAGATTATCGCCTTCTGAATAAGATTACAGTCAAATATCAGTATCCACTGCCATTATTGACTGATTTGTTTGCTCGCATTAAGGGGGCTAGGTGGTTCACTAAGATAGATCTTCGCGGTGCGTATAATCTGGTGCGGATAAAACAGGGTGACGAGTGGAAAACCGCATTTAATACGCCTGAGGGCCATTTTGAGTATTTGGTAATGCCTTTTGGACTCTCCAATGCTCCGTCAGTCTTTCAGTCCTTTATGCACAATATTTTCCGTGAATATCTGGATAAGTTTATGATTGTGTATTTGGATGATATTTTGGTGTTTTCTGATGACTGGGAGTCTCATGTTTTACAGGTCAGGAAGGTGTTTCAGGTTCTGCGGGCCAATTCTCTGTTTGTGAAGGGCTCAAAGTGTCTCTTCGGAGTCCAGAAGATTTCTTTTTTGGGGTACATTTTTTCTCCTTCTACTATTGAGATGGATCCCGTCAAGGTTCAGGCGATTTGTGACTGGACACAACCTACATCTGTTAAGAGCCTTCAGAAGTTCTTGGGGTTTGCTAATTTTTATCGTCGGTTCATTGCTAATTTTTCCAGTATTGTTAAACCTTTGACTGATTTGACTAAAAAGGGTGCTGATGTTGCTGATTGGTCTCCTGCGGCCGTGGAGGCCTTTCGGGAACTTAAGCGCCGGTTTTCTTCTGCTCCTGTGTTGTGTCAACCAGATGTTTCACTTCCTTTTCAGGTTGAGGTTGATGCTTCCGAGATTGGAGCGGGGGCGGTTTTGTCACAGAGAAGTTCTAATGGCTCGGTGATGAAGCCTTGTGCATTCTTCTCTAGAAAATTCTCGCCCGTCGAGCGCAATTATGATGTGGGTAATCGGGAGCTTTTGGCCATGAAGTGGGCATTTGAGGAGTGGCGTCATTGGCTTGAGGGTGCTAAACATCGTGTGGTGGTCTTGACTGATCACAAGAATCTCATTTACCTTGAGTCTGCCAGGCGTTTGAATCCTAGACAGGCTCGTTGGTCGTTGTTTTTTTCTCGTTTCAATTTCGTGGTTTCATACCTGCCAGGTTCTAAGAATGTGAAGGCAGATGCTCTTTCCAGGAGTTTTGTGCCTGACTCTCCTGGAGACTCTGGGCCTACTGGTATCCTTAGGGATGGGGTAATATTGTCCGCCGTATCCCCAGACTTGCGACGTGCATTGCAGGAGTTTCAGGTGGATAAACCGGATCGTTGTCCGCCAGAAAGACTGTTTGTTCCGGATGATTGGACCAGTAGAGTCATCTCCGAGGTCCATTCTTCTGTGTTGGCTGGTCATCCTGGAATATTTGGTACTAGAGACTTGGTGGCCAGGTCTTTTTGGTGGCCTTCCTTGTCTAGGGATGTGCGTACCTTTGTGCAGTCTTGTGAAGTGTGTGCTCGAGCTAAGCCTTGCTGTTCTCGGGCCAGTGGGTTGTTGTTATCCTTGCCCATCCCGAAGAGGCCTTGGACGCACATTTCCATGGATTTTATTTCTGATCTCCCGGTTTCACAGAAAATGTCCGTTATCTGGGTTGTGTGTGACCGCTTTTCTAAGATGGTTCATTTGGTGCCCTTGCCTAAGTTGCCTTCCTCCTCTGAGTTGGTCCCTTTATTTTTTCAGAACGTGGTTCGTTTGCATGGGATTCCGGAGAATATCGTTTCTGACAGGGGATCCCAGTTTGTGTCTAGATTTTGGCGGACGTTTTGTGCCAAGATGGGCATTGATTTGTCTTTCTCGTCTGCATTCCATCCTCAGACGAATGGCCAGACGGAGCGAACTAATCAGACCTTGGAAACTTATTTGAGGTGTTTTGTTTCTGCTGATCAAGATGACTGGGTTGCTTTTTTGCCACTGGCCGAATTTGCTCTTAATAATCGGGCTAGTTCTGCCACGTTGGTCTCTCCTTTTTTTTGTAATTCGGGGTTTCATCCTCGTTTTTCCTCTGGTCAGGTGGAGTCTTCGGATTGTCCTGGAGTGGACGTGGTGGTGGACAGGCTACATCAGATTTGGAATCAGGTGGTGGACAATTTGAAGTTATCTCAGGAGAAGACTCAGCAGTTTGCTAATCGCCGTCGCCGCGTGGGTCCCCGACTTCTTGTTGGGGATTTGGTGTGGTTGTCTTCTCGTTTTGTCCCTATGAAGGTCTCTTATCCTAAGTTCAAGCCTCGGTTCATCGGTCCTTATAGGATCTCGGAGATTCTTAACCCTGTATCTTTTCGTTTGGATCTCCCAGCATCGTTCGCTATTCATAATGTGTTCCATCGGTCGTTGTTGCGGAGGTATGAGGTGCCCGTTGTTCCTTCGGTTGAGCCTCCTGCTCCGGTGCTGGTGGAGGGAGAATTGGAGTATGTTGTTGAGAAGATCTTGGATTCTCGTGTTTCCAGACGCAAACTCCAGTATTTGGTTAAGTGGAAGGGTTATGGTCAGGAGGATAATTCCTGGGTGGTCGCCTCCGATGTTCATGCGACTGATTTGGTCCGCGCCTTCCATAGAGCTCACCCTGATCGCCCTGGGGGTTCTCGTGAGGGTTCGGTGACCCCTCCTCAAGGGGGGGGTACTGTTGTGGATTCTGTTTGTGGGCTCCCTCTGGTGGTTACTGCTGGTACTGGGTGACTTTGGTGGGTTGCGGCCTTTGGTTTCCACCTGTCCATCAGAGGCTGGGTGGTTCCTATTTTACCTGGCCTTTCTGTCATTCCCTTGCCGGCTATCAATGTATTCAGATGTGCTCTGTTTGGTTCCTGCCTACCTGCTCCCAGATCTTTCAGGATAAGCTAAGTGCTGATTTTCAGTTGTTGGTTTTTTTGTCCAGCTTGCTTATTATGTCTCTATGCTAGCTGGTAGCTCTAGTGGACTGAGGTTCTCCCCATGTGCCATGAGTTGGCACATGGGTTCTTGTAATCTCAGGATGGTTTTTGATTAGGGTTTTTTGCTGACCGCTCAGACCCCTTTTGTATCGTTCTGCTTTCTAGTTTAGAGCGGGCCTCAATTTGCTGAACCTATATATATCATCTCTATGTGTGTGCCTTCCTCTCATTTCACCGTCAATACATGTGGGGGGCAACTATACCTTTTGGGGTTCATTCCTCTGGAGGCAAGTGAGGTCTTTATTTTCTCTGCAGTACTAGTTAGCTCTTAGGCTGGTGCGTGGCGTCTAGAACCAACGTAGGCACGCTCCCTGGCTATCTCTAGTTGCGTTTGTCAGGTGTAGGGCAGCGGTCAGCCCAGGTTCCATCACCCTAGAGCTTGTCCGATATTTTGTATTACTTTGCTTGTCCCTTGCTATCCCTAGCCATTGGGATTCATGACAAACGCCATAATAAGCATGAGCATCCCCCTAATGCGTCTGCTGATGCAAAGTTTGACGCACATAAAGGAGCAGGCGTCTGCAGCCGAGGAAGAGGAAAGCCTTGATGACAGTCAGCCATTGTCTGGTCAGGGCCGTGTAGAGGACGCGGTAGCGGGCGAAGAGGAGGAGGAGGACGAGGAGGATGATGGGGATGAGTACTTTTTGAATGAGGAAGCTTCTCCTGGGCCAACAGAAATTAGTGGAGTTGCAAGGCCGGGTTCTGTTTTTTTAAGGGAGACAAGTGACGTAGATTTGCCTGTAACTGCCCCTCCAACCAGCACAACCGCAGATTTGACAACTGGAACTTTGGCCCACATGGCGGATTATGCCTTACGTATCCTCAAAAGGGACACACGCATTATTAAAATGATGAGCGATGACGATTACTGGTTGGCCTGCATCCTTGACCCTCGCTATAAAGGCAAATTGCTAAATATTATGCCACATGAGAACCTCAAACAAATCTTAGCAACCAAACAAGCTACTCTTGTAGACCGTTTGATTCAGGCATTCCCAGCACACAGCGCCGGTGATGGTTCTCACACGAGCTGCAGGGGGCTACAGGGCAGAGGTGTTAGAGGTGCACAGATCAGAAGTGGCGTTGGACAGAAGGGATTTCTGACCAGGTTGTGGAGTGATTTTGCAATGACCGCAGACAGGATAGGTACTGCAGCATCTATTCAAAGTGACAAGAGACAACATTTGTCCAGTATGGTTACTAACTATTTTTCATCCCTTATCGATGTTCTCCCTCAACCGTCATTCCCATTTGATTACTGGGCATTAAAATTAGACACCTGGCCTGAATTGGCAGAATATGCATTGCAGGAGCTTGCTTGCCCAGCAGCTAGTGTGGTATCAGAAAGAGTATTCAGTGCTGCTGGTTCAATATTAACCGAAAAAAGGACTCGTCTGGCTACCCAAAATGTGGATGATCTCACCTTCATTAAAATGAACCACTCCTGGATTTCAAATTATTTTGCCCCACCTTTCCCGGCTGACACCTAGCTTTCCTATAAAAAGGTCTTGCTTGTGGACTGGTTTTACTGAGTGTTCCAATCTCTTAATTTGCAGCAGCTGTTTGACCAGCATACGACATGTTTACACCTCCCCCAATGGGAAAACTCCCCCCACGGGGCCGTGGTCTCGCCACTTGGCGCAAGCACCCGTTAGTTACAGTGCTGTTTGTCAGAAGAGGTGGGTGTGCTCGCTTTTGGTCGACGGCACTGCCACTGGGTCCCTCATAGTAAAATGTAGTGTCTCTGGCGGTGGTGGTGCGCACCCAACGTCAGACACACCGTTGTAACATGAGGGGCCCTGGGGCAGTACCGCCGGCCACAAGAGAGTCCCCCCCCGCTCAAAATGTGCTCTACCACGTGCAAAATTATCTCGCACAGCTCCACCAATGTTTAGTCTATGCGCTGACATCATTCAATGCCTGGCCCTGACAAACAATGCCAATTTGTTGACATCTATGATGCTAGTTAAAGTAGTCTGGGTCAGTGTCCTATATTGACACCAGTAAATACTAATTTACTGCCAAATTACTTTGTCAGAAACTCAGCAGATGAGCCCACCCCTGTATCTAAGTATGCTACACTTTTTTTTGGGGGGTTGTTTTGCGAGACATTAACATCTATTTATTTTTTGTGAGTACTAACTGTGTCAGACACTCCTTGCAATCCTTCTCCACTGACCACAATGCTGCCTGTGTATCCATGTAACCGATGTAAAACTGCCATGAGCCTATTGTTTGTTATTTTAGGCCTTTGTTAGCCTGTCTGCGGTCCCTACTTGCAATACTCCTCCACTGACCACAATGCTGCCTGTGTATCCATGTAACCGTTGTAAAACTGCCATGAGCCTATGTTTTGTTATGTTAGGCCTTCGTTAGCCTGTCTGCGGTCCCTCCTTGCAATACTCCTCCTCCGCTGACCACAATGCTGCCTGTGCATCCATGTAACCGTTGTAAAACTACCATGAGCCTATTGTTTGTTATTTTAGGCCTTTGTTAGCCTGTCTGCGGTCCCTACTTGCAATACTCCTCCTCCACTGACCACTAAGCTGCCTGTGTATCCATGTAACCGATTTAAAACTGCCTTGAGCCTATGTTTTGTTATGTTAGGCCTTTGTTAGCCTGTCTGCGGTCCCTACTTGCAATACTCCTCCTCCGCTGACCACAAAGCTGCCTGTGTATCCATGTAACGGATGTAAAACTGCCTTGAGCCTATGTTTTGTTATGTTAGGCCTTTGTTAGCCTGTCTGCGGTCCCTACTTGCAATACTCCTCCTCCGCTGACCACAAAGCTGCCTGTGTATCCATGTAACGGATGTAAAACTGCCTTGAGCCTATGTTTTGTTATGTTAGGCCTTTGTTAGCCTGTCTGCGGTCCCTACTTGCAATACTCCTCCACTGACCACAAAGCTGCCTGTGTATCCATGTAACCGATGTAAAACTGCCATGAGCCTATTGTTTGTTATTTTAGGTCTTTGTTAGCCTGTCTGCGGTCCCTACTTGCAATACTCCTCCACTGACCACAATGCTGCCTGTGTATCCATGTAACCGTTGTAAAACTGCCATGAGCCTACTGTTTGTTATTTTAGGCCTTTGTTAGCCTGTCTGCAGTCCCTACTTGCAATACTCCTCCTCCGCTGACCACAATGCTGCCTGTGTATCCATGTAACCGATTTAAAACTGCCTTGAGCCTATGTTTTGTTATGTTAGGCCTTTGTTAGCCTGTCTGCGGTCCCTACTTGCAATACTCCTCCTCCGCTGACCACAAAGCTGCCTGTGTATCCATGTAACGGATGTAAAACTGCCCTGAGCCTATGTTTTGTTATGTTAGGCCTTTGTTAGCCTGTCTGCGGTCCCTACTTGCAATACTCCTCCTCCGCTGACCACAAAGCTGCCTGTGCATCCATGTAACGGATGTAAAACTGCCCTGAGCCTATGTTTTGTTATGTTAGGCCTTTGTTAGCCTGTCTGCGGTCCCTACTTGCAATACTCCTCCTCCGCTGAACACAAAGCTGCCTGTGTATCCATGTAACGGATGTAAAACTGCCTTGAGCCTATGTTTTGTTATGTTAGGCCTTTGTTAGCCTGTCTGCGGTCCCTACTTGCAATACTCCTCCACTGACCACAATGCTGCCTGTGTATCCATGTAACCGATGTAAAACTGCCATGAGCCTATTGTTTGTTATTTTAGGCCTTTGTTAGCCTGTCTGCGGTCCCTACTTGCAATACTCCTTGTTGTGAATTTGCTTTTTGCTCCCTCTAGTGGTTACTAGTTTTTTGACTCTGGTTTTTCTGTCATTCCTTTTATCCGCACCTGGGTCGTTAGTTAGGGGTGTTGCTATATAAGCTCCCTAGACCTTCAGTTCAATGCCTGGCAACGTAGTTATCAGAGCTAGTCTGCTGTGCTCTTGTCTACTGATCCTGGTTCCAGTTATATCAGCTAAGTCTGCCTTTTGCTTTTTGCTATTTGTTTTGGTTTTGTATTTTTGTCCAGCTTGTTCCATATCTATATCCTGACCTTTGCTGGAAGCTCTAGGGGGCTGGTGTTCTCCCCCCGGACCGTTAGACGGTTCGGGGGTTCTTGAATTTCCAGTGTGGATTTTGATAGGGTTTTTGTTGACCATATAAGTTACCTTTCTTTATTCTGCTATCAGTAAGCGGGCCTCTCTGTGCTAAACCTGGTTCATTTCTGTGTTTGTCATTTCCTCTTACCTCACCGTTATTATTTGTGGGGGGCTTCTATCCAGCTTTGGGGTCCCCTTCTCTGGAGGCAAGAAAGGTCTTTTGTTTTCCTCTACTAGGGGTAGCTAGATTCTCCGGCTGGAGCGTGTCATCTAGAATCAACGTAGGAATGATCCCCGGCTACTTCTAGTGTTGGCGTTAGGAGTAGATATATGGTCAACCCAGTTACCACTGCCCTATGAGCTGGATTTTTGTATTCTGCAGACTTCCACGTACCTCTGAGACCCTCGCCATTGGGGTCATAACAGTTTGCCAGGCCAGTATTAAATGTTTAATGCGTTGCAGAAGAGGGATTATAAGAAAGAAGATTCTGAGTTTTTTTTTTTTTTTTTTCTTTCTTCTTCCCCTTTACCTCAGAGTGGCTATGCTTGCTGCAGACATGAATGTCCAGACCTTGATTACAAGTGTGGACCAGCTGGCTACTCGTGTGCAGGGCATACAAGACTATGTTATCAGAAATCCTAGGTCAGAACCTAAAATACCGATTCCTGAACTGTTTTCCGGAGACAGGTTTAAGTTTAGGAATTTTGTGAATAATTGTAAATTGTTTTTGTCCCTGAGACCCTGTTCATCTGGAGACTCTGCTCAGCAAGTAAAAATAGTTATTTCGTTCTTACGGGGCGACCCTCAGGATTGGGCTTTTTCGCTGGCGCCAGGAGATCCGGCATTGGCTGATATTGATGCGTTTTTTCTGGCGCTCGGTTTACTTTATGAGGAACCCAATCTTGAGATTCAGGCAGAAAAGGCCTTGCTGGCTATGTCTCAGGGGCAGGACGAGGCTGAAGTGTATTGCCAAAAATTTCGGAAATGGTCCGTGCTGACACATTGGAACGAGTGTGCACTGGCCGCTAATTTTAGAAATGGCCTATCTGAAGCCATTAAGAATGTTATGGTGGGTTTTCCCATTCCCACAGGTCTCAATGATACTATGGCACTGGCTATTCAAATTGACCGGCGGTTGCGGGAGCGCAAAACCGCAAATTCCCTCATGGTGTTGTCTGAACAGACACCTAATTCGGTGCAATGTGATAGAAAAACCGCAAATTCCCTCATGGTGTTGTCTGAACAGACACCTGATTTAATGCAATGTGATAGAATCCTGACTAGAAATGAGCGGAAAATTCATAGACGCCGGAATGGCTTGTGCTACTACTGTGGTGATTCTACACATGTTATCTCAGCATGCTCTAAACGTATAGCTAAGGTTGTTAGTCCTGTCACCGTTGGTAATTTGCAACCTAAATTTATTCTGTCTGTAACTTTGATTTGCTCACTGTCGTCTTATCCTGTCATGGCGTTTGTAGATTCAGGTGCTGCCCTGAGTCTTATGGATCTGTCATTTGCTAAGCACTGTGGTTTTACTCTTGAACCATTAGAAAATCCTATTCCTCTTAGGGGTATTGATGCTACGCCATTGGCAGCAAATAAACCGCAGTATTGGACACAGGTTATCATGTGCATGACTCCTGAACACCGCGAGGTGATACGTTTCCTGGTTTTACATAAAATGCATGATTTGGTTGTTTTAGGGCTGCCATGGTTACAGACCCATAATCCAGTCCTGGACTGGAAGGCTATGTCAGTCTCAAGTTGGGGCTGTCGTGGTATTCATGGGGATTCCCTGCCTGTGTCTATTGCTTCTTCTACGCCTTCGGAAGTTCCGGAGTATTTGTCTGATTATCAGGATGTCTTCAGTGAGTCTGAGTCCAGTGCACTGCCTCCTCATAGGGACTGTGACTGTGCTATAGATTTGATCCCAGGCAGTAAGTTTCCTAAGGGAAGACTGTTTAATCTGTCAGTACCTGAACATACCGCTATGCGTTCATATATCAAGGAGTCTCTAGAGAAAGGACATATTCGTCCGTCTTCTTCCCCCCTTGGTGCGGGATTCTTTTTTGTGGCAAAAAAGGACGGATCTTTGAGACCTTGTATTGATTATCGGCTTTTAAATAAGATCACTGTCAAATTTCAGTATCCTTTACCGCTGTTGTCTGACTTGTTTGCCCGGATTAAAGGTGCCAAGTGGTTCACCAAGATAGACCTTCGTGGTGCGTACAACCTTGTGCGCATTAAGCAAGGTGATGAATGGAAAACCGCATTCAATACGCCCGAAGGTCATTTTGAGTACTTGGTGATGCCTTTTGGGCTCTCCAATGCGCCTTCAGTTTTTCAGTCCTTTATGCATGACATTTTCCGGAAGTATCTGGATAAATTTTTGATTGTTTATCTGGATGATATTTTGGTTTTTTCTGATGATTGGGATTCGCATGTGGAGCAGGTCAGGTTGGTCTTTAAAATTTTGCGTGAAAATTCTTTGTTTGTCAAGGGCTCAAAGTGTCTCTTTGGTGTACAGAAGGTTCCCTTTTTGGGGTTCATTTTTTCCCCTTCTGCTGTGGAGATGGACCCAGTCAAGGTCCGAGCTATTCTTGATTGGACTCAGCCCTCGTCGGTTAAGAGTCTTCAGAAGTTCTTGGGTTTCGCTAACTTCTACCGTCGTTTTATCGCTAATTTTTCTAGCATTGTGAAACCGTTGACGGATATGACCAAGAAGGGCTCCGATGTAGCTAACTGGGCTCCTGCTGCCGTGGAGGCTTTCCAGGAGTTGAAGCGCCGGTTTACTTCGGCGCCTGTTTTGTGCCAGCCCGATGTCTCACTTCCCTTTCAGGTTGAGGTGGATGCTTCAGAGATTGGAGCAGGGGCCGTTTTGTCGCAGAGAGGCCCTGGTTGCTCTGTTATGAAACCTTGTGCCTTTTTCTCCAGGAAGTTTTCGCCTGCCGAGCGAAATTATGATGTGGGCAATCGGGAGTTGTTGGCCATGAAATGGGCATTTGAGGAGTGGCGTCATTGGCTCGAGGGTGCTAAGCATCGTGTGGTGGTCTTGACTGATCACAAAAATCTGATGTATCTCGAGTCTGCTAAACGCCTTAATCCGAGACAGGCCCGCTGGTCATTGTTTTTCTCCCGCTTTGATTTTGTTGTCTCGTATTTACCAGGTTCAAAGAATGTGAAGGCCGATGCTCTTTCTAGGAGCTTTGTGCCTGATGCTCCTGGAGTCGCTGATCCTGTTGGTATTCTTAAAGATGGAGTTATCTTGTCAGCTATTTCTCCGGATCTGCGACGTGTGTTGCAGAGATTTCAGGCTGATAGGCCTGAGTCTTGTCCACCTGACAGACTGTTTGTCCCGGATAAATGGACCAGCAGAGTCATTTCCGAGGTTCATTCCTCGGTGTTGGCAGGTCACCCGGGAATTTTTGGCACCAGAGATCTGGTGGCCAGGTCCTTTTGGTGGCCTTCCTTGTCAAGGGATGTGCCGTCATTTGTGCAGTCCTGTGGGACTTGTGCTCGAGCTAAGCCTTGCTGTTCTCGTGCCAGCAGTTTGCTCTTGCCCTTGCCTGTCCCGAAGAGACCTTGGACACATATCTCCATGGATTTCATTTCTGATCTTCCGCTATCTCAGGGCATGTCCGTTATCTGGGTGATATGTGATCGCTTCTCCAAGATGGTCCATTTGGTTCCTTTGCCTAAGCTGCCTTCCTCTTCCGATCTGGTTCCTGTGTTTTTCCAGAACGTGGTTCGTTTGCACGGCATCCCTGAGAATATTGTGTCAGACAGAGGATCCCAGTTCGTTTCTAGGTTCTGGCGATCCTTTTGTAGTAGGATGGGCATTGATTTGTCGTTTTCGTCTGCTTTCCATCCTCAGACTAATGGACAGACGGAGCGAACCAATCAGACTTTGGAGGCTTATTTGAGGTGTTTTGTCTCTGCTGATCAGGACGATTGGGTGACATTCTTGCCGTTGGCTGAGTTTGCCCTTAATAATCGGGCTAGTTCCGCCACCTTGGTTTCGCCTTTTTTCTGCAACTCTGGTTTCCATCCTCGCTTTTCTTCGGGTCATGTGGAGCCTTCTGACTGTCCTGGGGTGGATTCTGTGGTAGATAGGTTGCAGCGGATCTGGAATCATGTGGTGGACAACTTGAAGTTGTCACAGGAGAGGGCTCAGCGCTTTGCCAACCGCCGCCGCGGTGTGGGTCCCCGACTACGCGTTGGGGATTTGGTATGGCTTTCTTCCCGCTTTGTTCCTATGAAGGTCTCCTCTCCCAAATTTAAACCTCGTTTTATTGGGCCTTACAAGATATTGGAAATCCTTAATCCTGTATCTTTTCGTCTGGATCTTCCTGTGTCGTTTGCTATTCACAATGTATTTCATAGGTCCTTGTTGCGGCGGTACATTGTGCCTGTAGTTCCTTCTGCTGAGCCTCCTGCTCCGGCGTTGGTTGAGGGCGAGTTGGAGTACGTGGTGGAGAAGATCTTGGATTCTCGCCTCTCCAGGCGGAGGCTTCAGTACCTGGTCAAGTGGAAGGGCTATGGTCAGGAGGATAATTCCTGGGTGGTCGCCTCTGATGTTCATGCGGCCGATTTAGTTTGTGCCTTTCATGCCGCTCATCCTGATCGCCCTGGTGGTCGTGGTGAGGGTTCGGTGACCCCTCACTAAGGGGGGGGTACTGTTGTGAATTTGCTTTTTGCTCCCTCTAGTGGTTACTAGTTTTTTGACTCTGGTTTTTCTGTCATTCCTTTTATCCGCACCTGGGTCGTTAGTTAGGGGTGTTGCTATATAAGCTCCCTAGACCTTCAGTTCAATGCCTGGCAACGTAGTTATCAGAGCTAGTCTGCTGTGCTCTTGTCTACTGATCCTGGTTCCAGTTATATCAGCTAAGTCTGCCTTTTGCTTTTTGCTATTTGTTTTGGTTTTGTATTTTTGTCCAGCTTGTTCCATATCTATATCCTGACCTTTGCTGGAAGCTCTAGGGGGCTGGTGTTCTCCCCCCGGACCGTTAGACGGTTCGGGGGTTCTTGAATTTCCAGTGTGGATTTTGATAGGGTTTTTGTTGACCATATAAGTTACCTTTCTTTATTCTGCTATCAGTAAGCGGGCCTCTCTGTGCTAAACCTGGTTCATTTCTGTGTTTGTCATTTCCTCTTACCTCACCGTTATTATTTGTGGGGGGCTTCTATCCAGCTTTGGGGTCCCCTTCTCTGGAGGCAAGAAAGGTCTTTTGTTTTCCTCTACTAGGGGTAGCTAGATTCTCCGGCTGGAGCGTGTCATCTAGAATCAACGTAGGAATGATCCCCGGCTACTTCTAGTGTTGGCGTTAGGAGTAGATATATGGTCAACCCAGTTACCACTGCCCTATGAGCTGGATTTTTGTATTCTGCAGACTTCCACGTACCTCTGAGACCCTCGCCATTGGGGTCATAACAACTCCTCCACTGACCACAATGCTGCCTGTGTATCCATTTAACCGTTGTAAAACTGCCATGAGCCTATGTTTTGTTATGTTAGGCCTTCGTTAGCCTGTCTGCGGTCCCTCCTTGCAATACTCCTCCTCCGCTGACCACAATGCTGCCTGTGTATCCATGTAACCGATTTAAAACTGCCTTGAGCCTATGTTTTGTTATGTTAGGCCTTTGTTAGCCTGTCTGCGGTCCCTACTTGCAATACTCCTCCTCCGCTGACCACAAAGCTGCCTGTGTATCCATGTAACCGATGTAAAACTGCCATGAGCCTATTGTTTGTTATTTTAGGCCTTTGTTAGCCTGTCTGCGGTCCCTACTTGCAATACTCCTCCACTGACCACAATGCTGCCTGTGTATCCATGTAACCGTTGTAAAACTGCCATGAGCCTATTGTTTGTTATTTTAGGCCTTTGTTAGCCTGTCTGCAGTCCCTACTTGCAATACTCCTCCTCCGCTGACCACTAAACTGCCTGTGTATCCATGTAACCGATTTAAAACTGCCTTGAGCCTATGTTTTGTTATGTTAGGCCTTTGTTAGCCTGTCTGCGGTCCCTACTTGCAATACTCCTCCTCCGCTGACCACAAAGCTGCCTGTGTATCCATGTAACAGATGTAAAACTGCCTTGAGCCTGTTTTGTTATGTTAGGCCTTTGTTAGCCTGTCTGCGGTCCCTACTTGCAATACTCCTCCTCCGCTGACCACTAAGCTGCCTGTGTATCCATGTAACCATTGTAAAACTGCCATGAGCCTATTGTTTGTTATTTTAGGCCTTTGTTAGCCTGTCTGCGGTCCCTACTTGCAATACTCCTCCACTGACCACAATGCTGCCTGTGTATCCATGTAACTGTTGTAAAACTGCCCATGAGCCTATGTTTTGTTATGTTAGGCCTTCGTTAGCCTGTCTGCGGTCCCTCCTTGCAATACTCCTCCTCCGCTGACCACAAAGCTGCCTGTGTATCCATGTAACCGATTTAAAACTGCCATGAGCCTATGTTTTGTTATGTTAGGCCTTCGTTAGCCTGTCTGCGGTCCCTACTTGCAATACTCCTCCACTGACCACACCAATGCTGCCCGTGTACCCCTGGAACCTATTTAAAAGTTCATAGAGCCTAGTTATATATTTTATTTACTATTAATAAGGCCATGATGGACTACGCTGTACCACGCTACAAGCTAACCAGTCGACACTTCTTTTGCGAGAAAAGCCATCACAACCCTCCACCAGCATGTAAAAGACCGCATTGTCCATGCACTCTGGCAATCTGTGAGTACAAAGGTGCACCCGACAACAGACGCATGGACCTGCAGGTATGGCCACGGAAGGTTACGTGTCCATTACGGCGCAATGGGTTAATGTGGTGGATGCATGGTCCACAGGGGACAGACTACTAAGTCTGTCTGCAGTCCATAATTCAAATTGTCCTCCACTGTCTAAATCGGAGCTTCAACCTTCAGGCTCTCAATAAGTGCTTTTGTAATTAAAAATTGGTGTTTAGGGCCTACTAACGGTGTCTGCCCCTGCCTGGTGTTTGTCCTCAACTGAATAAAGCTGAGCTTCTACCTTCTGGCTCTCATTAAGTGCTGTTTTTTAAAAAATTGGTGTTTAGGGCCTACTAACGGTGTCTGCCCCTGCCTGGTGTTTGTCCTCAACTGAATAAAGCTGAGCTTCTACCTTCTGGCTCTTATTAAGTGCTGTTTTGTTAAAAATTGGTGTTTAGGGCCTACTAACGGTGTCTGCCCCTGCCTGGTGTTTGTCCTCAACTGAATAAAGCTGAGCTTCTACCTTCTGGCTCTCATTAAGTGCTGTTTTTTTTTAAATTGGTGTTTAGGGCCTACTAACGGTGTCTGCCCCTGCCTGGTGTTTGTCCTCAACTGAATAAAGCTGAGCTTCTACCTTCTGGCTCTTATTAAGTGCTGTTTTGTTAAAAATTGGTGTTTAGGGCCTACTAACGGTGTCTGCCCCTGCCTGGTGTTTGTCCTCAACTCAATAAAGCTGAGCTTCTACCTTCTGGCTCTTATTAAGTGCTGTTTTTTTAAAAATTGGTGGTTAGGGCCTACTAACGGTGTCTGCCCCTCCCTGGTGTTGTCCTCCACTGTATAAAGCTGAGCTTCAGTCTTTAGGCTTTTGGCCTAAAGTATCAGATATTAAACTGCATTTGGCCTATTAGTGTGTTTGGGCCCTTAAAACAGTGTCTGCTGCTCCTGGGTTTGCTACTCCACTGAACAAAGCAATGCCGCCTGTTTAGTCCTGTTACCAATTTTGAACTGCATTTAGCCTACTTTATTCTTTGGCCCTATATCTGTTTCCTCCTCATCCTGCCCATTCCCCAGCCACTGCTAGATGAGTCTGTTGGTACATTGACCTAGACCACTACATTCCCCTTGCACTCTACACAGCCAGAATCTGACCCTGCTGAAAGTAAGGTTCCCCTTCCCGCATGTTATACCACCTTACACAGGGACAAAGAGGAAGGTGCAGATGAAAGTGCAGGTTCCTTCATCAGGTGGGGGGGGCATACTCGTTGGCGACGTCACTGGCACAGGGCCCCTCAGAGTACGCAAAAGTGTCGCTGCTGGTGGGAGGCGCCCCCGCCATGCAAACACACCACTTTACTTTGAGGGGCCCTGTGCCAGTGCCAATGCGAACGAGTGGGCCCCCCCTGCTTGCTCAGGATCACAGCACTTGCAACGTTGAAATACTTACCTCTCCCTGCTCCACCGCCGTGACGTAGTCCACGTTTCCTGGGCCCACTAAAACCTTGAACCAGCCCTACCCCCCACAACTTTTGCCAAATGACCCCCAATTTCCAATGCCAAACTATTATTATAAAGTTAATTAAGATTGACAAGCTTCAGAAACAAGAATGGATGCTTTTGGCATTAAAATGGGCACTGTAGGTGTTTTCCTGGCCTCCACTCACTCACTGCCGACTATGCTTCCACATTGACTTGCATTGGGTTTCGTGTTTCGGTCGATCTCCGACTTTTAGCGATAATCGGCCGACTGCACTCGACTCGACTCTGGACAAAGTCGGGTTTCACAAAACCCGACTCGATCTTAAAAAAATGAAAGTCGCTCAACCCTAGTCATAAATAGTAATTGGCACTCAACTCGTATTTATGGATGCAGGAAGATAAATTTATTGCAGTCCAGTTTATAAAGACGTTTCGTCAATTCATGACCTTCTTCAGTATACTGCACAACATGATATAAACACAACATGATATAAACAAGTAGACTAAAGTAAACATGATCACACTGTAGATCACACAACAATATAGCTCATAATGTGATTTGTGAGAAGGTAAGGGTAAAGGAGAGGGAATCACACATACCGACTGCTTCATATTGTCTTGTGGTAGGCAAATAAGCCTATGAGAAAAGATAAGGTATAAACTTACATAATTGGCATAATAAAAGTGATATGTATATTTGTAGGTGTAATCTATCTAAACTTACTCGTAATATACTCTTATGTAGCCACTGTGGTGTAATCCAGCCCCTTGTACATACAAAGTACCTATGTAGTAAACGCATATTAGAAGAGGGTAAATTGGATCGTAAGGGGTAAAAAGGACCCATAAAAAATGCTTATGTCTCTAAATAACTAACCTGCGTCACTATGAATAGAAGTGTGCGTATAATGATCCGGACTAACCGGGTCCAGTGGTTTGTAAAGAAATATTATCATATAGTGACCACTATGAATCTTAAGGGTACGCAGGTGTAAGGCTAAATATCATGGCTTACCGGTGGTGGATAGTGGTGTGGAGGCTGCACATCTATCGCGGTGTCTGCCGCTGGTTAGATGGAGGCATTCCTCTCCATGTGCCTAATTATAGGCATGGGGCAGGACTAGTCGCCACGCCGAGACCGGAAGTACGCAACAGGAAGTGTGCGCTCCACCGGTGAAGGTGTTTGCGTTCCACCGCTATGGAAATAGTAGGATCCCGTTAACTCATTCCCTGTATATGTAACTAAGTCAGAATAGTAGCGGTACTGTATTCTGTGTAGCGGACTATGATGCGGATTGCAGAATATCACACGTGGATTCAGTCGGGCAGTGAGATGGGAGGAATTTAGGAGAGCACAAGGGGGAAGGAGATCAAGGGCGGTGACTTGCAGTGGTGATCAATAAAGACGGCTCTGTAAAAAGAGATCAATATGTTAATACGCTATCTGGAATCACAGATTATAAGCACAATAAGTGAATATACTTGCAAAAATGTAAATATATGATGTATGGCATTATCAACATAGAGTATAGGCATATAATAGAATGAGATGTACCGTCCCTGCCCACTAGCACTTGTCCACGTGGCCGTGGTTAGGTGGACTTTCCCAGTAACAGCATTGTTGAGGGCACGGTTAATGTTTTGGGACATGTGCTTGTGTAATGCGGGGATGGAACACCAGGAGAAATAGTGGCGGCTGGGGACCGAGAAACTTGGGATGGCCGCCATCAGGTTGCGGAAAGCTTCCTTCTCCATGAGCCTAAAAAGCAACATTTCGAGCAGAAGCAGATGAGAAATCTGTGAATTTAGTAGGGTGGCCTGTGGGGCGTTGGCAGCGTATTTCCGCTTGTATTCCAAGGACTGGGGTATGGACAACTGAATGCTGCGGTGGGACAAGGACGTGCTTGATGATGGTGCTAGTTGAGTGTGTGCAACGCCAGGTGAAGGGCAGGAGGCATCTTCGCAGGCACCATGGACAGGGGATTGGATTCCACGCACAACAGCGTAAGAAGCAGTGGTGTCACCCGTAGATAGTGTCCCTGGACTCTGGGGTTTGGACCACAAAGTCGGGTGCTTTGCTGCCATGTGTCTGATCGTGCTGGGGGTGGTAAGGCTGGTAGTTTTGCTACCCCTGCTGATGCGGGCATGGCGGGTGGTGCAAATGGCCTGTTGGGGTTATCAGCATAGGTGGTGTTGGTGTTATGGGGAACGGTTGCCCCTCTTCTGTCTGTGGCTACCACACTGCTTCTTCCTGCCTGTTGGGGTGCTATGCCTCCTTCACCATGTGTGCTGCTGTTCTCGCTCTGCATGTCCTCCTGCCTGCTTAGGTCAGTTATTATATCATCCACCACCTCCTCTTCTACTTCCGCACCCTGCTCAAATATTTGGGCATCACTACATGTAATCTCCGCTTGCCCACATCCTCGGCCTCGCCCTCTGCATGCACCATCACCATCATGTCCCTGTCCCTTGGCACGCACTTTGCCCATTTTAAATGGACTAAAATCATAGAATCATAGAATGGTAGAGTTGGAAGGGACCTCCTGGGTCATCTGGTCCAACCCCCTGCTCAAAGCAGGATTCACTAAATCATCTCAGACAGATGTCTGTCCAGCCTCTGTTTGAAGGCTTCCATGGAAGGGGAACTCACCACCTCTCGTGGCCGCCTGATCCACTCATTGATCTCCCTAACTGTCAAAAAGTTTTTTCTAATATCTAATCTGTGTATCCTCCCATTCAGTTTCATCCCATTGCTTCTAGTCTTTCCTTGTGCAAATGACGATTAATATGGTCCTTCCACAATGTGACAGCCCTGGAGATATTTGTAGACAGCAAATTCCCAAATCCAGTAAACGTTCCTCATAGGACATGGTTTGCAGACCAGTCATCATTCTGGTCGCTCTTCTCTGAACTTGCTCCATTTCATTGATGTCTTTTTTAAAATGTGGTGCCCAAAACTGGACACTGTATTCCAGATGAGGTCTGACCAAAGAGGAGTAAAGGGCAATAATGACTTTGCGTGATCTAGACTGTATGCTTCTGTTAATACATACAATATTTTGCATGTTCACTAAAAATGACTGACTTTTGAGCGAACTTACCGTATTTTCCGGCGTACAAGACGACTTTTTAACCCCTGAAAATCTTCTTAAAAGTCGGGGGTCGTCTTGTACGCCGGGAATCGCCTTGTACGCCGGGTGTATATGGTGGGTGGGGGGGGGAGTGATCCTGATGACGACGAGGGGGCGTCTCACAGGAAAGTGAGTATCCCCCATTACCTTATCATAGCGCTGCAGCGTGGGGTCTCTGTGCTGGGAGCGGCGGCTGCTGTGCTGTGCTGTGGCGGCTCCTCTTCTGCAGTGTGGGGCCTCTGGTGCTGTGGGGCGGTGGCAGCGGTGGCGTATCTTCATGCAGTCGGGGCTCCTCCGGCATCTCAAAGCCTAGAAGCCCCGCCGGCAACTCCATCGGTGTAATGCGCTGGCCTCCGGGAAAATGGCCGCTGCTTAGATTCAGATCTCGTGTCCCGAGATTTCGGGACGAGATCTGAATCTGAGCATGCACAGCCCCCAGCGGCCGGGCCACCGCATCGCACCTATTGAGCTGCCTCCGGGAAAATGGCCGCTGCTCAGATTCAGATCTCGTCTCCCGAGATCTCGGGACGAGATCTGAATCTGAGCAGCGGCCATTTTCCCGGAGGCCACCTGACCGCATTGTACCGATGGAGTTGCCGGCGGGGCTTCCAGGCTGAGATGCCGGAGGAGCCCCGACTGCATGAAGATACGCCGCCGCCACTGCCCCACAGCACCAGAGGCCCCACACTGCAGAAGAGGAGCCGCCACAGCACAGCAGCCGCCGCTCCCAGCACAGAGACCCCACGCTGCAGCGCTATGATAAGGTAATGGGGGATACTCACTTTCCTGTGAGACGCCCCCTCGTCCTCATCAGGATCACTCCCCCCCCCCCCAAAAGGCACATATTCACCGGCCCTATAAGACGACATACGGTGTATAAGAAGACCCCCAACTTTTAAGAAGATTTTATTTTTTAACTGGTAAAGTTGGGGGGTCGTCTTATACGCCCAGTCGTCTTATACGCCGGAAAATACGGTATATGTGATCTGTGTACGGGAAAACCACAGTTTAAAATATCTGGCCTGTAGGTAACACCATTTTTTGTAAGCAAACTGGTGGCAATAACTAGACTAATACACAGCAAAAACAGTTCAATTGAGCCCCAAAAATTCCTGAATTTTTAGCCCACAGATAGGTGAGGCCTGTGATGGACATCCCCCACTTTTAATTATCTGGTCTGTATTTTTTTTTTACAGCAAAATTGTGTCAATAGCTAGGCTAAGACATAGCAAAAAAAATTTCATTGGAGCACAAAAAATGCCCCAATTTTTAGCACCCAGATAGGGGAGGCGTGTGACGGAGGTACCAGACTTTAAATTATCTGCCTGTATTTTTTTTTACAGCAAAATTGTGTTAATATGTACGACAGGCATCTAGTCAGGGATTGTCATCTTATAAATCCTAAGCCTGTCTGCTGCTTTTCCATGGACTCATTGACCAATTCATGTTTTTTAGAGTGTTCTGTACTGAGAAATTCATCAAAGCTGCCAGTGTTACTTGTGTTTCTCCAAAGTTTGTTGCTGCCACGTACAAGAAGATTTATTTTCAGGGCCGGTTCATATACCTTCTATATTCTACAATAATACTACTCCTATCTGCAAATTGTTTGCAATGAGGTGTGGTAGTAGGGTCATTGCTCTGATGGAAGACCCATGACCTAGGATGTAAACCCAGCTTTCAGACCCCGGGCACTACATTGAGACCCAAAATCCTTTGGGAATCTTCACATTTTATGATGCCTTGAACACAATGAAGGAACCAGGGCCAGAGGCAGCAAACAACCCCAAAATATCTTTGAACCTCCACCATATTTCACTGTAACTACTGGGTTCTTTTATTTGTAGGGTTCATTTCATTTACAGTAAACAAAGTAGAATGATGTGCTTTACCAAAAAGCTCCATCTTGGTCTCATCTGTCCACAAGACACCTGCTGGCCAACAAAAACTAATGGGGCAGCCGCTATCCTTCTATAAATTGCGAGGGCCACCTACTGACCCTCAAGTTTCAAACTTTACAGTATTAATACGAAAAGAAAATTTGCCCACCTCAGATTGATAAATTATATTGCTGTAGCAAACCATAGTCATCTGCTAACCCTCCAAAAATGCTTAGTGAGGGCTAGCTGCTGGCCCTCTAAAATCAGAGTGAGGGCTGCCTGATGGTCCTCTGACAATAGTGAGGCCCACCTGCTGGTCCTCAAACAATAGCCTAATAGCCCTGAAAAAAAAATTGTGACTTTCAGAGTCCTTCCATACTAAATTAAATAGGATGTGTCTGATCATGTCCACACATCACATGGACAGATATAAGGTTTGAAAATTATAAAATTACATTTTCTGTAGAATGTTTTTTTCACCTTTGAAAGCAATGTCAACATGCAAAAACTCAGCAAAAACAATACGTGTAAACATAGCCCAAGGTGTGGAGGAGCATTTTTTTCTTATTTACTTTGTCTTATATACAAGTCATTATCCTGGAAAGATTGTTTCTTAACATTTTTTCCAGTCAAATCCATTTTATCTTCGGTTTTGTATGTGTTATTATCAGTCCATAAAAGTGGTGTAATACCCTGACAACATTGTTCCCAGCAGTGACCTGGGATTCAGAGATGCTTCCAGGGCTCTTCCCCTTGATGTTCCCATGCTATTTCAGTGCTGTTTCCATAGTTTTCAGCAATTTTTAGACTCCCTCCAGACCTCCGTGTGGGCCGCCAGTAAAATGCTCGAGTTTCCCATTGACTTCCATTATACTCCTTACTTGGGTTGAGCACCCGAGCATTACGATTTGTTCGATTTGAGTAATGAGTAACCGATCACTTTTGTGCTCGCTCATCACTACACACAGGCTCTCTGACTGAGGACTCCACCCCTCAGAATCCGGCGGTTTTACTTACAGCAGGATTCTTGTTGTGGATTCTGTTTGTGGGCTCCCTCTGGTGGTTGCTGCTGGTACTGGGTGACTTTGGTGGGTTGCGGCCTTTGGTTTCCACCTGTCCATCAGAGGCTGGGTGTTTCCTATTTTACCTGGCCTTTCTGTCATTTCCCTTGCCGGCTATCCATGTATTCAGATGTGCTCTGTTTGGTTCCTGCCTACCTGCTCCCAGATCTTTCAGGATAAGCTAAGTGCTGATTTTCAGTTGTTTGGTTTTTTTGTCCAGCTTGCTTATTATGTCTCTATGCTAGCTGGTAGCTCTAGTGGACTGAGGTTCTCCCTATGTGCCATGAGTTGGCACATGGGTTCTTGTAATCTCAGGATGGTTTTTTTGATTAGGGTTTTTTGCTGACCGCTCAGTCCCCTTTTGTATCGTTCTGCTTTCTAGTTTACAGCGGGCCTCAATTTGCTAAAACTATATATATCATCTCTATGTGTGTGCCTTCCTCTCATTTCACCGTCAATACATGTGGGGGGCAACTATATCTTTTGGGGTTCATTCCGCTGGAGGCAAGTGAGGTCTTTATTTTCTCTGCAGTGCTAGTTAGCTCTTAGGCTGGTGCGTGGCGTCTAGAACCAACGTAGGCACGCTCCCTGGCTATCTCTAGTTGCGTTTGTCAGGCGTAGGGCAGCGGTCAGCCCAGGTTCCATCACCCTAGAGCTCGTCCGTAATTTATTTGTACTTTGCTTGTCCTGTGCTATCCCTAGCCATTGGGATTCATGACAGTATAGCCGGCCCACAAAGTGTTAATTGTTTGGGCTGAAGCAGGAGAAAGAGAAGTGTTTAAGGGAAATTTTTTTTTTTTTTTTTCCCTTCAGAGTTTTACTGCCTAGCCCTTAATTGCTGTCTAGCTGCTTCTTACCTCCTCTTAACCCTTGAATGGCTCTGATCTTAGCTGTTTAACATGGATGTCCAGAGTTTGGCTTCCAGCCTGAGTAATCTCGCGGCAAAAGTTCAAAACATACAGGATTTTGTTGTTCACACTCCCATGTCTGAACCTAGAATTCCTATTCCAGAGTTATTTTCTGGAGATAGATCTACCTTCCTGAATTTCAGGAACAATTGTAAATTGTTTCTTTCTTTAAAATCTCGCTCCTCTGGAGACCCTGCTCAACAGGTCAAGATTGTAATATCTTTCCTGCGGGGCGACCCTCAGAATTGGGCATTTGCATTGGCACCAGGGGATCCTGCATTGCTCAGTGTGGATGCGTTTTTTCTGGCATTGGGTTTGCTCTATGAGGAACCTAACCTGGAGATTCAGGCTGAAAAGGCTTTATTAGCCCTCTCTCAGGGGCATGATGAAGCGGAGATATATTGTCAGAAGTTTCGGAAATGGTCGGTGCTTACTCAGTGGAATGAGTGCGCCCTGGCTGCAAACTTCAGAAATGGTCTTTCTGAGGCCATTAAGGATATTATGGTGGGGTTCCCTACGCCTACAGGTCTGAATGAGTCTATGGCTATGGCCATTCAGATTGATCGGCGTTTACGGGAGCGCAAACCCGTGCACCAGTTGGCGGTGTCTTCTGAACAGGCACCTGAGACTATGCAATGTGATAGAATTCAGTCCAGAAGTGAACGGCAAAATTATAGGCGGAAAAATGGATTGTGTTTCTATTGTGGTGATTCAGCTCATGTTATATCAGCATGCTCTAAACGCACAAAAAGGGTTGATAAATCTTTTGCCATTGGTACTCTGCAGCCTAAGTTCATTTTGTCTGTGACTCTGATTTTTTCACTGTCTTCCATTTCCGTCGATGCCTATGTGGATTCGGGCGCTGCCCTGAGTCTTATGGATTGGTCATTTGCTAAACGCTGCGATTTTAGTCTGGAACCTCTGGAAGTTCCTATTCCTCTGAAGGGAATTGACTCTACACCATTGGCTATGAATAAACCGCAGTATTGGACACAAGTGACCATGCGCATGACTCCCGTTCATCAGGAGGTGATTCGCTTCCTTGTACTTTATAATTTACATGATGTATTAGTGCTTGGTCTGCCATGGTTACAAACTCATAATCCTGTCCTGGACTGGAAAACAATGTCTGTGTTAAGCTGGGGATGTCAGGGGGTTCATGATGATGCACCTCCGATTTCTATTGCTTCATCTACTCCTTCTGAGATCCCTGCGTTTTTGTCTGACTATAGGGATGTTTTTGAGGAGCCTAAGCTCAATTCGCTCCCTCCGCATAGAGATTGTGACTGTGCTATAGAATTGATTCCTGGCAGTAAGTTCCCTAAGGGTCGTTTATTTAATCTGTCACTGCCAGAGCATACTGCTATGCGGAATTATATTAAGGAGTCCTTGGAAAAGGGACATATTCGTCCATCTTCGTCCCCTCTGGGAGCAGGTTTTTTTTTTGTGGCAAAAAAAGATGGTTCCCTGAGGCCTTGTATAGATTATCGCCTTCTGAATAAGATTACAGTCAAGTATCAGTATCCATTGCCATTATTGACTGATTTGTTTGCTCGCATTAAGGGGGCTAGGTGGTTCACTAAGATAGATCTTCGCGGTGCGTATAATCTGGTGCGGATAAAACAGGGTGATGAGTGGAAAACCGCATTTAATACGCCTGAGGGCCATTTTGAGTATTTGGTAATGCCTTTTGGACTCTCCAATGCTCCGTCAGTCTTTCAGTCCTTTATGCACAATATTTTCCGTGAATATCTGGATAAGTTTATGATTGTGTATTTGGATGATATTTTGGTGTTTTCTGATGACTGGGAGTCTCATGTTCTACAGGTCAGGAAGGTGTTTCAGGTTCTGCGGGCCAATTCTCTGTTTGTGAAGGGCTCAAAGTGTCTCTTCGGAGTCCAGAAGATTTCTTTTTTGGGGTACATTTTTTCTCCTTCTACTATTGAGATGGATCCCGTCAAGGTTCAGGCGATTTGTGACTGGACACAACCTACATCTGTTAAGAGCCTTCAGAAGTTCTTGGGGTTTGCTAATTTTTATCGTCGGTTCATTGCTAATTTTTCCAGTATTGTTAAACCTTTGACTGATTTGACTAAAAAGGGTGCTGATGTTGCTGATTGGTCTCCTGCGGCCGTGGGGGCCTTTCAGGAACTTAAGCGCCGGTTTTCTTCTGCTCCTGTGTTGTGTCAACCAGATGTTTCACTTCCTTTTCAGGTTGAGGTTGATGCTTCCGAGATTGGAGCGGGGGCGGTTTTGTCACAGAGAAGTTCTAATGGCTCGGTGATGAAGCCTTGTGCATTCTTCTCTAGAAAATTCTCGCCCGCCGAGCGCAATTATGATGTGGGTAATCGGGAGCTTTTGGCCATGAAGTGGGCATTTGAGGAGTGGCGTCATTGGCTTGAGGGTGCTAAACATCGTGTGGTGGTCTTGACTGATCACAAGAATCTCATTTACCTTGAGTCTGCCAGGCGTTTGAATCCTAGACAGGCTCGTTGGTCGTTGTTTTTTTTCTCGTTTCAATTTCGTGGTTTCATACCTGCCAGGTTCAAAGAATGTGAAGGCAGATGCTCTTTCCAGGAGTTTTGTGCCTGACTCTCCTGGAGACTCTGGGCCTACTGGTATCCTTAGGGATGGGGTAATATTGTCCGCCGTATCCCCAGACTTGCGACGTGCATTGCAGGAGTTTCAGGTGGATAAACCGGATCGTTGTCCACCAGAAAGACTGTTTGTTCCGGATGATTGGACCAGTAGAGTCATCTCCGAGGTCCATTCTTCTGTGTTGGCTGGTCATCCTGGAATATTTGGTACTAGAGACTTGGTGGCCAGGTCTTTTTGGTGGCCTTCCTTGTCTAGGGATGTGCGTACCTTTGTGCAGTCTTGTGAAGTGTGTGCTCGAGCTAAGCCTTGCTGTTCTCGGGCCAGTGGGTTGTTGTTATCCTTGCCCATCCCGAAGAGGCCTTGGACGCACATTTCCATGGATTTTATTTCTGATCTCCCGGTTTCACAGAAAATGTCCGTTATCTGGGTTGTGTGTGACCGCTTTTCTAAGATGGTTCATTTGGTGCCCTTGCCTAAGTTGCCTTCCTCCTCTGAGTTGGTCCCTTTATTTTTTCAGAACGTGGTTCGTTTGCATGGGATTCCGGAGAATATCGTTTCTGACAGGGGATCCCAGTTTGTGTCTAGATTTTGGCGGACGTTTTGTGCCAAGATGGGCATTGATTTGTCTTTCTCGTCTGCATTCCATCCTCAGACGAATGGCCAGACGGAGCGAACTAATCAGACCTTGGAAACTTATTTGAGGTGTTTTGTTTCTGCTGATCAAGATGACTGGGTTGCTTTTTTGCCACTGGCCGAATTTGCTCTTAATAATCGGGCTAGTTCGGCCACGTTGGTCTCTCCTTTTTTTTGTAATTCGGGGTTTCATCCTCGTTTTTCCTCTGGTCAGGTGGAGCCTTCGGATTGTCCTGGAGTGGACGTGGTGGTGGACAGGCTACATCAGATTTGGAATCAGGTGGTGGACAATTTGAAGTTATCTCAGGAGAAGACTCAGCAGTTTGCTAATCGCCGTCGCCGCGTGGGTCCCCGACTTCTTGTTGGGGATTTGGTGTGGTTGTCTTCTCGTTTTGTCCCTATGAAGGTCTCTTCTCCTAAGTTCAAGCCTCGGTTCATCGGTCCTTATAGGATCTCGGAGATTCTTAACCCTGTATCTTTTTGTTTGGATCTCCCAGCATCGTTTGCTATTCATAATGTGTTCCATCGGTCGTTGTTGCGGAGGTATGAGGTGCCCGTTGTTCCTTCGGTTGAGCCTCCTGCTCCGGTGCTGGTGGAGGGAGAATTGGAGTATGTTGTTGAGAAGATCTTGGATTCTCGTGTTTCCAGACGCAAACTCCAGTATTTGGTTAAGTGGAAGGGTTATGGTCAGGAGGATAATTCCTGGGTGGTCGCCTCCGATGTTCATGCGACTGATTTGGTCCGCGCCTTCCATAGAGCTCACCCTGATCGCCCTGGGGGTTCTCGTGAGGGTTCGGTGACCCCTCCTCAAGGGGGGGGTACTGTTGTGGATTCTGTTTGTGGGCTCCCTCTGGTGGTTACTGCTGGTACTGGGTGACTTTGGTGGGTTGCGGCCTTTGGTTTCCACCTGTCCATCAGTGGCTGGGTGTTTCCTATTTTACCTGGCCTTTCTGTCATTTCCCTTGCCGGCTATCAATGTATTCAGATGTGCTCTGTTTGGTTCCTGCCTACCTGCTCCCAGATCTTTCAGGATAAGCTAAGTGCTGATTTTCAGTTGTTTGGTTTTTTTGTCCAGCTTGCTTATTATGTCTCTATGCTAGCTGGTAGCTCTAGTGGACTGAGGTTCTCCCTATGTGCCATGAGTTGGCACATGGGTTCTTGTAATCTCAGGATGGTTTTTTTGATTAGGGTTTTTTGCTGACCGCTCAGTCCCCTTTTGTATCGTTCTGCTTTCTAGTTTACAGCGGGCCTCAATTTGCTAAAACTATATATATCATCTCTATGTGTGTGCCTTCCTCTCATTTCACCGTCAATACATGTGGGGGGCAACTATATCTTTTGGGGTTCATTCCGCTGGAGGCAAGTGAGGTCTTTATTTTCTCTGCAGTGCTAGTTAGCTCTTAGGCTGGTGCGTGGCGTCTAGAACCAACGTAGGCACGCTCCCTGGCTATCTCTAGTTGCGTTTGTCAGGCGTAGGGCAGCGGTCAGCCCAGGTTCCATCACCCTAGAGCTCGTCCGTAATTTATTTGTACTTTGCTTGTCCTGTGCTATCCCTAGCCATTGGGATTCATGACAGATTCTACCTTGCCATATAAATGTAGACTATTAGCCCCTGAGAGGATTCTCGAATTGAATAGGTCTCAGCAATGAGAATCACCTTAATGTGGCTGCCGGGTACACATGAATTGGCCACTTTATGCGCTAAGTATTCTCAATTTTCTTCTTTAATCTAGAGCAGTAATGTAATTCAAATTTCATATATCTCATGTTTGCATGCTGTAGTGCTACAGAGGGCTACTTTATTTTGTTAGCCATACACAACTACCCCCCTCTTTCCTTGGTGTGAAAGAAAACAGACTGAGGGCGATTTAGGAGCTCAACAAGTGCATGGCCCCGACGTCTTCACCATTAGAAGTAATCAAGGGAACAGGGATAGATAGGGAACCTATAGCCTGAAGGACAGGGAAGGAGCCCCTGGTCCCGGGATATTTGGCAACAGAGTTGTGACAATGGTCAAAAGTATGTGTGCGAAAAAAAAGAGGACAGAATTTCAGGAAAATAACATCTTGCCTACCATTAAGCATGGGGGTAGATCAATCATGCTTTAGGGTTGAGTTACATTTCACAGGTAGAGGGAAGAATTGGTTCAATGAAATTTTAACAAATTCTTAATACAGATATAACACCATCTGTAAAAAAGCTGAAAATGAAGAGAGGAAGAGGATGGCTTCTACAAATGGATAACACACGTCACAGTCTACAATAGACAACCTCAAAAGGTGCATGCTGAAGGATTTACAATGGCCCTCACAGTCCCCTGATCTGAACATCAACAACATCTTAAGAGGTATGGGGTTGATCAGCATCCGTGGTGATCATAGATTTTATTTCGACATTAAAAAAAACATCACTATGATACATAAACTACTCTATGGTGTATGAAATCCTGAATCATCCTTCTTAAAGAAGCAAATTGAGATGCATAAATCAGAAAAAAAAAAAAAAAACACCATTAGAGGAAAAACCTCCACTATACTAAACAAAAAAACACCAGAAAACAGGCAGAGATGCTTACCTGTTCAAGGCCTCCAACAATTGCACTAACCAGGGTGCACCAGGCCCAAATAGAGATAGCAAATACACAGGTGCAAGTAATACCTATGCAGCCAACCTACAGTCAGGAATTGGCCGCTTGGAGCACCCGTGCAAAAAATAGTCTGTATGTGGCATGTTCACACAGGACTGCAAAGTATATGGTGCAAAGCCTATTAATGACGCCATATGTATAGCGGGCTAACCATGATGCATCCTGTGTGAACAGAGGCCACAGTGTACAGAGCCATCTAGGGCCCAGACGCACCCTGGAAAAATATAGTGCAATTGTTGGAGGCCTTGAACAGGTAAGCATCTCTGCCTGTTTTCTGGTGTTTTTTTTGTTTAGTATAGTGGAGGTTTTTCCTCTAATGGTTTTTTTTTTTTTTTTTTAGATTAGGACTGCCAAGATACAAGGACCCTTGACGTGGGTTGGCAGCTTCAATATTGTGGCCATAATATCAACCAATACCTTGCATACATTGTTATGTTTTTGGTGCACTGTATATTTCTCCAGGGTGCGTCTGGGCCCTAGATGGCTCTGTACACTGTGGCCTCTGTTCACACAGGATGCATCATGGTTAGCCCGCTATACATATGGCGTCATTAATAGGCTTTGCACCATATACTTTGCAGTCCTGTGTGAACATGCCACATACAGACTACTTTTTTTTGCACGGGTGCTCCAAGCGGCCAATTCCTGACTGTAGGTTGGCTGCATAGGTATTATTTGCACCTGTGTATTTGCTATCTCTATTTGGGCCTGGTGCACCCTGGTTAGTGCAATTGTTGGAGGCCTTGAACAGGTAAGCATCTCTGCCTGTTTTCTGGTGTTTTGATGCATAAATCAGTGCAGATCTCTGCAGGATACAGCGCAGCAGTTCGCGTATTCTAGTGCATTTACTATACATACTATTATTGTAATCCAAAACTTCGGGGTATTACACTAATGTCCGCTCTTATCAGCCTGTTTCCATGTTAGTTTTCAATTATCCGGAGCAATGGTTCTCTGTCCTCAGCATTATTCCACGTGCAAACAATTATCATGAGCTATTGTCTGCTGTTGTCAGCCATTTATTAATTATATCACTTTTAATATTCTTAAGCTATTGTCTGCTGCTATCAGCCTTTTTCCTTTTATCACACTCATCTCCATGTTACCCTCGCATGTCCGCCAGACAAAAAAAATATTTGATTTTCTCATTTTTTTCATGATGCTTTTAGATACTTTTTATTTCTTCATTTATTCACATCAGAGAGAGTGAGGCCTAAGAAAAGGTTTGTCCTAAATACACGGGACACATTATCTGTGTAATCAGGAGCGATCAGAGAATCCTCTGAGCTGTCAGTTCTCCAGTAATTCCCGGCCTATTGCATTTACTACTTGTCCTGATGGCGGCCATTTTCCAGCAGGAATCCTGTGTAATGTTTTATTATATCAGTGACCCAGAGATGAGTACTATGAGGAGACACATAACGATGGATGGAGCGGCTTCATCCTCAGTGGTGACCGGTATCTGGCCCGTTGTGACATCACTCGTGTTCCGCTCCTCGTGATGTCACAGTGCGACCACCATTGTGAGGTCCTGACTGTGGCTATAAGGAGGGACGCTCCGGAACAAGGCTTTGTCTGGAGAGGCTGACTGTGGACTACACAAGAAGCGATATTTTCCTCCGGGCTAAAATGCTGTTTCGAGTTCTTCTATTGCTGAGTGTGCTATTAGCACCTGTGGAGGGCGCTCCTATCAACACCCGCCCCCGTGATCCCAGGGCCGTGATCCCTGCAGGTAAGAGCTTTACCAGAGATCCACCCAATATGGAGGTATTGGTCAGATGATACCTGTCATGGAGGGTTCTTCATGTGTGACTTGTGATGTTCGGAGTCTTCTCATGTGATCTTCATCCTTTCTCCCTTAGATCACTATAGTATGTTTAATATTCCTGCTGCCGTCTGCTTCTTCTCTGGATTCCTCTTTGGTGTCATCTGTACCATCATATTTGGGTAAGTCTCACAATGATTTCTGGGCGACATGGGGGTCTGTATAAGAAATCCCACATCTTCAAGTCATCACACGAGTCAGTGCCGGGTACAACCTCGTGTAGACGCTTAGCGGCTCCTAAACTGGGTCTGACCTGCCGGGAGCACAATGGACGATTCTGTATTCCGGAAATGACTGCAGAAAGGGACCAATAAAATAGATGGAGGACAATATATCTCATCATAGCGCTGTGCAGAATGTAGAGATGGATTACTGTATAATGTCACTTCTGTTTATCATTTTACAGACATCTAAAGAAGAATTTCCGTAGAGAAGTGACAAGACAAGATGGCGTGGACGCTGACATAAAGAGTCGGGCTGCTCCTAGCGGTAAGTGCGGCCGTCACCGACCTCACAGGGATATCTCTGTACAGACAGATACTTCTTGGAGGCTTTTATATTACATGGACCCAGTCCACATTGTAAAGTCGGAGAATGACTCTAGTGACATCTGTGTCATCTCTTTCATTACATGATATTTATTTATAAAGTAAAAATAATCTCTTCATAGATCTTGTATGTGACTGTACCATAGACATAGAAGAAACAATCTAGAAGAAATATAGAAGTTTTTCCTTTTGAATTGATTTCAATGTTCTATGTTACAGGAGAACCTGAGGATGAAACAACTATTATACATGATGATGCTCCTCATGGACCCATCATACATGATGATGCTCCTCATGGACCCATGGCTGAACCGAGAGATGTCCACAAAGACACCAACATCTCTTCGCCTGGCCCCCATTATGTTTTGACCGATATTGACCCATATGAGGATATGATCATCTCATCTGACAGTAAGTTTTAGGCTTTTGTTACATGTACTATAACACGTATTTCACAGAAAAAAAAACTACCTAATAAAAAAAAACTCTAAAAGAATCATGGTGGTAATTAAACCCTATAAATCAAGTTCACACTGGTGATTGGGTCCTTCAATATTTAAGCTTTACAGTACAGTTTAGAGGTAACAAAAGTTGTAAAATATTAATATTGTTTATGAAATATCTAAAATCTTGTATTCTAACAATGCTAATTTCATTGTTTTGTGTTACAGAAGAACAAGAGGATGAAATACCTATTGTAATTGATGATGCTCCTCATGGACCCATCATACATGATGATGCTCCTCATGGACCCATGGCTGAACAGAGAGACACCAACATCTCTACGCCTGGTCCTGATTATGTCATAATCACTATCGACCCGTATGATGATGAGATCATCTCCTTTGACAGTAAGTATCAGGCTTTTATTACATGCACTGAAGCATGTATTTCACAGAAAAAAAAAACCTGTCTAATAATAAAAATCTCTAAAAGGAGCATGTCGCAGACCAAATCCTTACAAAAATGTTACTCTGAGGGCTGGGTCCATGTATTTTCATTAATAACTGTACCACTTAGAGATGATAAAACCTACACAATATGAATGTATCTAAGAAATATATAGAAGCTTTAATTTATTAATTCTAATTTCAATGTTCTGTGTTACAGAAGAACAAGAGGATGAAGTCATGAATGTAAATGATGATGCTCCTCATGGACCAATGTCCGAAAAGAGAGAAGTCCTCAAAAAGACCAACATCTCTACGCCTGGTCCTGGGTATGTGATCATCAATATGGACCTGGATGAGGATGAGATCATCTCCTCTGACAGTAAGTTCTCAGGCTTTTATAAAGAGTTTAACAGAAAAAAAATTGTCTCTATGAGAAGAATGTAGGTAATCTGCCCTATAAATAGAGATCACGCTGGAGGTCGGGTCGCTCTATCTTCAAACTTTACAATTCCGTTTAGAGATTACAAAACTTGTATAATATTAATATTCTTAATAATGATAATTCTAATAATAATGATAATGTCATTGTTTTGTGTTTCAGAAGAACAAGAGGATGAAATAACTATTGTAAATAATGATGCTCCTCAAGGACCGATGGCCGAAAAGAGAGCAAACACCAACATCTCTACGCCTGGTCTTGGTTGTGTCATAATCGATAAGGATCTGGATGAGGATGTGATCATCTCCTCTGACAGTAAGTTCTCAGGCTTTTATAAAAGGTGTTTATAAAAACAAATCAGTCTAATAATAAAAAAAAAATCTGTAATAGAAGCATGTGGGTGAATGAACCCTATACATAGAGGTAACTTATGGTTTGGTCCCTCTATTTTCATACTGTACTGTGCCATTTAGAGGTTTTAAAACCTGCTTGGTAGTAACAAACAGATAGAAACTATTATTTTATTAATGATAATTTCAATGTTGAACCTTACAGAAGAACAAGAGGATGAAATAACTAACGGAAATGACGATGCTCCTCGTGGACCTATGGCCGAAAATAGAGATGTCCTCGAAAACATCAACATCTCTACACCAAGACCTGATTATGTAATCATCAACATGGACCTGGACGAGGATGTGGTCATCTATTCTGACAGTAAGTTTACTTTCTTGTTCACCTTGATAAAAAGAATAACTACTCCGATAAATATCATCAGTACTTCTAACTTACATAAAATGAATAAATTAAAATCTACCAATCTTTTAATCACTTTCTTTTACAGAACAAGAGGACGGAGAACATATTCCACCACCTCTGTCTACAACTCCACTACCTCTGTGTCCTCCTCCGTATACTACTCTGCCTCTTGAACATTTTGATGACGATCTTGGCCTGGCCAAAGACATGGAGAAATGTAAAGTCTTCATGGAGCTTATCCTTACGGAACGTCTGGCCTACTATGCCAGCCAAAACCTAATGTAAGTCCTTAGGGCTCCTGTGAATTTTTATGATATATGTTATATTTTAGTATTAACAGGCAATAGGATAAATAATTAGAAATTGGGCACTAACGTCCTAAACGTTGACAGCATTCTTTTTCCTTACGGCAGCTAAATCATCAGTCTGTGAGCCATGAGACTACATGAGAAAGGCTGTTGTCATTCTAGACTCACCAATAGAATACAATGTAAATTATCTTTAATACATCACAATATATAACAAAAATGGACGATCATTCGAACAAGAGTCGGTGATCAAGGCATAAACAATAAGTTGAATATTTTATCATGATCACATTATGCATATACAGCAATACTGGGGTAAAATGTAAATGTAATAATTCACAAAAGCTGATGGAGCGATAAAAAGTGCTCAATATCAACAATTACATTTACATCCAGGTGCCATAACCAATATTCAGCCTTATTAATGCGCAGAACTCAGAAGAAAAAGTCACGTCAGTGCCAAGTACGTTTAGACATGCTGTAGTACCAGAAATGCCAGCCATCACATCAACCTGACAGTGGTTTCACCATCACAGCTTTTTCAGGAGTTATAGGAAACGGTGTGCAGCGCTGTATATGTACTATATGTACCACGAGAGAGGGATTCCTAGAAAACTGTAATCTAATAACACAAGAACAAACAATAATAGTCAGGGTACTATTCCTATCACAGCAATGATCAGGTGTAGAACATACCTGAACATTGAGATGAAATAATGCCACTATATATTACATAGCACTGTATTATAATCTACAGATAATGGACGACATGTAAACTTCTTCTGTTGCCCCACTCATTATAATCTGTCACCATGTATATATATATATTAATCTTTACTGTCGTGCTGATTTTGTAACATATTTTCCAGGTGAGGCAGAGCGGGGTCTCGCTGTGTTCCCACAAGGAATATGGGATCCAGCTGGAGATGACAACTTTACATCAACAAGACGAGGCAGATTCCGGGCTCGGTCTCTGTCCTCAACCACTGGATACGACATTTTCTGGACTTTCCACAGCTAGACGCACTCACAGAACAAGTGGGTTTCCTTCTGCAAGACGAGACAGATTCCGGGCTCGGTCTCTGATCTCAACCACTGGATACGACGTTTTCTGGACTTTAAGCAGCTAGACGCACTCACAGAAGAAGTGGGTTTCCTTCTGCAAGACGAGACAGATTCCGGGCTCGGTCTCTGATCTCAACCACTGGATACGATGTTTTCTGGACTTTAAGCAGCTAGACGCACTCACAAAACAAGTGGGTTTCCTTCTGCAAGACGAGACAGATTCCGGGCTCGGTCTCTGATCTCAACGACTGGAAACGACGTTTTCTGGACTTTAAGCAGCTAGATGCACTCACAGAAGAAGTGGGTTTCCTTCTGCAAGACGAGACAGATTCCGGGGTCGGTCTCTGATCTCAACCACTGGATACGACGTTTTCTGGACTTTAAGCAGCTAGACGCACTCACAGAAGAAGTGGGTTTCCTTCTGCAAGACGAGACAGATTCCGGGCTCGGTCTCTGATCTCAACGACTGGAAACGACGTTTTCTGGACTTTAAGCAGCTAGACGCACTCACAAAACAAGTGGGTTTCCTTCTGCAAGATGAGACAGATTCCGGGCTCGGTCTCTGATCTCAACCACTGGAAACGACGTTTTCTGGGCTTTAAGCAGCTAGATGCACTCACAGGAGAAGTGGGTTTCCTTCTGCAAGACAAGACAGATTCCGGGCTCGGTCTCTGATCTCAACAACTGAATACGACATTTTCTGGACATTCCGCAGCTAGACGCACTCACAGAACAAGTGGGTTTCCTTCTGCAAGACGAGACAGATTCTGGGCTCGGTCTCTGATCTCAACCACTGGATACGATGTTTTCTGGACTTTAAGCAGGTAGACGCACTCACAGAAGAAGTGGGTTTCCTTCTGCAAGACGAGACAGATTCCGGGCTCGGTCTCTGATCTCAACAACAGAATACAACGTTTTCTGGACTTTAAGCAGGTAGACGCACTCACAGAAGAAGTGGGTTTCCTTCTGCAAGACGAGACAGATTCCAGGCTCGGTCTCTGATCTCAAACACTGGATACGACGTTTTCTGGGCTTTAAGCAGCTAGATGCACTCACAGAACAAGTGGGTTTCCTTCTGCAAGACGAGACAGATTCCGGGCTCGGTCTCTGATCTCAACCACTGGATACGACATTTTCTGGACTTTACGCACCTAGATGTACTCACATATTAAGTGAAGTACCTACTGCACACGAGACAGATTCCAGGCTTGGTCTCTGTTCTCATCAGTGGATTAAACAGTTGATGGACTTTCTGCAGCTAGATGTAATAACGAATCAAGTGAGTTACCTACTGCACCATGACACAGATTCCGGGCTCGGTCTCTGTTCCCATCAATGAACATCTACAGCGTAAGGGAAGGGCAGTCCTTCAGCCAAGGTTCCATAGAGGTTTCCTCCACCGGGGGTTTTTCCTCTCCTCAGCGCTGAAGGTCGACTCTTCGTGAGTCAATGCCCCTTTGTCATCATTATTATCGGGCACTTTTGAAGATTATTGCCCTGACTTCTAATGGGAACTTCTACATTACCCACCTTTAAAGAAGTTAATAAAGAAGTCAATAAATCATATGTAGCAGTGTATCTGTGCCTCTATCGATCCTTACAATACAGCAGAATATGTACAACACTGTGAGGAGGGAATATTTTATGTAACATTAAACACATGGCGGCTTACTGTATATTCGTGTTTTCTCACAATCAAACTTATTTGCCACAAATTTAACATTCCTCATTAATCGTGTCCATCTTCTTCGGCCTGTTTCACAATGGGGCTGATACCAGTACGACCAGGACGTTAATGTCACTGCACACCATACAGTTATGGCGCACATCATGATATCAGAACATTACGACTTGTCTCGCCCAAGGACTAGTTATTACCTCTGGGGACGCACATCAGTGGCAACTGCTCCGCGATGGCACGGCTCGAAGAAATGTCAGAGGCCTGGCCGAGCTGGAAATTCCAACCGAGGAAGCAGAAGAGAGAAGATGCTTGCAACCGGAGAAGGCGAAAGAAACTTTTGCCGGCATTCTATGGTTCAGCAAAATGGTTGCTGCCGCTGTCAGCCATAATGCTCAATTTGAGGGGAACAAATTGCAGGTATCTGTATTCTGGAGGAGTTGAATTCTCTAATCTCCACTGAATATTCTTTAGGATACAACGATTATGAGTCTCACACTAAGCACCTCACTACACCGTGATGGTAAGTGTATGAGCTGGAAAGCAATAGAAATGAGCACGTTCTTGTAATAATATACAGTACATGCAGTGCTTTATATGATGAGAAAGGCATTTGTGGTTTACCACCTTATCAATCCCCTGAGTATTCTATACTGCTATAAGTCATTGTATATAAATTATACCTTGTGTTCTATAAATGTAAACACAAGGAATACAGAGCAAGCAGAAGATTTGAAACCATAAGACCATGGTGGAAGAAACAGGTCAGCAAAATATAAATAACAATCTGCTAGCTATGGATATAGTAGGACAACACCATGCTGAAACAGCAAAAAACAACCAATGAAAAAAATGGTGCAAGATATCCAAGTATAAAAAGATATAAACTTTATTAAATAAATTTACAAATATAACAAGGAAAAATGACAATAGTGGGTAAAACGGCCAAATAGCCACCGTAAACTGCATGGAAACACAAGACCGCTCCTCATATATAGCAATGCATGGTATGCAGAGACAGGGATTCTCCCATATAGTGATGAGATCTACTGCAGCATATAGACAGATTGCTATTAACTAGAGTGAACAAATACAGCGTGTAAGTACATAGTTAATAACAACGGGGACATACCCAAGATGTAACTGAGGAGAGGACACGGCTCCAGCTCACCCCAACGCGCGTTTCGGCGATCCTTCTTCAGGGGGTGTCATTGTAGGTAAATTATACCTTGTGTTCTATAAATCAAGTAAGTGCCCTACAGCCATTAGTGTCAATCCAAAATCTTAAATTCACACTTCTGAATCCTCACATCGCGCACTGTCAGGATTCTCAGGCGATCATGTGATCACAAGTATGCGATTTCCACACCTCCGGCCACATTTCGACTAGACATGCTTGGCTTTGCCCAATTTTCTCACTTGTATTGAGCTCAACCACGCACAGTTGGTAGGTGATCACATCTATGAAAGTCACATACTTGTAGTCAGATGATCGCCCACTCCCAGCACAGAGAACTTCATAGCGCACGATGCACACACTGGGAGGATTCAGAAGTCACCAGTCAAATAGAGAGATCACAAACTTTATCCTCAACACCTTTAACGAAACCCACTGTAGTAGGACTGATGTCACCAGAATACAGTGGCCATATAATGGATATATCAGTTCTACACCAGTACTTTGCAGACCATATATGCTACAACTTCTTAAATTCATAGTTCTGAATGCTCACAGCATGCACTGTCAGGATTCTCCAGTGCCGGGAGCAGAGGTCATGTGACTGCAAGGATTTCCACAATTCCGGCCAGAGGCCTACATAGAAATCATGTTGCACTATAGCGGAAGTTCTAATTGGACCCCCAAATGAACAAAAAAAAAAAATATTTGTTTGGGTCACAGAAGAGCATGTGTCACAACTTTACAGTCCTTACAAAGCAATTTTCCTCCTACTGAAGCCCTAGATTCCCCTTTCAAAGTATAATGCCAACAAAATGATACACAAACAATGTATGACACCCCCACAGTGACTTCTTCCACAGTACCCTTCACAAGAACAGTAGGATGACCATACTGTAGACCACCTCAAGACCCCCATTAAAGTATTGTGACCATAATACAGTACGATCCCTAACGTTGACCCCAACATAGCCCTCCAAGCAGTATAATGGGCCCCACATATAGTATAACAGCCCCACAACTCACCACACTGTATAATGGCCCCACTAGGCATCCAAACAGTATAATGCCACACATACAGCCTCCCACACAGTATGAGGGACCCCATTTAAACCTTCACATTGTATAATTGCTTGCATACAGTATAATGGCACAAACACAGCTCTCCAAATATTATAAAGGCTCCAATATAGCGCTCAAAATATTATAATGGCCCCTCACACAGCCCTCATTAAGGTATAATGGGCCCTATAGTCCTCCATGTAGTATACTGCACCCCATAATTCTCCATTATAGTATAATTCACCCCATAGTATAAAGCACTACCCATAGTCCTCCATATAGCATAATGCACTCTCCAGAGCCTTCAGTACACTATGAGCTCCTCATAGTACTACACATAGTAAACATCCCAAAGTTCTCCAAACAGTATATTGCATCCCAAAGTCCTCCAAACAGTATAATACACTCTCTATAGTCCTCCGTATAGTATAATGTACCGCCCATAGTTCTCCAAAGCGAGAGACTTGTGAACACCTAAGCCATGGCTTACCAAATTCACCCGTGTTGGTGCTCTGGGAATCAGTTGCCTGCCTTGTGTCTCTGGCCACCCCACTGCCTCTTCCTGCCTTTGAGCATTGTTACATGCAATGTCCCCATGTCTATGTTGGAATGGGCAGGGCGAGAGGCCAAAATCTATAATGCAAATGTGAACAGCTCTTCGGAGTGTCCAAGTGTGGGATCACTTGTTTCTGGGCACTTGGCATGGTGGGAGGAAGGAGGATCAGGGTGAGGATTATGTGGTCCAGAATCATGGCCACATAGACTCGACCATGCCCTAGATAGGGTGGTGCTGGCAAAGTGACTGGAAGCATTATCTACTATTCATCCAACAACATTTTCACAATGGTCTGGTTTCAAGAGTGGTGTACAGCGCATCCCTACAAAGTGAGACAGGAAGCTAGATTGAAATGATGTTTGTTTGTTGTGCTCCAGCAGCGGGCACAGTGTTCCCTTGCCCACATCCTCAGCCTTTGCGCTCACCATCAGCATCACGTCCACTTTCTCGTCCCTTACCATGTGCCTTGCCCATTTTAAATTACGTATGATATGTCCCTGTTAAGAAAACATTGCAGGCAGTATTACAATGCCAGCAAAATTTGCCCACTACAGATGGATGTATAACACTAGAGTATCAATATAGCAATGCTAATTGAAACCACATTTTTTTTTAGTGTGTTTTGAGGCTCAACTCTTTTACAATAAATGCTGTATAAAATTTCAGTGCTGAAAAAAATGGCAGTATTATATTGGCAGCAAAATGTTTCGACTTAAGATGGATGTATAAGACTGCAGTCCAGTACTAAAAAGGAACAGCATCCCATCCAGGATAAAAACCTATAATGGTCGAAACATTGCATCACGGCAGAATAAAGCTCTTTTAATCTTTCATCACCTGGATGGGATGCTGTTCCTTTTTAGTACTGGACTGTGTTTTCTTTCCGATTGGGCCATTGGACTGGAACGTGGACCCCTGCATTGAAGTGCTGTCGGCTGCTACTTATTTTTACTTGGCATAAGATTGCAGTATCAATATAGCAATGTGATTTTTTAACAAAGATTTTTTTGGCAGGGGGCTTTTGAGGCTCAATCTAGCACTATAAATGCTTTATAAAATGTCACAGCTTAAAAAAAAGGCTGTATTACAATGGCAGGCAAATTTGAACACCTCAGACGGACGTATCAGACTGCAGTATATATATAGCAACGCAATTTTTTAAACAATTAATTTTTGGGGGGTTTGAGGCCCATCTGTTGCATGCTAAATGCCGTATAAAATGTCAGTGCTCAAAAAGAATGCAAATTTGTCCAATTGAGATGGACGTATAAGACTGCAGCATCAATATAACCATGCAATTGAGATCCAAGCAAGTCTATGCTTTTGATGCGCAACCGCCGCACTATATGGTTGTGCTCAAAAGTTTACATACCCCGGCTGAGTTTTTGCTTTCTTGGCCTTTTTTCAGAGAATATGAATGATAACACCAAAACTTTTTCTCCCCTCATGGTTAGTGGTTGGGTGAAGCCATTTATTGTCAGACTACTGTGTTTTCTCACTTGAAATCATAATGACAACCCAAAACATTCAAATTACCCTGATCAAAAGTTCATATACCCCATTTCTTAATACCGTGTATTGCCCCTTCAAGCAAAAATGACAGCTTGAAGTCTTTTGTGGTAGTTGCGGATGAGGTTCTTTATTTTCTCAGATGGTAAAGCTGTCCACTTTTCTTGGCAAGAAGCCTCCAGTTCCTGTAAATTCTTGGGCTGTCTAGCATGAGCTGCGTGCTTGAGATCTCCCTAGAGTGGCTCAATGATATTGAGGTCAGGAGACTGAACCTTCAATTTGTTCTGCTGTAGCCAATGACAGCTCGACTTGGCTTTGTGTTTTGGATCGTTGTCATGTTGGAATGTCCAAGTACGTCTCATGCGCAGCTTCCGGTCTGATAAATGCAAATTTACCTCCAGTATTTGCTGATAATGTGCTGCATTCACCTCTCCTTCAACTTTGACCAAGTTTCCTGTGCATTTGTAGCTCACACATCCCCAAAACATCAGCGATCCATCTCCGTGCTTTACAGTAGGAATGGTGTTGCTTTCATCATAGGTTTTGTTGACCTCTCTTCAAATGTAACATTTATGGTTGTGGCCAATAAGTAAAATTTTGGTCTCATCACTCCCAATTACCTGGTTCCAGAAGTTTTGAGGCTTGTCTCTGTGCTGTTTTGTGTATTGCGGCGAGATACTTTGTGGCATTTGCATAGTGATGGCTTTCGACCATGCAGCCCATTTTTCTTCAAGTGCTTCCTTATTGTGCATCTTGAAACAGCCACACCGCTAGTTTTCAGAGTCCAGAATTTCAGCTGATGTTATTTTGGGGTTTTCTTTGCATCCCAAACAATAGTCTACAGACAGGTTCATTGATAAAGTGGGATACAGCAGGCTGTTTCACATTTAGCAACAGAAAAAATTATAACTTTTTTCTTAATGTGCTTTAGTTCTGCAGACAGTTTTATATCGCCACAGCACTAAATGACAAGGTGGGATACGGCAGGCTGTTTAATGTTTGATCACTAGCTACATGTGAATTAGAATGCTATACTCGTGCATAGATCATAATAGAAGCAGTGCACAACATGTGCCCTGGGCTTGTCTGTGGACCTCAGTAATGTCCAAAAAAGAAAAAAAAATGCTAGAAGGTAAATTTAACAGCCACACTGGACAGTAGCTCGCTACACTATCTGACTGATAACAACCACCTATCTAACTAGCTGAATTGTGGGATACAGCAGGCTTTTCCACATTTAGCTACTGAAAAAATATAATCTAGAATGCTATACTCGTGTATGGAGCACTATAGAAGCAGTGCACAACACACTTGTAGGACATGTGCCCTGCTGGCTGTGTCTGTGGACCTCAGTAATGAGCCAAGAAGAAATAATTCCGGAAGGTAAATTTTACAGCCCCACTGGACACTATCTACCTACACTATCTGACTGATATACAACGGCTAACTAACTAGCTAAAATCTTGCTGTTACAGTGTCAAAATGGCGCTAAAACAAGATGTCCGCTATTTATATGGAGAGGGACATGTGATTTCAGCAGCCAATGGCACAAGCCGTAGTGTCAGGACATTGTGGGTGTGTCATGCGCCCTGATTGGCTAACCACAATGTGAACACCAAAAGCTAGGGAAAAAAAACAGAGACTGCTGTGCTTCCCAGAACGCTGCGCCTCTGAGCTGTGTAAACCCCCTCCCCTCATCAAACACGCGCCAAACACTCATGATACACCACCGTCATTGTTGCTAAAGTGCTGAAAATATTTTTGTGGCAACGCAAATATTTTCCCACACTTTTACCGAATTGTTACCGATTTTTACTGATTTTATAACATTTTGCTCGGGTTCCCGATCACGAATCCGAATGTGCCATATTCGTGCCGAATTTATGTTTGGAGATCGTTTTCCGAAAACAATTCTCTCATCACTAATTATCATCAGCCCTAAGAAGTGCTGTTGTTGTTCTTCATAGAAATATAAATGTGGTTGGATCCCTGACTAATACACAGCTACAATTCTGTCCCTCTCTCACCAGCACCTCTCCCTACGCTGCCTGTGTCCGGGGTACAGTGTGCTGAACATGGCGTCCTATATAGACCAGATGAAGCTATGGGCCTGCCAATCACAGTAATGCCACAACCAAGATGGCTACCGCATTACAGTGACTGGCAGGCAATCCCCACATGTTCACTGGCTGTCTAAAAACACCAACCATGCGGGGCTGGGACTCGAGTTCCCACTCGAGCATTCAAAAAATAATCGCTGAGTAACGAGTATCCTGAGCACACTGATGCTCGAGTGCGTAACGAGTTGTGACAAGCTCATCACTATTTATCAATTCTAAGCCTTGCTGCTCTACAGTTTGTTGCTGCAAAGGACAAGAAAATATTTTTCAGGGCTGGTTAAAATCCCTTCTATATTCTACAATAATTCCACTCTTGTGATGAGCGAGCACTAAAATGCTCGGGGGCTCGTTGCTCGGGTCGAGCAAATTGGAATACTCCGGTACTCGACCCGAGCAACGAGCCCAATGTAAGTCTATGGGAAACCCGAGCATTTTTGACCCGACCCGTCTTTTTAGGGTCTAAAAATGACTGAAATCGATGGGAACACTGCTCAAATGACATGGAAACATCAAGGGGAAGACTCCTAGAAGCATTTCTGACTCCCAGGTCACAGCTGTGAACAATGTTGTCAGGGTCTTACGCCACTTTTACAGGCTCACAATAAAACATACAAAAACAAAATGGATTTTCCTAGGAAATATGTTAAGGTACATCCTTTCCAGGGTAATGATTTGTATCTAAGGCAAAATAAATAACCCAACACAAAGATGTTCCTCCACCAGTTGGGCTATGTTCACATGCAGCGTTTTTGATGCATTTTTCAACTTTAACATTGCTTTCAACCAAGACAAATGCATTCACTGGGAAATGTCATTGTAACATTTAACAACCCTAGCTGGCCATGTGGTGTGTGACACATCAGCAGACACGTCCTGTTTCATTTATGAAGGAGGGGCTGTTAAAGGAGGAGGGCCATCAGGCGGACTGTAATATTCTTAAAGGGACAGCAGTTGGTCCTCACTATTCTTAGAGAGCCATCAGCCGGCTATGCTTTGTTGTTCTCACATTAAACAGTGCGTCTCCTATACTGTTATTGCCTATGCACTGAATGCAAGGTCTGCCCCAAATTTGGACGCACCTCAATAACCATTGAACAGGTGTACTGGATGGCCACATGAAACCAAAGTTCCCATTATTATTAATTTGCTACTGCCACACTGTTAGCCTATATATTGAATGCAAGGCCTGCCCTGTCCCAAAGTTACACGCACCCCAATAAGCCTTTGAACCAATGTACTGGATGGCCACAGGAAACCAAAGTTCCCATTATCATGATTTTTTTTTTACTCCCAGAAAGTTTGCCTATGCAGTGAATGCAAGGCCTGCTCAAAATTTGGATGCAATATCCCTTGGAAGAGACGTGGAGTAGGGTGTTAGGGTGGGCGGAACACACTAAATAAATTATAATAATGAAGTGCGTTCCCCACCCGGAGTCCACCGTGGAGAGATGGAACACTGCAGCTAAAAGTACAATGGCGAGACTTGCAGCGAGCTTAACAGACTGGCACTGAGTTAACGGCACTCAGTGGAGTAGCACATGGCTGTGCCAATTGCACATGTAGCGCCCCCACTGCCGCAGGGCCGAGGGGTACCCGGTACCGGGCCTCTGAGTCTCTGCTCTGGGGTTGTCACGGTGGCTAGACCCGGTCCGTGACCCTGCTGAGGGGCGTACAGTAATAGATATAGATAGTGGTGGTGGTGCGGTGCAGTAAATAACGAGGACACCAGGTTGCAGTCTCTTTACCTCTTTACTGAAGATCTCTGGGTCCTCAGTCCAGAATACGGTTAACCAGGCTGCGCAAGTCCGGCCGGTCCGATGGCACCTCCAGAGTTCTCCTTGCAAGTGGAAATCTGTGCCTTCCTGCTAGCGCTATGTGTTGTGGTCCTTCCCTGCTGTGCTTACGGAAAGTCCCCACAACTGTTGTGTCTGTTTCTGAAGTTCCCTCCCAACTCGATTAGATGATGTTCTGCTAATCCTCCGTCCCTCCCTGATGTTATGGTTAGGATGGCACCCGTATGACGGGTAGGCTCGGAGCTCTTCCGGGACCCTAGAGTCGCCCCTCTCCACAGGTTGCCCCCTATGTCTTCATAGGTGATTTAGGTGAGACAGCCCGCCTGTAACTGACTGTCCTGCCGTTGGTTTAAAGTATGGCTTGGAGCACTGTACTTCCTCGGCGTTCCGGCCGCCGGTTGTGCGCCTCAGTAGGATGTTGCCTCGGTCTTACAGCACGACTCCTATTGGTATTCTCCTTCTTGCTTTGATCTCGTTTCTCACTCAGCACAATATATCTCGCTTCTAATCCCTCCTTGGGCACCGCCGCTATGCTGAGCAGGCACGGTCCCTTGACGTTCTCTCAAGTAGCCAGGCCTCTGTCAGGATCCCACCCCTGACAGGGACCCTACCGAATCTTCTCCCACAGCACCCTCTGCCACAAGGTGTTGCCTGATTCCAACCCAGTCAGCTTTCTCCCTAACTTCCTGCCTGACCCCCAGTTTTACCAGTATGTGAGGAGTGGCCTAGTGAATAGAACCCTTAGCTCCCCCTGGTGGCCTGACTGTGAAATGTATTGGTGTATGTGATACCTGGTCAGATGAACTCCTTCAGTGCCATCAGATGTACCACAGCTCCCCTTAGTGGCGGAGACACGGTACTGCAACAACCAGGACTCTGGGGCGCTGCACTCCCCCCCGGTTAAATCCAGTACTCCGGGACTGGGAAGAAAACAACAATACAGGTTAGCAAAAAGACATACAATTTTGAAAATGCAATAACAATAAGTAAGCTTGAACAGAGCTTCCCTTTATGGGAGGTGAGGACACTTGAACGTTACAAACATGGTTAAACATTATAAATTACAGGCTATAAATAACTCCTGTTACCCAACCGGGTATTCTACTCAGTGCAAACTTTTGAATCATAAGTTAACATTGCCTTTAAGGACGTACACTTCCTATCCACTAAAGACTTATGCTGAACATTATAATATTAATTAACTGTTTCTCTTTCATTCTCCTTCGTTAAATCTGCAGGACCGCCTGTCCTAACTGCTCCAGGCCTACTGCCTCTCCTTTCTTTACAGGACCGCCCCTTTCAGCCCGGGCCTACTGCCTTTTCAACTACTATACACAGTATAGAACATAACATTATTTTCAATTTGAAATCACGGAGCCATCCCTACATGACTCTTAGGAGGACCCACTGACTAACCCCTACAGGTTCACTTCCTGTCCTCATGTTTCTATCAACATTATCAAACATTTCTTACAATCAACTAGTTGGATACATATAACTTTTACATGTAAGCATCATCATCACTTTCTTTTGTCAAGACATTATTGCTATCTATCTGTCTTAAAGCAATACCACTCTTTAAATGCAACAAGTGAACATCCCCTTTAAGAGAGGACCAAGTCTTTATGAGGTAGCACATCTTCTCAAGCTACCAGTCCGTACTCAGCAAAGGCTCCGGTGCGGTATCTTCGCAAAGAGTCCTTCTTTAAGTAAAACCAGTAGGGAGCATGTTGTGAATTGTGATTCTGGGCTCCCCCGGTGGCTACTGGTGGAATTGAACTGGTGTCTTCATCTTCTCTGTTCACCTGTTCCCATCAAGATGTGGGAGTCGCTATATAACCTTGCTGCTCTGTTAGTTGCTTGCCGGTCAACAATGTTATCAGAAGCCTCTCTGTGCTTGTTCCTGCTCCTAGACAACTACTAGATAAGTTGGACTCTTGTCCATGTTTGTTTTTGCATTTTGTTCCAGTTCACAGCTGTAGTTTCGTTACTGTGTCTGGAAAGCTCTTGTGAACAGGAATTGCCACTCTGGTGTTATGAGTTAATGCCAGAGTTTTAAAGTAATTTCTGGATGGTGTTTTTGATAGGGTTTTCAGCTGACCATGAAAGTGTCCTTTCTGTCTTCTGCTATGTAGTAAGTGGACCTCAAATTTGCTAAACCTATTTTCATACTACGTTTGTTATTTCATCTCAACTCACCGCCAATACATGTGGGGGGCCTCTGTCTCCTTTCGGGGTATTTCTCTAGAGGTGAGCTAGGACTAATATTTTCCTCTGCTAGCTTTATTTAGTCCTCCGGCTGGTGCTGGGCATCTAGAATCAACGTAGGCATGCTACCCGGCCACTGCTAGTTGTGCGTTAGGTTTAGTTCATGGTCAGCTCAGTTCCCATCTTCCAAGAGCTAGTTCCTATATATGCTTATGCTATGTTCTCTTGCCATTGAGATCATGACAGTTTGACCGGCCCGCAAAGTGTTAATTGTTTGGGCTGAAGCAGGAGAAAAAGAAGTGTTGAAGGGAAATTTTTTTTTTTTTTTTCCCCTCAGAGTTTTGCTGCCTAGCCCTTAATTGCTGTCTAGCTGCTTCTTACCTCCTCTTAACCCTTGAATGGCTCTGTGTCCACCTGTTTGTAATGGATCTTCAGAGTGTAACTGCAGGTTTGAATAATCTCGCCACGAAGGTACAAAATTTGCAAGATTTTGTTTGTCATGCACCTGTATCTGAGCCGAGAATTCCTTTGCCGGAATTTTTCTCGGGGAATAGATCCGGGTTTCAGAATTTTCGAAATAATTGCAAATTATTTTTGTCTCTGAAATCTCGCTCTGCCGGAGACCCTGCACAGCAGGTCAGGATTGTGATTTCCTTGCTCCGGGGCGACCCTCAAGACTGGGCTTTTTCATTGACACCAGGGGATCCTGCGTTGCTCAATGTGGATGCGTTTTTTCTGGCCTTGGGGTTGCTTTATGACGAACCTCATTTGGAGCTTCAGGCAGAAAAAACTTTGATGTCCCTATCTCAGGGGCAAGATGAAGCGGAAATTTACTGCCAAAGATTCCGTAAATGGTCTGTGCTTACTCAGTGGAATGAGTGCGCCCTGGCGGCGACTTTCAGAGAGGGTCTCTCTGATGCCATTAAGGATGTTATGGTGGGGTTCCCTGTGCCTGCGGGTCTGAATGAGTCCATGACAATGGCTATTCAGATCGATAGGCGTTTGCGGGAGCGCAAACCAGTGCACCATCTGGCGGTGTCCACTGAGAAGTCGCCAGAGAGTATGCAGTGTGATAGAATTCTGTCCCGAAGCGAGCGGCAGAATTTTAGACGGAAAAATGGGTTGTGTTTCTATTGTGGTGATTCTACTCATGTTATATCAGCATGCTCTAAGCGCACTAAAAAGCTTGGTAAATCTGTTTCCATTTGCACCTTACCGTCTAAATTTATTCTATCTGTGACCCTGATTTGCTCTTTGTCATCTATTACCACGGACGCCTATGTCGACTCTGGCGCCGCTTTGAGTCTTATGGATTGGTCCTTTGCCAAACGCTGTGGGTATGATTTAGAGCCTTTGGAGACTCCTATTCCTCTGAAGGGGATTGACTCCACCCCATTGGCTAATAATAAACCACAATACTGGACACAAGTAACTATGCGTATTAATCCGGATCACCAGGAGATTATTCGCTTTCTGGTGCTGTATAATCTACATGATGATTTGGTGCTAGGATTGCCTTGGCTGCAATCTCACAACCCAGTCCTCGACTGGAGAGCTATGTCTGTGTTGAGCTGGGGATGTAAGGGGGCTCATGGGGATGTACCTGTGGTTTCCATTTCATCATCCATTCCCTCTGAAATTCCTGAGTTCCTGTCTGACTATCGTGACGTCTTTGAAGAATCCAAGCTTGGTTCGTTACCTCCGCACCGAGAGTGCGATTGTGCCATAGATTTAATCCCGGGTAGTAAATACCCAAAGGGTCATTTATTTAATCTGTCTGTGCCTGAACATGCTGCTATGCGAGAATATATAAAGGAGTCCTTGGAAAAGGGACATATTCGTCCATCGTCATCTCCCTTAGGAGCCGGTTTTTTCTTTGTGTCAAAAAAAGACGGCTCTTTGAGACCATATATTGATTATCGGCTTTTGAATAAAATCACTGTTAAATATCAATACCCATTGCCGTTGCTGACTGATTTGTTTGCTCGCATAAAGGGGGCCAAGTGGTTCTCTAAGATTGACCTTCGTGGGGCATATAATTTGGTGCGAATCAGGCAGGGGGATGAGTGGAAAACCGCATTTAATACGCCCGAGGGCCACTTTGAGTATTTAGTGATGCCTTTTGGTCTTTCTAATGCTCCGTCAGTTTTCCAGTCCTTTATGCATGATATTTTTCGCGATTATTTGGATAAATTTATGATTGTGTATCTGGATGATATTCTGATTTTTTCGGATGACTGGGACTCTCATGTCCAGCAAGTCAGGAGGGTTTTTCAGGTTTTGCGGTCTAATTCTTTGTGTGTGAAGGGTTCTAAGTGTGTTTTTGGGGTACAGAGGATTTCCTTTTTGGGATATATTTTTTCCCCCTCTTCCATTGAAATGGATCCTGTCAAGGTTCAAGCTATTTGTGATTGGACGCAGCCCTCTTCTCTTAAGAGTCTTCAGAAATTTTTGGGCTTTGCTAACTTTTATCGTCGATTTATTGCTGGTTTTTCGGATATTGCTAAGCCATTGACCGATTTGACTAAGAAGGGTGCTGATGTTGCTGATTGGTCCCCTGATGCTGTGGAGGCCTTTCGGGAGCTTAAGCGCCGTTTTTCCTCTGCCCCTGTGTTGCGTCAGCCTGATGTTGCTCTACCTTTTCAGGTTGAGGTCGACGCTTCTGAGATCGGAGCTGGGGCAGTGTTGTCACAGAAAAGTTCTGACTGCTCCGTGATGAGGCCTTGTGCCTTCTTTTCCCGTAAATTTTCGCCCGCTGAGCGGAATTATGATGTTGGGAATCGGGAGCTTTTGGCCATGAAGTGGGCTTTTGAGGAGTGGCGCCATTGGCTTGAGGGGGCCAGACATCAGGTGGTGGTATTGACTGACCACAAAAATTTGATTTATCTTGAGACCGCCAGGCGCCTGAATCCTAGACAGGCGCGCTGGTCATTATTTTTCTCTCGGTTTAATTTTGTGGTGTCATACCTACCGGGTTCTAAGAATGTTAAGGCGGATGCCCTTTCTAGGAGTTTTGAGCCTGACTCGCCTGGTAACTCTGAGCCCACAGGTATCCTTAAGGATGGAGTGGTATTGTCAGCCGTTTCTCCAGACCTGCGGCGGGCCTTGCAGGAGTTTCAGGCGGAGAGACCTGATCGTTGCCCACCTGATAAACTGTTTGTTCCTGATGATTGGACCAGTAGAGTCATCTCTGAGGTTCATTCTTCTGCGTTGGCAGGTCATCCTGGCATTTTTGGTACCAGGGATTTGGTGGCAAGGTCCTTCTGGTGGCCTTCCCTGTCACGAGATGTGCGAGGCTTTGTGCAGTCTTGTGACGTTTGTGCTCGGGCCAAGCCTTGTTGTTCTCGGGCTAGTGGATTATTATTGCCCTTGCCTATTCCTAAGAGGCCTTGGACGCACATCTCGATGGATTTTATTTCAGATCTGCCTGTTTCTCAGAAGATGTCTGTCATCTGGGTGGTGTGTGACCGTTTTTCTAAGATGGTCCATTTGGTTCCTCTGCCCAAGTTACCTTCTTCTTCCGAGTTGGTTCCTCTGTTTTTTCAAAATGTTGTTCGTTTGCATGGTATTCCTGAGAATATCGTTTCTGACAGAGGGACCCAATTCGTGTCTAGATTTTGGCGGGCATTCTGTGCTAGGATGGGCATAGATTTATCTTTTTCGTCCGCTTTCCATCCTCAGACGAATGGCCAGACCGAGCGGATTAATCAGACCCTGGAGACATATCTGAGGTGTTTTGTGTCTGCTGACCAGGATGATTGGGTTGCTTTTTTGCCATTGGCGGAGTTCGCTCTCAATAATCGGGCCAGCTCTGCCACTTTGGTGTCCCCGTTTTTCTGTAATTCGGGGTTTCATCCTCGATTTTCCTCTGGTCAGGTGGAATCTTCGGATTGTCCTGGAGTGGATGCTGTGGTGGAGAGATTGCATCAGATCTGGGGGCAGGTGGTGGACAATTTGAGGTTGTCCCAGGAGAAGACTCAGCTTTTTGCCAACCGCCACCGTCGTGTTGGTCCTCGGCTTTCTGTTGGGGATTTGGTGTGGTTGTCTTCTCGTTTTGTCCCTATGAGGGTCTCTTCTCCTAAGTTTAAGCCTCGGTTTATCGGCCCGTATAAGATATTGGAGATTCTTAACCCTGTTTCCTTCCGTTTGGACCTCCCTGCATCCTTTTCTATTCATAACGTTTTTCATCGGTCATTATTGCGCAGGTATGAGGTACCGGTTGTGCCTTCCGTTGAGCCTCCTGCTCCGGTGTTGGTTGAGGGTGAGTTGGAGTACGTTGTGGAGAAAATCTTGGACTCTCGTGTTTCCAGACGGAGACTCCAGTATCTGGTCAAGTGGAAGGGATACGGCCAGGAGGATAATTCTTGGGTGAATGCATCTGATGTTCATGCCTCCGATCTGGTTCGTGCCTTTCATAGGGCCCATCCTGATCGCCCTGGTGGTTCTGGTGAGGGTTCGGTGCCCCCTCCTTGAGGGGGGGGTACTGTTGTGAATTGTGATTCTGGGCTCCCCCGGTGGCTACTGGTGGAATTGAACTGGTGTCTTCATCTTCTCTGTTCACCTGTTCCCATCAAGATGTGGGAGTCGCTATATAACCTTGCTGCTCTGTTAGTTGCTTGCCGGTCAACAATGTTATCAGAAGCCTCTCTGTGCTTGTTCCTGCTCCTAGACAACTACTAGATAAGTTGGACTCTTGTCCATGTTTGTTTTTGCATTTTGTTCCAGTTCACAGCTGTAGTTTCGTTACTGTGTCTGGAAAGCTCTTGTGAACAGGAATTGCCACTCTGGTGTTATGAGTTAATGCCAGAGTTTTAAAGTAATTTCTGGATGGTGTTTTTGATAGGGTTTTCAGCTGACCATGAAAGTGTCCTTTCTGTCTTCTGCTATGTAGTAAGTGGACCTCAAATTTGCTAAACCTATTTTCATACTACGTTTGTTATTTCATCTCAACTCACCGCCAATACATGTGGGGGGCCTCTGTCTCCTTTCGGGGTATTTCTCTAGAGGTGAGCTAGGACTAATATTTTCCTCTGCTAGCTTTATTTAGTCCTCCGGCTGGTGCTGGGCATCTAGAATCAACGTAGGCATGCTACCCGGCCACTGCTAGTTGTGCGTTAGGTTTAGTTCATGGTCAGCTCAGTTCCCATCTTCCAAGAGCTAGTTCCTATATATGCTTATGCTATGTTCTCTTGCCATTGAGATCATGACAGGAGCACCTTTAAGAAGGTGCAAACTATTTACAAGAAGTTTGTATCATGCATTGTTCATGATTCAGCTGTTCTTTTCAACAGGAACCAAAAGCAAAAAGCAGAGGAAGAGATCCCGGGTAAACAAAGGGATCCCTTTAAGAGTTTAACCCTAGTCGGGTTGTAGCAGCAGAAAGACACATAGAAAGAGAAGCAGTTAACTATTTACATGTTCAGGTTTCCGAGGTTTAGTTGGACGGCTTCCAGGGCTGCACCTGGCACTTAACCCCTCTTGGCCTGGGAAAAGTGAGGACCAGGGTTACACCCAGTGCTGGACAAACGCCGTTAATCCGTCTTGCATGTACGGTTAAATCGGGCGCAGCGATGGAGGTCTGCGCAGCTTAAGTAGGGGCATTTGCTGCAGCAGAGGTAGCGGCTGCTGCAAGATCAGTCACTGGAACGGAGTCAGCAGCTTTGGCACTAGCAGTCACTGGAGTGGTGTCGGTCGTCAGGGCAGGGTCGTCCTTCATACCTGCTTCAGATGCAGTCCCTCCGGTGCCGGTCTGCTCCGTCTCCACTGCGGCCTGTAGCGCTGGTTGCAGGGCCTCGCGCTGCGGCGTTGTCATCTCTGCTTGCAGCATCTCGCTTTCCGGCAGGGCCTTGCTTTCCAGCTTCGGAGCGCTGGACCTTCTTTCCTGATCCGGACCAAGCGAGGCTGCCGACAGGCGTCTGGTGAGGCTCCCGATGATGGTCTTCTTCCACCCGGCCTCAGTGCTCAGCTCCGTCTGCAGGAGTTGGTGGATCAGCCCGTCCGCTCCGGTCTGCAGGAGGTCAGCGTCAACTGTGGAGGTCTGGCTGCGGTGCCTCTCCGGGTAGCTGGGGGAGTCCTCAGCTCCGACCCCACGCTCCTGCTCCGGGTGGCTCGCCATGGCGTCCTCCATGTCACTGACTTCTTCCTGATCCTTTTCCCGCTCTCTCCTTCGTGGGCGGTTTCGCTTTTGTTGGCTCCGCCCCCATTGAGGATCAGTAGGCGGATCTCGGCTGCTGATGGACACGTCCTCAAGGGGCAGAAATATTTAGACTGGGCGGCCATTGTCTTTCGCGCTCTCCAGTTTGTCTACGCCCACTCCACGCCCTTCTTCTTCTTCTGCGCTCTCCTTAGCGCTGTAATGGCGGCTGTTTTGGCGGGAACTTCTGGCGGCAAGTGGCAATACACAGTCTTCGCAATAAGTCACAGTCCAAACACAATAAATCACAGTTCCAAGGCACACATGACCTGATTCTTCAGGCTTAAGTAGATTCTGTTCGTGACGCCAAAATGTAGCGCCCCCACTGCCGCAGGGCCGAGGGGTACCCGGTACCGGGCCTCTGAGTCTCTGCTCTGGGGTTGTCACGGTGGCTAGACCCGGTCCGTGACCCTGCTGAGGGGCGTACAGTAATAGATGTAGATAGTGGTGGTGGTGCGGTGCAGTAAATAACGAGGACACCAGGTTGCAGTCTCTTTACCTCTTTACTGAAGATCTCTGGGTCCTCAGTCCAGAATACGGTTAACCAGGCTGCGCAAGTCCGGCCGGTCCGATGGCACCTCCAGAGTTCTCCTTGCAGGTGGAAATCTGTGCCTTCCTGCTAGCGCTATGTGTTGTGGTCCTTCCCTGCTGTGCTTACGGAAAGTCCCCACAACTGTTGTGTCTGTTTCTGAAGTTCCCTCACAACTCGATTAGATGATGTTCTGCTAATCCTCCGTCCCTCCCTGATGTTACGGTTAGGACGGCACTCGTATGACGGGTAGGCTCGGAGCTCTTCCGGGACCCTAGAGTCGCCCCTCTCCACAGGTTGCCCCCTATGTCTTCGTAGGTGATTTAGGTGAGACAGCCCGCCTGTAACTGACTGTCCTGCCGTTGGTTTAAAGTATGGCTTGGAGCACTGTACTTCCTCGGCGTTCCGGCCGCCGGTTGTGCGCCTCAGTAGGATGTTGCCTCGGTCTTACAGCACGACTCCTACTGGTATTCTCCTTCTTGCTTTGATCTCGTTTCTCACTCAGCACAATATATCTCGCTTCTAATCCCTCCTTTGGCACCGCCGCTATGCTGAGCAGGCACGGTCCCTTGACGTTCTCTCAAGTAGCCAGGCCTCTGTCAGGATCCCACCCCTGACAGGAACCCTACCGAATCTTCTCCCACAACACCCTCTGCCACAAGGTGTTGCCTGGTTCCAACCCAGTCAGCTTTCTCCCTAACTTCCTGCCTGACCCCCAGTTTTACCAGTATGTGAGGAGTGGCCTAGTGAATAGAACCCTTAGCTCCCCCTGGTGGCCTGACTGTGAAATGTATTGGTGTATGTGATACCTGGTCAGATGAACTCCTTCAGTGCCATCAGACGTACCACAGCTCCCCTTAGTGGCGGAGACACGGTACTGCAACAACCAGGACTCTGGGGCGCTGCACTCCCCCCCGGTTAAATCCAGTACTCCGGGACTGGGAAGAAAACAACAATACAGGTTAGCAAAAAGACATACAATTTTGAAAATGCAATAACAATAAGTAAGCTTGAACAGAGCTTCCCTTTATGGGAGGTGAGGACACTTGAACGTTACAAACATGGTTAAACATTATAAATTACAGGCTATAAATAACTCCTGTTACCCAACCGGGTATTCTACTCAGTGCAAACTTTTGAATCATAAGTTAACATTGCCTTTAAGGACGTACACTTCCTATCCACTAAAGACTTATGCTGAACATTATAATATTAATTAACTGTTTCTCTTTCATTCTCCTTCGTTAAATCTGCAGGACCGCCTGTCCTAACTGCTCCAGGCCTACTGCCTCTCCTTTCTTTACAGGACCGCCCCTTTCAGCCCGGGCCTACTGCCTTTTCAACTACTATACACAGTATAGAACATAACATTATTTTCAGTTTGAAATCACGGAGCCATCCCTACATGACTCTTAGGAGGACCCACTGACTAACCCCTACAGGTTCACTTCCTGTCCTCATGTTTCTATCAACATTATCAAACATTTCTTACAATCAACTAGTTGGATACATATAACTTTTACATGTAAGCATCATCATCACTTTCTTTTGTCAAGACATTATTGCTATCTATCTGTCTTAAAGCAATACCACTCTTTAAATGCAACAAGTGAACATCCCCTTTAAGAGAGGACCAAGTCTTTATGAGGTAGCACATCTTCTCAAGCTACCAGTCCGTACTCAGCAAAGGCTCCGGTGCGGTATCTTCGCAAAGAGTCCTTCTTTAAGTAAAACCAGTAGGGAGCACCTTTAAGAAGGTGCAAACTATTTACAAGAAGTTTGTATCATGCATTGTTCATGATTCAGCAGTTCTTTTCAACAGGAACCAAAAGCAAAAAGCAGAGGAAGAGATCCCGGGTAAACAAAGGGATCCCTTTAAGAGTTTAACCCTAGTCGGGTTGTAGCAGCAGAAAGACACATAGAAAGAGAAGCAGTTAACTATTTACATGTTCAGGTTTCCGAGGTTTAGTTGGACGGCTTCCAGGGCTGCACCTGGCACTTAACCCCTCTTGGCCTGGGAAAAGTGAGGACCAGGGTTACACCCAGTGCTGGACAAACGCCGTTAATCCGTCTTGCATGTACGGTTAAATCGGGCGCAGCGATGGAGGTCTGCGCAGCTTGAGTAGGGGCATTTGCTGCAGCAGAGGTAGCGGCTGCTGCAAGATCAGTCACTGGAACGGAGTCAGCAGCTTTGGCACTAGCAGTCACTGGAGTGGTGTCGGTCGTCAGGGCAGGGTCGTCCTTCATACCTGCTTCAGATGCGGTCCCTCCGGTGCCGGTCTGCTCCGTCTCCACTGCGGCCTGTAGCGCTGGTTGCAGGGCCTCGCGCTGCGGCGTTGTCATCTCTGCTTGCAGCATCTCGCTTTCCGGCAGGGCCTTGCTTTCCAGCTTCGGAGCGCTGGACCTTCTTTCCTGATCCGGACCAAGCGAGGCTGCCGACAGGCGTCTGGTGAGGCTCCCGATGATGGTCTTCTTCCACCCGGCCTCAGTGCTCAGCTCCGTCTGCAGGAGTTGGTGGATCAGCCCGTCCGCTCCGGTCTGCAGGAGGTCAGCGTCAACTGTGGAGGTCTGGCTGCGGTGCCTCTCCGGGTAGCTGGGGGAGTCCTCAGCTCCGACCCCACGCTCCTGCTCCGGGTGGCTCGCCATGGCGTCCTCCATGTCACTGACTTCTTCCTGATCCTTTTCCCGCTCTCTCCTTCGTGGGTGGTTTCGCTTTTGTTGGCTCCGCCCCCATTGAGGATCAGTAGGCGGATCTCGGCTGCTGATGGACACGTCCTCAAGGGGCAGAAATATTTAGACTGGGCGGCCATTGTCTTTCGCGCTCTCCAGTTTGTCTACGCCCACTCCACGCCCTTCTTCTTCTTCTGCGCTCTCCTTAGCGCTGTAATGGCGGCTGTTTTGGCGGGAACTTCTGGCGGCAAGTGGCAATACACAGTCTTCGCAATAAGTCACAGTCCAAACACAATAAATCACAGTTCCAAGGCACACATGACCTGATTCTTCAGGCTTAAGTAGATCCTGTTCGTGACGCCAAAATGTAGCGCCCCCACTGCCGCAGGGCCGAGGGGTACCCGGTACCGGGCCTCTGAGTCTCTGCTCTGGGGTTGTCACGGTGGCTAGACCCGGTCCGTGACCCTGCTGAGGGGCGTACAGTAATAGATGTAGATAGTGGTGGTGGTGCGGTGCAGTAAATAACGAGGACACCAGGTTGCAGTCTCTTTACCTCTTTACTGAAGATCTCTGGGTCCTCAGTCCAGAATACGGTTAACCAGGCTGCGCAAGTCCGGCCGGTCCGATGGCACCTCCAGAGTTCTCCTTGCAGGTGGAAATCTGTGCCTTCCTGCTAGCGCTATGTGTTGTTGTCCTTCCCTGCTGTGCTTACGGAAAGTCCCCACAACTGTTGTGTCTGTTTCTGAAGTTCCCTCACAACTCGATTAGATGATGTTCTGCTAATCCTCCGTCCCTCCCTGATGTTACGGTTAGGACGGCACCCGTATGACGGGTAGGCTCGGAGCTCTTCCGGGACCCTAGAGTCGCCCCCTCTCCACAGGTTGCCCCCTATGTCTTCGTAGGTGATTTAGGTGAGACAGCCCGCCTGTAACTGACTGTCCTGCCGTTGGTTTAAAGTATGGCTTGGAGCACTGTACTTCCTCGGCGTTCCGGCCGCCGGTTGTGCGCCTCAGTAGGATGTTGCCTCGGTCTTACAGCACGACTCCTACTGGTATTCTCCTTCTTGCTTTGATCTCGTTTCTCACTCAGCACAATATATCTCGCTTCTAATCCCTCCTTGGGCACCGCCACTATGCTGAGCAGGCACGGTCCCTTGACGTTCTCTCAAGTAGCCAGGCCTCTGTCAGGATCCCACCCCTGACAGGGACCCTACCAAATCTTCTCCCACAACACCCTCTGCCACAAGGTGTTGCCTGGTTCCAACCCAGTCAGCTTTCTCCCTAACTTCCTGCCTGACCCCCAGTTTTACCAGTATGTGAGGAGTGGCCTAGTGAATAGAACCCTTAGCTCCCCCTGGTGGCCCGACTGTGAAATGTATTGGTGTATGTGATACCTGGTCAGATGAACTCCTTCAGTGCCATCAGACGTACCACAGCTCCCCTTAGTGGCGGAGCCACAGTACTGCAACGACCAGGACTCTGGGGCGCTGCACACACAGCAACCGAAAAAGCTCTGCAGCAGAGCCGTGTTATTGGCACACAGTAGCAGAGTGTATAGACTCCAATGCAAACCCTGTTGACTTCACAGGAATTCGTTTACTCTGAGGCAAGGGAACCGGTAGTGGACTCCATACACACACAGAACTCCTCACCGGAGGGGCCGGTATTCTAAAGGCACTAGCTCCTCTCTGGTTAGGCTGGAATTCTAAAGGCACTGAGCCTGCCCTAACACATGCCGCAGAGTCCACACTACCGAGAGGTTCCACAAACACACCAAACAGAAATGATCTTGGCGCACCGACGGGAGCGCCAAAGATCCTTTTATAGTTTCTGTCAATCAGACAGGACCTTGCTCGATGGCCAATCCGGAGCCAGACCAGGACCTGAGCATGTGACAGGCGACCACCAATGAGAAGTCGACCCACGAGCATGCTCAGTAAAGCAAAACCTGAACTTAGTCTCAGGAGTGACTGCACGCTGCTGAGAATAGTCAGTTACTATAGCTGAACCTGGAGAGGCAGCGGTAACCAAGTGTAGAGCCCGGCTCCGAGCAAGATGCTGAGACCGACATCTTTGCTCAGCAGCATTCACTATGGTCTAGACTGAATGGGACACCGCAGGAGAAGACAAGGCTTGGGATCCCTGCGCCTAACAGACGGCTTCCTAAAAATATTTTCCCAATATAAAGGAGCGGGTCTCCTATACTTGTAATGCCAAACATTTTCCCCTGGGGGGTACACATCAACATACTGTGTAGACTTTTTTTTCCTGTCTCCCCCTTTTCCCTCATATATTGTAAGCTTGCGCGGATCCTCATTCCTCTTGGTATCTGTTTTGATCTATGTGTTTATTGTTATGCTGTAATGTTGTCTGTACAAGTCCAATCTAAAATGTAAAGTTCATGCAGAATATGTCAGCGCTATAGAAATACTCGTGTATAAGCCGAGATTTTCAGCACTTTTTTTGTGCTGAAAACGTCCCTCTCGGCTTATACACGAGTTATTGCCAGCGGGGGAGTAAGGGTGGGGGAGCAGAAGACATCATACTCACAATCCTGGTGTTATCGCTGCATATCAGTCCCTGCATCTCTCTTCCTGTCTTCCTTCCTGTGCTGAGCGGCCATGTGGTACCGCTCATTAAAGTAATGAATATGCATGCGTCTCCACTCCCATAGGTGTGGAGTGCATATTCATTACTTTAATGAACGACATCACTGACCGTTCAGCACAGGAAGGAAGATAGGAAGAGAGATGCAGGGACTGGTATGCAGCGCCAGGAGGGTGAGTAGGACTGGGGGAGGGTGAGCCATGCGATACTCACCTGTCCCCGTTCCTCTGCACTGTGTGTTCCGGGCCCTCTGGCTGTGGCTAGTGCGCACCCTCTGCCTTAACAGTCATTGCAGAGAGCAGGCGACGCTGAGGAGCAGCGGGCAGTGAAGAGAGGTGAGTATGTCATTTTTTTAAATTTTTTTTAAACGCAGTAGCAGCATTATATGGGGCATATTTTTCTATGGAACATCTTATGGAGCCATCATTAACCTTTATGCAGCATTATATGGGGCATATTTTAATATGGAGCATCTTATGGGGCCATCAATAACCTTTTTGCAGCATTATATGGGGCATATTTTAATATGGAATATCTTACGGGGCCATCATTATCCTTTGTGCAGCATTATATGGGGCATATTTTTGTATGGAGCATCTTATGGGGCCATCATTAACCTTTATGCAGCATTATATGGGGCATATTTTTGTATGGAGCATCTTATTGGGACCTTCATGAACTTTATAGAGCATTATATGGGGCGTATTTTGTATGGAGCATCTTATGGGGCTCCTGATTCATTATGGATATTCAAAAACATTTAACTTACTGATGTCTCAATTAATTTTACTTTTACTGGTATCTATTTTTATTTTTGAAATGTATCACTAGCTGCTGCATTTCCCACCCTAGGCTTATACTCTAGTCAATCAGTTTTTTGTGGCAAAATTAGATGCCTCGGCTTATACTCGGGTCGGCTTATACTCGAGTATATACGGTATTATTATTATTTTAAGGGTATCATAAACACCCTTGAAAACAATTACGTGGCCTCAGGGACCACGGTCACCAAGGTAATCTAGTGTTGGTGGATGATGAGGATGAGGAGGATAACAGCACACAGTCAAAATCAGGAAGCGTATACCCATGTGTGGGTGGGAAGAGGTGCATGGGAATACCCCTCCAAAAAAATGACATTGGATTTCAGGTTATGTTTCGCTGTTATCATTCGGTGGTGTAGAGAAGTCTGGCCCAATCCATCCCTTGTTCATTTTTATAAGAGTCAGCCTGTCACCATTTTCAGCTGACAGGCGCATGCGCTTATCAGTTATAATTTCACCAGCGGAACTAACAACACTAGCAGCAGGGCAGGCCAGGACCTCCAAGGCGTAGAGAGCCAGTTCATGCTACGTGTCCAGCTTGGATACCCAATAACTAAAAGGCACAGAGGAATCACGGGGGAAGTTGCTACGGTCAGCAAGGTACTCCCTCAGCATCTTCCAGAACTTTGCACTCCTTGTGCCAGTACCCCTTGCCTCTGTGCCAGGGCGATGGGAGAGTCTGAGAAAACACTCCCAGAACTTTGCCATTGTTCCCCTGCCTCTGCTGGATGGGAGCTGTGTCTCTCTCGCCTGTACTCCTTCGTTGTCCAACGAACTGTGACCTCTGCCGCCAGCGTTTTCAGATGGGGATTTTTTTAATAATCCGCAACAAGGGCCTTCTGGTACTGCACCATTTTAGTACACCTGTCTGCCTCTTTAAGAATAGATTGAAAGTTCTCCTTGTAGTGTGTGTTTAGAAGGGTCACCAACCAATAATGACAGTCACCCAAAATTTTGAGAATACAAGGGTCACGGGAAAGTCAGCGCAACATAAAGTCAGCCATGCGTACCAGACTGCTAACAGGCAAGACTTCTGTGTCCTCACCAAGAGGACAACTGACCATGCTCTCCTCCTCCTCCTCCCTGTCCTCAGGCCATCCACACTGAACAGACAGTATGACAGTTGTGCTTGTGGTAGCGTCTATAGTGCATGAAAGTAGCTCCTGTTCTTCCTCCTCCTCCTACTCTTCCTCATTGCCAACCAATCCACGTTGGGACGACATGAGGCTGAGCTGCGCGTAATCACCCTTTATGGTTCCTTGCTCCATCTCATTGTGCTCCGCCTGCAATGCATCTTCTTTGATTGAGAGCAGAGAGCGTTTCAGAACACAGAGAAGTGGAATGGTGTAGCTAATTATGGTGACATCACCACTCACCATGTTGGTGGACTCCTCAAAGTTTTTGAGGATGGTACATATGTCTGACATCCATGTCCATTCCTGAGGTCTTATGTTTGGAGTCGAACTGAATATCGACGGCCTTTTTGATGCTGGTAGTCAACAACTGCCCTCTTCTGCTCACAAATCCTTTCCAACATATGCAGTGTAGAGTTCCAATGCATGGGGACATCACACACCAGTCAGTGAGCCAGAAGCTGTAAACACTACTGAAGCATGGCAAGGGCGGCAGAAGCTGTAGCTGATTTTCTAAAATGGGCACACAGGTGCGCACTTTCACACGCAGATCTGGTAGCTCCGCGTAGCTTTTGAGAAACCACTGAACAATGAGGTTAAGCACATGGGCCAGGCAAGGTACGTGTGTGAGCTCGCCTCACCTCAGAACTGCCACCAGGTTCCAGCCATTGTCACACATGACCATGCCTGGCTGTAGGTTCAGCGATGTCAGCCACAGATCTGATTGCTCTTTCAGAGCTGTCCACAACTCTTCTGCATTGTGCGGTTTGTCACCTAAGCATATTAGCTTCAGGACATCCAGTTGCTTCTTGGCTGAGGCAGTGCTGCACTGCTTCCAGCTTGTGACTGATGTGTTGATGTCGGAGATGGAGGCTGAAGAGGAGGAGGAGGAAGTGCAGGAGCTGTAGACTTTGGGGCCAACCCTGATTGACATAGAGCCCGCAATCCTTGGCGTCAGGGGGATGTGTTCCATCCCAAGGACCGACTGGGTCACGGCTTCCACTATGTTAACCCAGTGTGCTGTCAGCGAGATGTACCGTCATAAATAGGGTTGAGCGAAACAGATCGTTCATTTTCATAAGTCGCCGACTTTTGGCTAAGTCGGCGTCTCATGAAACCCGATCCGATCCCTGTGTGGGGTCGGCCATGCGGTACGCGACTTTCGCGCCAAAGTCGCGTTTCAATGACGCTAAAAGCGCCATTTCTCAGCCAATGAAGGTGGACGCAGAGTGTGGGCAGCGTGATGACATAGATCTCAGTCCCCACCATCTTAGAGAAGGGCATTGCAGTGATTGGCTTGCTTTCTGCCGCATCACAGGGGCTATATAGGGGCGTTCCCGCCGACCGCCATCTTACTGCTGATGATCTGAGCGTAGGGAGAGGTTGCTGCCGCTTCTTCAGAAGCAGGGATAGTGATAGGCAGGGTACATAAAGCCACAAACCGCTTGTGCTGTAGCGATTTCCACTGTCCAACACCACCTTTTGTTTGCAGGGACAGTGGAAGCTACATTTTTTTTTCCTCAGCGCTGTCGCTCATTGGGCTGCCCTAGAAGGCTCCCTGACCCTGATAGCTGCGTTGCTGTGTGTGTACGCCACTGTGCAAACCAACTGCTTTTTTCAAAGCACTAATCCTGTTTTTCCTTCCTTTCTGCACAGCTATCTTGTGTGTTTGTCCACACTTTTGTGTGCAGCAGTCCTTTTCATAGCTGCCTGCCATACTTTTCTGAGATAACTGCAGGGAGATAAATATTGGCAAGTCTGCCTCTGTGCCAGTCCTGTGTGTGGCATCTGTCTCTCATTGTGTGCCACCGAAAACCAGTGTGTGATACTTGGCCATTTTTTTTTTGGGGGGGTACATTCTCCCTTTAAAAAAAAAATTATAATTAGTGGGAGATAAATATTGGCAAGTCTGCCTCTGTGCCAGTCCTGTGTGTGGCATCTGTCTCTCATTGTGTGCCACCGAAAACCAGTGTGTGATACTTGGCCATTTTTTTTTTTTTTTATAAACTCTCCCTTTTCTAACAAAAAAAATTAGTGGGAGATAAATATTGGCAAGTCTGCCTCTGTGCCAGTCCTGTGTGTGGCATCTGTCTCTCATTGTGTGCCACCGAAAACCAGTGTGTGATACTTGGCCATTTTTTTTTTTTTTTATAAACTCTCCCTTTTCTAACAAAAAAAATTAGTGGGAGATAAATATTGGCAAGTCTGCCTCTGTGCCAGTCCTGTGTGTGGCATCTGTCTCTCATTGTGTGCCACCGAAAACCAGTGTGTGATACTTAGCCATTTTTTTTTTTTTTATAAACTCTCCCTTTTCTAACAAAAAAAATTAGTGGGAGATAAATATTGGCAACTCTGCCTCTGTGCCAGTCCTGTGTGTGGCATCTGTCTCTCATTGTGTGCCACCGAAAACCAGTGTGTGATACTTGGCCATTTTTTTTTTTTTGGGGGGGGGTAGATTCTCCCTTTTAAAAAAAAAATAATAGTGGGAGATTAAGATTGGCATTTCTGCTTGAGTGCTGGTCCTGTGTGTGCCATCTGTCTAAAATTATTGGGGCACAGAAAACCTAGTGTGTAACATTGGGCCTGATTTTCCTTTCAGTGTCAGGCACCTATAAAGGTATATATAAATCCTACAGAAGTTTGAGTTCACCTTATAAGTTGTTTTACAGTAACAAATACCGTTACTTTGGTTACGTTTTGCAAACAATGAGGAAGTCTAGTGGAAGAGGTTGTGGCCGTGGGCGGTCATTGTCAGCTGGTAATGATGGTAGTGGTGGTGGAGCATCAGGTGGTCGTGGTAAAAGCAGTACAGCACCCAAGTCTCGAGTTGTTGAGCCAGGTTCGTTGTCTGGCTACACAAGGCCTCGAACGCTCTCTTTTCTGGGAGTAGGAAAACCACTTTTGAAGCCGGAGCAGGAGAAACAAGTATTGGCTTTCATTGCTGACTCTGCCTCTAGCTCTTTCGCCTCCTCCTCGGAAAGTGCCAAATGTCAGAGCAGTGCATCGTCAGTGGATGCTCCCGGTCAGGAACAAGTCGCTTCCTTGTGTCCTTCACCCAGAACAACAGTGAAGGATGCGTCAGTCGACACAACAGGTTACTCCATGGAGCTCTTTACACATACCGTTCCTGGGTTAGACAGTGAAACAGTTAACAGGCCATGCCCATTAGAAGTTGAATCGGACATGGAGTGCACAGATGCACAGCCACAGCCAGATTACTATGCTGTTCCTTTGACTCAGACCAGAACATTGCCCTCGCAGTGTACTGAGCCAGAATCAAACCCAGCGGAGACTATGGTGCCCCGTCACAAACGCTATACCACCGGCTTACACGGTGACACAGACGAAGTTGCACACGACATAGAAGAGGAGGTCATAGATGACCCAGTTGTTGACCCTGATTGGCAGCCATTGGGGGAACAGGGTGCAGGCGGCAGTAGTTCTGAAGCGGAGGAGGAGGAGCCGCAGCAGGCATCAACATCACAACAGGTTCCATCTACCGGGCCCGTATCTGGCCACAAACGCGTGGCAAAACCAAAACCAGTAGGAGGACAGCGTGGCCATCCGGTTAAAGAAGCTCAGTCTGCAATGCCTGAAAAGGTATCCGATAGTAGAAAGAGTGCAGTCTGGCATTTTTTTTAACAACATCCAAATGATCAGCGCAAAGTCATCTGTCAAAAATGTTCAACTATCTTAAGCAGAGGTCAGAATCTTAAAAGTCTAAATACAAGTTGCATGCATAGACATTTATCCACCATGCATTTGCAAGCCTGGACTAACTACCAAACGTCCCTAAAGGTTGCAGCACCCTCGGCCAATGAAGCTAGTCAGCAACGCTACATCCCTTCCCTCACTGTAAACCCACCATTTCCCGCACCACCTGCAGTATCTGTGCAGCTTTCGTCGCCAGGCCAAAGCAGTCAGGGAATCACCAGGTTTGCAGTAGGAAACACTGCATGTAGCCATCTCCAACCCTCTCTCACTCACCCATGTCCACCGGCACCACCGCTAGTTCCACGATCTCCAGGTCTCCAGTCCAGCTCACCCTACATGAGACTCTTGTTAGGAAAAGGAAGTACTCATCCTCGCATCCGCGTACACAGGGTTTGAACGCCCACATTGCTAGACTAATCTCATTAGAGATGATGCCCTACCGGTTAGTTGAAAGCGAAGCTTTCAAAGCGTTGATGGACTACGCTGTACCACGCTACGAGCTACCCAGTCAGCACTTCTTTTCTAGAAAAGCCATCCCAGCCCTCCAACAGCATGTTAAAGACCGCATCGTCCATGCACTCAGGCAGTCTGTGACTACAAAGGTGCACCTGACAACAGATGCATGGACCAGTAGGCATGGCCAGGGACGTTACGTGTCCATCACGGCACACTGGGTGAATGTGGTGGATGCAGGGTCCACAGGGGACAGCAATATTGGGACAGTTCTGCCTAGCCCATGGTCAAGGAAAGAGTTGGCTGTAGGCGTTCGCCCCCCCTCCTCCTCTTCCTCCTCCTCATGCAGAAGCGAGAGCTCGTCCACAGACCGCAGTCGCACATCCACTCCATCCGCAGCTGCCACTGTTGCACACCAGGTGTGCCATTATGGGACAGCTAGTGGCAAGCGTCAGCAGGCTGTATTGGCAATGAAGTGTTTGGGCGACAACAGACACACCGCGGAAGTTCTGTCCGAGTTCTTGCAGAATGAAACTCAGTCATGGCTGGGCACTGTACATCTTGAGGCAGGCAAGGTAGTGAGTGATAACGGAAGAAATTTCATGGCTGCCATAGCCCTTTCCCAAATGAAACACATTCCTTGCCTGGCTCACACCTTAAACCTGGTGGTGCAGTGCTTCCTGAAAAGTTACCCGGGGTTACCCGACCTGCTCCTCAAAGTGCGCAGACTTTGCTCGCATATCCGCCATTCGCCTGTACACTCCAGCCGTATGCAGAACTATCAGCGGTCTTTGAACCTTCCCCAGCATCGCCTAATCATCGACGTTGCAACAAGGTGGAACTCTACACTGCACATGCTTCAGAGACTGTGCGAACAGAGGCGTGCTGTTATATTTTTGTGGGAGGATACACATACACGGGCAGGCAGTTGGATGGCAGACATGGAGTTGTCAGGTGTGCAGTGGTCGAAGCTACAAGACCTGTGTCAAGTCCTTCAGTGTTTTGAGGAATGCACACGGCTGGTTAGTGCAGACAACGCCTGTTGTGGATTCTGTTTGTGGGCTCCCTCTGGTGGTTACTGCTGGTACTGGGTGACTTTGGTGGGTTGCGGCCTTTGGTTTCCACCTGTCCATCAGAGGCTGGGTGGTTCCTATTTTACCTGGCCTTTCTGTCATTCCCTTGCCGGCTATCAATGTATTCAGATGTGCTCTGTTTGGTTCCTGCCTACCTGCTCCCAGATCTTTCAGGATAAGCTAAGTGCTGATTTTCAGTTGTTGTTTTTTTTGTCCAGCTTGCTTATTATGTCTCTATGCTAGCTGGTAGCTCTAGTGGACTGAGGTTCTCCCTATGTGCCATGAGTTGGCACATGGGTTCTTGTAATCTCAGGATGGTTTTTGATTAGGGTTTTTTGCTGACCGCTCAGACCCCTTTTGTATCGTTCTGCTTTCTAGTTTAGAGCGGGCCTCAATTTGCTGAACCTATATATATCATCTCTATGTGTGTGCCTTCCTCTCATTTCACCGTCAATACATGTGGGGGGCAACTATACCTTTTGGGGTTCATTCCTCTGGAGGCAAGTGAGGTCTTTATTTTCTCTGCAGTACTAGTTAGCTCTTAGGCTGGTGCGTGGCGTCTAGAACCAACGTAGGCACGCTCCCTGGCTATCTCTAGTTGCGTTTGTCAGGCGTAGGGCAGCGGTCAGCCCAGGTTCCATCACCCTAGAGCTCGTCCGATATTTTGTATTACTTTGCTTGTCCCTTGCTATCCCTAGCCATTGGGATTCATGACAGTATAGCCGGCCCACAAAGTGTTAATTGTTTGGGCTGAAGCAGGAGAAAAAGAAGTGTTTAAGGGAAATTTATTTTTTTTTTTTCCTTCAGAGTTTTGCTGCCTAGCCCTTAATTGCTGTCTAGCTGCTTCTTACCTCCTCTTAACCCTTGAATGGCTCTGATATTAGCTGTTTAACATGGATGTCCAGAGTTTGGCTTCCAGCCTGAGTAATCTCGCGGCAAAAGTTCAAAACATACAGGATTTTGTTGTTCACACTTCCATGTCTGAACCTAGAATTCCTATTCCAGAGTTCTTTTCTGGAGATAGATCTACCTTCCTGAATTTCAGGAACAATTGTAAATTGTTTCTTTCTTTAAAATCTCGCTCCTCTGGAGACCCTGCTCAACAGGTTAAGATTGTAATATCTTTCCTGCGGGGCGACCCTCAGAATTGGGCATTTTCATTGGCACCAGGGGATCCTGCATTGCTCAATGTGGATGCGTTTTTTCTGGCATTGGGATTGCTCTATGAGGAACCCAACCTGGAGATTCAGGCTGAAAAGGCTTTATTAGCCCTCTCTCAGGGGCATGATGAAGCGGAAATATATTGTCAAAAATTTCGGAAATGGTCGGTGCTTACTCAGTGGAATGAGTGCGCCCTGGCTGCAAACTTCAGAAATGGTCTTTCCGAGGCCATTAAGGATATTATGGTGGGGTTCCCTACGCCTACAGGTCTGAATGAGTCGATGGCTATGGCCATTCAGATTGATCGGCGTTTACGGGAGCGCAAACCCGTGCACCACTTGGCGGTGTCTTCTGAACAGGCACCTGAGACTATGCAATGTGATAGAATTCAGTCCAGAAGTGAACGGCAAAATTATAGGCGGAAAAATGGATTGTGTTTTTATTGTGGTGATTCAGCTCATGTTATATCAGCATGCTCTAAACGCACAAAAAGGGTTGATAAATCTTTTGCCATTGGTACTCTGCAGCCTAAGTTCATTTGTCTGTGACTCTGATTTTTTCACTGTCTTCCATTTCCGTCGATGCCTATGTGGATTCAGGCGCTGCCCTGAGTCTTATGGATTGGTCATTTGCTAAACGCTGCGGTTTTAGTCTGGAGCCTCTGGAAGTTCCTATCCCTCTGAAGGGAATTGACTCTACACCATTGGCTATGAATAAGCCGCAGTATTGGACACAAGTGACCATGCGCATGACTCCCGTTCATCAGGAGGTGATTCGCTTCCTTGTACTGTATAATTTACATGATGTACTAGTGCTTGGTCTGCCATGGTTACAAACTCATAATCCTGTCCTGGACTGGAAAACAATGTCTGTGTTAAGCTGGGGATGTCAGGGGGTTCATGATGATGCATTTCCGATTTCAATCGCTTCATCTACTCCTTCTGAGATCCCTGCGTTTTTGTCTGACTATAGGGATGTTTTTGAGGAGCCTAAGCTCAATTCGCTCCCTCCTCATAGAGAGTGTGACTGTGCTATAGAATTGATTCCTGGCAGTAAGTTCCCTAAGGGTCGTTTATTTAATCTGTCACTGCCAGAGCATACTGCTATGCGGAATTATATTAAGGAGTCCTTGGAAAAGGGACATATTCGTCCATCTTCGTCCCCTCTGGGAGCAGGGTTTTTTTTCGTGGCCAAAAAAGATGGTTCCCTGAGGCCTTGTATAGATTATCGCCTTCTGAATAAGATTACAGTCAAATATCAGTATCCACTGCCATTATTGACTGATTTGTTTGCTCGCATTAAGGGGGCTAGGTGGTTCACTAAGATAGATCTTCGCGGTGCGTATAATCTGGTGCGGATAAAACAGGGTGACGAGTGGAAAACCGCATTTAATACGCCTGAGGGCCATTTTGAGTATTTGGTAATGCCTTTTGGACTCTCCAATGCTCCGTCAGTCTTTCAGTCCTTTATGCACAATATTTTCCGTGAATATCTGGATAAGTTTATGATTGTGTATTTGGATGATATTTTGGTGTTTTCTGATGACTGGGAGTCTCATGTTTTACAGGTCAGGAAGGTGTTTCAGGTTCTGCGGGCCAATTCTCTGTTTGTGAAGGGCTCAAAGTGTCTCTTCGGAGTCCAGAAGATTTCTTTTTTGGGGTACATTTTTTCTCCTTCTACTATTGAGATGGATCCCGTCAAGGTTCAGGCGATTTGTGACTGGACACAACCTACATCTGTTAAGAGCCTTCAGAAGTTCTTGGGGTTTGCTAATTTTTATCGTCGGTTCATTGCTAATTTTTCCAGTATTGTTAAACCTTTGACTGATTTGACTAAAAAGGGTGCTGATGTTGCTGATTGGTCTCCTGCGGCCGTGGAGGCCTTTCGGGAACTTAAGCGCCGGTTTTCTTCTGCTCCTGTGTTGTGTCAACCAGATGTTTCACTTCCTTTTCAGGTTGAGGTTGATGCTTCCGAGATTGGAGCGGGGGCGGTTTTGTCACAGAGAAGTTCTAATGGCTCGGTGATGAAGCCATGTGCATTCTTCTCTAGAAAATTCTCGCCCGTCGAGCGCAATTATGATGTGGGTAATCGGGAGCTTTTGGCCATGAAGTGGGCATTTGAGGAGTGGCGTCATTGGCTTGAGGGTGCTAAACATCGTGTGGTGGTCTTGACTGATCACAAGAATCTCATTTACCTTGAGTCTGCCAGGCGTTTGAATCCTAGACAGGCTCGTTGGTCGTTGTTTTTTTCTCGTTTCAATTTCGTGGTTTCATACCTGCCAGGTTCTAAGAATGTGAAGGCAGATGCTCTTTCCAGGAGTTTTGTGCCTGACTCTCCTGGAGACTCTGGGCCTACTGGTATCCTTAGGGATGGGGTAATATTGTCCGCCGTATCCCCAGACTTGCGACGTGCATTGCAGGAGTTTCAGGTGGATAAACCGGATCGTTGTCCGCCAGAAAGACTGTTTGTTCCGGATGATTGGACCAGTAGAGTCATCTCCGAGGTCCATTCTTCTGTGTTGGCTGGTCATCCTGGAATATTTGGTACTAGAGACTTGGTGGCCAGGTCTTTTTGGTGGCCTTCCTTGTCTAGGGATGTGCGTACCTTTGTGCAGTCTTGTGAAGTGTGTGCTCGAGCTAAGCCTTGCTGTTCTCGGGCCAGTGGGTTGTTGTTATCCTTGCCCATCCCGAAGAGGCCTTGGACGCACATTTCCATGGATTTTATTTCTGATCTCCCGGTTTCACAGAAAATGTCCGTTATCTGGGTTGTGTGTGACCGCTTTTCTAAGATGGTTCATTTGGTGCCCTTGCCTAAGTTGCCTTCCTCCTCTGAGTTGGTCCCTTTATTTTTTCAGAACGTGGTTCGTTTGCATGGGATTCCGGAGAATATCGTTTCTGACAGGGGATCCCAGTTTGTGTCTAGATTTTGGCGGACGTTTTGTGCCAAGATGGGCATTGATTTGTCTTTCTCGTCTGCATTCCATCCTCAGACGAATGGCCAGACGGAGCGAACTAATCAGACCTTGGAAACTTATTTGAGGTGTTTTGTTTCTGCTGATCAAGATGACTGGGTTGCTTTTTTGCCACTGGCCGAATTTGCTCTTAATAATCGGGCTAGTTCTGCCACGTTGGTCTCTCCTTTTTTTTGTAATTCGGGGTTTCATCCTCGTTTTTCCTCTGGTCAGGTGGAGTCTTCGGATTGTCCTGGAGTGGACGTGGTGGTGGACAGGCTACATCAGATTTGGAATCAGGTGGTGGACAATTTGAAGTTATCTCAGGAGAAGACTCAGCAGTTTGCTAATCGCCGTCGCCGCGTGGGTCCCCGACTTCTTGTTGGGGATTTGGTGTGGTTGTCTTCTCGTTTTGTCCCTATGAAGGTCTCTTCTCCTAAGTTCAAGCCTCGGTTCATCGGTCCTTATAGGATCTCGGAGATTCTTAACCCTGTATCTTTTCGTTTGGATCTCCCAGCATCGTTCGCTATTCATAATGTGTTCCATCGGTCGTTGTTGCGGAGGTATGAGGTGCCCGTTGTTCCTTCGGTTGAGCCTCCTGCTCCGGTGCTGGTGGAGGGAGAATTGGAGTATGTTGTTGAGAAGATCTTGGATTCTCGTGTTTCCAGACGCAAACTCCAGTATTTGGTTAAGTGGAAGGGTTATGGTCAGGAGGATAATTCCTGGGTGGTCGCCTCCGATGTTCATGCGACTGATTTGGTCCGCGCCTTCCATAGAGCTCACCCTGATCGCCCTGGGGGTTCTCGTGAGGGTTCGGTGACCCCTCCTCAAGGGGGGGGGTACTGTTGTGGATTCTGTTTGTGGGCTCCCTCTGGTGGTTACTGCTGGTACTGGGTGACTTTGGTGGGTTGCGGCCTTTGGTTTCCACCTGTCCATCAGAGGCTGGGTGGTTCCTATTTTACCTGGCCTTTCTGTCATTCCCTTGCCGGCTATCAATGTATTCAGATGTGCTCTGTTTGGTTCCTGCCTACCTGCTCCCAGATCTTTCAGGATAAGCTAAGTGCTGATTTTCAGTTGTTGGTTTTTTTGTCCAGCTTGCTTATTATGTCTCTATGCTAGCTGGTAGCTCTAGTGGACTGAGGTTCTCCCCATGTGCCATGAGTTGGCACATGGGTTCTTGTAATCTCAGGATGGTTTTTGATTAGGGTTTTTTGCTGACCGCTCAGACCCCTTTTGTATCGTTCTGCTTTCTAGTTTAGAGCGGGCCTCAATTTGCTGAACCTATATATATCATCTCTATGTGTGTGCCTTCCTCTCATTTCACCGTCAATACATGTGGGGGGCAACTATACCTTTTGGGGTTCATTCCTCTGGAGGCAAGTGAGGTCTTTATTTTCTCTGCAGTACTAGTTAGCTCTTAGGCTGGTGCGTGGCGTCTAGAACCAACGTAGGCACGCTCCCTGGCTATCTCTAGTTGCGTTTGTCAGGTGTAGGGCAGCGGTCAGCCCAGGTTCCATCACCCTAGAGCTCGTCCGATATTTTGTATTACTTTGCTTGTCCCTTGCTATCCCTAGCCATTGGGATTCATGACAAACGCCATAATAAGCATGAGCATCCCCCTAATGCGTCTGCTGATGCAAAGTTTGACGCACATAAAGGAGCAGGCGTCTGCAGCCGAGGAAGAGGAAAGCCTTGATGACAGTCAGCCATTGTCTGGTCAGGGCCGTGTAGAGGACGCGGTAGCGGGCGAAGAGGAGGAGGAGGACGAGGAGGATGATGGGGATGAGTACTTTTTGAATGAGGAAGCTTCTCCTGGGCCAACAGAAATTAGTGGAGTTGCAAGGCCGGGTTCTGTTTTTTTAAGGGAGACAAGTGACGTAGATTTGCCTGTAACTGCCCCTCCAACCAGCACAACCGCAGATTTGACAACTGGAACTTTGGCCCACATGGCGGATTATGCCTTACGTATCCTCAAAAGGGACACACGCATTATTAAAATGATGAGCGATGACGATTACTGGTTGGCCTGCATCCTTGACCCTCGCTATAAAGGCAAATTGCTAAATATTATGCCACATGAGAACCTCAAACAAATCTTAGCAACCAAACAAGCTACTCTTGTAGACCGTTTGATTCAGGCATTCCCAGCACACAGCGCCGGTGATGGTTCTCACACGAGCTGCAGGGGGCTACAGGGCAGAGGTGTTAGAGGTGCACAGATCAGAAGTGGCGTTGGACAGAAGGGTTTTCTGACCAGGTTGTGGAGTGATTTTGCAATGACCGCAGACAGGATAGGTACTGCAGCATCTATTCAAAGTGACAAGAGACAACATTTGTCCAGTATGGTTACTAACTATTTTTCATCCCTTATCGATGTTCTCCCTCAACCGTCATTCCCATTTGATTACTGGGCATCAAAATTAGACACCTGGCCTGAATTGGCAGAATATGCGTTGCAGGAGCTTGCTTGCCCAGCAGCTAGTGTGGTATCAGAAAGAGTATTCAGTGCTGCTGGTTCAATATTAACCGAAAAAAGGACTCGTCTGGCTACCCAAAATGTGGATGATCTCACCTTCATTAAAATGAACCACTCCTGGATTTCAAATTATTTTGCCCCACCTTTCCCGGCTGACACCTAGCTTTCCTATAAAAAGGTCTTGCTTGTGGACTGGTTTTACTGAGTGTTCCAATCTCTTAATTTGCAGCAGCTGTTTGACCAGCATACGACATGTTTACACCTCCCCCAATGGGAAAACTCCCCCCACGGGGCCGTGGTCTCGCCACTTGGCGCAAGCACCCGTTAGTTACAGTGCTGTTTGTCAGAAGAGGTGGGTGTGCTCGCTTTTGGTCGACGGCACTGCCACTGGGTCCCTCATAGTAAAATGTAGTGTCTCTGGCGGTGGTGGTGCGCACCCAACGTCAGACACACCGTTGTAACATGAGGGGCCCTGGGGCAGTACCGCCGGCCACAAGAGAGTCCCCCCCCCCGCTCAAAATGTGCTCTACCACGTGCAAAATTATCTCGCACAGCTCCACCAATGTTTAGTCTATGCGCTGACATCATTCAATGCCTGGCCCTGACAAACAATGCCAATTTGTTGACATCTATGATGCTAGTTAAAGTAGTCTGGGTCAGTGTCCTATATTGACACCAGTAAATACTAATTTACTGCCAAATTACTTTGTCAGAAACTCAGCAGATGAGCCCACCCCTGTATCAAAGTATGCTACACTTTTTTTTGGGGGGTTGTTTTGCGAGACATTAACATCTATTTATTTTTTGTGAGTACTAACTGTGTCAGACACTCCTTGCAATCCTTCTCCACTGACCACAATGCTGCCTGTGTATCCATGTAACCGATGTAAAACTGCCATGAGCCTATTGTTTGTTATTTTAGGCCTTTGTTAGCCTGTCTGCGGTCCCTACTTGCAATACTCCTCCACTGACCACAATGCTGCCTGTGTATCCATGTAACCGTTGTAAAACTGCCATGAGCCTATGTTTTGTTATGTTAGGCCTTCGTTAGCCTGTCTGCGGTCCCTCCTTGCAATACTCCTCCTCCGCTGACCACAATGCTGCCTGTGTATCCATGTAACCGTTGTAAAACTACCATGAGCCTATTGTTTGTTATTTTAGGCCTTTGTTAGCCTGTCTGCGGTCCCTACTTGCAATACTCCTCCTCCACTGACCACTAAGCTGCCTGTGTATCCATGTAACCGATTTAAAACTGCCTTGAGCCTATGTTTTGTTATGTTAGGCCTTTGTTAGCCTGTCTGCGGTCCCTACTTGCAATACTCCTCCTCCGCTGACCACAAAGCTGCCTGTGTATCCATGTAACGGATGTAAAACTGCCTTGAGCCTATGTTTTGTTATGTTAGGCCTTTGTTAGTCTGTCTGCGGTCCCTACTTGCAATACTCCTCCTCCGCTGACCACAAAGCTGCCTGTGTATCCATGTAACGGATGTAAAACTGCCTTGAGCCTATGTTTTGTTATGTTAGGCCTTTGTTAGCCTGTCTGCGGTCCCTACTTGCAATACTCCTCCACTGACCACAATGCTGCCTGTGTATCCATGTAACCGATGTAAAACTGCCATGAGCCTATTGTTTGTTATTTTAGGTCTTTGTTAGCCTGTCTGCGGTCCCTACTTGCAATACTCCTCCACTGACCACAATGCTGCCTGTGTATCCATGTAACCGTTGTAAAACTGCCATGAGCCTACTGTTTGTTATTTTAGGCCTTTGTTAGCCTGTCTGCAGTCCCTACTTGCAATACTCCTCCTCCGCTGACCACAATGCTGCCTGTGTATCCATGTAACCGATTTAAAACTGCCTTGAGCCTATGTTTTGTTATGTTAGGCCTTTGTTAGCCTGTCTGCGGTCCCTACTTGCAATACTCCTCCTCCGCTGACCACAAAGCTGCCTGTGTATCCATGTAACGGATGTAAAACTGCCCTGAGCCTATGTTTTGTTATGTTAGGCCTTTGTTAGCCTGTCTGCGGTCCCTACCTGCAATACTCCTCCTCCGCTGAACACAAAGCTGCCTGTGTATCCATGTAACGGATGTAAAACTGCCTTGAGCCTATGTTTTGTTATGTTAGGCCTTTGTTAGCCTGTCTGCGGTCCCTACTTGCAATACTCCTCCACTGACCACAATGCTGCCTGTGTATCCATGTAACCGATGTAAAACTGCCATGAGCCTATTGTTTGTTATTTTAGGCCTTTGTTAGCCTGTCTGCGGTCCCTACTTGCAATACTCCTCCACTGACCACAATGCTGCCTGTGCATCCATTTAACCGTTGTAAAACTGCCATGAGCCTATGTTTTGTTATGTTAGGCCTTCGTTAGCCTGTCTGCGGTCCCTCCTTGCAATACTCCTCCTCCGCTGACCACAATGCTGCCTGTGTATCCATGTAACCGATTTAAAACTGCCTTGAGCCTATGTTTTGTTATGTTAGGCCTTTGTTAGCCTGTCTGCGGTCCCTACTTGCAATACTCCTCCTCCGCTGACCACAAAGCTGCCTGTGTATCCATGTAACCGATGTAAAACTGCCATGAGCCTATTGTTTGTTATTTTAGGCCTTTGTTAGCCTGTCTGCGGTCCCTACTTGCAATACTCCTCCACTGACCACAATGCTGCCTGTGTATCCATGTAACCGTTGTAAAACTGCCATGAGCCTATTGTTTGTTATTTTAGGCCTTTGTTAGCCTGTCTGCAGTCCCTACTTGCAATACTCCTCCTCCGCTGACCACTAAACTGCCTGTGTATCCATGTAACCGATTTAAAACTGCCTTGAGCCTATGTTTTGTTATGTTAGGCCTTTGTTAGCCTGTCTGCGGTCCCTACTTGCAATACTCCTCCTCCGCTGACCACAAAGCTGCCTGTGTATCCATGTAACAGATGTAAAACTGCCTTGAGCCTGTTTTGTTATGTTAGGCCTTTGTTAGCCTGTCTGCGGTCCCTACTTGCAATACTCCTCCTCCGCTGACCACTAAGCTGCCTGTGTATCCATGTAACCATTGTAAAACTGCCATGAGCCTATTGTTTGTTATTTTAGGCCTTTGTTAGCCTGTCTGCGGTCCCTACTTGCAATACTCCTCCACTGACCACAATGCTGCCTGTGTATCCATGTAACTGTTGTAAAACTGCCCATGAGCCTATGTTTTGTTATGTTAGGCCTTCGTTAGCCTGTCTGCGGTCCCTCCTTGCAATACTCCTCCTCCGCTGACCACAAAGCTGCCTGTGTATCCATGTAACCGATTTAAAACTGCCATGAGCCTATGTTTTGTTATGTTAGGCCTTCGTTAGCCTGTCTGCGGTCCCTACTTGCAATACTCCTCCACTGACCACACCAATGCTGCCCGTGTACCCCTGGAACCTATTTAAAAGTTCATAGAGCCTAGTTATATATTTTATTTACTATTAATAAGGCCATGATGGACTACGCTGTACCACGCTACAAGCTAACCAGTCGACACTTCTTTTGCGAGAAAAGCCATCACAACCCTCCACCAGCATGTAAAAGACCGCATTGTCCATGCACTCTGGCAATCTGTGAGTACAAAGGTGCACCCGACAACAGACGCATGGACCTGCAGGTATGGCCACGGAAGGTGTCCATTACGGCGCAATGGGTTAATGTGGTGGATGCATGGTCCACAGGGGACAGACTACTAAGTCTGTCTGCAGTCCATAATTCAAATTGTCCTCCACTGTCTAAATCGGAGCTTCAACCTTCAGGCTCTCAATAAGTGCTTTTGTAATTAAAAATTGGTGTTTAGGGCCTACTAACGGTGTCTGCCCCTGCCTGGTGTTTGTCCTCAACTGAATAAAGCTGAGCTTCTACCTTCTGGCTCTCATTAAGTGCTGTTTTTTAAAAAATTGGTGTTTAGGGCCTACTAACGGTGTCTGCCCCTGCCTGGTGTTTGTCCTCAACTGAATAAAGCTGAGCTTCTACCTTCTGGCTCTTATTAAGTGCTGTTTTGTTAAAAATTGGTGTTTAGGGCCTACTAACGGTGTCTGCCCCTGCCTGGTGTTTGTCCTCAACTGAATAAAGCTGAGCTTCTACCTTCTGGCTCTCATTAAGTGCTGTTTTTTTAAAAATTGGTGTTTAGGGCCTACTAACGGTGTCTGCCCCTGCCTGGTGTTTGTCCTCAACTGAATAAAGCTGAGCTTCTACCTTCTGGCTCTTATTAAGTGCTGTTTTGTTAAAAATTAGTGTTTAGGGCCTACTAACGGTGTCTGCCCCTGCCTGGTGTTTGTCCTCAACTGAATAAAGCTGAGCTTCTACCTTCTGGCTCTCATTAAGTGCTGTTTTTTAAAAAATTGGTGTTTAGGGCCTACTAACGGTGTCTGCCCCTGCCTGGTGTTTGTCCTCAACTGAATAAAGCTGAGCTTCTACCTTCTGGCTCTTATTAAGTGCTGTTTTTTTAAAAATTGGTGGTTAGGGCCTACTAACCGTGTCTGCCCCTCCCTGGTGTTGTCCTCCACTGTATAAAGCTGAGCTTCAGTCTTTAGGCTTTTGGCCTAAAGTATCAGATATTAAACTGCATTTGGCCTATTAGTGTGTTTGGGCCCTTAAAACAGTGTCTGCTGCTCCTGGGTTTGCTTCTCCACTGAACAAAGCAATGCCGCCTGTTTAGTCCTGTTACCAATTTTGAACTGCATTTAGCCTACTTTATTCTTTGGCCCTATATCTGTTTCCTCCTCATCCTGCCCATTCCCCAGCCACTGCTAGATGAGTCTGCTGGTACATTGACCTAGACCACTACATTCCCCTTGCACTCTACACAGCCAGAATCTGACCCTGCTGAAAGTAAGGTTCCCCTTCCCGCATGTTATACCACCTTACACAGGGACAAAGAGGAAGGTGCAGATGAAAGTGCAGGTTCCTTCATCAGGTGGGGGGGGCATACTCGTTGGCGACGTCACTGGCACAGGGCCCCTCAGAGTACGCAAAAGTGTCGCTGCTGGTGGGAGGCGCCCCCGCCATGCAAACACACCACTTTACTTTGAGGGGCCCTGTGCCAGTGCCAATGCGAACGAGTGGGCCCCCCCTGCTTGCTCAGGATCACAGCACTTGCAACGTTGAAATACTTACCTCTCCCTGCTCCACCGCCGTGACGTAGTCCACGTTTCCTGGGCCCACTAAAACCTTGAACCAGCCCTACCCCCCACAACTTTTGCCAAATGACCCCCAATTTCCAATGCCAAACTATTATTATAAAGTTAATTAAGATTGACAAGCTTCAGAAACAAGAATGGATGCTTTTGGCATTAAAATGGGCACTGTAGGTGTTTTCCTGGCCTCCACTCACTCACTGCCGACTATGCTTCCCCATTGACTTGCATTGGGTTTCGTGTTTCGGTCGAGCTCCGACTTTTAGCGATAATCGGCCGACTGCACTCGACTCGACTCTGGACAAAGTCGGGTTTCACAAAACCCGACTCGATCTTAAAAAAATGAAAGTCGCTCAACCCTAGTCATAAATAGTAATTGGCACTCAACTCGTATTTATGGATGCAGGAAGATAAATTTATTGCAGTCCAGTTTATAAAGACGTTTCGTCAATTCATGACCTTCTTCAGTATACTGCACAACATGATATAAACACAACATGATATAAACAAGTAGACTAAAGTAAACATGATCACACTGTAGATCACACAACAATATAGCTCATAATGTGATTTGTGAGAAGGTAAGGGTAAAGGAGAGGGAATCACACATACCGACTGCTTCATATTGTCTTGTGGTAGGCAAATAAGCCTATGAGAAAAGATAAGGTATAAACTTACATAATTGGCATAATAAAAGTGATATGTATATTTGTAGGTGTAATCTATCTAAACTTACTCGTAATATACTCTTATGTAGCCACTGTGGTGTAATCCAGCCCCTTGTACATACAAAGTACCTATGTAGTAAACGCATATTAGAAGAGGGTAAATTGGATCGTAAGGGGTAAAAAGGACCCATAAAAAATGCTTATGTCTCTAAATAACTAACCTGTGTCACTATGAATAGAAGTGTGCGTATAATGATCCGGACTAACCGGGTCCAGTGGTTTGTAAAGAAATATTATCATATAGTGACCACTATGAATCTTAAGGGTACGCAGGTGTAAGGCTAAATATCATGGCTTACCGGTGGTGGATAGTGGTGTGGAGGCTGCACATCTATCGCGGTGTCTGCCGCTGGTTAGATGGAGGCATTCCTCTCCATGTGCCTAATTATAGGCATGGGGCAGGACTAGTCGCCACGCCGAGACCGGAAGTACACAACAGGAAGTGTGCGCTCCACCGGTGAAGGTGTTTGCGTTCCACCGCTATGGAAATAGTAGGATCCCGTTAACTCATTCCCTGTATATGTAACTAAGTCAGAATAGTAGCGGTACTGTATTCTGTGTAGCGGACTATGATGCGGATTGCAGAATATCACACGTGGATTCAGTCGGGCAGTGAGATGGGAGGAATTTAGGAGAGCACAAGGGGGAAGGAGATCAAGGGCGGTGACTTGCAGTGGTGATCAATAAAGACGGCTCTGTAAAAAGAGATCAATATGTTAATACGCTATCTGGAATCACAGATTATAAGCACAATAAGTGAATATACTTGCAAAAATGTAAATATATGATGTATGGCATTATCAACATAGAGTATAGGCATATAATAGAATGAGATGTACCGTCCCTGCCCACTAGCACTTGTCCACGTGGCCGTGGTTAGGTGGACTTTCCCAGTAACAGCATTGTTGAGGGCACGGTTAATGTTTTGGGACACGTGCTTGTGTAATGCGGGGATGGAACACCAGGAGAAATAGTGGCGGCTGGGGACCGAGAAACTTGGGATGGCCGCCATCAGGTTGCGGAAAGCTTCCTTCTCCATGAGCCTAAAAAGCAACATTTCGAGCAGAAGCAGATGAGAAATCTGTGAATTTAGTAGGGTGGCCTGTGGGGCGTTGGCAGCGTATTTCCGCTTGTATTCCAAGGACTGGGGTATGGACAACTGAATGCTGCGGTGGGACAAGGACGTGCTTGATGATGGTGCTAGTTGAGTGTGTGCAACGCCAGGTGAAGGGCAGGAGGCATCTTCGCAGGCACCATGGACAGGGGATTGGATTCCACGCACAACAGCGTAAGAAGCAGTGGTGTCACCCGTAGATAGTGTCCCTGGACTCTGGGGTTTGGACCACAAAGTCGGGTGCTTTGCTGCCATGTGTCTGATCGTGCTGGGGGTGGTAAGGCTGGTAGTTTTGCTACCCCTGCTGATGCGGGCATGGCGGGTGGTGCAAATGGCCTGTTGGGGTTATCAGCATAGGTGGTGTTGGTGTTATGGGGAACGGTTGCCCCTCTTCTGTCTGTGGCTACCACACTGCTTCTTCCTGCCTGTTGGGGTGCTATGCCTCCTTCACCATGTGTGCTGCTGTTCTCGCTCTGCATGTCCTCCTGCCTGCTTAGGTCAGTTATTATATCATCCACCACCTCCTCTTCTACTTCCGCACCCTGCTCAAATATTTGGGCATCACTACATGTAATCTCCGCTTGCCCACATCCTCGGCCTCGCCCTCTGCATGCACCATCACCATCATGTCCCTGTCCCTTGGCACGCACTTTGCCCATTTTAAATGGACTAAAATCATAGAATCATAGAATGGTAGAGTTGGAAGGGACCTCCTGGGTCATCTGGTCCAACCCCCTGCTCAAAGCAGGATTCACTAAATCATCTCAGACAGATGTCTGTCCAGCCTCTGTTTGAAGGCTTCCATGGAAGGGGAACTCACCACCTCTCGTGGCCGCCTGATCCACTCATTGATCTCCCTAACTGTCAAAAAGTTTTTTCTAATATCTAATCTGTGTATCCTCCCATTCAGTTTCATCCCATTGCTTCTAGTCTTTCCTTGTGCAAATGACGATTAATATGGTCCTTCCACAATGTGACAGCCCTGGAGATATTTGTAGACAGCAAATTCCCAAATCCAGTAAACGTTCCTCATAGGACATGGTTTGCAGACCAGTCATCATTCTGGTCGCTCTTCTCTGAACTTGCTCCATTTCATTGATGTCTTTTTTAAAATGTGGTGCCCAAAACTGGACACTGTATTCCAGATGAGGTCTGACCAAAGAGGAGTAAAGGGCAATAATGACTTTGCGTGATCTAGACTGTATGCTTCTGTTAATACATACAATATTTTGCATGTTCACTAAAAATGACTGACTTTTGAGTGAACTTATATGTGATCTGTGTACGGGAAAACCACAGTTTAAAATATCTGGCCTGTAGGTAACACCATTTTTTGTAAGCAAACTGGTGGCAATAACTAGACTAATACACAGCAAAAACAGTTCAATTGAGCCCCAAAAATTCCTGAACTTTTAGCCCACAGATAGGTGAGGCCTGTGATGGACATCCCCCACTTTTAATTATCTGGTCTGTATTTTTTTTTTACAGCAAAATTGTGTCAATAGCTAGGCTAAGACATAGCAAAAAAAATTTCATTGGAGCACAAAAAATGCCCCAATTTTTAGCACCCAGATAGGGGAGGCGTGTGACGGAGGTACCAGACTTTAAATTATCTGCCTGTATTTTTTTTTTACAGCAAAATTGTGTTAATATGTACGACAGGCATCTAGTCAGGGATTGTCATCTTATAAATCCTAAGCCTGTCTGCTGCTTTTCCATGGACTCATTGACCGATTCATGTTTTTTAGAGTGTTCTGTACTGAGAAATTCATCAAAGCTGCCAGTGTTACTTGTGTTTCTCCAAAGTTTGTTGCTGCCACGTACAAGAAGATTTATTTTCAGAGCCGGTTCATATACCTTCTATATTCTACAATAATACCACTCCTATCTGCAAATTGTTTGCAATGAGGTGTGGTAGTAGGGTCATTGCTCTGATGGAAGACCCATGACCTAGGATGTAAACCCAGCTTTCAGACCCCGGGCACTACATTGAGACCCAAAATCCTTTGGGAATCTTCACATTTTATGATGCCTTGAACACAATGAAGGAACCAGGGCCAGAGGCAGCAAACAACCCCAAAATATCTTTGAACCTCCACCATATTTCACTGTAACTACTGGGTTCTTTTATTTGTAGGGTTCATTTCATTTACAGTAAACAAAGTAGAATGATGTGCTTTACCAAAAAGCTCCATCTTGGTCTCATCTGTCCACAAGACACCTGCTGGCCAACAAAAACTAATGGGGCAGCCGCTATCCTTCTATAAATTGCGAGGGCCACCTACTGACCCTCAAGTTTCAAACTTTACAGTATTAATACGAAAAGAAAATTTGCCCACCTCAGATTGATAAATTATATTGCTGTAGCAAACCATAGTCATCTGCTAACCCTCCAAAAATGCTTAGTGAGGGCTAGCTGCTGGCCCTCTAAAATCAGAGTGAGGGCTGCCTGATGGTCCTCTGACAATAGTGAGGCCCACCTGCTGGTCCTCAAACAATAGCCTAATAGCCCTGAAAAAAAAATTGTGACTTTCAGAGTCCTTCCATACTAAATTAAATAGGATGTGTCTGATCATGTCCACACATCACATGGACAGATATAAGGTTTGAAAATTATAAAATTACATTTTCTGTAGAATGTTTTTTTCACCTTTGAAAGCAATGTCAACATGCAAAAACTCAGCAAAAACAATACGTGTAAACATAGCCCAAGGTGTGGAGGAGCATTTTTTTCTTATTTACTTTGTCTTATATACAAGTCATTATCCTGGAAAGATTGTTTCTTAACATTTTTTCCAGTCAAATCCATTTTATCTTCGGTTTTGTATGTGTTATTATCAGTCCATAAAAGTGGTGTAATACCCTGACAACATTGTTCCCAGCAGTGACCTGGGATTCAGAGATGCTTCCAGGGCTCTTCCCCTTGATGTTCCCATGCTATTTCAGTGCTGTTTCCATAGTTTTCAGCAATTTTTAGACTCCCTCCAGACCTCCGTGTGGGCCGCCAGTAAAATGCTCGAGTTTCCCATTGACTTCCATTATACTCCTTACTTGGGTTGAGCACCCGAGCATTACGATTTGTTCGATTTGAGTAATGAGTAACCGATCACTTTTGTGCTCGCTCATCACTACACACAGGCTCTCTGACTGAGGACTCCACCCCTCAGAATCCGGCGGTTTTACTTACAGCAGGATTCTTGTTGTGGATTCTGTTTGTGGGCTCCCTCTGGTGGTTGCTGCTGGTACTGGGTGACTTTGGTGGGTTGCGGCCTTTGGTTTCCACCTGTCCATCAGAGGCTGGGTGTTTCCTATTTTACCTGGCCTTTCTGTCATTTCCCTTGCCGGCTATCCATGTATTCAGATGTGCTCTGTTTGGTTCCTGCCTACCTGCTCCCAGATCTTTCAGGATAAGCTAAGTGCTGATTTTCAGTTGTTTGGTTTTTTTGTCCAGCTTGCTTATTATGTCTCTATGCTAGCTGGTAGCTCTAGTGGACTGAGGTTCTCCCTATGTGCCATGAGTTGGCACATGGGTTCTTGTAATCTCAGGATGGTTTTTTTGATTAGGGTTTTTTGCTGACCGCTCAGTCCCCTTTTGTATCGTTCTGCTTTCTAGTTTACAGCGGGCCTCAATTTGCTAAAACTATATATATCATCTCTATGTGTGTGCCTTCCTCTCATTTCACCGTCAATACATGTGGGGGGCAACTATATCTTTTGGGGTTCATTCTGCTGGAGGCAAGTGAGGTCTTTATTTTCTCTGCAGTGCTAGTTAGCTCTTAGGCTGGTGCGTGGCGTCTAGAACCAACGTAGGCACGCTCCCTGGCTATCTCTAGTTGCGTTTGTCAGGCGTAGGGCAGCGGTCAGCCCAGGTTCCATCACCCTAGAGCTCGTCCGTAATTTATTTGTACTTTGCTTGTCCTGTGCTATCCCTAGCCATTGGGATTCATGACAGTATAGCCGGCCCACAAAGTGTTAATTGTTTGGGCTGAAGCAGGAGAAAGAGAAGTGTTTAAGGGAAATTTTTTTTTTTTTTTTCCCTTCAGAGTTTTACTGCCTAGCCCTTAATTGCTGTCTAGCTGCTTCTTACCTCCTCTTAACCCTTGAATGGCTCTGATCTTAGCTGTTTAACATGGATGTCCAGAGTTTGGCTTCCAGCCTGAGTAATCTCGCGGCAAAAGTTCAAAACATACAGGATTTTGTTGTTCACACTCCCATGTCTGAACCTAGAATTCCTATTCCAGAGTTATTTTCTGGAGATAGTTCTACCTTCCTGAATTTCAGGAACAATTGTAAATTGTTTCTTTCTTTAAAATCTCGCTCCTCTGGAGACCCTGCTCAACAGGTCAAGATTGTAATATCTTTCCTGCGGGGCGACCCTCAGAATTGGGCATTTGCATTGGCACCAGGGGATCCTGCATTGCTCAGTGTGGATACGTTTTTTCTGGCATTGGGTTTGCTCTATGAGGAACCTAACCTGGAGATTCAGGCTGAAAAGGCTTTATTAGCCCTCTCTCAGGGGCATGATGAAGCGGAGATATATTGTCAGAAGTTTCGGAAATGGTCGGTGCTTACTCAGTGGAATGAGTGCGCCCTGGCTGCAAACTTCAGAAATGGTCTTTCTGAGGCCATTAAGGATATTATGGTGGGGTTCCCTACGCCTACAGGTCTGAATGAGTCTATGGCTATGGCCATTCAGATTGATCGGCGTTTACGGGAGCGCAAACCCGTGCACCAGTTGGCGGTGTCTTCTGAACAGGCACCTGAGACTATGCAATGTGATAGAATTCAGTCCAGAAGTGAACGGCAAAATTATAGACGGAAAAATGGATTGTGTTTCTATTGTGGTGATTCAGCTCATGTTATATCAGCATGCTCTAAACGCACAAAAAGGGTTGATAAATCTTTTGCCATTGGTACTCTGCAGCCTAAGTTCATTTTGTCTGTGACTCTGATTTTTTCACTGTCTTCCATTTCCGTCGATGCCTATGTGGATTCGGGCGCTGCCCTGAGTCTTATGGATTGGTCATTTGCTAAACGCTGCGGTTTTAGTCTGGAACCTCTGGAAGTTCCTATTCCTCTGAAGGGAATTGACTCTACACCATTGGCTATGAATAAACCGCAGTATTGGACACAAGTGACCATGCGCATGACTCCCGTTCATCAGGAGGTGATTCGCTTCCTTGTACTTTATAATTTACATGATGTATTAGTGCTTGGTCTGCCATGGTTACAAACTCATAATCCTGTCCTGGACTGGAAAACAATGTCTGTGTTAAGCTGGGGATGTCAGGGGGTTCATGATGATGCACCTCCGATTTCTATTGCTTCATCTACTCCTTCTGAGATCCCTGCGTTTTTGTCTGACTATAGGGATGTTTTTGAGGAGCCTAAGCTCAATTCGCTCCCTCCGCATAGAGATTGTGACTGAGCTATAGAATTGATTCCTGGCAGTAAGTTCCCTAAGGGTCGTTTATTTAATCTGTCACTGCCAGAGCATACTGCTATGCGGAATTATATTAAGGAGTCCTTGGAAAAGGGACATATTCGTCCATCTTCGTCCCCTCTGGGAGCAGGTTTTTTTTTTTGTGGCAAAAAAAGATGGTTCCCTGAGGCCTTGTATAGATTATCGCCTTCTGAATAAGATTACAGTCAAGTATCAGTATCCATTGCCATTATTGACTGATTTGTTTGCTCGCATTAAGGGGGCTAGGTGGTTCACTAAGATAGATCTTCGCGGTGCGTATAATCTGGTGCGGATAAAACAGGGTGATGAGTGGAAAACCGCATTTAATACGCCTGAGGGCCATTTTGAGTATTTGGTAATGCCTTTTGGACTCTCCAATGCTCCGTCAGTCTTTCAGTCCTTTATGCACAATATTTTCCGTGAATATCTGGATAAGTTTATGATTGTGTATTTGGATGATATTTTGGTGTTTTCTGATGACTGGGAGTCTCATGTTCTACAGGTCAGGAAGGTGTTTCAGGTTCTGCGGGCCAATTCTCTGTTTGTGAAGGGCTCAAAGTGTCTCTTCGGAGTCCAGAAGATTTCTTTTTTGGGGTACATTTTTTCTCCTTCTACTATTGAGATGGATCCCGTCAAGGTTCAGGCGATTTGTGACTGGACACAACCTACATCTGTTAAGAGCCTTCAGAAGTTCTTGGGGTTTGCTAATTTTTATCGTCGGTTCATTGCTAATTTTTCCAGTATTGTTAAACCTTTGACTGATTTGACTAAAAAGGGTGCTGATGTTGCTGATTGGTCTCCTGCGGCCGTGGGGGCCTTTCAGGAACTTAAGCGCCGGTTTTCTTCTGCTCCTGTGTTGTGTCAACCAGATGTTTCACTTCCTTTTCAGGTTGAGGTTGATGCTTCCGAGATTGAAGCGGGGGCGGTTTTGTCACAGAGAAGTTCTAATGGCTCGGTGATGAAGCCTTGTGCATTCTTCTCTAGAAAATTCTCGCCCGCCGAGCGCAATTATGATGTGGGTAATCGGGAGCTTTTGGCCATGAAGTGGGCATTTGAGGAGTGGCGTCATTGGCTTGAGGGTGCTAAACATCGTGTGGTGGTCTTGACTGATCACAAGAATCTCATTTACCTTGAGTCTGCCAGGCGTTTGAATCCTAGACAGGCTCGTTGGTCGTTGTTTTTTTTCTCGTTTCAATTTCGTGGTTTCATACCTGCCAGGTTCAAAGAATGTGAAGGCAGATGCTCTTTCCAGGAGTTTTGTGCCTGACTCTCCTGGAGACTCTGGGCCTACTGGTATCCTTAGGGATGGGGTAATATTGTCCGCCGTATCCCCAGACTTGCGACGTGCATTGCAGGAGTTTCAGGTGGATAAACCGGATCGTTGTCCGCCAGAAAGACTGTTTGTTCCGGATGATTGGACCAGTAGAGTCATCTCCGAGGTCCATTCTTCTGTGTTGGCTGGTCATCCTGGAATATTTGGTACTAGAGACTTGGTGGCCAGGTCTTTTTGGTGGCCTTCCTTGTCTAGGGATGTGCGTACCTTTGTGCAGTCTTGTGAAGTGTGTGCTCGAGCTAAGCCTTGCTGTTCTCGGGCCAGTGGGTTGTTGTTATCCTTGCCCATCCCGAAGAGGCCTTGGACGCACATTTCCATGGATTTTATTTCTGATCTCCCGGTTTCACAGAAAATGTCCGTTATCTGGGTTGTGTGTGACCGCTTTTCTAAGATGGTTCATTTGGTGCCCTTGCCTAAGTTGCCTTCCTCCTCTGAGTTGGTCCCTTTATTTTTTCAGAACGTGGTTCGTTTGCATGGGATTCCGGAGAATATCGTTTCTGACAGGGGATCCCAGTTTGTGTCTAGATTTTGGCGGACGTTTTGTGCCAAGATGGGCATTGATTTGTCTTTCTCGTCTGCATTCCATCCTCAGACGAATGGCCAGACGGAGCGAACTAATCAGACCTTGGAAACTTATTTGAGGTGTTTTGTTTCTGCTGATCAAGATGACTGGGTTGCTTTTTTGCCACTGGCCGAATTTGCTCTTAATAATCGGGCTAGTTCGGCCACGTTGGTCTCTCCTTTTTTTGTAATTCGGGGTTTCATCCTCGTTTTTCCTCTGGTCAGGTGGAGCCTTCGGATTGTCCTGGAGTGGACGTGGTGGTGGACAGGCTACATCAGATTTGGAATCAGGTGGTGGACAATTTGAAGTTATCTCAGGAGAAGACTCAGCAGTTTGCTAATCGCCGTCGCCGCGTGGGTCCCCGACTTCTTGTTGGGGATTTGGTGTGGTTGTCTTCTCGTTTTGTCCCTATGAAGGTCTCTTCTCCTAAGTTCAAGCCTCGGTTCATCGGTCCTTATAGGATCTCGGAGATTCTTAACCCTGTATCTTTTTGTTTGGATCTCCCAGCATCGTTTGCTATTCATAATGTGTTCCATCGGTCGTTGTTGCGGAGGTATGAGGTGCCCGTTGTTCCTTCGGTTGAGCCTCCTGCTCCGGTGCTGGTGGAGGGAGAATTGGAGTATGTTGTTGAGAAGATCTTGGATTCTCGTGTTTCCAGACGCAAACTCCAGTATTTGGTTAAGTGGAAGGGTTATGGTCAGGAGGATAATTCCTGGGTGGTCGCCTCCGATGTTCATGCGACTGATTTGGTCCGCGCCTTCCATAGAGCTCACCCTGATCGCCCTGGGGGTTCTCGTGAGGGTTCGGTGACCCCTCCTCAAGGGGGGGGTACTGTTGTGGATTCTGTTTGTGGGCTCCCTCTGGTGGTTACTGCTGGTACTGGGTGACTTTGGTGGGTTGCGGCCTTTGGTTTCCACCTGTCCATCAGAGGCTGGGTGGTTCCTATTTTACCTGGCCTTTCTGTCATTCCCTTGCCGGCTATCAATGTATTCAGATGTGCTCTGTTTGGTTCCTGCCTACCTGCTCCCAGATCTTTCAGGATAAGCTAAGTGCTGATTTTCAGTTGTTTGGTTTTTTTGTCCAGCTTGCTTATTATGTCTCTATGCTAGCTGGTAGCTCTAGTGGACTGAGGTTCTCCCTATGTGCCATGAGTTGGCACATGGGTTCTTGTAATCTCAGGATGGTTTTTTTGATTAGGGTTTTTTGCTGACCGCTCAGTCCCCTTTTGTATCGTTCTGCTTTCTAGTTTACAGCGGGCCTCAATTTGCTAAAACTATATATATCATCTCTATGTGTGTGCCTTCCTCTCATTTCACCGTCAATACATGTGGGGGGCAACTGTTATGACCCCAATGGCGAGGGTCTCAGAGGAACGTGGAAGTCTGCAGAATACAAAAATCCAGCTCATAGGGCAGTGGTAACTGGGTTGACCATATATCTACTCCTAACGCCAACACTAGAAGTAGCCGGGGATCATTCCTACGTTGATTCTAGATGACACGCGCCAGCCGGAGAATCTAGCTACCCCTAGTAGAGGAAAACAAAGACCTTTCTTGCCTCCAGAGAAGGGGACCCCAAAGCTGGATAGAAGCCCCCCACAAATAATGACGGTGAGGTAAGAGGAAATGACAAACACAGAAATGAACCAGGTTTAGCACAGAGAGGCCCGCTTACTGATAGCAGAATAAAGAAAGGTAACTTATATGGTCAACAAAAACCCTATCAAAATCCACACTGGAAATTCAAGAACCCCCGAACCGTCTAACGGTCCGGGGGGAGAACACCAGCCCCCTAGAGCTTCCAGCAAAGGTCAGGATATAGATTTGGAACAAGCTGGACAAAAATACAAAACCAAAACAAATAGCAAAAAGCAAAAGGCAGACTTAGCTGATATAACTGGAACCAGGATCAGTAGACAAGAGCACAGCAGACTAGCTCTGATAACTACGTTGCCAGGCATAGAACTGAAGGTCCAGGGAGCTTATATAGCAACACCCCTAACTAACGACCCAGGTGCGGATAAAAGGAATGACAGAAAAACCAGAGTCAAAAAACTAGTAACCACTAGAGGGAGCAAAAAGCAAATTCACAACAGTACCCCCCCCTTAGTGAGGGGTCACCGAACCCTCACCACGACCACCAGGGCGATCAGGATGAGCGGCATGAAAGGCACGAACTAAATCGGCCGCATGAACATCAGAGGCGACCACCCAGGAATTATCCTCCTGACCATAGCCCTTCCACTTGACCAGGTACTGAAGCCTCCGCCTGGAGAGGCGAGAATCCAAGATCTTCTCCACCACGTACTCCAACTCGCCCTCAACCAACACCGGAGCAGGAGGCTCAGCAGAAGGAACTACAGGCACAATGTACCGCCGCAACAAGGACCTATGAAATACATTGTGAATAGCAAACGACACAGGAAGATCCAGACGAAAAGATACAGGATTAAGGATTTCCAATATCTTGTAAGGCCCAATAAAACGAGGTTTAAATTTGGGAGAGGAGACCTTCATAGGAACAAAGCGGGAAGAAAGCCACACCAAATCCCCAACGCGTAGTCGGGGACCCACACCGCGGCGGCGGTTGGCAAAGCGCTGAGCCTTCTCCTGTGACAACTTCAAGTTGTCCACCACATGATTCCAGATCCGCTGCAACCTATCCACCACAGAATCCACCCCAGGACAGTCAGAAGGCTCCACATGACCTGAAGAAAAGCGAGGATGGAAACCAGAGTTGCAGAAAAAAGGCGAAACCAAGGTGGCGGAACTAGCCCGATTATTAAGGGCAAACTCAGCCAACGGCAAGAATGTCACCCAATCGTCCTGATCAGCAGAGACAAAACACCTCAAATAAGCCTCCAAAGTCTGATTGGTTCGCTCCGTCTGTCCATTAGTCTGAGGATGGAAAGTAGACGAAAACGACAAATCAATGCCCATCCTACTACAAAAGGATCGCCAGAACCTGGAAACGAACTGGGATCCTCTGTCTGACACAATATTCTCAGGGATGCCGTGCAAACGAACCACGTTCTGGAAAAACACAGGAACCAGATCGGAAGAGGAAGGCAGCTTAGGCAAAGGAACCAAATGGACCATCTTGGAGAAGCGATCACATATCACCCAGATAACGGACATGCCCTGAGATAGCGGAAGATCAGAAATGAAATCCATGGAGATATGTGTCCAAGGTCTCTTCGGGACAGGCAAGGGCAAGAGCAAACCGCTGGCACGAGAACAGCAAGGCTTAGCTCGAGCACAAGTCCCACAGGACTGCACAAATGACCGCACATCCCTTGACAAGGAAGGCCACCAAAAGGACCTGGCCACCAGATCTCTGGTGCCAAAAATTCCCGGGTGACCTGCCAACACCGAGGAATGAACCTCGGAAATGACTCTGCTGGTCCACTTATCCGGGACAAACAGTCTGTCAGGTGGACAAGACTCAGGCCTATCAGCCTGAAATCTCTGCAACACACGTCGCAGATCCGGAGAAATAGCTGACAAGATAACTCCATCTTTAAGAATACCAACAGGATCAGCGACTCCAGGAGCATCAGGCACAAAGCTTCTAGAAAGAGCATCGGCCTTCACATTCTTTGAACCTGGTAAATACGAGACAACAAAATCAAAGCGGGAGAAAAACAATGACCAGCGGGCCTGTCTCGGATTAAGGCGTTTAGCAGACTCGAGATACATCAGATTTTTGTGATCCGTCAAGACCACCACACGATGCTTAGCACCCTCGAGCCAATGATGCCACTCCTCAAATGCCCATTTCATGGCCAACAACTCCCGATTGCCCACATCATAATTTCGCTCGGCAGGCGAAAACTTCCTAGAGAAAAAGGCACAAGGTTTCATAACAGAGCAACCAGGGCCTCTCTGCGACAAAACAGCCCCTGCCCCAATCTCCGAAGCATCCACCTCAACCTGAAAGGGAAGTGAGACGTCAGGCTGGCACAAAACAGGCGCCGAAGTAAACCGGCGTTTCAACTCCTGGAAAGCCTCCACGGCAGCAGGAGCCCAGTTAGCTACATCGGAGCCCTTCTTGGTCATATCCGTCAAAGGTTTCACAATGCTAGAAAAATTAGCGATAAAACGACGGTAGAAGTTAGCGAAGCCCAAGAACTTCTGAAGACTCTTAACTGACGAGGGCTGAGTCCAATCAAGAATAGCTCGGACCTTGACTGGGTCCATCTCCACAGCAGAAGGGGAAAAAATGAACCCCAAAAAGGGAACCTTCTGTACACCAAAGAGACACTTTGAGCCCTTGACAAACAAAGAATTTTCACGCAAAATTTTAAAGACCAACCTGACCTGCTCCACATGCGAATCCCAATTATCAGAAAAAACCAAAATATCATCCAGATAAACAATCAAAAATTTATCCAGATACTTCCGGAAAATGTCATGCATAAAGGACTGAAAAACTGAAGGCGCATTGGAGAGCCCAAAAGGCATCACCAAGTACTCAAAATGACCTTCGGGCGTATTGAATGCGGTTTTCCATTCATCACCTTGCTTAATGCGCACAAGGTTGTACGCACCACGAAGGTCTATCTTGGTGAACCACTTGGCACCCTTAATCCGGGCAAACAAGTCAGACAACAGCGGCAAAGGATACTGAAATTTGACAGTGATCTTATTTAAAAGCCGATAATCAATACAAGGTCTCCAAGATCCGTCCTTTTTTGCCACAAAAAAGAATCCCGCACCAAGAGGGGAAGAAGACGGACGAATATGTCCTTTTTCCAGAGACTCCTTGATATATGAACGCATAGCGGTATGTTCTGGTACCGACAGATTAAACAGTCTTCCCTTAGGAAATTTACTGCCTGGGATCAAATCTATAGCACAGTCACAGTCCCTATGAGGAGGCAGTGCACTGGACTCAGACTCACTGAAGACATCCTGATAATCAGACAAATACTCCGGAACTTCCGAAGGCGTAGAAGAAGCAATAGACACAGGCAGGGAATCCTCATGAATACCACGACAGCCCCAACTTGAGACTGACATAGCCTTCCAGTCCAGGACTGGATTATGGGTCTGTAACCATGGCAGCCCTAAAACGACCAAATCATGCATTTTATGTAAAACCAGGAAACGTATCACCTCGCGGTGTTCAGGAGTCATGCACATGGTAACCTGAGTCCAATACTGCGGTTTATTTGCTGCCAATGGTGTAGCATCAATACCCCTAAGAGGAATAGGATTTTCTAATGGTTCAAGAGTAAATCCACAGCGCTTAGCAAATGAGAGATCCATGAGACTCAGGGCAGCACCTGAATCTACAAACGCCATGACAGGATAAGATGACAGTGAGCAAATCAAAGTTACAGACAGAATAAATTTAGGTTGCAAATTACCAACGGTGACAGGACTAACAACCTTAGCTATACGTTTAGAGCATGCTGAGATAACATGTGTAGAATCACCACAGTAGTAGCACAAGCCATTCCGGCGTCTATGAATTTTCCGCTCATTTCTAGTCAGGATTCTATCACATTGCATTAAATCAGGTGTCTGTTCAGACAACACCATGAGGGAATTTGCGGTTTTTCTATCACATTGCACCGAATTAGGTGTCTGTTCAGACAACACCATGAGGGAATTTGCGGTTTTGCGCTCCCGCAACCGCCGGTCAATTTGAATAGCCAGTGCCATAGTATCATTCAGACCTGTGGGAATGGGAAAACCCACCATAACATTCTTAATGGCTTCAGAAAGGCCATTTCTAAAATTAGCGGCCAGTGCACACTCGTTCCAATGTGTCAGCACGGACCATTTCCGAAATTTTTGGCAATACACTTCAGCCTCGTCCTGCCCCTGAGACATAGACAGCAAGGCCTTTTCTGCCTGAATCTCAAGATTGGGTTCCTCATAAAGTAAACCGAGCGCCAGAAAAAACGCATCAAGATCAGCCAATGCCGGATCTCCTGGCGCCAGCGAAAAAGCCCAATCCTGAGGGTCGCCCCGTAAGAACGAAATAACAATTTTTACTTGCTGAGCAGAATCTCCTGATGAACAGGGTCTCAGGGACAAAAACAATTTACAATTATTCACGAAATTCCTAAACTTAAACCTGTCTCCGGAAAACAGTTCAGGAATCGGTATTTTAGGTTCTGACCTAGGATTTCTGATAACATAGTCTTGTATGCCCTGCACACGAGTAGCCAGCTGGTCCACACTTGTAATCAAGGTCTGGACATTCATGTCTGCAGCAAGCATAGCCACTCTGAGGTAAAGGGGAAGGAGAAAGAAAAAAAAAAAAAAAACCTCAGAATCTTCTTTCTTATAATCCCTCTTCTGCAATGCATTAAACATTTAATACTGGCCTGGCAAACTGTTATGACCCCAATGGCGAGGGTCTCAGAGGAACGTGGAAGTCTGCAGAATACAAAAATCCAGCTCATAGGGCAGTGGTAACTGGGTTGACCATATATCTACTCCTAACGCCAACACTAGAAGTAGCCGGGGATCATTCCTACGTTGATTCTAGATGACACGCGCCAGCCGGAGAATCTAGCTACCCCTAGTAGAGGAAAACAAAGACCTTTCTTGCCTCCAGAGAAGGGGACCCCAAAGCTGGATAGAAGCCCCCCACAAATAATGACGGTGAGGTAAGAGGAAATGACAAACACAGAAATGAACCAGGTTTAGCACAGAGAGGCCCGCTTATTGATAGCAGAATAAAGAAAGGTAACTTATATGGTCAACAAAAACCCTATCAAAATCCACACTGGAAATTCAAGAACCCCCGAACCGTCTAACGGTCCGGGGGGAGAACACCAGCCCCCTAGAGCTTCCAGCAAAGGTGTTGTGAATTTGGATTCTGGGCTCCCCCGGTGGCTACTGGTGGAGTTGAGCTGGTGTTTTCGTCTTCTCTGTTCGCCTGTTCCCGTCGGGATGTGGGAGTCGCTGTATAACCTTGCTGCTCTGTTAGTTGCTTGCCGGTCAACAATGTTATCAGAAGCCTCTCTGTGCTTGTTCCTGCTCCTAGACAACTACTAGATAAGTTGGACTCTTGTCCATGTTTTGTTTTTGCATTTTTGTTCCAGTTCACAGCTGTAGTTTCGTTACTGTGTCTGGAAAGCTCTTGTGAACAGGAATTGCCACTCTGGTGTTATGAGTTAATGCCAGAGTTTTAAAGTAATTCCTGGATGGTATTTTGATAGGGTTTTCAGCTGACCATGAAAGTGTCCTTTCTGTCTTCTGCTATGTAGTAAGTGGACCTCAAATTTGCTAAACCTATTTTCATACTACGTTTGTTATTTCATCTTAATTCACCGCCAATACATGTGGGGGGCCTCTGTCTCCTTTCGGGGTATTTCTCTAGAGGTGAGCTAGGACTAATATTTTCCTCTGCTAGCATTATTTAGTCCTCCGGCTGGTGCTGGGCATCTAGAATCAACGTAGGCATGCTACCCGGCCACTGCTAGTTGTGCGTTAGGTTTAGTTCATGGTCAGCTCAGTTCCCATCTTCCAAGAGCTAGTTCCTATATATGCTGATGCTATGTTCTCTTGCCATTGAGAACATGACAGTTTGACCGGCCCACAAAGTGTTAATTGTTTGGGCTGAAGCAGGAGAAAACGAAGTGTTTAAGGGAATTTTTTTTTTTTTTTCCCCCTCAGAGTTTTGCTGCCTAGCCCTTAATTGCTGTCTAGCTGCTTCTTACCTCCTCTTAACCCTTGAATGGCTCTGTGTCCACCTGTTTGTAATGGATCTTCAGAGTGTAACTGCAGGTTTGAATAATCTCGCCACGAAGGTACAAAATTTGCAAGACTTTGTTTGTCATGCACCTGTATCTGAGCCGAGAATTCCTTGGCCGGAATTATTCTCGGGGAATAGATCTGGGTTTCAGAATTTTCGAAATAATTGCAAATTATTTTTGTCCCTGAAATTTCGCTCTGCCGGAGACCCTGCACAGCAGGTCAGGATTGTGATTTCCTTGCTCCGGGGCGACCCTCAAGACTGGGCTTTTTCATTGACACCAGGGGATCCTGCGTTGCTCAATGTGGATGCGTTTTTTCTGGCCTTGGGGTTGCTTTATGACGAACCTCATTTGGAGCTTCAGGCAGAAAAAACTTTGATGTCCCTATTTCAGGGGCAAGATGAAGCGGAAATTTACTGTCAAAGATTCCGTAAATGGTCTGTGCTTACTCAGTGGAATGAGTGCGCCCTGGCGGCGACTTTCAGAGAGGGTCTCTCTGATGCCATTAAGGATGTTATGGTGGGGTTCCCTGTGCCTGCGGGTCTGAATGAGTCCATGACAATGGCTATTCAGATCGATAGGCGTTTGCGGGAGCGCAAACCAGTGCACCATCTGGCGGTGTCCACTGAGAAGTCGCCAGAGAGTATGCAGTGTGATAGAATTCTGTCCCGAAGCGAGCGGCAGAATTTTAGACGGAAAAATGGGTTGTGTTTCTATTGTGGTGATTCTACTCATGTTATATCAGCATGCTCTAAGCGCACTAAAAAGCTTGATAAATCTGTTTCCATTTGCACCTTACCGTCTAAGTTTATTCTATCTGTGACCTTGATTTGCTCTTTGTCATCTATTACCACGGACGCCTATGTCGACTCTGGCGCCGCTTTGAGTCTTATGGATTGGTCCTTTGCCAAACGCTGTGGGTATGATTTAGAGCCTTTGGAGACTCTTATTCCTCTGAAGGGGATTGACTCCACCCCATTGGCTAATAATAAACCACAATACTGGACACAAGTAACTATGCGTATTAATCCGGATCACCAGGAGATTATTCGCTTTCTGGTGCTGTATAATCTACATGATGATTTGGTGCTAGGATTGCCTTGGCTGCAATCTCACAACCCAGTCCTCGACTGGAGAGCTATGTCTGTGTTGAGCTGGGGATGTAAGGGGGCTCATGGGGATGTACCTGTGGTTTCCATTTCATCATCTATTCCCTCTGAAATTCCTGAGTTCCTGTCTGACTATCGTGACGTCTTTGAAGAATCCAAGCTTGGTTCATTACCTCCGCACCGAGAGTGCGATTGTGCCATAGATTTAATCCCGGGTAGTAAATACCCAAAGGGTCGTTTATTTAATCTGTCTGTGCCTGAACATGCTGCTATGCGAGAATATATAAAGGAGTCCTTGGAAAAGGGACATATTCGTCCATCGTCATCTCCCTTAGGAGCCGGTTTTTTCTTTGTGTCAAAAAAAGACGGCTCTTTGAGACCATGTATCGATTATCGGCTTTTGAATAAAATCACTGTAAAATATCAATACCCATTGCCGTTGCTGACTGATTTGTTTGCTCGCATAAAGGGGGCCAAGTGGTTCTCTAAGATTGACCTTCGTGGGGCGTATAATTTGGTGCGAATCAGACAGGGGGATGAGTGGAAAACCGCATTTAATACGCCCGAGGGCCACTTTGAGTATTTAGTGATGCCTTTTGGTCTTTCAAATGCTCCGTCAGTTTTCCAGTCCTTTATGCATGATATTTTTCGCGATTATTTGGATAAATTTATGATTGTGTATCTGGATGATATTCTGATTTTTTCGGATGACTGGGACTCTCATGTCCAGCAAGTCAGGAGGGTTTTCCAGGTTTTGCGGTCTAATTCTTTGTGTGTGAAGGGTTCTAAGTGTGTTTTTGGGGTACAGAGGATTTCCTTTTTGGGATATATTTTTTCTCCCTCTTCCATTGAAATGGATCCTGTCAAGGTTCAAGCTATTTGTGATTGGACGCAGCCCTCTTCTCTTAAGAGTCTTCAGAAATTTTTGGGCTTTGCTAACTTTTATCGTCGATTTATTGCTGGTTTTTCGGATATTGCTAAGCCATTGACCGATTTGACTAAGAAGGGTGCTGATGTTGCTGATTGGTCCCCTGACGCTGTGGAGGCCTTTCGGGAGCTTAAGCGCCGTTTTTCCTCTGCCCCTGTGTTGCGTCAGCCTGATGTTGCTCTACCTTTTCAGGTTGAGGTCGACGCTTCTGAGATCGGAGCTGGGGCAGTGTTGTCGCAGAAAAGTTCTGACTGCTCCGTGATGAGGCCTTGTGCCTTCTTTTCCCGTAAATTTTCGCCCGCTGAGCGGAATTATGATGTTGGGAATCGGGAGCTTTTGGCCATGAAGTGGGCTTTTGAGGAGTGGCGCCATTGGCTTGAGGGGGCCAGACATCAGGTGGTGGTATTGACTGACCACAAAAACTTGATTTATCTTGAGACCGCCAGGCGCCTGAATCCTAGACAGGCGCGCTGGTCATTATTTTTCTCTCGGTTTAATTTTGTGGTGTCATACCTACCGGGTTCTAAGAATGTTAAGGCGGATGCCCTTTCTAGGAGTTTTGAGCCTGACTCGCCTGGTAACTCTGAGCCCACAGGTATCCTTAAGGATGGAGTGGTATTGTCAGCCGTTTCTCCAGACCTGCGGCGGGCCTTGCAGGAGTTTCAGGCGGATAGACCGGATCGTTGCCCACCTGATAAACTGTTTGTTCCTGATGATTGGACCAGTAGAGTCATCTCTGAGGTTCATTCTTCTGCGTTGGCAGGTCATCCTGGCATTTTTGGTACCAGGGATTTGGTGGCAAGGTCCTTCTGGTGGCCTTCCCTGTCACGAGATGTGCGAGGCTTTGTGCAGTCTTGTGACGTTTGTGCTCGGGCCAAGCCTTGTTGCTCTCGGGCTAGTGGATTATTGTTGCCCTTGCCCATTCCTAAGAGGCCTTGGACGCACATCTCGATGGATTTTATTTCAGATCTGCCTGTTTCTCAGAAGATGTCTGTCATCTGGGTGGTGTGTGACCGTTTCTCTAAGATGGTCCATTTGGTTCCTCTGCCCAAGTTGCCTTCTTCTTCCGAGTTGGTTCCTCTGTTTTTTCAAAATGTTGTTCGTTTGCATGGTATTCCTGAGAATATCATTTCTGACAGAGGGACCCAATTCGTGTCTAGATTTTGGCGGGCATTCTGTGCTAGGATGGGCATAGATTTATCTTTTTCGTCCGCTTTCCATCCTCAGACGAATGGCCAGACCGAGCGGACTAATCAGACCCTGGAGACATATCTGAGGTGTTTTGTGTCTGCTGACCAGGATGATTGGGTTGCTTTTTTGCCATTGGCAGAGTTCGCTCTCAATAATCGGGCCAGCTCTGCCACTTTGGTGTCCCCGTTTTTCTGTAATTCGGGGTTTCATCCTCGATTTTCCTCTGGTCAGGTGGAATCTTCGGATTGTCCTGGAGTGGATGCTGTGGTGGAGAGATTGCATCAGATCTGGGGGCAGGTGGTGGACAATTTGAGGTTGTCCCAGGAGAAGACTCAGTTTTTTGCCAACCGCCACCGTCGTGTTGGTCCTCGGCTTTGTGTTGGGGATTTGGTGTGGTTGTCTTCTCGTTTTGTCCCTATGAGGGTCTCTTCTCCTAAGTTTAAGCCTCGGTTCATCGGCCCGTATAAGATATTGGAGATTCTTAACCCTGTTTCCTTCCGTTTGGACCTCCCTGCATCCTTCTCTATTCATAACGTTTTTCATCGGTCATTATTGCGCAGGTATGAGGTACCGGTTGTGCCTTCCGTTGAGCCTCCTGCTCCGGTGTTGGTTGAGGGTGAGTTGGAGTACGTTGTGGAGAAAATCTTAGACTCTCGTGTTTCCAGACGGAGACTCCAGTATCTGGTCAAGTGGAAGGGATACGGCCAGGAGGATAATTCTTGGGTGAATGCATCTGATGTTCATGCCTCTGATCTGGTTCGTGCCTTTCATAGGGCCCATCCTGATCGCCCTGGTGGTTCTGGTGAGGGTTCGGTGCCCCCTCCTTGAGGGGGGGGTACTGTTGTGAATTTGGATTCTGGGCTCCCCCGGTGGCTACTGGTGGAGTTGAGCTGGTGTTTTCGTCTTCTCTGTTCACCTGTTCCCGTCGGGATGTGGGAGTCGCTGTATAACCTTGCTGCTCTGTTAGTTGCTTGCCGGTCAACAATGTTATCAGAAGCCTCTCTGTGCTTGTTCCTGCTCCTAGACAACTACTAGATAAGTTGGACTCTTGTCCATGTTTTGTTTTTGCATTTTTGTTCCAGTTCACAGCTGTAGTTTCGTTACTGTGTCTGGAAAGCTCTTGTGAACAGGAATTGCCACTCTGGTGTTATGAGTTAATGCCAGAGTTTTAAAGTAATTCCTGGATGGTATTTTGATAGGGTTTTCAGCTGACCATGAAAGTGTCCTTTCTGTCTTCTGCTATGTAGTAAGTGGACCTCAAATTTGCTAAACCTATTTTCATACTACGTTTGTTATTTCATCTTAATTCACCGCCAATACATGTGGGGGGCCTCTGTCTCCTTTCGGGGTATTTCTCTAGAGGTGAGCTAGGACTAATATTTTCCTCTGCTAGCATTATTTAGTCCTCCGGCTGGTGCTGGGCATCTAGAATCAACGTAGGCATGCTACCCGGCCACTGCTAGTTGTGCGTTAGGTTTAGTTCATGGTCAGCTCAGTTCCCATCTTCCAAGAGCTAGTTCCTATATATGCTGATGCTATGTTCTCTTGCCATTGAGAACATGACACAAAGGTCAGGATATAGATTTGGAACAAGCTGGACAAAAATACAAAACCAAAACAAATAGCAAAAAGCAAAAGGCAGACTTAGCTGATATAACTGGAACCAGGATCAGTAGACAAGAGCACAGCAGACTAGCTCTGATAACTACGTTGCCAGGCATAGAACTGAAGGTCCAGGGAGCTTATATAGCAACACCCCTAACTAACGACCCAGGTGCGGATAAAAGGAATGACAGAAAAACCAGAGTCAAAAAACTAGTAACCACTAGAGGGAGCAAAAAGCAAATTCACAACAGGCAACTATATCTTTTGGGGTTCATTCCGCTGGAGGCAAGTGAGGTCTTTATTTTCTCTGCAGTGCTAGTTAGCTCTTAGGCTGGTGCGTGGCGTCTAGAACCAACGTAGGCACGCTCCCTGGCTATCTCTAGTTGCGTTTGTCAGGCGTAGGGCAGCGGTCAGCCCAGGTTCCATCACCCTAGAGCTCGTCCGTAATTTATTTGTACTTTGCTTGTCCTGTGCTATCCCTAGCCATTGGGATTCGTGACAGATTCTACCTTGCCATATAAATGTAGACTATTAGCCCCTGAGAGGATTCTCGAATTGAATAGGTCTCAGCAATGAGAATCACCTTAATGTGGCTGCCGGGTACACATGAATTGGCCACTTTATGCGCTAAGTATTCTCAATTTTCTTCTTTAATCTAGAGCAGTAATGTAATTCAAATTTCATATATCTCATGTTTGCATGCTGTAGTGCTACAGAGGGCTACTTTATTTTGTTAGCCATACACAACTACCCCCCTCTTTCCTTGGTGTGAAAGAAAACAGACTGAGGGCGATTTAGGAGCTCAACAAGTGCATGGCCCCGACGTCTTCACCATTAGAAGTAATCAAGGGAACAGGGATAGATAGGGAACCTATAGCCTGAAGGACAGGGAAGGAGCCCCTGGTCCCGGGATATTTGGCAACAGAGTTGTGACAATGGTCAAAAGTATGTGTGCGAAAAAAAAGAGGACAGAATTTCAGGAAAATAACATCTTGCCTACCATTAAGCATGGGGGTAGATCAATCATGCTTTAGGGTTGAGTTACATTTCACAGGTAGAGGGAAGAATTGGTTCAATGAAATTTTAACAAATTCTTAATACAGATATAACACCATCTGTAAAAAAGCTGAAAATGAAGAGAGGAAGAGGATGGCTTCTACAAATGGATAACACACGTCACAGTCTACAATAGACAACCTCAAAAGGTGCATGCTGAAGGATTTACAATGGCCCTCACAGTCCCCTGATCTGAACATCAACAACATCTTAAGAGGTATGGGGTTGATCAGCATCCGTGGTGATCATAGATTTTATTTCGACATTAAAAAAAAACATCACTATGATACATAAACTACTCTATGGTGTATGAAATCCTGAATCATCCTTCTTAAAGAAGCAAATTGAGATGCATAAATCAGAAAAAAAAAAAAAAACACCATTAGAGGAAAAACCTCCACTATACTAAACAAAAAAACACCAGAAAACAGGCAGAGATGCTTACCTGTTCAAGGCCTCCAACAATTGCACTAACCAGGGTGCACCAGGCCCAAATAGAGATAGCAAATACACAGGTGCAAATAATACCTATGCAGCCAACCTACAGTCAGGAATTGGCCGCTTGGAGCACCCGTGCAAAAAATAGTCTGTATGTGGCATGTTCACACAGGAATGCAAAGTATATGGTGCAAAGCCTATTAATGACGCCACACCATATGTATAGCTGGCTAACCATGATGCATCCTGTGTGAACAGAGGCCACAGTGTACAGAGCCATCTAGGGCCCAGACGCACCCTGGAAAAATATAGTGCAATTGTTGGAGGCCTTGAACAGGTAAGCATCTCTGCCTGTTTTCTGGTGTTTTTTTTGTTTAGTATAGTGGAGGTTTTTCCTCTAATGGTTTTTTTTTTTTTTTTTTAGATTAGGACTGCCAAGATACAAGGACCCTTGACGTGGGTTGGCAGCTTCAATATTGTGGCCATAATATCAACCAATACCTTGCATACATTGTTATGTTTTTGGTGCACTGTATATTTTTCCAGGGTGCGTCTGGGCCCTAGATGGCTCTGTACACTGTGGCCTCTGTTCACACAGGATGCATCATGGTTAGCCCGCTATACATATGGCGTCATTAATAGGCTTTGCACCATATACTTTGCATTCCTGTGTGAACATGCCACATACAGACTACTTTTTTTTGCACGGGTGCTCCAAGCGGCCAATTCCTGACTGTAGGTTGGCTGCATAGGTATTATTTGCACCTGTGTATTTGCTATCTCTATTTGGGCCTGGTGCACCCTGGTTAGTGCAATTGTTGGAGGCCTTGAACAGGTAAGCATCTCTGCCTGTTTTCTGGTGTTTTGATGCATAAATCAGTGCAGATCTCTGCAGGATACAGCGCAGCAGTTTGCGTATTCTAGTGCATTTATTATACATACTATTATTGTAATCCAAAACTTCGGGGTATTACACTAATGTCCGCTCTTATCAGCCTGTTTCCATGTTAGTTTTCAATTATCCTGAGCAATGGTTCTCTGTCCTCAGCATAATTCCACGTGCAAACAATTATCATGAGCTATTGTCTGCTGTTGTCAGCCATTTATTAATTATATCACTTTTAATATTCTTAAGCTATTGTCTGCTGCTATCAGCCTTTTTCCTTTTATCACACTCATCTCCATGTTACCCTCGCATGTCCGCCAGACAAAAAAAATATTTGATTTTCTCATTTTTTTCATGATGCTTTTAGATACTTTTTATTTCTTCATTTATTCACATCAGAGAGAGTGAGGCCTAAGAAAAGGTTTGTCCTGAATACACGGGACACATTATCTGTGTAATCAGGAGCGATCAGAATATCCTCTGAGCTGTCAGTTCTCCAGTAATTCCCGGCCTATTGCATTTACTACTTGTCCTGATGGCGGCCATTTTCCAGCAGGAATCCTGTGTAATGTTTTATTATATCAGTGACCCAGAGACGAGTAATATGAGGAGACACATAACGATGGATGGAGCGGCTTCATCCTCAGTGGTGACCGGTATCTGGCCCGATGTGACATCACTCGTGTTCCGCTCCTCGTGATGTCACAGTGCGACCACCATTGTGATGTCCTGACTGTGGCTATAAGGAGGGACGCTCCGGAACAAGGCTTTGTCTGGAGAGGCTGACTGTGGACTACACAAGAAGCGATATTTTCCTCCAGGCTAAAATGCTGTTTCGAGTTCTTCTATTGCTGAGTGTGCTATTAGCACCTGTGGAGGGCGCTCCTACCAACACCCGCCCCCGTGATCCCAGGGCCGTGATCCCTGCAGGTAAGAGCTTTACCGGATATCCACCCAATATGGAGGTATTGGTCAGATGATACCTGTCATGGAGGGTTCTTCATATGTGACTTGTGATGTTCAGAGTCTTCTCATGTGATCTTCATCTTTTCTCCCTTAGATCACTATAGTATGTTTAATATTCCTGCTGCCGTCTGCTTCTTCTCTGGATTCCTCTTTGGTGTCATCTGTACCATCATATTTGGGTAAGTCTCACAATGATTTCTGGGCGACATGGGGGTCTGCATAAGAAATCTCACATCTTCAGGTCATCACACGAGTCAGTGCCGGGTACAACCTCGTGTAGACGCTTAGCGGCTCCTACACTGGGTCTGACCTGCCGGGAGCACAATGGACGATTCTGTATTCCGGAAATGACTGCAGAAAGGGACCAATAAAATAGATGGAGGACAATATATCTCATCATAGCACTGTGCAGAATGTAGAGATGGATTACTGTATAATGTCACTTCTGTTTATCATTTTACAGACATATAAAGAAGAATTTCCGTAGAGAAGTGACAAGACAAGATGGCGTGGACGCTGACATAAAGAGTCGGGCTGCTCCTAGCGGTAAGTGCGGCCGTCACCGACCTCACAGGGATATCTCTGTACAGACAGATACTTCTTGGAGGCTTTTATATTACATGGACCCAGTCCACATTGTAAAGTCGGAGAATTACTCTAGTGACATCTGTGTCATCTCTTTCATTACATGATATTTATTTATAAAGTAAAAATAATCTCTTCATAGATCTTGTATGTGACTATACCATAGCGATAGAAGAAACAATCTAGAAGAAATATAGAAGTTTTTCCTTTTGAATTGATTTCAATGTTCTGTGTTACAGGAGAACCTGAGGATGAAACAACTATCATACATGATGATGCTCCTCATGGACCCATCATACATGATGATGCTCCTCATGGACCCATGGCTGAACCGAGAGATGTCCACAAAGACACCAACATCTCTTCGCCTGGCCCCCATTATGTTGTGACCGATATTGACCCATATGAGGATATGATCATCTCCTCTGACAGTAAGTTTTAGGCTTTTATTACATGTACTATAACACGTATTTCACAGAAAAAAAAACTACCTAATAAAAAAAAAACTCTAAAAGAATCATGGTGGTAAGTTCACACTGGTGATTGGGTCCTTCAATCTTTAAGCTTTACAGTACAGTTTAGAGGTAACAAAAGTTGTAAAATATTAATATTGTTTATGAAATATCTAAAATCTTGTATTCTAACAATGCTAATTTCATTGTTTTGTGTTACAGAAGAACAAGAGGATGAAATACCTATTGTAATTGATGATGCTCCTCATGGACCCATGGCTGAACAGAGAGACACCAACATCTCTACACCTGGTCCTGATTATGTCATAATCACTATCGACCCGTATGATGATGAGATCATCTCCTTTGACAGTAAGTATCAGGCTTTTATTACATGCACTGAAACATGTATTTCACAGAAAAAAAACCTGCCTAATAATAAAAATCTCTAAAAGGAGCATGTCGCAGACCAAATCCTTACAAAAATGTTACTCTGGGGGCTGGGTCCATCTATTTTCATTAATAACTGTACCACTTAGAGATGATAAAACCTGCACAATATGAATGTATCTAAGAAATATATAGAAGCTTTAATTTATTAATTCTAATTTCAATGTTCTGTGTTACAGAAGAACAAGAGGATGAAATCATGAATGTAAATGATGATGCTCCTCATGGACCGATGGCCGAAAAGAGAGAAGTCCTCAAAAAGACCAACATCTCTACGCCTGGTCCTGGGTATGTGATCATCAATATGGACCTGGATGAGGATGAGATCATCTCTTCTGACAGTAAGTTCTCAGGCTTTTATAAAGAGTTTAACAGAAAAAAAATTGTCTCTAAAAGAAGAATGTAGGTAATCTGCCCTATAAATAGAGATCACGCTGGAGGTCGGGTCGCTCTATCTTCAAACTTTACAGTACCGTTTAGAGGTTACAAAACTTGTATAATATTAATATTCTTAATAATGATAATTCTAATCATAATGATAATGTCATTGTTTTGTGTTACAGAAGAACAAGAGGATGAAATAACTATTGTAAATAATGATGCTCCTCAAGGACCGATGGCCGAAAAGAGAGCAAACACCAACATCTCTACGCCTGGTCTTGGTTGTGTCATAATCGATAAGGATCTGGATGAGGATGTGATCATCTCCTCTGACAGTAAGTTCTCAGGCTTTTATAAAAGGTGTTTATAAAAACAAATCAGTCTAATAATAAAAAAAAAATCTGTAATAGAAGCATGTGGGTGAATGAACCCTATACATAGAGGTAACTTATGGTTTGGTCCCTCTATTTTCATACTGTACTGTGCCATTTAGAGGTTTTAAAACCTGCTTGGTAGTAACAAACAGATAGAAACTATTATTTTATTAATGATAATTTCAATGTTGAACCTTACAGAAGAACAAGAGGATGAAATAACTAACGGAAATGACGATGCTCCTCGTGGACCTATGGCCGAAAATAGAGATGTCCTCGAAAACATCAACATCTCTACACCAAGACCTGATTATGTAATCATCAATATGGACCTGGACGAGGATGTGGTCATCTATTCTGACAGTAAGTTTACTTTCTTGTTCACCTTGATAAAAAGAATAATTACTACCATAAATATCATCAGTACGTCTAACTTACATAAAATGAATAAATTAAAATCTACCAATCTTTTAATCACTTTCTTTTACAGAACAAGAGGACGGAGAACATATTCCACCACCTCTGTCTACAACTCCACTACCTCTGTGTCCTCCTCCGTATACTACTCTGCCTCTTGAACATTTTGATGACGATCTTGGCCTGGCCAAAGACATGGAGAAATGTAAAGTCTTCATGGAGCTTATCCTTAAGGAACGTCTGGCCTACTATGCCAGCCAAAACCTAATGTAAGTCCTTAGGGCTCCTGTGAATTTTTATGATATATGTTATATTTTAGTATTAACAAGCAATAGGATAAATAATTAGACATTGGGCACTAACGTCCTAAACGTTGACAGCATTCTTTTTCCTTATGGCGTCTAAATCATCAGTCTGTGAGCCATGAGACTACATGAGAAAGGCTGTTGTCATTCTAGACTCACCAATAGAATACAATGTAAATTATCTTTAATACATCACAATATATAACAAAAATGGACGATCATTCGAACAAGAGTCGGTGATCAAGGCATAAACAATAAGATGAATATTTTATCATGATCACATTATGCATATAAAGCAATACTGGGGTAAAATGTAAATGTAATAATTCACAAAAGCTGATGGAGCGATAAAAAGTGCTCAATATCAACAATTACATTTACATCCAGGTGCCATAACCAATATTCAGCCTTATTAATGCGCAGAACTCAGAAGAAAAAGTCACGTCAGTGCCAAGTACGTTTAGACATGCTGTAGTACCAGAAATGCCAGCCATCACATCAACCTGACAGTGGCTTCACCATCACAGCTTTTTCAGGAGTTATAGGAAACGGTGTGCAGCGCTGTATATGTACTATATGTACCACGAGAGAGGGATTCCTAGAAAACTGTAATCTAATAACACAAGAACAAACAATAATAGTCAGGGTACTATTCCTATCACAGCAATGATCAGGTGTAGAACATACCTGAACATTGAGATGAAATAATGCCACTATATATTACATAGCACTGTATTATAATCTACAGATAATGGACGACATGTAAACTTCTTCTGTTGCCCCACTCATTATAATCTGTCACCATGTATATATATATTAATCTTTACTGTCTTGCTGATTTTGTAACATATATTTTCCAGGTGAGGCAGAGCGGGGTCTCGCTGTGTTCCCACAAGGAATATGGGATCCAGCTGGAGATGACAACTTTACATCAACAAGACGAGGCAGATTCCGGGCTCGGTCTCTGTCCTCAACCACTGGATACGACGTTTTCTGGACTTTAAGCAGCTAGACGCACTCACAGAAGAAGTGGGTTTCCTTCTGCAAGACGAGACAGATTCCGGGCTCGGTCTCTGATCTCAACCACTGGATACGACGTTTTCTGGACTTTAAGCAGCTAGACGCACTCACAAAACAAGTGGGTTTCCTTCTGCAAGACGAGACAGATTCCGGGCTCGGTCTCTGATCTCAACGACTGGAAACGACGTTTTCTGGACTTTAAGCAGCTAGATGCACTCACAGAAGAAGTGGGTTTCCTTCTGCAAGACGAGACAGATTCCGGGCTCGGTCTCTGATCTCAACCACTGGATACGACGTTTTCTGGACTTTAAGCAGCTAGACGCACTCACAGAAGAAGTGGGTTTCCTTCTGCAAGACGAGACAGATTCCGGGCTCGGTCTCTGATCTCAACCACTGGATACGACGTTTTCTGGACTTTAAGCAGCTAGACGCACTCACAAAACAAGTGGGTTTCCTTCTGCAAGACGAGACAGATTCCGGGCTCGGTCTCTGATCTCAACCACTGGATACGACGTTTTCTGGACTTTAAGCAGCTAGATGCACTCACAGAAGAAGTGGGTTTCCTTCTGCAAGACGAGACAGATTCCGGGCTCGGTCTCTGATCTCAACCACTGGATACGACGTTTTCTGGACTTTAAGCAGCTAGACGCACTCACAGAAGAAGTGGGTTTCCTTCTGCAAGACGAGACAGATTCCGGGCTCGGTCTCTGATCTCAACCACTGGATACGACGTTTTCTGGACTTTAAGCAGCTAGATGCACTCACAGAAGAAGTGGGTTTCCTTCTGCAAGACGAGACAGATTCCGGGCTCGGTCTCTGATCTCAACCACTGGATACGACGTTTTCTGGACTTTAAGCAGCTAGATGCACTCACAGAAGAAGTGGGTTTCCTTCTGCAAGACGAGACAGATTCCGGGCTCGGTCTCTGATCTCAACCACTGGATACGACGTTTTCTGGACTTTAAGCAGCTAGATGCACTCACAGAAGAAGTGGGTTTCCTTCTGCAAGACGAGACAGATTCCGGGCTCGGTCTCTGATCTCAACGACTGGAAACGACGTTTTCTGGACTTTAAGCAGCTAGACGCACTCACAAAACAAGTGGGTTTCCTTCTGCAAGATAAGACAGATTCCGGGCTCGGTCTCTGATCTCAACCACTGGAAACGACGTTTTCTGGGCTTTAAGCAGCTAGATGCACTCACAGGAGAAGTGGGTTTCCTTCTGCAAGACAAGACAGATTCCGGGCTCGGTTTCTGATCTCAACAACTGAATACGACATTTTCTGGACATTCCGCAGCTAGACGCACTCACAGAACAAGTGGGTTTCCTTCTGCAAGACGAGACAGATTCCGGGCTCGGTCTCTGATCTCAACAACAGAATACAACGTTTTCTGGACTTTAAGCAGGTAGACGCACTCACAGAAGAAGTGGGTTTCCTTCTGCAAGACGAGACAGATTTCAGGCTCGGTCTCTGATCTCAAACACTGGATACGACGTTTTCTGGGCTTTAAGCAGCTAGATGCACTCACAGAACAAGTGGGTTTCCTTCTGCAAGACGAGACAGATTCCGGGCTCGGTCTCTGATCTCAACCACTGGATACGACATTTTCTGGACTTTACGCACCTAGATGTACTCACATATTAAGTGAAGTACCTACTGCACACGAGACAGATTCCAGGCTTGGTCTCTGTTCTCATCAGTGGATTAAACAGTTGATGGACTTTCTGCAGCTAGATGTAATAACGAATCAAGTGAGTTACCTACTGCACCATGACACAGATTCCGGGCTCGGTCTCTGTTCCCATCAATGAACATCTACAGCGTAAGGGAAGGGCAGTCCTTCAGCCAAGGTTCCATAGAGGTTTCCTCCACCGGGGGTTTTTCCTCTCCTCAGCGCTGAAGGTCGACTCTTCGTGAGTCAATGCCCCTTTGTCATCATTATTATCAGGCACTTTTGAAGATTATTGCCCTGACTTCTAATGGGAACTTCTACATTACCCACCTTTAAAGAAGTTAATAAAGAAGTCAATAAATCATATGTAGCAGTGTATCTGTGCCTCTATCGATCCTTACAATACAGCAGAATATGTACAACACTGTGAGGAGGGAATATTTTATGTAACATTAAACACATGGCGGCTTACTGTATATTCGTGTTTTCTCACAATCAAACTTATTTGCCACAAATTTAACATTCCTCATTAATCGTGTCCATCTTCTTCGGCCTGTTTCACAATGGGGCTGATACCAGTACGACCAGGACGTTAATGTCACTGCACACCATACAGTTATGGCGCACATCATGATATCAGAACATTACGACTTGTCTCGCCCAAGGACTAGTTATTACCTCTGGGGACGCACATCAGTGGCAACTGCTCCGCGATGGCACGGCTCGAAGAAATGTCAGAGGCCTGGCCAAGCTGGAAATTCCAACCGAGGAAGCAGAAGAGAGAAGATGCTTGCAACCGGAGAAGGCGAAAGAAACTTTTGCCGGCATTCTATGGTTCAGCAAAATGGTTGCTGCCGCTGTCAGCCATAATGCTCAATTTGAGGGGAACAAATTGCAGGTATCTGTATTCTGGAGGAGTTGAATTCTCTAATCTCCACTGAATATTCTTTAGGATACAACGATTATGAGTCTCACACTAAGCACATCACTACACCGTGATGGTAAGTGTATGAGCTGGAAAGCAATAGAAATGAGCACGTTCTTGTAATAATATACAGTACATGCAGTGCTTTATATGATGAGAAAGGCATTTGTGGTTTACCACCTTATCAATCCCCCGACTATTCTATGCTGCTTTAAGTCATTGTAGATAAATTATACCTTGTGTTCTATAAATGTAAACACAAGGAATACAGAGCAAGCAGAAGATTTGAAACCATAAGACCATGGTGGAAGAAACAGGTCAGCAAAATATAAATAACAATCTGCTAGCTATGGATATAGTAGGACAACACCATGCTGAAACAGCAAAAAACAACCAATGAAAAAAATGGTGCAAGATATCCAAGTATAAAAAGATATAAACTTTATTAAATAAATTTACAAATATAACAAGGAAAAATGACAATAGTGGGTAAAACGGCCAAATAGCCACCGTAAACCGCATGGAAACACAAGACCGCTCCTCATATATAGCAATGCATGGTATGCAGAGACAGGGATTCTCCCATATAGTGATGAGATCTACTGCAGCATATAGACAGATTGCTATTAACTAGAGTGAACAAATACAGCGTGTAAGTACATGGTTAATAACAACGGGGACATACCCAAGATGTAACTGAGGAGAGGACACGGCTCCAGCTCACCCCAACGCGCGTTTCGGCGATCCTTCTTCAGGGGGTGTCATTGTAGGTAAATTATACCTTGTGTTCTATAAATCAAGTAAGTGCCCTACAGCCATTAGTGTCAATCCAAAATCTTAAATTCACACTTCTGAATCCTCACATCGCGCACTGTCAGGATTCTCAGGCGATCATGTGATCACAAGTATGCGATTTCCACACCTCCGGCCACATTTCGACTAGACATGCTTGGCTTTGCCCAATTTTCTCACTTGTATTGAGCTCAACCACGCACAGTTGGTAGGTGATCACATCTATGAAAGTCACATACTTGTAGTCAGATGATCGCCCACTCCCAGCACAGAGAACTTCATAGCGCACGATGCACACACTGGGAGGATTCAGAAGTCACCAGTCAAATAGAGTGATCACAAACTTTATCCTCAACACCTTTAACGAAACCCACTGTAGTAGGACTGATGTCACCAGAATACAGTGGCCATATAATGGATATATCAGTTCTACACCAGTACTTTGCAGACCATATATGCTACAACTTCTTAAATTCATAGTTCTGAATGCTCACAGCATGCACTGTCAGGATTCTCCAGTGCCGGGAGCAGAGGTCATGTGACTGCAAGGATTTCCACAATTCCGGCCAGAAGCCTACATAGAAATCATGTTGCACTATAGCGGAAGTTCTAATTAGACCCCCAAATGAACAAAAAAAAAAAAAATATTTGTTTGGGTCACAGAAGAGCATGTGTCACAACTTTACAGTCCTTACAAAGCAATTTTCCTCCTACTGAAGCCCTAGATTCCCCTTTCAAAGTATAATGCCAACAAAATGATACACAAACAATGTATGACACCCCCACAGTGACTTCTTCCACAGTACCCTTCACAAGAACAGTAGGATGACCATACTGTAGACCACCTCAAGACCCCCATTAAAGTATTGTGACCATAATACAGTACGATCCCTAACGTTGACCCCAACATAGCCCTCCAAGCAGTATAATGGGCCCCACATATAGTATAACAGCCCCACAACTCACCACACTGTTTAATGGCCCCACTAGGCATCCAAACAGTATAATGCCACACATACAGCCTCCCACACAGTATGAGGGACCCCATTTAAACCTTCACATTGTATAATTGCTTGCATACAGTATAATGGCACAAACACAGCTCTCCAAATATTATAAAGGCTCCAATATAGCGCTCAAAATATTATAATAGCCCCTCACACAGCCCTCATTAAGGTATAATGGGCCCTATAGTCCTCCATGTAGTATACTGCACCCCATAATTCTCCATTGTAGTATAATTCACCCCATAGTATAAAGCACTACCCATAGTCCTCCATATAGCATAATGCACTCTCCAGAGCCTTCAGTACACTATGAGCTCCTCATAGTACTACACATAGTAAACATCCCAAAGTTCTCCAAACAGTATATTGCATCCCAAAGTCCTCCAAACAGTATAATACACTCTCTATAGTCCTCCGTATAGTATAATGTACCGCCCATAGTTCTCCAAAGCGAGAGACTTGTGAACACCTAAACCATGGCTTACCAAAATCACCCGTGTTGGTGCTCTGGGAATCAGTTGCCTGCCTTGTGTCTCTGGCCACCCCACTGCCTCTTCCTGCCTTTGAGCATTGTTACATGCAATGTCCCCATGTCTATGTTGAAATGGGCAGGGCGAGAGGCCAAAATCTATAATGTAAATGTGAACAGCTCTTCGGAGTGTCCAAGTGTGGGATCACTTGTTTCTGGGCACTTGGCATGGTGGGAGGAAGGAGGATCAGGGTGAGGATTATGTGGTCCAGAATCATGGCCACATAGACTCGACCATGCTGTAGACAGGGTGGTGCTGGCAAAGTGACTGGAAGCATTATCTACTATTCATCCAACAACATTTTCACAATGGTCTGGTTTCAAGAGTGGTGTACAGCGCATCCCTACAAAGTGAGACAGGAAGCTAGATTGAAATGATGTTTGTTTGTTGTGCTCCAGCAGTGGGCACAGTGTTCCCTTGCCCATATCCTCAGCCTTTGCGCTCACCATCAGCATCACGTCCATTTCCACATCGTTTACCATGTGCCTTGCCCATTTTAAATTATGTATGATATGTCCCTGTTAAGAAAACATTGCAGGCAGTATTACAATGCCAGCAAAATTTGCCCACTACAGATGGATGTATAACACTAGAGTATCAATATAGCAATGCTATTTGAAACCAAAATTTTTTTAATGTGCTTTGAGGCTCAACTCTTTTACAATAAATGCTGTATAAAATTTCAGTGCTGAAAAAAATTGCAGTATTATATTGGCAGCAAAATGTTTCGACTTAAGATGGATGTATAAGACTGCAGTCCAGTACAAAAAAGGAACAGCATCCCATCCAGGATAAAAACGTATAATGGTCGAAACATTGCATCATGGCAGAATAAAGCTCTTTTAATCTTTCATCACCTGGATGGGATGCTGTTCCTTTTTTACTGGACTGTGTTTTCTTTCTGATTGGGCCATTGGACTGGAACGTGGACCCCTGCATTGAAGTGCTGTCGGCTGCTACTTATTTTTACTTGGCATAAGACTGCAGTATCAATATAGCAATGTGATTTTTTAACAAAGATTTTTTTTGCAGGGGGCTTTTGAGGCTGAATCTAGCACTATAAATGCTTTATAAAGTGTCACAGCTTAAAAAAAAAGGCTGTATTACAATGGCAGGCAAATTTGCACACCTCAGACGGACGTATCAGACTGCAGTATATATATAGCAATGCGATTTTTTAAACAATTAATTTTGGGGGGTTTTGAGGCCCATCTGTAGCATGCTAAATGCTGTATAAAATGCCAGTGCTCAAAAAGAATGCAGTATTACAATGTCAGGCAAATTTGTCCAATTGAGATGGACGTATAAGACTGCAGCATCAATATAACCATGCAGTTGAGATCCAAGCAAGTCTGGATATATGCTTTTGATGCGCAACCGCCGCACTATATGTTTGTGCTCAAAAGTTTACATACCCCGGCTGAGTTTTTTCTTTCTTGGCCTTTTTTCAGAGAATATGAATGATAACACCAAAACTTTTTCTCCCCTCATGGTTAGTGGTTGGGTGAAGCCATTTATTGTCAGACTATTGTGTTTTCTCATTTGACAACCCAAAACATTCAAATGACCCTGATCAAAAGTTCATATACCCCATTTCTTAATACCGTGTATTACCCCCTCAAGCAAAAATGACAGCTTGAAGTCTTTTGTGGTAGTTGTGGATGAGGTTCTTTATTTTCTCAGATGGTAAAGCTGCCCACTTTTCTTGGCAAGAAGCCTCCAGTTCCCATACAATTCTTGGGCTGTCTAGCATGAACTGCGCGCTTGAGATCTCCCCAGAGTGGCTCAATGGTATTGAGGTCAGGAGACTGAGATGGCCACTCCAGAACCTTCACTTTGTTCTGTTGTAGCCAATGACAGCTCGACTTGGCCTTGTGTTTTGGATTGTTGTCATGTTGGAATGTCCAAGTACGTCTCATGCGCAGCTTCCGGTCTGATGATTGCAAATTTGCCTCCAGTATTTGCTGATAATGTGCTGCATTCACCTTTCCTTCAACTTTGACCGAGTTTCCTGTGCCTTTGTAGCTCACACATCCCCAAAACATCAGCGATCAACCTCCATGCTTTACAGTAGGAATGGTGTTGCTTTCATCATAGGTTTTGTTGACCTCTCTTCAAATGTAACATTTATGGTTGTGGCCAATAAGTTAAATTTTGGTCTCATCACTCCCAGTTACCTGGTTCCAGACGTTTTGAGGCTTGTCTCTGTGCTGTTTTGTGTTTTGTGGCGAGATACTTTGTGGCATTTGCATAGTAATGGCTTTCGACCATGCAGCCCATTTTTCTTCAAGTGCCTCCTTATTGTGCATCTTGAAACAGCCACACCGCTAGTTTTCAGAGTCCAGTATTTCAGCTGATGTTATTTTGGGGATTTTCTTTGCATCCCAAACAATAGTCTACAGACAGGTTCATTGACAACGTGGGATACAGCAGGCTATTTCACATTTAGCAATAGAAAAAATTATAACTTTTTTCTTAATGTGCTTTAGGTCTGCAGACAGTTTTATATCGCCACAGCACTAAATGACAAGGTGGGATACAGCAGGCTGTTTAATATTTGATCACTAGCTACATGTGAATTAGAATGCTATACTCGTGCATAGATCATAATAGAAGCAGTGCACAACATGTGCCCTGGGCTTGTCTGTGGACCTCAGTAATGTCCAAAAAAGAAAAAAAAATGCTAGAAGGTAAATTTAACAGCCACACTGGACAGTAGCTCGCTACACTATCTGACTGATATACAACCACCTATCTAACTAGCTGAATTGTGGGATACAGCAGGCTTTTTCACATTTAGCTACTGAAAAAATATAATCTAGAATGCTATACTCGTGTATGGAGCACTATAGAAGCAGTGCTCAACACACTTGTAGGACATGTGCCCTGCTGGCTGTGTCTGTGGACCTCGGTAATGAGCCAAAAATAAATAATTCCGGAAGGTAAATTTTACAGCCCCACTGGACACTATCTACCTACACTATCTGACTGATATACAACGGCTAACTAACTAGCTAAAATTTTGCTGTTACAGTGTCAAAATGGCGCTAAAACAAGATGTCCGCTATTATAGAATGAGATGTACCGTCCCTGCCCACTAGCACTTGTCCACGTGGCTGTTGTTAGGTGGACTTTCCCAGTAACAGCATTGTTGAGGGCACGGTTAATGTTTTGGGACACGTGCTTGTGTAATGCGGGGATGGCACACCGGGAGAAATAGTGGCGGCTGGGGACCGAGTAACTTGGGATGGCCGCCATCAGGTTGCGGAAAGCTTCCGTCTCCATGAGCCTAAAAAGCAACATTTCGAGCACAAGCAGATGAGAAATCTGTGAATTTAGTAGGGTGGCCTGTGGGGCGTTGGCAGCGTATTTCCGCTTGCATTCCAAGGACTGGGGTATGGACAACTGAACGCTGCGGTGGGACAAGGACGTGCTTGATGATGGTGCTAGTTGAGTGTGTGCAACGCCAGGTGCAGGGCAGGAGGCATCTTCGCAGGCACCATGGACAGGGGATTGAATTCCACGCACAACAGAGTAAGAAGCAGTGGTGTCACCCACAGAGAGTGTCCCTGGACTCTGGGGTTTGGACCACAAAGTCGGGTGCTCTCCTGCCATGTGTCTGATGGTGCTGGGGGTGGTCAGGCTGGTAGTTTTGCTACCCCTGCTGATGCGGGCATGGCAGGTGGTGCAAATGGCCTGTAGGGGTTATCAGCATAGGTGGTGTTGGTGTTATGGGGAACGGTTGCCCCTCTTCTGTCTGCGGCTACCACACTGCTTCTTCCTGCCTGTTGGGGTGCTATGCCTCCTTCACCATGTGTGCTGCTATTCTCGCTCTGCATGTCCTCCTGCCAGCTTAGGTCAGTTATTATATCATCCACCACCTCCTCTTCTACTTCCACACCCTGATCCTCCTCCTGACTTTTTGGCAATTGTGTCTCATCATTGTCCACCTCTTGTGACACGTTCCCACCGTTGCCTTCATGTGAACGTGGCTGCTTAAATATTTGGGCATGGCTACATGAAATCTCCGCTTGCCCTGCTTCAAGTTCTCCGGGAGAGAAGCCCAAATCTCTAAATGGAAAAGCAAACAGCTCTTCGGAGTGTCCAAGTGTGGGATCACTTGTCTCCGGGCGCTCTGCATGGTGGGAGGAAGGAGGATCAGGGTGAGGAATATGGGGCCCAGACTCACAACTACTGAGACTTGACAGAGTGAAAGACAGGTAGGTGTGGCAAAATGACTGGAAGCATTATCCACTATCCAACCAACAACCTTTTGACACTGCTCTGGGTTCAATAGTGGTGTGCTGCTGCAGTCCCCTAGTAATTGTGACAGAACGGTCGACAAGAAGATGTGGGTGTTTGTTGTTGCCCAATTTCAGGCTTTTTGGGTTGAGCACCCGAGCATTACGATTTGTTCGATTTGAGTAATGAGTAACCGATCACTTTTGTGCTTGCTCATCACTACACACAGGCTCTCTGACTGAGGACTCCACCCCTCAGAATCTGGCGGTTTTACTTACAGCAGGATCCTACCTTGCCATATAAATGTAGACTATTAGCCCATGAGAGGATTCTCGAATAGAATAGGTCTCAGCAATGAGAATCACCTTAATGCGGCTGCCGGGTACACATGAATTGGCCACTTTAGGCACTAAGTATTCTCAATTTTCTTCTTTAATCTAGAGCAGTAATGTAATTCAAATTTCATATATTTCATGTTTGCATGCTGTAGTGCTACAGAGGGCTACTTTATTTTGTTAGCCATACACAACTACTCCCCTCTTTCCTTGGTGTGAAAGAAAACAGACTGAGGGCGATTCAGGAGCTCAACAAGTGCATGGCCCCGACGTCTTCACCATTAGAAGTAATCAAGGGAACAGGGATAGATAGGGAACCTATAGCCTGAAGGACAGGGAAGGAGCCCCTGGTCCCGGGATATTTGGCAACAGAGTTGTGACAATGGTCAAAAGTATATGTGCGAAAAAAAGGGGACAGAGTTTCAGGAAAATAACATCTCACCTACCATTAAGCATGGGGGTGGATCAATCATGCTTTAGGGTTGAGTTACATTTCACAGGTAGAGGGAAGAATTGGTTCAAAGAAATTTTAACAAATTCTTAATACAGACATAACACCATCTGTAAAAAAGCTGAAAGTGAAGAGAGGAAGAGAATGGCTTCTACAAATGGATAACACACGTCACAGTCTACAATAGACAACCTCAAAAGGTGCATGCTGAAGGTTTTACAATGGCCCTCACAGTCCCCTGATCTGAACATCAACAACATCTTAAGAGGTATGGGGTTGATGAGCATCCGTGGTGATCATAGATTTTATTTCGACATTTAAAAAAAACAACACTATGATACATAAACTACTCTATGGTGTATGAATTTCTGAATCATCCTTCTTAAAGAAGCAAATTGAGATGCATAAAACAGTGCAGATCTCTGCAGGATACAGCGCAGCAGTTCGCGTATTCTAGTGCATTTATTATACATACTATTATTGTAATCCAAAACTTCGGGGTATTACACTAATGTCCGCTCTTAGCCTGTTTCCATGTTAGTTTTCAATTATCCTGAGCAATGGTTCTCTGTCCTCAGCATTATTCCATGTGCAAACAATTATCATGAGCTATTGTCTGCTGTTGTCAGCCATTTATTAATTATATCACTTTTAATATTCTTAAGCTATTGTCTGCTGTTATCAGCCTTTTTCCTTTTATCACACTCATCTCCATGTTACCCTCGCATGTCCGCCAGACAAAAATAAATTTGATTTTCTCATTTTTTTCATGATGCTTTTAGATACTTTTTCTTTCTTCATTTATTCACATCAGAGAGAGTGAGGCCTAAGAAAAGGTTTGTCCTGAATACACGGGACACATTATCTGTGTAATCAGGAGCGATCAGAATATCCTCTGAGCTGTCAGTTCTCCAGTAATTCCCGGCCTATTGCATTTACTACTTGTCCTGATGTCGGCCATTTTCCAGCAGGAATCCTGTGTAATGTTTTATTATATCAGTGACCCAGAGACGAGTGATATGAGGAGACACATAACGATGGATGGAGCGGCTTCATCCTCGGTGGTAACCGGTATCTGGCCCGTTGTGACATCACTCGTGTTCCGCTCCTCGTGATGTCACAATGCGACCACCATTGTGATGTCCTGACTGTGGCTATAAGGAGGGACGCTCCGGAACAAGGCTTTGTCTGGAGAGGCTGACTGTGGACTACACAAGAAGCGATATTTTCCTCCGGGCTAAAATGCTGTTTCGAGTTCTTCTATTGCTGAGTGTGCTATTAGCACCTGTGGAGGGCGCTCCTACAAACACCCGCCCCCGTGATCCCAGGGCCGTGATCCCTGCAGGTAAGAGCTTTACCGGATATCCACCCAATATGGAGGTATTGGTCAGATGATACCTGTCATGGAGGGTTCTTCATGTGTGACTTGTGATGTTCGGAGTCTTCTCATGTGATCTTCATCTTTTCTCCCTTAGATCACTATAGTATGTTTAATATTCCTGCTGCCGTCTGCTTCTTCTCTGGATTCCTCTTTGGTGTCATCTGTACCATCACATTTGGGTAAGTCTCACAATGATTTCTGGGCGACATGGGGGTCTGTATAAGAAATCTCACATCTTCAGGTCATCACACGAGTCAGTGCCGGGTACAACCTCGTGTAGACGCTTAGCGGCTCCTAAACTGGGTCTGACCTGCCGGGAGCACAATGGACGATTCTGTATTCCGGAAATGACTGCAGAAAGGGACCAATAAAATAGATGGAGGACAATATATCTCATCATAGCACTGTGCAGAACGTAGAGATGGATTACTGTATAATGTCACTTCTGTTTATCATTTTACAGACATCTAAAGAAGAAGAATTTCCACAGAGAAGTGACAAGACAAGATGGCGTGGACGCTGACATAAAGAGTCAGGCTGCTCCTAGCGGTAAGTGCGGCCGTCACCGACCTCACAGGGATATCTCTGTACAGACAGATACTTCTTGGAGGCTTTTATATTACATGGACCCAGTCCACATTGTAAAGCCGGAGAATGACTCTAGTGACATCTGTGTCATCTCTTTCATTACATGATATTTATTTATAAAGTAAAAATAATCTCTTCATAGATCTTGTATGTGACTGTACCATAGCGATAGAAGAAACAATCTAGAAGAAATATAGAAGTTTTTCCTTTTGAATTGATTTCAATGTTCTATGTTACAGGAGAACCTGAGGATGAAACAACTATTATACATGATGATGCTCCTCATGGACCCATCATACATGATGATGCTCCTCATGGACCCATGGCTGAACCGAGAGATGTCCACAAAGACACCAACATCTCTTCGCCTGGCCCCCATTATGTTTTGACCGATATTGACCCATATGAGGATATGATCATCTCCTCTGACAGTAAGTTTTAGGCTTTTATTACATGCACTATAACACGTATTTCACAGAAAAAAAAAACTACCTAATAAAAAAAAAACTCTAAAAGAATCATGGTGGTAATTAAACCCTATAAATCAAGTTCACACTGGTGATTGGGTCCTTCAATCTTTAAGCTTTACAGTACAGTTTAGAGGTAACAAAAGTTGTAAAATATTAATATTGTTTATGAAATATCTAAAATCTTGTATTCTAACAATGCTAATTTCATTGTTTTGTGTTACAGAAGAACAAGAGGATGAAATACCTATTGTAATTGATGATGCTCCTCATGGACCCATGGCTGAACAGAGAGACACCAACATCTCTACGCCTGGTCCTGATTATGTCATAATCACTATCGACCCGTATGATGATGAGATCATCTCCTTTGACAGTAAGTATCAGGCTTTTATTACATGCACTGAAACATGTATTTCACAGAAAAAAACCTGCCTAATAATAAAAATCTCTAAAAGGAGCATGTCGCAGACCAAATCCTTACAAAAATGTTACCCTGGGGGCTGGGTCCATCTATTTTCATTAATAACTGTACCACTTAGAGATGATAAAACCTGCACAATATGAATGTATCTAAGAAATATATAGAAGCTTTAATTTATTAATTCTAATTTCAATGTTCTGTGTTACAGAAGAACAAGAGGATGAAGTCATGAATGTAAATGATGATGCTCCTCATGGACCGATGGCCGAAAAGAGAGAAGTCCTCAAAAAGACCAACATCTCTACGCCTGGTCCTGGGTATGTGATCATCAATATGGACCTGGATGAAGATGTGATCATCTCTTCTGACAGTAAGTTCTCAGGCTTTTATAAAGAGTTTAACAGAAAAAAAATTGTCTCTAAAAGAAGAATGTAGGTAATCTGCCCTATAAATAGAGATCACTCTGGAGGTCGGGTCGCTCTCTATCTTCAAACTTTACAGTTCCATTTAGAGGTTACAAAACTTGTATAATATTAATATTCTTAATAATGATAATTCTAATAATAATGATAATGTCATTGTTTTGTGTTACAGAAGAACAAGAGGATGAAATAACTATTGCAAATAATGATGCTTCTCAAGGACCAATGGTCGAAAAGAGCGTAAACACCAACATCTCTACGCCTGGTCTTGGTTGTGTCATAATCGATAAGGATCTGGATGAGGATGTGATCATCTCCTCTGACAGTAAGTTCTCAAGCTTTTATTAAAAGGTGTTTATAAAAACAAATCAGTCTAATAATAAAAAAAAATCTGTAATAGAAGCATGTGGGTAAATGAACCCTATACATAGAGGTAACTTATGTTTTGGTCCCTCTATTTTCATACTGTACTGTGCCATTTAGAGGTTTTAAAACCTGCTTGGTAGTAACAAACAGATAGAAACTATTATTTTATTAATGATAATTTCAATGTTGAACCTTACAGAAGAACAAGAGGATGAAATAACTAACGGAAATGACGATGCTCCTCGTGGACCTATGGCCGAAAATAGAGATGTCCTCGAAAACATCAACATCTCTACACCAAGACCTGATTATGTAATCATCAATATGGACCTGGACGAGGATGTGGTCATCTATTCTGACAGTAAGTTTACTTTCTTGTTCACCTTGATAAAAAGAATAATTACTACCATAAATATCATCAGTACTTCTAACTTACATAAAATCAATAAATTAAAATCTACCAATCTTTTAATCACTTTCTTTTACAGAACAAGAGGACAGAGAACATATTCCACCTCCTCTGTGTCCTCCTCTGTCTACAACTCCACTACCTCTGTGTCCTCCTCCGTCTACTACTCTGCCTCTTGAACATTTTGATGACGATCTTGGCCTGGCCAAAGACATGGAGAAATGTAAAGTCTTCATGGAGCTTATCCTTAAGGAACGTCTGGCCTACTATGCCAGCCAAAACCTAATGTAAGTCCTCAGGGCTCCTGTGAATTTTTATGATATATGTTATATTTTAGTATTAACAGGCAATAGGATAAATAATTAGAAATTGGGCACTAACGTCCTAAACGTTGACAGCATTCTTTTTCCTTACGGCGTCTAAATCATCAGTCTGTGAGCCATGAGACTACATGAAAATGGCTGTTGTCATTCTAGAATCACGAATAGAATACAATATAAATTATCTTTAATACATCACAATAAATAACAAAAATGGACGATCATATGAAGAAGAGTCGGTGATCAAGGCATAAACAATAAGATGAATATTTTATCATGATCACATTATGCATATACAGCAATACTGGGGTAAAATGTAAATATAATAAATCACAAGAGCTGATGGAGCGATAAAAAATGCTCAATATCAACAATTACATTTACATCCAGGTGCCATAACTAATATTCAGCCTTATTAATGCACAGAACTCAGAAGAAAAAGTCACGTCAGTGCCAAGTACGTTTAGACATGCTGTAGTACCAGAAATGCCAGCCATCACATCAACCTAACAGTGGTTTCACCATCACAGCTTTTTCAGGAGTTATAGGAAACGGTGTGCAGCGCTGTATATGTACTATATGTACCACGAGGGAGGGATTCCTAGAAAACTGTAATCTAATAACACAAGAACAAACAATAATAGTCAGGGTACTATTCCTATCACAGCAATGATCAGGTGTAGAACATACCTGAACATTGAGATGAAATAATGCCACTATATATTACATAGCACTGTATTATAATCTACAGATAATGGACAACATATAAACTTCTTCTGTTGCCCCACTCATTATAATCTGTCACCATGTATATATATATATATTAATCTTTACTGTCTTGCTGATTTTGTAACATATTTTCCAGGTGAGGCAGTGCGGGGTCTCGCTGTGTTCCCACAAGGAATATGGGATCCAGCTGGAGATGACAACTTTACATCAACAAGACGAGGCAGATTCCGGGCTCGGTCTCTGTCCTCAACCACTGGATACGACATTTTCTGGATTTTCCACAGCTAGACGCACTCACAGAACAAGTGGATTTCCTTCTGCAAGACGAGACAGATTCCAGGCTCGGTCTCTGATCTCAACCACTGGATACGACGTTTTCTGGACATTAAGCAGCTAGACGCACTCACAGAAGAAGTGGGTTTCCTTCTGCAAGACGAGACAGATTCCGGGCTCGGTCTCTGATCTCAACCACTGGATACGACGTTTTCTGGACTTTAAGCAGCTAGACGCACTCACAGAAGAAGTGGGTTTCCTTCTGCAAGACGAGACAGATTCCAGGCTCGGTCTCTGATCTCAACCACTGGATACGACGTTTTCTGGACTTTAAGCAGCTAGACGCACTCACAGAAGAAGTGGGTTTCCTTCTGCAAGACGAGACAGATTCCGGGTTCGGTCTCTGATCTCAACCACTGGAAACGACGTTTTCTGGACTTTAAGCAGCTAGACGCACTCACAGAAGAAGTGGGTTTCCTTCTGCAAGATGAGACAGATTCCGGGCTCGGTTTCTGATCTCAACAACTGAATACGACATTTTCTGGACATTCCGCAGCTAGACGCACTCACAGAAGAAGTGGGTTTCCTTCTGCAAGACGAGACAGATTCCGGGCTCGGTCTCTGATCTCAACAAATTAATACGACGTTTTCTGGACTTTAAGCAGATAGACGCACTCACAGAAGAAGTGGGTTTCCTTCTGCAAGACGAGACAGATTCCAGGCTCGGTTTCTGATCTCAACCACTAGATACGACGTTTTCTGGACTTTAAGCAGCTAGACGCACTCACAGAAGAAGTGGGTTTCCTTCTGCAAGACGAGACAGATTCCAGGCTCGGTCTCTGATCTCAACCACTGGATACGACGTTTTCTGGACTTTAAGCAGCTAGACGCACTCACAGAAGAAGTGGGTTTCCTTCTGCAAGACGAGACAGATTCCGGGCTCGGTCTCTGATCTCAACCACTGGAAACGACGTTTTCTGGACTTTAAGCAGCTAAACGCACTCACAGAAGAAGTGGGTTTCCTTCTGCAAGACGAGACAGATTCCGGGCTCGGTTTCTGATCTCAACAACTGAATACGACATTTTCTGGACATTCCGCAGCTAGACGCACTCACAGAAGAAGTGGGTTTCCTTCTGCAAGACGAGACAGATTCCGGGCTCGGTCTCTGATCTCAACAAATTAATACGACGTTTTCTGGACTTTAAGCAGATAGACGCACTCACAGAAGAAGTGGGTTTCCTTCTGCAAGACGAGACAGATTCCGGGCTCGGTTTCTGATCTCAACCACTAGATACAACGTTTTCTGGACTTTAAGCAGCTAGACGCACTCACAGAAGAAGTGGGTTTCCTTCTGCAAGACAAGACAGATTCCGGGCTCGGTCTCTGATCTCAACCACTGGATACGACATTTCCTGGACTTTACGCACCTAGATGTACTCACATATTAAGTGAGGTACCTACTGCATACGAGACAGATTCCGGGCTCGGTCTCTGTTCTCATCAGTGGATTAAACAGTTGATGGACTTTCTGCAGCTAGATGTAATAACGAATCAAGTGAGTTACCTACTGCACCATGACACAGATTCCGGGCTCGGTCTCTGTTCCCATCAATGAACATCTACAGCGTAAGGGAAGGGCAGTCCTTCAGCCAAGGTTCCATAGAGGTTTCCTCCACCGGGGGTTTTTCCTCTCCTCAGCGCTGAAGGTCGACTCTTCGTGAGTCAATGCCCCTTTGTCATCATTATTATCGGGCACTTTTGAAGATTATTGCCCTGACTTCTAATGGGAACTTCTACATTACCCACCTTTAAAGAAGTTAATAAAGAAGTCAATGAATCATATGTAGCAGTGTATCTGTGCCTTTATCTATCCTTACAATACAGCAGAATATGTACAACACTGTGAGGAGGGAATATTTTATGTAGCATTAAACACATGGCAGCTTACATTCGTGTTTTCTCACAATCAAACTTATTTGCCACAAATTTAACATTCCTCATTAATCGTGTCCATCTTCTTCGGCCTGTTTCACAATGGGGCTGATACCAGTACGACCAGGACGTTAATGTCACTGCACACCATACAGTTATGGCGCACATCATGATATCAGAACATTACGATGTCTGTCGCCCAAGGACTAGTTATTACCTCTGTGGACACACATTAGTGGCAACTGCTCCGCGATGGCACGGCTCGAAGAAATGTCAGAGGCCTGGCCGAGCTGGAAGTTCCAACTGAGGAAACAGAAGAGAGAAGATGCTTGCAACCGGAGAAGGCGAAATAAACTTTTGCCGGCATTCCATGGTTCAGCAAAACAGTTGCTGCCGCTGGCAGCCATAATGCTCAATTTGAGGGGAACAAATTGCAAATATCTGTATTCTGGAGGAGTTGAATTCTCTAATCTCCATTAAATATTCTTTAGGATACAACGATTATGAGTCTCACACTAAGCACATCACTACACCGTGATGGTAAGTGTATGAGCTGGAAAGCAATAGAAATGAGCACGTTCTTGTAATAATATACAGTACATGCAGTGCTTTATATGATGAGAAAGGCATTTGTGGTTTACCACCTTATCAATCCCCCGAGTATTCTATACTGCTATAAGTCATTGTGGATAAATTATAACTTGTGTTCTATAAATCAAGTAAGTGCCCTACAGCCATTAGTGCCAATCCAGATTCTTAAATTCACACTTCTGAATCCTCACATCGCGCACTGTCAGGATTCTTAGGCGATCATGTGATCACAAGTATGCGATTTTCACACCTCCGGCCACATTTCGACTAGACGTGCTTGGCTTTGCCCAATTTCCTCACTTGTATTGAGCGCAACCACGCACAGTTGGTAGGTGATCACATCTATGAAAGTCACATACTTCTAGTCAGATGATCGCCCACTCCCAGCACAGAGAACTTCATAGCGCACGATGCACACACTTGGAGGATTCAGAAGTCAGCAGTCACATAGAGAGATCACAAACTTTAACCCCAAGCCTAGACAACACCTTTAACCAAAACCACTGTACTAGGACTGATATTACCACAATACAGTTCCCATATAATGGATATAGCAGTTCTACACCAGTACTTTGCAGACCATATATGCTACAACTTCTTAAATTCATAGTTCTGAATGCTCACAACATGCACTGTCAGCATACTTCGGTGTCGGGAACAGAGGTCATGTGACTGCAAGGATTTCTGCAATTCCGGCCAGAGGCCTACATAGAAATCATGTTGCATTATAGCAGAAGTTCTAATTAGACCCCCAAATGAACAAAAAAAATAATATTCATTTGGGTCACAGAAGAGCATATGTCACAACTTTAAAGTCCTTACAAAGCAATTTTCCTCCTGCTAAAGCCCTAGATTCCCCTTTCAAAGTATAATGCCAACAAAATTGATACACAAACAATGTATGACACCCCCAGAGTGACTTCTTCCACAGTACCCTTCACAAGAACAGTAGGATGACCCTACTGTAGACCACCTCAAGTCCCCCGTTAAAGTATTGTGACCATAATACAGTACGATCCCTAACGTTGACCCCAACATAGCCCTCCAAGCAGTATAATGGGCCCCACATATAGTATAACAGCCCCACAACTCACCACACTGTATAATGGCCCCACTAGGCATCCAAACAGTATAATAGCATACATACAGCCTCCCACACAGTATGAGGGACCCCATTTAAACCTTCACATTGTATAATTGCTTGCATACAGCATAATGGCACAAACACAGCTCTCCAAATATTATAAAGGCTCCAATATAGCGCTCAAAATATTATAATGGCCCCTCACACAGCCCTCATTAAGGTATAATGGTCCCTATAGTCCTCCATGTAGTATACTGCACCCCATAATTCTCCATTATAGTATAATTCACCCCATAGTATAATGCACTACCCATAGTCCTCCATATAGCATAATGCACTCTCCAGAGCCTTCAGTACACTATAATGAGCTCCTTATAGTACTACACATAGTAAACATCCCAAAGTTCTCCAAACAGTATATTGCATCCCAAAGTCCTCCAAACAGTATAATACACTCTCTATAGTCCTCCATATAGCATAATGTACCGCCCATAGTTCTCCAAAGCGAGAGACTCGTGAACACCTAAACCATGGCTTAGCAAATTCACCCGTGTTGGTGCTCTGGGAATCAGTTGCCTGCCTTGTGTCTCTGGCCACCCCACTGCCTCTTCCTGCCTTTGAGCATTGTTACATGCAATGTCCCCATGTCTATGTTGGAATGGGCAGGGCGAGAGGCCAAAATCTATAATGGAAATGTGAAGAGCTCTTCGGAGTGTCCAAGTGTGGGATCACTTGTTTCTGGGCACTTGGCATGGTGGGAGGAAGGAGGATCAGGGTGAGAATTATGTGGTCCAGAATCATGGCTACTTAGACTCGACCATGCCCTAGATAGGGTGGTGCTGGCAAAGTGACTGGAAGCATTATCTACTATTCATCCAACAACATTTTCACAATGGTCTGGTTTCAAGAGTGGTGTACAGCGCATCCCTACAAAGTGAGACAGGAAGCTAGATTTAAATGATGTTTGTTTGTTGTGCTCCAGCAGTGGGCACAGTGTTCCCTTGCCCACATCCTCAGCCTTTGCGCTCACCATCAGCATCACGTCCACTTTCTCGTCCCTTACCATGTTACCTTGCCCATTTTAAATTACGTATGATATGTCCCTGTTAAGAAAACATTGCAGGCAGTATTACAATGCCAGCAAAATTTGCCCACTACAGATGGATGTATAACACTAGAGTATCAATATAGCAATGCTAATTGAAACCACATTTTTTTTTAGTGTGTTTTGAGGCTCAACTCTTTTACAATAAATGCTGTATAAAATTTCAGTGCTGAAAAAAATGGCAGTATTATATTGGCAGCAAAATGTTTCGACTTAAGATGGATGTATAAGACTGCAGTCCAGTACTAAAAAGGAACAGCATCCCATCCAGGATAAAAACTTATAATGGTCGAAACGTTGCATCATGGCAGAATAAAGCTCTTTTAATCTTTCATCACCTGGATGGGATGCTGTTCCTTTTTAGTACTGGACTGTGTTTTCTTTCCGATTGAGCCATTGGACTGGAACGTGGACCCCTGCATTGAAGTGCTGTCGGCTGCTACTTATTTTTACTTGGCAAAAGATTGCAGTATCAATATAGCAATGTGATTTTTTAACAAATATTTTTTTGGCAGGGGGCTTTTGAGGCTTAATCTAGCACTTTAAATGCTTTATAAAATGTCACAGCTTAAAAAAAAGGCTGTATTACAATGGCAGGCAAATTTGCACACCTCAGACGGACGTATCAGACTGCAGTATATATATAGCAACGCAATTTTTTAAACAATTAATTTTTGGGGGGTTTAAGGCCCATCTGTTGCATGCTAAATGCTGTATAAAATGTCAGTGCTCAAAAAGAATGCAAATTTGTCCAATTGAGATGGACGTATAAGACTGCAGCATCAATATAACCATGCAATTGAGATCCAAGCAAGTCTATGCTTTTGATGCGCAACCGCCGCACTATATGGTTGTGCTCAAAAGTTTACATACCCCGGCTGAGTTTTTGCTTTCTTGGCCTTTTTTCAGAGAATATGAATGATAACACCAAAACTTTTTCTCCCCTCATGGTTAGTGGTTGGGTGAAGCCATTTATTGTCAGACTACTGTGTTTTCTCACTTGAAATCATTATGACAACCCAAAACATTCAAATTACCCTGATCAAAAGTTCATATACCCCATTTCTTAATACCGTGTATTGCCCCTTCAAGCAAAAATGACAGCTTGAAGTCTTTTGTGGTAGTTGTGGATGAGGTTCTTTATTTTCTCAGATGGTAAAGCTGCCCACTTTTCTTGGCAAGAAGCCTCCAGTTCCTGTAAGTTCTTGGGCTGTCTAGCATGAGCTGCGTGCTTGAGATCTCGCCAGAGTGGCTCAATGATATTGAGGTCAGGAGACTGAACCTTCAATTTGTTCTGCTGTAGCCAATGACAGCTCGACTTGGCTTTGTGTTTTGGATCGTTGTCATGTTGGAATGTCCAAGTACGACTCATGCGCAGCTTCTGGTCTGATCAATGCAAATTTGCCTCCAGTATTTGCTGATAATGTGCTGCATTCACCTCTCCTTCAACTTTGACCAAGTTTCCTGTGCATTTGTAGCTCACACATCCCCAAAACATCAGCGATCCACCTCCGTGCTTTACAGTAGGAATGGTGTTGCTTTCATCATAGGTTTTGTTGACCTCTCTTCAAATGTAACATTTATGGTTGTGGCCAATAAGTTAAATTTTGGTCTCATCACTCCCAATTACCTGGTTCCAGAAGTTTTGAGGCTTGTCTCTGTGCTGTTTTGTGTATTGCGGCGAGATACTTTGTGGCATTTGCATAGTAATGGCTTTCGACCATGCAGCCCATTTTTCTTCAAGTGCTTCCTTATTGTGCATCTTGAAACAGCCACACCGCTAGTTTTCAGAGTCCAGTATTTCAGCTGATGTTATTTTGGGCTTTTTCTTTGCATCCCAAACAATAGTCTACAGACAGGTTCATTGATAAAGTGGGATACAGCAGGCTGTTTCACATTTAGCAACAGAAAAAATTATAACTTTTTTCTTAATGTGCTTTAGGTCTGCAGACAGTTTTATATCGCCACAGCACTAAATGACAAGGTGGGATACAGCAGGCTGTTTAATGTTTGATCATTAGCTACATGTGAATTAGAATGCTATACTCGTGCGTAGATCATAATAGAAGCAGTGCACAACATGTGCCCTGGGCTTGTCTGTGGACCTTAGTAATGTCCAAAAAAGAAAAAAAAATGCTAGAAGGTAAATTTAACAGCCACACTGGACAGTAGCTCGCTACACTATCTGACTGATATACAACCACCTATCTAACTAGCTGAATTGTGGGATACAGCAGGCTTTTTCACATTTAGCTACTGAAAAAATATAATCTAGAATGCTATACTCGTGTATGGAGCGCTATAGAAGCAGTGCACAACACACTTGTAGGACATGTGCCCTGCTGGCTGTGTCTGTGGACCTCAGTAATGAGCCAAGAAGAAATAATTCCGGAAGGTAAATTTTACAGCCCCACTGGACACTATCTACCTACACTATCTGACTGATATACAACGGCTAACTAACTAGCTAAAATCTTGCTGTTACAGTGTCAAAATGGCGCTAAAACAAGATGTCCGCTATTTATATGGAGAGGGACATGTGATTTCAGCAGCCAATGGCACAAGCCGTAGTGTCAGGACATTGTGGGTGTGTCATGCGCCCTGATTGGCTAACCACAATGTGAACACCAAAAGCTAGGGGAAAAAAAACAGAGACTGCTGTGCTTCCCAGAACGCTGCGCGTCTGAGCTGTGTAAACCCCCTCCCCTCATCAAACACGCGCCAAACACTCATCATACACCACCGTCATTGTTGCTAAAGTGCTGAAAATATTTTTGTGGCAACGCAAATATTTTCCCACACTTTTACCGAATTGTTACCGATTTTTACTGATTTTATAACATTTTGCTCGGGTTCCCGATCACGAATCCGAATGTGCCATATTCGTGCCGAATTTATGTTTGGAGATCGTTTTCCGAAAACAATTCTCTCATCACTAATTATCATCAGCCCTAAGAAGTGCTGTTGTTGTTCTTCATAGAAATATAAATGTGGTTGGATCCCTGACTAATACACAGCTACAATTCTGTCCCTCTCTCACCAGCACCTCTCCCTACGCTGCCTGTGTCCGGGGTACAGTGTGCTGAACATGGCGTCTTATATAGACCAGATGAAGCTATGGGCCTGCCAATCACAGTAATGCCACAACCAAGATGGCTACCGCATTACAGTGACTGGCAGGCAATCCCCACATGTTCACTGGCTGTCTAAAAACACCAACCATGCGGGGCTGGGACTCGAGTTCCCACTCGAGCATTCAAAAAATGTCTGAAATCGATGGGTACACTGCTCAAATGACATGGAAACATCAAGGGGAAGACTCCTAGAAGCATTTCTGACTCCCAGGTCACAGCTGTGAACAATGTTGTCAGGGTCTTACGCCACTTTTACAGACTCACAATAAAACATACAAAAACAAAATGGATTTTCCTAGGAAATATGTTAAGGTACATCCTTTCCAGGGTAATGATTTGTATCTAAGGCAAAATAAATAACCCAACACAAAGATGTTCCTCCACCAGTTGGGCTATGTTCACATGCAGCGTTTTTGATGCATTTTTCAACTTTAACATTGTTTTCAACCAAGACAAATGCATTCACTGGGAAATGTCATTGTAACATTTAACACCCCTAGCTGGCCATGTGGTGTGTGACACATCAGCAGACACGTCCTGTTTCATTTATGAAGGAGGGGCTGTTAAAGGAGGAGGGCCATCAGGCGGACTGCAATATTCTTAAAGGGACAGCAGTTGGTCCTCACTATTCTTAGAGAGCCATCAGCCGGCTATGCTTTGTTGTTCTCACATTAAACAGTGCGTCTCCTATACTGTTATTGCCTATGCACTGAATGCAAGGTCTGCCCCAAATTTGGACGCACCTCAATAACCATTGAACAGGTGTACTGGATGGCCACATGAAACCAAAGTTCCCATTATTATTAATTTGCTACTGCCACACTGTTAGCCTATATATTGAATGCAAGGCCTGCCCTGTCCCAAAGTTTCACGCACCCCAATAAGCCTTTAAACCAATGTACTGGATGGCCACAGGAAACCAAAGTTCCCATTATCATGATTTTTTTTACTCCCAGAAAGTTTGCCTATGCAGTGAATGCAAGGCCTGCTCAAAATTTGGATGCAATATCCCTTGGAAGAGACGTGGAGTAGGGTGTTAGGGTGGGCGGAACACACTAAATAAATTATAATAATGAAGTGCGTTTGCAGCGCCCCAGAGTCCTGGTCGTTGCAGTGCTGTGGCTTCGCCGCTAAGGGGAGCCATGGTACGTTCGATGGCACCGAAGGAGTTCCTCCAATCAGGTATCACAGACACCAATATGTTTCACAGCTGGGCCTCCGGGGGGAGCTAAGGGTGCTATTCATTAGGCCACTCCCCACCATAGTGGGTAAACTGGGGGTCAGGCAGGAAGTTAGTAGAGAACGCTGACGGGATTGAACGGAGCAACACCCTGTGGCAGGGGGTGTTGTGAAGGGAGAGACTGTAGGGTCTCTGCCAGGGGTGGGATCCTGGCAGAGGCTTGGCATTGAAAGAACGTAACGGGTCCGCGCAGGCTCCTGGAAGCGGCGGGACTCAAGAAAGGACTAGAAGCGAGATAGATTGTGCTGAGTGAGAAACGAGATCAAGCAGAAGGAGAATACCAGCAGGGGTTTTGTTGAAAGAGGCAGCACCCTGCTGAGGCGCAATACCGGTGGCCGGAACGCCGAGGGAGTGGATTAGAATACAGCTTCAAGCCATACTCCAAACAGCGGCAGGACAGTCGGTCTCAGGCGGGCTGTCTACCACATATCACCTATGAAGTCTTGGGGGGCAATTGCGGGAGAGGGGCGACTCTAGGGTCCCGGAAGAACTCCAGGCCTACCTGACAAACGGGTGCCATTCCAACCTGAATACAGGGAAGGGGTGGATTACAGAGGAACATCAAATCGAGTTGTGAGGGAACTTAAGAAACAGACACAACCGTTGTGGGGTTACTTTCCATAAGCACAGCAGGGAAGGACTACAACACATAGCGCTAGAAGGAAGGCACAGATTTCCACCTGAGAGGAGAACTCTGGAGGTGCCATTGGACCGGCCGGACTTGCGTAGCCTGGTGAACCGTGTTCCGGACTGAGGACTCAGAGATCTCCAGTAAAGAAGTAAAGAGACTGCAACCTGGTGTCCTCGTTATTTACCGCGACTTACACCCCACAACCGCACCGCACCATTACTACCACCTATTACACCGGACGTCCCCCACTGACGGACAGGGCCACGGACCGGGTCTAGCCACCGTGACAACCCCAGGACTGAGACCTAGAGGCCCGGCTCCGGGTACCCCTCGGCCCTGCGGCGGTGTGGGGGCGCTCCAATTCTTTGGCGTCACGAACAGGATCTACTTAAGCCTGAAGAATCAGGTCATGTGTGCCTAGAGACTGTGATTTACTGTGCTTGGACTGTACTTTATTGCAAGACTGTGTGCTGTGCCATTTGCCGCCAAAATCCGCCGCCATTGCAGCGCTGAGGAAAGCGCAGGAAGAGAAGAGGGGCGTGGAGTGGGCGTAGACGAGCTGGAGAGCGCGAAGAATAATGGCCGCCCAGTCTAAGTATTTCTGTGTCCTGAGGACGTGCCCGTCAACAGCTGAGGTACGCCTCCTGATCTTGGTCGGAGGGTGGAGACCATGGGGACGGGGCCGCCCACGGAAGAGACCGCGGGAAGGAGACGCGGGAAAAGAGCAAGAAATGGCGGCACCAGAAGCACCACGCGGAGCTGAGTCGGCTCAGTCTGAGGCCGCGGCGTCCGAGATAGGCTCCGAGGCACCGCTGCTGGGAGGTCTGACCCTTACCGAGTCCCCGATGGGCCGACCTCCGACGCCGTTATCGGAGGAACGTGTGGCTGCGGCCGAGGCCCGCCAGCTGACCCGCCGACTGAGGGCCAATGCCCGCGTGCTCACCCGGGTGGGCCAACCCACCGAGATTAAGCTGTCTCCCATTGCTCCTTACCCGGGCCCGGCTGAAAGCGCCCTACCTGCACCGGGTCTGAAGATCATGCCGGATGCGGAGCACTTACGGCGCCTTATGGCAGAGTGGCGGAGCCGGCCCCAGCCTGCAGAACAAGTGGACTTGGTTAGTGTCCCCGAGATTCCGCCCTCACACTGGGGTGTTGTGGTGGCCTTCCATCCCCAGCAAGGGAGAGGGGTCATACAGGAGATCGGGGAGCCGATCCAGGTCCGGGTGGACCGAGAAGAGGTGGAACCTTCTGGCAGGCGGTCTGATTGTAACCTGGAGCCGGGGGACGCCGTCACCTATACGAGGTGGAGAAAGAACACCAGTGAGACGGGCTGGTTTGCCCGGGGGGTCCAACGATGTGTCGCCCTCCAGGCTGCTGCTGGGACACCAGAAGAGGATAGTCCTGGAGGAAAGGCAGCGGGACCTGACCCCGCGGAACCAGGGGAAGTTCGACCTCACCGCGCCCCGGAGAGGCGGGTACGCCTACCGACGAGAAGGACCTCCCGGAGAGGGATTCTATCCTTACTGGGACCAGAACGGCGTCCTGGCTCACCGGGCCGATCTGTGAGTCTGGTGAAGCCAGGAAGAAGGTCACCTCCCGTAGAACCTCAGTAAGATATAGCTTTCAATGCTTATGAAAATGTACATAGTTGCTACTTTATTGTTTTAACTGTTCCTGTTGCTGCTAAACCCGCCCAGGGTTAATGGATCCCTTTGTTGACCCGGGATCCCTGTGTTTGTTCTGAGTTTTCCTAAAATTTTGCACAAGTTTAAAGAACTGCAGAAATCATGGACTGTGCATGATTCAAACTTTCTTTTGTAAATAGTTTGCACCTTCTTAAAGGTGCTCCCTACTGGTTTTAGCCAAAGACACTTTGCGAAGATATTTGCCCTATTGGTTTGAGCCAGAGACACTTTGTGAAGATACCTTTCCTACCGGTTCTAGTTAAAGACACTTTGCGAAGATACCATGCCGGAACCTTTGCATGGGCTGGTAGGCTGAGAAGACGAGCTACCTTAGAAAGACTTGGTCTCCTCTTAAAGGGGATGTGAGAAACTGAACTTGAGAGAGATACTGTTGCAGAACAGTAATGCCATAATGATGCTTTGAAAAGAAATGTAACTGTTTTACATGCTAAGTTATATGTGTTGAATTTGTTGAAATGTGAAATCTAAATAATGTTTTGCAGAAAGAAAAGATGCAGAGAGCCCGTAGGGGTAGATGTAGAGGTCTGCATAGTTGAAAGTAAGCGAAGTAATAATGAAGGTGAGGATAGAAGGTAAACCCCGCGTCCCCATTGAAAGTTACTTTGTTACTAAGGACAGAGAGTGAACCCGTAGGGGTTAGAGAGTGAGTCCTTAAAGGAGCCGAGTAGAGCTGGCTCAGAGTTCTTTAAACGAAAGGAATGTTATGTCTATACCATGTATAGTAGAGAAAGGCAGTAGGCCCTGGCTGAACGGGGCGGTCCTGTAAAAGAAAGGAGAGGCAGTAGGTCTGGTGCCATAGGGACAGGCGGTCCTGCAGGTTCAAAGTAGGAGAATGTGAAGTTACCTTACCCTGTAATGTGATTATAGGAAGGCCTTTGGTAAACTAAGAGTGTATGTTTCTTAAAGGCAATGTTAATTTATTGTTCCAGAATTTGCACTAAGTAGAATACCCGGTTGGGTAACAGGAGTTATGCATAGCCTGTAATTTATAATGTTGACTATGTTTGTAACGTTAAAAGTGTCCTCACCTCCCATAAAGGGAAGCCTGTTCAAGTATACTTATTGTTTTGCACTCAACAAAATTGTATGTCTTTTTGCTAATCTGTATTGTTGTTTTTCTTCCCAGTCCCGGAGTACTGTGTTTAACCAGGGGGGAGTGCAGCGCCCCAGAGTCCTGGTCGTTGCAGTGCTGTGGCTTCGCCGCTAAGGGGAGCCATGGTACGTTCGATGGCACCGAAGGAGTTCCTCCAATCAGGTATCACAGACACCAATATGTTTCACAGCTGGGCCTCCGGGGGGAGCTAAGGGTGCTATTCATTAGGCCACTCCCCACCATAGTGGGTAAACTGGGGGTCAGGCAGGAAGTTAGTAGAGAACGCTGACGGGATTGAACGGAGCAACACCCTGTGGCAGGGGGTGTTGTGAAGGGAGAGACTGTAGGGTCTCTGCCAGGGGTGGGATCCTGGCAGAGGCTTGGCATTGAAAGAACGTAACGGGTCCGCGCAGGCTCCTGGAAGCGGCGGGACTCAAGAAAGGACTAGAAGCGAGATAGATTGTGCTGAGTGAGAAACGAGATCAAGCAGAAGGAGAATACCAGCAGGGGTTTTGTTGAAAGAGGCAGCACCCTGCTGAGGCGCAATACCGGTGGCCGGAACGCCGAGGGAGTGGATTAGAATACAGCTTCAAGCCATACTCCAAACAGCGGCAGGACAGTCGGTCTCAGGCGGGCTGTCTACCACATATCACCTATGAAGTCTTGGGGGGCAATTGCGGGAGAGGGGCGACTCTAGGGTCCCGGAAGAACTCCAGGCCTACCTGACAAACGGGTGCCATTCCAACCTGAATACAGGGAAGGGGTGGATTACAGAGGAACATCAAATCGAGTTGTGAGGGAACTTAAGAAACAGACACAACCGTTGTGGGGTTACTTTCCGTAAGCACAGCAGGGAAGGACTACAACACATAGCGCTAGAAGGAAGGCACAGATTTCCACCTGAGAGGAGAACTCTGGAGGTGCCATTGGACCGGCCGGACTTGCGTAGCCTGGTGAACCGTGTTCCGGACTGAGGACTCAGAGATCTCCAGTAAAGAGGTAAAGAGACTGCAACCTGGTGTCCTCGTTATTTACCGCGACTTACACCCCACAACCGCACCGCACCATTACTACCACCTATTACACCGGACGTCCCCCACTGACGGACAGGGCCACGGACCGGGTCTAGCCACCGTGACAACCCCAGGACTGAGACCTAGAGGCCCGGCTCCGGGTACCCCTCGGCCCTGCGGCGGTGTGGGGGCGCTCCACGTTCGCCACCCGGGGTCCACTGTGGAGAGATGGAACACAGCAGCTAAAAGTACAATGGCGAGACTTGCAGCGAGCTTAAGAGACTGGCACTGAGTTAACGGCACTCAGTGGAGTAGCACATGGCTGTGCCAATTGCACACAGCAACCGAAAAACGCTCTGCAGCAGAGCCGTGTTATTGGCACACAGTAGCAGAGTGTATAGACGCCAATGCAAACCCTGTTGACTTCACAGGAGTTCGTTTACTCTGAGGCAAGGGAACCGGTAGTGGACTCCATACACACACAGAACTCCTCACCGGAGGGGCCGGTATTCTAAAGGCACTAGCGCCTGCCCTGACTACAAATACACAAGCTCCTCTCTGGTTAGGCTGGAATTCTAAAGGCACTGAGCCTGCCCTAACACATGCCGCAGAGTCCACACTACCGAGAGGTTCCACAAACACACCAAACAGAAATAATCTTGGCGCACCGACGGGAGCGCCAAAGATCCTTTTATAGTTTCTGTCAATCAGACAGGACCTTGCTCGATGGCCAATCCGGAGCCAGACCAGGACCTGAGCATGTGACAGGCGACCACCAATGAGAAGTCGACCCACGAGCATGCTCAGTAAAGCAAAACCTGAACTTAGTCTCAGGAGTGACTGCACGCTGCTGAGAATAGTCAGTTACTATAGCTGAACCTGGAGAGGCAGCGGTAACCAAGCGTAGAGCCCGGCTCCGAGCAAGATGCTGAGACCGACGTCTTTGCTCAGCAGCATTCACTATGGTCTAGACTGAATGGGACACCGCAGGAGAAGACAAGGCTTGGGATCCCTGCGCCTAACAGACGGCTTCCTAAAAATCTTTTCCCAATATAAAGGAGCGGGTCTCCTATACTTGTAATGCCAAACATTTCCCCGTGGGGGGTACACATCAACATACTGTGTAGACTTTTTTTTTTCCTGTCTCCCCTTTTTCCCTCATATATTGTAAGCTTGCGAGGGTCCTCATTCCTCTTGGTATCTGTTTTGATCTATGTGTTTATTGTTATGCTGTAATGTTGTCTGTACAAGTCCAATCTAAAATGTAAAGTTCATGCAGAATATGTCGGCGCTATAGAAATAAAATTATTACCGTATATACTCGTGTATAAGCTGAGATTTTCAGCACTTTTTTTGTGCTGAAAATGCCCCTCTTGGCTTATACACGAGTTATTGCCAGCGGGGGAGTAAGGGTGGGGGAGCAGAAGACATCATACTCACAATCCTGGTGTTATCGCTGCATATCAGTCCCTGCATCTCTCTTCCTGTCTTCCTTCCTGTGCTGAGCTGCCATGTGGTACCGCTCATTAAAGTAATGAATATGCATGCGTCTCCACTCCCATAGGTGTGGAGTGCATATTCATTACTTTAATGAACGACATCACTGACCGTTCAGCACAGGAAGGAAGATAGGAAGAGAGATGCAGGGACTGATATGCAGCGCCAGGAGGGTGAGTAGGACTGGGGGAGGGTGAGCCATGCGATACTCACCTGTCCCCGTTCCACCACTGCGCTGTGTGTTCCGGGCCCTCTGGCTGTGACATTCAGGTCAGAGGGCGCAATGACGTGGCTAGTGCGCGCCCTCTGCCTTAACAGTCACTGCAGAGAGCAGGCGACGCTGAGGAGCAGCGGGCAGCGAAGAGAGGCGAGTATGTCATTTTTTTAAAAAACTTTTAATCGCAGTAGCAGCATTATATGGGGCATATTTTTCTATGGAACATCTTTTTTTTGTATGGAGCATCTTATGGGGCTCCTGATTCATTATGGATATTCAAAAACATTTAACTTACTGATGTCTCAATTAATTTTACTTTTACTGGTATCTATTTTTATTTTTGAAATGTATCACTAGCTGCTGCATTTCCCACCCTAGGCTTATACTCTAGTCAATCAGTTTTTTGTGGCAAAATTAGATGCCTCGGCTTATACTCGGGTCGGCTTATAATCGAGTATATATGGTATTATTATTATTTTAAGGGTATCATAAACACCCTTGAAAACAATAACGTGGCCTCACGGACCACGGTCACCAAGGTGATCTAGTGTTGGTGGATGAGGAGGATGAGGAGGATAACAGCACACAGTCAAAATCAGGAAGCGTATACCCATGTGTGGGTGGGAAGAGGTGCATGGGAATACCCCTCCAAAAAAATGACATTGGATTTGAGGTTATGTTTCGCTGTTATCATTCGGTGGTGTAGAGAAGTCTGGCCCAATCCAGCCCTTGTTCATTTTTTATAAGAGTCAGCCTCTCCGCATTTTCAGCAGACAGGCGCATGCGCTTATCAGTTATAATTTCACCAGCAGAACTAAAAACCAGCTCTGACAAAACACTAGCGGCAGGGCAGGCCAGGACCTCCAAGGCGTAGAGAGCCAGTTCATGCTACGTGTCCAGCTTGGATACCCAATAACTAAAAGGCACAGAGGAATCACGGAGGACGTTGCTACGGTCAGCAAGGTACTCCATCAACATCTTCCAGAACTTTGCACTCCTTGTGCCAGTACCCCTTGTCTCTGTGCCAGGGCGATGGGAGGGTCTCAGAAAACACTCCCAGAACTTTGCCATTGTTCCCCTGCCTGCTGTGTCTCTCTCGCCTGTACTCCATCGTGGTCCAACGAACTGTGACCTCTGCCGCCAGCGTTTTCAAATGGGAATTTTTTTAATAATCCGCAACAAGGGCCTTCTAGTACTGCACCATTTTAGTACACCTGTCTGCCTCTTTAAGAAGAGATTGAAAGTTCTCCTTGTAGTGTGTGTTTAGAAGTGTCACCAACCAATAATGACTGTCACCCAAAATTTTGAGAATACAAGGGTCACGGGAAAGTCAGCGCAACATAAAGTCAGCCATGCGTGCCAGACTGCTAACAGGCAAGACTTCTGTGTCCTCACCAAGAGGACAACTGACCATGCTCTTCTCCTCCTCCTCCTCCCTGTCCTCAGGCCATCCACACTGAACAGACAGTATGACAGTTGTGCTTGTAGTAGCGTCTATAGTGCATGAAAGTAGCTCCTGTTCTTACTCCTCCTCCTCTTCCTCATTGTCAACCAATCCACATTGGGACGACATGAGGCTGGGCTGTGCATAATCACCCTTTATGATATCTTGCTCCATCTCATTGTGCTCCGTCTGCAATGCATCCTCTTTGATGGAGAGCAGAGAGCGTTTCAGAACACAGAGAAGTGGAATGGTGTAGCTAATTATGGTGACATCGCCACTCACCATGTTGGTGGACTCCTCAAAGTTTTGGAGGATGGTACATATGTCTGACATCCATGTCCATTCCTGAGGTCTTATGTGTGGAGTCTGAACTGAATATCGACGGCCTCCTTTTTGAAGCTGGTAGTCAACAACTGCCCTCTTCTGCTCTCAAATCCTTTCCAACATATGCAGTGTAGAGTTCCAATGCGTGGGGACATCACACACCATTCGGTGAGCCAGAAGCTGTAAACACTACTGAAACATGGCAAGGGCGGCAGAAGCTGTAGCTGATTTTCTAAAATGGGCACACAGGTGCGCACTTTCACAAGCAGATCTGGTAGCTTCGCGTAGCTTTTGAGAAACCACTGAACAATGAGGTTAAGCACATGGGCCAGGCAAGGTACGTGTGTGAGCTCGCCTCACCTCAGAACCGCCACCAGGTTCCAGCCATTGTCACACATGACCATGCCTGGCTGTAGGTTCAGCGATGTCAGCCACAGATCTGATTACTCTTTCAGAGCTGTCCACAACTCTTCTGCATTGTGCGGTTTGTCACCTAAGCATATTAGCTTCAGGACATCCAGTTGCTTCTTGGCTGAGGCAGTGCTGCACTGCTTCCAGCTTGTGACTGATGTGTTGATGTCGGAGATGGAGGCTGAAGAGGAGGAGGAGGAAGTGCAGGAGCTGTAGACTTTGGGGCCAACCCTGATTGACATAGAGCCCGCAATCCTTGGCGTCAGGAGGATGTGTTCCATCCCAAGGACCGACTAGGTCACGGCTTCCACTATGTTAACCCAGTGTGCTGTCAGCGAGATGTACCGTGATAAATAGTCATTGGCACTCAACTCGTATTTATGGATGCAGGAAGATAATTTTATTGCAGTCCAGTTTATAAAGACGTTTCGGTCAATTCATGACCTTCTTCAGTATACTGCACAACATGATATAAACACAACATGATATAAACAAGTAGACTAAAGTAAACATGATCACACTGTAGATCAAACAACAATATAGCTCATAATGTGATTTGTGAGAAGGTAAGGGTAAAGGAGAGGGAATCACACATACCCGACTGCTTCACATTGTCTTGTGGTAGGCAAATAAGCCTATGAGAAAAGATAAGGTATAAACTTACATAATTGGCATAATAAAAGTGATATGTATATTTGTAGGTGTAATCTATCTAAACTTACTCGTAATATACTCTTATGTAGCCACTGTGGGGTAATCCAGCCCCTTGTACATACAAAGTACCTATGTAGTAAACGCATATTAGAAGAGGGTAAGTTGGATCGTAAGGGGTAAAAAGGACCCATAAAAAATGCTTATGTCTCTAAATAACTAACCTGCGTCACTATGAATAGAAGTGTGCGTATAATGATCCGGACTAACCGGGTCCAGTGGTCTGTAAAGAAATATTATCATATAGTGACCACTATGAATCTTAAGGGTACGCAGGTATAAGGATAAAAATCCTGACTTACCGGTGGTGGATAGTGGCGTGGAGGCTGCACATCTATCGCGGTGTCTGCCGCTGGTTAGATGGAGGCATTCCTCTCCATGTGCCTAATTATAGGCATGGGGCAGGACTAGTCGCCACGCCGAGACCGGAAGTACGCAACAGGAAGTGTGCGCTCCACCGGTGAAGGTGTTTGCGTTCCACCGCTATGGAAATAGTAGGATCCCGTTAACTCATTGCCTGTATATGTAACTAAGTCGGAATAGTAGCGGTACTGTATTCTGTGTAGCGGACTATGATGCGGATTGCAGAATATCACACGTGGATGCAGTCGGGCAGTGAGATGGGAGGAATTTAGGAGAGCACAAGGGGGAAGGAGATCAAGGGCGGTGACTTGCAGTGGTGATCAATAAAGACGGCTCTGTAAAAAGAGATCAATATGTTAATACGCTATCTGGAATCACAGATTATAAGCACAATAAGTGAATATACTTGCAAAAATGTAAATATATGATGTATGGCATTATCAACATAGAGTATAGGCATATAATAGAATGAGATGTACCGTCCCTGCCCACTAGCACATGTCCACGTGGCCGTGGTTAGGTGGACTTTCCCAGTAACAGCATTGTTGAGGGCACGGTTAATGTTTTGGGACATGTGCTTGTGTAATGCGGGGATGGCACACCGGGAGAAATAGTGGCGGCTGGGGACCGAGTAACTTGGGATGGCCGCCATCAGGTTGCGGAAAGCTTCCGTCTCCATGAGTCTAAAAGGCAACATTTCGACCACAAGCAGATGAGAAATCTGTGAATTTAGTAGGGTGGCCTGTGGGGCGTTGGCAGCGTATTTCCGCTTGCATTCCAAGGACTGGGGTATGGACAACTGAACGCTGCGGTGGGACAAGGACGTGCTTGATGATGGTACTAGTTGAGTGTGTGCAACGCCAGGTGCAGGGCAGGAGGCATCTTCGCAGGCACCATGGACAGGGGATTGGATTCCACGCACAACAGCGTAAGAAGCAGTGGTGTCACCCGCAGACAGTGTCCCTGGACTCTGGGGTTTGGACCACAAAGTCGGGTGCTTTGCTGCCATGTGTCTGATCGTGCTGGGGGTGGTCAGGCTAGTAGTTTTGCTACCCCTGCTGATGCTAGCATGGCAGCTGGTGCAAATGGCCTGTAGGGGTTATCAGCATAGGTGGTGTTGGTGTTATGGGGAACGGTTGGCCCTCTTCTGTCTGCGGCTACCACACTGCTTCTTCCTGCCTGTTGGGGTGCTATGCCTCCTTCACCATGTGTGCTGCTGTTCTCGCTCTGCATGTCCTCCTGCCAGCTTAGGTCAGTTATTATATCATCTACCACCTCCTCTTCTACTTCCGCACCCTGGTCCTCCTCCTGACTTTTTGGCAATTGTGTCTCATCATTGTCCACCTCTTGTGACACGTTCCCACCGTCGCCTTCATGTGAACGTGGCTGCTCAAATATTTGGGCATCGCTACATGTAATCTCCGCTTGCCCCGCTTCAAGTTCTCTGGGAGAGAAGCCCAAATCTCTAAATGGAAAAGTGAACAGCTCTTCGGAGTGTCCAAGTGTGGGATCACTTGTCTCCGGGTGCTCTGCATGGTGGGAGGAAGGAGGATCAGGGTGAGGAATATGGGGCCCAGACTCACAACTACTGAGACTTGACAGAGTGGAAGACAGGTAGGTGTGGCAAAATGACTGGAAGCATTATCCACTATCCAACCAACAACCTTTTGACACTGCTCTGGGTTCAATAGTGGTGTGCTGCTGCAGTCCCCTAGTAATTGTGACAGAACGGTCGAGCAAGAAGATGTGGGTGTTTGTTGTTGCCCAATTTCGGCTTGCCCACATCCTCAGCCTTGCCCTCTGCATGCACCATCACCATCATGTCCCTGTCCCTTGGCACACACTTTGCCCATTTTAAATGGACTAAAATCATAGAATCATAGAATGGTAGAGTCGGAAGGGATCTCCTGGGTCATCTGGTCCAACCCCCTGCTCAAAGCAGGATTCACTAAATCATCTCAGACAGATGTCTGTCCAGCCTCTGTTTGAAGGCTTCCATGGAAGGGGAACTCACCACCTCTCGTGGCCGCCTGTTCCACTCATTGATCTCCCTAACTGTCAAAAAGTTTTTTCTAATATCTAATCCGTGTATCCTCCCATTCAGTTTCATCCCATTGCTTCTAGTCTTTCCTTGTGAAAATGAGGATTAACATGGTCCTTCTACAATGTGACAGCCCTGGAGATATTTGTAGACAGCAAATTCCCAAATCCAGTAAACGTTCCTCATAGGACATGGTTTGCAGACCAGTCATCATTCTGGTCGCTCTTCTCTGAACTTGCTCCATTTCATTGATGTCTTTTTTAAAATGTGGTGCCCAAAACTGGACACTGTATTCCAGATGAGGCCTGACCAAAGAGGAGTAAAGGGCAATAATGACTTTGTGTGATCTAGACTGTATGCTCCTGTTAATACATACAATATTTTGCATGTTCACTAAAAATGACTGACTTTTGAGCGAACTTATATGTGATCCTTGTACGGGAAAACCACAGTTTAAAATATCTGGCCTGTAGGTAACACCTTTTTTTTGTAAGCAAACTGGTGGCAATAACTAGACTAATACACAGCAAAAACAGTTCAATTGAGCCCCAAAAATTCCAAAATGTTTAGCCCACAGATAGGTGAGGCCTGTGATGGACATCCCCCACTTTTAATTATCTGGTCTGGATTTTTTTTTTAACAGCAAAATTGTGTCAATAGCTAGGCTAAGACATAGCAAAAAAAAAGTTCAATGGAGCACAAAAAATGCCCCAATTTTTAGCACCCAGATAGGGGAGGCGTGTGACGGAGGTACCAGACTTTAAATTATCTGCCTGTATTTTTTTTTACAGCAAAATTGTGTTAATATGTACGACAGGCATCTAGTCTGGGATTATCATCTTATAAATCCTAAGCCTTTCTGCTGCTTTTCCATGGACTCATCGACCGATTCATGTTTTTTAGAGTGTTCTGTACTGAGAAATTCATCAAAGCTGCCAGTGTTACTTGTGTTTCTCCAAAGTTTGTTGCTGCCACGTACAAGAAGATTTCTTTTCAGGGCCGGTTCATATACCTTCTATATTCTACAATAATACTACTCCTATCTGCAAATTGTTTGCAATGAGATGTGGTAGTAGGTATAGCGTATGACAGGCATATAGTCAGGAATTATTATTTTATAAATTCTAAGTCTTGCTGTTGCTTTCTCCCATGAACTCATTGACTGATTAATGTTTTTACGGTGTTTTGTACTCAGAAATTCATCAAAGCGGGCAAAATTAACTGATTTAAGGTATCCATCTCAGTTTCTCTGTAGCATCTGTATGTAAAAGGTAGTAGGGGACACTTTACTCTACTGGAGCTGGAATTACCACTTCTGAACTCTTGAGTGCTTTGTTTCCAGCTATTTCCGGGTGCTTCTTTACATGTGTTTAGGGTCATTGTTCTGATGGAAGACCCATGATCTAGGATGTAAACCCAGCTTTCAGACCCCGGGCACTACATTGAAACCCAAAATCCTTTGGGAATCTTCACATTTTATGATGCCTTGAACACAATGAAGGAACCAGGGCCAGAGGCAGTAAAACAACCCCAAAATATCTTTGAACCTCCACCATATTTCACTGTAACTACTGGGTTCTTTTATTTGTAGGGCTCATTTCATTTACAGTAAACAAAGTAGAATGATGTGCTTTACCAAAAAGCTCCATCTTGGTCTCATCTGTCCACAAGACACCTGCTGGCCAACAAAAACTAATGGGGCAGCCGCTATCCTTCTATAAATTGCGAGGGCCACCTACTGACCCTCAAGTTTCAAACTTTACAGTATTAATACGAAAAGAAAATTTGCCCACCTCAGATTGATAAATTATATTGCAGTAGCAAACCATAGTCATCTGCTAACCCTCCAAAAATGCTTAGTGAGGGCTAGCTGCTGGCCCTCTAAAATCAGAGTGAGGGCAGCCTGATGGCCCTCTGACAATAGTGAGGCCCACCTGCTGGTCCTCAAACAATAGCCTAATAGCCCTGAAAAAAAAATTGCAGGATACAGCGCAACAGTTCACATATTCTAGTGCATTTATTTTACATACTATTATTGTAATCCAAAACTTCGGGGTATTACACTATTGTCCGCTCTTATCAGCCTGTTTCCATGTTAGTTCTCAATTATCCTGAGCAATGGTTCTCTGTCCTCAGCATTATTCCACGTGCAAACAATTATCATGAGCTATTGTCTGCTGTTATCAGCCATTTAATCATTATATCACTTTTAATATTCTTAAGCTATTGTCTGCTGCTATCAGCCTTTTTCCTTTTATCACACTCATCTCCATGTTACCCTCGCATGTCCGCCAGACAAAAAAAAAATTTGATTTTCTCATTTTTTTCATGATGCTTTTAGATACTTTTTCTTTCTTCATTTATTCACATCAGAGAGAGAGTGAGGCCTAAGAAAAGGTTTGTCCTGAATACACGGGACACATTATCTGTGTAATCAGGAGCGATCAGAATATCCTCTGAGCTGTCAGTTCTCCAGTGATTCCCGGCCTATTGCATTTACTACTTGTCCTGATGGCGGCCATTTTCCAGCAGGAATCCTGTGTAATGTTTTATTATATCAGTGACCCAGAGATGAGTACTATGAGGAGACACATAACGATGGATGGAGCGGCTTCATCCTCAGTGGTGACCGGTATCTGGCCCGTTGTGACATCACTCGTGTTCCGCTCCTCGTGATGTCACGGTGCGACCACCATTGTGATGTCCTGACTGTGGCTATAAGGAGGGACGCTCCGGAACAAGGCTTTGTCTGGAGAGGCTGACTGTGGACTACACAAGAAGCGATATTTTCCTCCGGGCTAAAATGCTGTTTCGAGTTCTTCTATTGCTGAGTGTGCTATTAGCACCTGTGGAGGGCGCTCCTACCAACACCCGCCCCCGTGATCCCAGGGCCGTGATCCCTGCAGGTAAGAGCTTTACCGGATATCCACCCAATATGGAGGTATTGGTCAGATGATACCTGTCATGGAGGGTTCTTCATGTGTGACTTGTGATGTTCGGAGTCTTCTCATGTGATCTTCATCTTTTCTCCCTTAGATCACTATAGTATGTTTAATATTCCTGCTGCCGTCTGCTTCTTCTCTGGATTCCTCTTTGGTGTCATCTGTACCATCATATTTGGGTAAGTCTCACAATGATTTCTGGGCGACATGGGGGTCTGTATAAGAAATCTCACATCTTCAGGTCATCACACGAGTCAGTGCCGGGTACAACCTCGTGTAGACGCTTAGCGGCTCCTACACTGGGTCTGACCTGCCGAGAGCACAATGGACGATTCTGTATTCCGGAAATGACTGCAGAAAGGGACCGATAAAATAGATGGAGGACAATATATCTCATCATAGCACTGTGCAGTGTGTAGAGATGGATTACTGTATAATGTCACTTCTGTTTATCATCTTACAGACATCTAAAGAAGAAGAATTTCTATAGAGAAGTGACAAGACAAGATGGCGTGGACGCAGACATAAAGAGTAGGGCTGCTCCTAGCGGTAAGTGCGGCCGTCACCGACCTCACAGGGATATCTCTGTACAGACAGATACTTCTTGGAGGCTTTTATATTACATGGACCCAGTCCACATTGTAAAGCCGGAGAATGACTCTAGTGACATCTGAGTCGTCTCTTTCATTACATGATATTTATTTATAAAGTAAAACTAATCTCTTCATAGATCTTGTATGTGACTGTACCATAGCGATAGAAGAAACAATCTAGAAGAAATATAGAAGTTTTTCCTTTTGAATTGATTTCAATGTTCTGTGTTACAGGAGAACCTGAGGATGTAACAACTATCATACATGATGATGCTCCTCATGGACCCATCATACATGATGATGCTCCTCATGGACCCATGGCTGAACCGAGAGATGTCCACAAAGACACCAACATCTCTTCGCCTGGCCCTCATTATGTTTTGACCGATATTGACCCATATGAGGATATGATCATCTCCTCTGACAGTAAGTTTTAGGCTTTTGTTACATGTACTATAACACGTATTTCACAGAAAAAAAAAACTACCTAATAAAAAAAAAACTCTAAAAGAATCATGGTGGTAATTAAACCCTATAAATCAAGTTCACACTGGTGATTGGGTCCTTCAATCTTTAAGCTTTACAGTACAGTTTAGAGGTAACAAAAGTTGTAAAATATTAATATTGTTTATGAAATATCTAAAATCTTGTATTCTAACAATGCTAATTTCATTGTTTTGTGTTACAGAAGAACAAGAGGATGAAATACCTATTGTAATTGATGATGCTCCTCATGGACCCATGGCTGAACCGAGAGATGTCCACATAGACACCAACATCTCTTCGCCTGGCCCCCATTATGTTGTGACCGATATTGACCCATATGAGGATATGATCATCTCCTCTGACAGTAAGTTTTAGGCTTTTATTACATTTACTATAACAAGTGTTTCACAGAAAAAAAAACTACCTAATAAAAAAAAACTCTAAAACAATCATGGTGGTAATTAAACCCTATAAATCAAGTTCACGCTGGTGAGTGGGTCCTTCAATCTTTAAACTTTACAGTACGCTTACAGGTTACAAAACTTGTATAATATTAATATTCTTTATGAAATATCTAAAATCTTGTATTCTAACAATGCTAATTTCATTGTTTTGTGTTACAGAAGAACAAGAGGATGAAATATCTATTGTAATTGATGATGCTCCTCATGGACCCATGGCTGAACAGAGAGACACCAACATCTCTACGCCTGGTCCTGATTATGTCATAATCACTATCGACCCGTATGATGATGAGATCATCTCCTTTGACAGTAAGTATCAGGCTTTTATTACATGCACTGAAACATGTATTTCACAGAAAAAAAAAAACTGCCTAATAACAAAAATCTCTAAAAGGAGCATGTCGCAGACCAAATCCTTACAAAAATGTTACTCTGGGGGCTGGGTCCATGTATTTTCATTAATAACTGTACCACTTAGAGATGATAAAACCTGCACAATCTGAATGTATCTAAGAAATATATAGAAGCTTTAATTTATTAATTCTAATTTCAATGTTCTGTGTTACAGAAGAACAAGAGGATGAAATCATGAATGTAAATGATGATGCTCCTCATGGACCGATGGCCGAAAAGAGAGAAGTCCTCAAAAAGACCAACATCTCTATGCCTGGTCCTGGGTATGTGATCATCAATATGGACCTGGATGAGGATGAGATCATCTCCTCTGACAGTAAGTTCTCAGGCTTTTATAAAGAGTTTAACAGAAAAAAAATTGTCTCTAAAAGAAGAATGTAGATAATCTACCCTATAAATAGAGATCACGCTGGAGGTCGGGTCGCTCTATCTTCAAACTTTACAGTACCGTTTAGAGGTTACAAAACTATTATTTTATTAATGATAATTTCAATGTTGAACCTTACAGAAGAACAAGAGGATGAAATAACTAACGGAAATGACGATGCTCCTCGTGGACCTATGGCCGAAAATAGAGATGTCCTCGAAAACATCAACATCTCTACACCTAGATCTGATTATGTAATCATCAACATGGACCTGGACGAGGATGTGGTCATCTATTCTGACAGTAAGTTTACTTTCTTGTTCATGTTGATAAGAAGGATAATTACTACGATAAATATCATCAGTACTTCTAACTTACATAAAATGAATAAATTAAAATCTACCAATCTTTTAATCACTTTCTTTTACAGAACAAGAGGACAGAGAACATATTCCACCTCCTCTGTGTCCTCCTCTGTCTACAACTCCACTACCTCTGTGTCCTCCTCCATCTACTACTCTGCCTCTTGAACATTTTGATGACGATCTTGGCCTGGCCAAAGACATGGAGAAATGTAAAGTCTTCATGGAGCTTATCCTTAAGGAACGTCTGGCCTACTATGCCAGCCAAAACCTAATGTAAGTCCTTAGGGCTCCTGTGAATTTTTTATGATATATGTTATATTTTAGTATTAACAAGCAATAGGATAAATAATTAGACATTGGGCACTAACGTCCTAAACGTTGACAGCATTCTTTTTCCTTACGGCGTCTAAATCATCAGTCTGTGAGCCATGAGACTACATGAGAAAGGCTGTTGTCATTCTAGACTCACCAATAGAATACAATGTAAATTATCTTTAATACATCACAATATATAACAAAAATGGACGATCATTCGAAGAAGAGTCGGTGATCAAGGCATAAACAATAAGATGAATATTTTATCATGATCACATTATGCATATACAGCAATACTGGGGTAAAATGTAAATGTAATAATTCACAAAAGCTGATGGCGCAATAAAAAGTGCTCAATATCAACAATTACATTTACATCCAGGTGCCATAACCAATATTCAGCCTTATTAATGCACAGAACTCAGAAGAAAAAGTCACGTCAGTGCCAAGTACGTTTAGACATGCTGTAGTACCAGAAATGCCAGCCATCACATCAACCTGACAGTGGTTTCACCATCACAGCTTTTTCAGGAGTTATAAGAAACGGTGTGCAGCGCTGTATTCGTACTAAACGTACCACGAGGGAGGGATTCCCAGAAAACTGTAATCTAATATCACAAGAACAAACAATAATAGTCAGGGTACTATTCCTATCAGCAATGATCAGGTGTAGAACATACCTGAACATTGAGATGAAATAATGCCACTATATATTACATAGCACTGTATTACAATCTACAGATAATGGACGACATGTAAACTTCTTCTGTTGCCCCACTCATTATAATCTGTCACCATGTATATATATATTAATCTTTACTGTCTTGCTGATTTTGTAACATATATTTTCCAGGTGAGGCAGAGCGGGGTCTCGCTGTGTTCCCACAAGGAATATGGGATCCAGCTGGAGATGACAACTTTACATCAACAAGACGAGGCAGATTCCGGGCTCGGTCTCTGTCCTCAACCACTGGATACGACATTTTCTGGACTTTCCGCAGCTAGACGCACTCACAGAACAAGTGGGTTTCCTTCTGCAAGACGAGACAGATTCCGGGCTCGGTCTCTGATCTCAACCACTGGATACAACGTTTTCTGGACTTTAAGCAGCTAGACGCACTCACAGAAGAAATGGGTTTCCTTCTGCAAGACGAGACAGATTCCGGGCTCGGTCTCTGATCTCAACGACTGGAAACGACGTTTTCTGGACTTTAAGCAGCTAGACGCACTCACAGAAGAAGTGGGTTTCCTTCTGCAAGACGAGACAGATTCCGGACTCGGTCTCTGATCTCAACGACTGGAAACGACGTTTTCTGGACTTTAAGCAGCTAGACGCACTCACAGAAGAAGTGGGTTTCCTTCTGCAAGACGAGACTAGATTCCGGGCTCGGTCTCTGATCTCAACCACTGGATACGACGTTTTCTGGACTTTAAGCAGCTAGACGCACTCACAGAAGAAGTGGGTTTCCTTCTGCAAGACGAGACAGATTCCGGGCTCGGTCTCTGATCTCAACGACTGGAAACGACGTTTTCTGGACTTTAAGCAGCTAGACGCACTCACAAAACAAGTGGGTTTCCTTCTGCAAGACGAGACAGATTCCGGGCTCGGTCTCTGATCTCAACCACTGGAAACGACGTTTTCTGGGCTTTAAGCAGCTAGATGCACTCACAGGAGAAGTGGGTTTCCTTCTGCAAGACAAGACAGATTCCGGGCTCGGTCTCTGATCTCAACAACTGAATACGACATTTTCTGGACATTCCGCAGCTAGACGCACTCACAGAAGAAGTGGGTTTCCTTCTGCAAGACGAGACAGATTCCGGGCTCGGTCTCTGATCTCAACCACTGGATACGATGTTTTCTGGACTTTAAGCAGGTAGACGCACTCACAGAAGAAGTGGGTTTCCTTCTGCAAGACGAGACAGATTCCGGGCTCGGTCTCTGATCTCAACAACAGAATACAACGTTTTCTGGACTTTAAGCAGGTAGACGCACTCACAGAAGAAGTGGGTTTCCTTCTGCAAGACGAGACAGATTCCAGGCTCGGTCTCTGATCTCAAACACTGGATACAACGTTTTCTGGGCTTTAAGCAGCTAGACGCACTCACAGAACAAGTGGGTTTCCTTCTGCAAGACGAGACAGATTCCGGGCTCGGTCTCTGATCTCAACCACTGGATACGACATTTTCTGGACTTTACGCACCTAGATGTACTCACATATTAAGTGAAGTACCTACTGCACACGAGACAGCTTCCAGGCTTGGTCTCTGTTCTCATCAGTGGATTAAACAGTTGATGGACTTTCTGCAGCTAGATGTAATAACGAATCAAGTGAGTTACCTACTGCACCATGACACAGATTCCGGGCTCGGTCTCTGTTCCCATCAATGAACATCTACAGCGTAAGGGAAGGGCAGTCCTTCAGCCAAGGTTCCATAGAGGTTTCCTCCACCGGGGGTTTTTCCTCTCCTCAGCGCTGAAGGTCGACTCTTCGTGAGTCAATGCCCCTTTGTCATCATTATTATCGGGCACTTTTGAAGATTATTGCCCTGACTTCTAATGGGAACTTCTACATTACCCACCTTTAAAGAAGTTAATAAAGAAGTCAATAAATCATATGTAGCAGTGTATCTGTGCCTCTATCGATCCTTACAATACAGCAGAATATGTACAACACTGTGAGGAGGGAATATTTTATGTAACATTAAACACATGGCGGCTTACTGTATATTCGTGTTTTCTCACAATCAAACTTATTTGCCACAAATTTAACATTCCTCATTAATCGTGTCCATCTTCTTCGGCCTGTTTCACAATGGGGCTGATACCAGTACGACCAGGACGTTAATGTCACTGCACACCATACAGTTATGGCGCACATCATGATATCAGAACATTACGACTTGTCTCGCCAAAGGACTAGTTATTACCTCTGGGGACGCACATCAGTGGCAACTGCTCCGCGATGGCACGGCTCGAAAAAATGTCAGAGGCCTGGCCGCGCTGGAAATTCCAACCGAGCAAGCAGAAGATTTGAAACCATAAGACCATGGTGGAAGAAACAGGTCAGCAAAATATAAATAACAATCTGCTAGCTATGGATATAGTAGGACAACACCATGCTGAAACAGCAAAAAACAACCAATGAAAAAAATGGTGCAAGATATCCAAGTATAAAAAGATATAAACTTTATTAAATAAATTTACAAATATAACAAGGAAAAATGACAATAGTGGGTAAAACGGCCAAATAGCCACCGTAAACCGCATGGAAACACAAGACCGCTCCTCATATATAGCAATGCATGGTATGCAGAGACAGGGATTCTCCCATATAGTGATGAGATCTACTGCAGCATATAGACAGATTGCTATTAACTAGAGTGAACAAATACAGCGTGTAAGTACATAGTTAATAACAACGGGGACATACCCAAGATGTAACTGAGGAGAGGACACGGCTCCAGCTCACCCCAACGTGCGTTTCGGCGATCCTTCTTCAGGGGGTGTCATTGTAGGTAAATTATACCTTGTGTTCTATAAATCAAGTAAGTGCCCTACAGCCATTAGTGTCAATCCAAAATCTTAAATTCACACTTCTGAATCCTCACATCGCGCACTGTCAGGATTCTCAGGCGATCATGTGATCACAAGTATGTGATTTCCACACCTCCGGCCACATTTCGTCTAGACATGCTTGGCTTTGCCCAATTTTCTCACTTGTATTGAGCGCAACCACGCACAGTTGGTAGGTGATCACATCTATGAAAGTCACATACTTGTAGTCAGATGATCGCCCACTCCCAGCACAGAGAACTTCATAGCGCACGATGCACACACTGGGAGGATTCAGAAGTCACCAGTCAAATAGAGTGATCACAAACTTTATCCTCAACACCTTTAACGAAACCCACTGTAGTAGGACTGATGTCACCAGAATACAGTGGCCATATAATGGATATATCAGTTCTACACCAGTACTTTGCAGACCATATATGCTACAACTTCTTAAATTCATAGTTCTGAATGCTCACAGCATGCACTGTCAGGATTCTCCAGTGCCGGGAGCAGAGGTCATGTGACTGCAAGGATTTCCACAATTCCGGCCAGAGGCCTACATAGAAATCATGTTGCACTATAGCGGAAGTTCTAATTGGACCCCCAAATGAACAAAAAAAAAAAATATTTGTTTGGGTCACAGAAGAGCATGTGTCACAACTTTACAGTCCTTACAAAGCAATTTTCCTCCTACTGAAGCCCTAGATTCCCCTTTCAAAGTATAATGCCAACAAAATGATACACAAACAATGTATGACACCCCCACAGTGACTTCTTCCACAGTACCCTTCACAAGAACAGTAGGATGACCATACTGTAGACCACCTCAAGACCCCCATTAAAGTATTGTGACCATAATACAGTACGATCCCTAACGTTGACCCCAACATAGCCCTCCAAGCAGTATAATGGGCCCCACATATAAATAACAAAATCAAATAGCACGTATTTAAAACCTGGGCCAAGAGCATGTTTAAGTATTAAACTCTCCCCATCCTATATATCCAAGGTTTAAACTCTAGTGTAGTACTCCAAAGTACATTTGAATATCAAGAAAAAAACGGAGTAAACAACAACACACAAAAAGATGGTATAAAACTCTTTTTATTAAAGATACAACTAACAACAAAAAAAAACCCCTCTAATAAAGGGAAACAAATAAAAATAAAAATAAAAATAAGGAGGAAACAATGCAAGTAACCAGAGGAGATCAAGGTGGTCACTGGTACAATCTGGGTAAAATGTATGTTGCAGTGCCAGGGCGTATATGCCTCATACGTGCGAGTAAATCTCCACCCAGGTATAACACTATATTACACACCTATATGAGGATGCCCCTAAAATAGAGCATATAGTTTAAAGTGCGTTCTAGTGCTTCCCCGTATTGTGTCCTAATCAGTATAACCTGGGTACAAAATATATGCAGCAGTGCTCAATTCTCTGTTAAGTTTACACGCAAGGCAGTTACCGTATTAAACGCCCCTATAGAACTGCCTCCAAAAACTTGGAGCATACATGTACAATGCCACTAGTGCTTACCCATAGTGAATCCGGATCCACAATGATCTCCTCGCAACCCCTTTATTAGAGGGGTTTTTTTTGTTGTTAGTTGTATCTTTAATAAAAAGAGTTTTATACCATTTTTTTGTGTGTTCTTGTTTACTCTGTTTTTTTCTTGATATTCAAATGGGCCCCACATATAGTAAAACAGCCCCACAACTCACCACACTGTATAATGGCCCCACTAGGCATCCAAACAGTATAACAGCATACATACAGCCTCCCACACAGTATGAGGGACCCCATTTAAACCTTCACATTGTATAATTGCTTGCATACAGTATAATGGCACAAACACAGCTCTCCAAATATTATAAAGGCTCCAATATAGCGCTCAAAATATTATAATAGCCCCTCACACAGCCCTCATTAAGATATAATGGTCCCTATAGTCCTCCATGTAGTATACTGCACCCCATAATTCTCCATTATAGTATAATTCACCCCATAGTATAAAGCACTAGCCATAGTCCTCCATATAGCATAATGCACTCTCCAGAGCCTTCAGTACACTATAATGAGCTCCTCATAGTACTACACATAGTAAATATCCCAAAGTTCTCCAAACAGTATATTGCATCCCAAAATCCTCCAAACAGTATAATACACTCTCTATAGACCTCCATATAGTATAATGTACCGCCCATAGTTCTCCAAAGCGAGAGACTCGTGAACACCTAAACCATGGCTTAGCAAATTCACCCGTGTTGGTGCTCTGGGAATCAGCTGCCTGCCTTGTGTCTCTGGCCACCCCACTGCCTCTTCCTGCCTTTGAGCATTGTTACATGCAATGTCCCCATGTCTATGTTGGAATGGGCAGGGCAAGAGGCCAAAATCTATAATGGAAATGTGAACAGCTCTTCGGAGTGGCCAAGTGTGGGATCACTTGTTTCTGGGCACTTGGCATGGTGGGAGGAAGGAGGATCAGGGTGAGAATTATGTGGTCCAGAATCATGGCTACTTAGACTCGACCATGCCCTAGATAGGGTGGTGCTGGCAAAGTGACTGGAAGCATTATCTACTATTCATCCAACAACATTTTCACAATGGTCTGGTTTCAAGAGTGGTGTTCAGCGCATCCCTAGAAAGTGAGACAGGAAGCTAGATTGAAATGATGTTTGTTTGTTGTGCTCCAGCAGTGGGCACAGTTTCCCCTTGCCCATATCCTCAGTCTTTGCGCTCACCATCAGCATCACGTCCACTTCCACATCGTTTACCGTGAGCCTTGCCCATTTTAAATTACGTATGATATGTCCCTGTTAAGAAAACATTGCAGGCAGTATTACAATGCCAGCAAAATTTGCCCACTACAGATGGATGTATAACACTAGAGTATCAACATAGCAATGCTATTTGAAACCAATTTTTTTTTTAGTGTGTTTTGAGGCTCAACTCTTTTACAATAAATGCTGTATAAAATTTCAGTGCTGAAAAAAATGGCAGTATTATATTGGCAGCAAAATGTTTCGACTTAAGATGGATGTATAAGACTGCAGTCCAGTACTAAAAAGGAACAACATCCTATCCAGGATAAAAACCTATAATGGTCGAAACGTTGCATCATGGCAGAATAAAGCTCTTTTAATCTTTCATCACCTGGATGGGATGCTGTTCCTTTTTTACTGGACTGTGTTTTCTTTCCGATTGGGCCATTGGACTGGAACGTGGACCCCTGCATTGAAGTCCTGTCGGCTGCTACTTATTTTTACTTGCCATAAGACTGCAGTATCAATATAGCAATGTGATTTTTTAACAAAGATTTTTTTTGCAGGGGGCTTTTGAGGCTTAATCTAGCACTATAAATGCTTTATAAAATGTCACAGCTTAAAAAAAAGGCTGTATTACAATGGCAGGCAAATTTGCACACCTCAGACGGACGTATCAGACTGCAGTATATATATAGCAATGCGATTTTTTAAACAATTAATTTTTGGGGGTTTTGAGGCCCATCTGTAGCATGCTAAATGCTGTATAAAATGTCAGTGCTCAAAAAGAATGCAGTATTACAATGTCAGGCAAATTTGTCCAATTGAGATGGACGTATAAGACTGCAGCATCAATATAACCATGCAATTGAGATCCAAGCAAGTCTGGATATATGCTTTTGATGCGCAACCGCCGCACTATATGGTTGTGCTCAAAAGTTTACATACCCCAGCTGAGTTTTTGCTTTCTTGGCCTTTTTTTCAGAGAATATGAATGATAACACCAAAACTTTTTCTCCCCTCATGGTTAGTGGTTGGGTGAAGCCATTTATTGTCTACTGTGTTTTCTGATTTGAAATCATAATGACAACCCAAAACATTCAAATCACCCTGATCAAAAGTTCACATACCCCATTTCTTAATACCGTGTATTGCCCCCTCAAGCAAAAATGACAGCTTGAAGTCTTTTGTGGTAGTTGTGGATGAGGTTCTTTATTTTCTCAGATGGTAAAGCTGCCCACTTTTCTTGGCAAGAAGCCTCCAGTTCCTGTACATTTTTGGGCTGTCTAGCATGAACTGCGCGCTTGAGATCTCCCCAGAGTGGCTCAATGATATTGAGGTCAGGAGGCTGAACCTTCAATTTGTTCTGTTGTAGCCAATGACAGCTCGACTTGGCCTTGTGTTTTGGATCATTGTCATGTTGGAATGTCCAAGTACGTCTCATGCGCAGCTTCCGGTCTGATGAATGCAAATTTGCCTCCAGTATTTTCTGATAATGTTCTACATTCACCTTTCCTTCAACTTTGACCAAGTTTCCTGTGCCTTTGTAGCTCACACATCCCCAAAACATCAGCGATCTACCTCCATGCTTTACAGTAGGAATGGTGTTGCTTTCATCATAGGTTTTGTTGACCTCTCTTCAAATGTATCATTTATGATTGTGGCCAATAAGTTAAATTTTGGTCTCATCACTCCCAATTACCTGGTTCCGGAAATTTTGAGGCTTGTCTCTGTGCTGTTTTGTGTATTGCGGCGAGATACTTTGTGGCATTTACATAGTAATGGCTTTCGACCATGCAGCCCATTTTTCTTCAAGTGCCTCCTTATTGTGCATCTTGAAACAGCCACACCGCTAGTTTTCATAGTCCAGTATTTCAGCTGATGTTATTTTGGGGTTTTTCTTTGCATCCCAAACAATAGTCTACAGACAGGTTAATTGACAACGTGGGATACAGCAGGCTGTTTCCCATTTAGCAACAGAAAAAATTATAACTTTTTTCTTAATGTGCTTTAGGTCTGCAGACAGTTTTATATCGCCACAGCACTAAATGACAAGGTGGGATACAGCAGGCTGTTTAATGTTTGATCACTAGCTACATGTGAATTAGAATGCTATACTCGTGCATAGATCATAATAGAAGCAGTGCACAACATGTGCCCTGGGCTTGTCTGTGGACCTCAGTAATGTCCAAAAAAGAAAAAAAAATGCTAGAAGGTAAATTTAACAGCCACACTGGACAGTAGCTCGCTACACTATCTGACTGATATACAACCACCTATCTAACTAGCTGAATTGTGGGATACAGCAGGCTTTTCCACATTTAGCTACTGAAATAATATAATCTAGAATGCTATACTTGTGTATGGAGCACTATAGAAGCAGTGCACAACACACTTGTAGGACATGTGCCCTGCTGGCTGTGTCTGTGGACCTCAGTAATGAGCCAAGAAGAAATAATTCCGGAAGGTAAATTTTACAGCCCCACTGGACACTATCTACCTACACTATCTGACTGATATACAACCAGCTAACTAACTAGCTAAAATCTTGCTGTTACAGTGTCAAAATGGCGCTAAAACAAGATGTCCGCTATTTATATGGAGAGGGACATGTGATTTCAGCAGCCAATGACACAAGCCGTAGTGTCAGGACATTGTGGGTGTGTCTTGCGCCCTGATTGGCTAACCACAATGTGAACACCAAAAGCTAGGGGAAAAAAAAAGAGACTGCTGTGCTTCCCAGAACGCTGCGCTCTGAGCTGTGTAAACCCCCTCCCCTCATCAAACACGCGCCAAACACTCATGATACACCACCGTCATTGTTGCTAAAGTGCTGAAAATATTTTTGTGGCAACGCAAATATTTTCCCACACTTTTACCGAATTGTTACCGATTTTTACTGATTTTATAACATTTTGCTCGGGTTCCCGATCACGAATCCGAATGTGCCATATTCGTGCCGAATTTATGTTTGGAGATCGTTTTCCGAAAACAAATTCGCTCATCACTAATTATCATCAGCCCTAAGAAGTGCTGTTGTTGTTCTTCATAGAAATATAAATGTGGTTGGATCCCTGGCTAATACACAGCTACAATTCTGTCCCTCTCTCACCAGCACCTCTCCCTACGCTGCCTGCGTCCGGGGTACAGTGTGCTGAACATGGCGTCTTATATAGACCAGATGAAGCTATGGGCCTGCCAATCACAGTAATGCCACAACCAAGATGGCTACCGCATTACAGTGACTGGCAGGCAATCCCCACATGTTCACTGGCTGTCTAAAAACACCAACCATGCGGGGCTGGGACTCGAGTTCCCACTCGAGCATTCAAAAAATAATCGCTGAGTAACGAGTATCCTGAGCACACTGATGCTCGAGTGCGTAACGAGTTGTGACAAGCTCATCACTATTTATCAATTCTAAGCCTTGCTGCTCTACAGTTTGTTGCTGCAAAGGACAAGAAAATATTTTTCAGGGCTGGTTAAAATCCCTTCTATATTCTACAATAATTCCACTCTTGTGATGAGCGAGCACTAAAATGCTCGGGGGCTCGTTGCTCGGGTCGAGCAAATTGGAATACTCCGGTACTCGACCCGAGCAACGAGCCCAATGTAAGTCTATGGGAAACCCGAGCATTTTTGACCCGACCCGTCTTTTTAGGGTCTAAAAATGACTGAAATCGATGGGAACACTGCTCAAATGACATGGAAACATCAAGGGGAAGACTCCTAGAAGCATTTCTGACTCCCAGGTCACAGCTGTGAACAATGTTGTCAGGGTCTTACGCCACTTTTACAGACTCACAATAAAACATACAAAAACAAAATGGATTTTCCTGGGAAATATGTTAAGGTACATCCTTTCCAGGGTAATGATTTGTATCTAAGGCAAAATAAATAACCCAACACAAAGATGTTCCTCCACCAGTTGGGCTATGTTCACATGCAGCGTTTTTGATGCATTTTTCAACTTTAACATTGCTTTCAACCAAGACAAATGCATTCACTGGGAAATGTCATTGTAACATTTAACAACCCTAGCTGGCCATGTGGTGTGTGACACATCAGCAGACACGTCCTGTTTCATTTATGAAGGAGGGGCTGTTAAAGGAGGAGGGCCATCAGGCAGACTGTAATATTCTTAAAGGGACAGCAGTTGGTCCTCACTATTCTTAGAGAGCCATCAGCCGGCTATGCTTTGTTGTTCTCACATTAAACAGTGCGTCTCCTATACTGTTATTGCCTATGCACTGAATGCAAGGTCTGCCCCAAATTTGGACGCACCTCAATAACCATTGGACAGGTGTACTGGATGGCCACATGAAACCAAAGTTCCCATTATTATTAATTTGCTACTGCAACACTGTTAGCCTATATATTGAATGCAAGGCCTGCCCTGTCCCAACGTTACACGCACCCCAATAAGCCTTTGAACCAATGTACTGGATGGCCACAGGAAACCAAAGTTCCCATTATCATGATTTTTTTTTTACTCCCAGAAAGTTTGCCTATGCAGTGAATGCAAGGCCTGCTCAAAATTTGGATGCAATATCCCTTGGAAGAGACGTGGAGTAGGGTGTTAGGGTGGGCGGAACACACTAAATAAATTATAATAATGAAGTGCGTTCGCCACCCGGGGTCCATCGTGGAGAGATGGAACACTGCAGCTAAAAGTACAATGGCGAGACTTGCAGCGAGCTTAACAGACTGGCACTGAGTTAACGGCACTCAGTGGAGTAGCACATGGCTGTGCCAATTGCACATGTAGCGCCCCCACTGCCGCAGGGCCGAGGGGTACCCGGTACCGGGCCTCTGAGTCTCTGCTCTGGGGTTGTCACGGTGGCTAGACCCGGTCCGTGACCCTGCTGAGGGGCGTACAGTAATAGATGTAGATAGTGGTGGTGGTGCGGTGCAGTAAATAACGAGGACACCAGGTTGCAGTCTCTTTACCTCTTTACTGAAGATCTCTGGGTCCTCAGTCCAGAATACGGTTAACCAGGCTGCGCAAGTCCGGCCGGTCCGATGGCACCTCCAGAGTTCTCCTTGCAAGTGGAAATCTGTGCCTTCCTGCTAGCGCTATGTGTTGTGATCCTTCCCTGCTGTGCTTACGGAAAGTCCCCACAACTGTTGTGTCTGTTTCTGAAGTTCCCTCCCAACTCGATTAGATGATGTTCTGCTAATCCTCCGTCCCTCCCTGATGTTATGGTTAGGATGGCACCCGTATGACGGGTAGGCTCGGAGCTCTTCCGGGACCCTAGAGTCGCCCCTCTCCACAGGTTGCCCCCTATGTCTTCATAGGTGATTTAGGTGAGACAGCCCGCCTGTAACTGACTGTCCTGCCGTTGGTTTAAAGTATGGCTTGGAGCACTGTACTTCCTCGGCGTTCCGGCCGCCGGTTGTGTGCCTCAGTAGGATGTTGCCTCGGTCTTACAGCACGACTCCTACTGGTATTCTCCTTCTTGCTTTGATCTCGTTTCTCACTCAGCACAATATATCTCGCTTCTAATCCCTCCTTGGGCACCGCCGCTATGCTGAGCAGGCACGGTCCCTTGACGTTCTCTCAAGTAGCCAGGCCTCTGTCAGGATCCCACCCCTGACAGGGACCCTACCGAATCTTCTCCCACAACACCCTCTGCCACAAGGTGTTGCCTGGTTCCAACCCAGTCAGCTTTCTCCCTAACTTCCTGCCTGACCCCCAGTTTTACCAGTATGTGAGGAGTGGCCTAGTGAATAGAACCCTTAGCTCCCCCTGGTGGCCTGACTGTGAAATGTATTGGTGTATGTGATACCTGGTCAGATGAACTCCTTCAGTGCCATCAGACGTACCACAGCTCCCCTTAGTGGCGGAGACACGGTACTGCAACAACCAGGACTCTGGGGCGCTGCACTCCCCCCCGGTTAAATCCAGTACTCCGGGACTGGGAAGAAAACAACAATACAGGTTAGCAAAAAGACATACAATTTTGAAAATGCAATAACAATAAGTAAGCTTGAACAGAGCTTCCCTTTATGGGAGGTGAGGACACTTGAACGTTACAAACATGGTTAAACATTATAAATTACAGGCTATAAATAACTCCTGTTACCCAACCGGGTATTCTACTCAGTGCAAACTTTTGAATCATAAGTTAACATTGCCTTTAAGGACGTACACTTCCTATCCACTAAAGACTTATGCTGAACATTATAATATTAATTAACTGTTTCTCTTTCATTCTCCTTCGTTAAATCTGCAGGACCGCCTGTCCTAACTGCTCCAGGCCTACTGCCTCTCCTTTCTTTACAGGACCGCCCCTTTCAGCCCGGGCCTACTGCCTTTTCAACTACTATACACAGTATAGAACATAACATTATTTTCAGTTTGAAATCACGGAGCCATCCCTACATGACTCTTAGGAGGACCCACTGACTAACCCCTACAGGTTCACTTCCTGTCCTCATGTTTCTATCAACATTATCAAACATTTCTTACAATCAACTAGTTGGATACATATAACTTTTACATGTAAGCATCATCATCACTTTCTTTTGTCAAGACATTATTGCTATCTATCTGTCTTAAAGCAATACCACTCTTTAAATGCAACAAGTGAACATCCCCTTTAAGAGAGGACCAAGTCTTTATGAGGTAGCACATCTTCTCAAGCTACCAGTCCGTACTCAGCAAAGGCTCCGGTGCGGTATCTTCGCAAAGAGTCCTTCTTTAAGTAAAACCAGTAGGGAGCACCTTTAAGAAGGTGCAAACTATTTACAAGAAGTTTGTATCATGCATTGTTCATGATTCAGCAGTTCTTTTCAACAGGAACCAAAAGCAAAAAGCAGAGGAAGGGATCCCGGGTAAACAAAGGGATCCCTTTAAGAGTTTAACCCTAGTCGGGTTGTAGCAGCAGAAAGACACATAGAAAGACAAGCAGTTAACTATTTACATGTTCAGGTTTCCGAGGTTTAGTTGGACGGCTTCCAGGGCTGCACCTGGCACTTAACCCCTCTTGGCCTGGGAAAAGTGAGGACCAGGGTTACACCCAGTGCTGGACAAACGCCGTTAATCCGTCTTGCATGTACGGTTAAATCGGGCGCAGCGATGGAGGTCTGCGCAGCTTGAGTAGGGGCATTTGCTGCAGCAGAGGTAGCGGCTGCTGCAAGATCAGTCACTGGAACGGAGTCAGCAGCTTTGGCACTAGCAGTCACTGGAGTGGTGTCGGTCGTCAGGGCAGGGTCGTCCTTCATACCTGCTTCAGATGCGGTCCCTCCGGTGCCGGTCTGCTCCGTCTCCACTGCGGCCTGTAGCGCTGGTTGCAGGGCCTCGCGCTGCGGCGTTGTCATCTCTGCTTGCAGCATCTCGCTTTCCGGCAGGGCCTTGCTTTCCAGCTTCGGAGCGCTGGACCTTCTTTCCTGATCCGGACCAAGCGAGGCTGCCGACAGGCGTCTGGTGAGGCTCCCGATGATGGTCTTCTTCCACCCGGCCTCAGTGCTCAGCTCCGTCTGCAGGAGTTGTTGGATCAGCCCGTCCGCTCCGGTCTGCAGGAGGTCAGCGTCAACTGTGGAGGTCTGGCTGCGGTGCCTCTCCGGGTAGCTGGGGGAGTCCTCAGCTCCGACCCCACGCTCCTGCTCCGGGTGGCTCGCCATGGCGTCCTCCATGTCACTGGGTTCTTCCTGATCCTTTTCCCGCTCTCTCCTTCGTGGGCGGTTTCGCTTTTGTTGGCTCCGCCCCCATTGAGGATCAGTAGGCGGATCTCGGCTGCTGATGGACACGTCCTCAAGGGGCAGAAATATTTAGACTGGGCGGCCATTGTCTTTCGCGCTCTCCAGTTTGTCTACGCCCACTCCACGCCCTTCTTCTTCTTCTGCGCTCTCCTTAGCGCTGTAATGGCGGCTGTTTTGGCGGGAACTTCTGGCGGCAAGTGGCAATACACAGTCTTCGCAATAAGTCACAGTCCAAACACAATAAATCACAGTTCCAAGGCACACATGACCTGATTCTTCAGGCTTAAGTAGATCCTGTTCGTGACGCCAAAATGTAGCGCCCCCACTGCCGCAGGGCCGAGGGGTACCCGGTACCGGGCCTCTGAGTCTCTGCTCTGGGGTTGTCACGGTGGCTAGACCCGGTCCGTGACCCTGCTGAGGGGCGTACAGTAATAGATGTAGATAGTGGTGGTGGTGCGGTGCAGTAAATAACGAGGACACCAGGTTGCAGTCTCTTTACCTCTTTACTGAAGATCTCTGGGTCCTCAGTCCAGAATACGGTTAACCAAGCTGCGCAAGTCCGGCCGGTCCGATGGCACCTCCAGAGTTCTCCTTGCAGGTGGAAATCTGTGCCTTCCTGCTAGCGCTATGTGTTGTTGTCCTTCCCTGCTGTGCTTACGGAAAGTCCCCACAACTGTTGTGTCTGTTTCTTAAGTTCCCTCACAACTCGATTAGATGATGTTCTGCTAATCCTCCGTCCCTCCCTGATGTTACGGTTAGGACGGCACCCGTATGACGGGTAGGCTCGGAGCTCTTCCGGGACCCTAGAGTCGCCCCCTCTCCACAGGTTGCCCCCTATGTCTTCGTAGGTGATTTAGGTGAGACAGCCCGCCTGTAACTGACTGTCCTGCCGTTGGTTTAAAGTATGGCTTGGAGCACTGTACTTCCTCGGCGTTCCGGCCGCCGGTTGTGCGCCTCAGTAGGATGTTGCCTCGGTCTTACAGCACGACTCCTACTGGTATTCTCCTTCTTGCTTTGATCTCGTTTCTCACTCAGCACAATATATCTTGCTTCTAATCCCTCCTTGGGCACCGCCGCTATGCTGAGCAGGCACGGTCCCTTGACGTTCTCTCAAGTAGCCAGGCCTCTGTCAGGATCCCACCCCTGACAGGGACCCTACCAAATCTTCTCCCACAACACCCTCTGCCACAAGGTGTTGCCTGGTTCCAACCCAGTCAGCTTTCTCCCTAACTTCCTGCCTGACCCCCAGTTTTACCAGTATGTGAGGAGTGGCCTAGTGAATAGAACCCTTAGCTCCCCCTGGTGGCCCGACTGTGAAATGTATTGGTGTATGTGATACCTGGTCAGATGAACTCCTTCAGTGCCATCAGACGTACCACAGCTCCCCTTAGTGGCGGAGCCACAGTACTGCAACGACCAGGACTCTGGGGCGCTGCACACACAGCAACCGAAAAAGCTCTGCAGCAGAGCCGTGTTATTGGCACACAGTAGCAGAGTGTATAGACTCCAATGCAAACCCTGTTGACTTCACAGGAATTCGTTTACTCTGAGGCAAGGGAACCGGTAGTGGACTCCATACACACACAGAACTCCTCACCGGAGGGGCCGGTATTCTAAAGGCACTAGCTCCTCTCTGGTTAGGCTGGAATTCTAAAGGCACTGAGCCTGCCCTAACACATGCCGCAGAGTCCACACTACCGAGAGGTTCCACAAACACACCAAACAGAAATGATCTTGGCGCACCGACGGGAGCGCCAAAGATCCTTTTATAGTTTCTGTCAATCAGACAGGACCTTGCTCGATGGCCAATCCGGAGCCAGACCAGGACCTGAGCATGTGACAGGCGACCACCAATGAGAAGTCGACCCACGAGCATGCTCAGTAAAGCAAAACCTGAACTTAGTCTCAGGAGTGACTGCACGCTGCTGAGAATAGTCAGTTACTATAGCTGAACCTGGAGAGGCAGCGGTAACCAAGTGTAGAGCCCGGCTCCGAGCAAGATGCTGAGACCGACGTCTTTGCTCAGCAGCATTCACTATGGTCTAGACTGAATGGGACACCGCAGGAGAAAACAAGGCTTGGGATCCCTGCGCCTAACAGACGGCTTCCTAAAAATATTTTCCCAATATAAAGGAGCGGGTCTCCTATACTTGTAATGCCAAACATTTTCCCCTGGGGGGTACACATCAACATACTGTGTAGACTTTTTTTTCCTGTCTCCCCCTTTTCCCTCATATATTGTAAGCTTGCGCGGATCCTCATTCCTCTTGGTATCTGTTTTGATCTATGTGTTTATTGTTATGCTGTAATGTTGTCTGTACAAGTCCAATCTAAAATGTAAAGTTCATGCAGAATATGTCAGCGCTATAGAAATACTCGTGTATAAGCCGAGATTTTCAGCACTTTTTTTGTCCTGAAAACGTCCCTCTCGGCTTATACACGAGTCATTGCCAGCGGGGGAGTAAGGGTGGGGGAGCAGAAGACATCATACTCACAATCCTGGTGTTATCGCTGCATATCAGTCCCTGCATCTCTCTTCCTGTCTTCCTTCCTGTGCTGAGCGGCCATGTGGTACCGCTCATTAAAGTAATGAATATGCATGCGTCTCCACTCCCATAGGTGTGGAGTGCATATTCATTACTTTAATGAACGACATCACTGACCGTTCAGCACAGGAAGGAAGATAGGAAGAGAGATGCAGGGACTGGTATGCAGCGCCAGGAGGGTGAGTAGGACTGGGGGAGGGTGAGCCATGCGATACTCACCTGTCCCCGTTCCTCTGCACTGTGTGTTCCGGGCCCTCTGGCTGTGGCTAGTGCGCACCCTCTGCCTTAACAGTCATTGCAGAGAGCAGGCGACGCTGAGGAGCAGCGGGCAGTGAAGAGAGGTGAGTATGTCATTTTTTAAAATTTTTTTTAAACGCAGTAGCAGCATTATATGGGGCATATTTTTCTATGGAACATCTTATGGAGCCATCATTAACCTTTATGCAGCATTATATGGGGCATATTTTAATATGGAGCATCTTATGGGGCCATCAATAACCTTTTTGCAGCATTATATGGGGCATATTTTAATATGGAATATCTTACGGGGCCATCATTATCCTTTGTGCAGCATTATATGGGGCATATTTTTGTATGGAGCATCTTATGGGGCCATCATTAACCTTTATGCAGCATTATATGGGGCATATTTTTGTATGGAGCATCTTATTGGGACCTTCATGAACTTTATAGAGCATTATATGGGGCGTATTTTGTATGGAGCATCTTATGGGGCTCCTGATTCATTATGGATATTCAAAAACATTTAACTTACTGATGTCTCAATTAATTTTACTTTTACTGGTATCTATTTTTATTTTTGAAATGTATCACTAGCTGCTGCATTTCCCACCCTAGGCTTGTACTCTAGTCAATCAGTTTTTTGTGGCAAAATTAGATGCCTCGGCTTATACTCGGGTCGGCTTATACTCGAGTATATACGGTATTATTATTATTTTAAGGGTATCATAAACACCCTTGAAAACAATTACGTGGCCTCAGGGACCACGGTCACCAAGGTAATCTAGTGTTGGTGGATGATGAGGATGAGGAGGATAACAGCACACAGTCAAAATCAGGAAGCGTATACCCATGTGTGGGTGGGAAGAGGTGCATGGGAATACCCCTCCAAAAAAATGACATTGGATTTCAGGTTATGTTTCGCTGTTATCATTCGGTGGTGTAGAGAAGTCTGGCCCAATCCATCCCTTGTTCATTTTTATAAGAGTCAGCCTGTCACCATTTTCAGCTGACAGGCGCATGCGCTTATCAGTTATAATTTCACCAGCGGAACTAACAACACTAGCAGCAGGGCAGGCCAGGACCTCCAAGGCGTAGAGAGCCAGTTCATGCTACGTGTCCAGCTTGGATACCCAATAACTAAAAGGCACAGAGGAATCACGGGGGAAGTTGCTACGGTCAGCAAGGTACTCCCTCAGCATCTTCCAGAACTTTGCACTCCTTGTACCAGTACCCCTTGCCTCTGTGCCAGGGCGATGGGAGAGTCTGAGAAAACACTCCCAGAACTTTGCCATTGTTCCCCTGCCTCTGCTGGATGGGAGCTGTGTCTCTCTCGCCTGTACTCCTTCGTTGTCCAACGAACTGTGACCTCTGCCGCCAGCGTTTTCAGATGGGAATTTTTTTAATAATCCGCAACAAGGGCCTTCTGGTACTGCACCATTTTAGTACACCTGTCTGCCTCTTTAAGAATAGATTGAAAGTTCTCCTTGTAGTGTGTGTTTAGAAGGGTCACCAACCAATAATGACAGTCACCCAAAATTTTGAGAATACAAGGGTCACGGGAAAGTCAGCGCAACATAAAGTCAGCCATGCGTGCCAGACTGCTAACAGGCAAGACTTCTGTGTCCTCACCAAGAGGACAACTGACCATGCTCTCCTCCTCCTCCTCCCTGTCCTCAGGCCATCCACACTGAACAGACAGTATGACAGTTGTGCTTGTGGTAGCGTCTATAGTGCATGAAAGTAGCTCCTGTTCTTCCTCCTCCTCCTACTCTTCCTCATTGCCAACCAATCCACGTTGGGACGACATGAGGCTGAGCTGCGCGTAATCACCCTTTATGGTTCCTTGCTCCATCTCATTGTGCTCCGCCTGCAATGCATCTTCTTTGATTGAGAGCAGAGAGCGTTTCAGAACACAGAGAAGTGGAATGGTGTAGCTAATTATGGTGACATCACCACTCACCATGTTGGTGGACTCCTCAAAGTTTTTGAGGATGGTACATATGTCTGACATCCATGTCCATTCCTGAGGTCTTATGTTTGGAGTCTGAACTGAATATCGACGGCCTTTTTGATGCTGGTAGTCAACAACTGCCCTCTTCTGCTCACAAATCCTTTCCAACATATGCAGTGTAGAGTTCCAATGCATGGGGACATCACACACCAGTCAGTGAGCCAGAAGCTGTAAACACTACTGAAGCATGGCAAGGGCGGCAGAAGCTGTAGCTGATTTTCTAAAATGGGCACACAGGTGCGCACTTTCACACGCAGATCTGGTAGCTCCGCGTAGCTTTTGAGAAACCACTGAACAATGAGGTTAAGCACATGGGCCAGGCAAGGTACGTGTGTGAGCTCGCCTCACCTCAGAACTGCCACCAGGTTCCAGCCATTGTCACACATGACCATGCCTGGCTGTAGGTTCAGCGATGTCAGCCACAGATCTGATTGCTCTTTCAGAGCTGTCCACAACTCTTCTGCATTGTGCGGTTTGTCACCTAAGCATATTAGCTTCAGGACATCCAGTTGCTTCTTGGCTGAGGCAGTGCTGCACTGCTTCCAGCTTGTGACTGATGTGTTGATGTCGGAGATGGAGGCTGAAGAGGAGGAGGAGGAAGTGCAGGAGCTGTAGACTTTGGGGCCAACCCTGATTGACATAGAGCCCGCAATCCTTGGCGTCAGGGGGATGTGTTCCATCCCAAGGACCGACTGGGTCACGGCTTCCACTATGTTAACCCAGTGTGCTGTCAGCGAGATGTACCGTCATAAATAGGGTTGAGCGAAACAGATCGTTCATTTTCATAAGTCGCCGACTTTTGGCTAAGTCGGCGTCTCATGAAACCCGATCCGATCCCTGTGTGGGGTCGGCCATGCGGTACGCGACTTTCGCGCCAAAGTCGCGTTTCAATGACGCTAAAAGCGCCATTTCTCAGCCAATGAAGGTGGACGCAGAGTGTGGGCAGCGTGATGACATAGATCTCAGTCCCCACCATCTTAGAGAAGGGCATTGCAGTGATTGGCTTGCTTTCTGCCGCATCACAGGGGCTATATAGGGGCGTTCCCGCCGACCGCCATCTTACTGCTGATGATCTGAGCGTAGGGAGAGGTTGCTGCCGCTTCTTCAGAAGCAGGGATAGTGATAGGCAGGGTACATAAAGCCACAAACCGCTTGTGCTGTAGCGATTTCCACTGTCCAACACCACCTTTTGTTTGCAGGGACAGTGGAAGCTACATTTTTTTTTCCTCAGCGCTGTCGCTCATTGGGCTGCCCTAGAAGGCTCCCTGACCCTGATAGCTGCGTTGCTGTGTGTGTACGCCACTGTGCAAACCAACTGCTTTTTTCAAAGCACTAATCCTGTTTTTCCTTCCTTTCTGCACAGCTATCTTGTGTGTTTGTCCACACTTTTGTGTGCAGCAGTCCTTTTCATAGCTGCCTGCCATACTTTTCTGAGATAACTGCAGGGAGATAAATATTGGCAAGTCTGCCTCTGTGCCAGTCCTGTGTGTGGCATCTGTCTCTCATTGTGTGCCACCGAAAACCAGTGTGTGATACTTGGCCATTTTTTTTTTTGGGGGGGGGGTAGATTCTCCCTTTTAAAAAAAAAATTATAGTGGGAGATTAAGATTGGCATTTCTGCTTGAGTGCTGGTCCTGTGTGTGCCATCTGTCTAAAATTATTGGGGCACAGAAAACCTAGTGTGTAACATTGGGCCTGATTTTCCTTTCAGTGTCAGGCACCTATAAAGGTATATATAAATCCTACAGAAGTTTGAGTTCACCTTATAAGTTGTTTTACAGTAACAAATACCGTTACTTTGGTTACGTTTTGCAAACAATGAGGAAGTCTAGTGGAAGAGGTTGTGGCCGTGGGCGGTCATTGTCAGCTGGTAATGATGGTAGTGGTGGTGGAGCATCAGGTGGTCGTGGTAAAAGCAGTACAGCACCCAAGTCTCGAGTTGTTGAGCCAGGTTCGTTGTCTGGCTACACAAGGCCTCGAACGCTCTCTTTTCTGGGAGTAGGAAAACCACTTTTGAAGCCGGAGCAGGAGAAACAAGTATTGGCTTTCATTGCTGACTCTGCCTCTAGCTCTTTCGCCTCCTCCTCGGAAAGTGCCAAATGTCAGAGCAGTGCATCGTCAGTGGATGCTCCCGGTCAGGAACAAGTCGCTTCCTTGTGTCCTTCACCCAGAACAACAGTGAAGGATGCGTCAGTCGACACAACAGGTTACTCCATGGAGCTCTTTACACATACCGTTCCTGGGTTAGACAGTGAAACAGTTAACAGGCCATGCCCATTAGAAGTTGAATCGGACATGGAGTGCACAGATGCACAGCCACAGCCAGATTACTATGCTGTTCCTTTGACTCAGACCAGAACATTGCCCTCGCAGTGTACTGAGCCAGAATCAAACCCAGCGGAGACTATGGTGCCCCGTCACAAACGCTATACCACCGGCTTACACGGTGACACAGACGAAGTTGCACACGACATAGAAGAGGAGGTCATAGATGACCCAGTTGTTGACCCTGATTGGCAGCCATTGGGGGAACAGGGTGCAGGCGGCAGTAGTTCTGAAGCGGAGGAGGAGGAGCCGCAGCAGGCATCAACATCACAACAGGTTCCATCTACCGGGCCCGTATCTGGCCACAAACGCGTGGCAAAACCAAAACCAGTAGGAGGACAGCGTGGCCATCCGGTTAAAGAAGCTCAGTCTGCAATGCCTGAAAAGGTATCCGATAGTAGAAAGAGTGCAGTCTGGCATTTTTTTTAACAACATCCAAATGATCAGCGCAAAGTCATCTGTCAAAAATGTTCAACTATCTTAAGCAGAGGTCAGAATCTTAAAAGTCTAAATACAAGTTGCATGCATAGACATTTATCCACCATGCATTTGCAAGCCTGGACTAACTACCAAACGTCCCTAAAGGTTGCAGCACCCTCGGCCAATGAAGCTAGTCAGCAACGCTACATCCCTTCCCTCACTGTAAACCCACCATTTCCCGCACCACCTGCAGTATCTGTGCAGCTTTCGTCGCCAGGCCAAAGCAGTCAGGGAATCACCAGGTTTGCAGTAGGAAACACTGCATGTAGCCATCTCCAACCCTCTCTCACTCACCCATGTCCACCGGCACCACCGCTAGTTCCACGATCTCCAGGTCTCCAGTCCAGCTCACCCTACATGAGACTCTTGTTAGGAAAGGGAAGTACTCATCCTCGCATCCGCGTACACAGGGTTTGAACGCCCACATTGCTAGACTAATCTCATTAGAGATGATGCCCTACCGGTTAGTTGAAAGCGAAGCTTTCAAAGCGTTGATGGACTACGCTGTACCACGCTACGAGCTACCCAGTCAGCACTTCTTTTCTAGAAAAGCCATCCCAGCCCTCCAACAGCATGTTAAAGACCGCATCGTCCATGCACTCAGGCAGTCTGTGACTACAAAGGTGCACCTGACAACAGATGCATGGACCAGTAGGCATGGCCAGGGACGTTACGTGTCCATCACGGCACACTGGGTGAATGTGGTGGATGCAGGGTCCACAGGGGACAGCAATATTGGGACAGTTCTGCCTAGCCCACGGTCAAGGAAAGAGTTGGCTGTAGGCGTTCGCCCCCCCTCCTCCTCTTCCTCCTCCTCATGCAGAAGCGAGAGCTCGTCCACAGACCGCAGTCGCACATCCACTCCATCCGCAGCTGCCACTGTTGCACACCAGGTGTGCCATTATGGGACAGCTAGTGGCAAGCGTCAGCAGGCTGTATTGGCAATGAAGTGTTTGGGCGACAACAGACACACCGCGGAAGTTCTGTCCGAGTTCTTGCAGAATGAAACTCAGTCATGGCTGGGCACTGTACATCTTGAGGCAGGCAAGGTAGTGAGTGATAACGGAAGGAATTTCATGGCTGCCATAGCCCTTTCCCAAATGAAACACATTCCTTGCCTGGCTCACACCTTAAACCTGGTGGTGCAGTGCTTCCTGAAAAGTTACCCGGGGTTACCCGACCTGCTCCTCAAAGTGCGCAGACTTTGCTCGCATATCCGCCATTCGCCTGTACACTCCAGCCGTATGCAGAACTATCAGCGGTCTTTGAACCTTCCCCAGCATCGCCTAATCATCGACGTTGCAACAAGGTGGAACTCTACACTGCACATGCTTCAGAGACTGTGCGAACAGAGGCGTGCTGTTATATTTTTGTGGGAGGATACACATACACGGGCAGGCAGTTGGATGGCAGACATGGAGTTGTCAGGTGTGCAGTGGTCGAAGCTACAAGACCTGTGTCAAGTCCTTCAGTGTTTTGAGGAATGCACACGGCTGGTTAGTGCAGACAACGCCTGTTGTGGATTCTGTTTGTGGGCTCCCTCTGGTGGTTACTGCTGGTACTGGGTGACTTTGGTGGGTTGCGGCCTTTGGTTTCCACCTGTCCATCAGAGGCTGGGTGGTTCCTATTTTACCTGGCCTTTCTGTCATTCCCTTGCCGGCTATCAATGTATTCAGATGTGCTCTGTTTGGTTCCTGCCTACCTGCTCCCAGATCTTTCAGGATAAGCTAAGTGCTGATTTTCAGTTGTTGGTTTTTTTGTCCAGCTTGCTTATTATGTCTCTATGCTAGCTGGTAGCTCTAGTGGACTGAGGTTCTCCCCATGTGCCATGAGTTGGCACATGGGTTCTTGTAATCTCAGGATGGTTTTTGATTAGGGTTTTTTGCTGACCGCTCAGACCCCTTTTGTATCGTTCTGCTTTCTAGTTTAGAGCGGGCCTCAATTTGCTGAACCTATATATATCATCTCTATGTGTGTGCCTGCCTCTCATTTCACCGTCAATACATGTGGGGGGCAACTATACCTTTTGGGGTTCATTCCTCTGGAGGCAAGTGAGGTCTTTATTTTCTCTGCAGTACTAGTTAGCTCTTAGGCTGGTGCGTGGCGTCTAGAACCAACGTAGGCACGCTCCCTGGCTATCTCTAGTTGCGTTTGTCAGGCGTAGGGCAGCGGTCAGCCCAGGTTCCATCACCCTAGAGCTCGTCCGATATTTTGTATTACTTTGCTTGTCCCTTGCTATCCCTAGCCATTGGGATTCATGACAGTATAGCCGGCCCACAAAGTGTTAATTGTTTGGGCTGAAGCAGGAGAAAAAGAAGTGTTTAAGGGAAATTTTTTTTTTTTTTCCTTCAGAGTTTTGCTGCCTAGCCCTTAATTGCTGTCTAGCTGCTTCTTACCTCCTCTTAACCCTTGAATGGCTCTGATATTAGCTGTTTAACATGGATGTCCAGAGTTTGGCTTCCAGCCTGAGTAATCTCGCGGCAAAAGTTCAAAACATACAGGATTTTGTTGTTCACACTTCCATGTCTGAACCTAGAATTCCTATTCCAGAGTTCTTTTCTGGAGATAGATCTACCTTCCTGAATTTCAGGAACAATTGTAAATTGTTTCTTTCTTTAAAATCTCGCTCCTCTGGAGACCCTGCTCAACAGGTTAAGATTGTAATATCTTTCCTGCGGGGCGACCCTCAGAATTGGGCATTTGCATTGGCACCAGGGGATCCTGCATTGCTCAATGTGGATGCGTTTTTTCTGGCATTGGGATTGCTCTATGAGGAACCCAACCTGGAGATTCAGGCTGAAAAGGCTTTATTAGCCCTCTCTCAGGGGCATGATGAAGCGGAAATATATTGTCAAAAATTTCGGAAATGGTCGGTGCTTACTCAGTGGAATGAGTGCGCCCTGGCTGCAAACTTCAGAAATGGTCTTTCCGAGGCCATTAAGGATATTATGGTGGGGTTCCCTACGCCTACAGGTCTGAATGAGTCGATGGCTATGGCCATTCAGATTGATCGGCGTTTACGGGAGCGCAAACCCGTGCACCACTTGGCGGTGTCTTCTGAACAGGCACCTGAGACTATGCAATGTGATAAAATTCAGTCCAGAAGTGAACGGCAAAATTATAGGCGGAAAAATGGATTGTGTTTTTATTGTGGTGATTCAGCTCATGTTATATCAGCATGCTCTAAACGCACAAAAAGGGTTGATAAATCTTTTGCCATTGGTACTCTGCAGCCTAAGTTCATTTTGTCTGTGACTCTGATTTTTTCACTGTCTTCCATTTCCGTCGATGCCTATGTGGATTCAGGCGCTGCCCTGAGTCTTATGGATTGGTCATTTGCTAAACGCTGCGGTTTTAGTCTGGAGCCTCTGGAAGTTCCTATCCCTCTGAAGGGAATTGACTCTACACCATTGGCTATGAATAAGCCGCAGTATTGGACACAAGTGACCATGCGCATGACTCCCGTTCATCAGGAGGTGATTCGCTTCCTTGTACTGTATAATTTACATGATGTACTAGTGCTTGGTCTGCCATGGTTACAAACTCATAATCCTGTCCTGGACTGGAAAACAATGTCTGTGTTAAGCTGGGGATGTCAGGGGGTTCATGATGATGCATTTCCGATTTCAATCGCTTCATCTACTCCTTCTGAGATCCCTGCGTTTTTGTCTGACTATAGGGATGTTTTTGAGGAGCCTAAGCTCAATTCGCTCCCTCCTCATAGAGAGTGTGACTGTGCTATAGAATTGATTCCTGGCAGTAAGTTCCCTAAGGGTCGTTTATTTAATCTGTCACTGCCAGAGCATACTGCTATGCGGAATTATATTAAGGAGTCCTTGGAAAAGGGACATATTCGTCCATCTTCGTCCCCTCTGGGAGCAGGTTTTTTTTTCGTGGCCAAAAAAGATGGTTCCCTGAGGCCTTGTATAGATTATCGCCTTCTGAATAAGATTACAGTCAAATATCAGTATCCACTGCCATTATTGACTGATTTGTTTGCTCGCATTAAGGGGGCTAGGTGGTTCACTAAGATAGATCTTCGCGGTGCGTATAATCTGGTGCGGATAAAACAGGGTGACGAGTGGAAAACCGCATTTAATACGCCTGAGGGCCATTTTGAGTATTTGGTAATGCCTTTTGGACTCTCCAATGCTCCGTCAGTCTTTCAGTCCTTTATGCACAATATTTTCCGTGAATATCTGGATAAGTTTATGATTGTGTATTTGGATGATATTTTGGTGTTTTCTGATGACTGGGAGTCTCATGTTTTACAGGTCAGGAAGGTGTTTCAGGTTCTGCGGGCCAATTCTCTGTTTGTGAAGGGCTCAAAGTGTCTCTTCGGAGTCCAGAAGATTTCTTTTTTTGGGGTACATTTTTTCTCCTTCTACTATTGAGATGGATCCCGTCAAGGTTCAGGCGATTTGTGACTGGACACAACCTACATCTGTTAAGAGCCTTCAGAAGTTCTTGGGGTTTGCTAATTTTTATCGTCGGTTCATTGCTAATTTTTCCAGTATTGTTAAACCTTTGACTGATTTGACTAAAAAGGGTGCTGATGTTGCTGATTGGTCTCCTGCGGCCGTGGAGGCCTTTCGGGAACTTAAGCGCCGGTTTTCTTCTGCTCCTGTGTTGTGTCAACCAGATGTTTCACTTCCTTTTCAGATTGAGGTTGATGCTTCCGAGATTGGAGCGGGGGCGGTTTTGTCACAGAGAAGTTCTAATGGCTCGGTGATGAAGCCATGTGCATTCTTCTCTAGAAAATTCTCGCCCGTCGAGCGCAATTATGATGTGGGTAATCGGGAGCTTTTGGCCATGAAGTGGGCATTTGAGGAGTGGCGTCATTGGCTTGAGGGTGCTAAACATCGTGTGGTGGTCTTGACTGATCACAAGAATCTCATTTACCTTGAGTCTGCCAGGCGTTTGAATCCTAGACAGGCTCGTTGGTCGTTGTTTTTTTTCTCGTTTCAATTTCGTGGTTTCATACCTGCCAGGTTCTAAGAATGTGAAGGCAGATGCTCTTTCCAGGAGTTTTGTGCCTGACTCTCCTGGAGACTCTGGGCCTACTGGTATCCTTAGGGATGGGGTAATATTGTCCGCCGTATCCCCAGACTTGCGACGTGCATTGCAGGAGTTTCAGGTGGATAAACCGGATCGTTGTCCGCCAGAAAGACTGTTTGTTCCGGATGATTGGACCAGTAGAGTCATCTCCGAGGTCCATTCTTCTGTGTTGGCTGGTCATCCTGGAATATTTGGTACTAGAGACTTGGTGGCCAGGTCTTTTTGGTGGCCTTCCTTGTCTAGGGATGTGCGTACCTTTGTGCAGTCTTGTGAAGTGTGTGCTCGAGCTAAGCCTTGCTGTTCTCGGGCCAGTGGGTTGTTGTTATCCTTGCCCATCCCGAAGAGGCCTTGGACGCACATTTCCATGGATTTTATTTCTGATCTCCCGGTTTCACAGAAAATGTCCGTTATCTGGGTTGTGTGTGACCGCTTTTCTAAGATGGTTCATTTGGTGCCCTTGCCTAAGTTGCCTTCCTCCTCTGAGTTGGTCCCTTTATTTTTTCAGAACGTGGTTCGTTTGCATGGGATTCCGGAGAATATCGTTTCTGACAGGGGATCCCAGTTTGTGTCTAGATTTTGGCGGACGTTTTGTGCCAAGATGGGCATTGATTTGTCTTTCTCGTCTGCATTCCATCCTCAGACGAATGGCCAGACGGAGCGAACTAATCAGACCTTGGAAACTTATTTGAGGTGTTTTGTTTCTGCTGATCAAGATGACTGGGTTGCTTTTTTGCCACTGGCCGAATTTGCTCTTAATAATCGGGCTAGTTCTGCCACGTTGGTCTCTCCTTTTTTTTGTAATTCGGGGTTTCATCCTCGTTTTTCCTCTGGTCAGGTGGAGTCTTCGGATTGTCCTGGAGTGGACGTGGTGGTGGACAGGCTACATCAGATTTGGAATCAGGTGGTGGACAATTTGAAGTTATCTCAGGAGAAGACTCAGCAGTTTGCTAATTGCCGTCGCCGCGTGGGTCCCCGACTTCTTGTTGGGGATTTGGTGTGGTTGTCTTCTTGTTTTGTCCCTATGAAGGTCTCTTCTCCTAAGTTCAAGCCTCGGTTCATCGGTCCTTATAGGATCTCGGAGATTCTTAACCCTGTATCTTTTCGTTTGGATCTCCCAGCATCGTTCGCTATTCATAATGTGTTCCATCGGTCGTTGTTGCGGAGGTATGAGGTGCCCGTTGTTCCTTCGGTTGAGCCTCCTGCTCCGGTGCTGGTGGAGAGAGAATTGGAGTATGTTGTTGAGAAGATCTTGGATTCTCGTGTTTCCAGACGCAAACTCCAGTATTTGGTTAAGTGGAAGGGTTATGGTCAGGAGGATAATTCCTGGGTGGTCGCCTCCGATGTTCATGCGACTGATTTGGTCCGCGCCTTCCATAGAGCTCACCCTGATCGCCCTGGGGGTTCTCGTGAGGGTTCGGTGACCCCTCCTCAAGGGGGGGGTACTGTTGTGGATTCTGTTTGTGGGCTCCCTCTGGTGGTTACTGCTGGTACTGGGTGACTTTGGTGGGTTGCGGCCTTTGGTTTCCACCTGTCCATCAGAGGCTGGGTGGTTCCTATTTTACCTGGCCTTTCTGTCATTCCCTTGCCGGCTATCAATGTATTCAGATGTGCTCTGTTTGGTTCCTGCCTACCTGCTCCCAGATCTTTCAGGATAAGCTAAGTGCTGATTTTCAGTTGTTGGTTTTTTTGTCCAGCTTGCTTATTATGTCTCTATGCTAGCTGGTAGCTCTAGTGGACTGAGGTTCTCCCCATGTGCCATGAGTTGGCACATGGGTTCTTGTAATCTCAGGATGGTTTTTGATTAGGGTTTTTTGCTGACCGCTCAGACCCCTTTTGTATCGTTCTGCTTTCTAGTTTAGAGCGGGCCTCAATTTGCTGAACCTATATATATCATCTCTATGTGTGTGCCTTCCTCTCATTTCACCGTCAATACATGTGGGGGGCAACTATACCTTTTGGGGTTCATTCCTCTGGAGGCAAGTGAGGTCTTTATTTTCTCTGCAGTACTAGTTAGCTCTTAGGCTGGTGCGTGGCGTCTAGAACCAACGTAGGCACGCTCCTTGGCTATCTCTAGTTGCGTTTGTCAGGCGTAGGGCAGCGGTCAGCCCAGGTTCCATCACCCTAGAGCTCGTCCGATATTTTGTATTACTTTGCTTGTCCCTTGCTATCCCTAGCCATTGGGATTCATGACAAACGCCATAATAAGCATGAGCATCCCCCTAATGCGTCTGCTGATGCAAAGTGTGACGCACATAAAGGAGCAGGCGTCTGCAGCCGAGGAAGAGGAAAGCCTTGATGACAGTCAGCCATTGTCTGGTCAGGGCCGTGTAGAGGACGCGGTAGCGGGCGAAGAGGAGGAGGAGGACGAGGAGGATGATGGGGATGAGTACTTTTTGAATGAGGAAGCTTCTCCTGGGCCAACAGAAATTAGTGGAGTTGCAAGGCCGGGTTCTGTTTTTTTAAGGGAGACAAGTGACGTAGATTTGCCTGTAACTGCCCCTCCAACCAGCACAACCGCAGATTTGACAACTGGAACTTTGGCCCACATGGCGGATTATGCCTTACGTATCCTCAAAAGGGACACACGCATTATTAAAATGATGAGCGATGACGATTACTGGTTGGCCTGCATCCTTGACCCTCGCTATAAAGGCAAATTGCTAAATATTATGCCACATGAGAACCTCAAACAAATCTTAGCAACCAAACAAGCTACTCTTGTAGACCGTTTGATTCAGGCATTCCCAGCACACAGCGCCGGTGATGGTTCTCACACGAGCTGCAGGGGGCTACAGGGCAGAGGTGTTAGAGGTGCACAGATCAGAAGTGGCGTTGGACAGAAGGGTTTTCTGACCAGGTTGTGGAGTGATTTTGCAATGACCGCAGACAGGATAGGTACTGCAGCATCTATTCAAAGTGACAAGAGACAACATTTGTCCAGTATGGTTACTAACTATTTTTCATCCCTTATCGATGTTCTCCCTCAACCGTCATTCCCATTTGATTACTGGGCATCAAAATTAGACACCTGGCCTGAATTGGCAGAATATGCGTTGCAGGAGCTTGCTTGCCCAGCAGCTAGTGTGGTATCAGAAAGAGTATTCAGTGCTGCTGGTTCAATATTAACCGAAAAAAGGACTCGTCTGGCTACCCAAAATGTGGATGATCTCACCTTCATTAAAATGAACCACTCCTGGATTTCAAATTATTTTGCCCCACCTTTCCCGGCTGACACCTAGCTTTCCTATAAAAAGGTCTTGCTTGTGGACTGGTTTTACTGAGTGTTCCAATCTCTTAATTTGCAGCAGCTGTTTGACCAGCATACGACATGTTTACACCTCCCCCAATGGGAAAACTCCCCCCACGGGGCCGTGGTCTCGCCACTTGGCGCAAGCACCCGTTAGTTACAGTGCTGTTTGTCAGAAGAGGTGGGTGTGCTCGCTTTTGGTCGACGGCACTGCCACTGGGTCCCTCATAGTAAAATGTAGTGTCTCTGGCGGTGGTGGTGCGCACCCAACGTCAGACACACCGTTGTAACATGAGGGGCCCTGGGGCGGTACCGCCGACCACAAGAGAGTCCCCCCCCCCCCGCTCAAAATGTGCTCTACCACGTGCAAATTTATCTCGCACAGCTCCACCAATGTTTAGTCTATGCGCTGACATCATTCAATGCCTGGCCCTGACAAACAATGCCAATTTGTTGACATCTATGATGCTAGTTAAAGTAGTCTGGGTCAGTGTCCTATATTGACACCAGTAAATACTAATTTACTGCCAAATTACTTTGTCAGAAACTCAGCAGATGAGCCCACCCCTGTATCTAAGTATGCTACACTTTTTTTTTTGGGGTTGTTTTGCGAGACATTAACATCTATTTATTTTTTGTGAGTACTAACTGTGTCAGACACTCCTTGCAATCCTTCTCCACTGACCACAATGCTGCCTGTGTATCCATGTAACCGATGTAAAACTGCCATGAGCCTATTGTTTGTTATTTTAGGCCTTTGTTAGCCTGTCTGCGGTCCCTACTTGCAATACTCCTCCACTGACCACAATGCTGCCTGTGTATCCATGTAACCGTTGTAAAACTGCCATGAGCCTATGTTTTGTTATGTTAGGCCTTCGTTAGCCTGTCTGCGGTCCCTCCTTGCAATACTCCTCCTCCGCTGACCACAATGCTGCCTGTGTATCCATGTAACCGTTGTAAAACTACCATGAGCCTATTGTTTGTTATTTTAGGCCTTTGTTAGCCTGTCTGCGGTCCCTACTTGCAATACTCCTCCTCCACTGACCACTAAGCTGCCTGTGTATCCATGTAACCGATTTAAAACTGCCTTGAGCCTATGTTTTGTTATGTTAGGCCTTTGTTAGCCTGTCTGCGGTCCCTACTTGCAATACTCCTCCTCCGCTGACCACAAAGCTGCCTGTGTATCCATGTAACGGATGTAAAACTGCCTTGAGCCTATGTTTTGTTATGTTAGGCCTTTGTTATGCTGTCTGCGGTCCCTACTTGCAATATTCCTCCTCCGCTGACCACAAAGCTGCCTGTGTATCCATGTAACGGATGTAAAACTGCCTTGAGCCTATGTTTTGTTATGTTAGGCCTTTGTTAGCCTGTCTGCGGTCCCTACTTGCAATACTCCTCCACTGACCACAATGCTGCCTGTGTATCCATGTAACCGATGTAAAACTGCCATGAGCCTATTGTTTGTTATTTTAGGTCTTTGTTAGCCTGTCTGCGGTCCCTACTTGCAATACTCCTCCACTGACCACAATGCTGCCTGTGTATCCATGTAACCGTTGTAAAACTGCCATGAGCCTACTGTTTGTTATTTTAGGCCTTTGTTAGCCTGTCTGCGGTCCCTACTTGCAATACTCCTCCTCCGCTGACCACAATGCTGCCTGTGTATCCATGTAACTGATTTAAAACTGCCTTGAGCCTATGTTTTGTTATGTTAGGCCTTTGTTAGCCTGTCTGCGGTCCCTACTTGCAATACTCCTCCTCCGCTGACCACAAAGCTGCCTGTGTATCCATGTAACGGATGTAAAACTGCCCTGAGCCTATGTTTTGTTATGTTAGGCCTTTGTTAGCCTGTCTGCGGTCCCTACTTGCAATACTCCTCCTCCGCTGACCACAAAGCTGCCTGTGCATCCATGTAACGGATGTAAAACTGCCCTGAGCCTATGTTTTGTTATGTTAGGCCTTTGTTAGCCTGTCTGCGGTCCCTACTTGCAATACTCCTCCTCCGCTGAACACAAAGCTGCCTGTGTATCCATGTAACGGATGTAAAACTGCCTTGAGCCTATGTTTTGTTATGTTAGGCCTTTGTTAGCCTGTCTGCGGTCCCTACTTGCAATACTCCTCCACTGACCACAATGCTGCCTGTGTATCCATGTAACCGATGTAAAACTGCCATGAGCCTATTGTTTGTTATTTTAGGCCTTTGTTAGCCTGTCTGCGGTCCCTACTTGCAATACTCCTCCACTGACCACAATGCTGCCTGTGTATCCATTTAACCGTTGTAAAACTGCCATGAGCCTATTGTTTGTTATTTTAGGCCTTTGTTAGCCTGTCTGTGGTCCCTACTTGCAATACTCCTCCTCCGCTGACCACTAAGCTGCCTATGTATCCATGTAACCGATTTAAAACTGCCTTGAGCCTATGTTGAATTATGTTAGGCCTTTGTTAGCCTGTCTGCGGTCCCTACTTGCAATACTCCTCCTCCGCTGACCACAAAGCTGCCTGTGTATCCATGTAACTGATGTAAAACTGCCTTGAGCCTATGTTTTGTTATGTTAGGCCTTTGTTAGCCTGTCTGCGGTCCCTACTTGCAATACTCCTCCTCCGCTGACCACAAAGCTGCCTGTGTATCCATGTAACCGATGTAAAACTGCCATGAGCCTATTGTTTGTTATTTTAGGCCTTTGTTAGCCTGTCTGCGGTCCCTACTTGCAATACTCCTCCACTGTCCACAATGCTGCCTGTGTATCCATGTAACCGTTGTAAAACTGCCATGAGCCTATTGTTTGTTATTTTAGGCCTTTGTTAGCCTGTTTGCAGTCCCTACTTGCAATACTCCTCCTCCGCTGACCACTAAGCTGCCTGTGTATCCATGTAACCGATTTAAAACTGCCTTGAGCCTATGTTTTGTTATGTTAGGCCTTTGTTAGCCTGTCTGCGGTCCCTACTTGCAATACTCCTCCTCCGCTGACCACAAAGCTGCCTGTGTATCCATGTAACAGATGTAAAACTGCCTTGAGCCTGTTTTGTTATGTTAGGCCTTTGTTAGCCTGTCTGCGGTCCCTACTTGCAATACTCCTCCTCCGCTGACCACTAAGCTGCCTGTGTATCCATGTAACCATTGTAAAACTGCCATGAGCCTATTGTTTGTTATTTTAGGCCTTTGTTAGCCTGTCTGCGGTCCCTACTTGCAATACTCCTCCACTGACCACAATGCTGCCTGTGTATCCATGTAACTGTTGTAAAACTGCCCATGAGCCTATGTTTTGTTATGTTAGGCCTTCGTTAGCCTGTCTGCGGTCCCTCCTTGCAATACTCCTCCTCCGCTGACCACAAAGCTGCCTGTGTATCCATGTAACCGATTTAAAACTGCCATGAGCCTATGTTTTGTTATGTTAGGCCTTCGTTAGCCTGTCTGCGGTCCCTACTTGCAATACTCCTCCACTGACCACACCAATGCTGCCCGTGTACCCCTGGAACCTATTTAAAAGTTCATAGAGCCTAGTTATATATTTTATTTACTATTAATAAGGCCATGATGGACTACGCTGTACCACGCTACAAGCTAACCAGTCGACACTTCTTTTGCGAGAAAAGCCATCACAACCCTCCACCAGCATGTAAAAGACCGCATTGTCCATGCACTCTGGCAATCTGTGAGTACAAAGGTGCACCCGACAACAGACGCATGGACCTGCAGGTATGGCCACGGAAGGTTACGTGTCCATTACGGCGCAATGGGTTAATGTGGTGGATGCATGGTCCACAGGGGACAGACTACTAAGTCTGTCTGCAGTCCATAATTCAAATTGTCCTCCACTGTCTAAATCGGAGCTTCAACCTTCAGGCTCTCAATAAGTGCTTTTGTAATTAAAAATTGGTGTTTAGGGCCTACTAACGGTGTCTGCCCCTGCCTGGTGTTTGTCCTCAACTGAATAAAGCTGAGCTTCTACCTTCTGGCTCTTATTAAGTGCTGTTTTGTTAAAAATTGGTGTTTAGGGCCTACTAACGGTGTCTGCCCCTGCCTGGTGTTTGTCCTCAACTCAATAAAGCTGAGCTTCTACCTTCTGGCTCTTATTAAGTGCTGTTTTTTTAAAAATTGGTGGTTAGGGCCTACTAACGGTGTCTGCCCCTCCCTGGTGTTGTCCTCCACTGTATAAAGCTGAGCTTCAGTCTTTAGGCTTTTGGCCTAAATATCAGATATTAAACTGCATTTGGCCTATTAGTGTGTTTGGGCCCTTAAAACAGTGTCTGCTGCTCCTGGGTTTGCTTCTCCACTGAACAAAGCAATGCCGCCTGTTTAGTCCTGTTACCAATTTTGAACTGCATTTAGCCTACTTTATTCTTTGGCCCTATATCTGTTTCCTCCTCATCCTGCCCATTCCCCAGCCACTGCTAGATGAGTCTGCTGGTACATTGACCTAGACCACTACATTCCCCTTGCACTCTACACAGCCAGAATCTGACCCTGCTGAAAGTCAGGTTCCCCTTCCCGCATGTTATACCACCTTACACAGGGACAAAGAGGAAGGTGCAGATGAAAGTGCAGGTTCCTTCATCAGGTGGGGGGGGCATACTCGTTGGCGACGTCACTGGCACAGGGCCCCTCAGAGTACGCAAAAGTGTCGCTGCTGGTGGGAGGCGCCTCCGCCATGCAAACACACCACTGTACTTTGAGGGGCCCTGTGCCAGTGCCAATGCGAACGAGTGGGCCCCCCCTGCTTGCTCAGGATCACAGCACTTGCAACGTTGAAATACTTACCTCTCCCTGCTCCACCGCCGTGATGTAGTCCACGTTTCCTGGGCCCACTAAAACCTTGAACCAGCCCTACCCCCCACAACTTTTGCCAAATGACCCCCAATTTCCAATGCCAAACTATTATTATAAAGTTAATTAAGATTGACAAGCTTCAGAAACAAGAATGGATGTTTTTGGCATTAAAATGGGCACTGTAGGTGTTTTCCTGGCCTCCACTCACTGCCGACTATGCTTCCCCATTGACTTGCATTGGGTTTCGTGTTTCGGTCGAGCTCCGACTTTTAGCGATAATCGGCCGACTGCACTCGACTCGACTCTGGACAAAGTCGGGTTTCACAAAACCCGACTCGATCTTAAAAAAATGAAAGTCGCTCAACCCTAGTCATAAGTAGTAATTGGCACTCAACTCGTATTTATGGATGCAGGAAGATAAATTTATTGCAGTCCAGTTTATAAAGACGTTTCGTCAATTCATGACCTTCTTCAGTATACTGCACAACATGATATAAACACAACATGATATAAACAAGTAGACTAAAGTAAACATGATCACACTGTAGATCACACAACAATATAGCTCATAATGTGATTTGTGAGAAGGTAAGGGTAAAGGAGAGGGAATCACACATACCGACTGCTTCATATTGTCTTGTGGTAGGCAAATAAGCCTATGAGAAAAGATAAGGTATAAACTTACATAATTGGCATAATAAAAGTGATATGTATATTTGTAGGTGTAATCTATCTAAACTTACTCGTAATATACTCTTATGTAGCCACTGTGGTGTAATCCAGCCCCTTGTACATACAAAGTACCTATGTAGTAAACGCATATTAGAAGAGGGTAAATTGGATCGTAAGGGGTAAAAAGGACCCATAAAAAATGCTTATGTCTCTAAATAACTAACCTGTGTCACTATGAATAGAAGTGTGCGTATAATGATCCGGACTAACCGGGTCCAGTGGTTTGTAAAGAAATATTATCATATAGTGACCACTATGAATCTTAAGGGTACGCAGGTGTAAGGCTAAATATCATAGCTTACCGGTGGTGGATAGTGGTGTGGAGGCTGCACATCTATCGCGGTGTCTGCCGCTGGTTAGATGGAGGCATTCCTCTCCATGTGCCTAATTATAGGCATGGGGCAGGACTAGTCGCCACGCCGAGACCGGAAGTACGCAACAGGAACTGTGCGCTCCACCGGTGAAGGTGTTTGCGTTCCACCGCTATGGAAATAGTAGGATCCCGTTAACTCATTCCCTGTATATGTAACTAAGTCGGAATAGTAGCGGTACTGTATTCTGTGTAGCGGACTATGATGCGGATTGCAGAATATCACACGTGGATTCAGTCGGGCAGTGAGATAGGAGGAATTTAGGAGAGCACAAGGGGGAAGGAGATCAAGGGCGGTGACTTGCAGTGGTGATCAATAAAGACGGCTCTGTAAAAAGAGATCAATATGTTAATACGCTATCTGGAATCACAGATTATAAGCACAGTAAGTGAATATACTTGCAAAAATGTAAATATATGATGTATGGCATTATCAACATAGAGTATAGGCATATAATAGAATGAGATGTACCGTCCCTGCCCACTAGCACTTGTCCACGTGGCCGTGGTTAGGTGAACTTTCCCAGTAACAGCATTGTTGAGGGCACGGTTAATGTTTTGGGACATGTGCTTGTGTAATGCGGGGATGGAACACCGGGAGAAATAGTGGCGGCTGGGGACCGAGTAACTTGGGATGGCCGCCATCAGGTTGCGGAAAGCTTCCTTCTCCATGAGCCTAAAAAGCAACATTTCGAGCAGAAGCAGATGAGAAATCTGTGAATTTAGTAGGGTGGCCTGTGGGGCGTTGGCAGCGTATTTCCGCTTGTATTCCAAGGACTGGGGTATGGACAACTGAATGCTGCGGTGGGACAAGGACGTGCTTGATGATGGTGCTAGTTGAGTGTGTGCAACGCCAGGTGAAGGGCAGGAGGCATCTTCGCAGGCACCATGGACAGGGGATTGGATTCCACGCACAACAGCGTAAGAAGCAGTGGTGTCACCCGTAGATAGTGTCCCTGGACTCTGGGGTTTGGACCACAAAGTCGGGTGCTTTGCTGCCATGTGTCTGATCGTGCTGGGGGTGGTAAGGCTGGTAGTTTTGCTACCCCTGCTGATGCGGGCATGGCGGGTGGTGCAAATGGCCTGTTGGGGTTATCAGCATAGGTGGTGTTGGTGTTATGGGGAACGGTTGCCCCTCTTCTGTCTGTGGCTACCACACTGCTTCTTCCTGCCTGTTGGGGTGCTATGCCTGCTTCACCATGTGTGCTGCTGTTCTCGCTCTGCATGTCCTCCTGCCAGCTTAGGTCAGTTATTATATCATCCACCACCTCCTCTTCTACTTCCGCACCCTGCTCAAATATTTGGGCATCACTACATGTAATCTCCGCTTGCCCACATCCTCGGCCTCGCCCTCTGCATGCACCATCACCATCATGTCCCTGTCCCTTGGCACGCACTTTGCCCATTTTAAATGGACTAAAATCATAGAATCATAGAATGGTAGAGTTGGAAGGGACCTCCTGGGTCATCTGGTCCAACCCCCTGCTCAAAGCAGGATTCACTAAATCATCTCAGACAGATGTCTGTCCAGCCTCTGTTTGAAGGCTTCCATGGAAGGGGAACTCACCACCTCTCGTGGCCGCCTGTTCCACTCATTGATCTCCCTAACTGTCAAAAAGTTTTTTCTAATATCTAATCTGTGTCTCCCCCATTCAGTTTCATCCCATTGCTTCTAGTCTTTCCTTGTGCAAATGACGATTAATATGGTCCTTCTACAATGTGACAGCCCTGGAGATATTTGTAGACAGCAAATTCCCAAATCCAGTAAACGTTCCTCATAGGACATGGTTTGCAGACCAGTCATCATTCTGGTCGCTCTTCTCTGAACTTGCTCCATTTCATTGATGTCTTTTTTAAAATGTGGTGCCCAAAACTGGACACTGTATTCCAGATGAGGTCTGACCAAAGAGGAGTAAAGGGCAATAATGACTTTGCGTGATCTAGACTGTATGCTTCTGTTAATACATACAATATTTTGCATGTTCACTAAAAATGACTGACTTTTGAGCGAACCTATATGTGATCTGTGTACGGGAAAACCACAGTTTAAAATATCTGGCCTGTAGGTAACACATTTTTTTGTAAGCAAACTGGTGGCAATAACTAGACTAATACACAGCAAAAACAGTTCAATTGAGCCCCAAAAATTCCTGAATTTTTAGCCCACAGATAGGTGAGGCCTGTGATGGACATCCCCCACTTTTAATTATCTGGTCTGTATTTTTTTTTTTACAGCAAAATTGTGTCAATAGCTAGGCTAAGACATAGCAAAAAAAATTTCAATGGAGCACAAAAAATGCCCCAATTTTTAGCACCCAGATAGGGGAGGCGTGTGACGGAGGTGAAACGATGGCCCGGGGACCACCTCGGTGCAGGAAGACTACTGTACACAAGACGAGGTGCGAACAACAAAGGATGGATTTATTGGGAGACAGGGAATGGAAGGGACATGGAAAGTGCAAACAGGGATTTACAATAGCACAAGATAATGCACATGAATCAACTGGTCTTTATAATAGCACAGTGCTTCAACAATTTCAAACTCAGAATCTATCTCACCAGCAACTTTACACAATAAAACATATATATCTCAATGCTACTCTGCATATATCCGCCCTGGCCTCTACTACGCAGGCCACACGGCTACCGTGCTCTAACTACTGAAGCCTGCACTATACCCTAACTGGTGCACCAGGCAGGAACAGACTCACGGTGATGTTGGGGACACAGGTCCAGTCCCAGGGGGCCCCCAGAAGTCCAAAACGGTGGTGCGCACGGATTCCTATCGGCTCTGCAAAGCGAGGTCTTCTCCTTGCTCCTGGAAACTGTAAGTCCCCTTTCAAGTATCTTCGTGGCTTCACCAACCAGCGCCGAACAGCCACTCTTTGCTGTAAACGGGAAAGTCTATCTGACAAACACAGTTCGTCTCAAGCTGTGTAATCTTTCTTGCAGCCAAAGTCTCTTCCTTGCAAAACAGGACAGAACACAACACACAGTCTTTCTATCTTCCCTCTGGAGACTTCTTCCTGCACGCTGCCTCAGCTCCACCTCTTCACTCAGCCCCGAGCAGTCCATAGCAAAACAAGAGCAGGGGAGAACAGCAGAACATACCATCACATAGACAAGGGGGTGCAGCCTCTTAAAGTGACAGCGTGTTTCTTATTATGCATAACAGCAGCACCCTCTTACAGAGGTATCAGACTTTAAATTATCTGCCTGTATTTTTTTTTACAGCAAAATTGTGTTAATATGTAAGACAGGCATCTAGTCTGGGATTATCATCTTATAAATCCTAAGCCTGTCTGCTGCTTTTCCATGGACTCATCGACCGATTCATGTTTTTTAGAGTGTTCTGTACTGAGAAATTCATCAAAGCTGCCAGTGTTACTTGTGTTTCTCTAAAGTTTGTTGCTGCCACGTACAAGAAGATTTCTTTTCAGGGCCGGTTCATATACCTTCTATATTCTACAATAATACCACTCCTATCTGCAAATTGTTTGCAATGAGGTGTGGTAGTAGGGTCATTGCTCTGATGGAAGACCCATGACCTAGGATGTAAACCCAGCTTTCAGACCCCGGGTACTACATTGAGACCCAAAATCCTTTGGGAATCTTCACATTTTATGATGCCTTGAACACAATGAAGGAACCAGAGCCAGAGGCAGCAAACAACCCCAAAATATCTTTGAACCTCCACCATATTTCACTGTAACTACTGGGTTCTTTTATTTGTAGGGTTCATTTCATTTACAGTAAACAAAGTAGAATGATGTGCTTTACCAAAAAGCTCCATCTTGGTCTCATCTGTCCACAAGACACCTGCTGGCCAACAAAAACTAATGGGGCAGCCGCTATCCTTCTATAAATTGCGAGGGCCACCTACTGACCCTCAAGTTTCAAACTTTACAGTATTAATACGAAAAGAAAATTTACCCACCTCAGATTGATAAATTATATTGCTGTAGCAAACCATAGTCATCTGCTAACCCTCCAAAAATGCTTAGTGAGGGCTAGCTGCTGGCCCTCTAAAATCAGAGTGAGGGCTGCCTGATGGTCCTCTGACAATAGTGAGGCCCACCTGCTGGTCCTCAAACAATAGCCTAATAGCCCTGAAAAAAAAAATTGTGAATTTCAGAGTCCTTCCATACTAAATTAAATAGGATGTGTCTGATCATGTCCACACATCACATGGACAGATAAGGTTTGAAAATTATAAAATTACATTTTCTGTAGAATGTTTTTTTCACCTTTGAAAGCAATGCCAACATGCAAAAACTCAGCAAAAACCATACGTGTAAACATAGCCCAAGGTGTGGAGGAGCATTTTTTTCTTATTTACTTTGTCTTATATACAAGTCATTATCCTGGAAAGATTGTTTCTTAACATTTTTTCCAGTCAAATCCATTTTATCTTCGGTTTTGTATGTGTTATTATCAGTCCATAAAAGTGGTGTAATACCCTGACAACATTGTTCCCAGCAGTGACCTGGGATTCAGAGATGCTTCCAGGGCTCTTCCTCTTGATGTTCCCATGCTATTTCAGTGCTGTTTCCATAGTTTTCAGCAATTTTTAGAGTCCCTACAGACCTCCGTGTGGGCCGCCAGTAAAATGCTCGAGTTTCCCATTGACTTCCATTATACTCGTTACTTGGGTTGAGCACCCGAGCATTACGATTTGTTTGATTTGAGTAATGAGTAACCGATCACTTTTGTGCTCGCTCATCACTACACACAGGCTCTCTGACTGAGGACTCCACCCCTCAGAATCTGGCGGTTTTACTTACAGCAGGATTCTACCTTGCCATATAAATGTAGACTATTAGCCCCTGAGAGGATTCTCGAATTGAATAGGTCTCAGCAATGAGAATCACCTTAATGTGGCTGCCGGGTACACATGAATTGGCCACTTTATGCGCTAAGTATTCTCAATTTTCTTCTTTAATCTAGAGCAGTAATGTAATTCAAATTTCATATATCTCATGTTTGCATGCTGTAGTGCTACAGAGGGCTACTTTATTTTGTTAGCCATACACAACTACCCCCCTCTTTCCTTGGTGTGAAAGAAAACAGACTGAGGGCGATTCAGGAGCTCAAGAAGTGCATGGCCCCGACGTCTTCACCATTAGAAGTAATCAAGGGAACAGGGATAGAAAGGGCACCTATAGCCTGAAGGACAGGGAAGGAGCCCCTGGTCCCGAGATATTTGGCAACAGAGTTGTAACAATGGTCAAAAGTATGTGTGCGAAAAAAAGGGGACAGAATTTCAGGAAAATAACATCTCACCTACCATTAAGCATGGGGGTGGATCAATCATGCTTTAGGGTTGAGTTACATTTCACAGGTAGAGGGAAGAATTGGTTCAATGAAATTTTAACAAATTCTTAATACAGACATAATACCATCTGTAAAAAAGCTGAAAGTGAAGAGAGGAAGAGGATGGCTTCTACAAATGGATAACACACGTCACAGTCTACAATAAACAACCTCAAAAGGTGCATGCTGAAGGATTTACAATGGCCCTCACAGTCCCCTGATCTCAACATCAACAACATCTTAAGAGGTATGGGGTTGATCAGCATCCGTGGTGATCATAGATTTTATTTCGACATTAAAAAAAAACAACACTATGATACATAAACTACTCTATGGTGTATGAAATCCTGAATCATCCTTCTTAAAGAAGCAAATTGAGATGCATAAATCAGTGCAGATCTCTGCAGGATACAGCGCAGCAGTTCACATATTCTAGTGCATTTATTATACATACTATTATTGTAATCCAAAACTTCGGGGTATTACACTAATGTCCGCTCTTAGCCTGTTTCCATGTTAGTTTTCAATTATCCTGAGCAATGGTTCTCTGTCCTCAGCATTATTCCACGTGCAAACAATTATCATGAGCTATTGTCTGCTGTTGTCAGCCATTTATTAATTATATCACTTTTAATATTCTTAAGCTATTGTCTGCTGCTATCAGCCTTTTTCCTTTTATCACACTCATCTCCATGTTACCCTCGCATGTCCGCCAGACAAAAAAAATATTTGATTTTCTCATGTTTTTCATGATGCTTTTAGATACTTTTTCTTTCTTCATTTATTCACATCAGAGAGAGTGAGGCCTAAGAAAAGGTTTGTCCTAAATACACGGGACACATTATCTGTGTAATCAGGAGCGATCAGAAAATCCTCTGAGCTGTCAGTTCTCCAGTAATTCCCGGCCTATTGCATTTACTACTTGTCCTGATGGCGGCCATTTTCCAGCAGGAATCCTGTGTAATGTTTTACTATATCAGTGACCCAGAGACGAGTAATATGAGGAGACACATAACGATGGATGGAGCGGCTTCATCCTCAGTGGTGACCGGTATCTGGCCCGTTGTGACATCACTCGTGTTCCGCTCCTTGTCCTGCTTGACAAAGGCTGGTTGCCGGCCGAAACGTTGCATCCTGTAAATGGCAGAATAAAGACTTTATTTTTTCACCTGGATACGGATGCTGCTCCTTTCTTCATTATTACCGCTCCTCGTGATGTCACAGTGCGACCACCATTGTGATGTCCTGACTGTGGCTATAAGGAGGGACGCTCCGGAACAAGGCTTTGTCTGGAGAGGCTGACTGTGGACTACACAAGAAGCGATATTTTCCTCCGGGCTAAAATGCTGTTTCGAGTTCTTCTATTGCTGAGTGTGCTATTAGCACCTGTGGAGGGCGCTACTACCAACACCCGCCCCCGTGATCCCAGGGCCGTGATCCCTGCAGGTAAGAGCTTTACCGGATATCCACCCAATATGGAGGTATTGGTCAGATGATACCTGTCATGGAGGGTTCTTCATGTGTGACTTGTGATGTTCGGAGTCTTCTCATGTGATCTTCATCTTTTCTCCCTTAGATCACTATAGTATGTTTAATATTCCTGCTGCCGTCTGCTTCTTCTCTGGATTCCTCTTTGGTGTCATCTGTACCATCATATTTGGGTAAGTCTCACAATGATTTCTGGGCGACATGGGGGTCTGTATAAGAAATCCCACATCTTCAGGTCATCACACGAGTCAGTGCCGGGTACAACCTCGTGTAGACGCTTAGCGGCTCCTACACTGGGTCTGACCTGCCGGGAGCACAATGGACGATTCTGTATTCCGGAAATGACTGCAGAAAGGGACCGATAAAATAGATGGAGGACAATATATCTCATCATAGCACTGTGCAGAATGTAGAGATGGATTACTGTATAATGTCACTTCTGTTTATCACCTTACAGACATCTAAAGAAGAAGAATTTCCGTAGAGAAGTGACAAGACAAGATGGCGTGGACGCTGACATAAAGAGTCGGGCTGCTCCTAGCGGTAAGTGCGGCCGTCACCGACCTCACAGGGATATCTCTGTACAGACAGATACTTCTTGGAGGCTTTTATATTACATGGACCCAGTCCACATTGTAAAGTCGGAGAATGACTCTAGTGACATCTGTGTCATCTCTTTCATTACATGATATTTATTTATAAAGTAAAACTAATCTCTTCATAGATCTTGTATGTGACTGTACCATAGCGATAGAAGAAACAATCTAGAAGAAATATAGAAGTTTTTCCTTTTGAATTGATTTCAATGTTCTATGTTACAGGAGAACCTGAGGATGAAACAACTATTATACATGATGATGCTCCTCATGGACCCATCATACATGATGATGCTCCTCATGGACCCATGGCTGAACCGAGAGATGTCCACAAAGACACCAACATCTCTTCGCCTGGCCCCCATTATGTTTTGACCGATATTGACCCATATGAGGATATGATCATCTCCTCTGACAGTAAGTTTTAGGCTTTTGTTACATGTACTATAACACGTATTTCACAGAAAAAAAAACTACCTAATAAAAAAAAAACTCTAAAAGAATCATGGTGGTAATTAAACCCTATAAATCAAGTTCACACTGGTGATTGGGTCCTTCAATCTTTAAGCTTTACAGTACAGTTTAGAGGTAACAAAAGTTGTAAAATATTAATATTCTTTATGAAATATCTAAAATCTTGTATTCTAACAATGCGAATTTCATTGTTTTGTGTTACAGAAGAACAAGAGGATGAAATACCTATTGTAATTGATGATGCTCCTCATGGACCCATGGCTGAACAGAGAGACACCAACATCTCTACGCCTGGTCCTGATTATGTCATAATCACTATCGACCCGTATGATGATGAGATCATCTCCTTTGACAGTAAGTATCAGGCTTTTATTACATGCACTGAAACATGTATTTCACAGAAAAAAAAAACCTGCCTAATAATAAAAATCTCTAAAAGGAGCATGTCGCAGACCAAAAATGTTACTCTGAGGGCTGGGTCCATCTATTTTCATTAATAACTATACCACTTAGAGATGATAAAACCTGCACAATATGAATGTATCTAAGAAATATATAGAAGCTTTAATTTATTAATTCTAATTTCAATGTTCTGTGTTACAGAAGAACAAGAGGATGAAATCATGAATGTAAATGATGATGCTCCTCATGGACCGATGGTCGAAAAGAGAGAAGTCCTCAAAAAGACCAACATCTCTACGCCTGGTCCTGGGTATGTGATCATCAATATGGACCTGGATGAGGATGAGATCATCTCCTCTGACAGTAAGTTCTCAGGCTTTTATAAAGAATTTAACAAAAAAAAATTGTCTCTAAAAGAAGAATGTAGGTAATCTGCCCTATAAATAGAGATCACGCTGGAGGTCGGGTCGCTCTATCTTCAAACTTTACAGTTCCGTTTAGAGGTTACAAAACTTGTATAATATTAATATTCTTAATAATGATAATTCTAATAATAATGATAATGTCATTGTTTTGTGTTACAGAAGAACAAGAGGATGAAATAACTATTGTAAATAATGATGCTCCTCAAGGACCGATGGCCGAAAAGAGAGCAAACACCAACATCTCTACGCCTGGTCTTGGTTGTGTCATAATCGATAAGGATCTGGATGAGGATGTGATCATCTCCTCTGACAGTAAGTTCTCAGGCTTTTATAAAAGGTGTTTATAAAAACAAATCAGTCTAATAATAAAAAAAAAATCTGTAAAAGAAGCATGTGGGTGAATGAACCCTATACATAGAGGTAACTTATGCTTTGGTCCCTCTATTTTCATACTGTACTGTGCCATTTAGAGGTTTTAAAACCTGCTTGGTAGTAACAAACAGATAGAAACTATTATTTTATTAATGATAATTTCAATGTTGAACCTTACAGAAGAACAAGAGGATGAAATAACTAACGGAAATGACGATGCTCCTCGTGGACCTATGGCCGAAAATAGAGATGTCCTCGAAAACATCAACATCTCTACACCTAGTCCTGATTATGTAATCATCAATATGGACCTGGACGAGGATGTGGTCATCTATTCTGACAGTAAGTTTACTTTCTTGTTCACCTTGATAAAAAGAATAACTACTACGATAAATATCATCAGTACTTCTAACTTACATAAAATGAATAAATTAAAATCTACCAATCTTTTAATCACTTTCTTTTACAGAACAAGAGGACAGAGAACATATTCCACCTCCTCTGTGTCCTCCTCTGTCTACAACTCCACTACCTCTGTGTCCTCCTCCGTATACTACTCTGCCTTTTGAACATTTTGATGACGATCTTGGCCTGGCCAAAGACATGGAGAAATGTAAAGTCTTCATGGAGCTTATCCTTAAGGAACGTCTGGCCTACTATGCCAGCCAAAACCTAATGTAAGTCCTTAGGGCTCCTGTGAATTTTTATGATATATGTTATATTTTAGTATTAACAAGCAATAGGATAAATAATTAGACATTGGGCACTAACGTCCTAAACGTTGACAGCATTCTTTTTCCTTACGGCGTCTAAATCATCAGTCTGTGAGCCATGAGACTACATGAGAAAGGCTGTTGTCATTCTAGACTCACCAATAGAATACAATGTAAATTATCTTTAATACATCACAATATATAACAAAAATGGACGATCATTCGAACAAGAGTCGGTGGTCAAGGCATAAACAATAAGATGAATATTTTATCATGATCACATTATGCATATACAGCAATACTGGGGTAAAATGTAAATGTAATAATTCACAAAAGCTGATGGAGCGATAAAAAGTGCTCAATATCATCAATTACATTTACATCCAGGTGCCATAACCAATATTCAGCCTTATTAATGCGCAGAACTCAGAAGAAAAAGTCACGTCAGTGCCAAGTACGTTTAGACATGCTGTAGTACCAGAAATGCCAGCCATCACATCAACCTGACAGTGGTTTCACCATCACAGCTTTTTCAGGAGTTATAGGAAACGGTGTGCAGCACTGTATTTGTACCATATGTACCACGAGAGAGGGATTCCTAGAAAACTGTAATCTAATAACACAAGAACAAACAATAATAGTCAGGGTACTATTCCTATCACAGCAATGATCAGGTGTAGAACATACCTGAACATTGAGATGAAATAATGCCACTATATATTACATAGCACTGTATTATAATCTACAGATAATGGACGACATGTAAACTTCTTCTGTTGCCCCACTCATTATAATCTGTCACCATGTATATATATATTAATCTTTACTGTCTTGCTGATTTTGTAACATATATTTTCCAGGTGAGGCAGAGCGGGGTCTCGCTGTGTTCCCACAAGGAATATGGGATCCAGCTGGAGATGACAACTTTACATCAACAAGACGAGGCAGATTCCGGGCTCGGTCTCTGTCCTCAACCACTGGATATGACATTTTCTGGACTTTCCGCAGCTAGACGCACTCACAGAACAAGTGGGTTTCCTTCTGCAAGACGAGACAGATTCCGGGCTCGGTCTCTGATCTCAACCACTGGATACGACGTTTTCTGGACTTTAAGCAGCTAGACGCACTCACAGAAGAAGTGGGTTTCCTTCTGTAAGACGAGACAGATTCCGGGCTCGGTCTCTGATCTCAACGACTGGAAACTACGTTTTCTGGACTTTAAGCAGCTAGATGCACTCACAGAAGAAGTGGGTTTCCTTCTGCAAGACGAGACAGATTCCGGGCTCGGTCTCTGATCTCAACCACTGGATACGACGTTTTCTGGACTTTAAGCAGCTAGACGCACTCACAGAAGAAGTGGGTTTCCTTCTGCAAGACGAGACAGATTCCGGGCTCGGTCTCTGATCTCAATGACTGGAAACGACGTTTTCTGGACTTTAAGCAGCTAGACGCACTCACAAAACAAGTGGGTTTCCTTCTGCAAGATGAGACAGATTCCGGGCTCGGTCTCTGATCTCAACCACTGGAAACGACGTTTTCTGGGCTTTAAGCAGCTAGATGCACTCACAGGAGAAGTGGGTTTCCTTCTGCAAGACAAGACAGATTCCGGGCTCGGTCTCTGATCTCAACAACTGAATACGACATTTTCTGGACTTTAAGCAGGTAGACACACTCACAGAAGAAGTGGGTTTCCTTCTGCAAGACGAGACAGATTTCGGGCTCGGTCTCTGATCTCAACAACAGAATACAACGTTTTCTGGACTTTAAGCAGGTAGACGCACTCACAGAAGAAGTGGGTTTCCTTCTGCAAGACGAGACAGATTCCAGGCTCGGTCTCTGATCTCAAACACTGGATACGACGTTTTCTGAGCTTTAAGCAGCTAGATGCACTCACAGAACAAGTGGGTTTCCTTCTGCAAGACGAGACAGATTCCGGGCTCGGTCTCTGATCTCAACCACTGGATACGACATTTTCTGGACTTTACGCACCTAGATGTACTCACATATTAAGTGAAGTACCTACTGCACACGAGACAGATTCCAGGCTTGGTCTCTGTTCTCATCAGTGGATTAAACAGTTGATGGGCTTTCTGCAGCTAGATGTAATAACGAATCAAGTGAGTTACCTACTGCACCATGACACAGATTCCGGGCTCGGTCTCTGTTCCCATCAATGAACATCTACAGCGTAAGGGAAGGGCAGTCCTTCAGCCAAGGTTCCATAGAGGTTTCCTCCACCGGGGGTTTTTCCTCTCCTCAGCGCTGAAGGTCGACTCTTCGTGAGTCAATGCCCCTTTGTCATCATTATTATCAGGCACTTTTGAAGATTATTGCCCTGACTTCTAATGGGAACTTCTACATTACCCACCTTTAAAGAAGTTAATAAAGAAGTCAATAAATCATATGTAGCAGTGTATCTGTGCCTCTATCGATCCTTACAATACAGCAGAATATGTACAACACTGTGAGGAGGGAATATTTTATGTAACATTAAACACATGGCGGCTTACTGTATATTCGTGTTTTCTCACAATCAAACTTATTTGCCACAAATTTAACATTCCTCATTAATCGTGTCCATCTTCTTCGGCCTGTTTCACAATGGGGCTGATACCAGTACGACCAGGACGTTAATGTCACTGCACACCATACAGTTATGGCGCACATCATGATATCAGAACATTACGACTTGTCTCGCCCAAGGACTAGTTATTACCTCTGGGGACGCACATCAGTGGCAACTGCTCCGCGATGGCACGGCTCGAAGAAATGTCAGAGGCCTGGCCGAGCTGGAAATTCCAACCGAGGAAGCAGAAGAGAGAAGATGCTTGCAACCGGAGAAGGCGAAAGAAACTTTTGCCGGCATTCTATGGTTCAGCAAAATGGTTGCTGCCGCTGTCAGCCATAATGCTCAATTTGAGGGGAACAAATTGCAGGTATCTGTATTCTGGAGGAGTTGAATTCTCTAATCTCCACTGAATATTCTTTAGGATACAACGATTATGAGTCTCACACTAAGCACATCACTACACCGTGATGGTAAGTGTATGAGCTGGAAAGCAATAGAAATGAGCACGTTCTTGTAATAATATACAGTACATGCAGTGCTTTATATGATGAGAAAGGCATTTGTGGTTTACCACCTTATCAATCCCCCGACTATTCTATGCTGCTTTAAGTCATTGTAGATAAATTATACCTTGTGTTCTATAAATGTAAACACAAGGAATACAGAGCAAGCAGAAGATTTGAAACCATAAGACCATGGTGGAAGAAACAGGTCAGCAAAATATAAATAACAATCTGCTAGCTATGGATATAGTAGGACAACACCATGCTGAAACAGCAAAAAACAACCAATGAAAAAAATGGTGCAAGATATCCAAGTATAAAAAGATATAAACTTTATTAAATACATTTACAAATATAACAAGGAAAAATGACAATAGTGGGTAAAACGGCCAAATAGCCACCGTAAACCGCATGGAAACACAAGACCGCTCCTCATATATAGCAATGCATGGTATGCAGAGACAGGGATTCTCCCATATAGTGATGAGATCTACTGCAGCATATAGACAGATTGCTATTAACTAGAGTGAACAAATACAGCGTGTAAGTACATAGTTAATAACAACGGGGACATACCCAAGATGTAACTGAGGAGAGGACACGGCTCCAGCTCACCCCAACACGCGTTTCGGCGATCCTTCTTCAGGGGGTGTCATTGTAGGTAAATTATACCTTGTGTTCTATAAATCAAGTAAGTGCCCTACAGCCATTAGTGTCAATCCAAAATCTTAAATTCACACTTCTGAATCCTCACATCGCGCACTGTCAGGATTCTCAGGCGATCATGTGATCACAAGTATGCGATTTCCACACCTCCGGCCACATTTCGACTAGACATGCTTGGCTTTGCCCAATTTTCTCACTTGTATTGAGCTCAACCACGCACAGTTGGTAGGTGATCACATCTATGAAAGTCACATACTTGTAGTCAGATGATCGCCCACTCCCAGCACAGAGAACTTCATAGCGCACGATGCACACACTGGGAGGATTCAGAAGTCACCAGTCAAATAGAGTGATCACAAACTTTATCCTCAACACCTTTAACGAAACCCACTGTAGTAGGACTGATGTCACCAGAATACAGTGGCCATATAATGGATATATCAGTTCTACACCAGTACTTTGCAGACCATATATGCTACAACTTCTTAAATTCATAGTTCTGAATGCTCACAGCATGCACTGTCAGGATTCTCCAGTGCCGGGAGCAGAGGTCATGTGACTGCAAGGATTTCCACAATTCCGGCCAGAGGCCTACATAGAAATCATGTTGCACTATAGCGGAAGTTCTAATTAGACCCCCAAATGAACAAAAAAAAAAAATATTTGTTTGGGTCACAGAAGAGCATGTGTCACAACTTTACAGTCCTTACAAAGCAATTTTCCTCCTACTGAAGCCCTAGATTCCCCTTTCAAAGTATAATGCCAACAAAATGATACACAAACAATGTATGACACCCCCACAGTGACTTCTTCCACAGTACCCTTCACAAGAACAGTAGGATGACCATACTGTAGACCACCTCAAGACCCCCATTAAAGTATTGTGACCATAATACAGTACGATCCCTAACGTTGACCCCAACATAGCCCTCCAAGCAGTATAATGGGCCCCACATATAGTATAACAGCCCCACAACTCACCACACTGTATAATGGCCCCACTAGGCATCCAAACAGTATAATGCCACACATACAGCCTCCCACACAGTATGAGGGACCCCATTTAAACCTTCACATTGTATAATTGCTTGCATACAGTATAATGTGTCATGATCTCTGCAGGCAGAGATCATAGCAAGCCTATAGAGGGACAAGCTCTCGGAAGATGGAACTATACTGACCATGAACTAAGCCTGCCGCGCAACTAGAAATAGCCAGGTAGCATTTCCTATTTATCGCTAGATGCCCAGCTCTGGCCTAAGACCTAAATAGCTAGCAGAGGGAAATATAAGACCTGGCTCACCTCTAGAGAAATATTCCAAAGAAGACAGTAGCCCCCCACATATAATGACGGTGAGTTCAGATGAAACAACAAACGCAGCAGGAAAATAGTCTTAGCAAATTTGAGGTCCGCTTACTAGATAGCAGAAGACAGATAGTATACTTTCATGGTCAGCAGAAAAACACTAACAAAACACCATCCAGAGATTACCTTAAACTCTGGCATTAACTCATAACGCCAGAGTAGCAATCCCTGATCAACGAGAGCTTTCCAGACACAGTAACAAAACTTCAGCTGTGAACTGGAACAAATAGGCAAAACAAAACATGGACAAAAGTCCAACTTATCTAGTAGTTGTCTAGAAGCAGGAACAAGCACTGAGAGGCATCAGATAACATTGTTGACCGGCAAGAAACCACCAGAGAAATGAGCTTAAATAGCGACACCCACTACTGATGGAACCAGGTGAAACAGGAAAGAGGATGACAAGTCCAATTCCACAAGCGGCCACCGGGGGAGCCCAGAATCCAAATTCACAACAGTACCCCCCCCTCAAGGAGGGGGCACCGAACCCTCACCAGATCCACCAGGGCGACCAGGATGAGCCCTATGGAAGGCACGAACAAGATCAGAAGCATGAACATCAGATGCATTGACCCAAGAATTATCCTCCTGGCCGTAACCCTTCCAGTTGACCAGATACTGGAGTTTCCGTCTGGAAACACGAGAGTCCAAAATTTTCTCCACAACGTACTCCAACTCACCCTCAACCAACACCGGAGCAGGAGGCTCAACTGAAGGTACAACAGGTACCTCATACCTGCGCAATAACGACCGATGAAAAACGTTATGAATGGAAAAGGACGCAGGGAGGTCCAAACGGAAAGAAACAGGATTAAGAATCTCCAATATTCTATAAGGGCCGATGAACCGAGGTTTAAACTTAGGAGAAGAGACCCTCATAGGGACAAAACGAGAAGACAACCACACTAAATCTCCAACACAAAGCCGAGAACCAACACGACGATGACGGTTGGCAAAACGCTGAGTCTTCTCCTGGGACCACTTCAAATTGTCCATAACCTGCCCCCAGATGTGATGCAATCTCTCCACCACCGCATCCACTCCAGGACAATCCGAGGATTCCACCTGACCGGAGGAAAATCGAGGGTGAAACCCCGAATTACAGAAAAACGGGGACACCAAGGTGGAAGAACTGGCCCGATTATTGAGGGCGAACTCTGCCAATGGCAAAAAAGCAACCCAATCATCCTGGTCAGCAGAGACAAAACACCTCAGATATGTCTCAAGGGTCTGATTAGTCCGCTCGGTCTGGCCATTAGTCTGAGGGTGAAAAGCAGATGAAAAAGACAAATCTATGCCCATCCTAGCACAGAATGCCCGCCAAAATCTAGACACAAATTGGGTACCTCTGTCAGAAACAATATTCTCAGGAATACCGTGCAATCGGACAACATTCTGAAAAAACAGAGGAACCAACTCAGAAGAAGAAGGCAACTTGGGCAGAGGAACCAAATGGACCATTTTAGAGAAACGGTCACAGACCACCCAGATGACAGACATCTTCTGGGAAACAGGCAGATCTGAAATAAAATCCATCGAGATGTGTGTCCAAGGCCTCTTAGGAATAGGCAAGGGCAACAGCAGTCCGCTAGCCCGAGAACTACAAGACTTGGCCCGAGCACAAACGTCACATGACTGCACAAAGACTCGCACATCTCGTGACAGGGAAGGCCACCAGAAGGATCTTGCCACCAAATCCCTGGTACCAAAAATTCCGGGATGACCTGCCAATGCAGAAGAATGTACCTCAGAGATGACTCTGCTGGTCCAATCATCCGGAACAAACAGTCTATCAGGCGGACAACGATCCGGTCTATCCGCCTGAAACTCTTGCAAGGACCGCCGCAGATCAGGAGAAACGGCCGACAAAATTACTCCCTCCCTAAGGATACCTGTGGGTTCAGAATTACCAGGAGAGTCCGGGTCAAAACTCCTAGAAAGGGCATCTGCCTTAACATTCTTAGAACCCGGTAGGTATGACACCACAAAATTAAAGCGAGAAAAAAATAAAGACCAGCGCGCCTGTCTAGGATTCAGGCGTCTGGCAGTCTCAAGATAAATCAAATTTTTGTGGTCAGTCAATACCACCACCTGATGCCTAGCCCCCTCGAGCCAATGGCGCCACTCCTCAAACGCCCACTTCATGGCCAAAAGCTCCCGATTCCCAACATCATAATTCCGCTCTGCGGGCGAAAATTTGCGAGAAAAGAAGGCACAAGGCCTAATGACGGAGCAGTCGGAACCTTTCTGCGACAACACTGCCCCAGCTCCGATCTCCGAAGCGTCAACCTCAACCTGAAAAGGCAGATTCACATCAGGCTGACGCAACACAGGGGCAGAGGCAAAACGGCGCTTAAGCTCCTGAAAGGCCTCTACAGCATGAGGGGACCAATTAGCAACATCAGCGCCTTGTCTGGTCAAATCAGTCAGTGGTTTAACGACATCCGAAAAACCAGCAATAAATCGGCGGTAAAAGTTGGCAAAGCCCAAAAATCTCTGAAGACCCTTAAGAGAGGAGGGCTGAGTCCAGTCACAAATAGCTTGCACCTTGACGGGATCCATCTCAATGGAAGAGGGAGAAAAAATATACCCCAAAAAGGAAATTTTCTGGACCCCAAAAACGCACTTAGACCCCTTCACACATAAAGAATTAGACCGCAGAACCTGAAAAACTCTCCTGACCTGCTGGACATGAGAGTCCCAGTCATCAGAAAAAATCAGAATATCATCCAGATATATTATCATAAATTTATCCAGAAAATCGCGGAAAATATCATGCATAAAAGACTGGAAAACTGAAGGGGCATTAGAAAGACCAAAAGGCATGACCAAATACTCAAAGTGGCCCTCGGGCGTATTAAATGCGGTCTTCCACTCATCCCCCTGCCTGATCCGCACCAAATTATACGCCCCACGAAGATCAATTTTAGAGAACCACTTAGCACCCTCTATACGAGCAAACAAATCAGTAAGCAATGGCAATGGGTATTGATACTTAACAGTGATCTTATTCAGAAGCCGATAATCAATACATGGTCTCAAAGAGCCGTCTTTTTTTGAGACAAAGAAAAACCCAGCTCCCAAGGGAGAAGAAGATGGACGAATATGTCCCTTTTCCAAAGACTCCTTTATATATTCCCGCATAGCAGCATGTTCCGGCACAGACAAATTAAACAAACGACCCTTTGGATATTTACAACCCGGTATCAAATCTATGGCACAATCGCACTCACGGTGCGGAGGTAACGACCCAAGCTTGGGTTCGTCAAAGACGTCTTGATAATCAGAGAGGAACTCAGGGACTTCAGAGGGAATGGACGACGAAATAGAAACCAAAGGTACGTCCCCATGAATACCCTTACATCCCCAGCTCAACACAGACATTGCTCTCCAGTCCAAGACTGGGTTGTGAGACTGCAACCATGGCAATCCCAGTACCAAATCGTCATGTAAATTATACAGCACCAGGAAACGAATAATCTCCTGGTGATCCGGATTGATACGCATGGTTACTTGTGTCCAGTATTGTGGTTTATTATTAGCCAATGGGGTGGAGTCAATCCCCTTCAGAGGAATAAGAGTCTCCAAAGGCTCTAAATCAAAACCACAACGATTGGCAAAGGACCAATCCATAAGACTCAGAGCGGCGCCAGAGTCAACATAGGCGTCCGTGGCAATGGATGACAAAGAACAAATCAGGGTTACAGACAAAATAAACTTAGACTGAATGGTGCCAATGGAAACAGACTTATCAAGCTTCTTTGTACGCCTAGAGCATGCTGATATAACATGAGTAGAATCCCCACAATAGAAACACAATCCATTCTTCCGTCTAAAATTCTGTCGCTCGCTCCTGGACAGAATTCTATCACACTGCATACTTTCTGGCGTCTTTTCCATAGACACCGCCAGATGGTGCACCGGTTTGCGCTCCCGCAGACGCCTATCAATCTGAATAGCCATTGTCATGGACTCATTCAGACCTGCAGGCAAAGGGAACCCCACCATAACATCCTTAACGGCATCAGAGAGACCTTCTCTGAAAGTTGCCGCCAAGGCGCACTCATTCCACTGAGTAAGCACAGACCATTTACGGAATTTTTGGCAGAAAACTTCAGCTTCGTCTTGCCCCTGAGATAGTGCCATCAAAGTTTTTTCTGCCTGAAGTTCCAAATGAGGTTCCTCATAAAGCAAGCCCAAGGCCAGAAAAAACGCATCCACATCGCGTAACGCAGGATCCCCTGCTGGCAATGAGAAGGCCCAATCTTGAGGGTCACCCCTGAGCAAGGAAATCACAATCCTAACCTGCTGAGCAGGGTCTCCAGCTGAACGAGACTTCAGGGACAAATAAAGCTTACAATTATTTCGGAAATTCTGGAAGCTAGCTCTATTCCCTGTGAAGAACTCCGGCAAAGGAATTCTCGGCTCAGATACCGGAGCATGTACCACAAAATCTTGTAAATTTTGTACTTTCGTGATGAGACTATTCAAACCCGCAGTTACACTCTGGAGATCCATTATTGTCAGGTGCACACAGAGCATACAGAGATTAGGAGGAGAGAGAGAAAAAAGACTGCAGCAAGGCAGACTGGAGGAAAAAAAAAAAAAAAAAAAAATTCCAGCAGACTTCTTATAACTCTCCTTTCTCAACCTGGGTCTTTAACACTTTATGGGCCGGTCAAACTGTCATGATCTCTGCAGGCAGAGATCATAGCAAGCCTATAGAGGGACAAGCTCTCGGAAGATGGAACTATACTGACCATGAACTAAGCCTGCCGCGCAACTAGAAATAGCCAGGTAGCATTTCCTATTTATCGCTAGATGCCCAGCTCTGGCCTAAGACCTAAATAGCTAGCAGAGGGAAATATAAGACCTGGCTCACCTCTAGAGAAATATTCCAAAGAAGACAGTAGCCCCCCACATATAATGACGGTGAGTTCAGATGAAACAACAAACGCAGCAGGAAAATAGTCTTAGCAAATTTGAGGTCCGCTTACTAGATAGCAGAAGACAGATAGTATACTTTCATGGTCAGCAGAAAAACACTAACAAAACACCATCCAGAGATTACCTTAAACTCTGGCATTAACTCATAACGCCAGAGTAGCAATCCCTGATCAACGAGAGCTTTCCAGACACAGTAACAAAACTTCAGCTGTGAACTGGAACAAATAGGCAAAACAAAACATGGACAAAAGTCCAACTTATCTAGTAGTTGTCTAGAAGCAGGAACAAGCACTGAGAGGCATCAGATAACATTGTTGACCGGCAAGAAACCACCAGAGAAATGAGCTTAAATAGCGACACCCACTACTGATGGAACCAGGTGAAACAGGAAAGAGGATGACAAGTCCAATTCCACAAGCGGCCACCGGGGGAGCCCAGAATCCAAATTCACAACAATAATGGCACAAACACAGCTCTCCAAATATTATAAAGGCTCCAATATAGCGCTCAAAATATTATAATGGCCCCTCACACAGCCCTCATTAAGGTATAATGGGCCCTATAGTCCTCCATGTAGTATACTGCACCCCATAATTCTCCATTGTAGTATAATTCACCCCATAGTATAAAGCACTACCCATAGTCCTCCATATAGCATAATGCACTCTCCAGAGCCTTCAGTACACTATGAGCTCCTCATAGTACTACACATAGTAAACATCCCAAAGTTCTCCAAACAGTATATTGCATCCCAAAGTCCTCCAAACAGTATAATACACTCTCTATAGTCCTCCGTATAGTATAATGTACCGCCCATAGTTCTCCAAAGCGAGAGACTTGTGAACACCTAAGCCATGGCTTACCAAATTCACCCGTGTTGGTGCTCTGGGAATCAGTTGCCTGCCTTGTGTCTCTGGCCACCCCACTGCCTCTTCCTGCCTTTGAGCATTGTTACATGCAATGTCCCCATGTCTATGTTAGAATGGGCAGGGCGAGAGGCCAAAATCTATAATGCAAATGTGAACAGCTCTTCGGAGTGTCCAAGTGTGGGATCACTTGTTTCTGGGCACTTGGCATGGTGGGAGGAAGGAGGATCAGGGTGAGGATTATGTGGTCCAGAATCATGGCCACATAGACTCGACCATGCTGTAGACAGGGTGGTGTGTCATGGTTCTCAATGGCAAGAGAACATAGTAAAGCATACAAAAAGGACTAGCTCTTGGAAGATGGGAACTCGAGCTGACTGTGAGCTAAACCTACCGCACAACTAACAGTGGCCGGGTAGCGTGCCTACGTTTTATCCCTAGACGCCCAGCGCCAGCCGGAGAACTGACTGACCCTAGCAGAGGAAAATACAGACCTGGCTTACCTCTAGAGAAATTTTCCCCAAAAGGCAGACAGTAGCCCCCACATATATTGTCGGTGATTTCAGAGGAAATTGACATACGAAGTATGAAGATAGGTTTAGCAAATTGAGGTCCGCTTACTAGATAGTAGGAAGACAGAAAAGGGAACTTCACAGTCAGCTGAAAACCCTTTCAAAACACCATCCTGAAATTACTTTAAGACTCTAATATCAACTCATGACACCAGAGTGGCAATTTCAGCTCACAAGAGCTTCCAGCCTCAGAAATAATCAATCACAGGGTACTGGAACAAAAATGCAAAACAAACTTAGGACTACAAGTCCAACTTAGCTGATAGTAGTCTAGGAGCAGGAACATGCAACAGAAAGGCTTCTGGTAACATTGTTGGCCGGCATAGAAATGACTGAGGAGCAAGGTTAAATAGAAAACTCCCACATCCTGATGGAAACAGGTGAACAGAGGAGATGAAGCACACAAGTGCAGTACCACCAGAAACCACCGGGGGAGCCCAGAAACCAAATTCACAACAGTACCCCCCCCTCAAGGAGGGGGCACCGAACCCTCACCAGAACCACCAGGGCGATCAGGATGAGCCCTATGAAAGGCACGGACCAAATCGGAGGCATGAACATCAGAGGCTGTCACCCAAGAGTTATCCTCCTGACCGTAGCCCTTCCACTTGACCAGATACTGAAGTCTCCGTCTGGAAACACGGGAGTCCAAGATCTTCTCGACAACGTACTCCAACTCACCCTCAACCAACACCGGAGCAGGAGGCTCAACGGAAGGCACAACCGGTACCTCATACCTGCGCAACAATGACCGATGGAAGACATTATGAATAGAAAAAGATGCAGGGAGGTCCAAACGAAAGGACACAGGGTTAAGAATCTCCAATATCCTGTACGGGCCGATGAACCGAGGCTTAAACTTAGGAGAAGAAACCTTCATAGGGACAAAACGAGAAGATAACCACACCAAGTCCCCAACACAAAGACGAGGACCAACACGATGACGGCGGTTGGCAAAATGCTGAGTCTTCTCCTGGGACAACTTCAAATTGTCCACCACATGCCCCCAAATCTGATGCAACCTCTCCACCACAGCATCCACTCCAGGACAATCCGAAGACTCCACCTGACCGGAAGAGAAACGAGGATGAAACCCCGAATTACAGAAGAAAGGAGAAACCAAGGTGGCAGAACTAGCCCGATTATTGAGGGCAAACTCCGCCAAGGGCAAAAAGGCAACCCAATCATCCTGATCCGCAGACACAAAACACCTCAAATAAGTCTCCAAGGTCTGATTAGTTCGCTCGGTCTGGCCATTAGTCTGAGGGTGGAAAGCAGACGAAAAAGACAAATCAATGCCCATCCTAGCACAGAACGCTCGCCAAAATCTAGACACGAATTGGGTTCCCCTGTCAGAAACGATATTCTCCGGAATACCATGCAAGCGCACCACATTTTGAAAAAACAGAGGAACCAGCTCGGATGAGGAAGGCAATTTAGGCAAGGGAACCAAATGGACCATCTTAGAGAAACGGTCACACACCACCCAGATGACAGACATCTTCTGAGAAACAGGGAGATCAGAAATAAAATCCATGGAGATGTGAGTCCAAGGCCTCTTCGGAATAGGCAAGGATAACAACAATCCACTAGCCCGAGAACAACAAGGCTTGGCCCGAGCACAAACATCACAAGACTGCACAAAACCTCGCACATCTCGCGACAGGGAAGGCCACCAGAAGGACCTAGCCACCAAATCCCTGGTACCAAAGATTCCAGGATGACCTGCTAACGCAGAAGAATGGACCTCCGAGATGACTCTACTGGTCCAATCATCAGGAACAAACAATCTACCAGGCGGGCAACGATCAGGTCTATCCGCATGAAACTCCTGCAAGACCCGTCGCAAATCTGGGGAAACAGCAGATAATATCACTCCATCCTTAAGGATACCTGTAGGTTCAGAATTACCAGGGGAATCAGGCTCAAAACTCCTAGAAAGGGCATCCGCCTTCACATTTTTAGAACCCGGTAGGTAAGAAACCACAAAATTAAACCGAGAGAAAAATAACGACCAGCGCGCCTGTCTAGGATTCAGGCGCCTGGCGGACTCAAGATAAATCAAATTCTTGTGGTCGGTCAATACCACCACCTGATGTCTAGCCCCCTCAAGCCAATGACGCCACTCCTCAAAAGCCCACTTCATAGCCAAGAGCTCCCGATTGCCAATATCATAATTTCGCTCAGCGGGCGAAAACTTACGAGAAAAGAACGCACAAGGTCTCATCACGGAGCAGTCGGAACTTCTCTGCGACAAAACCGCCCCAGCTCCGATTTCTGAAGCGTCGACCTCAACCTGAAAAGGAAGAGTAACATCAGGCTGACGCAATACAGGGGCGGAAGAAAAGCGGCGCTTAAGCTCCCGAAAGGCCTCCACAGCAGCAGGGGACCACTCAGCAACATCAGCACCCTTCTTAGTCAAATCAGTCAACGGTTTAGCGACATCAGAAAAACCAGTTATAAATCGACGATAAAAATTAGCAAAGCCCAAAAACTTCTGAAGGCTCTTAAGAGAAGAGGGTTGCGTCCAATCACAAATAGCCTGAACCTTGACAGGGTCCATCTCAATGGAAGAGGGGGAAAAAATGTACCTTAAAAACGAAATCTTTTGAACCCCAAAAACGCACTTAGAACCCTTTACACACAAGGAATTAGAGCGCAAAACCTGAAAAACCCTCCTGACCTGTTGGACATGAGAGTCCCAGTCATCCGAAAAAATCAAAATATCATCCAGATACACAATCAAAAATTTATCCAAATATTCACGGAAAATGTCATGCATAAAGGACTGAAAGACTGAAGGGGCATTTGAAAGACCAAAAGGCATTACTAAATACTCAAAATGGCCCTCAGGCGTATTAAATGCGGTTTTCCACTCATCCCCCTGCTTAATTCGCACTAAATTATACGCCCCACGAAGATCAATCTTAGAGAACCACTTGGCCCCCTTTATTCAAGCAAACAAATCAGTAAGCAGTGGCAAAGGATACTGATATTTAACCGTGATTTTATTCAAAAGCCGATAATCAATACACGGCCTCAAAGAGCCATCTTTTTTAGATACAAAGAAAAAACCGGCTCCTAAGGGAGATGACGAAGGATGAATATGTCCCTTTTCCAAGGACTCCTTAATATATTCCCGCATAGCAGCATGTTCAGGCACAGATAGATTAAATAAACGACCCTTTGGAAACTTACTGCCCGGAATCAGATCTATAGTACAATCGCACTCTCTGTGCGGAGGTAGTGAACCAATTTTAGGCTCCTCAAAAACGTCACGATAATCAGATAAAAATTCCGGAATCTCAGAGGGAATAGATGACGAAATGGAAACCAAAGGTACGTCCCCATGAGTCCCCTGACATCCCCAGCTTAACACAGACATTGCTTTCCAGTCGAGGACTGGGTTATGAGATTGCAGCCATGGCAATCCAAGCACCAACACATCATGTAGATTATACAACACAAGGAAGCGAATAATCTCCTGGTGATCCGGATTAATACGCATATTTACTTGTGTCCAGTATTGTGGTTTATTACTAGCCAATGGCGTGGAGTCAATACCCTTCAGAGGTATAGGAACTTCCAGAGGCTCTAAATCAAACCCACAGCGTTTGGCAAAGGACCAATCCATAAGACTCAAAGCGGCGCCAGAGTCGACATAGGCGTCCGCGGTAATAGACGATAAAGAGCAAATCAGGGTCACAGATAGAATAAACTTAGACTGTAAAGTGCCAATTGAAACAGACTTATCAACCTTCTTAGTACGTTTAGAGCATGCTGATATAACATGAGTCGAATCACCACAATAGAAGCATAACCCATTTTTTCGCCTAAAATTCTGTCGTTCGCTTCTGGACAGAATTCTATCACATTGCATAATCTCTGGCGCCTTCTCAGTAGACACCGCCAAATGGTGCACAGGTTTGCGCTCCCGCAAACGCCGATCAATCTGAATAGCCATTGTCATGGACTCATTCAGACCTGTAGGCACAGGGAACCCCACCATAACATCCTTAATGGCATCAGAGAGACCCTCTCTGAAATTCGCCGCCAGGGCGCACTCATTCCACTGAGTAAGCACAGACCACTTACGAAATTTTTGGCAGTATATTTCAGCCTCATCTTGCCCTTGAGACAGGGCCATTAAGGCTTTTTCAGCCTGAATCTCTAAATGAGGTTCCTCATAAAGCAACCCCAAAGCCAGGAAAAACGCATCCACATTGAGCAACACAGGATCCCCTGGTGCCAAAGCAAATGCCCAGTCCTGAGGGTCGCCCCGGAGCAAGGAAATTACAATCCTGACCTGCTGTGCAGGATCTCCAGCGGAGCGAGATCTCAGAGACAAAAATAATTTACAATTATGTTTGAAATTCTGGAAGCGAGATCTATCCCCGGAGAAAAATTCAGGTAAAGGAATTCTAGGTTCAGATATAGGAGCATGAATAACAAAATCCTGTAAACTTTGAACCTTCACAGCGAGATTATCCAAACCGGTAGCTAAACTCTGAGGATCCATATTAATCAGGTGAAATCAGAACCATTCAAGGATTAGAAGGAGAGAGAAACGAAGGCTGCAGTAAGCAGAGATGCAAGTGAATCAACTAATGAGCAAACTCAGGAAAAAAAAAAAAAAATTCTCTGCAGAGTTCTTTTCTCTCCTTTCTTCTGCCAATTATTTTAACCCTTGGCCGGCCAAACTGTCATGGTTCTCAATGGCAAGAGAACATAGTAAAGCATACAAAAAGGACTAGCTCTTGGAAGATGGGAACTCAAGCTGACTGTGAGCTAAACCTACCGCACAACTAACAGTGGCCGGGTATTGTGCCTACGTTTTATCCCTAGACGCCCAGCGCCAGCCGGAGAACTGACTGACCCTAGCAGAGGAAAATACAGACCTGGCTTACCTCTAGAGAAATTTTCCCCAAAAGGCAGACAGTAGCCCCCACATATATTGTCGGTGATTTCAGAGGAAATTGACATACGAAGTATGAAGATAGGTTTAGCAAATTGAGGTCCGCTTACTAGATAGTAGGAAGACAGAAAAGGGAACTTCACAGTCAGCTGAAAACCCTTTCAAAACACCATCCTGAAATTACTTTAAGACTCTAATATCAACTCATGACACCAGAGTGGCAATTTCAGCTCACAAGAGCTTCCAGCCTCAGAAATAATCAATCACAGGGTACTGGAACAAAAATGCAAAACAAACTTAGGACTACAAGTCCAACTTAGCTGATAGTAGTCTAGGAGCAGGAACATGCAACAGAAAGGCTTCTGGTAACATTGTTGGCCGGCATAGAAATGACTGAGGAGCAAGGTTAAATAGAAAACTCCCACATCCTGATGGAAACAGGTGAACAGAGGAGATGAAGCACACAAGTGCAGTACCACCAGAAACCACCGGGGGAGCCCAGAAACCAAATTCACAACAGTGGTGCTGGCAAAGTGACTGGAAGCATTATCTACTATTCATCCAACAACATTTTCACAATGGTCTGGTTTCAAGAGTGGTGTTCAGCGCATCCCTACAAAGTGAGACAGGAAGCTAGATTGAAATGATGTTTGTTTGTTGTGCTCCAGCAGTGGGCACAGTGTTCCCTTGCCCATATCCTCAGCCTTTGCGCTCACCATCAGCATCACGTCCATTTCCACATCGTTTACCATGTGCCTTGCCCATTTTAAATTATGTATGATATGTCCCTGTTAAGAAAACATTGCAGGCAGTATTACAATGCCAGCAAAATTTGCCCACTACAGATGGATGTATAACACTAGAGTATCAATATAGCAATGCTATTTGAAACCAAATTTTTTTTAGTGTGTTTTGAGGCTCAACTCTTTTACAATAAATGCTGTATAAAATTTCAGTGCTGAAAAAAATTGCAGTATTATATTGGCAGCAAAATGTTTCGACTTAAGATGGATGTATAAGACTGCAGTCCAGTACAAAAAAGGAACAGCATCCCATCCAGGATAAAAACTTATAATGGTCGAAACATTGCATCATGGCAGAATAAAGCTCTTTTAATCTTTCATCACCTGGATGGGATGCTGTTCCTTTTTTACTGGACTGTGTTTTCTTTCCGATTGGGCCATTGGACTGGAACGTGGACCCCTGCATTGAAGTGCTGTCGGCTGCTACTTATTTTTACTTGGCATAAGACTGCAGTATCAATATAGCAATGTGATTTTTTAACAAAGATTTTTTTTGCAGGGGGCTTTTGAGGCTGAATCTAGCACTATAAATGCTTTATAAAATGTCACAGCTTAAAAAAAAAGGCTGTATTACAATGGCAGGCAAATTTGCACACCTCAGACGGACGTATCAGACTGCAGTATATATATAGCAATGCGATTTTTTAAACAATTAATTTTGGGAGGTTTTGAGGCCCATCTGTAGCATGCTAAATGCTGTATAAAATGCCAGTGCTCAAAAAGAATGCAGTATTACAATGTCAGGCAAATTTGTCCAATTGAGATGGAGGTATAAGACTGCAGCATCAATATAATCATGCAATTGAGATCCAAGCAAGTCTGGATATATGCTTTTGATGCGCAACCGCCGCACTATATGTTTGTGCTCAAAAGTTTACATACCCCGGCTGAGTTTTTTCTTTCTTGGCCTTTTTTCAGAGAATATGAATGATAACACCAAAACTTTTTCTCCCCTCATGGTTAGTGGTTGGGTGAAGCCATTTATTGTCAGACTATTGTGTTTTCTCATTTGACAACCCAAAACATTCAAATGACCCTGATCAAAAGTTCATATACCCCATTTGTTAATACCGTGTATTGCCCCCTCAAGCAAAAATGACAGCTTGAAGTCTTTTGTGGTAGTTGTGGATGAGGTTCTTTATTTTCTCAGATGGTAAAGCTGCCCACTTTTCTTGGCAAGAAGCCTCCAGTTCCCATAAAATTCTTGGGCTGTCTAGCATGAACTGCGCGCTTGAGATCTCCCCAGAGTGGCTCAATGGTATTGAGGTCAGGAGACTGAGATGGCCACTCCAGAACCTTCACTTTGTTCTGTTGTAGCCAATGACAGCTCGACTTGGCCTTGTGTTTTGGATCGTTGTCATGTTGGAATGTCCAAGTACGTCTCATGCGCAGCTTCCGGTCTGATGATTGCAAATTTGCCTCCAGTATTTGCTGATAATGTGCTGCATTCACCTTTCCTTCAACTTTGACCGAGTTTCCTGTGCCTTTGTAGCTCACACATCCCCAAAACATCAGCGATCAACCTCCATGCTTTACAGTAGGAATGGTGTTGCTTTCATCATAGGTTTTGTTGACCTCTCTTCAAATGTAACATTTATGGTTGTGGCCAATAAGTTAAATTTTGGTCTCATCACTCCCAGTTACCTGGTTCCAGACGTTTTGAGGCTTGTCTCTGTGCTGTTTTGTGTTTTCTGGCGAGATACTTTGTGGCATTTGCATAGTAATGGCTTTCGACCATGCAGCCCATTTTTCTTCAAGTGCCTCCTTATTGTGCATCTTGAAACAGCCACACCGCTAGTTTTCAGAGTCCAGTATTTCAGCTGATGTTATTTTGGGGATTTTCTTTGCATCCCAAACAATAGTCTACAGACAGGTTCATTGACAATGTGGGATACAGCAGGCTATTTCACATTTAGCAATAGAAAAAATTATAACTTTTTTCTTAATGTGCTTTAGGTCTGCAGACAGTTTTATATCGCCACAGCACTAAATGACAAGGTGGGATACAGCAGGCTGTTTAATATTTGATCACTAGCTACATGTGAATTAGAATGCTATACTCGTGCATAGATCATAATAGAAGCAGTGCACAACATGTGCCCTGGGCTTGTCTGTGGACCTCAGTAATGTCCAAAAAAGAAAAAAAAATGCTAGAAGGTAAATTTAACAGCCACACTGGACAGTAGCTCGCTACACTATCTGACTGATATACAACCACCTATCTAACTAGCTGAATTGTGGGATACAGCAGGCTTTTTCACATTTAGCTACTGAAAAAATATAATCTAGAATGCTATACTCGTGTATGGAGCACTACAGAAGCAGTGCTCAACACACTTGTAGGACATGTGCCCTGCTGGCTGTGTCTGTGGACCTCGGTAATGAGCCAAAAATAAATAATTCCGGAAGGTAAATTTTACAGCCCCACTGGACACTATCTACCTACACTATCTGACTGATATACAACGGCTAACTAACTAGCTAAAATTTTGCTGTTACAGTGTCAAAATGGCGCTAAAACAAGATGTCCGCTATTATAGAATGAGATGTACCGTCCCTGCCCACTAGCACTTGTCCACGTGGCTGTTGTTAGGTGGACTTTCCCAGTAACAGCATTGTTGAGGGCACGGTTAATGTTTTGGGACACGTGCTTGTGTAATGCGGGGATGGCACACCGGGAGAAATAGTGGCGGCTGGGGACCGAGTAACTTGGGATGGCCGCCATCAGGTTGCGGAAAGCTTCCGTCTCCATGAGCCTAAAAAGCAACATTTCGAGCACAAGCAGATGAGAAATCTGTGAATTTAGTAGGGTGGCCTGTGGGGCGTTGGCAGCGTATTTCCGCTTGCATTCCAAGGACTGGGGTATGGACAACTGAACGCTGCGGTGGGACAAGGACGTGCTTGATGATGGTGCTAGTTGAGTGTGTGCAACGCCAGGTGCAGGGCAGGAGGCATCTTCGCAGGCACCATGGACAGGGGATTGGATTCCACGCACAACAGAGTAAGAAGCAGTGGTGTCACCCGCAGAGAGTGTCCCTGGACTCTGGGGTTTGGACCACAAAGTCGGGTGCTCTCCTGCCATGTGTCTGATGGTGCTGGGGGTGGTCAGGCTGGTAGTTTTGCTACCCCTGCTGATGCGGGCATGGCAGGTGGTGCAAATGGCCTGTAGGGGTTATCAGCATAGGTGGTGTTGGTGTTATGGGGAACGGTTGCCCCTCTTCTGTCTGCGGCTACCACACTGCTTCTTCCTGCCTGTTGGGGTGCTATGCCTCCTTCACCATGTGTGCTGCTATTCTCGCTCTGCATGTCCTCCTGCCAGCTTAGGTCAGTTATTATATCATCCACCACCTCCTCTTCTACTTCCACACCCTGATCCTCCTCCTGACTTTTTGGCAATTGTGTCTCATCATTGTCCACCTCTTGTGACACGTTCCCACCGTTGCCTTCATGTGAACGTGGCTGCTTAAATATTTGGGCATGGCTACATGTAATCTCCGCTTGCCCTGCTTCAAGTTCTCCGGGAGAGAAGCCCAAATCTCTAAATGGAAAAGCAAACAGCTCTTCGGAGTGTCCAAGTGTGGGATCACTTGTCTGTCATGAATCCCCAATGGCTAGGGATAGCACAGGACAAGCAAAGTATAACAAAATATCGGACGAGCTCTAGGGTGATGGAACCTGGGCTGACCGCTGCCCTACGCCTGACAAACGCAACTAGAGACAGCCAGGGAGCGTGCCTACGTTGGTTCTAGACGCCACGCACCAGCCTAAGAGCTAACTAGTACTGCAGAGAAAACAAGACCTCACTTGCCTCCAGAGGAATCAACCCCAAAGGTATAGTTGCCCCCCACATGTATTGACGGTGAAATGAGAGGAAGGCACACACATAGAGATGATATATATAGTTTTAGCAAATAGAGGCCCGCTGAAAACTAGAAAGCAGAATGATACAAAAGGGGACTGAGCGGTCAGCAAAAAACCCTAATCAAAAAAACCATCCTGAGATTACAAGAACCCATGTGCCAACTCATGGCACATGGGGAGAACCTCAGTCCACTAGAGCAACCAGTTAGCATAGAGACATTCTAAGCAAGCTGGACCAAAAACCAAACAACTGAAAATCAGCACTTAGCTTATCCTGAAAGATCTGGGAGCAGGTAGGCAGGAACCAAACAGAGCACATCTGAACACATTGATAGCCGGCAAGGGAAATGACAGAAAGGCCAGGTAAAATAGGAAACACCCAGCCTCTGATGGACAGGTGGAAACCAAAGGCCGCAACCCACCAAAGTCACCCAGTACCAGCAGTAACCACCAGAGGGAGCCCACCAACAGAATCCACAACAGTACCCCCCCCTTGAGGAGGGGTCACCGAACCCTCACGAGAACCCCGAGGGCGATCAGGGTGAGCTCTATGGAAGGCGCGGACCAAATCAGTCGCGTGAACATCAGAGGCGACCACCCAGGAATTATCCTCCTGACCATAACCCTTCCACTTAACCAAATACTGGAGTTTGCGTCTGGAAACACGAGAATCCAAGATCTTTTCAACAACATACTCCAATTCTCCCTCCACCAGCACCGGAGCAGGAGGCTCGACCGAAGGAACAACGGGCACCTCATACCTCCGCAACAACGACCGATGGAACACATTATGAATAGCAAACGATGCTGGGAGATCCAAACGAAAAGATACAGGGTTAAGAATCTCCGAGATCCTATAAGGACCGATGAACCGAGGCTTGAACTTAGGAGAAGAGACCTTCATAGGGACAAAACGAGAAGACAACCACACCAAGTCCCCAACAAGAAGTCAGGGACCCACGCGGCGACGGCGATTAGCAAACTGCTGAGTCTTCTCCTGAGATAACTTCAAATTGTCCACCACCTGATTCCAAATCTGATGTAGCCTGTCCACCACCACATCCACTCCAGGACAATCCGAAGATTCCCCCTGACCAGAGGAAAAACGAGGATGAAACCCCGAATTACAAAAAAAAGGAGAGACCAACGTGGCAGAACTAGCCCGATTATTAAGAGCAAATTCGGCCAGTGGCAAAAAAGCAACCCAGTCATCCTGATCAGCAGAAACAAAACACCTCAAATAAGTTTCCAAGGTCTGATTAGTTCGCTCCGTCTGGCCATTCGTCTGAGGATGGAATGCAGACGAGAAAGACAAATCAATGCCCATCTTGGCACAAAACGTCCGCCAAAATCTAGACACAAACTGGGATCCCCTGTCAGAAATGATATTCTCCGGAATCCCATGCAAACGAACCACGTTCTGAAAAAACAAAGGAACCAACTCAGAGGAGGAGGGTAACTTAGGCAAGGGCACCAAATGAACCATCTTAGAAAAGCGGTCACACACAACCCAGATAACGGACATTTTCTGTGAAACCGGGAGATCAGAAATAAAATCCATGGAAATGTGCGTCCAAGGCCTCTTCGGGATGGGCAAAGATAACAACAACCCACTAGCCCGTGAACAGCAAGGCTTAGCTCGAGCACACACTTCACAAGACTGCACAAAGGTACGCACATCCCTAGACAAGGAAGGCCACCAAAAAGACCTGGCCACCAAATCTCTTGTACCAAATATTCCAGGATGACCAGCCAACACAGAAGAATGGACCTCGGAGATGACTCTACTGGTCCAATCATCCGGAACAAACAGTCTTTCTGGTGGACATCAATCCGGTTTATCCACCTGAAACTCCTGCAATGCGCGTCGCAAGTCTGGGGATACGGCGGACAATATTACCCCATCCCTAAGGATACCAGCAGGCCCAGTGTCTCCAGGAGAGTCAGGCACAAAACTCCTGGAAAGAGCATCTGCCTTCACATTCTTTGAACCTGGCAGGTATGAAACCACGAAATTGAAACGAGAAAAAAATAATGACCAACGAGCCTGTCTAGGATTCAAACGCCTGGCAGACTCAAGGTAAATGAGATTCTTGTGATCAGTCAAGACCACCACGCGATGTATAGCACCCTCAAGCCAATGACGCCACTCCTCAAATGCCCACTTCATGGCCAAAAGCTCCCGATTACCCACATCATAATTGCGCTCGGCGGGCGAGAATTTTCTAGAGAAGAAAGCACATGGCTTCGTCACCGAGCCATTAGAACTTCTCTGTGACAAAACCGCCCCCGCTCCAATCTCGGAAGCATCAACCTCCACCTGAAAAGGAAGTGACACATCTGGTTGACACAACACAGGAGCAGAAGAAAACCGGCGCTTAAGTTCCTGAAAGGCCTCCACGGCCGCAGGAGACCAATCAGCAACATCAGCACCCTTTTTAGTCAAATCAGTCAAGGGTTTAACAATACTGGAAAAATTAGCAATGAACCGACGATAAAAATTAGCAAACCCCAAGAACTTCTGAAGGCTCTTAACAGATGTAGGTTGTGTCCAATCACAAATAGCCTGAACCTTAACGGGATCCATCTCAATAGTAGAAGGAGAAAAAATGTACCCCAAAAAAGAAATCTTCTGGACTCCGAAGAGACACTTTGAGCCCTTCACAAACAGAGAATTGGCCCGCAAAACCTGAAACACCTTCCTGACCTGTAGAACATGAGACTCCCAGTCATCAGAAAACACCAAAATATCATCCAAATACACAATCATAAACTTATCCAGATATTCACGGAAAATATTGTGCATAAAGGACTGAAAGACTGACGGAGCATTGGAGAGTCCAAAAGGCATTACCAAATACTCAAAATGGCCCTCAGGCGTATTAAATGCGGTTTTCCACTCATCACCCTGTTTTATCCGCACCAGATTATACGCACCACGAAGATCTATTTTAGTGAACCACCTAGCCCCCTTAATGCGAGCAAACAAATCAGTAAATAATGGCAATGGATACTGGTATTTGACTGTAATCTTATTCAGAAGGCGATAATCTATACAAGGCCTCAGGGAACCATCTTTTTTTGCCACGAAAAAAAAACCTGCTCCCAGAGGGGACGAAGATGGACGAATATGTCCCTTTTCCAAGGACTCCTTAATATAATTCCGCATAGCAGTATGCTCTGGCAGTGACAGATTAAATAAACGACCCTTAGGGAACTTACTGCCAGGAATCAATTCTATAGCACAGTCACACTCTCTATGAGGAGGGAGCGAATTGAGCTTAGGCTCCTCAAAAACATCCCTATAATCTGACAAAAACGCAGGGATCTCCGAAGGAGTCGATGAAGCGATGGAAATCGGAGGTGCATCATCATGAACCCCCTGACATCCCCAGCTTAACACAGACATTGTTTTCCAGTCCAGGACAGGATTATGAGTTTGTAACCATGGCAGACCAAGCACTAGTACATCATGTAAATTATACAGTACAAGGAAGCGAATCACCTCCTGATGAACGGGAGTCATGCGCATGGTCACTTGTGTCCAATACTGCGGTTTATTCATAGCCAATGGTGTAGAATCAATTCCCTTCAGAGGAATAGGAACTTCCAGAGGCTCTAGACTAAAACCGCAGCGTTTAGCAAATGACCAATCCATAAGACTCAGGCAGCGCCTGAATCCACATAGGCATCGACGGAAATGGAAGACAGTGAAAAAATCAGAGTCACAGACAAAATGAACTTAGACTGCAGAGTATCAATGGCAAAAGATTTATCAACCCTTTTGTGCGTTTAGAGCATGCTGATATAAAATGAGCTGAATCACCACAATAAAAACACAAACCATTTTTCCGCCTATAATTTTGCCGTTCACTTCTGGACTGAATTCTATCACATTGCATAGTCTCAGGTGCCTGTTCAAAAGACACCGCCAACTGGTGCACGGGTTTGCGCTCCCGTAAACGCCGATCAATCTGAATGGCCATAGCCATAGACTCATTCAGACCTGTAGGCGCAGGGAACCCCACCATAATATCCTTAATGGCCTCAGAAAGACCATTTCTGAAGTTTGCAGCCAGGGCGCACTCATTCCACTGAGTAAGCACCGACCATTTCCGAAATTTCTGACAATATATTTCCGCTTCATCATGCCCCTGAGAGAGGGCTAATAAAGCCTTTTCAGCCTGAATCTCTAGGTTAGGTTCCTCATAGAGCAATCCCAATGCCAGAAAAAACGCATCCACACTGAGCAACGCAGGATCCCCTGGTGCCAATGCAAATGCCCAATTCTGAGGGTCGCCCCGTAGGAACGATATAACAATCTTGACCTGTTGAGCAGGGTCTCCAGAGGAGCGAGATTTCAAGGAGAGAAACAATTTACAATTGTTCCTGAAATTCAGGAAGGTAGATCTATCTCCAGAAAAAAACTCTGGAATAGGAATTCTAGGTTCAGACATGGGAGTGTGAACAACGAAATCCTGTATGTTTTGAACCTTAGCCGCGAGATTACTCAGGCTGGAAGCCAAACTCTGGACATCCATGATAAACAGCTAAGATCAGAGCCATTCAAGGGTTAAGAGGAGGTAAGAAGCAGCTAGACAGCAATTAAGGGCTAGGCAGCAAAACTCTGAAGGAAAAAAAAAAAATAAAATTTTCCTTGAACACTTCTTTTCCTCCTGCTTCAGCCCAAACATTTAACACTTTGCGGGCCAGCTATACTGTCATGAATCCCCAATGGCTAGGGATAGCACAGGACAAGCAAAGTATAACAAAATATCGGACGAGCTCTAGGGTGATGGAACCTGGGCTGACCGCTGCCCTACGCCTGACAAACGCAACTAGAGACAGCCAGGGAGCGTGCCTACGTTGGTTCTAGACGCCACGCACCAGCCTAAGAGCTAACTAGTACTGCAGAGAAAACAAGACCTCACTTGCCTCCAGAGGAATCAACTCCAAAGGTATAGTTGCCCCCCACATGTATTGACGGTGAAATGAGAGGAAGGCACACACATAGAGATGATATATATAGTTTTAGCAAATAGAGGCCCGCTGAAAACTAGAAAGCAGAATGATACAAAAGGGGACTGAGCGGTCAGCAAAAAACCCTAATCAAAAAAACCATCCTGAGATTACAAGAACCCATGTGCCAACTCATGGCACATGGGGAGAACATCAGTCCACTAGAGCAACCAGTTAGCATAGAGACATTCTAAGCAAGCTGGACCAAAAACCAAACAACTGAAAATCAGCACTTAGCTTATCCTGAAAGATCTGGGAGCAGGTAGGCAGGAACCAAACAGAGCACATCTGAACACATTGATAGCCGGCAAGGGAAATGACAGAAAGGCCAGGTAAAATAGGAAACACCCAGCCTCTGATGGACAGGTGGAAACCAAAGGCCGCAACCCACCAAAGTCACCCAGTACCAGCAGTAACCACCAGAGGGAGCCCACCAACAGAATCCACAACACTTGTCTCCGGGCGCTCTGCATGGTGGGAGGAAGGAGGATCAGGGTGAGGAATATGGGGCCCAGACTCACAACTACTGAGACTTGACAGAGTGAAAGACAGGTAGGTGTGGCAAAATGACTGGAAGCATTATCCACTATCCAACCAACAACCTTTTGACACTGCTCTGGGTTCAATAGTGGTGTGCTGCTGCAGTCCCCTAGTAATTGTGACAGAACGGTCGACAAGAAGATGTGGGTGTTTGTTGTTGCCCAATTTCAGTCTTTTTGGGTTGAGCACCCGAGCATTACGATTTGTTCGATTTGAGTAATGAGTAACCGATCACTTTTGTGCTTGCTCATCACTACACACAGGCTCTCTGACTGAGGACTCCACCCCTCAGAATCTGGCGGTTTTACTTACAGCAGGATCCTACCTTGCCATATAAATGTAGACTATTAGCCCATGAGAGGATTCTCGAATAGAATAGGTCTCAGCAATGAGAATCACCTTAATGCGGCTGCCGGGTACACATGAATTGGCCACTTTAGGCACTAAGTATTCTCAATTTTCTTCTTTAATCTAGAGCAGTAATGTAATTCAAATTTCATATATTTCATGTTTGCATGCTGTAGTGCTACAGAGGGCTACTTTATTTTGTTAGCCATACACAACTACTCCCCTCTTTCCTTGGTGTGAAAGAAAACAGACTGAGGGCGATTCAGGAGCTCAACAAGTGCATGGCCCCGACGTCTTCACCATTAGAAGTAATCAAGGGAACAGGGATAGATAGGGAACCTATAGCCTGAAGGACAGGGAAGGAGCCCCTGGTCCCGGGATATTTGGCAACAGAGTTGTGACAATGGTCAAAAGTATATGTGCGAAAAAAAGGGGACAGAGTTTCAGGAAAATAACATCTCACCTACCATTAAGCATGGGGGTGGATCAATCATGCTTTAGGGTTGAGTTACATTTCACAGGTAGAGGGAAGAATTGGTTAAAAGAAATTTTAACAAATTCTTAATACAGACATAACACCATCTGTAAAAAAGCTGAAAGTGAAGAGAGGAAGAGAATGGCTTCTACAAATGGATAACACACGTCACAGTCTACAATAGACAACCTCAAAAGGTGCATGCTGAAGGTTTTACAATGGCCCTCACAGTCCCCTGATCTGAACATCAACAACATCTTAAGAGGTATGGGGTTGATGAGCATCCGTGGTGATCATAGATTTTATTTCGACATTTAAAAAAAACAACACTATGATACATAAACTACTCTATGGTGTATGAATTTCTGAATCATCCTTCTTAAAGAAGCAAATTGAGATGCATAAATCAGTGCAGATCTCTGCAGGATACAGCGCAGCAGTTCGCGTATTCTAGTGCATTTATTATACATACTATTATTGTAATCCAAAACTTCGGGGTATTACACTAATGTCCGCTCTTAGCCTGTTTCCATGTTAGTTTTCAATTATCCTGAGCAATGGTTCTCTGTCCTCAGCATTATTCCACGTGCAAACAATTATCATGAGCTATTTTCTGCTGTGGTCAGCCATTTATTAATTATATCACTTTTAATATTCTTAAGCTATTGTCTGCTGTTATCAGCCTTTTTCCTTTTATCACACTCATCTCCATGTTACCCTCGCATGTCCGCCAGACAAAAATAAATTTGATTTTCTCATTTTTTTCATGATGCTTTTAGATACTTTTTCTTTCTTCATTTATTCACATCAGAGAGAGTGAGGCCTAAGAAAAGGTTTGTCCTGAATACACGGGACACATTATCTGTGTAATCAGGAGCGATCAGAATATCCTCTGAGCTGTCAGTTCTCCAGTAATTCCCGGCCTATTGCATTTACTACTTGTCCTGATGGCGGCCATTTTCCAGCAGGAATCCTGTGTAATGTTTTATTATATCAGTGACCCAGAGATGAGTAATATGAGGAGACACATAACGATGGATGGAGCGGCTTCATCCTCAGTGGTGACCGGTATCTGGCCCGTTGTGACATCACTCGTGTTCCGCTCCTCGTGATGTCACAGTGCGACCACCATTGTGATGTCCTGACTGTGGCTATAAGGAGGGACGCTCCGGAACAAGGCTTTGTCTGGAGAGGCTGACTGTGGACTACACAAGAAGCGATATTTTCCTCCGGGCTAAAATGCTGTTTCGAGTTCTTCCATTGCTGAGTGTGCTATTAGCACCTGTGGAGGGCGCTCCTACCAACACCCGCCCCCGTGATCCCAGGGCCGTGATCCCTGCAGGTAAGAGCTTTACCGGATATCCACCCAATATGGAGGTATTGGTCAGATGATACCTGTCATGGAGGGTTCTTCATGTGTGACTTGTGATGTTCGGAGTCTTCTCATGTGATCTTCATCTTTTCTCCCTTAGATCACTATAGTATGTTTAATATTCCTGCTGCCGTCTGCTTCTTCTCTGGATTCCTCTTTGGTGTCATCTGTACCATCATATTTGGGTAAGTCTCACAATGATTTCTGGGCGACATGGGGGTCTGTATAAGAAATCTCACATCTTCAGGTCATCACACGAGTCAGTGCCGGGTACAACCTCGTGTAGAAGCTTAGCGGCTCCTAAACTGGGTCTGACCTGCCGAGAGCACAATGGACGATTCTGTATTCCGGAAATGACTGCAGAAAGGGACCGATAAAATAGATGGAGGACAATATATCTCATCATAGCACTGTGCAGTGTGTAGAGATGGATTACTGTATAATGTCACTTCTGTTTATCATCTTACAGACATCTAAAGAAGAAGAATTTCCGTAGAGTAGTGACAAGACAAGATGGCGTGGACGCAGACATAAAGAGTCGGGCTGCTCCTAGCGGTAAGTGCGGCCGTCACCGACCTCACAGGGATATCTCTGTACAGACAGATACTTCTTGGAGGCTTTTATATTACATGGACCCAGTCCACATTGTAAAGTCGGAGAATTACTCTAGTGACATCTGTGTCATCTCTTTCATTACATGATATTTATTTATAAAGTAAAAATAATCTCTTCATAGATCTTGTATGTGACTGTACCATAGAGATAGAAGAAACAATCTAGAAGAAATATAGACGTTTTTCCTTTTGAATTGATTTCAATGTTCTATGTTACAGGAGAACCTGAGGATGAAACAACTATTATACATGATGATGCTCCTCATGGACCCATCATACATGATGATGCTCCTCATGGACCCATCATACATGATGATGCTCCTCATGGACCCATGGCTGAACCGAGAGATGTCCACAAAGACACCAACATCTCTTCGCCTGGCCCCCATTATGTTTTGACCGATATTGACCCATATGAGGATATGATCATCTCCTCTGACAGTAAGTTTTAGGCTTTTGTTACATGTACTATAACTTGTATTTCACAGAAAAAAAACTACCTAATAAAAAAAAACCTCTAAAAGAATCATGGTGGTAATTAAACCCTATAAATCAAGTTCACACTGGTGATTGGGTCCTTCAATCTTTAAACTTTACAGTACAGTTTAGAGGTAACAAAAGTTGTAAAATATTAATATTGTTTATGAAATATCTAAAATCTTGTATTCTAACAATGCTAATTTCATTGTTTTGTGTTACAGAAGAACAAGAGGATGAAATACCTATTGTAATTGATGATGCTCCTCATGGACCCATGGCTGAACAGAGAGACACCAACATCTCTACGCCTGGTCCTGATTATGTCATAATCACTATCGACCCGTATGATGATGAGATCATCTCCTTTGACAGTAAGTATCAGCCTTTTATTACATGCACTGAAACATGTATTTCACAGAAAAAAAACTGCCTAATAATAAAAATCTCTAAAAGGAGCATGTCGCAGACCAAATCCTTACAAAAATGTTACTCTAAGGGCTGGGTCCATGTATTTTCATTAATAACTGTACCAATTAGAAATGATAAAACCTGCACAATCTGAATGTATCTAAGAAATATATAGAAGCTTTAATTTATTAATTCTACTTTCAATGTTCTGTGTTACAGAAGAACAAGAGGATGAAGTCATGAATGTAAATGATGATGATCCTCATGGACCGATGGTCGAAAAGAGAGAAGTCCTCAAAAAGACCAACATCTCTACGCCTGGTCCTGGGTATGTGATCATCAATATGGACCTGGATGAAGATGTGATCATCTCCTCTGACAGTAAGTTCTCAGGCTTTTATAAAGAATTTAACAAAAAAAAAATTGTCTCTAAAAGAAGAATGTAGGTAATCTGCCCTATAAATAGAGATCACGCTGGAGGTCGGGTCGCTCTATCTTCAAACTTTACAGTTCCGTTTAGAGGTTACAAAACTTGTATAATATTAATATTCTTAATAATGATAATTCTAATAATAATGATAATGTCATTGTTTTGTGTTACAGAAGAACAAGAGGATGAAATAACTATTGCAAATAATGATGCTCCTCAAGGACCAATGGACGAAAAGAGAGCAAACACCAACATCTCTACGCCTGGTCTTGGTTGTGTCATAATCGATAAGGATCTGGATGAGGATGTGATCATCTCCTCTGACAGTAAGTTCTCAAGCTTTTATTAAAAGGTGTTTATAAAAACAAATCAGTCTAATAATAAAAAAAAATCTGCAATAGAAGCATGTGGGTAAATGAACCCTATACATAGAGGTAACTTATGTTTTGGTCCCTCTATTTTCATACTGTACTGTGCCATTTAGAGGTTTTAAAACCTGCTTGGTAGTAACAAACAGATAGAAACTATTATTATATTAATGATAATTTCAATGTTGAACCTTACAGAAGAACAAGAGGATGAAATAACTAACGGAAATGACAATGCTCCTCGTGGACCTATGGCCGAAAATAGAGATGTCCTCGAAAACATCAACATCTCTACACCTAGTGCTGATTATGTAATCATCAATATGGACCTGGACGAGGATGTGGTCATCTATTCTGACAGTAAGTTTACTTTCTTGTTCACCTTGATAAAAAGAATAATTACTACCATAAATATCATCAGTACTTCTAACTTACATAAAATGAATAAATTAAAATCTACCAATCTTTTAATCACTTTCTTTTACAGAACAAGAGGACGGAGAACATATTCCACCTCCTCTGTGTCCTCCTCTGTCTACAACTCCACTACCTCTGTGTCCTCCTCCGTCTACTACTCTGCCTCTTGAACATTTTGATGACGATCTTGGCCTGGCCAAAGACATGGAGAAATGTAAAGTCTTCATGGAGCTTATCCTTAAGGAACGTCTGGCCTACTATGCCAGCCAAAACCTAATGTAAGTCCTCAGGGCTCCTGTGAATTTTTATGATATATGTTATATTTTAGTATTAACAGGCAATAGGATAAATAATTAGAAATTGGGCACTAACATCCTAAACGTTGACAGCATTCTTTTTCCTTACGGCGTCTAAATCATCAGTCTGTGAGCCATGAGACTACATGAAAATGGCTGTTGTCATTCTAGAATCACGAATAGAATACAATATAAATTATCTTTAATACATCACAATAAATAACAAAAATGGACGATCATATGAAGAAGAGTCGGTGATCAAGGCATAAACAATAAGATGAATATTTTATCATGATCACATTATGCATATACAGCAATACTGGGGTAAAATGTAAATATAATAAATCACAAAAGCTGATGGAGCGATAAAAAATGCTCAATATCAACAATTACATTTACATCCAGGTGCCATAACTAATATTCAGCCTTATTAATGCACAGAACTCAGAAGAAAAAGTCACGTCAGTGCCAAGTACGTTTAGACATGCTGTAGTACCAGAAATGCCAGCCATCACATCAACCTGACAGTGGTTTCACCATCACAGCTTTTTCAGGAGTTATAGGAAACGGTGTGCAGCGCTGTATATGTACTATATGTACCACGAGGGAGGGATTCCTAGAAAACTGTAATCTAATAACACAAGAACAAACAATAATAGTCAGGGTACTATTCCTATCACAGCAATGATCAGGTGTAGAACATACCTGAACATTGAGATGAAATAATGCCACTATATATTACATAGCACTGTATTATAATCTACCGATAATGGACAACATATAAACTTCTTCTGTTGCCCCACTCATTATAATCTGTCACCATGTATATATATATATATTAATCTTTACTGTCTTGCTGATTTTGTAACATATTTTCCAGGTGAGGCAGTGCGGGGTCTCGCTGTGTTCCCACAAGGAATATGGGATCCAGCTGGAGATGACAACTTTACATCAACAAGACGAGGCAGATTCCGGGCTCGGTCTCTGTCCTCAACCACTGGATACGACATTTTCTGGATTTTCCACAGCTAGACGCACTCACAGAACAAGTGGATTTCCTTCTGCAAGACGAGACAGATTCCAGGCTCGGTCTCTGATCTCAACCACTGGATACAACGTTTTCTGGACATTAAGCAGCTAGACGCACTCACAGAAGAAGTGGGTTTCCTTCTGCAAGACGAGACAGATTCCAGGCTCGGTCTCTGATCTCAACCACTGGATACAACGTTTTCTGGACTTTAAGCAGCTAGACGCACTCACAGAAGAAGTGGGTTTCCTTCTGCAAGACGAGACAGATTCCGGGCTCGGTTTCTGATCTCAACAACTGAATACGACATTTTCTGGACATTCCGCAGCTAGACGCACTCACAGAAGAAGTGGGTTTCCTTCTGCAAGACGAGACAGATTCCGGGCTCGGTCTCTGATCTCAACAAATTAATACGACGTTTTCTGGACTTTAAGCAGATAGACGCACTCACAGAAGAAGTGGGTTTCCTTCTGCAAGACGAGACAGATTCCGGGCTCGGTTTCTGATCTCAACCACTAGATACGACGTTTTCTGGACTTTAAGCAGCTAGACGCACTCACAGAAGAAGTGGGTTTCCTTCTGCAAGACGAGACAGATTCCGGGCTCGGTTTCTGATCTCAACCACTAGATACGACGTTTTCTGGACTTTAAGCAGCTAGACGCACTCACAGAAGAAGTGGGTTTCCTTCTGCAAGACAAGACAGATTCCGGGCTCGGTCTCTGATCTCAACCACTGGATACGACATTTTCTGGACTTTACGCACCTAGATGTACTCACATATTAAGTGAGGTACCTACTGCATACGAGACAGATTCCGGGCTCGGTCTCTGTTCTCATCAGTGGATTAAACAGTTGATGGACTTTCTGCAGCTAGATGTAATAACGAATCAAGTGAGTTACCTACTGCACCATGACACAGATTCCGGGCTCGGTCTCTGTTCCCATCAATGAACATCTACAGCGTAAGGGAAGGGCAGTCCTTCAGCCAAGGTTCCATAGAGGTTTCCTCCACCGGGGGTTTTTCCTCTCCTCAGCGCTGAAGGTCGACTCTTCGTGAGTCAATGCCCCTTTGTCATCATTATTATCGGGCACTTTTGAAGATTATTGCCCTGACTTCTAATGGGAACTTCTACATTACCCACCTTTAAAGAAGTTAATAAAGAAGTCAATGAATCATATGTAGCAGTGTATCTGTGCCTTTATCTATCCTTACAATACAGCAGAATATGTACAACACTGTGAGGAGGGAATATTTTATGTAGCATTAAACACATGGCAGCTTACATTCGTGTTTTCTCACAATCAAACTTATTTGCCACAAATTTAACATTCCTCATTAATCGTGTCCATCTTCTTCGGCCTGTTTCACAATGGGGCTGATACCAGTACGACCAGAACATTAATGTCACTGCACACCATACAGTTATGACGCACATCATGATATCAGAACATTACGATGTCTGTCGCCCAAGGACTAGTTATTACCTCTGTGGACACACATTAGTGGCAACTGCTCCGCGATGGCACGGCTCGAAGAAATGTCAGAGGCCTGGCCGAGCTGGAAGTTCCAACTGAGGAAACAGAAGAGAGAAGATGCTTGCAACCGGAGAAGGCGAAAGAAACTTTTGCCTGCATTCCATGGTTCAGCAAAACAGTTGCTGCCGCTGGCAGCCATAATGCTCAATTTGAGGGGAACAAATTGCAAGTATCTGTATTCTGGAGGAGTTGAATTCTCTAATCTCTATTAAATATTCTTTAGGATACAACGATTATGAGTCTCACACTAAGCACATCACTACACCATGATGGTAAGTGTATGAGCTGGAAAGCAATAGAAATGAGCACGTTCTTGTAATAATATACAGTACATGCAGTGCTTTATATGATGAGAAAGGCATTTGTGGTTTACCACCTTATCAATCCCCCGAGTATTCTATACTGCTATAAGTCATTGTGGATAAATTATAACTTGTGTTCTATAAATCAAGTAAGTGCCCTACAGCCATTAGTGCCAATCCAGATTCTTAAATTCACACTTCTGAATCCTCACATCGCGCACTGTAAGGATTCTCAGGCGATCATGTGACCACAAGTATGCGATTTCCACACCTCCGGCCACATTTCAACTAGACGTGCTTGGCTTTGCCCAATTTCCTCACTTGTATTGAGCGCAACCACGCACAGTTGGTAGGTGATCACATCTATGAAAGTCACATACTTCTAGTCAGATGATCGCCCACTCCCAGCACAGAGAACTTCATAGCGCACGATGCACACACTTGGAGGATTCAGAAGTCAGCAGTCACATAGAGAGATCACAAACTTTAACCCCAAGCCTAGACAACACCTTTAACCAAAACCACTGTACTAGGACTGATATTACCACAATACAGTTCCCATATAATGGATATAGCAGTTCTACACCAGTACTTTGCAGACCATATATGCTACAACTTCTTAAATTCATAGTTCTGAATGCTCACAACATGCACTGTCAGCATACTTCGGTGTCGGGAACAGAGGTCATGTGACTGCAAGGATTTCTGCAATTCCAGCCAGAGGCCTACATAGAAATCATGTTGCATTATAGCAGAAGTTCTAATTAGACCCCAAAATGAACAAAAAAAATAATATTCATTTGGGTCACAGAAGAACATATGTCACAACTTTAAAGTCCTTACAAAGCAATTTTCCTCCTACTAAAGCCCTAGATTCCCCTTTCAAAGTATAATGCCAACAAAATTGATACACAAACAATGTATGACACCCCCACAGTGACTTCTTCCACAGTACCCTTCACAAGAACAGTAGGATGACCCTACTGTAGACCACCTCAAGTCCCCCGTTAAAGTATTGTGACCATAATACAGTACGATCCCTAACGTTGACCCCAACATAGCCCTCCAACCAGTATAATGGGCCCCACATATAGTATAACAGCCCCACAACTCACCACACTGTATAATGGCCCCACTAGGCATCCAAACAGTATAATAGCATACATACAGCCTCCCACACAGTATGAGGGACCCCATTTAAACCTTCACATTGTATAATTGCTTGCATACAGCATAATGGCACAAACACAGCTCTCCAAATATTATAAAGGCTCCAATGTAGCGCTCAAAATATTATAATGGCCCCTCACACAGCCCTCATTAAGGTATAATGGTCCCTATAGTCCTCCATGTAGTATACTGCACCCCATAATTCTCCATTATAGTATAATTCACCCCATAGTATAATGCACTACCCATAGTCCTCCATATAGCATAATGCACTCTCCAGAGCCTTCAGTACACTATAATGAGCTCCTCATAGTACTACACATAGTAAACATCCCAAAGTTCTCCAAACAGTATATTGCATCCCAAAGTCCTCCAAACAGTATAATACACTCTCTATAGTCCTCCATATAGCATAATGTACCGCCCATAGTTCTCCAAAGCGAGAGACTCGTGAACACCTAAACCATGGCTTAGCAAATTCACCCGTGTTGGTGCTCTGGGAATCAGTTGCCTGCCTTGTGTCTCTGGCCACCCCACTGCCTCTTCCTGCCTTTGAGCATTGTTACATGCAATGTCCCCATGTCTATGTTGGAATGGGCAGGGCGAGAGGCCAAAATCTATAATGGAAATGTGAACAGCTCTTCGGAGTGTCCAAGTGTGGGATCACTTGTTTCTGGGCACTTGGCATGGTGGGAGGAAGGAGGATCAGGGTGAGGATTATGTGGTCCAGAATCATGGCTACTTAGACTCGACCATGCCCTAGATAGGGTGGTGCTGGCAAAGTGACTGGAAGCATTATCTACTATTCATCCAACAACATTTTCACAATGGTCTGGTTTCAAGAGTGGTGTACAGCGCATCCCTACAAAGTGAGACAGGAAGCTAGATTTAAATGATGTTTGTTTGTTGTGCTCCAGCAGTGGGCACAGTGTTCCCTTGCCCACATCCTCAGCCTTTGCGCTCACCATCAGCATCACGTCCACTTTCTCGTCCCTTACCATGTGCCTTGCCCATTTTAAATTACGTATGATATGTCCCTGTTAAGAAAACATTGCAGGCAGTATTACAATGCCAGCAAAATTTGCCCACTACAGATGGATGTATAACACTAGAGTATCAATATAGCAATGCTAATTGAAACCACATTTTTTTTTAGTGTGTTTTGAGGCTCAACTCTTTTACAATAAATGCTGTATAAAATTTCAGTGCTGAAAAAAATGGCAGTATTATATTGGCAGCAAAATGTTTCGACTTAAGATGGATGTATAAGACTGCAGTCCAGTACTAAAAAGGAACAGCATCCCATCCAGGATAAAAACCTATAATGGTCGAAACATTGCATCACGGCAGAATAAAGCTCTTTTAATCTTTGATCACCTGGATGGGATGCTGTTCCTTTTTAGTACTGGACTGTGTTTTCTTTCCGATTGGGCCATTGGACTGGAACGTGGACCCCTGCATTGAAGTGCTGTCGGCTGCTACTTATTTTTACTTGGCATAAGATTGCAGTATTAATATAGCAATGTGATTTTTTAACAAAGATTTTTTTGGCAGGGGGCTTTTGAGGCTCAATCTAGCACTTTAAATGCTTTATAAAATGTCACAGCTTAAAAAAAAGGCTGTATTACAATGGCAGGCAAATTTGAACACCTCAGACGGACGTATCAGACTGCAGTATATATATAGCAACGCAATTTTTTAAACAATTAATTTTTGGGGGGTTTGAGGCCCATCTGTTGCATGCTAAATGCCGTATAAAATGTCAGTGCTCAAAAAGAATGCAAATTTGTCCAATTGAGATGGACGTATTGGCGTGCTTGAGATCTCCCTAAAGTGGCTCAATGATATTGAGGTCAGGAGACTGAACCTTCAATTTGTTCTGCTGTAGCCAATGACAGCTCGACTTGGCTTTGTGTTTTGGATCGTTGTCATGTTGGAATGTCCAAGTACGTCTCATGCGCAGCTTCCGGTCTGATAAATGCAAATTTACCTCCAGTATTTGCTGATAATGTGCTGCATTCACCTCTCCTTCAACTTTGACCAAGTTTCCTGTGCATTTGTAGCTCACACATCCCCAAAACATCAGCGATCCATCTCCGTGCTTTACAGTAGGAATGGTGTTGCTTTCATCATAGGTTTTGTTGACCTCTCTTCAAATGTAACATTTATGGTTGTGGCCAATAAGTAAAATTTTGGTCTCATCACTCCCAATTACCTGGTTCCAGAAGTTTTGAGGCTTGTCTCTGTGCTGTTTTGTGTATTGCGGCGAGATACTTTTTTGGCATTTGCATAGTAATGGCTTTCGACCATGCAGCCCATTTTTCTTCAAGTGCTTCCTTATTGTGCATCTTGAAACAGCCACACCGCTAGTTTTCAGAGTCCAGTATTTCAGCTGATGTTATTTTGGGATTTTTCTTTGCATCCCAAACAATAGTCTACAGACAGGTTCATTGATAAAGTGGGATACAGCAGGCTGTTTCACATTTAGCAACAGAAAAAATTATAACTTTTTTCTTAATGTGCTTTAGGTCTGCAGACAGTTTTATATCGCCACAGCACTAAATGACAAGGTGGGATACAGCAGGCTGTTTAATGTTTGATCATTAGCTACATGTGAATTAGAATGCTATACTCGTGCATAGATCATAATAGAAGCAGTGCACAACATGTGCCCTGGGCTTGTCTGTGGACCTCAGTAATGTCCAAAAAAGAAAAAAAAATGCTAGAAGGTAAATTTAACAGCCACACTGGACAGTAGCTCGCTACACTATCTGACTGATATACAACCACCTATCTAACTAGCTGAATTGTGGGATACAGCAGGCTTTTCCACATTTAGCTACTGAAATAATATAATCTAGAATGCTATACTCGTGTATGGAGCACTATAGAAGCAGTGCACAACACACTTGTAGGACATGTGCCCTGCTGGCTGTGTCTGTGGACCTCAGTAATGAGCCAGAAAAAGAAATAATTCCGGAAGGTAAATTTTACAGCCCCACTGGACACTATCTACCTACACTATCTGACTGATATACAACGGCTAACTAACTAGCTAAAACCCTGCTGTTATAGTGTCAAAATGGCGCTAAAACAAGATGTCCGCTATTTATATGGAGAGGGACATGTGATTTCAGCAGCCAATGACACAAGCCGTAGTGTCAGGACATTGTGGGTGTGTCATGCGCCCTGATTGGCTAACCACAATGTGAACACCAAAAGCTAGGGGAAAAAAAAGACTGCTGTGCTTCCCAGAACGCTGCGCCTCTGAGCTGTGTAAACCCCCGCCCCTCATCAAACACGCGCCAAACACTCATGATACACCACCGTCATTGTTGCTAAAGTGCTGAAAATATTTTTGTGGCAACGCAAATATTTTCCCACACTTTTACCGAATTGTTACCGATTTTTACCGATTTTATAACATTTTGCTCGGGTTCCCGATCACGAATCCGAATGTGCCATATTCGTGCCGAATTTATGTTTGGAGATCGTTTTCCGAAAACAAATTCGCCCATCACTAATTATCATCAGCCCTAAGAAATGCTGTTGTTGTACTTCACAGAAATATAAATGTGGTTGGATCCCTGACTAATACACAGCTACAATTCTGTCCCTCTCTCACCAGCACCTCTCCCTACGCTGCCTGTGTCCGGGGTACAGTGTGCTGAACATGGCGTCCTATATAGACCAGATGAAGCTATGGGCCAGCCAATCACAGTAATGCCACAACCAAGATGGCTACCGCATTACAGTGACTGGCAGGCAATCCCCACATGTTCACTGGCTGTCTAAAAACACCAACCATGCGGGGCTGGGACTCGAGTTCCCACTCGAGCATTCAAAAAATGTCTGAAATCGATGGGTACACTGCTCAAATGACATGGAAACATCAAGGGGAAGACTCCTAGAAGCATTTCTGACTCCCAGGTCACAGCTGTGAACAATGTTGTCAGGGTCTTACGCCACTTTTACAGACTCACAATAAAACATACAAAAACAAAATGGATTTTCCTGGGAAATATGTTAAGGTACATCCTTTCCAGGGTAATGATTTGTATCTAAGGCAAAATAAATAACCCAACACAAAGATGTTCCTCCACCAGTTGGGCTATGGTCACATGCAGCGTTTTTGATGCATTTTTCAACTTTAACATTGCTTTCAACCAAGACAAATGCATTCACTGGGAAATGTCATTGTAACATTTAACAACCCTAGCTGGCCATGTGGTGTGTGACACATCAGCAGACACGTCCTGTTTCATTTATGAAGGAGGGGCTGGTAAAGAAGGACGGCCATCAGGCGGACTGCAATATTCTTAAAGGGACAGCAGTTGGTCCTCACTATTCTTAGAGAGCCATCAGCCGGCTATGCTTTGTTGTTCTCACATTAAACAGTGCGTCTCCTATACTGTTATTGCCTATGCACTGAATGCAAGGTCTGCCCCAAAGTTGGACGCACCTCAATAACCATTGAACAGGTGTACTGGATGGCCACATGAAACCAACGTTCCCATTATTATGAATTTGCTACTGCCACACTGTTACCCTATGCATTGAATGCAAGGCCTGCCCTGTCCCAACGTTACACGCACCCCAATAAGCCTTTGAACCAACGTACTGGATGGCCACAGGAAACCAAAGTTCCCATTATCATGATTTTTTTTACTCCCAGAAAGTTTGCCTATGCAGTGAATGCAAGGCCTGCTCAAATTTTGGATGCAATATCCCTTGGAAGAGACGTGGAGTAGGGTGTTAGGGTGGGCGGAACACACTAAATAAATTATAATAATGAAGTGCGTTCGCCACCCGGAGTCCACCGTGGAGAGATGGAACACTGCAGCTAAAAGTACAATGGCGAGACTTGCAGCGAGCTTAACAGACTGGCACTGAGTTAACGTCACTCAATGGAGTAGCACATGGCTGTGCCAATCGCACACAGCAACCGAAAAAGCTCTGCAGCAGAGCCGTGTTATTGGCACACAGTAGCAGATTGTATAGACGCCAATGCAAACCCTGTTGACTTCACAGGAGTTCCTTTACTCTGAGGCAAGGGAACCGGTAGTGGACTCCATACACACACACAGAACTCCTCACCGGAGGGGCCGGTATTCTAAAGGCACTAGCGCCTGCCCTGGCTACAAATACACAAGCTCCTCTCTGGTTAGGCAGGAATTCTTATTGGGCCCATCATGAACTGTATGCAGCATTATATGGGGCTCCTGATTCATTATGGATATTCAAAAACATTTAACTTACTGATGTCTCAATTAATTTTACTTTTATTGGTATCTATTTTTATTTTTGAAATGTATCACTAGCTGCTGCATTTCCCACTCTAGGCTTATACTCTAGTCAATCAGTTTTTGTGACAAAATTAGATGCCTCGGCTTATACTCGGGTCGGCTTATACTCGAGTATATATGGTATTATTATTATTTTAAGGGTATCATAAACACCCTTGAAAACAATAACGTGGCCTCATGGACCACGGTCACCAAGGTAATCTAGTGTTGGTGGATGATGAGGAGGATAACATCACACAGTCAAAATCAGGAAGCGTATACCCATGTGTGGGTGGGAAGAGGTGCATGGGAATACCCCTCCAAAAAAATGACATTGGATTTGAGGTTATGTTTCGCTGTTATCATTCGGTGGTGTAGAGAAGTCTGGCCCAATCCAGCCCTTGTTCATTTTTATAAGAGTCAGCCTGTCAGCATTTTCAGCTGACAGGCGCATGCGCTTATCAGTTATAATTTCACCAGTAGAACTATAAAACCAGCTCTGACAAAACACTAGTGGCAGGGCAGGCCAGGACCTCCAAGGCGTAGAGAGCCAGTTCATGCTACGTGTCCAGCTTGGATACCCAATAACTAAAAGGCACAGAGGAATCACAGAGGACGTTGCTACGGTCAGCAAGGTACTCCCTTAGCATCTTCCAGAACTTTGCACTCCTTGTGCCAGTACCCCTTGCCTCTGTGCCAAGGCGATGGGTGGGTCTGAGAAAACACTCCCAGATCTTTGCCATTGTTCCCCTGTCTCTGCTGGATGGGAGCTGTGTCTCTCTCGCCTGTACTCCTTCGTTGTCCAACGAACTGTGACCTCTGCCGCCAGCGTTTTCAGATGGGAATTTTTTTAATAATTCCGCAACAAGGGCCTTCTGGTACTGCACCATTTTAGTACACCTGTCTGCCTCTTTAAGAAGAGATTGAAAGTTCTCATTGTAGTTTGTGTTTAGAAGAGTCACCAACCAATAATGACTGTCACCCAAAATTTTGAGAATACAAGGGTCACAGGAAAGCCAGCGCAACATAAAGTCAGCCATGCGTGCCAGACTGCTAACAGGCAAGACTTTTGTGTCCTCACCAAGAGGACAACTGACCATGCTCTTCTCCTCCTCCTCCTCCCTGTCCTCAGGCCATCCACACTGAACAGACAGTATGACAGTTGTGCTTGTAGTAGCGTCTATAGTGCATGAAAGTAGCTCCTGTTCTTCCTCCTCCTCCTCTTCCTCATTGTCAACCAATCCACGTTGGGACGACATGAGGCTGGGATGTGCGTAATCACCCTTTATGGTTCCTTGCTCCATCTCATTGTGCTCCGCCTGCAATGCATCCTCTTTGATTGAGAGCAGAGAGCGTTTCAGAACACAGAGAGCCGGAATGGTGTAGCTAATTATGGTGACATCGCCACTCACCATGTTGGTGGACTCCTCAAAGTTTTGGAGGATGGTACATATTTCTGACATCCATGTCCATTCCTGAGGTCTTATGTGTGGATTCTGAACTGAATAACGATGGCCTTTTTGATGCTGGTAGTCAACAACTGCCCTCTTCTGCTCACAAATCCTTTCCAACATATGCAGTGTAGAGTTCCAATGCGTGGGGACATCACACACCATTCGGTGAGCCAGAAGCTGTAAACACTACTGAAGCATGGCAAGGGCGGCAGAAGCTGTAGCTGATTTTCTAAAATGGGCACACAGGTGCGCACTTTCACAAGCAGATCTGGTAGCTCCGCGTAGCTTTTGAGAAACCACTGAACAATGAGGTTAAGCACATGGGCCAGGCAAGGTACGTGTGTGAGCTCGCCTCACCTCAGAACCGCCACCAGGTTCCAGCCATTGTCACACATGACCATGCCTGGCTGTAGGTTCAGCGATGTCAGCCACCGATCTGTTTGCTCTTTCAGAGCTGTCCACAACTCTTCTGCATTGTGCGGTTTGTCACCTAAGCATATTAGCTTCAGGACATCCAGTTGCTTCTTGGCTGAGGCAGTGCTGCACTGCTTCCAGCTTGTGACTGATGTGTTGATGTCGGAGATGGAGGCTGAAGAGGAGGAGGAGGAAGTGCAGGAGCTGTAGACTTTTGGGCCAACCCTGATTGACATAGAGCCCGCAATCCTTGGCGTCAGGGGGATGTGTTCCATCCCAAGGACCGACTAGGTCACGGCTTCCACTATGTTAACCCAGTGTGCTGTCAGTGAGATGTACCGTGATAAATAGTCATTGGCACTCAACTCGTATTTATGGATGCAGGAAGATAAATTTATTGCAGTCCAGTTTATAAAGACGTTTCGGTCAATTCATGACCTTCTTCAGTATACTGCACAACATGATATAAACACAACATGCTATAAACAAGTAAACTAAAGTATGATCACACTGTAGATCAAACAACAATATAGCTCATAATGTGATTTGTGAGAAGGTAAGGGTAAAGGAGAGGGAATCACACATACCGACTGCTTCATATTGTCTTGTGGTAGGCAAATAAGCCTATGAGAAAAGATAAGGTATAAACTTACATAATTGGCATAATAAAAGTGATATGTATATTTGTAGGTGTAATCTATCTAAACTTACTCGTAATATACTCTTATGTAGCCACTGTGGTGTAATCCAGCCCCTTGTACATACAAAGTACCTATGTAGTAAACGCATATTAGAAGAGGGTAAGTTGGATCGTAAGGGGTAAAAAGGACCCATAAAAAATGCTTATGTCTCTAAATAACTAACCTGCATCACTATGAATAGAAGTGTGCGTATAATGATCCGGACTAACTGGGTCCAGTGGTCTGTAAAGAAATATTATCATATAGTGACCACTATGAATCTTAAGGGTACGCAGGTGTAAGGCTAAATATTATAGCTTACCGGTGGTGGATAGTGGCGTGGAGGCTGCACATCTATCGCGGTGTCTGCCGCTGGTTAGATGGAGGCATTCCTCTCCATGTGTCTAATTATAGGCATGGGGCAGGACTAGTCGCCACGCCGAGACCGGAAGAACGCAACAGGAAGTGTGCGCTCCACCGGTGAAGGTGTTTGCGTTCCACCGCTATGGAAATAGTAGAATCCCGTTAACTCATTCCCTGTATATGTAACTAAGTCGGAATAGTAGCGGTACAGTATTCTGTGTAGCGGACTATGATGCGGATTGCAGAATATCACACATGGATGCAGTCGGGCAGTGAGATGGGAGGAATTTAGGAGAGCACAAGGGGGAAGGAGATCAAGGGCGGTGACTTGCAGTGGTGATCAGTAAAGACGGCTCTGTAAAAAGAGATCAATATGTTAATACGCTATCTGGAATCACAGATTATAAGCACAATAAGTGAATATACTTGCAAAAATGTAAATATATGATGTATGGCATTATCAACATAGAGTATAGGCATATAATAGAATGAGATGTACCGTCCCTGCCCACTAGCACTTGTCCACGTGGCCGTGGTTAGGTGGACTTTCCCAGTAACAGCATTGTTGAGGGCACGGTTAATGTTTTGGGACATGTGCTTGTGTAATGCGGGGATGGAACACCGGGAAAAATAGTGGCGGCTGGGGACCGAGTAACTTGGGATGGCCGCCATCAGGTTGCGGAAAGCTTCCGTCTCCATGAGTCTAAAAAGCAACATTTCGAGCACAAGCAGATGAGAAATCTGTGAATTTAGTAGGGTGGCCTGTGGGGCGTTGGCAGCGTATTTCCGCTTGTATTCCAAGGACTGGGGTATGGACAACTGAACGCTGCGGTGGGACAAGGACGTGCTTGATGATGGTGCTAGTTGAGTGTGTGCAACGCCAGGTGCAGGGCAGGAGGCATCTTCGCAGGCACCATGGACAGGGGATTGGATTCCACGCACAACAGCATAAGAAGCAGTGGTGTCACCCGCAGACAGTGTCCCTGGACTCTGGGGTTTGGACCACAAAGTCGGGTGCTTTGCTGCCATGTGTCTGATCGTGCTGGGGGTGGTCAGGCTGGTAGTTTTGCTACCCCTGCTGATGCGAGCATGGCAGCTGGTGCAAATGGCCTGTAGGGGTTATCAGCATAGGTTACATAGTTACATAGTTACATAGTTATTAAGGTTGAAGGAAGACTGTAAGTCCATCTAGTTCAACCCATAGCCTAACCTAACATGCCCTAACATGTTGATCCAGGGGAAGGCAAAAAAAAACCATGTGGCAAAGAGTAACTCCACCATGGGGAAAAAAATTCCTTCCCGACTCCACATACGGCAATCAGACTAGTTCCCTGGATCAACGCCTTATCAAGGAATCTAGTGTATATACCCTGTAACATTATACTTTTCCAGAAAGGTATCCAGTCCCCTCTTAAATTTAATTAATGAATCACTCATTACAACATCATACGGCAGAGAGTTCCATAGTCTCACTGCTCTTACAGTAAAGAATCCGCGTCTGTTATTATGCTTAAACCTTCTTTCCTCCAGACGTAGAGGATGCCCCCTTGTCCCTGTCTCAGGTCTATGATTAAAAAGATCATCAGAAAGGACTTTGTACTGTCCCCTCATATATTTATACATTAAAATAAGATCACCCCTTAGTCTTCGTTTTTCCAAACTAAATAGCCCCAAGTGTAACAACCTATCTTGGTATGGCAGACCCCCCAGTCCTCTAATAACCTTGGTCGCTCTTCTCTGCACCCGCTCCAGTTCAGCTATGTCTTTCTTATACACCGGAGACCAGAACTGTGCACAGTATTCTAAGTGTGGTCGAACTAGTGACTTGTATAGAGGTAAAATTATGTTCTCCTCATGAGCATCTATGCCTCTTTTAATACATCCCATTATTTTATTTGCCTTTGTAGCAGCTGCCTGACACTGGCCACTGAATATGAGTTTGTCATCCACCCATACACCCAGGTCTTTTTCATTGACGGTTTTGCCCAGAGTTTTAGAATTAAGCACATAGTTATACATCTTATTACTTCTACCCAAGTGCATGACCTTACATTTATCTCCATTAAAGCTCATTTGCCATTTATCAGCCCAAGCTTCTAGTTTATATAAATCATCCTGTAATATAAAATTGTCCTCCCCTGTATTGATTACCCTGCAGAGTTTAGTGTCATCTGCAAATATTGAAATTTTACTCTGAATGCCCCCTACAAGGTCATTAATAAATATGTTAAAAAGAAGAGGGCCCAATACTGACCCCTGTGGTACCCCACTGCTAACCGTGACCCAGTCCGAGTGTGCTCCATTAATAACCACCCTTTGTTTCCTATCCCTGAGCCAGCTCTCAACCCACTTACACATATTTTCCCCTATCCCCATTACTCTCATTTTATGTAACAACCTTTTGTGTGGCACCGTATCAAAAGCTTTGGAAAAGTCCATATATACTACGTCCACTGGGTTCCCTTGGTCCAGTCCGGAACTTACCTCTTCATAGAAGCTGATCAAATTAGTCTGACATGAACGGTCCCTAGTAAACCCGTGCTGATACTGGGTCATGAGGTTATTCCTCTTCAGATACTCCAGTATAGTATCCCTTAGAATGCCCTCCAGGATTTTACCCACAGTAGAGGTTAAACTTACTGGCCTATAATTACCGAGTTCAGTTTTTGCCCCTTTTTTGAATATTGGCACCACATTTGCTATACGCCAGTCCTGTGGTACAGACCCTGTTATTATGGAGTCTTTAAAGATTAAAAATAATGGTCTATCAATGACTGTACTTAGTTCCTGCAGTACTCGGGGGTGTATCCCATCCGGGCCCGGAGATTTGTCAATTTTAGTTATTTTTAGACGCCGCTGTACTTCCTGCTGGGTTAAGCAGGTGACATTTAATGGGGAATTTTTATCACTAGTCATATTGGCTGCCATGGGATTTTCTTTTGTAAATACTGATGAAAAAAAGTCATTTAGCATATTGGCTTTTTCCTCATCCTCATCCACCATTTCACCCAGACTATTTTTAAGGGGGCCAACACTGTCATTTTTTAGTTTCTTACTATTTATATAGTTAAAGAATATTTTGGGATTATTTTTACTCTCTCTGGCAATGAGTCTCTCTGTCTCAATCTTTGCTGCCTTGATTTGCTTTTTACAGAATTTATTTAATTTTCTGTATTTATTTAATGCCTCCTCACTACCTACTTCCTTTAATTCTCTAAATGCTTTCTTTTTGTCACTTATTGCGCCCCTTACAGCTCTATTTAGCCATATTGGTTTCCTCCTATTTCTAGTATGTTTATTCCCATACGGTATATAAAGTGCACAGGTCCTATCCAGGATGCTAATAAACGTCTCCCATTTTCTTTGTGTATTTTTGTGTCTCAGGTGGTGTTGGTGTTATGGGGAACGGTTGCCCCTCTTCTGTCTGCGGCTACCACACTGCTTCTTCCTGCCTGTTGGGGTGCTATGCCTCCTTCACCATGTGTGCTGCTGTTCTCACTCTGCATGTCCTCCTGCCTGCTTAGGTCAGTTATTATATCATCCACCACCTCCTCTTCTACTTCTGCACCCTGCTCAAATATTTGGGCATCACTACATGTAATCTCCGCTTGCCCACATCCTCGGCCTCGCCCTCTGCATGCACCATCACCATCATGTCCCTGTCCCTTGGCACGCACTTTGCCCATTTTAAATGGACTAAAATCATAGAATCATAGAATGGTAGAGTTGGAAGGGATCTCCTAGGTCATCTGGTCCAACCCCCTGCTCAAAGCAGGATTCACTAAATCATCTCAGACAGATGTCTGTCCAGCCTCTGTTTGAAGGCTTCCATGGAAGGGGAACTCACCACCTCTCGTGGCCGCCTGTTCCACTCATTGATCTCCCTAACTGTCAAAAAGTTTTTTCTAATATCTAATCTGTGTATCCTCGCATTCAGTTTCATCCCATTGCTTCTAGTCTTTCCTTGTGCAAATGACGATTAATATGGTCCTTCTACAATGTGACAGCCCTGGAGATATTTGTAGACAGCAAATTCCCAAATGCAGTAAACGTTCCTCATAGGACATGGTTTGCAGACCAGTCATCATTCTGGTCGCTCTTCTCTGAACTTGCTCCATTTCATTGATGTCTTTTTTAAAATGTGGTGCCCAAAACTGGACACTGTATTCCAGATGAGGTCTGACCAAAGAGGAGTAAAGGGCAATAATGACTTTGTGTGATCTAGACTGTATGCTTCTGTTAATACATACAATATTTTGCATGTTCACTAAAAATGACTGACTTTTGAGTGAACTTATATGTGATCTGTGTACGGGAAAACCACAGTTTAAAATATCTGGCCTGTAGGTAACACCTTGTTTTGTAAGCAAACTGGTGGCAATAACTAGACTAATACACAGCAAAAACAGTTCAATTGACCCCCAAAAATTCCTGAATTTTTAGCCCACAGATAGGTGAGGCCTGTGATGGACATCCCCCACTTTTAATTATCTGGTCTGTAATTTTTTTTTACAGCAAAATTGTGTCAATAGCTAGGCTAAGACATAGCAAAAAAAAAGTTCAATGGAGCACAAAAAATGCCCCAATTTTTAGCACCCAGATAGGGGAGGCGTGTGACGGAGGTACCAGACTTTAAATTATCTGCCTGTATTTTTTTTTACAGCAAAATTGTGTTAATATGTACGACAGGCATCTAGTCAGGGGTTATCATCTTATAAATCCTAAGCCTGTCTGCTGCTTTTCCATGGACTCATCGACCGATTCATGTATTTTAGAGTGTTCTGTACTGAGAAATTCATCAAAGCTGCCAGTGTTACTTGTGTTTCTCTAAAGTTTGTTGCTGCCACGCACAAGAAGATTTCTTTTCAGGGCCGGTTCATATACCTTCTATATTCTACAATAATACCACTCCTATCTGCAAATTGTTTGCAATGAGGTGTGGTAGTAGGTATAGCGTATGACAGGCATCTAGTCAGGGATTATTATTTTATAAATTCTAAGTCTTGCTGTTGCTTTCTCCCATGAACTCATTGACTGATTAATGTTTTTATGGTGTTTTGTACTCAGAAATTCATCAAAGCAGGCAAAATTAACTGATTTAAGGTATCCATCTCAGTTTCTCTGTAGCATCTGTATGTAAAAGGTAGTAGGGGACACTTTACTGTACTGGAGCTGGAATTACCACTTCTGAACTCTTGAGTGCTTTGTTTCCATCTATTTCCGGGTGCTTCTTTACATGTGTTTATTGTCATTGTTCTGATGGAAGACCCATGATCTAGGATGTAAACCCAGCTTTCAGACCCCGGGCACTACATTGAGACCCAAAATCCTTTGGGAATCTTCACATTTTATGATGCCTTGAACACAATGATGGAACCAGGGCCAGAGGCAGCAAAACAACCCCAAAATATATTTGAACCTCCACCATATTTCACTGTAACTACTGGGTTCTTTTATTTGTAGGGCTCATTTCATTTACAGTAAACAAAGTAGAATGATGTGCTTTACCAAAAAGCTCCATCTTGGTCTCATCTGTCCACAAGACACCTGCTGGCCAACAAAAACTAATGGGGCAGCCGCTATCCTTCTATAAATTGTGAGGGCCACCTACTGACCCTCAAGTTTCAAACTTTACAGTATTAATACGAAAAGAAAATTTGCCCACCTCAGATTGATAAATTATATTGCAGTAGCAAACCATAGTCATCTGCTAACCCTCCAAAAATGCTTAGTGAGGGCTAGCTGCTGGCCCTCTAAAATCAGAGTGAGGGCTGCCTGATGGTCCTCTGACAATAGTGAGGCCCACCTGCTGGTCCTCAAACAATAGCCTAATAGCCCTGAAAAAAAAATTGTGACTTTCAGAGTCCTTCCATACTAAATTAAATAGGATGTGTCTGATCATGTCCACACATCACATGGACAGATATAAGGTTTGAAAATTATAAAATTACATTTTCTGTAGAATGTTTTTTTCACCTTTGAAAGCAATGCCAACATGCAAAAACTCAGCAAAAACAATACGTGTAAACATAGCCCAAGGTGTGGAGGAGCATTTTTTTCTTATTTACTTTGTCTTATATACAAGTCATTATCCTGGAAAGATTGTTTCTTAACATTTTTTCCAGTCAAATCCATTTTATCTTCGGTTTTGTATGTGTTATTATCAGTCCATAAAAGTGGTGTAATACTGTGACAACATTGTTCCCAGCAGTGACCTGGGATTCAGAGATGCTGCCAGGGCTCTTCCCCTTGATGTTCCCATGCTATTTCAGTGCTGTTTCCATAGTTTTCAGCAATTTTTAGACTCCCTCCAGACCTCCGTGTGGGCCGCCAGTAAAATGCTCGAGTTTCCCATTGACTTCCATTATACTCGTTACTTGGGTTGAGCACCCGAGCATTACGATTTGTTCGATTTGAGTAATGAGTAACCGATCACTTTTGTGCTCGCTCATCACTACACACAGGCTCTCTGACTGAGGACTCCACCCCTCAGAATCTGGCGGTTTTACTTACAGCAGGATTCTACCTTGCCATATAAATGTAGACTATTAGCCCCTGAGAGGATTCTCGAATTGAATAGGTCTCAGCAATGAGAATCACCTTAATGTGGCTGCCGGGTACACATGAATTGGCCACTTTATGCGCTAAGTATTCTCAATTTTCTTCTTTAATCTAGAGCAGTAATGTAATTCAAATTTCATATATCTCATGCCTGCATGCTGTAGTGCTACAGAGGGCTACTTTATTTTGTTAGCCATACACAACTACCCCCCTCTTTCCTTGGTGTGAAAGAAAACAGACTGAGGGTGATTCAGGAGCTCAAGAAGTGCATGGCCCCGACGTCTTCACCATTAGAAGTAATCAAGGGAACAGGGATAGAAAGGGCACCTATAGCCTGAAGGACAGGGAAGGAGCCCCTGGTCCCGAGATATTTGGCAACAGAGTTGTAACAATGGTCAAAAGTATGTGTGCGAAAAAAAAGAGGACAGAATTTCAGGAAAATAACATCTTGCCTACCATTAAGCATGGGGGTAGATCAATCATGCTTTAGGGTTGAGTTACATTTCACAGGTAGAGGGAAGAATTGGTTCAATGAAATTTTAACAAATTCTTAATACAGATATAACACCATCTGTAAAAAAGCTGAAAATGAAGAGAGGAAGAGGATGGCTTCTACAAATGGATAACACACGTCACAGTCTACAATAGACAACCTCAAAAGGTGCATGCTGAAGGATTTACAATGGCCCTCACAGTCCTCTGATCTGAACATCAACAACATCTTAAGAGGGTTGATCAGCATCCGTGGTGATCATAGATTTTATTTCGACATTAAAAAAAAACAACACTATGATACATAAACTACTCTATGGTGTATGAAATCCTGAATCATCCTTCTTAAAGAAGCAAATTGAGATGCATAAATCAGTGCAGATCTCTGCAGGATACAGCGCAGCAGTTCACATATTCTAGTGCATTTATTATACATACTATTATTGTAATCCAAAACTTCGGGGTATTACACTAATGTCCGCTCTTATCAGCCTATTTCCATGTTAGTTCTCAATTATCCTGAGCAATGGTTCTCTGTCCTCAGCATTATTCCACGTGCAAACAATTATCATGAGCTATTGTCTGCTGTTATCAGCCATTTAATCATTATATCACTTTTAATATTCTTAAGCTATTGTCTGCTGCTATCAGCCTTTTTCCTTTTATCACACTCATCTCCATGTTACCCTCGCATGTCCGCCAGACAAAAATAAATTTGATTTTCTCATTTTTTTCATGATGCTTTTAGATACTTTTTATTTCTTCATTTATTCACATCAGAGAGAGTGAGGCCTAAGAAAAGGTTTGTCCTAAATACACGGGACACATTATCTGTGTAATCAGGAGCGATCAGAAAATCCTCTGAGCTGTCAGTGCTCCAGTAATTCCCGGCCTATTGCATTTACTACTTGTCCTGATGGCGGCCATTTTCCAGCAGGAATCCTGTGTAATAATTTATTATATCAGTGACCCAGAGACGAGTGATATGAGGAGACACATAACGATGGATGGAGCGGCTTCATCCTCAGTGGTGACCGGTATCTGGCCCGTTGTGACATCACTCGTGTTCCGCTCCTCGTGATGTCACAGTGCGACCACCATTGTGATGTCCTGACTGTGGCTATAAGGAGGGACGCTCCGGAACAAGGCTTTGTCTGGAGAGGCTGACTGTGGACTACACAAGAAGCGATATTTTCCTCCGGGCTAAAATGCTGTTTCGAGTTCTTCTATTGCTGAGTGTGCTATTAGCACCTGTGGAGGGCGCTCCTACCAACACCCGCCCCCGTGATCCCAGGGCCGTGATCCCTGCAGGTAAGAGCTTTACCGGATATCCACCCAATATGGAGGTATTGGTCACATGATACCTGTCAATGAGGGTTCTTCATGTGAGACATGTGATGTTCGGAGTCTTCTCATGTGATCTTCATCTTTTCTCCCTTAGATCACTATAGTATGTTTAATATTCCTGCTGCCGTCTGCTTCTTCTCTGGATTCCTCTTTGGTGTCATCTGTACCATCATATTTGGGTAAGTCTCACAATGATTTCTGGGCGACATGGGGGTCTGTATAAGAAATCCCACATCTTCAGGTCATCACACGAGTCAGTGCCGGGTACAACCTCGTGTAGACGCTTAGCGGCTCCTAAACTGGGTCTGACCTGTCGGGAGCACAATGGACGATTCTGTATTCCGGAAATGACTGCAGAAAGGGACCGATAAAATAGATGGAGGACAATATATCTCATCATAGCACTGTGCAGAATGTAGAGATGGATTACTGTATAATGTCACTTCTGTTTATCATCTTACAGACATCTAAAGAAGAAGAATTTCTATAGAGAAGTGACAAGACAAGATGGCGTGGACGCAGACATAAAGAGTCGGGCTGCTCCTAGCGGTAAGTGCGGCCGTCACCGACCTCACAGGGATATCTCTGTACAGACAGATACTTCTTGGAGGCTTTTATATTACATGGACCCAGTCCACATTGTAAAGCCGGAGAATGACTCTAGTGACATCTGTGTCGTCTCTTTCATTACATGATATTTATTTATAAAGTAAAAATAATCTCTTCATAGATCTTGTATGTGACTGTACCATAGAGATAGAAGAAACAATCTAGAAGAAATATAGAAGTTTTTCCTTTTGAATTGATTTCAATGTTCTATGTTACAGGAGAACCTGAGGATGAAACAACTATTATACATGATGATGCTCCTCATGGACCCATCATACATGATGATGCTCCTCATGGACCCATGGCTGAACCGAGAGATGTCCACAAAGACACCAACATCTCTTCGCCTGGCCCCCATTATGTTGTGACCGATATTGACCCATATGAGGATATGATCATCTCCTCTGACAGTAAGTTTTAGGCTTTTATTACATGCACTATAACAAGTGTTTCACAGAAAAAAAAAACTACTTAATAAAAATAAACTCTAAAAGAATCATGGTGGTAATTAAACCCTATAAATCAAGTTCACGCTGGTGATTGGGTCCTTCAATCTTTAAACTTTACAGTACGCTTACAGGTTACAAAACTTGTATAATATTAATATTCTTTATGAAATATCTAAAATCTTGTATTCTAACAATGCTAATTTCATTGTTTTGTGTTACAGAAGAACAAGAGGATGAAATACCTATTGTAATTGATGATGCTCCTCATGGACCCATGGCTGAACAGAGAGACACCAACATCTCTACGCCTGGTCCTGATTATGTCATAATCACTATCGACCCATATGATGATGAGATCATCTCCTTTGACAGTAAGTATCAGGCTTTTATTACATGCACTGAAACATGTATTTCACAGAAAAAAAACCTGCCTAATAATAAAAATCTCTAAAAGGAGCATGTCGCAGACCAAATCCTTACAAAAATGTTACTCTGAGGGCTGGGTCCATGTATTTTCATTAATAACTGTACCAATTAGAAATGATAAAACCTGCACAATCTGAATGTATCTAAGAAATATATAGAAGCTTTAATTTATTAATTCTACTTTCAATGTTTTGTGTTACCGAAGAACAAGAGGATGAAGTCATGAATGTAAAAGATGATGCTCCTCATGGACCGATGGTCGAAAAGAGAGAAGTCCTCAAAAAGACCAACATCTCTACGCCTGGTCCTGGGTATGTGATCATCAATATGGACCTGGATGAGGATGTGATCATCTCTTCTGACAGTAAGTTCTCAGGCTTTTATAAAGAATTTAACAAAAAAAAATTGTCTCTAAAAGAAGAATGTAGGTAATCTGCCCTATAAATAGAGATCACGCTGGAGGTCGGGTCGCTCTATCTTCAAACTTTACAGTTCCGTTTAGAGGTTACAAAACTTGTATAATATTAATATTCTTAAACAAACATATGTAAGCTTGTGTTCTAATAATGATAATGCTAATAATAATGATAATGTCATTGTTTTGTGTTTCAGAAGAACAAGAGGATGAAATAACTATTGTAAATAATGATGCTCCTCAAGGACCAATGGACGAAAAGAGAGCAAACACCAACATCTCTACGCCTGGTCTTGGTTGTGTCATAATCGATAAGGATCTGGATGAGGATGTGATCATCTCCTCTGACAGTAAGTTCTCAAGCTTTTATTAAAAGGTGTTTATAAAAACAAATCAGTCTAATAATAAAAAAAAATCTGTAATAGAAGCATGTGGGTGAATGAACCCTATACATAGAGGTAACTTATATTTTGGTCCCTCTATTTTCATACTGTACTGTGCCATTTAGAGGTTTTAAAACCTGCTTGGTAGTAACAAACAGATAGAAACTATTATTTTATTAATGATAATTTCAATGTTGAACCTTACAGAAGAACAAGAGGATGAAATAACTAACGGAAATGACGATGCTCCTCGTGGACCTATGGCCGAAAATAGAGATATCCTCGAAAACATCAACATCTCTACACCAAGACCTGATTATGTAATCATCAATATGGACCTGGACGAGGATGTGGTCATCTATTCTGACAGTAAGTTTACTTTCTTGTTCATGTTGATAAGAAGGATAATTACTACCATAAATATCATCAGTACTTCTAACTTACATAAAATGAATAAATTAAAATCTACCAATCTTTTAATCACTTTCTTTTACAGAACAAGAGGACGGAGAACATATTCCACCACCTCTGTCTACAACTCCACTACCTCTGTGTCCTCCTCCGTCTACTACTCTGCCTCTTGAACATTTTGATGACGATCTTGGCCTGGCCAAAGACATGGAGAAATGTAAAGTCTTCATGGAGCTTATCCTTAAGGAACGTCTGGCCTACTATGCCAGCCAAAACCTAATGTAAGTCCTCAGGGCTCCTGTGAATTTTTATGATATATGTTATATTTTAGTATTAACAGGCAATAGGATAAATAATTAGAAATTGGGCACTAACGTCCTAAACGTTGACAGCATTCTTTTTCCTTACGGCGTCTAAATCATCAGTCTGTGAGCCATGAGACTACATGAAAATGGCTGTTGTCATTCTAGAATCACGAATAGAATACAATATAAATTATCTTTAATACATCACAATAAATAACAAAAATGGACGATCATATGAAGAAGAGTCGGTGATCAAGGCATAAACAATAAGATGAATATTTTATCATGATCACATTATGCATATACAGCAATACTGGGGTAAAATGTAAATATAATAAATCACAAGAGCTGATGGAGCGATAAAAAATGCTCAATATCAACAATTACATTTACATCCAGGTGCCATAACCAATATTCAGCCTTATTAATGCACAGAACTCAGAAGAAAAAGTCACGTCAGTGCCAAGTACGTTTAGACATGCTGTAGTACCAGAAATGCCAGCCATCACATCAACCTGACAGTGGTTTCACCATCACAGCTTTTTCAGGAGTTATAGGAAACAGTGTGCAGCGCTGTATTTGTACCATATGTACCACGAGGAAAGGATTCCTAGAAAACTGTAATCTAATAACACAAGAACAAACATTAACAGTCAGGGAACTATTCCTATCACAGCAATGATCAGGTGTAGAACATACCTGAACATTGAGATGAAATAATGCCACTATATATTACATAGCACTGTATTATAATCTACAGACAATGGACGACATGTAAACTTCTTCTCATTATAATCTGTCACCATGTATATATATATTAATCTTTACTGTCTTGCTGATTTTGTAACATATATTTTCCAGGTGAGGCAGAGCGGGGTCTCGCTGTGTTCCCACAAGGAATATGGGATCCAGCTGGAGATGACAACTTTACATCAACAAGACGAGGCAGATTCCGGGCTCGGTCTCTGTCCTCAACCACTGGATACGACATTTTCTGGACTTTCCGCAGCTAGACGCACTCACAGAACAAGTGGGTTTCCTTCTGCAAGACGAGACAGATTCCGGGCTCGGTCTCTGATCTCAACCACTGGATACGACGTTTTCTGGACTTAAGCAGCTAGACGCACTCACAGAAGAAGTGGGTTTCCTTCTGCAAGACGAGACAGATTCCGGGCTCGGTCTCTGATTTCAACCACTGGATACGACGTTTTCTGGACTTTAAGCAGCTAGACGCACTCACAGAAGAAGTGGGTTTCCTTCTGCAAGACGAGACAGATTCCGGGCTCGGTCTCTGATCTCAACGACTGGAAACGACGTTTTCTGGACTTTAAGCAGCTAGACGCACTCACAGAAGAAGTGGGTTTCCTTCTGCAAGACGAGACAGATTCCGGGCTCGGTCTCTGATCTCAACCACTGGAAACGACGTTTTCTGGGCTTTAAGCAGCTAGATGCACTCACAGGAGAAGTGGGTTTCCTTCTGCAAGACAAGACAGATTCCGGGCTCGGTCTCTGATCTCAACAACTGAATATGACATTTTCTGGACATTCCGCAGCTAGACGCACTCACAGAAGAAGTGGGTTTCCTTCTGCAAGACGAGACAGATTCCGGGCTCGGTCTCTGATCTCAACCACTGGATACGATGTTTTCTGGACTTTAAGCAGGTAGACGCACTCACAGAAGAAGTGGGTTTCCTTCTGCAAGACGAGACAGATTCCGGGCTCGGTCTCTGATCTCAACAACAGAATACAACGTTTTCTGGACTTTAAGCAGGTAGACGCACTCACAGAAGAAGTGGGTTTCCTTCTGCAAGACGAGACAGATTCCAGGCTCGGTCTCTGATCTCAAACACTGGATACGACGTTTTCTGGGCTTTAAGCAGCTAGACGCACTCACAGAACAAGTGGGTTTCCTTCTGCAAGACGAGACAGATTCCGGGCTCGGTCTCTGATCTCAACCACTGGATACGACATTTTCTGGACTTTACGCACCTAGATGTACTCACATATTAAGTGAAGTACCTACTGCACACGAGACAGATTCCAGGCTTGGTCTCTGTTCTCATCAGTGGATTAAACAGTTGATGGACTTTCTGCAGCTAGATGTAATAACGAATCAAGTGAGTTACCTACTGCACCATGACACAGATTCCGGGCTCGGTCTCTGTTCCCATCAATGAACATCTACAGCGTAAGGGAAGGGCAGTCCTTCAGCCAAGGTTCCATAGAGGTTTCCTCCACCGGGGGTTTTTCCTCTCCTCAGCGCTGAAGGTCGACTCTTCGTGAGTCAATGCCCCTTTGTCATCATTATTATCGGGCACTTTTGAAGATTATTGCCCTGACTTCTAATGGGAACTTCTACATTACCCACCTTTAAAGAAGTTAATAAAGAAGTCAATAAATCATATGTAGCAGTGTATCTGTGCCTCTATCGATCCTTACAATACAGCAGAATATGTACAACACTGTGAGGAGGGAATATTTTATGTAACATTAAACACATGGCGGCTTACTGTATGTTCGTGTTTTCTCACAATCAAACTTATTTGCCACAAATTTAACATTCCGCATTAATCGTGTCCATCTTCTTCGGCCTGTTTCACAATGGGGCTGATACCAGTACGACCAGGACGTTAATGTCACTGCACACCATACAGTTATGGCGCACATCATGATATCAGAACATTACGACTTGTCTCGCCAAAGGACTAGTTATTACCTCTGGGGACGCACATCAGTGGCAACTGCTCCGCGATGGCACGGCTCGAAAAAATGTCAGAGGCCTGGCCGAGCTGGAAATTCCAACCGAGCAAGCAGAAGATTTGAAACCATAAGACCATGGTGGAAGAAACAGGTCAGCAAAATATAAATAACAATCTGCTAGCTATGGATATAGTAGGACAACACCATGCTGAAACAGCAAAAAACAACCAATGAAAAAAATGGTGCAAGATATCCGTCATGGTTCCCAATGGCAAGGGAACGTAAAAACACATAAGTAACGAACGAGCTCTCGGGTGATGGAAACTCGAGTTGACCGTGAGCTAAATCTACCACACAACTAACAGTAGCCAGGGAGCATACCTACGGCTTCCTATATGCCACGCGCCAGCCGGAGGACTAACTACGCCTGGTAGAGGAAGAAACAGACCTGGCTTACCTCTAGGGAAATACCCCAAAAGATGATAGCAGCCCCCCACATGTAATAACGGTGAATTAAGAGGAAAAGACATACACAGTATGAAAGTAGATTTAGCAAAGAGAGGTCCACTTACTAGATAGCAGAAGGATACAAAAGAGGACTTCACGGTCAACTGAAAACCCTTTCAAAAACCATCCTGAAATTACTTTAAGACTCCTGTGTCAACTCATGACACAGGAGTGGCAATTTCAGCCCGCAAGAGCTTCCAGCTACAGAGAATTACAAAAACTGCAAACTGGACAAAAGGTACAAAACAAAGGGACAAAGTCCACTTAGCTGATCAGCAGACTAGTAGCAGGAACATGCAACCGAAGGCTCTGGTTACAATGATGACCGGCAAGGAAATGACTGGAGAGCAAGGCTAAATAGGAAACTCCCAAACACTGATGGAAGCAGGTGAACAGAAGAAGCAAAGTGCAAACAAGTCACCAGTACCACCAGCAACCACCAGGGGAGCCCAAAAAGCGGATACACAACAGATATCCAAGTATAAAAAGATATAAACTTTATTAAATAAATTTACAAATATAACAAGGAAAAATGACAATAGTGGGTAAAACGGCCAAATAGCCACCGTAAACCGCATGGAAACACAAGACCGCTCCTCATATATAGCAATGCATGGTATGCAGAGACAGGGATTCTCCCATATAGTGATGAGATCTACTGCAGCATATAGACAGATTGCTATTAACTAGAGTGAACAAATACAGCGTGTAAGTACATAGTTAATAACAACGGGGATATACCCAAGATGTAACTGAGGAGAGGACACGGCTCCAGCTCACCCCAACGCGCGTTTCGGCGATCCTTCTTCAGGGGGTGTCATTGTAGGTAAATTATACCTTGTGTTCTATAAATCAAGTAAGTGCCCTACAGCCATTAGTGTCAATCCAAAATCTTAAATTCACACTTCTGAATCCTCACGTCGCGCACTGTCAGGATTCTCAGGCGATCATGTGATCACAAGTATGCGATTTCCACACCTCCGGCCACATTTCGTCTAGACATGCTTGGCTTTGCCCAATTTTCTCACTTGTATTGAGCGCAACCACGCACAGTTGGTAGGTGATCACATCTATGAAAGTCACATACTTGTAGTCAGATGATCGCCCACTCCCAGCACAGAGAACTTCATAGCGCACGATGCACACACTGGGAGGATTCAGAAGTCACCAGTCAAATAGAGTGATCACAAACTTTATCCTCAACACCTTTAACGAAACCCACTGTAGTAGGACTGATGTCACCAGAATACAGTGGCCATATAATGGATATATCAGTTTAACACCAGTACTTTGCAGACCATATATGCTACAACTTCTTAAATTGATAGTTCTGAATGCTCACAGCATGCACTGTCAGGATTCAGCATACAGTATAATGGCACAAACACAGCTCTCCAAATATTATAAAGGCTCCAATATAGCGCTCAAAATATTATAATAGCCCCTCACACAGCCCTCATTAAGATATAATGGGCCCTATAGTCCTCCATGTAGTATACTGCACCCCATAATTCTCCATTATAGTATAATTCACCCCATAGTATAGTGAACTAGCCATAGACCTCCATATAGCATAATGCACTCTCCAGAGCCTTCAGTACACTATAATGAGCTCCTCATAGTACTACACATAGTAAATATCCCAAAGTTCTCCAAACAGTATATTGCATCCCAAAGTCTTCCGAACAGTATAATACATTCTCTATAGTCCTCCATATAGTATAATGTACCGCCCATAGTTCTCCAAAGCGAGAGACTCGTAAACACCTAAGCCATGGCTTAGCAAATTCACCCGTGTTGGTGCTCTGGGAATCAGTTGCCTGCCTTGTGTCTCTGGCCACCCCACTGCCTCTTCCTGCCTTTGAGCATTGTTACATGCAATGTCCCCATGTCTATGTTGGAATGGGCAGGGCGAGAGGCCAAAATCTATAATGGAAATGTGAACAGCTCTTCGGAGTGTCCAAGTGTGGGATCACTTGTTTCTGGGCACTTGGCATGGTGGGAGGAAGGAGGATCAGGGTGAGGATTATGTGGTCCAGAATCATGGCTACTTAGACTCGACCATGCCGTAGATAGGGTTGTGCTGGCAAAGTGACTGGAAGCATTATCTACTATTCATCCAACAACATTTTCACAATGGTCTGGTTTCAAGAGTGGTGTTCAGCGCATCCCTACAAAGTGAGACAGGAAGCTAGATTGAAATGATGTTTGTTTGTTGTGCTCCAGCAGTGGGCACAGTGTTCCCTTGCCCACATCCTCAGCCTTTGCGCTCACCATCAGCATCACGTCCACATCCACATCCCATACCATGTGCCTTGCCCATTTTAAATTACGTATGATATGTCCCTGTTCAGAAAACATTGCAGGCAGTATTACAATGCCAGCAAAATTTGCCCACTACAGATGGGTGTATAACACTAGAGTATCAATATAGCAATGCTACTTGAAACCAAATTTTATTTTAGTGTGTTTTCAGGCTCAACTCTTTTACAATAAATGCTGTATAAAATTTCAGTGCTGAAAAAAATGGCAGTATTATATTGGCAGCAAAATGTTTCGACTTAAGATGGATGTATAAGACTACAGACCAGTACAAAAAAGGAACAGCATCCCATCCAGGATAAAAACCTATAATGGTCGAAACATTGCATCATGGCAGAATAAAGCTCTTTTAATCTTTCATCACCTGGATGGGATGCTGTTCCTTTTTTACTGGACTGTGTTTTGTTTCCGATTGGGCCATTGGACTGGAACGTGGACCCCTGCATTGAAGTCCTGTCGGCTGCTACTTATTTTTACTTGGCATAAGACTGCAGTATCAATATAGCAATGTGATTTTTGAACAAAGATTTTTTTGGCAGGGGGCTTTTGAGGCTCAATCTAGCACTATAAATGCTTTATAAAATGTCACAGCTTAAAAAAAAGGCTGTATTACAATGGCAGGCAAATTTGCACACCTCAGACTGACGTATCAGACTGCAGTATATATATAGCAATGCAATTTTTTAAACAATTAATTTTTGGGGGTTTTGAGGCCCATCTGTAGCATGCTAAATGCTGTATAAAATGTCAGTGCTCAAAAAAAATGCAGTATTACAATGTCAGGCAAATTTATCCAATTGAGATGGACGTATAAGACTGCAGCATCAATATAACCATGCAATTGAGATCCAAGCAAGCCTGGATATATGCTTTTGATGCGCAACCGCCGCACTATATGGTTGTGCTCAAAAGTTTACATACCCGGCTGAGTTTTTGCTTTCTTGGCCTTTTTTTCAGAGAATATGAATTATAACACCAAACACCAAAACACCCACTTTTCTTGGCAAGAAGCCTCTAGTTCCTGTAAGTTCTTGGGCTGTCTAGCATGAGCTGCGCGCTTGAGATCTCCCCAGAGTGGCTCAATGATATTGAGGTCAGGAGACTGAACCTTCAATTTGTTCTATTGTAGCCAATGACAGCTCGACTTGGCCTTGTGTTTTGGATCATTGTCATGTTGGAATGTCTAAGTACGTCCCATGCGCAGCTTCCGGTCTGATGAATGCAAATTTGCCTCCAGTATTTGCTGATAATGTGCTGCATTCACCTTTTCTTCAACCTTGACCAAGTTTCCTGTGCCTTTGTAGCTCACACATCCCCAAAATATCAGCGATACACCTCCGTGCTTTACAGTAGGAATGGTGTTGCTTTCATCATAGGCCTTGTTGACCTCTCTTCAAATGTAATGTAACATTTATGGTTGTGGCCAATAAGTTAAATTTTGCTCTCATCACTCCCAGTTACCTGGTTCCAGAAGTTTTGAGGCTTGTCTCTGTGCTGTTTTGTGTATTGCGGCGAGATACTTTGTGGCATTTGCATAGTAATGGCTTTCGACCATGCAGCCCATTTTTCTTCAAGTGCCTCCTTATTGTGCATCTTGAAACAGCCACACCACTAGTTTTCAGAGTCCAGTATTTCAGCTGATGTTATTTTGGGGTTTTTCTTTGCATCCCAAACAATAGTCTACAGACAGGTTCATTGACAAAGTGGGATACAGCAGGCTGTTTCACATTTAGCAACAGAAAAAATTATAACTTTTTTCTTAATGTGCTTTAGGTCTGCAGACAGTTTTATATCGCCACTGCACTAAATGACAAGGTGGGATACGGCAGGCTGTTTAATATTTGATCACTAGCTACATGTGAATTAGAATGCTATACTCGTGCATAGATCATAATAGAAGCAGTGCACAACATGTGCCCTGGGCTTGTCTGTGGACCTCAGTAATGTCCAAAAAAGAAAAAAAAAAGAATAGAAGGTAAATTTAACAGCCACACTGGACAGTAGCTCGCTACACTATCTGACTGATATACAACCACCTATCTAACTAGCTGAATTGTGGGATACAGCAGGCTTTTCCACATTTACCTACTGAAAAAATATCATTTAGAATGCTATACTCGCATATGGAGCACTATAGAAGCAGTGCACAACACACTTGTAGGACATGTGCCCTGCTGGCTGTGTCTGTGGACCTCAGTAATGAGCCACAAAAATAAATAATTCCGGAAGGTAAATTTTACAGCCCCACTGGACACTATCTACCTACACTATCTGACTGATATACAACGGCTAACTAACTAGCTAAAATCCTGCTGTTACAGTGTCAAAATGGCGCTAAAACAAGATGTCCGCTATTTATATGGAGAGGGACATGTGATTTCAGCAGCCAATGACACAAGCCGTAGTGTCAGGACATTGTGGGTGTGTCATGCGCCCTGATTGGCTAACCACAATGTGAACACCAAAAGCTAGGGAAAAAAAAGACTGCTGTGCTTCCCAGAACGCTGCGCGTCTGAGCTGTGTAAACCCCCTCCCCTCATCAAACACGCGCCAAACACTCATCATACACCACCGTCATTGTTGCTAAAGTGCTGAAAATATTTTTGTGGCAACGCAAATATTTTCCCACACTTTTACCGAATTGTTACCGATTTTTACTGATTTTATAACATTTTGCTCGGGTTTCCGATCACGAATCCGAATGTGCCATATTCGTGCCGAATTTATGTTTGGAGATCGTTTTCCGAAAACAAATTCGCTCATCACTAATTATCATCAGCCCTAAGAAGTGCTGTTGTTGTACTTCATAGAAATATAAATGTGGTTGGATCCCTGACTAATACACAGCTACAATTCTGTCCCTCTCTCTCCAGGACCTCTCCCTACGCTGCCTGTGTCCGGGGTACAGTGTGCTGAGCATGGCGTCCTATATAGACCAGATGAAGCTATGGGCCAGCCAATCACAGTAATGCCACAACCAAGATGGCTACCGTATTACAGTGACTGGCAGGCAATTCCCACATGTTCACTGGCTGTCTAAAAACACCAACCATGCGGGGCTGGGACTCGAGTTCCCACTCGAGCATTCAAAAAATGTCTGAAATCGATGGGTACACTGCTCAAATGACATGGAAACATCAAGGGGAAGACTCCTAGAAGCATTTCTGACTCCCAGGTCACAGCTGTGAACAATGTTGTCAGGGTCTTACGCCACTTTTACAGACTCACAATAAAACATACAAAAACAAAATGGATTTTACTGGGAAATATGTTAAGGTACATCCTTTCCAGGGTAATGATTTGTATCTAAGGCAAAATAAATAACCCAACACAAAGATGTTCCTCCACCAGTTGGGCTATGTTCACATGCAGCGTTTTTGATGCATTTTTCAACTTTAACATTGCTTTCAACCAAGACAAATGCATTCACTGGGAAATGTCATTGTAACATTTAACAACCCTAGCTGGCCATGTGGTGTGTGACACATCAGCAGACACGTCCTGTTTCATTTATGAAGGAGGGGCTGTTAAAGAAGGACGGCCATCAGGCGGACTGTAATATTCTTAAAGGGACAGCAGTTGGTCCTCACTATTCTTAGAGAGCCATCAGCCGGCTATGCTTTGTTGTTCTCACATTAAACAGTGCGTCTCCTATACTGTTATTGCCTATGCACTGAATGCAAGGTCTGCCCCAAAGTTGGACGCACCTCAATAACCATTGAACAGGTGTACTGGATGGCCACATGAAACCAAAGTTCCCATTATTATGAATTTGCTACTGCCACACTGTTACCCTATGCATTGAATGCAAGGCCTGCCCTGTCCCAACGTTACACGCACCCCAATAAGCCTTTGAACCAATGTACTGGATGGCCACAGGAAACCAAAGTTCCCATTATCATGATTTTTTTTACTCCCAGAAAGTTTGCCTATGCAGTGAATGCAAGGCCTGCTCAAAATTTGGATGCAATATCCCTTGGAAGAGACGTGGAGTAGGGTGTTAGGGTGGGCGGAACACACTAAATAAATTATGAAAATGAAGTGCGTTCCCCACCCGGGGTCCACCGTGGAGAGATGGAACACTGCAGCTAAAAGTACAATGGCGAGACTTGCAGCGAGCTTAACAGACTGGCACTGAGTTAACGGCACTCAGTGGAGTAGCACATGGCTGTGCCAATTGCACACAGCAACCGAAAAAGCTCTGCAGCAGAGCCGTGTTATTGGCACACAGTAGCAGAGTGTATAGACGCCAATGCAAACCCTGTTGACTTCACAGGAGTTCGTTTACTCTGAGGCAAGGGAACCGGTAGTGGACTCCATACACACACACAGAACTCCTCACCGGAGGGGCCGGTATTCTAAAGGCACTAGCTCCTCTCTGGTTAGGCTGGAATTCTAAAGGCACTGAGCCTGCCCTAACACATGCCGCAGAGTCCACACTACCGAGAGGTTCCACAAACACACCAAACAGAAATGATCTTGGTGCACCGACGGGAGCGCCAAAGATCCTTTTATAGTTTCTGTCAATCAGACAGGACCTTGCTCGATGGCCAATCCGGAGCCAGACCAGGACCTGAGCATGTGACAGGCGACCACCAATGAGAAGTCGACCCACGAGCATGCTCAGTAAAGCAAAACCTGAACTTAGTCTCAGGAGTGACTGCACGCTGCTGAGAATAGTCAGTTGCTATAGCTGAACCTGGAGAGGCAGCGGTAACCAAGCGTAGAGCCCGGCTCTGAGCAAGATGCTGAGACCGACGTCTTTGCTCAGCAGCGTTCACTATGGTCTAGACTGAATGGGACACCGCAGGAGAAGACAAGGCTTGGGATCCCTCCTGTGCGGAGGGAGAATCCCTGCGCCTAACAGACGGCTTCCTAAAAATCTTTACCCAATATAAAGGAGCGGGTCTCCTATACTTGTAATGCCAAACATTTTCCCCTGGGGGATACACATCAACATACTGTGTAGACTTTTTTTTTCCTGTCTCCCCTTATTCCCTCATATATTGTAAGCTTGCGAGGGTCCTCATTCCTCTTGGTATCTGTTTTGATCTATGTGTTTATTGTTATGCTGTAATGTTGTCTGTACAAGTCCAATGTAAAATGTAAAGTTCATGCAGAATATGTCGGTGCTATAGAAATAAAATTATTACCGTATATACTCGTGTATAAGCCGAGATTTTCAGCACTTTTTTGTGCTGAAAACGTCCCTCTCGGCTTATACACGAGTCATTGCCAGCGGGGGAGTAAGGGTGGGGGAGCAGAAGACATCATACTCACAATCCTGGTGTTATCGCTGCATATCAGTCCCTGCATCTCTCTTCCTGTCTTCCTTCCTGTGCTGAGCGGCCATGTGGTACCGCTCATTAAAGTAATGAATATGCATGCGTCTCCACTCCCATAGGTGTGGAGTGCATATTCATTACTTTAATGAACGACATCACTGACCGTTCAGCACAGGAAGGAAGATAGGAAGAGAGATGCAGGGACTGGTATGCAGCGCCAGGAGGGTGAGTAGGACTGGGTGAGGGTGAGCCATGCGATACTCACCTGTCCCCGTTCCTCCGCTGCGCTGTGTGTTCTGGGCCCTCTGGCTTTGGTAGTGCGCACCCTCTGCCTTAACAGTCACTGCAGAGAGCAGGCGACGCTGAGGAGCAGCGGGCAGTGAAGAGAGGTGAGTATGTCATTTTTTAAAAATTTTTTTAATCGCAGTAGCAGCATTATATGGGGCATATTTTTCTATGGAACATCTTATGGAGCCATCATTAACCTTTATGCAGCATTATATGGGGCATATTTTAATATGGAGCATCTTATGGGGCCATCAATAACCTTTTTGCAGCATTATATGGGGCATATTTTAATATGGAATATCTTACGGGGCCATCATTATCCTATGTGCAGCATTATATGGGGCATATTTTTGTATGGAGCATCTTATGGGGCCATCATTAACCTTTATGGAGCATTATATGGGCATATTTTTGTATGGTGCAGCTTATTGGGCCCTTCATGAACTTTATAGAGCATTATATGGGGCGTATTTTGTATGGAGCATCTTATGGGGCTCCTGATTCATTATGGATATTCAAAAACATTTAACTTACTGATGTCTCAATTAATTTTACTTTTACTGGTATCTATTTTTATTTTTGAAATGTATCACTAGCTGCTGCATTTCCCACCCTAGGCTTATACTCTAGTCAATCAGTTTTTTGTGGCAAAATTAGATGCCTCGGCTTATACTCAGGTCGGCTTATACTCGAGTATATACGGTATTATTATTATTTTAAGGGTATCATAAACACCCTTGAAAACAATTACGTGGCCTCACGGACCACGGTCACCAAGGTAATCTAGTGTTGGTGGATGATGAGGATGAGGAGGATAACAGCACACAGTCAAAATCAGGAAGCGTATACCCATGTGTGGGTGGGAAGAGGTGCATGGGAATACCCCTCCAAAAAAATGACATTGGATTTCAGGTTATGTTTCGCTGTTATCATTCGGTGGTGTAGAGAAGTCTGGCCCAATCCATCCCTTGTTCATTTTTATAAGAGTCAGCCTGTCACCATTTTCAGCTGACAGGCGCATGCGCTTATCAGTTATAATTTCACCAGCGGAACTAAAAACACTAGCAGCAGGGCAGGCCAGGACCTCCAAGGCGTAGAGAGCCAGTTCATGCTACGTGTCCAGCTTGGATACCCAATAACTAAAAGGCACAGAGGAATCACGGGGGAAGTTGCTACGGTCAGCAAGGTACTCCCTCAGCATCTTCTAGAACTTTGCACTCCTTGTGCCAGTACCCCTTGCCTCTGTGCCAGGGCGATGGGAGAGTCTGAGAAAACACTCCCAGAACTTTGCCATTGTTCCCCTGCCTCTGCTGGATGGGAGCTGTGTCTCTCTCGCCTGTACTCCTTCATTGTCCAACGAACTGTGACCTCTGCCGCCAGCGTTTTCAGATGGGAATTTTTTTAATAATCCGCAACAAGGGCCTTCTGGTACTGCACCATTTTAGTACACCTGTCTGCCTCTTTAAGAATAGATTGAAAGTTCTCCTTGTAGTGTGTGTTTAGAAGGGTCACCAACCAATAATGACAGTCACCCAAAATTTTGAGAATACAAGGGTCACAGGAAAGTCAGCGCAACATAAAGTCAGCCATGTGTGCCAGACTGCTAACAGGCAAGACTTCTGTGTCCTCACCAAGAGGACAACTGACCATGCTCTCCTCCTCCTCCCTGTCCTCAGGCCATCCACACTGAACAGACAGTATGACAGTTGTGCTTGTGGTAGCGTCTATAGTGCATGAAAGTAGCTCCTGTTCTTCCTCCTCCTCCTACTCTTCCTCATTGCCAACCAATCCACGTTGGGACGACATGAGGCTGAGCTGCGCGTAATCACCCTTTATGGTTCCTTGCTCCATCTCATTGTGCTCCGCCTGCAATGCATCTTCTTTGATTGAGAGCAGAGAGCGTTTCAGAACACAGAGAAGTGGAATGGTGTAGCTAATTATGGTGACATCACCATTCACCATGTTGGTGGACTCCTCAAAGTTTTTGAGGATGGTACATATGTCTGACATCCATGTCCATTCCTGAGGTCTTATGTTTGGAGTCTGCACTGAATATCGACGGCCTTTTTGATGCTGGTAGTCAACAACTGCCCTCTTCTGCTCACAAATCCTTTCCAACATATGCAGTGTAGAGTTCCAATGCATGGGGACATCACACACCATTCGGTGAGCCAGAAGCTGTAAACACTACTGAAGCATGGCAAGGGCGGCAGAAGCTGTAGCTGATTTTCTAAAATGGGCACACAGGTGCGCACTTTCACATGCAGATCTGGTAGCTCCGCGTAGCTTTTGAGAAACCACTGAACAATGAGTCTAAGCACATGGGCCAGGCAAGGTACGTGTGTGAGATCGCCTCACCTCAGAACTGCCACCAGGTTCCAGCCATTGTCACACATGACCATGCCTGGCTGTAGGTTCAGCGATGTCAGCCACAGATCTGATTGCTCTTTCAGAGCTGTCCACAACTCTTCTGCATTGTGCGGTTTGTCACCTAAGCATATTAGCTTCAGGACATCCAGTTGCTTCTTGGCTGAGGCAGTGCTGCACTGCTTCCAGCTTGTGACTGATGTGTTGATGTCGGAGATGGAGGCTGAAGAGGAGGAGGAGGAAGTGCAGGAGCTGTAGACTTTGGGGCCAACCCTGATTGACATAGAGCCCGCAATCCTTGGCGTCAGGGGGATGTGTTCCATCCCAAGGACCGACTGGGTCACGGCTTCCACTATGTTAACCCAGTGTGCTGTCAGCGAGATGTACCGTCATAAATAGGGTTGAGCGAAACGGATCGTTCATTTTCATAAGTCGACGACTTTTGGCTAAGTCGGCGTCTCATGAAACCCGATCCGATCCCTGTGCGGGGTCGGCCATGCGGTACGCGACTTTCGCGCCAAAGTCGCGTTTCAATGACGCTAAAAGCGCCATTTCTCAGCCAATGAAGGTGGACGCAGAGTGTGGGCAGCGTGATGACATAGATCTCAGTCCCCACCATCTTAGAGAAGGGCATTGCAGTAATTGGCTTGCTTTCTGCCGCATCACAGGGGCTATAAAGGGGCGTTCCCGCCGACCGCCATCTTACTGCTGCTGATCTGAGCGTAGGGAGAGGCTGCTGCCGCTTCTTCAGAAGCAGGGATAGTGATAGGCAGGGTACATAAAGCCACAAACCGCTTGTGCTGTAGCGATTTCCACTGTCCAACACCACCTTTTGTTTGCAGGGACAGTGGAAGCTACATTTTTTTTTCCTCAGCGCTGTCACTCATTGGGCTGCCCTAGAAGGCTCCCTGACCCTGATAGCTGCGTTGCTGTGTGTGTACGCCGCTGTGCAAACCAACTGCTTTTTTCAAAGCACGAATCCTGTTTTTCCTTCCTTTCTGCACAGCTATCTTGTGTGTTTGTCCACACTTTTGTGTGCAGCAGTCCTTTTCATAGCTGCCTGCCATACTTTTCTGAAATAACTGCAGGGAGATAAATATTGGCAACTCTGCCTCCGTGCCAGTCCTGTGTGTGGCATCTGTCTCTCATTGTGTGCCACCGAAAACCAGTGTGTGATACTTGGCCATTTTTTTTGGGGGGGGTACATTCTCCCTTTTAAAAAAAAATAATAATTAGTGGGAGGTAAATATTGGCAACTCTGCCTCTGTGCCAGTCCTGTGTGTGGCATCTGTCTCTCATTGTGTGCCACCGAAAACCAGTGTGTGATACTTGGCCATTTTTTTGGGGGGGGAGTTACATTCTCCCTTTTCAAAAAAAAATAATAAGTGGGAGATAAATATTGGCAAGTCTGCCTCTGTGCCAGTCCTGTGTGTGGCATCTGTCTCTCATTGTGTGCCACCGAAAACCAGTGTGTGATACTTGGCCATTTTTTTTGGGGGGGGTACATTCTCCCTTTTAAAAAAAAATAATAATTAGTGGGAGATAAATATTGGCAACTCTGCCTCTGTGCCAGTCCTGTGTGTGGCATCTGTCTCTCATTGTGTGCCACCGAAAACCACTGTGTAATACTGGGCCATTTTTTTGGGGGGGTACATTCTCCCTTTTTAAAAAAAAATAATTAGTGGGAGATAAACATTGGCAACTCTGCCTCTGTGCCAGTCCTGTGTGTGGCATCTGTCTCTCATTGTGTGCCACCGAAAACCAGTGTGTGATACTTGGCCATTTTTTTTTGGGGGGGGGTACATTCTCCCTTTTAAAAAAAAATAATAATTAGTGGGAGATAAATATTGGCAACTCTGCCTCTGTGCCAGTCCTGTGTGTGGCATCTGTCTCTCATTGTGTGCCACCGAAAACCAGTGTGTGATACTTGGCCATTTTTTTTTGGGGGGGGTACATTCTCCCTTTTCAAAAAAAAAAATAAGTGGGAGATAAATATTGGCAAGTCTGCCTCTGTGCCAGTCCTGTGTGTGGCATCTGTCTCTCATTGTGTGCCACCGAAAACCAGTGTGTGATACTTGGCCATTTTTTTTTGGGGGGGGTACATTCTCCCTTTTAAAAAAAAAAAATAATTAGTGGGAGATTAAGATTGGCATTTCTGCTTGAGTGCTGGTCCTGTGTGTGCCATCTGTCTAAAATTATTGGGGCACAGAAAATCTAGTGTGTAACATTGGGCCTGATTTTCCTTTCAGTGTCAGGCACCTATAAAGGTATATATAATTTCTACAGAAGTTTGAGTTCACCTTATAAGTTGTTTTACAGTAACAAATACCGTTACTTTGGTTACGTTTTGCAAACAATGAGGAAGTCTAGTGGAAGAGGTCGTGGCCGTGGGCGGTCATTGTCAGCTGGTAATGATGGTAGTGGTGGTGGAGCATCAGGTGGTCGTGGTAAAAGCAGTACAGCACCCAAGTCTCGAGTTGTTGAGCCAGGTTCGTTGTCTGGCTACACAAGGCCTCGAACGCTCTCTTTTCTGGGAGTAGGAAAACCACTTTTGAAGCCGGAGCAGGAGAAACAAGTATTGGCTTTCATTGCTGACTCTGCCTCTAGCTCTTTCGCCTCCTCCTCGGAAAGTGCCAAATGTCAGAGCAGTGCATCGTCAGTGGATGCTCCCGGTCAGGAACAAGTCGCTTCCTTGTGTCCTTCACCCAGAACAACAGTGAAGGATGCGTCAGTCGACACAACAGGTTACTCCATGGAGCTCTTTACACATACCGTTCCTGGGTTAGACAGTGAAACAGTTAACAGGTCATGCCCATTAGAAGTTGAATCGGACATGGAGTGCACAGATGCACAGCCACAGCCAGATTACTATGCTATTCCTTTTACTCAGACCAGAACATTGCCCTCGCAGTGTACTGAGCCAGAATCAAACCCAGCGGAGACTATGGTGCCCCGTCACAAACGCTATACCACCGGCTTACACGGTGACACAGACGAAGTTGCACACGACATAGAAGAGGAGGTCATAGATGACCCAGTTGTTGACCCCGATTGGCAGCCATTGGGGGAACAGGGTGCAGGCAGCAGTAGTTCTGAAGCGGAGGAGGAGGAGCCGCAGCAGGCATCAACATCACAACAGGTTCCATCTACCGGGCCCGTATCTGGCCACAAACGCGTGGCAAAACCAAAACCAGTAGGAGGACAGCGTGGCCATCCGGTTAAAGAAGCTCAGTCTGCAATGCCTGAAAAGGTATCCGATAGTAGAAAGGGTGCAGTCTGGCATTTTTTTTAACAACATCCAAATGATCAGCGCAAAGTCATCTGTCAAAAATGTTCAACTACCTTAAGCAGAGGTCAGAATCTTAAAAGTCTAAATACAAGTTGCATGCATAGACATTTATCCACCATGCATTTGCAAGCCTGGACTAACTACCAAACGTCCCTAAAGGTTGCAGCACCCTCGGCCAATGAAGCTAGTCAGCAACGCTACATCCCTTCCCTCACTGTAAACCCACCATTTCCCGCACCACCTGCAGTATCTGTGCAGCTTTCGTCGCCAGGCCAAAGCAGTCAGGGAATCACCAGGTTTGCAGTAGGAAACACTGCATGTTGGGCACCGGCAAGAATACCATCTCCAACCCTCTCTCACTCACCCATGTCCACCGGCACCACCGCTAGTTCCACGATCTCCAGGTCTCCAGTCCAGCTCACCCTACATGAGACTCTTGTTAGGAAAAGGAAGTACTCATCCTCGCATCCGCGTACACAGGGTTTGAATGCCCACATTGCTAGACTAATCTCATTAGAGATGATGCCCTACCGGTTAGTTGAAAGCGAAGCTTTCAAAGCGCTGATGGACTACGCTGTACCACTCTACGAGCTACCCAGTCGGCACTTCTTTTCTAGAAAAGCCATCCCAGCCCTCCAACAGCATGTTAAAGACCGCATCGTCCATGCACTCAGGCAGTCTGTGACTACAAAGGTGCACCTGACAACAGATGCATGGACCAGTAGGCATGGCCAGGGACGTTACGTGTCCATCACGGCACACTGGGTGAATGTGGTGGATGCAGGGTCCACAGGGGACAGCAATATTGGGACAGTTCTGCCTAGCCCACGGTCAAGGAAAGAGTTGGCTGTAGGCGTTTGCCCCCCCTCCTCCTCCTCATGCAGAAGCGAGAGCTCGTCCACAGACCGCAGTCGCACATCCACTCCATCCGCAGCTGCCACTGTTGCACACCAGGTGTGCCATTATGGGACCGCTAGTGGCAAGCGTCAGCAGGCTGTATTGGCAATGAAGTGTTTGGGCGACAACAGACACACCGCGGAAGTTCTGTCCGAGTTCTTGCAGAATGAAACTCAGTCATGGCTGGGCACTGTACATCTTGAGGCAGGCAAGGTAGTGAGTGATAACGGAAGGAATTTCATGGCTGCCATAACCCTTTCCCAAATGAAACACATTCCTTGCCTGGCTCACACCTTAAACCTGGTGGTGCAGTGCTTCCTGAAAAGTTACCCGGGGTTACCCGACCTGCTCCTCAAAGTGCGCAGACTTTGCTTGCATATCCGCCGTTCACCCGTACACTCCAGCCGTATGCAGAACTATCAGCGGTCTTTGAACCTTCCCCAGCATCGCCTAATCATCGACGTTGCAACAAGGTGGAACTCCACACTGCACATGCTTCAGAGACTGTGCGAACAGAGGCGTGCTGTTATGTTTTTGTGGGAGGATACACATACACGGGCAGGCAGTTGGATGGCAGACATGGAGTTGTCAGGTGTGCAGTGGTCGAAGCTACAAGACCTGTGTCAAGTCCTTCAGTGTTTTGAGGAATGCACAAGGCTGGTTAGTGCAGACAACGCCATAATAAGCATGAGCATCCCCCTAATGCGTCTGCTGATGCAAAGTTTGACGCACATAAAGGAGCAGGCGTCTGCAGCCGAGGAAGAGGAAAGCCTTGATGACAGTCAGCCATTGTCTGGTCAGGGCCGTGTAGAGGACGCGGTAGCGGGCGAAGAGGAGGAGGAGGACGAGGAGGATGATGGGGATGAGTACTTTTTGAATGAGGAAGCTTCTCCTGGGCCAACAGAAATTAGTGGAGTTGCAAGGCCGGGTTCTGTTTTTTTAAGGGAAACAAGTGACGTAGATTTGCCTGTAACTGCCCCTCCAACCAGCACAACCGCAGATTTGACAACTGGAACTTTGGCCCACATGGCGGATTATGCCTTACGTATCCTCAAAAGGGACACACGCATTATTAAAATGATGAGCGATGATGATTACTGGTTGGCCTGCATCCTTGACCCTCGCTATAAAGGCAAATTGCAAAATATTATGCCACATGAGAACCTCAAACCAATCTTAGCAACCAAACAAGCTACTCTTGTAGACTGTTTGATTCAGGCTTTCCCAGCACACAGCGCCGGTGACGGTTCTCACACAAGCTGCAGGGGGCTACATGGCAGAAGTGTTAGAGGTGCACAGATCAGAAGTGGCGTTGGACAGAGGGGTTTTCTGACCAGGTTGTGGAGTGATTTTGCAATGACCGCAGACAGGATAGGTACTGCCGCATCTATTCAAAGTGACAGGAGACAACATTTGTCCAGTATGGTTACTAACTATTTTTCATCCCTTATCGATGTTCTCCCTCAACCGTCATTCCCATTTGATTACTGGGCATCAAAATTAGACACCTGGCCTGAATTGGCAGAATATGCGTTGCAGGAGCTTGCTTGCCCAGCAGCTAGTGTGCTATCAGAAAGAGTATTCAGTGCTGCTGGTTCAATATTAACCGAAAAAAGGACTCGTCTGGCTACCCAAAATGTGGATGATCTCACCTTCATTAAAATGAACCACTCCTGGATTTCAAATTATTTTGCCCCACCTTTCCCGGCTGACACCTAGCTTTCCTATAAAAAGGTCTTGCTTGTGGACTGGTTTTACTGAGTGTTCCAATTTCTTAATTTGCAGCAGCTGTTTGACCAGCATACGACATGTTTACACCTCCCCCAATGGGAAAACTCCCCCCACGGGGCCGTGGTCTCGCCACTTGGCGCAAGCACCCGTTACAGTGCTGTTTGTCAGAAGAGGTGGGTGTGCTCGCTTTTGGTCGACGGCACTGCCACTGGGTCCCTCATAGTACAATGTAGTGTTTCTGGCGGTGGTGGTGCGCACCCAACGTCAGACACACCGTTGTAACATGAGGGGCCCTGGGGCGGTACCGCAGGCCACAAGAGAGTTCCCCCCCCCCCCCCGCTCAAAATGTGCTCTACCACGTGCAAAATTATCTCGCACAGCTCCACCAATGTTTAGTCTATGCGCTGACATCATTCAATGCCTGGCACTGACAAACAATGCCAATTTGTTGACATCTATGATGCTAGTTAAAGTAGTCTGGGTCAGTGTCCTATATTGACACCAGTAAATACTAATTTACTGCCAAATTACTTTGTCCGAAACTCAGCAGATGAGCCCACCCCTGTACCTAAGTATGCCACACTTTTTTTTTTTTGGTTGTTTTGCGAGACATTAACATCTATTTATTTTTTGTGAGTACTAACTGTGTCAGACACTCCTTGCAATCCTTCTCCACTGACCACAATGCTGCCTGTGTATCCATGTAACCGATGTAAAACTGCCATGAGCCTATTGTTTGTTATTTTAGGCCTTTGTTAGCCTGTCTGCGGCCCTACTTTAAATACTCCTCCACTGACCACAATGCTGCCTGTGTATCCATGTAACCGTTGTAAAACTGCCATGAGCCTATGTTTCGTTATGTTAGGCCTTCGTTAGCCTGTCTGCGGTCCCTCCTTGCAATACTCCTCCTCCGCTGACCACAATGCTGCCTGTGTATCCATGTAACCATTGTAAAACTGCCATGAGCCTATTGTTTGTTATTTTAAGCCTTTGTTAGCCTGTCTGCGGTCCCTCCTTGCAATACTCCTCCTCCGCTGACCACAAAGCTGCCTGTGTATCCATGTAACCGATTTAAAACTGCCATGAGCCTATGTTTTGTTATGTTAGGCCTTCGTTAGCCTGTCTGCGGTCCCTACTTGCAATACTCCTCCACTGACCACACCAATGCTGCCCGTGTACCCCTGGAACCTATTTAAAAGTTCATAGAGCCTAGTTATATATTTTATTTACTATTAATAAGGCCATGATGGACTACGCTGTACCACGCTACAAGCTAACCAGTCGACACTTCTTTTGCGAGAAAAGCCATCACAACCCTCCACCAGCATGTAAAAGACGGCATTGTCCATGCACTCTGGCAATCTGTGAGTACAAAGGTGCACCCGACAACAGACGCATGGACCTGTAGGTATGGCCACGGAAGGTTACGTGTCCATTACGGCGCAATGGGTTAATGTGGTGGATGCATGGTCCACAGGGGACAGACTACTAAGTCTGTCTGCAGTCCATAATTCAAATTGTCCTCCATTGCCTAAATCGGAGCTTCAACCTTCAGGCTCTCAATAAGTGCTTTTGTAATTAAAAATTGGTGTTTAGGGCCTACTAACGGTGTCTGCCCCTCCATGGTGTTTGTCCTCAACTGAATAAAGCTGAGCTTCCACCTTCTGGCTCTAATTTTTTTTTTTTTTTTTTTTTTTTTAATTGCTGGTTGGGGCCTAATACCTCTGTTTGCTGCTCCCTGGTGTTTGTCCTCAACTGAATAAAGCTGAGCTTCCACCTTCTGGCTTTCGGCCTATAGTATCAGAAATTAAACTGCATTTGGCCTTCAACTTTGGTTACGGCCTACTAACGGTGTCTGCCCCTGCCTGGTGTTTGTCCTCAACTGAATAAAGCTGAGCTTCTACCTTCTGGCTCTTATTAAGTGCTGTTTTGTTAAAAATTGGTGTTTAGGGCCTACTAACGGTGTCTGCCCCTGCCTGGTGTTTGTCCGCAACTGAATAAAGCTGAGCTTCTACCTTCTGGCTCTTATTAAGTGCTGTTTTTTTTTTTAAATTGGTGTTTAGGGCCTACTAACGGTGTCTGCCCCTGCCTGGTATTTGTCCTCAACTGAATAAAGCTGAGCTTCTACCTTCTGGCTCTCATTAAGTGCTGTTTTTTTTAAAAATTGGTGTTTAGGGCCTACTAACGGTGTCTGCCCCTGCCTGGTGTTTGTCCTCAACTGAATAAAGCTGAGCTTCTACCTTCTGGCTCTTATTAAGTGCTGTTTTTTAAAAACTTGGTGGTTAGGGCCTACTAACGGTGTCTGCCCCTCCCTGGTGTTTGCCCTCAACTGAATAAAGCTGAGCTTCCACCTTCTGGCTTTCGGCCTATAGTATCAGATATTAAACTGCATTTGGCCTTCAACTTTGGTTACGGCCTACTAACGGTGTCTGCCCCTGCCTGGTGTTTGTCCTCAACTGAATAAAGCTGAGCTTCAACCTTCTGGCTCTCATTAAGTGCTGTTTTTTAAAAACTTGGTGGTTAGGGCCTACTAACGGTGTCTGCCCCTTCCTGGTGTTGTCCTCCACTGTATAAAGCTGAGCTTCAGTCTTTAGGCTTTTGGCCTAAAGTATCAGATATTAAACTGCATTTGGCCTATTAGTGTGTTTGGGCCCTTAAAACAGTGTCTGCTGCTCCTGGGTTTGCTACTCCACTGAACAAAGCAATGCCGCCTGTTTAGTCCTGTTACCAATTTTGAACTGCATTTAGCCTACTTTATTCTTTGGCCCTATATCTGTTTCCTCCTCATCCTGCCCATTCCCCAGCCACTGCTAGATGAGTCTGTTGGTACATTGACCTAGACCACTACATTCCCCTTGCACTCTACACAGCCAGAATCTGACCCTGCTGAAAGTAAGGTTCCCCTTCCCGCATGTTATACCACCTTACACAGGGACAAAGAGGAAGGTGCAGATGAAAGTGCAGGTTCCTTCATCAGGTGGGGGGGCATACTCGTTGGCGACGTCACTGGCACAGGGCCCCTCAGAGTACGCAAAAGTGTCGCTGCTGGTGGGAGGCGCCCCCGCCAATCAAACACACCGCTGTACTTTGAGGGGCCCTGTGCCAGTGCCAATGCGAACGAGTGGGCCCCCCCTGCTTGCTCAGGACCACAGCACTTGCAACGTTGAAATACTTACCTCTCCCTGCTCCACCGCCGTGACGTAGTCCACGTTTCCTGGGCCCACTAAAACCTTGAACCAGCCCTACCCCCCACAACTTTTGCCAAATGACCCCCAATTTCCAATGCCAAACTATTATTATAAAGTTAATTAAGATTGACAAGCTTCAGAAACAAGAATGGATGTTTTTGGCATTAAAATGGGCACTGTAGGTGTTTTCCTGGCCTCCACTCACTGCCGACTATGCTTCCCCATTGACTTGCATTGGGTTTCGTGTTTCGTTCGATCCCCGACTTTTAGCGATAATCGGCCGATTGCACTCGACTCGACTCTGGGCAAAGTCGGGTTTCACAAAACCCGACTCAATCTTAAAAAAATGAAAGTCGCTCAACCCTAGTCATAAATAGTAATTGGCACTCAACTCGTATTTATGGATGCAGGAAGATAAATTTATTGCAGTCCAGTTTATAAAGACGTTTCGTCAATTCATGACCTTCTTCAGTATACTGTGCAGCGCCCCAGAGTCCTGGTCGTTGCAGTACTGCAGCTCTGCCGCTAAAGGGGGGCTATGGTACGTCTGATGGCACTGAAGGAGTTCATCTGACCAGGTATCACATACACCAATATATTTCACAGTCGGGCCTCCAGGGGGAGCTAAGGGTACTATTCATTAGGCCACTCCTCACATACTGGTAAAACTGGGGGTCAGGCAGGAAGTTAGAAGAGAAAGCTGACTGGGTTGGAACCAGGCAACACCTTGTGGCAGAGGGTGTTGTGGGGGAAGATTCGGTAGGGTCTCTGTCAGGTTTGGGACCCTGACAGGGGCCTGGCTCCAAGGAAGAACGTCACGGGACCGTGCCTGCACAGTATAGCGGCGGTGCCCTAAGAAAGGATTAGAAGCGAGATAGATTGTGCTGGGTGAGAAATGAGATCAAAGCAACAAGGAGAATACCAGTAGGAGTCGTGCTGTAAGATCGAGGCAACATCCTACTGAGGCGCATCACCGGTGGCCGGAACGCCGAGGAAGTATTTATACACCTAGCTTCAAGCAATACTTCAAACCAACGGCAGGACAGTCAGTCATAGGCGGGCTGTCTCACACCAATCACCTAAGAAGACATAGGGGGCAACTTGTGGAGAGGGACGACTCTAGGGTCCCGGAAGAGCTCCGAGCCTACCCGTCATACGGGTGCGTCCCAACCATAACACCGGGAGGGACGGAGGATTAGCAGAACATCATCTAATCGAGTTGTGAGGGAACATCAGAAACAGACACAACAGTTGTGGGGACTTTCCGTAAGCACAGCAGGGAAGGACCACAACACATAGCGCTAGCAGGAAGGCACAGATTTCCACCTGCAAAGAGAACTCTGGAGGTGCCATTGGACCGGCCGGACTTGCGCAGCCTGGTTATCCGGACTCTGGACTGAGGACCCGGAGATCTTCAGTAAAGAGGTAAAGAGACTGCAACCTGGTGTCCTCGTTATTTACTGCGACCGGCACTTCACAACTACACCACCATTCACCACCACCTTTCCCCGGACGTCCCCCTGACAGGCAGGGCCACGGACCGGGCCTAGCCACCGTGACAACCCCAGAACAGAGACTCAGAGGCCCGGTACCGGGTACCCCTCGGCCCTGCGGCGGGTGGGGCGCTCCAATTTTGGCGTCACGAACAGGATCTACTTAAGCCTGAAGAATCAGGTCATGTGTGCCTTGGAACTGTGATTTACTGTGCTTGGACTGTGCTTTATTACAAGGACTGTGTGTTGCCACTTGCCGCCAGAAGTTCCCGCCAAAACCGCCGCCATTGCAGCGCCACGGGGAGCGCAGAGAAAGAAGGAGGGCGTGCCATGGGAGGAGACTACCGAAGCGGCGCCAAAAGCAGCGACCGCCCTCTCCGACTCCTGCTGCGAGATGACGACCTGCCCAGCAGTGGAGGAGAACTGCCCCCTGACTTGCAACCGCGGGAACGAGGTGAAGAAGGAGCTCGACCACGGAGGAATGGCGGAGCCCGGTGCATGCATTGCCATCGGATGTTGGACAACGATGATGACCAGCAAGTGCCCGAGGGACGACGAGGTGATCCCGGCGTGCCCTCTCCCACCGGAGGCGGACCCGCGTCCGCCACAGCGGGAGAATCTGAACTCCTTGGAACCGCCAGCGGAGGAGCTGAGCTTACCTATCCCGACCTCGGAGCCGGCAGAGGAGGAGCCATGGGGAGCGGAGCCGGATCCGGAGGCCACAGAGGGAGAGCCGCGGTTCGGGTTGCAGCCGACTCCAGCGTTCTCGTCAACGGACCAGATCGACATCGGTGGAATCACATCAGGCGCAGGTATGGAAGGCGCCCCTGCTCCCTCACCCGATCCCGCTCCCGCGACCAATTCTCACCCCAATAGTAACCGCTTCTTCACGGTTGAGCGGGTAGTCCTCACCCCCGCCCTAATGGGGAAGCTGGTACCGCCACTGCCGACCAAGATGGGAGAACTCATAGATGTGGGCCCAGATGGGGTGATCCTCCGGTGGGACACCCCCGGGGTTGAGCCGGATGGGGCTCTGGGGGACGGTCTCACCCTTGCGGTATTTACATGGGAACAGTATAAGCAGTGTTCGATCCAACACTGGAAAAATCGGGACGAGGCCGAACAACAAGATACACAATGTAGGAAGTCTGCATATAGCAGGAAGGACGTGGTAAAGCGGGGGACTGTGCTGGCCTACCACCCGAAGCGGGGATGGGGCTCCATACAGGAACCGGGACTACCAAGTGATGTCTTTGTTACTGGTTACAATGTGAAAACTCCCTGTTGCAGCCGGAATGGGGATCCATTGCAAAGAGGGGATCAGGTGACTTACACCCGTCATCGGAATGCGCAAGGATGGTGCACTCGGAATGTCCGACGATGTGAGCCTGAGGGAGTGCCACCTGTTGCCCCGATCATGATTGACCCAGATTTGCCAGATCTTGTTACTATCACCACCGTACGCCTTGTGGCGGCTGCTGAACTTGCAAGCAGGGTTAGCCTTCAGATCCAGACGCCGGGTGATTTGATTGCACCTGAGGGACCCACTACCGGTACTAACATTGCATCGGCCGGGGATCAGAGGCCATCCCCTGCACCACAAGAGTAAGATGTCTTAAAACTCTGCATAACATGTAAATAGTTCTTTAAACTGTTTTCTGCTACGTTGCTGCTCAACCCGTCCAGGGTTAACTCTTAAAGGGATCCCTTTGTTGACCCGGGATCCCTATTGCTTTTTGGTTGTTTATCTACTTTTTGTTTCCTGTTGAAAAGAACTGCTGGAATCATGAACAGTGCATGATACAAACTGCTTGTAAATAGTTGCACCTTCTTAAGGGTGCTCCTTACTGGTTTTACATACAAGAAGGACTCTTTGCGAAGATACGGTTCTTGGAACCCGCACCGGAGTCCTTGCTGTGTATGGACTGGTAGCTGAAGAAGCTGCGCTACCTCATAAAGACTTGGTCCCCTCTTAAAGGGGATGTTCACTTGTGTACTTATGAGAAGTACTGCCTTAAAACAGTAAAGTGATGATGTTTTGGAAGAAAGTAATAATGTTGATATGTAAACGTTAAATGTAACCAACTAGTTAATTGTAAAAAAATGTTTGATAATGTTGAGGACAGAAGGTAAACCCGGACGGGGTTAGTTGGTGGGTCCTCCTAAGAGCCATATAGAGATGGCCCATTGGTTCTAAACAGAAGGAAAAATGATATGTTCTATACTGTGTATAGTGGTGGAAGGGCAGTAGGCTCGGGCTGAACGGGGCGGTCCTGCATAGAAAGGAGAGGCAGTAGGTCTGGAGCCGTTAGGACAGGCGGTCCTGCAGACTTAGAGAAGGAGAATGAAGTTAATTGCCTTATAATGTGATTATAAGAAGGTCTTTAGTGGATTCAGAGTGTACGTCCTTAAAGGCAATGTTAAATTATTGTTCAAAGCATTTGCACTAAGTAGAATACCCGGTTGGGTATTGGAAAGTTATTTATAGCCTGTTGCTATAATATTTAACCATGTTTTGTAACGTTCAAGTGTCCTCACCTCCCATAAAGGGAAGCTCTGTTTAAGTATGCTGTTATGACCCCAATGGCAGAGGGTCTCAGAAATAAATACCAAGTCTGCAAACACAAAAAACCAGCTCATAGGGCAGTGGTAACTGAGCTGACCATATATCTAATCCTAGCACCACAAATAGCAGCAGCCGGGGAACGTGCCTACGTTGGTTCTAGACGTCTCGCGCCAGCCGGAGAACTAACTAACCCTAGAAGGGAAAAGATAGACCTTTCTTGCCTCCAGAGAAAAGACCCCAAAAGTTGGATACAAGCCCCCAACAAATAATAACGGTGAGGTAAGGAGAAAAGACAAACGTAAGAATGAACTAGATATTTAGCAAAGAGAGGCCCACTGACTAATAGCAGAATATAGTAAGATGACTTATATGGTCAGCAAAAACCCTATCAAAATTTCCACGCTGGATATTCAAGAACCCCCAAACCGTCTAACGGCCCGGAGGGAGAACACCAGCCCCCTAGAGCTTCCAGCAAAATCAGGAATCACAGTTAGTACAAGCTGGACAAAAAAATAAGAGCAAGCAAATAACCAAAAAACAAGGAAGCAGGACTTAGCTTAATTTTGCAAGATCCAAGACCAGCAGACAGGAGCAAACAGAAAGGAACTGATTACAACGATGCCAGGCACTGGACTGAGAAACCAGGAAATTTATATAGCAACACCCCTGGGCTAACGACCCAGGTGGGTGCCAAACTGAGGAAAGACAATCCCAGAGTCATATCACTAGTGACCACAAGAGGGAGCCAAAAAAGTCTAATTCACAACAGTACCCCCCCCTTTAAGGAGGGGTCACCGAACCCTCACCAAGACCACCAGGGCGATCAGGATGAGCAGCGTGAAAGGCACGAACTAAATCGGCCGCATGCACATCAGAGGCAACCACCCAGGAATTATCCTCCTGACCATAGCCCTTCCACTTGACCAGATACTGAAGCCTCCGCCTGGAGAGACGAGAATCCAAGATCTTCTCCACCACGTACTCCAACTCGCCCTCAACCAACACCGGAGCAGGAGGCTCAACAGAAGGAACCACAGGTACAACGTACCGCCGCAACAAAGACCTATGGAACACGTTGTGAATGGCAAACGACACCGGAAGATCCAAGCGAAAGGACACAGGATTAAGGATTTCCAATATCTTGTAAGGACCGATGAAGCGAGGCTTAAATTTAGGAGAGGAGACCTTCATAGGAACAAATCGAGAAGACAGCCATACCAAATCCCCAACACAAAGTCGGGGACCCACACCGCGGCGGCGGTTGGCAAAACGCTGAGCCTTCTCCTGTGACAACTTCAAGTTGTCCACCACATGATTCCAGATCCGCTGCAACCTATCCACCACGGAATCTACCCCAGGACAGTCAGAAGGCTCCACATGTCCCGAGGAAAAATGAGGATGGAAACCAGAGTTGCAAAAAAAATGGCGAAACCAAAGTAGCAGAACTAGCCCGATTATTAAGGGCAAACTCAGCCAACGGCAAGAAGGTCACCCAATCATCCTGATCTGCAGAAACAAAACACCTCAAATAAGCCTCCAGAGTCTGATTAGTTCGCTCCGTTTGTCCATTAGTCTGAGGATGAAAGGCAGACGAAAACGACAAATCAATGCCCATCTTAGCACAAAAGGATCGCCAGAACCTGGAAACAAACTGGGATCCTCTGTCAGACACAATATTCTCAGGAATACCGTGTAAACGAACCACATTCTGAAAGAACAAAGGAACCAGATCGGAATAGGAAGGCAGCTTAGGCAAAGATACCAAATGGACCATCTTGGAAAAGCGATCACATACCACCCAGATGACAGACATGCCCTGAGACACCGGAAAATCTGAAATGAAATCCATGGAAATGTGTGTCCAAGGCCTCTTCGGGACAGGCAAGGGCAAGAGCAACCCGCTGGCACGAGAACAGCAAGGCTTAGCTCGAGCACAAGTCCCACAGGACTGCACAAATGACCACACATCCCGTGACAAGGAAGGCCACCAAAAGGACCTAGCCACCAGATCTCTGGTGCCAAAAATTCCCGGATGCCCTGCCAACACCAAGGAATGAACCTCGGAAATGACTCTGCTGGTCCACTTATCAGGAACAAACAGTCTGTCAGGTGGACAAGAGTCAGGTCTACCAGCCTGAAATCTCTGCAACACACGTCGCAAATCCGGAGAAATGGCTGACAGGATAACTCCCTCTTTGAGAATACCAACTGGTTCTGCGACTCCAGGAGAGTCAGGCACAAAGCTCCTTGAAAGAGCATCAGCCTTCACATTCTTTGAACCTGGTAAATACGAGACCACAAAGTCAAAACAGGAGAAAAACAATGACCAGCGGGCCTGTCTAGGATTCAGGCGTTTAGCAGACTCGAGATACATCAGATTTTTGTGATCAGTCAAGACCACCACACGATGCTTAGCACCCTCGAGCCAATGACGCCACTCCTCAAATGCCCACTTCATGGCTAACAACTCCCGATTGCCAACATCATAATTCCGCTCAGCAGGCGAAAACTTCCTAGAGAAAAAAGCACATGGTCTCATTACAGAGCAACCAGGGCCTCTCTGCGACAAAACGGCCCCTGCCCCAATCTCAGAAGCATCCACTTCAACCTGAAAGGGAAGTGAGACATCAGGCTGGCACAAAACAGGCGCCGAAGTAAACCGGCGCTTCAACTCTTGAAAGGCTTCCACGGCTGCAGGAGCCCAGTTAGCAACATCAGAACCTTTCTTGGTCATATCCGTCAAAGGTTTAACAACGCTAGAAAAATTAGCGATAAAACGACGGTAGAAGTTAGCAAAACCCAAGAACTTCTGAAGACTCTTAACTGACGTGGGTTGAGTCCAATCATGAATAGCTCGGACCTTGACTGGGTCCATCTCCACCGCAGAAGGGGAAAAAATAAAACCCAAAAAGGGAACCTTCTGTACTCCAAAGAGACACTTTGAGCCCTTAACAAACAAAGCATTCTCACGCAAAACCTGAAACACCATCCTGACCTGCTCTACATGCGAGTCCCAATCATCAGAAAAAAACAGAATATCATCCAGATAAACAATCATAAATTTATCCAGATACTTCCGGAAAATATCATGCATAAAGGACTGAAACACTGAAGGAGCATTAGAGAGCCCGAAAGGCATCACCAAGTACTCAAAATGACCTTCGGGCGTATTAAATGCAGTTTTCCATTCATCTCCTTGCTTAATGCGCAGAAGGTTGTACGCACCACGAAGATCTATCTTGGTGAACCACTTGGCACCTTTAATCCGGGCAAACAAGTCCGACAACAGAGGCAAAGGATACTGAAATTTAACAGTGATTTTATTCAGAAGCCGATAGTCAATACAAGGTCTCAAAGATCCGTCCTTCTTGGCCACAAAATCCCGCACCAAGAGGGGAAGAGGATGGACGGATATGCCCCTTCTCCAGAGATTCCTTGATATACGAACGCATTGCGGTATGCTCAGGTACAGACAGATTAAATAATCTTCCCTTAGGAAATTTACTACCTGGAATCAAATCTATAGCGCAGTCACAGTCCCTATGAGGAGGAAGAGCACTGGACCTGGACTCGCTGAATACATCCTGGTAATCAAACAAATACTCAGGAACTTCCGAAGGAGTAGAGGAAGCAATAGACACCGGCGGGGAATCACCATGAATTCCCTGACAGCCCCAACTTGACACAGACATTGCCTTCCAATCCAAGACTGGATTATGGGTCTGTAACCATGGCAGACCCAAAACGACCAAATCATGCATTTTATGCAGAACAAGAAAACGAATCACCTCCCGATGTTCAGGAGTCATGCACATGGTTACCTGTGTCCAAAACTGCGGTTTATTTTCCGCCAATGGCGTAGCATCAATACCTCTAAGAGGGATAGGATTTACCAACGGCTCAAGAACAAAACCACAGCGCTTGGCAAACGACAGATCCATAAGACTCAGGGCAGCACCTGAATCCACAAACGCCATAACAGGGTAGGAGGACAATGAGCAAATTAAAGTCACAGACAAAATAAATTTAGGTTGCAAATTACCAATGGCGTCAGGACTAACAACCCTAGTTAGGCGTTTAGAGCATGCTGATATAACATGTGTAGAATCACCACAGTAAAAACACAACCCATTCTGACGTCTATGATTTTTCCGTTCATTTCTAGTCTGAATTCTACCACATTGCATTAAATCAGGTGTTTGTTCAGACAACACCACCAGAGGATTCGCGTCTTTGCGCTCCCGCAAACGCCGGTCAATTTAAATAGCCAGCGCCATGGAATCATTCAGACCTGTAGGAATGGAGAAACCCACCATCACATTCTTAATGGCTTCAGAAAGGCCATTTCTGAAATTTGCGGCCAGAGCACACTCATTCCACTGAGTAAGCACGGACCATTTCCGAAATTTTTGTCAATACACTTCAGCTTCATCCTGACCCTGAGAAATATCCAGCAAGGCTTTTTCTGCCTGAATTTCAAGATTGGGTTCCTCGTAAAGCAATCCGAGCGCCAGAAAAAACATCAATATTTGCCAATGCCGGATCTCCTGGCGCTAGCGAGAAGGCCCAATCCTGAGGGTCGCCCAGTAAGAAAGAGATAACAATTTTTACTTGCTGAGCTGAGTCTCCAGATGAACGGGGTCTCAGAGATAGAAACAATTTACAATTATTCCTGAAATTCCTAAACTTAAATCAGTCTCCAGAGAACAGTTCAGGAATAGGTATTTTAGGTTCAGACATTGGACTACTGGTAACAAAATCTTGTATGCCCTGCACACGAGCAGCAAGCTGATCTACACTTGTAATCAAGGTCTGGACATTCATGTCTGCAGCAAGCTCAAGCCACTCAGAGGTAAAGGGGAGGAAAAAAGAGAGGAAAGAAAAAAAAAACTCAGACTTTCCTTTCTTGTAATCCCACTTCTGCAATGCATTAAACATTCAACCTTGGCCTGGCATACTGTTGTGACCCCAATGGCAGAGGGTCTCAGAAATAAATACCAAGTCTGCAAACACAAAAAACCAGCTCATAGGGCAGTGGTAACTGAGCTGACCATATATCTAATCCTAGCACCACAAATAGCAGCAGCCGGGGAACGTGCCTACGTTGGTTCTAGACGTCTTGCGCCAGCCGGAGAACTAACTAACCCTAGAAGGGAAAAGATAGACCTTTCTTGCCTCCAGAGAAGAGACCTCAAAAGTTGGATACAAGCCCCCAACAAATAATAACGGTGAGGTAAGGAGAAAAGACAAACGTAAGAATGAACTAGATATTTAGCAAAGAGAGGCCCACTGACTAATAGCAGAATATAGTAAGATGACTTATATGGTCAGCAAAAACCCTATCAAAATTTCCACGCTGGATATTCAAGAACCCCCAAACCGTCTAACGGCCCGGAGGGAGAACACCAGCCCCCTAGAGCTTCCAGCAAAATCAGGAATCACAGTTAGTACAAGCTGGACAAAAAAATAAGAGCAAGCAAATAACCAAAAAACAAGGAAGCAGGACTTAGCTTAATTTTGCAAGATCCAAGACCAGCAGACAGGAGCAAACAGAAAGGAACTGATTACAACGATGCCAGGCACTGGACTGAGAAACCAGGAAGTTTATATAGCAACACCCCTGGGCTAACGACCCAGGAGGGTGCCAAACTGAGGAAAGACAATCCCAGAGTCATATCACTAGTGACCACAAGAGGGAGCCAAAAAAGTCTAATTCACAACAGTATGCTTATTGTTATTACACTCAACAAAATTGTATGTCTTTTTGCTAACCTGTATTGTTGTTTTCTTCCCAGTCCCGGAGTACTGGATTTAACCGGGGGGGAGTGCAGCGCCCCAGAGTCCTGGTCGTTGCAGTACTGCAGCTCTGCCGCTAAAGGGGGGCTATGGTACGTCTGATGGCACTGAAGGAGTTCATCTGACCAGGTATCACATACACCAATATATTTCACAGTCGGGCCTCCAGGGGGAGCTAAGGGTACTATTCATTAGGCCACTCCTCACATACTGGTAAAACTGGGGAACAGGCAGGAAGTTAGAAGAGAAAGCTGACTGGGTTGGAACCAGGCAACACCTTGTGGCAGAGGGTGTTGTGGGGGAAGATTCGGTAGGGTCTCTGTCAGGTTTGGGACCCTGACAGGGGCCTGGCTCCAAGGAAGAATGTCACGGGACCGTGCCTGCACAGTATAGCGGCGGTGCCCTAAGAAAGGATTAGAAGCGAGATAGATTGTGCTGGGTGAGAAACGAGATCAAAGCAACAAGGAGAATAACAGTAGGAGTCGTGCTGTAAGATCGAGGCAACATCCTACTGAGGCGCATCACCGGTGGCCAGAACGCCGAGAAAGTATTTATACACCTAGCTTCAAGCAATACTTCAAACCAACGGCAGGACAGTCAGTCATAGGCGGGCTGTCTCACACCAATCACCTAAGAAGACATAGGGGGCAACTTGTGGAGAGGGGCGACTCTAGGGTCCCGGAAGAGCTCCGAGCCTACCCGTCATACGGGTGCGTCCCAACCATAACACCGGGAGGGACGGAGGATTAGCAGAACATCATCTAATCGAGTTGTGAGGGAACATCAGAAACAGACACAACAGTTGTGGGGACTTTCCGTAAGCACAGCAGGGAAGGACCACAACACATAGCGCTAGCAGGAAGGCACAGATTTCCACCTGCAAAGAGAACTCTGGAGGTGCCATTGGACCGGCCGGACTTGCGCAGCCTGGTTATCCGGACTCTGGACTGAGGACCCGGAGATCTTCAGTAAAGAGGTAAAGAGACTGCAACCTGGTGTCCTCGTTATTTACTGCGACCGGCACTTCACAACTACACCACCATTCACCACCACCTTTCCCCGGACGTCCCCCTGACAGGCATGGCCATGGACTGGGCCTAGCCACCGTGACAACCCCCAGAACAGAGACTCAGAGGCCCGGTACTGGGTACCCCTCGGCCCTGCGGCGGGTGGGGCGCTCCAATTTCACAACATGATATAAACACAACATGATATAAACAAGTAGACTAAAGTAAACATGATCACACTGTAGATCACACAACAATATAGCTCATAATGTGATTTGTGAGAAGGTAAGGGTAAAGGAGAGGGAATCACACATACCGACTGCTTCATATTGTCTTGTGGTAGGCAAATAAGCCTATGAGAAAAGATAAGGTATAAACTTACATAATTGGCATAATAAAAGTGATATGTATATTTGTAGGTGTAATCTATCTAAACTTACTCGTAATATACTCTTATGTAGCCACTGTGGTGTAATCCAGCCCCTTGTACATACAAAGTACCTATGTAGTAAACGCATATTAGAAGAGGGTAAATTGGATCGTAAGGGGTAAAAAGGACCCATAAAAAATGCTTATGTCTCTAAATAACTAACCTGCGTCACTATGAATAGAAGTGTGCGTATAATGATCCGGACTAACCGGGTCCAGTGGTTTGTAAAGAAATATTATCATATAGTGACCACTATGAATCTTAAGGGTACGCAGGTGTAAGGCTAAATATCATGGCTTACCGGTGGTGGATAGTGGTGTTGAGGCTGCACATCTATCGTGGTGTCTGCCGCTGGTTAGATGGAGGCATTCCTCTCCATGTGCCTAATTATAGGCATGGGGCAGGACTAGTCGCCACGCCGAGACCGGAAGTACGCAACAGGAAGTGTGCGCTCCACCGGTGAAGGTGTTTGCGTTCCACCGCTATGGAAATAGTAGGATCCCGTTAACTCATTCCCTGTATATGTAACTAAGTCGGAATAGTAGCGGTACTGTATTCTGTGTAGCGGACTATGATGCGGATTGCAGAATATCAGACGTGGATTCAGTCGGGCAGTGAGATGGGAGGAATTTAGGAGAGCACAAGGGGGAAGGAGATCAAGGGCGGTGACTTGCAGTGGTGATCAATAAAGACGGCTCTGTAAAAAGAGATCAATATGTAAATACGCTATCTGGAATCACAGATTATAAGCACAATAAGTGAATATACTTGCAAAAATGTAAATATATGATGTATGGCATTATCAACATAGAGTATAGGCATATAATAGAATGAGATGTACCGTCCCTGCCCACTAGCACTTGTCCACGTGGCCGTGGTTAGGTGGACTTTCCCAGTAACAGCATTGTTGAGGGCACGGTTAATGTTTTGGGACATGTGCTTGTGTAATGCGGGGATGGAACACCGGGAGAAATAGTGGCGGCTGGGGACCGAGTAACTTGGGATGGCCGCCATCAGGTTGCGGAAAGCTTCCGTCTCCATGAGCCTAAAAAGCAACATTTCGAGCAGAAGCAGATGAGAAATCTGTGAATTTAGTAGGGTGGCCTGTGGGGCGTTGGCAGCGTATTTCCGCTTGTATTCCAAGGACTGGGGTATGGACAACTGAACGCTGTGGTGGGACAAGGACGTGCTTGATGATGGTGCTAGATGAGTGTGTGCAACGCCAGGTGAAGGGCAGGAGGCATCTTCGCAGGCACCATGGACAGGGGATTGGATTCCACGCACAACAGCGTAAGAAGCAGTGGTGTCACCCGTAGATAGTGTCCCTGGACTCTGGGGTTTGTACCACAAAGTCGGGTGCTTTGCTGCCATGTGTCTGATCGTGCTGGGGGTGGTCAGGCTGGTAGTTTTGCTACTCCTGCTGATGCGGGCATGGCAGGTGGTGCAAATGGCCTGTTGGGGTTATCAGCATAGGTGGTGTTGGTGTTATGGGGAACGGTTGCCCCTCTTCTGTCTGCGGCTACCACACTGCTTCTTCCTGCCTGTTGGGGTGCTATGCCTCCTTCACCATGTGTGCTTCTGTTCTCGCTCTGCATGTCCTCCTGCCTGCTTAGGTCAGTTATTATATCATCCACCACCTCCTCTTCTACTTCTGCACCCTGCTCAAATATTTGGGCATCACTACATGTAATCTCCGCTTGCCCACATCCTCGGCCTCGCCCTCTGCATGCACCATCACCATCATGTCCCTGTCCCTTGGCACGCACTTTGCCCATTTTAAATGGACTAAAATCATAGAATCATAGAATGGTAGAGTTGGAAGGGACCTCCTGGGTCATCTGGTCCAACCCCCTGCTCAAAGCAGGAGTCACTAAATCATCTCAGACAGATGTCTGTCCAGCCTCTGTTTGAAGACTTCCATGGAAGGAGAACTCACCACCTCTCGTGGCCGCCTGTTCCACTCATTGATCTCCCTAACTGTCAAAAAGTTTTTTCTAATATCTAATCTGTGTATCCTCCCATTCAGTTTCATCCCATTGCTTCTAGTCTTTCCTTGTGCAAATGACGATTAATATGGTCCTTCTACAATGTGACAGCCCTGGAGATATTTGTAGACAGCAAATTCCCAAATCCAGTAAACGTTCCTCATAGGACATGGTTTGCAGACCAGTCATCATTCTGGTCGCTCTTCTCTGAACTTGCTCCATTTCATTGATGTCTTTTTTAAAATGTGGTGCCCAAAACTGGACACTGTATTCCAGATGAGGTCTGACCAAAGAGGAGTAAAGGGCAATAATGACTTTGCGTGATCTAGACTGTATGCTTCTGTTAATACATACAATATTTTGCATGTTCACTAAAAATGACTGACTTTTGAGCGAACCTATATGTGATCTGTGTACGGGAAAACCACAGTTTAAAATATCTGGCCTGTAGGTAACACCTTGTTTTGTAAGCAAACTGGTGGCAATAACTAGACTAATACACAGCAAAAACAGTTCAATTGAGCCCCAAAAATTCCTGAACTTTTAGCCCAGAGATAGGTGAGGCCTGTGATGGACATCCCCCACTTTTAATTATCTGGTCTGTATTTTTTTTTTTACAGCAAAATTGTGTCAATAGCTAGGCTAAGACATAGCAAAAAAAATTTCATTGGAGCACAAAAAATGCCCCAATTTTTAGCACCCAGATAGGGGAGGCGTGTGACGGAGGTACCAGACTTTAAATTATCTGCCTGTATTTTTTTTTACAGCAAAATTGTGTTAATATGTACGACAGGCATCTAGTCTGGGATTATCATCTTATAAATCTTAAGCCTGTCTGCTGCTTTTCCATGGACTCATCGACCGATTCATGTTTTTAGAGTGTTCTGTACTGAGAAATTCATCAAAGCTGCCAGTGTTACTTGTGTTTCTCTAAAGTTTGTTGCTGCCACGTACAAGAATATTTATTTTCAGGGCCGGTTCATATACTTTCTATATTCTACAATAATACCACTCCTATCTGCAAATTGTTTGCAATGAGGTGTGGTAGTAGGGTCATTGCTCTGATGGAAGACCCATGACCTAGGATGTAAACCCAGCTTTCAGACCCCGGGCACTACATTGAGACCCAAAATCCTTTGGGAATCTTCACATTTTATGATGCCTTGAACACAATGAAGGAACCAGAGCCAGAGGCAGCAAACAACCCCAAAATATCTTTGAACCTCCACCATATTTCACTGTAACTACTGGGTTCTTTTATTTGTAGGGTTCATTTCATTTACAGTAAACAAAGTAGAATGATGTGCTTTACCAAAAAGCTCCATCTTGGTCTCATCTGTCCACAAGACACCTGCTGGCCAACAAAAACTAATGGGGCAGCCGCTATCCTTCTATAAATTGCGAGGGCCACCTACTGACCCTCAAGTTTCAAACTTTACAGTATTAATACGAAAAGAAAATTTGCCCACCTCAGATTGATAAATTATATTGCTGTAGCAAACCATAGTCATCTGCTAACCCTCCAAAAATGCTTAGTGAGGGCTAGCTGCTGGCCCTCTAAAATCAGAGTGAGGGCTGCCTGATGGTCCTCTGACAATAGTGAGGCCCACCTGCTGGTCCTCAAACAATAGCCTAATAGCCCTGAAAAAAAAATTGTGACTTTCAGAGTCCTTCCATACTAAATTAAATAGGATGTGTCTGATCATGTCCACACATCACATGGACAGATATAAGGTTTGAAAATTATAAAATTACATTTTCTGTAGAATGTTTTTTTCACCTTTGAAAGCAATGCCAACATGTAAAAACTCAGCAAAAACAATACGTGTAAACATAGCCCAAGGTGTGGAGGAGCATTTTTTTCTTATTTACTTTGTCTTATATACAAGTCATTATCCTGGAAAGATTGTTTCTTAACATTTTTTCCAGTCAAATCCATGTTATCTTCGGTTTTGTATGTGTTATTATCAGTCCATAAAAGTGGTGTAATACTGTGACAACATTGTTCCCAGCAGTGACCTGGGATTCAGAGATGCTTCCAGGGCTCTTCCCCTTGATGTTCCCATGCTATTTCAGTGCTGTTTCCATAGTTTTCAGCAATTTTTAGACTCCCTCCAGACCTCCGTGTGGGCCGCCAGTAAAATGCTCGAGTTTCCCATTGACTTCCATTATACTCGTTACTTGGGTTGAGCACCCGAGCATTATGATTTGTTCGATTTGAGTAATGAGTAACCGATCACTTTTGTGCTCGCTCATCACTACACACAGGCTCTCTGACTGAGGACTCCACCCCTCAGAATCTGGCGGTTTTACTTACAGCAGGATTCTACCTTGCCATATAAATGTAGACTATTAGCCCCTGAGAGGATTCTCGAATTGAATAGGTCTCAGCAATGAGAATCACCTTAATGTGGCTGCCGGGTACACATGAATTGGCCACTTTATGTGCTAAGTATTCTCAATTTTCTTCTTTAATCTAGAGCAGTAATGTAATTCAAATTTCATATATTTCATGTTTGCATGCTGTAGTGCTACAGAGGGCTACTTTATTTTGTTAGCCATACACAACTACCCCCCTCTTTCCTTGGTGTGAAAGAAAACAGACTGAGGGCGATTCAGGAGCTCAAGAAGTGCATGGCCCCGACGTCTTCACCATCAGAAGTAATCAAGGGAACAGGGATAGATAGGGAACCTATAGCCTGAAGGACAGGGAAGGAGCCCCTGGTCCCGGGATATTTGGCAACAGAGTTGTGACAATGGTCAAAAGTATGTGTGCGAAAAAAAGAAGACAGAATTTCAGGAAAATAACATCTTGCCTACCATTAAGCATGGGGGGTAGATCAATCATGCTTTAGGGTTGAGTTACATTTCACAGGTAGAGGGAAGAATTGGTTCAATGAAATTTGAACAAATTCTTAATACAGATATAACACCATCTGTAAAAAAGCTGAAAATGAAGAGAGGAAGAGGATGGCTTCTACAAATGGATAACACACGTCACAGTCTACAATAGACAACCTCAAAAGGTGCATGCTGAAGGATTTACAATGGCCCTCACAGTCCCCTGATCTGAACATCAACAACATCTTAAGAGGTATGGGGTTGATCAGCATCCGTGGTGATCATAGATTTTATTTCGACATTAAAAAAAACAACACTATGATACATGAACTACTCTATGGTGTATGAAATCCTGAATCATCCTTCTTAAAGAAGCAAATTGAGATGCATAAATCAGTGCAGATCTCTGCAGGATACAGCGCAGCAGTTCGCGTATTCTAGTGCATTTATTATACATACTATTATTGTAATCCAAAACTTCGGGGTATTACACTATTGTCCGCTCTTATCAGCCTATTTCCATGTTAGTTCTCAATTATCCTGAGCAATGGTTCTCTGTCCTCAGCATTATTCCACGTGCAAACAATTATCATGTGCTATTGTCTGCTGTTATCAGCCATTTAATCATTATATCACTTTTAATATTCTTAAGCTATTGTCTGCTGCTATCAGCCTTTTTCCTTTTATCACACTCATCTCCATGTTACCCTCGCATGTCCGCCAGACAAAAAATAAATTTGATTTTCTCATGTTTTTCATGATGCTTTTAGATACTTTTTCTTTCTTCATTTATTCACATCAGAGAGAGTGAGGCCTAAGAAAAGGTTTGTCCTAAATACACGGGACACATTATCTGTGTAATCAGGAGCGATCAGAGAATCCTCTGAGCTGTCAGTTCTCCAGTAATTCGCGGCCTATTGCATTTACTACTTGTCCTGATGGCGGCCATTTTCCAGCAGGAATCCTGTGTAATGTTTTATTATATCAGTGACCCAGAGATGAGTAATATGAGGAGACACATAACGATGGATGGAGCGGCTTCATCCTCAGTGGTGACCGGTATCTGGCCCGTTGTGACATCACTCGTGTTCCGCTCCTCGTGATGTCACAGTGCGACCACCATTGTGAGGTCCTGACTGTGGCTATAAGGAGGGACGCTCCGGAACAAGGCTTTGTCTGGAGAGGCTGACTGTGGACTACACAAGAAGCGATATTTTCCTCCGGGCTAAAATGCTGTTTCGAGTTCTTCTATTGCTGAGTGTGCTATTAGCACCTGTGGAGGGCGCTCCTACCAACACCCGCCCCCGTGATCCCAGGGCCGTGATCCCTGCAGGTAAGAGCTTTACCGGATATCCACCCAATACGGAGGTATTGGTCAGATGATACCTGTCATGGAGGGTTCTTCATGTGTGACTTGTGATGTTCGGAGTCTTCTCATGTGATCTTCATCTTTTCTCCCTTAGATCACTATAGTATGTTTAATATTCCTGCTGCCGTCTGCTTCTTCTCTGGATTCCTCTTTGGTGTCATCTGTACCATCATATTTGGGTAAGTCTCACAATGATTTCTGGGCGACATGGGGGTCTGCATAACAAATCTCACATCTTCAGGTCATCACACGAGTCAGTGCCGGGTACAACCTCGTGTAGACGCTTAGCGGCTCCTAAACTGGGTCTGACCTGCCGGGAGCACAATGGACGATTCTGTATTCCGGAAATGTCTGCAGAAAGGGACCGATAAAATAGATGGAGGACAATATATCTCATCATAGCACTGTGCAGAATGTAGAGATGGATTACTGTATAATGTCACTTCTGTTTATCATCTTACAGACATCTAAAGAAGAAGAATTTCTATAGAGAAGTGACAAGACAAGATGGCGTGGACGCTGACATAAAGAGTAGGGCTGCTCCTAGCGGTAAGTGCGGCCGTCACCGACCTCACAGGGATATCTCTGTACAGACAGATACTTCTTGGAGGCTTTTATATTACATGGACCCAGTCCACATTGTAAAGTCGGAGAATTACTCTAGTGACATCTGTGTCATCTCTTTCATTACATGATATTTATTTATAAAGTAAAAATAATCTCTTCATAGATCTTGTATGTGACTATACCATAGCGATAGAAGAAACAATCTAGAAGAAATATAGAAGTTTTTCCTTTTGAATTGATTTCAATGTTCTGTGTTACAGGAGAACCTGAGGATGAAACAACTATTATACATGATGATGCTCCTCATGGACCCATCATACATGATGATGCTCCTCATGGACCCATGGCTGAACCGAGAGATGTCCACAAAGACACCAACATCTCTTTGCCTGGCCCCCATTATGTTTTGACTGATATTGACCCATATGAGGATATGATCATCTCCTCTGACAGTAAGTTTTAGGCTTTTGTTACATATACTATAACACGTATTTCACAGAAAAAAAACTACCTAATAAAAAAAAAACTCTAAAAGAATCATGGTGGTAATTAAACCCTATAAATCAAGTTCACACTGGTGATTGGGTCCTTCAATCTTTAAGCTTTACAGTACGCTTACAGGTTACAAAACTTGTATAATGTTAATATTCTTTATGAAATATCTAAAATCTTGTATTCGAACAATGCTAATTTCATTGTTTTGTGTTACAGAAGAACAAGAGGATGAAATACCTATTGTAATTGATGATGCTCCTCATGGACCCATGGCTGAACAGAGAGACACCAACATCTCTACGCCTGGTCCTGATTATGTCATAATCACTATCGACCCGTATGATGATGAGATCATCTCCTTTGACAGTAAGTATCAGGCTTTTATTACATGCACTGAAACATGTATTTCACAGAAAAAAAACCTGCCTAATAATAAAAATCTCTAAAAGGAGCATGTCGCAGACCAAATCCTTACAAAAATGTTACTCTGAGGGCTGGGTCCATGTATTTTCATTAATAACTGTACCAATTAGAAATGATAAAACCTGCACAATCTGAATGTATCTAAGAAATATATAGAAGCTTTAATTTATTAATTCTACTTTCAATGTTCTGTGTTACAGAAGAACAAGAGGATGAAGTCATGAATGTAAATGATGATGCTCCTCATGGACCGATGGTCGAAAAGAGAGAAGTCCTCAAAAAGACCAACATCTCTACGCCTGGTCCTGGGTATGTGATCATCAATATGGACCTGGATGAGGATGAGATCATCTCCTCTGACAGTAAGTTCTCAGGCTTTTATAAAGAATTTAATAAAAAAAAATTGTCTCTAAAAGAAGAATGTAGGTAATCTGCCCTATAAATAGAGATCACGCTGGAGGTCGGGTCGCTCTCTATCTTCAAACTTTACAGTTCCATTTAGAGGTTACAAAACTTGTATAATATTAATATTCTTAATAATGATAATTCTAATAATAATGATAATGTCATTGTTTTGTGTTTCAGAAGAACAAGAGGATGAAATAACTATTGCAAATTATGATGCTCCTCAAGGACCAATGGACGAAAAGAGAGCAAACACCAACATCTCTACGCCTGGTCTTGGTTGTGTCATAATCGATAAGGATCTGGATGAGGATGTGATCATCTCCTCTGACAGTAAGTTCTCAAGCTTTTATTAAAAGGTGTTTATAAAAACAAATCAGTCTAATAATAAAAAAAAATCTGTAATAGAAGCATGTGGGTGAATGAACCCTATACATAGAGGTAACTTATGGTTTGGTCCCTCTATTTTCATACTGTACTGTGCCATTTAGAGGTTTTAAAACCTGCTTGGTAGTAACAAACAGATAGAAACTATTATTTTATTAATGATAATTTCAATGTTGAACCTTACAGAAGAACAAGAGGATGAAATAACTAACGGAAATGACGATGCTCCTCGTGGACCTATGGCCGAAAATAGAGATGTCCTCAAAAACATCAACATCTCTACACCAAGACCTGATTATGTAATCATCAATATGGACCTGGACGAGGATGTGGTCATCTATTCTGACAGTAAGTTTACTTTCTTGTTCACCTTGATAAGAAGAATAATTACTACCATAAATATCATCAGTACTTCTAACTTACATAAAATGAATAAATTAAAATCTACCAATCTTTTAATCACTTTCTTTTACAGAACAAGAGGACAGAGAACATATTCCACCTCCTCTGTGTCCTCCTCTGTCTACAACTCCACTACCTCTGTGTCCTCCTCCGTATACTACTCTGCCTCTTGAACATTTTGATGACGATCTTGGCCTGGCCAAAGACATGGAGAAACGTAAAGTCTTCATGGAGCTTATCCTTACGGAACGTTTGGCCTACTATGCCAGCCAAAACCTAATGTAAGTCCTCAGGGCTCCTGTGAATTTTTATGATATATGTTATATTTTAGTATTAACAAGCAATAGGATAAATAATTAGACATTGGGCACTAACGTCCTAAACGTTGACAGCATTATTTTTCCTTACGGCAGCTAAATCATCAGTCTGTGAGCCATGAGACTACATGAAAATGGCTGTTGTCATTCTAGAATCACGAATAGAATACAATATAAATTATTTTTAATACATCACAATAAATAACAAAAATGGACGATCACACGAAGAAGAGTCGGTGATCAAGGCATAAACAATAAGATGAACATTTCATCATGATCACATTAAGCATATACAGCAACACTGGGGTAAAATGTACATTTAATAAATCACAAGAGCTGATGGCACGATAAAAAGTGCTCAATATCAACAATTACATTTACATCCAGGTGCCATAACCAATACTAAGCTTTATTAATGCACCGAACTCAGAAGAAAAAGTCACGGCATTGCCAAGTACGTTTAGACATGCTGTAGTACCAGAAATGCCAGCCATCACATCAACCTGACAGTGGTTTCACCATCACAGCTTTTTCAGGAGTTATAGGAAACGGTGTGCAGCGCTGTATATGTACCATATGTACCACGAGGGAGGGATTCCTAGAAAACTGTAATCTAATAACACAAGAACAAACAATAATAGTCAGGGTACTATTCCTATCAGCAATGATCAGGTGTAGAACATACCTGAACATTGAGATGAAATAATGCCACTATATATTACATAGCACTGTATTATAATCTACAGATAATGGACAACATGTAAACTTCTTCTGTTGCCCCACTCTTTATAATCTGTCACCATGTATATATATATTAATCTTTACTGTCTTGCTGATTTTGTAACATATATTTTCCAGGTGAGGCAGAGCGGGGTCTCGCTGTGTTCCCACAAGGAATATGGGATCCAGCTGGAGATGACAACTTTACATCAACAAGACGAGGCAGATTCCGGGCTCGGTCTCTGATCTCAACAACTTAATACGACATTTTCTGGATTTTCCGCAGCTAGACGCACTCACAGAACAAGTGGATTTCCTTCTGCAAGACGAGACAGATTCCAGGCTCGGTCTCAAATCTCAACAACTGAATACGACATTTTCTGGACTTTCCGCAGCTAGACGCACTCACAGATCAAGTGGGTTTCCTTCTGCAAGACGAGACAGATTCCGGGCTCGGTCTCTGATCTCAACAACTGAATATGACATTTTCTGGACTTTCCGCAGCTAGACGCACTCACAGAACAAGTGGGTTTCCTTCTGCAAGACGAGACAGATTCCGGGCTCGGTCTCTGATCTCAACCACTGGATACGACATTTTCTGGACTTTACGCACCTAAATGTACTCACATATTAAGTGAGGTACCTACTGCATACGAGACAGATTCCGGGCTCGGTCTCTGTTCTCATCAGTGGATTAAACAGTTGATGGACTTTCTGCAGCTAGATGTAATAACGAATAAAGTGAGTTACCTACTGCACCATGACACAGATTCCGGGCTCGGTCTCTGTTCCCATCAATGAACATCTACAGCGTAAGGGAAGGGCAGTCCTTCAGCCAAGCTGAAGGTCGACTCTTCGTGAGTCAATGCCCTTTTGTCATCATTATTATCGGGCACTTTTGAAGATTATTGCCCTGACTTCTAATGGGAACTTCTACATTACCCACCTTGAAAGAAGTTAATAAAGAAGTCAATGAATCATATGTAGCAGTGTATCTGTGCCTTTATCGATCCTTACAATATAGGAAAATATGCACAACACTGAGAGGAGGGAATATTTTATGTAGCATTAAACACATGGCGGCTTATATTCATGTTTTCTCACAATGAAACTTATTTGCCACAAATTTAACGTTCCTCATTAATCGTGTCCATCTTCTTCGGCCTGTTTCACAATGGGGCTGATACCAGTACGACCAATGTCACTGCACACCATACAGTTAGGGCGCACATCATGACATCAGAACATTACGACTTGTGTCGCCCAAGGACTAGTTATTACCTCTGGGGACGCACATCAGTGGCAACTGCTCCGCGATGGCACGGCTCGAAGAAATGTCAGAGGCCTGGCCGAGCTGGAAGTTCCAACCGAGGAAACAGAAGAGAGAAGATGCTTACAACCGGAGAAAGTGAAAGAAACTTTTGCCGGCATTCTATGGTTCAGCAAAATGGTTGCTGCCGCTGGTGAGCTAATGCTCAATTTGAAGGGAACAAATTGCAGGTATCTGTATTCTGGAGGAGTTGAATTCTCTAATCTCCATTAAATATTCTTTAGGATACAACGATTATGACTCTCACACTAAGCACATCACTACACCGTGATGGTAAGTGTATGAGCTGGAAAGCAATAGAAATGAGCACATTTTTGTAATAATATACAGTACATGCAGTGTTTTATATGAAGAGAAAGGCATTTGTGGTTTACCACCTTATCAATCCCCCGAGTATTCTATACTGCTATAAGTCATTGTAGATAAATTATACCTTGGTTTCTATAAATCAAGTAAGTGCCCTACAGCCATTAGTGCCAATCCAGATTCTTAAATTCACACTTCTGAATCCTCACATCACACACTGTCAGGATTCTAAGGCGATCATGTGACCACAAGTATGCAATTTCCACACCTCTGGCCACATTTCGACTAGACATGCTTGGCTTTGCCCAATTTTCTCATTTGTATTGAGCGCAACCAGTGCCGGGAGCAGAGGTCATGTGACTGCAAGGATTTCTGCAATTCCGGCCAGAGGTCTACATAGAAATCATGTTGCACTATAGCAGAAGTTCTAATTAGACCCCCAAATCAACAAAATACAAATAAATATTCGTTTGGGTCACAGAAGAGCATTTGTCACAACTTTACAGTCCTTACAAAGCAATTTTACTCTTACTGAAGCCCTAGATTCCACTTTCATTGTACCCATAAAGTAGAATGCCAACAAAAGTGATACACAATGTATGATACAACCACAGTGACTTCTTCCACAGTACCCTCCACAAGAACAGTAGGATGACCCTACTGTAGACCACCTCAAGTCCCTCATTAAAGTACTGTGGCCATAACACAGTATGATCCCTAATATTAACCCCGACATAGCCCTCCAAGCAAAATAATGGGCCCCACATATAGTATAACAGCCAAATTACTTACCATACTATATAATGGCCCCACTAGCTATCCAAACAGTATAATGCCCTACATACAGCCTTCCACACAGTATGAGGGACCCCATTCAAACCGTAACATTGTATAATTGCTTGCGTACAGTATAATGACACTAACACAGCTCTCCAAATATTATAAAGGCTGCAATATAACGCTCAAAATATTATAATGGACCCCCAAACAGCCCTCCAAAAGGTATAATGGGCCCTATAGTCCTCCATGTAGTATACTACACCCCATAGTTCTCCATTATAGTATAATTCACCCGATAGTATAATGCACTCCCCATAGTCCTCCATATGGTTTAATTTACCCCATAGTCCTCCATATAGTATAATGTACTCTACATAGCTCTCAATACACTATAATGAGCTCCTCATTGTACTACATATAGTAAACATTCCATAGTCCCATAGTTGTGAATTCCGTTCTCGGGCTCCCTCCTGTGGTCGTGAATGGTACTTGGTGAGTTCTGTCCTTGGACACCCTCTGGTGGCTTTGAGTGGAACTGCTGATCTTTGAGGTTGGCTTTCTCAGCTGCCCTCGCTTATTGCTTCTGCTGGCTTCCCTATTTAACTCTGCTCAGGTCGTTAGTTCATGCCAGCTGTCAATGTCTCAGTACTGGTTCAGGTCTCTCTTGGATTTCTCAGATGACCTGTCTACTCCAGCAGAAGCTAAGTCCCTGCTAGTTCATTTGTTGTTCATTGGTTTTTGAATATATTTCTCAGTACATGCTATGTTTCTAGTCCAGCTTGCTATTATGATATTTCCTTGCTAGCTGGAAGCTCTGGGGGTGCAGAGCTGCACCTCCACACCGTGAGTCGGTGTGGAGGTCTTTTTGCACACTCTGCGTGGTTTTTGTAGTTTTTAATACTGACCGCACAGTTCCCTTTCCTATCCTCTGTCTATCTAGAGAAGATTCGGCCTCCTTTGCTAATATCTGTTTCATTCCTGTGTTTGTCACTTCCCTCTTAACTCACAGTCAATATTTGTGGGGGCTGCCTTTCCTTTGGGGAATTTCTCTGAGGCAAGGTAGGCTTCTATTTCTATGTTTAGGGGTAGTTAGCTCTTAGGCTGTGAAAAGGCGTCTAGGGAGAGTTAGGCACGCTCCACGGCTATTTCTAGTGTGTGTGATAGGATTAGGGATTGCGGTCAGTAGAGTTACCACCTCCTCAGAGCTTGTCCCAGGTTTTCCGTTTTAACCATCAGGTCATTCCCGGTGCTCCTAACCACCAGGTCCATAACAGTACAGCTGGCCAACAAAGTGTTAATGCATCTCAAAAGAGGGATAAGAGAAGTTCTGAGTCAATTTTTTTTTCTTTGCAGCTTGTTTTTCTTTCTTTTCCCCTTAACCTCTGGGTGGTTCAGGACTCAGGTGTAGATATGGATATTCAAGGTTTGTCCTCTTGTGTGGATCAACTCACTGCAAGGGTACAAAGTATTCAAGATTATGTAGTTCAGAATCCGATAATAGAGCCTAGAATTCCAATTCCTGATTTGTTTTCTGGGGATAGATCTATGTTTTTGAATTTCAAAAATAATTGCAGACTGTTTGCTCTGAAACCCCGCTCCTCTGGTGACCCCATTCAGCAAGTAAAGATTATTATTTCTTTGTTGCGTGGCGACCCGCAAGACTGGGCATTCTCCCTTGAGCCAGGAAATCCTGCATTGCTTAATGTAGATGCATTTTTTCTGGCGCTCGGATTGCTTTATGATGAACCAAATTCTGTGGATCAGGCAGAAAAGATCTTGCTGGCTCTATGTCAGGGTCAGGATGAAGCAGAAGTATATTGCCAGAAGTTTAGAAAGTGGTCTGTGCTTACACAATGGAATGAGTATGCCCTGGCAGCAATTTTCAGAAAGGGACTTTCTGAAGCCCTTAAAGATGTTATGGTGGGGTTCCCCACGCCTGCTGGTCTGAATGAATCAATGTCTTTGGCCATTCAGATTGATTGGCGTTTGCGCGAGCGCAAGGTTGTGCACCATTTGGCGGTGTCCTCTGAGCGGAGGCCTGAGCCTATGCAATGTGATAGGACTTTGACCAGAGCTGAACGGCAAGAACACAGACGTCAGAATGGGCTGTGTTTTTACTGTGGTGACTCCTCTCATGCTATTTCTGATTCTCCTAAGCGCACTAGGAGGTTCGCTGGGTCTGTCACCGTTAGTACTGTACAGCCTAAATTTCTCTTGTCTGTTACTCTGATTTGCTCATTGTCATCCTACTCTGTTATGGCATTTGTGGATTCGGGCGCTGCCCTGAACTTGATGGTCTTGGAGTTTGCCAGACGCTGTGGTTTTTCCTTAGAGCCTTTGCAGAGTCCTATTCCCTTAAGGGGGATTGATGCTACGCCATTGGCCAAGAATAAACCTCAGTACTGGACTCAGCTGACCATGTGCATGGCTCCCGCACATCAGGAAAATATTCGTTTTTTGGTGTTGCATAATTTGCATGATGTTGTCGTGTTGGGTTTGCCATGGTTACAGGTTCATAATCCAGTACTGGATTGGAAATCAATGTCTGTGTCTAGTTGGGGTTGTCAAGGGATACATAGTGATGTTCCTTTGATGACAATTTCTTCTTCCACTCCTTCTGAAGTCCCTGAGTTTTTGTCGGATTACCAGGATGTATTTGATGAGCCCAAGTCCAGTGCCCTACCTCCTCATAGGGACTGTGATTGCGCTATTAATTTGATTCCTGGTAGTAAGTTCCCTAAGGGCCGACTTTTCAATTTATCTGTGCCAGAACATGCCGCTATGCGGAGTTATGTAAAGGAGTCCTTGGAGAAAGGGCATATTCGCCCGTCTTCGTCACCGTTGGGAGCAGGGTTCTTTTTTGTGGCCCAGAAGGATGGCTCTCTGAGACCCTGTATAGATTAGCGCCTTCTCAATAAAATCACGGTCAAATTTCAGTACCCTTTGCCTCTGCTGTCTGATTTGTTTGCTCGGATTAAGGGGGCTAGTTGGTTTACCAAGATTGACCTTCGAGGGGCGTATAATCTTGTGCGTATTAAACAGGGTGATGAATGGAAAACAGCATTTAATACGCCCGAGGGCCATTTTGAGTACCTGGTGATGCCATTCGGGCTTTCTAATGCTCCATCTGTGTTTCAGTCCTTTATGCACGACATCTTCCAGAAGTATCTGGATAGGTTCATGATTGTATATTTGGATGATATTTTGGTCTTTTCGGATGATTGGCAGTCTCATGTGAGGCAGGTCAGGATGGTATTCCAGGTCCTTCGTGCTAATGCGTTGTTTGTGAAGGGGTCTAAATGCCTCTTTTGAGTTCAGAAGGTTTCCTTTTTGGGCTTCATTTTTTCCCCTTCTACTATCGAGATGGACCCTGTTAAAGTTCAGGCCATTTATGATTGGACTCAACCTACATCTGTGAAGAGTCTTCAGAAGTTTCTGGGCTTTGCTAATTTTTACCGTCGCTTCATCGCTAATTTTTCTAGTGTGGTTAAGCATTTGACTGATTTGACGAAGAAAGGCGCTGATGTGGTGAATTGGTCCCCTGCGGCCGTTGAGGCTTTTCAGGAGCTTAAACGTCGTTTTACTTCGGCCCCTGTGTTGCGTCAGCCAGATGTTTCGCTCCCTTTTCAGGTCGAGGTTGATGCTTCTGAGATTGGGGCAGGGGCTGTTTTGTCTCAGAGAAGTTCTGATGGCTCTTTGATGAAGCCATGTGCTTTCTTTTCTAGAAAGTTTTCGCCTGCTGAGCGTAATTATGATGTCGGCAATCGGGAGTTGTTGGCTATGAAGTGGGCATTCGAGGAGTGGCGACATTGGCTAGAGGGAGCCAAACATTGCGTGGTGGTCTTGACTGATCACAAGAATCTGACTTACCTCGAGTCTGCCAAGCGGTTGAATCCTAGACAGGCTCGATGGTCGCTGTTTTTCTCCCGTTTCGATTTTGTGGTCTCTTACCTTCCGGGATCTAAGAATGTGAAGGCTGATGCCCTTTCTAGGAGTTTTTTGCCTGATTCTCCGGGAGTCCCTGAGCCGGCTGGTATCCTCAAAGAGGGGGTGATTCTGTCTGCCATCTCCCCTGATTTGCGGCGGGTGCTGCAGGAGTTTCAGGCTGATAGACCTGACCGCTGTCCAGTGGGGAAACTGTTTGTCCCTGATAGATGGACTAGTAAAGTTATTTCTGAGGTTCATTGTTCAGTATTGGCTGGTCATCCTGGGATTTTTGGTACCAGAGATTTGGTTGCTAGGTCCTTTTGGTGGCCTTCCTTGTCACGGGATGTGCGTTCTTTTGTGCAGTCCTGTGGGACTTGTGCTCGGGCCAAGCCTTGCTGTTCTCATGCCAGTGGGTTGCTTTTGCCGTTGCCTGTCCCGAAGAGTCCCTGGACACATATTTCCATGGATTTTATTTCTGATCTTCCTGTCTCTCAAAGGATGTCCGTCATCTGGGTGGTTTGTGATCGGTTTTCTAAGATGGTCCATTTGGTACCCTTGCCTAAATTGCCTTCCTCCTCTGATTTGGTTCCAGTATTTTTTCAGCATGTGGTTCGTTTGCATGGCATTCCGGAGAACATAGTGTCTGACAGAGGTTCCCAGTTTGTTTCTAGGTTTTGGCGGTCCTTTTGTGCTAAGATGGGCATTGATTTGTCTTTTTCTTCAGCGTTCCATCCTCAAATGGCCAAACCGAACGAACCAATCAGACCTTGGAAACCTATCTGAGATGCTTTGTTTTTGCTGATCAGGATGATTGGGTGACCTTCTTGCCATTGGCCGAGTTCGCCCTTAGTAATCGGGCTAGTTCGGCCACTTTGGTTTCGCCTTTTTTTTGTAATTCTGGTTTTCATCCTCGTTTTTCTTCAGGGCAGGTTGAGCCTTCTGACTGTCCTGGTGTGGATTCTGTGGTGGACAGGTTGCAGCAAATTTGGACTCACGTGGTGGACAACTTGACGTTGTCTCAGGAGAAGGCACAACGTTTTGCTAACCGCCGTCGCTGTGTTGGTCCCCGACTTCGTGTTGGGGATTTGGTTTGGTTATCTTCTCGTTATGTTCCTATGAAGGTTTCTTCTCCTAAGTTCAAGCCTTGTTTCATTGGTCCTTATAAGATTTCTGAAATTATCAATCCTGTGTCGTTTCGTTTGGCCCTTCCAGCTTCTTTTGCCATCCATAATGTGTTCCATAGGTCGTTGTTGCGGAGATATGTGGCGCCTATGGTTCCTTCCGTTGATCCTCCTGCTCCGGTGTTGGTTGAGGGGGAGTTGGAGTATGTGGTGGAGAAGATTTTGGATTCTCATATTTCGAGACGGAAGCTTCAGTACCTAGTTAAATGGAAGGGTTATGGTCAGGATAATTCCTGGGTTGTTGCCTCCGATGTCCATGCTGCCGATTTGGTTCGTGCCTTTCATTTGGCTCGTCCTGATCGGCCTGGGGGCTCTGGTGAGGGTTCGGTGACCCCTCCTCAAGGGGGGGGGTACTGTTGTGAATTCCGTTCTCGGGCTCCCTCCTGTGGTCGTGAATGGTACTTGGTGAGTTCTGTCCTTGGACACCCTCTGTTGGCTTTGAGTGGAACTGCTGATCTTTGAGGTTGGCTTTCTCAGCTGCCCTCGCTTATTGCTTCTGCTGGCTTCCCTATTTAACTCTGCTCAGGTCATTAGTTCATGCCAGCTGTCAATGTCTCAGTACTGGTTCAGGTCTCTCTTGGATTTCTCAGATGACCTGTCTACTCCAGCAGAAGCTAAGTCCCTGCTAGTTCATTTGTTGTTCATTGGTTTTTGAATATATTTCTCAGTACATGCTATGTTTCTAGTCCAGCTTGCTATTATGATATTTCCTTGCTAGCTGGAAGCTCTGGGGGTGCAGAGCTGCACCTCCACACCGTGAGTCGGTGTGGAGGTCTTTTTGCACACTCTGCGTGGTTTTTGTAGTTTTTAATACTGACCGCACAGTTCCCTTTCCTATCCTCTGTCTATCTAGAGAAGATTCGGCCTCCTTTGCTAAAATCTGTTTCATTCCTGTGTTTGTCACTTCCCTCTTAACTCACAGTCAATATTTGTGGGGGCTGCCTTTCCTTTGGGGAATTTCTCTGAGGCAAGGTAGGCTGCTATTTCTATCTTTAGGGGTAGTTAGCTCTTAGGCTGTGAAGAGGCGTCTAGGGAGAGTTAGGCAAGCTCCACGGCTATCTCTAGTGTGTGTGATAGGATTAGGGATTGCGGTCAGTAGAGTTACCACCTCCTCAGAGCTTGTCCCAGGTTTTCCGTTTTAACCATCAGGTCATTCCGGGTGCTCCTAACCACCAGGTCCATAACAGTCCTCCATACAGTATAATACACTCCCCATAGTCCTACATGTATTATAATACACTCCTTATAGTCCTCCATATAATATAATGCATCCCATTGATCTACATAAAGTATAATGCACCTCCCATAGTTCTCCATGTAGTATGATGAACTCCCCAAAGTCCGCCATATAGTAAAATGCATTCCCTATAGTCCTCCTTATAGTATATATATATTATAATATAATATAGTATATATAGTCTGCTATATAGTAAAATGCACTCCCCATAGTCCTCCATACAGTAGTATAGTGCACTCCCTTTTAGTCTTCCAAAAAGTTTAATCCACTCCCAATAGTCCTCCATACAGTTTATTGCACCTCCTAGTCTTCCATACAGTATAGTACACTCTTCATAGTCCTCCGCATAATACACTCCCCTCCATCCCCTATACAGTAAAATGCACTTCATACAGTATAATGCACCCCATAGTCCTCCAGATAGTATACTGCACTCCCCATAGTCCGGAATATAATATAATGCACTCCCCATAGTCCTCCATACTGTATAGTGCACCTCATGGTCCTCCATACAGCATAATGCACCCCCAGTCTCCCATAAAGTATCATGCACCCCTATAGTCTTCCATATAGTATAACTCACCCCTATAGTTCTCCATATAGTATAATGCACCCCAATAGTACTCCATATAGTATAAATCACCGCCAATAGTTATCCATATAGTATAATGAATTCCTCATGTCCACCATGTAGTATAATGCACTCCTCATAGTCCTCCACATAGCATAATGCTCCTCCATAGTCCTCCATATAGTATAATAAACTTCCTATAGATCACCATAAAGTAAAATGAACTACCCATAGTCCATCATAGAGTATAATCCACTCCCCATAGTCCTACATATAGTATAATGCCCTCCCCTTAGTCCTCCTAAAAGTATTACCCACTCACAATATTCCTCCATATGCAGTATGTAGTACTTTGCACTTGCAATAGTCCTTCATACTTTATAATTCCCCTCATAGTCCTCCATACACTATAATGCACTCCTCATAGTCCTCCATACAGTATAATGCACTCCCAATAGTCCTCCAAATAGTATAATGCACTCCCCATAGTCCTCCATACAGTATAATGCACTCCCCATAGTCCTCCATATAGTATAATGCACCACACAGTCAGGCATACAGTATAATGCAACCCTATAGTCCTCCATATAGTATTATGGCCACCATAATGTACTCACTGATTTCAAAAAATTATAATAATACAATACTCACCTCTCCTTGTTCCTCTTGCAATGAGCATTCTGAAGAGCCACACTTCTCAGCGTAGTGGGCGCAATGTAGTGACATCATCTTACCCACTTCACTGAGATGTCTGACGCCTGGAGAGAACGACTGAGTAGAGTCAGTTGACACACCCTCTTTGATCATTACTTTCAACTGTATTGACAACCAGGATGCCGATACAGTTCAACTTGCGCTGACGGGCGAGGGGCCCCATAGCAGCCACGTAGCCAGCCGCTATTGGCACTATGCCATCGCTTTCGGCCACATTCTGACTAGACGTGCTCAGCTTTGGTCAACTGTTTCACTTATATTGAGTGCCGCTGAGGGCGTCTGGCTGACAGGTGGCATATTTGCAGTCACATGACCTGCCACTCTGGCACCAGAGTTTTCATAGCACACATTGCACACACTGTGAGGATTGAGAAGTCAGCTGTCACCTAGCGTGACTATAGACTTTAACCTGAAGCCTAGGCAATACCTTTAACCAAAACTACTGTTTTCGGACTCAGGCTTGGACTGTGCAGCAGAATCCTCAGGTTGGCCTGTGCTGTTCAGCTAATCATCTGCAAAGGCTTTCAGCCATTACAGGGTCATTTGCCTAATGTTATACGGCGTGCTTAGTTCATTATCATAGATACCATGTCTATAGTGTTTGTTGTAGTTTATTGCCATCTATTGGCTATTGTTATTACATGCTTTCATGTTCTGAAGCTGTAATTCTCACAATAGTTCTCTCTCTGTATCTCATCTTTTTCTTCACATCTTTTCTTGTGGTCAGTATCATCTTGGTAGAATTTGTATCTGGATTGATCCAAGAAGTATTGTTTCTCCTTGCGGAGAGTGACATGCTAGGTATGCCAAGATGAGGAGACTTAAAAGCCGCAACGCTCCTCTGGGAAATATGCAAACAAACCAGGTTTTACAATGGCCCGGCCCTCACAGTCCCCTAATCTGAACATCAACAACATCTTGAGCGGTATGGGGTTGCTCAGCATCCATGGTGATCACAGATTTTGTTTGGACATTTTAAAAGAAGTCTATGATATATTAACCCACTCTATGGTGTATGAAACCCTGAATCATCCTTCTTAAAGTAGCACACAGAGTAAAAGAGCAAATAGCAAATCGAGATTAGAGATGAGCGAAATTGTTTGGAAAACTTATGCCGTTCTCAAATTCGACACAAACATAGCACAATTGGATTCATGTTCAGTTTCCCGAGTATTTTTACTTCAAAGTCTGTAAAATTCAGTCACAGTTTGGTAAATGATCGCATTTCCACTAATGCTTTTGTTAGGACTTTGACTAGGATAGCGGACATGTTATACTGGCGCCATTTTCTTAGTGTAAAAGCGCAAAGAGGCTTCTCCTGCTGCAAGTTGTCATATAGTTATATAGGATCCAGTCCTGTGTGAAATCGACCTCCCAGCATCTAATTAGTTTGTGCTAATAGTGTTGTGCAGGCAGAAGACCATATTTCAGACTCAAAATCATTTGGGCTGTGTTGCTGTCAGGACTCAGGAAGCCACATTTGCTAATCAAAATCGTTAGGGCTAATATTGGTGTGCAGCCAGGAGGCCACATTTGCTAATCAAAATCATTAGGGCTAATATTGGTGTGCAGCCAGGAGGCCACATTTGGTAGTCAAAATCATTAGGGCTAATATTGTTGTTCAGGCACCCTATCACAGAAAATAAATACTGATTGTTCATTTAGTGACAGATGACTGACAGGACTAGGGTTGTGAAACAGCAGGAAACAAGAGGGGAAGGGTACATACATGAGTGGGAAAAAGCTAGGTCGTGGTGGAAGAGGGAATAGGCTTGGTGTTAGACATGTACGTGGGTTAGGTGGTAATGTTACTGAAAGCCCAAATGACAACTTCTGTTACTGGATGGGCTACTCTACTCCGTTTCTTTGGCATCCACACAGCGGTACGCCTTGTAGGTGAGGGCCAGTTTGAGCTACTGCTCCAGTAGATGGCAAGAATTGCATCAAGTGGCCTCTCCTCCTCTTCCTCCACCTTGTGCTCTGGGGTCTGTATCTGTATAGGCAGTGTGCTCTGGGGTCTGTATCTGTATAGGCAGTGTCCTCTGGGGTCTGTATCTGTATAGGCAGTGTTCTCTGGGGTCTGTATCTGCATAGGCAGTGTGCTCTGGGGTCTGTATCTGTATAGGCAGTGTTCTCTGGGGTCTGTATCTGTATAGGCAGTGTCCTCTGGGGTCTGTATCTGTATAGGCAGTGTTCTCTGGGGTCTGTATCTGCATAGGCAGTGTGCTCTGGGGTCTGTATCTGTATAGGCAGTGTTCTCTGGGGTCTGTATCTGTATAGGCCGTGTTCTCAGGGGTCTGTATCTGTATAGGCAGTGTGCTCTGGGGTCTGTATCTGTATAGGCAGTGTGCTCTGGGATCAGTAACTGTATAGGCAGTGTGCTCTGGGGTCTGTATCTGTATAGGCAGTGTTCTCTGGGGTCTGTATCTGTATAGGCAGAGTACTCTGGGATCAGTAACTGTATAGGCAGTGTTCTCTGGGGTCTGTATCTGTATAGGCAGAGTACTCTGGGATCAGTAACTGTATAGGCAGTGTGCTCTGGGGTCTGTATCTGTATAAGCAGTGTGTATAGGCAAATCTTGTGCTAAGCATCTCATGTGTTTTTTCATAGATTTCACAAGCCAGTATGCTATTCACATTTCATGTACCGCACATTTCCTTGCTTTAGCACAGTAAGATTGAGTGTAGCCATTATTTGCTATGTAAGACTTTTTTTTGGTTATGCACCAGTTCAGACTAGATCGCTGTTCAGTCAGTTTTCCTATATTTACCACGTACTGTTTTTTCTGACTTGAACGCCCCGCCCTTCACCATGCTGTGATTTTAATTACATCCAAACACAGTTGGTTCTAACCTTCCTATAAATGCAGGTAGTGTGTTCTGGGTTCTGTATCTGTATAGGCACTGTTCTCTGGGGTCTGTATCTGTATAGGCAGTGTGCTCTGGGGTCTGTATCTGTATAGGCAGTGTGCTCTGGGGTCTGTATCTGTACAGGCAGTGTGCTCTGGGGTCTGTATCTGTATAGGCAGTGTTCTCTGGGGTCTGTATCTGTATAGGCAGTGTGCTCTGGGGTCTGTATCTGTATAGGCAGTGTTCTCTGGGGTCTGTATCTGTATAGGCAGTGTGCTCTGGGGTCTGTATCTGTATAGGCAGTGTGCTCTGGGGTCTGTATCTGTATAGGCAGTGTGCTCTGGGGTCTGTATCTGTATAGGCAGTGTTCTCTGGGGTCTATATCTGTATAGGCAGTGAGCTCTGGGGTCTGTATCTGTATAGGCAGTGTTCTCTGGGGTCTGTATCTGTATAGGCAGTGTTCTCTGGGGTCTGTATCTGTATAGGCAGTGTGCTCTGGGGTCTGTATCTGTATAGGCAGTGTGCTCTGGGGTCTGTATCTGTATAGGCAGTGTGTTCTGGGTTCTGTATCTGTATAGGCAGTGTGCTCTGGGGTCTGTATCTGTATAGGCAGTGTTCTCTGGGGTCTGTATCTGTATAGGCAGTGTGCTCTGGGGTCTGTATCTGTATAGGCCGTGTTCTCTGGGGTCTGTATCTGTATAGGCAGTGTGCTCTGGGGTCTGTATCTGTATAGGCAGTGTTCTCTGGGGTCTGTATCTGTATAGGCAGTGTGCTCTGGGGTCTGTATCTGTATAGGCAGTGTTCTCTGGGGTCTGTATCTGTATAGGCAGTGTGCTCTGGGGTCTGTATCTGTATAGGCAGTGTGCTCTGGGGTCTGTATCTGTATAGGCAGTGTTCTCTGGGGTCTGTAACTGTATAGGCAGTGTGCTCTGGGGTCTGTATCTGTATAGGCAGTGTTCTCTGGGGTCTGTATCTGTATAGGCAGTGTTCTCTGGGGTCGGTATCTGTATAGGCAGTGTGCTCTGGGTTCTGTATCTGTATAGGCAGTGTGCTCTGGGGTCTGTATCTGTATAGGCAGTGTTCTCTGGGGTCTGTATCTGTATAGGCAGTGTGCTCTGGGGTCTGTATCTGTATAGGCAGTGTGCTCTGGGGTCTGTATCTGTATAGGCAGTGTTCTCTGGGGTCTGTATCTGTATAGGCAGTGTGCTCTGGGGTCTGTATCTGTATAGGCAGTGTTCTCTGGGGTCTGTATCTGTATAGGCAGTGTGCTCTGGGGTCTGTATCTGTATAGGCAGTGTTCTCTGGGGTCTGTATCTGTATAGGCAGTGTTCTCTGGGGTCTGTATCTGTATAGGCCGTGTGCTCTGGGGTCTGTATCTGTATAGGCAGTGTTCTCTGGGGTCTGTATCTGTATAGGCCGTGTGCTCTGGGGTCTGTATCTGTATAGGCAGTGTTCTCTGGGGTCTGTATCTGTATAGGCCGTGTTCTCTGGGGTCTGTATCTGTATAGGCCGTGTTCTCTGGGGTCTGTATCTGTATAGGCAGTGTACTCTGGGGTCTGTATCTGTATAGGCAGTGTTCTCTGGGGTCTGTATCTGTATAGGCCGTGTTCTCTGGGGTCTGTATCTGTATAGGCAGTGTTCTCTGGGGTCTGTATCTGTATAGGCAGTGTGCTCTGGGGTCTGTATCTGTATAGGCAGTGTTCTCTGGGGTCTGTATCTGTATAGGCAGTGTGCTCTGGGGTCTGTATCTGTATAGGCAGTGTTCTCTGGGGTCTGTATCTGTATAGGCAGTGTGCTCTGGGGTCTGTATCTGTATAGGCAGTGTACTCTGGGGTCTGTATCTGTATAGGCAGTGTGCTCTGGGGTCTGTATCTGTATAGGCAGTGTTCTCTGGGGTCTGTATCTGTATAGGCAGTGTGCTCTGGGGTCTGTATCTGTATAGGCAGTGTTCTCTGGGGTCTGTATCTGTATAGGCAGTGTGCTCTGGGGTCTGTATCTGTATAGGTAGTGTTCTCTGGGGTCTGTATCTGTATAGGCAGTGTTCTCTGGGGTCTGTATCTGTATAGGCCGTGTGCTCTGGGGTCTGTATCTGTATAGGCAGTGTTCTCTGGGGTCTGTATCTGTATAGGCCGTGTGCTCTGGGGTCTGTATCTGTATAGGCAGTGTTCTCTGGGGTCTGTATCTGTATAGGCCGTGTTCTCTGGGGTCTGTATCTGTATAGGCCGTGTTCTCTGGGGTCTGTATCTGTATAGGCAGTGTACTCTGGGGTCTGTATCTGTATAGGCAGTGTTCTCTGGGGTCTGTATCTGTATAGGCCGTGTTCTCTGGGGTCTGTATCTGTATAGGCAGTGTTCTCTGGGGTCTGTATCTGTATAGGCAGTGTACTCTGGGGTCTGTATCTGTATAGGCAGTGTGCTCTGGGGTGTGTATCTGTATAGGCAATGTGCTCTGGGGTCTGTATCTGTATAGGCAGTGTTCTCTGGGGTCTGTATCTGTATAGGCCGTGTGCTCTGGGGTCTGTATCTGTATAGGCAGTGTGCTCTGGGGTGTGTATCTGTATAGGCAATGTGCTCTGGGGTCTGTATCTGTATAGGCAGTGTTCTCTGGGGTCTGTATCTGTATAGGCAGTGTGTTCTGGGGTCTGTATCTGTATAGGTAGTGTTCTCTGGGGTCTGTATCTGTATAGGCAGTGTTCTCTGGGGTCTGTATCTGTATAGGCCGTGTGCTCTGGGGTCTGTATTTGTATAGGCAGTGTTCTCTGGGGTCTGTATCTGTATAGGCCGTGTGCTCTGGGGTCTGTATCTGTATAGGCAGTGTTCTCTGGGGTCTGTATCTGTATAGGCCGTGTTCTCTGGGGTCTGTATCTGTATAGGCCGTGTTCTCTGGGGTCTGTATCTGTATAGGCAGTGTTCTCTGGGGTCTGTATCTGTATAGGCAGTGTACTCTGGGGTCTGTATCTGTATAGGCAGTGTTCTCTGGGGTCTGTATCTGTATAGGCCGTGTTCTCTGGGGTCTGTATCTGTATAGGCAGTGTTCTCTGGGGTCTGTATCTGTATAGGCAGTGTACTCTGGGGTCTGTATCTGTATAGGCAGTGTTCTCTGGGGTCTGTATCTGTATAGGCAATGTGCTCTGGGGTCTGTATCTGTATAGGCAGTGTTCTCTGGGGTATCTGTATAGGCAATGTGCTCTGGGGTCTGTATCTGTATAGGCAGTGTTCTCTGGGGTCTGTATCTGTATAGGCCGTGTTCTCTGGGGTCTGTATCTGTATAGGCAGTGTTCTCTGGGGTCTGTATCTGTATAGGCAGTGTTCTCTGGGGTCTGTATCTGTATAGGCAGTGTACTCTGGGGTCTGTATCTGTATAGGCAGTGTTCTCTGGGGTCTGTATCTGTATAGGCAATGTGCTCTGGGGTCTGTATCTGTATAGGCAGTGTTCTCTGGGGTCTGTATCTGTATAGGCAGTGTGCTCTGGGGTCTGTATCTGTATAGGCAGTGTGCTCTGGGGTCTGTATCTGTATAGGCAGTGTTCTCTGGGGTCTGTATCTGTATAGGCAGTGTTCTCTGGGGTCTGTATCTGTATAGGCAATGTGCTCTGGGGTCTGTATCTGTATAGGCAGTGTTCTCTGGGGTCTGTATCTGTATAGGCAGTGTTCTCTGGGGTCTGTATCTGTATAGGCCGTGTTCTCTGGGGTCTGTATCTGTATAGGCCGTGTTCTCTGGGGTCTGTATCTGTATAGGCAGTGTTCTCTGGGGTCTGTATCTGTATAGGCAGTGTGCTCTGGGGTCTGTATCTGTATAGGGCATGTGCTCTGGGGTCTGTATCTGTATAGGCAGTGTTCTCTGGGGTCTGTATCTGTATAGGCAGTGTGCTCTGGGGTCTGTATCTGTATAGGCAGTGTTCTCTGGGGTCTGTATCTGTATAGGCAGTGTTCTCTGGGGTCTGTATCTGTATAGGCAGTGTGTTCTGGGTCTGTATCTGTACAGGGAGTGTTCTGGGGTCTGTCTCTGTATAGGGGGTCTGCATCTCTGTAGGGCATGTGCTCTGGGGGTCTGTATCTGTATAGGGCATGTGCTCTGGGGGTCTGTATCTGTATAGGGCATGTGCTCTGGGGTCTGTATCTGTATAGGCAGTGTGCTCTGGGGTCTGTATCTGTATAGGCAGTGTGCTCTGGGGTCTGTATCTGTATAGGCAGTGTGCTCTGGGGTCTGTATCTGTATAGGCAGTGTGCTCTGGGGTCTGTATCTGTATAGGCAGTGTTCTCTGGGGTCTGTATCTGTATAGGCAATGTGCTCTGGGGTCTGTATCTGTATAGGCAGTGTTCTCTGGGGTCTGTATCTGTATAGGCAATGTGCTCTGGGGTCTGTATCTGTATAGGCAGTGTTCTCTGGGGTCTGTATCTGTATAGGCAGTGTGCTCTGGGTCTGTATCTGTACAGGGAGTGTTCTGGGGTCTGTCTCTGTATGGGGGGTCTGCATCTCTGTAGGGCATGTGCTCTGGGGGTCTGTATCTGTATAGGGCATGTGCTCTGGGGTCTGTATCTGTAGACGAGTCTGGTCTGGGATCTGTATCTGTACAGGAAGTATTTTCTGGGAAATGTATCTATAGGGGTCTACATTAGGGTCTGTATCAGTATAGGGGGTCTGCATTAGTTTAGGGGGGGTCCTGGGTCAATATTGATTTCTGGAGCTGCCTTGACCTCGGGAATGTTACTACTTTTACAGGGTCCGGAGTTTCTAGTTGTTGGGGGTCTGAGAGGCTTTTAACTATTTAGGGGGTCTGTAGGAAGGGCTAAATCAATGCATATTAATAGGGGGGAAACTTGCGGAGGGATTTGCACTTTGTGAGCTTCTCAACTATTGCAAAGCAAACCCGTGTACAGCAGAGGAAGCAGCGCAGGAGCCGCTCAGGACAGGAGAGGATAACAAATACACACACAGCGAAGTAAACCCGCGGGGTCACTCCAGCTCCACACTGAGCGTAACATCCCGAAATCACGGGGTCAGCGTTACTATGCCCGGAACCAACATGGCGGCGGCAGCGCTTCCTACTTCCGGCCATCTGCCGGATACAGCTGGGCGATCTGTCCTCGATTCCTCCAGACTCTATGGTGCATAACGGAACAGGAGTGATGGAGACGTCCTGAGTTTCCAGGGGAGACAGGTGAGAACCCAAGACCGCACCCGCACTGCAGCGCGCCCCCTGCGGGCCATGTGTGTACCTGCACACTGCTGGTGTCTAATCATAGACACTTCTCCTATATCTGTACTGTACGGCCGGCACTGATCCCCGGATTATAGATACTTCTCCTATATCTGTACTGTACGGCCGGCACTGATCCCCGGATTATAGATACTTCTCCTATATCTGTACTGTACGGCCGGCACTGATCCCCGGATTATAGACACTTCTCCTATATCTGTACTGTACGGCCGGCACTGATCCCCGGATTATAGACACTTCTCCTATATCTGTACTGTGCGGCCGGCACTGATCCCCGGATTATAGACACTTCTCCTATATCTGTACTGTACGGCCGGCACTGATCCCCGGATTATAGACACTTCTCCTATATCTGTACTGTACGGCCGGCACTGATCCCCGGATTATAGATACTTCTCCTATATCTGTACTGTACGGCCGGCACTGATCCCCGGATTATAGATACTTCTCCTATATCTGTACTGTACGGCCGGCACTGATCCCCGGATTATAGACACTTCTCCTATATCTGTACTGTACGGCCGGCACTGATCCCCGGATTATAGACACTTCTCCTATATCTGTACTGTACGGCCGGCACTGATCCCCGGATTATAGACACTTCTCCTATATCTGTACTGTACGGCCGGCACTGATCCCCGGATTATAGACACTTCTCCTATATCTGTACTGTACGGCCGGCACTGATCCCCGGATTATACACACTTCTCCTATATCTGTACTGTACGGCCGGCACTGATCCCCGGATTATAGATACTTCTCCTATATCTGTACTGTACGGCCGGCACTGATCCCCGGATTATAGACTCTTCTCCTATATCTGTACTGTACGGCCGGCACTGATCCCCGGATTATAGATACTTCTCCTATATCTGTACTGTACGGCCGGCACTGATCCCCGGATTATAGATACCTCTCCTATATCTGTAGTGTACGGCCGGCACTGATCCCCGGATTATAGACACTTCTCCTATATCTGTACTGTACGGCCGGCACTGATCCCCGGATTATAGACACCTCTCCTATATCTGTACTGTACGGCCGGCACTGATCCCCGGATTATAGACACTTCTCCTATATCTGTACTGTACGGCCGGCACTGATCCCCGGATTATAGACACTTCTCCTATATCTGTACTGTACGGCCGGCACTGATCCCCGGATTATAGACACTTCTCCTATATCTGTACTGTACGGCCGGCACTGATCCCCGGATTATAGATACTTCTCCTATATCTGTACTGTACGGCCGGCACTGATCCCCGGATTATAGATACCTCTCCTATATCTGTAGTGTACGGCCGGCACTGATCCCCGGATTATAGACACTTCTCCTATATCTGTACTGTACGGCCGGCACTGATCCCCGGATTATAGACACCTCTCCTATATCTGTACTGTACGGCCGGCACTGATCCCCGGATTATAGACACTTCTCCTATATCTGTACTGTACGGCCGGCACTGATCCCCGGATTATAGACACTTCTCCTATATCTGTACTGTACGGCCGGCACTGATCCCCGGATTATAGACACTTCTCCTATATCTGTACTGTACGGCCGGCACTGATCCCCGGATTATAGATACTTCTCCTATATCTGTACTGTACGGCCGGCACTGATCCCCGGATTATAGACACTTCTCCTATATCTGTACTGTACGGCCGGCACTGATCCCCGGATTATAGATACTTCTCCTATATCTGTACTGTACGGCCGGCACTGATCCCCGGATTATAGACATTTCTCCTATATCTGTACTGTACGGCCGGCACTGATCCCCGGATTATAGACACTTCTCCTATATCTGTACTGTACGGCCGGCACTGATCCCCGGATTATAGACACTTCTCCTATATCTGTACTGTACGGCCGGCACTGATCCCCGGATTATAGATACTTCTCCTATATCTGTACTGTACGGCCGGCACTGATCCCCGGATTATAGACACTTCTCCTATATCTGTACTGTACGGCCGGCACTGATCCCCGGATTATAGATACTTCTCCTATATCTGTACTGTACGGCCGGCACTGATCCCCGGATTATAGACACCTCTCCTATATCTGTACTGTACGGCCGGCACTGATCCCCGGATTATAGATACTTCTCCTATATCTGTACTGTACGGCCGGCACTGATCCCCGGATTATAGACACTTCTCCTATATCTGTACTGTACGGCCGGCACTGATCCCCGGATTATAGACACTTCTCCTATATCTGTACTGTACGGCCGGCACTGATCCCCGGATTATAGACACTTCTCCTATATCTGTACTGTACGGCCGGCACTGATCCCCGGATTATAGACACTTCTCCTATATCTGTACTGTGCGGCCGGCACTGATCCCCGGATTATAGATACTTCTCCTATATCTGTACTGTACGGCCGGCACTGATCCCCGGATTATAGACACTTCTCCTATATCTGTACTGTGCGGCCGGCACTGATCCCCGGATTATAGATACTTCTCCTATATCTGTACTGTACGGCCGGCACTGATCCCCGGATTATAGACACTTCTCCTATATCTGTACTGTGCGGCCGGCACTGATCCCCGGATTATAGACACTTCTCCTATATCTGTACTGTACGGCCGGCACTGATCCCCGGATTATAGACACTTCTCCTATATCTGTACTGTACGGCCGGCACTGATCCCCGGATTATAGACACTTCTCCTATATCTGTACTGTACGGCCGGCACTGATCCCCGGATTATAGACACTTCTCCTATATCTGTACTGTACGGCCGGCACTGATCCCCGGATTATAGATACTTCTCCTATATCTGTACTGTATGGCCGGCACTGATCCCCGGATTATAGACACTTCTCCTATATCTGTACTGTACGGCCGGCACTGTTCCCCGGATTATAGATACTTCTCCTATATCTGTACTGTACGGCCGGCACTGATCCCCGGATTATAGACACTTCTCCTATATCTGTACTGTACGGCCGGCACTGATCTCCGGATTATAGACACTTCTCCTATATCTGTACTGTACGGCCGGCACTGATCCCCGGATTATAGACACTTCTCCTATATCTGTACTGTACGGCCGGCACTGATCCCCGGATTATAGACACTTCTCCTATATCTGTACTGTACGGCCGGCACTGATCCCCGGATTATAGACACCTCTCCTATATCTGTACTGTACGGCCGGCACTGATCCCCGGATTATAGACACTTCTCCTATATCTGTACTGTACGGCCGGCACTGATCCCCGGATTATAGATACTTCTCCTATATCTGTACTGTACGGCCGGCACTGATCCCCGGATTATAGACACTTCTCCTATATCTGTACTGTACGGCCGGCACTGATCCCCGGATTATAGACACCTCTCCTATATCTGTACTGTACGGCCGGCACTGATCCCCGGATTATAGACACTTCTCCTATATCTGTACTGTACGGCCGGCACTGATCCCCGGATTATAGACACTTCTCCTATATCTGTACTGTACGGCCGGCACTGATCCCCGGATTATAGACACTTCTCCTATATCTGTACTGTACGGCCGGCACTGATCCCCGGATTATAGACACCTCTCCTATATCTGTACTGTACGGCCGGCACTGATCCCCGGATTATAGACACTTCTCCTATATCTGTACTGTACGGCCGGCACTGATCCCCGGATTATAGATACTTCTCCTATATCTGTACTGTACGGCCGGCACTGATCCCCGGATTATAGACACTTCTCCTATATCTGTACTGTGCGGCCGGCACTGATCCCCGGATTATAGACACTTCTCCTATATCTGTACTGTACGGCCGGCACTGATCTCCGGATTATAGACACTTCTCCTATATCTGTACTGTACGGCCGGCACTGATCCCCGGATTATAGACACCTCTCCTATATCTGTACTGTACGGCCGGCACTGATCCCCGGATTATAGACACTTCTCCTATATCTGTACTGTACGGCCGGCACTGATCCCGGATTATACACACTTCTCCTATATCTGTACTGTACGGCCGGCACTGATCCCCGGATTATAGACACTTCTCCTATATCTGTACTGTACGGCCGGCACTGATCCCTGGATTATAGACACTTCTCCTATATCTGTACTGTACGGCCGGCACTGATCCCCGGATTATAGACACTTCTCCTATATCTGTACTGTACGGCCGGCACTGATCTCCGGATTATAGATACTTCTCCTATATCTGTACTGTACGGCCGGCACTGATCCCCGGATTATAGACACTTCTCCTATATCTGTACTGTACGGCCGGCACTGATCCCCGGATTATAGATACTTCTCCTATATCTGTACTGTACGGCCGGCACTGATCCCCGGATTATAGTCACTTCTCCTATATCTGTACTGTACGGCCGGCACTGATCCCCGGATTATAGACACTTCTCCTATATCTGTACTGTACGGCCGGCACTGATCTCCGGATTATAGACACTTCTCCTATATCTGTACTGTACGGCCGGCACTGATCCCCGGATTATAGACACTTCTCCTATATCTGTACTGTACGGCCGGCACTGATCCCCGGATTATAGACACTTCTCCTATATCTGTACTGTACGGCCGGCACTGATCCCCGGATTATAGACACTTCTCCTATATCTGTACTGTACGGCCGGCACTGATCTCCGGATTATAGACACTTCTCCTATATCTGTACTGTACGGCCGGCACTGATCCCCGGATTATAGACACTTCTCCTATATCTGTACTGTACGGCCGGCACTGATCCCCGGATTATAGACACTTCTCCTATATCTGTACTGTACGGCCGGCACTGATCCCCGGATTATAGATACTTCTCCTATATCTGTACTGTACGGCCGGCACTGATCCCCGGATTATAGACACTTCTCCTATATCTGTACTGTACGGCCGGCACTGATCCCCGGATTATAGACACTTCTCCTATATCTGTACTGTACGGCCGGCACTGATCCCCGGATTATAGATACTTCTCCTATATCTGTACTGTACGGCCGGCACTGATCCCCGGATTATAGACACTTCTCCTATATCTGTACTGTACGGCCGGCACTGATCCCCGGATTATAGATACTTCTCCTATATCTGTACTGTACGGCCGGCACTGATCCCCGGATTATAGATACTTCTCCTATATCTGTACTGTACGGCCGGCACTGATCCCCGGATTATAGACACCTCTCCTATATCTGTACTGTATGGCCGGCACTGATCCCCGGATTATAGACTCTTCTCCTATATCTGTACTGTACGGCCGGCACTGATCCCCGGATTATAGACACTTCTCCTATATCTGTACTGTACGGCCGGCACTGATCCCCGGATTATAGACACTTCTCCTATATCTGTACTGTACGGCCGGCACTGATCCCCGGATTATAGACACTTCTCCTATATCTGTACTGTACGGCCGGCACTGATCCCCGGATTATAGACACTTCTCCTATATCTGTACTGTACGGCCGGCACTGATCCCCGGATTATAGACACTTCTCCTATATCTGTACTGTACGGCCGGCACTGATCCCCGGATTATAGACACTTCTCCTATATCTGTACTGTACGGCCGGCACTGATCCCCGGATTATAGACACTTCTCCTATATCTGTACTGTACGGCCGGCACTGATCCCCGGATTATAGATACTTCTCCTATATCTGTACTGTACGGCCGGCACTGATCCCCGGATTATAGATACTTCTCCTATATCTGTACTGTACGGCCGGCACTGATCCCCGGATTATAGACACTTCTCCTATATCTGTACTGTACGGCCGGCACTGATCCCCGGATTATAGACACTTCTCCTATATCTGTACTGTACGGCCGGCACTGATCCCCGGATTATAGATACTTCTCCTATATCTGTACTGTACGGCCGGCACTGATCCCCGGATTATAGACACTTCTCCTATATCTGTACTGTACGGCCGGCACTGATCCCCGGATTATAGACACTTCTCCTATATCTGTACTGTACGGCCGGCACTGATCCCCGGATTATAGACACTTCTCCTATATCTGTACTGTACGGCCGGCACTGATCCCCGGATTATAGACACTTCTCCTATATCTGTACTGTGCGGCCGGCACTGATCCCCGGATTATAGACACTTCTCCTATATCTGTACTGTGCGGCCGGCACTGATCCCCGGATTATAGGCACTTCTCCTATATCTGTACTGTACGGCCGGCACTGATCCCCGGATTATAGACACTTCTCCTATATCTGTACTGTACGGCCGGCACTGATCCCCGGATTATAGATACTTCTCCTATATCTGTACTGTACGGCCGGCACTGATCCCCGGATTATAGATACTTCTCCTATATCTGTACTGTACGGCCGGCACTGATCCCCGGATTATAGATACTTCTCCTATATCTGTACCGTACGGCCGGCACTGATCCCCGGATTATAGATACTTCTCCTATATCTGTACCGTACGGCCGGCACTGATCCCCGGATTATAGACACTTCTCCTATATCTGTACTGTACGGACGGCACTGATCCCCGGATTATAGACACTTCTCCTATATCTGTACTGTACGGCCGGCACTGATCCCCGGATTATAGATACTTCTCCTATATCTGTACTGTACGGCCGGCACTGATCCCCGGATTATAGATACTTCTCCTATATCTGTACTGTACGGCCGGCACTGATCTCCGGATTATAGATACTTCTCCTATATCTGTACTGTACGGCCGGCACTGATCCCCGGATTATAGACACTTCTCCTATATCTGTACTGTACGGCCGGCACTGATCCCCGGATTATAGACACTTCTCCTATATCTGTACTGTACGGCCGGCACTGATCCCCGGATTATAGATACTTCTCCTATATCTGTACTGTACGGCCGACACTGATCTCCGGATTATAGACACTTCTCCTATATCTGTACTGTACGGCCGGTACTGATCCCCGGATTATAGACACTTCTCCTATATCTGTACCGTACGGCCGGCACTGATCCCCGGATTATAGACACTTCTCCTATATCTGTACCGTACGGCCGGCACTGATCCCCGGATTATAGACTCTTCTCCTATATCTGTACTGTACGGCCGGCACTGATCCCCGGATTATAGGTACTTCTCCTATATCTGTACTGTACGGCCGGCACTGATCCCCGGATTATAGACACTTCTCCTATATCTGTACTGTACGGCCGGCACTGATCCCCGGATTATAGACACTTCTCCTATATCTGTACTGTGCGGCCGGCACTGATCCCCGGATTATAGACACTTCTCCTATATCTGTACTGTACGGCCGGCACTGATCCCCGGATTATAGACTCTTCTCCTATATCTGTACTGTACGGCCGGCACTGATCCCCGGATTATAGACACTTCTCCTATATCTGTACTGTACGGCCGGCACTGATCCCCGGATTATAGACACTTCTCCTATATCTGTACTGTACGGCCGGCACTGATCCCCGGATTATAGATACTTCTCCTATATCTGTACTGTACGGCCGACACTGATCCCCGGATTATAGATACTTCTCCTATATGTGTACTGTACGGCCGGCACTGATCCCCGGATTATAGATACTTCTCCTATATCTGTACTGTACGGCCGACACTGATCCCCGGATTATAGATACTTCTCCTATATCTGTACTGTACGGCCGGCACTGATCCCCGGATTATAGACACTTCTCCTATATCTGTACTGTACGGCCGGCACTGATCCCGGATTATAGACACTTCTCCTATATCTGTACTGTACGGCCGGCACTGATCCCCGGATTATAGATACTTCTCCTATATCTGTACTGTACGGCCGGCACTGATCCCCGGATTATAGACACTTCTCCTATATCTGTACTGTACGGCCGGCACTGATCCCCGGATTATAGATACTTCTCCTATATCTGTACTGTACGGCCGGCACTGAACCCCGGATTATAGACACTTCTCCTATATCTGTAGTGTACGGCCGGCACTGATCCCCGGATTATAGACACTTCTCCTATATCTGTACTGTACGGCCGGCACTGATCCCCGGATTATAGACACTTCTCCTATATCTGTACTGTACGGCCGGCACTGATCCCCGGATTATAAACACTTCTCCTATATCTGTACTGTACGGCCGGCACTGACCCCCGGATTATAGACACTTCTCCTATATCTGTACTGTACGGCCGGCACTGATCCCCGGATTATAGATACTTCTCCTATATCTGTACTGTGCGGCCGGCACTGATCCCCGGATTATAGACACTTCTCCTATATCTGTACTGTACGGCCGGCACTGATCCCCGGATTATAGATACTTCTCCTATATCTGTACTGTACGGCCGGCACTGATCCCCGGATTATAGACACTTCTCCTATATCTGTACTGTGCGGCCGGCACTGATCCCCGGATTATAGACACTTCTCCTATATCTGTACTGTACGGCCGGCACTGATCCCCGGATTATAGACACTTCTCCTATATCTGTACTGTACGGCCGGCACTGATCCCCGGATTATAGATACTTCTCCTATATCTGTACTGTACGGCCGGCACTGATCCCCGGATTATAGACACTTCTCCTATATCTGTACTGTACGGCCGGCACTGATCCCCGGATTATAGACACTTCTCCTATATCTGTACTGTGCGGCCGGCACTGATCCCCGGATTATAGACTCTTCTCCTATATCTGTACTGTACGGCCGGCACTGATCCCCGGATTATAGACACTTCTCCTATATCTGTACTGTACGGCCGGCACTGATCCCCGGATTATAGACACTTCTCCTATATCTGTACTGTACGGCCGGCACTGATCCCCGGATTATAGACACTTCTCCTATATCTGTACTGTACGGCCGGCACTGATCCCCGGATTATAGACACTTCTCCTATATCTGTACTGTACGGCCGGCACTGATCCCCGGATTATAGACACTTCTCCTATATCTGTACTGTACGGCCGGCACTGATCCCCGGATTATAGACACTTCTCCTATATCTGTACTGTACGGCCGGCACTGATCCCCGGATTATAGACACTTCTCCTATATCTGTACTGTACGGCCGGCACTGATCCCCGGATTATAGACACTTCTCCTATATCTGTACTGTACGGCCGGCACTGATCCCCGGATTATAGACACTTCTCCTATATCTGTACTGTACGGCCGGCACTGATCCCCGGATTATAGACACTTCTCCTATATCTGTACTGTGCGGCCGGCACTGATCCCCGGATTATAGATACTTCTCCTATATCTGTACTGTACGGCCGGCACTGATCCCCGGATTATAGACACTTCTCCTATATCTGTACTGTACGGCCGGCACTGATCCCCGGATTATAGATACTTCTCCTATATCTGTACTGTACGGCCGGCACTGATCCCCGGATTATAGACACTTCTCCTATATCTGTACTGTACGGCCGGCACTGATCCCCGGATTATAGACACTTCTCCTATATCTGTACTGTACGGCCGGCACTGATCCCCGGATTATAGACACTTCTCCTATATCTGTACTGTACGGCCGGCACTGATCCCCGGATTATAGACACTTCTCCTATATCTGTACTGTACGGTCGGCACTGATCCCCGGATTATAGACACTTCTCCTATATCTGTACTGTACGGCCGGCACTGATCCCCGGATTATAGACACTTCTCCTATATCTGTACTGTACGGCCGGCACTGATCCCCGGATTATAGATACTTCTCCTATATCTGTACTGTACGGCCGGCACTGATCCCCGGATTATAGACACTTCTCCTATATCTGTACTGTACGGCCGGCACTGATCCCCGGATTATAGACACTTCTCCTATATCTGTACTGTACGGCCGGCACTGATCCCCGGATTATAGACACTTCTCCTATATCTGTACTGTACGGCCGGCACTGATCCCCGGATTATAGACACTTCTCCTATATCTGTAGTGTACGGCCGGCACTGATCCCCGGATTATAGACACTTCTCCTATATCTGTACTGTACGGCCGGCACTGATCCCCGGATTATAGACACTTCTCCTATATCTGTACTGTACGGCCGGCACTGATCCCCGGATTATAAACACTTCTCCTATATCTGTACTGTACGGCCGGCACTGATCCCCGGATTATAGACACTTCTCCTATATCTGTACTGTACGGCCGGCACTGATCCCCGGATTATAGATTCTTCTCCTATATCTGTACTGTACGGCCGGCACTGATCCCCGGATTATAGACACTTCTCCTATATCTGTACTGTACGGCCGGCACTGATCCCCGGATTATAGATACTTCTCCTATATCTGTACTGTACGGCCGGCACTGATCCCCGGATTATAGACACTTCTCCTATATCTGTACTGTGCGGCCGGCACTGATCCCCGGATTATAGACACTTCTCCTATATCTGTACTGTACGGCCGGCACTGATCCCCGGATTATAGATACTTCTCCTATATCTGTACTGTACGGCTGGCACTGATCCCCGGATTATAGACACTTCTCCTATATCTGTACTGTACGGCCGGCACTGATCCCCGGATTATAGACACTTCTCCTATATCTGTACTGTACGGCAGGCACTGATCCCCGGATTATAGACACTTCTCCTATATCTGTACTGTACGGCCGGCACTGATCCCCGGATTATAGACACTTCTCCTATATCTGTACTGTACGGCCGGCACTGATCCCCGGATTATAGACACTTCTCCTATATCTGTACTGTACGGCCGGCACTGATCCCCGGATTATAGATACTTCTCCTATATCTGTACTGTACGGCCGGCACTGATCCCCGGATTATAGATACTTCTCCTATATCTGTACTGTACGGCCGGCACTGATCCCCGGATTATAGATACTTCTCCTATATCTGTACTGTACGGCCGGCACTGATCCCCGGATTATAGATACTTCTCCTATATCTGTACTGTACGGCCGGCACTGATCCCCGGATTATAGACACTTCTCCTATATCTGTACTGTACGGCCGGCACTGATCCCCGGATTATAGACACTTCTCCTATATCTGTACTGTACGGCCGGCACTGATCCCCGGATTATAGACACTTCTCCTATATCTGTACTGTACGGTCGGCACTGATCCCCGGATTATAGACACTTCTCCTATATCTGTACTGTACGGCCGGCACTGATCCCCGGATTATAGACACTTCTCCTATATCTGTACTGTGCGGCCGGCACTGATCCCCGGATTATAGACACCTCTCCTATATCTGTACTGTACGTCCGGCACTGATCCCCGGATTATAGACACTTCTCCTATATCTGTACTGTACGGTCGGCACTGATCCCCGGATTATAGACACTTCTCCTATATCTGTACTGTACGGCCGGCACTGATCCCCGGATTATAGATACTTCTCCTATATCTGTACTGTACGGCCGGCACTGATCCCCGGATTATAGACACTTCTCCTATATGTGTACTGTACGGCCGGCACTGATCCCCGGATTATAGATACTTCTCCTATATCTGTACTGTACGGCCGGCACTGATCCCCGGATTATAGACACTTCTCCTATATCTGTACTGTACGGCCGGCACTGATCCCCGGATTATAGATACGTCTCCTATATCTGTACTGTACGGCCGGCACTGATCCCCGGATTATAGACACTTCTCCTATATCTGTACTGTACGGCCGGCACTGATCCCCGGATTATAGACACTTCTCCTATATCTGTACTGTACGGCCGGCACTGATCTCCGGATTATAGACACTTCTCCTATATCTGTACTGTACGGCCGGCACTGATCCCCCGGATTATAGACACTTCTCCTATATCTGTACTGTACGGCCGGCACTGATCCCCCGGATTATAGATACTTCTCCTATATCTGTACTGTACGGCCGGCACTGATCCCCGGATTATAGACACTTCTCCTATATCTGTACTGTACGGCCGGCACTGATCCCCGGATTATAGACACTTCTCCTATATCTGTACTGTACGGCCGGCACTGATCCCCGGATTATAGACACTTCTCCTATATCTGTACTGTACGGCCGGCACTGATCCCCGGATTATAGACACTTCTCCTATATCTGTACTGTACGGCCGGCACTGATCCCCGGATTATAGATACTTCTCCTATATCTGTACTGTACGGCCGGCACTGATCCCCGGATTATAGATACTTCTCCTATATCTGTACTGTGCGGCCGGCACTGATCCCCGGATTATAGACACTTCTCCTATATCTGTACTGTACGGCCGGCACTGATCCCCGGATTATAGACACCTCTCCTATATCTGTACTGTACGGCCGGCACTGATCCCCGGATTATAGACACTTCTCCTATATCTGTACTGTACGGCTGGCACTGATCCCCGGATTATAGACACTTCTCCTATATCTGTACTGTACGGCCGGCACTGATCCCCGGATTATAGACACTTCTCCTATATCTGTACTGTACGGCCGGCACTGATCCCCGGATTATAGACACTTCTCCTATATCTGTACTGTACGGCCGGCACTGATCCCCGGATTATAGACACTTCTCCTATATCTGTACTGTACGGCCGGCACTGATCCCCGGATTATAGACACTTCTCCTATATCTGTACTGTACGGCCGGCACTGATCTCCGGATTATAGATACTTCTCCTATATCTGTACTGTACGGCCGGCACTGATCCCCGGATTATAGACACTTCTCCTATATCTGTACTGTACGGCCGGCACTGATCCCCGGATTATAGACACTTCTCCTATATCTGTACTGTACGGCCGGCACTGATCCCCGGATTATAGATTCTTCTCCTATATCTGTACTGTACGGCCGGCACTGATCCCCGGATTATAGACACTTCTCCTATATCTGTACTGTACGGCCGGCACTGATCCCCGGATTATAGACACTTCTCCTATATCTGTACTGTACGGCCGGCACTGATCCCCGGATTATAGACACTTCTCCTATATCTGTACTGTACGGCCGGCACTGATCCCCGGATTATAGATACTTCTCCTATATCTGTACTGTACGGCCGGCACTGATCCCCGGATTATAGACACTTCTCCTATATCTGTACTGTACGGCCGGCACTGATCCCGGATTATAGATACTTCTCCTATATCTGTACTGTACGGCCGGCACTGATCCCCGGATTATAGACACTTCTCCTATATCTGTACTGTACGGCCGGCACTGATCCCCGGATTATAGACACTTCTCCTATATCTGTACTGTACGGCCGGCACTGATCCCCGGATTATAGACACTTCTCCTATATCTGTACTGTACGGCCGGCACTGATCCCCGGATTATAGACACTTCTCCTATATCTGTACTGTACGGCCGGCACTGATCCCCGGATTATAGACACTTCTCCTATATCTGTACTGTACGGCCGGCACTGATCCCCGGATTATAGACACTTCTCCTATATCTGTACTGTACGGCCGGCACTGATCCCCGGATTATAGACACTTCTCCTATATCTGTACTGTACGGCCGGCACTGATCCCCGGATTATAGACACTTCTCCTATATCTGTACTGTACGGCCGGCACTGATCCCCGGATTATAGACACTTCTCCTATATCTGTACTGTGCGGCCGGCACTGATCCCCGGATTATAGATACTTCTCCTATATCTGTATTGTACGGCCGGCACTGATCCCCGGATTATAGACTCTTCTCCTATATCTGTACTGTACGGCCGGCACTGATCCCCGGATTATAGACACTTCTCCTATATCTGTACTGTACGGCCGGCACTGATCCCCGGATTATAGACACTTCTCCTATATCTGTACTGTACGGTCGGCACTGATCCCCGGATTATAGACACTTCTCCTATATCTGTACTGTACGGCCGGCACTGATCCCCGGATTATAGACACTTCTCCTATATCTGTACTGTACGGCCGGCACTGATCCCCGGATTATAGACACCTCTCCTATATCTGTACTGTACGGCCGGCACTGATCCCCGGATTATAGACACTTCTCCTATATCTGTACTGTACGGCCGGCACTGATCCCCGGATTATAGACACTTCTTCTATATCTGTACTGTACGGCCGGCACTGATCCCCGGATTATAGACACTTCTCCTATATCTGTACTGTACGGCCGGCACTGATCCCCGGATTATAGACACTTCTCCTATATCTGTACTGTGCGGCCGGCACTGATCCCCGGATTATAGATACTTCTCCTATATCTGTACTGTACGGCCGGCACTGATCCCCGGATTATAGTCACTTCTCCTATATCTGTACTGTACGGCCGGCACTGATCCCCGGATTATAGACACTTCTCCTATATCTGTACTGTACGGCCGGCACTGATCCCCGGATTATAGATACTTCTCCTATATCTGTACTGTACGGCCGGCACTGATCTCCGGATTATAGACACTTCTCCTATATCTGTACTGTACGGCCGGCACTGATCCCCGGATTATAGACACTTCTCCTATATCTGTACTGTATGGCCGGCACTGATCCCCGGATTATAGACACTTCTCCTATATCTGTACTGTACGGCCGGCACTGTTCCCCGGATTATAGATACTTCTCCTATATCTGTACTGTGCGGCCGGCACTGATCCCCGGATTATAGACACTTCTCCTATATCTGTACTGTACGGCCGGCACTGATCCCCGGATTATAGACACTTCTCCTATATCTGTACTGTACGGCCGGCACTGATCCCCGGATTATAGACACTTCTCCTATATCTGTACTGTACGGCCGGCACTGATCCCCGGATTATAGATACTTCTCCTATATCTGTACTGTACGGCGGGCACTGATCCCCGGATTATAGATACTTCTCCTATATCTGTACTGTACGGCCGGCACTGATCCCCGGATTATAGACACTTCTCCTATATCTGTACTGTACGGCCGGCACTGATCCCCGGATTATAGACACTTCTCCTATATCTGTACTGTGCGGCCGGCACTGATCCCCGGATTATAGACACTTCTCCTATATCTGTACTGTACGGCCGGCACCGATCCCCGGATTATAGACACTTCTCCTATATCTGTACTGTACGGCCGGCACTGATCCCCGGATTATAGACACTTCTCCTATATCTGTACTGTACGGCCGGCACTGATCCCCGGATTATAGACACTTCTCCTATATCTGTACTGTACGGCCGGCACTGATCCCCGGATTATAGACACTTCTCCTATATCTGTACTGTACGGCCGGCACTGATCCCCGGATTATAGACACTTCTCCTATATCTGTACTGTACGGCCGGCACTGATCCCCGGATTATAGACACTTCTCCTATATCTGTACTGTACGGCCGGCACTGATCCCCGGATTATAGACACTTCTCCTATATCTGTACTGTACGGCCGGCACTGATCCCCGGATTATAGACACTTCTCCTATATCTGTACTGTACGGCCGGCACCGATCCCCGGATTATAGACACTTCTCCTATATCTGTACTGTACGGCCGGCACTGATCCCCGGATTATAGACACTTCTCCTATATCTGTACTGTACGGCCGGCACCGATCCCCGGATTATAGACACTTCTCCTATATCTGTACTGTACGGCCGGCACTGATCCCCGGATTATAGACACTTCTCCTATATCTGTACTGTACGGCCGGCACTGATCCCCGGATTATAGACACTTCTCCTATATCTGTACTGTACGGCCGGCACTGATCCCGGATTATAGATACTTCTCCTATATCTGTACTGTGCGGCCGGCACTGATCCCCGGATTATAGATACTTCTCCTATATCTGTACTGTACGGCCGGCACTGATCCCCGGATTATAGATACTTCTCCTATATCTGTACTGTACGGCCGGCACTGATCCCCGGATTATAGACACTTCTCCTATATCTGTACTGTGCGGCCGGCACTGATCCCCGGATTATAGACACTTCTCCTATATCTGTACTGTACGGCCGGCACTGATCCCCGGATTATAGACACTTCTCCTATATCTGTACTGTACGGCCGGCACTGATCCCCGGATTATAGACACTTCTCCTATATCTGTACTGTGCGGCCGGCACTGATCCCCGGATTATAGACACTTCTCCTATATCTGTACTGTACGGCCGGCACTGATCCCCGGATTATAGACACTTCTCCTATATCTGTACTGTACGGCCGGCACTGATCCCCGGATTATAGACACTTCTCCTATATCTGTACTGTACGGCCGGCACTGATCCCCGGATTATAGATTCTTCTCCTATATCTGTACTGTACGGCCGGCACTGATCCCCGGATTATAGACACTTCTCCTATATCTGTACTGTACGGCCGGCACTGATCCCCGGATTATAGACACTTCTCCTATATCTGTACTGTACGGCCGGCACTGATCCCCGGATTATAGACACTTCTCCTATATCTGTACTGTACGGTCGGCACTGATCCCCGGATTATAGACACTTCTCCTATATCTGTACTGTACGGCCGGCACTGATCCCCGGATTATAGACTCTTCTCCTATATCTGTACTGTACGGCCGGCACTGATCCCCGGATTATAGACACTTCTCCTATATCTGTACTGTACGGCCGGCACTGATCCCCGGATTATAGACACTTCTCCTATATCTGTACTGTACGGCCGGCACTGATCCCCGGATTATAGATACTTCTCCTATATCTGTACTGTACGGCCGGCACTGATCCCCGGATTATAGATACTTCTCCTATATCTGTACTGTACGGCCGGCACTGATCTCCGGATTATAGACACTTCTCCTATATCTGTACTGTACGGCCGGCACTGATCCCCGGATTATAGATACTTCTCCTATATCTGTACTGTATGGCCGGCACTGATCCCCGGATTATAGACACTTCTCCTATATCTGTACTGTACGGCCGGCACTGTTCCCCGGATTATAGATACTTCTCCTATATCTGTACTGTACGGCCGGCACCGATCCCCGGATTATAGACACTTCTCCTATATCTGTACTGTACGGCCGGCACTGATCCCCGGATTATAGACACTTCTCCTATATCTGTACTGTACGGCCGGCACTGATCCCCGGATTATAGACACTTCTCCTATATCTGTACTGTACGGCCGGCACTGATCCCGGATTATAGATACTTCTCCTATATCTGTACTGTGCGGCCGGCACTGATCCCCGGATTATAGGCACTTCTCCTATATCTGTACTGTGCGGCCGGCACTGATCCCCGGATTATAGATTCTTCTCCTATATCTGTACTGTACGGCCGGCACTGATCCCCGGATTATAGACACTTCTCCTATATCTGTACTGTACGGCCGGCACTGATCCCCGGATTATAGACACTTCTCCTATATCTGTACTGTACGGCCGGCACTGATCCCGGATTATAGACACTTCTCCTATATCTGTACTGTACGGCCGGCACTGATCCCCGGATTATAGACACTTCTCCTATATCTGTACTGTACGGCCGGCACTGATCCCCGGATTATAGATACTTCTCCTATATCTGTAGTGTACGGCCGGCACTGATCCCCGGATTATAGATACTTCTCCTATATCTGTACTGTACGGCCGGCACTGATCCCCGGATTATAGACACTTCTCCTATATCTGTACTGTACGGCCGGCACTGATCCCCGGATTATAGACACTTCTCCTATATCTGTACTGTACGGCCGGCACTGATCCCCGGATTATAGACACTTCTCCTATATCTGTACTGTACGGCCGGCACTGATCCCCGGATTATAGACACTTCTCCTATATCTGTACTGTACGGTCGGCACTGATCCCCGGATTATAGACACTTCTCCTATATCTGTACTGTACGGCCGGCACTGATCCCCGGATTATAGACACTTCTCCTATATCTGTACTGTACGGCCGGCACTGATCCCCGGATTATAGACACTTCTCCTATATCTGTACTGTACGGCCGGCACTGATCCCCGGATTATAGACACTTCTCCTATATCTGTACTGTACGGCCGGCACTGATCCCCGGATTATAGATACTTCTCCTATATCTGTACTGTACGGCCGGCACTGATCTCCGGATTATAGACACTTCTCCTATATCTGTACTGTACGGCCGGCACTGATCCCCGGATTATAGATACTTCTCCTATATCTGTACTGTATGGCCGGCACTGATCCCCGGATTATAGACACTTCTCCTATATCTGTACTGTACGGCCGGCACTGTTCCCCGGATTATAGATACTTCTCCTATATCTGTACTGTACGGCCGGCACCGATCCCCGGATTATAGACACTTCTCCTATATCTGTACTGTACGGCCGGCACTGATCCCCGGATTATAGACACTTCTCCTATATCTGTACTGTGCGGCCGGCACTGATCCCCGGATTATAGATACTTCTCCTATATCTGTACTGTACGGCCGGCACTGATCCCCGGATTATAGACACTTCTCCTATATCTGTACTGTACGGCCGGCACTGATCCCCGGATTATAGACACTTCTCCTATATCTGTACTGTACGGCCGGCACTGATCCCCGGATTATAGATACTTCTCCTATATCTGTACTGTACGGCCGGCACTGATCCCCGGATTATAGACACTTCTCCTATATCTGTACTGTACGGCCGGCACTGATCCCCGGATTATACACACTTCTCCTATATCTGTACTGTACGGCCGGCACTGATCCCCGGATTATAGGTACTTCTCCTATATCTCTACTGTACGGCCGGCACTGATCCCCGGATTATAGACACTTCTCCTATATCTGTACTGTACGGCCGGCACTGATCCCCGGATTATAGACACTTCTCCTATATCTGTACTGTACGGCCGGCACTGATCCCCGGATTATAGACACTTCTCCTATATCTGTACTGTACGGCCGGCACTGATCCCCGGATTATAGACACTTCTCCTATATCTGTACTGTACGGCCGGCACTGATCCCCGGATTATAGATACTTCTCCTATATCTGTACTGTACGGCCGGCACTGATCCCCGGATTATAGACACTTCTCCTATATCTGTACTGTACGGCCGGCACTGATCCCCGGATTATAGACACTTCTCCTATATCTGTACTGTACGGCCGGCACTGATCCCCGGATTATAGACACTTCTCCTATATCTGTACTGTACGGCCGGCACTGATCCCGGATTATAGATACTTCTCCTATATCTGTACTGTGCGGCCGGCACTGATCCCCGGATTATAGACACTTCTCCTATATCTGTACTGTACGGCCGGCACTGATCCCCGGATTATAGATACTTCTCCTATATCTGTACTGTACGGCCGGCACTGATCCCCGGATTATAGACACTTCTCCTATATCTGTACTGTGCGGCCGGCACTGATCCCCGGATTATAGATACTTCTCCTATATCTGTACTGTACGGCCGGCACTGATCCCCGGATTATAGATACTTCTCCTATATCTGTACTGTACGGCCGGCACTGATCCCCGGATTATAGACACTTCTCCTATATCTGTACTGTGCGGCCGGCACTGATCCCCGGATTATAGACACTTCTCCTATATCTGTACTGTACGGCCGGCACTGATCCCCGGATTATAGACACTTCTCCTATATCTGTACTGTACGGCCGGCACTGATCCCCGGATTATAGACACTTCTCCTATATCTGTACTGTACGGCCGGCACTGATCCCCGGATTATAGACACTTCTCCTATATCTGTACTGTACGGCCGGCACTGATCCCCGGATTATAGACACTTCTCCTATATCTGTACTGTACGGCCGGCACTGATCCCCGGATTATAGACACTTCTCCTATATCTGTACTGTACGGCCGGCACTGATCCCCGGATTATAGACACTTCTCCTATATCTGTACTGTACGGCCGGCACTGATCTCCGGATTATAGACACTTCTCCTATATCTGTACTGTACGGCCGGCACTGATCCCCGGATTATAGATACTTCTCCTATATCTGTACTGTATGGCCGGCACTGATCCCCGGATTATAGACACTTCTCCTATATCTGTACTGTACGGCCGGCACTGATCCCCGGATTATAGACACTTCTCCTATATCTGTACTGTACGGCCGGCACTGATCCCCGGATTATAGACACTTCTCCTATATCTGTACTGTACGGCCGGCACTGATCCCCGGATTATAGACACTTCTCCTATATCTGTACTGTACGGCCGGCACTGATCCCCGGATTATAGACACTTCTCCTATATCTGTACTGTACGGCCGGCACTGATCTCCGGATTATAGACACTTCTCCTATATCTGTACTGTACGGCCGGCACTGATCCCCGGATTATAGACACTTCTCCTATATCTGTACTGTACGGCCGGCACTGATCCCCGGATTATAGATACGTCTCCTATATCTGTACTGTACGGCCGGCACTGATCCCCGGATTATAGACACTTCTCCTATATCTGTACTGTACGGCCGGCACTGATCCCCGGATTATAGACACCTCTCCTATATCTGTACTGTACGGCCGGCACTGATCCCCGGATTATAGACACTTCTCCTATATCTGTACTGTACGGCCGGCACTGATCCCCGGATTATAGTCACTTCTCCTATATCTGTACTGTACGGCCGGCACTGATCCCCGGATTATAGACACTTCTCCTATATCTGTACTGTACGGCCGGCACTGATCCCCGGATTATAGACACTTCTCCTATATCTGTACTGTACGGCCGGCACTGATCCCCGGATTATAGACACTTCTCCTATATCTGTACTGTACGGCCGGCACTGATCTCCGGATTATAGACACTTCTCCTATATCTGTACTGTACGGCCGGCACTGATCCCCGGATTATAGACACTTCTCCTATATCTGTACTGTACGGCCGGCACTGATCCCCGGATTATAGATACGTCTCCTATATCTGTACTGTACGGCCGGCACTGATCCCCGGATTATAGACACTTCTCCTATATCTGTACTGTACGGCCGGCACTGATCCCCGGATTATAGACACTTCTCCTATATCTGTACTGTACGGCCGGCACTGATCCCCGGATTATAGACACTTCTCCTATATCTGTACTGTACGGCCGGCACTGATCCCCGGATTATAGATACTTCTCCTATATCTGTACTGTGCGGCCGGCACTGATCCCCGGATTATAGACACTTCTCCTATATCTGTACTGTACGGCCGGCACTGATCCCCGGATTATAGATACTTCTCCTGTATCTGTACTGTACGGCCGGCACTGATCTCCGGATTATAGACACTTCTCCTGTATCTGTACTGTACGGCCGGCACTGATCCCCGGATTATAGATACTTCTCCTATATCTGTACTGTACGGCCGGCACTGATCCCCGGATTATAGACACTTCTCCTATATCTGTACTGTACGGCCGGCACTGATCCCCGGATTATAGACACTTCTCCTATATCTGTACTGTGCGGCCGGCACTGATCCCCGGATTATAGATAATTCTCCTATATCTGTACTGTACGGCCGGCACTGATCCCCGGATTATAGACACTTCTCCTATATCTGTACTGTACGGCCGGCACTGATCCCCGGATTATAGACACTTCTCCTATATCTGTACTGTACGGCCGGCACTGATCCCCGGATTATAGACACTTCTCCTATATCTGTACTGTACGGCCGGCACTGATCCCCGGATTATAGATACTTCTCCTATATCTGTACTGTACGGCCGGCACTGATCCCCGGATTATAGATACTTCTCCTATATCTGTACTGTACGGCCGGCACTGATCCCCGGATTATAGACACTTCTCCTATATCTGTACTGTACGGCCGGCACTGATCCCCGGATTATAGACTCTTCTCCTATATCTGTACTGTACGGCCGGCACTGATCCCCGGATTATAGATACTTCTCCTATATCTGTACTGTACGGCCGGCACTGATCCCCGGATTATAGACACTTCTCCTATATCTGTACTGTACGGCCGGCACTGATCCCCGGATTATAGACACTTCTCCTATATCTGTACTGTACGGCCGGCACTGATCCCCGGATTATAGATACTTCTCCTATATCTGTACTGTACGGCCGGCACTGATCCCCGGATTATAGATACTTCTCCTATATCTGTACTGTACGGCCGGCACTGATCCCCGGATTATAGACACTTCTCCTATATCTGTACTGTACGGCCGGCACTGATCCCCGGATTATAGATACTTCTCCTATATCTGTACTGTACGGCCGGCACTGATCCCCGGATTATAGACACTTCTCCTATATCTGTAATGTACGGCCGGCACTGATCCCCGGATTATAGACTCTTCTCCTATATCTGTACTGTACGGCCGGCACTGATCCCCGGATTATAGACACTTCTCCTATATCTGTACTGTACGGCCGGCACTGATCCCCGGATTATAGACTCCTCTCCTATATCTGTACTATACGGCCGGCACTGATCCCCGGATTATAGACACTTCTCCTATATCTGTACTGTACGGCCGGCACTGATCCCCGGATTATAAACACTTCTCCTATATCTGTACCGTACGGCCGGCACTGATCCCCGGATTATAGACACTTCTCCTATATCTGTACTGTACGGCCGGCACTGATCCCCGGATTATAGATACTTCTCCTATATCTGTACTGTACGGCCGGCACTGATCCCCGGATTATAGACACTTCTCCTATATCTGTACTGTATGGCCGGCACTGATCCCCGGATTATAGATACTTCTCCTATATCTGTACTGTACGGCCGGCACTGATCCCCGGATTATAGACACTTCTCCTATATCTGTACTGTACGGCCGGCACTGATCCCCGGATTATAGACACTTCTCCTATATCTGTACTGTACGGCCGGCACCGATCCCCGGATTATAGACACTTCTCCTATATCTGTACTGTACGGCCGGCACTGATCCCCGGATTATAGACACTTCTCCTATATCTGTACTGTACGGCCGGCACTGATCCCCGGATTATAGACACTTCTCCTATATCTGTACTGTACGGCCGGCACTGATCTCCGGATTATAGACACTTCTCCTATATCTGTACTGTACGGCCGGCACTGATCTCCGGATTATAGATACTTCTCCTATATCTGTACTGTACGGCCGACACTGATCCCCGGATTATAGACACTTCTCCTATATCTGTACTGTACGGCCGGCACTGATCCCCGGATTATAGATACTTCTCCTATATCTGTACTGTACGGCCGGCACTGATCCCCGGATTATAGACACTTCTCCTATATCTGTACTGTACGGCCGGCACTGATCCCCGGATTATAGACACTTCTCCTATATCTGTACTGTACGGCCGGCACTGATCTCCGGATTATAGATACTTCTCCTATATCTGTACTGTACGGCCGGCACTGATCCCCGGATTATAGACACTTCTCCTATATCTGTACTGTACGGCCGGCACTGATCCCCGGATTATAGACACTTCTCCTATATCTGTACTGTACGGCCGGCACTGATCCCCGGATTATAGACACTTCTCCTATATCTGTACTGTACGGCCGGCACTGATCCCCGGATTATAGACACTTCTCCTATATCTGTACTGTACGGCCGGCACTGATCCCCGGATTATAGACACTTCTCCTATATCTGTACTGTACGGCCGGCACTGATCCCCGGATTATAGATACTTCTCCTATATCTGTACTGTACGGCCGGCACTGATCCCCGGATTATAGACATTTCTCCTATATCTGTACTGTACGGCCGGCACTGATCCCCGGATTATAGACACTTCTCCTATATCTGTACTGTGCGGCCGGCACTGATCCCCGGATTATAGACGCTTCTCCTATATCTGTACTGTACGGCCGGCACTGATCCCCGGATTATAGACACTTCTCCTATATCTGTACTGTACGGCCGGCACTGATCCCCGGATTATAGACTCTTCTCCTATATCTGTACTGTACGGCCGGCACTGATCCCCGGATTATAGATACTTCTCCTATATCTGTACTGTACGGCCGGCACTGATCCCCGGATTATAGACACTTCTCCTATATCTGTACTGTACGGCCGGCACTGATCCCCGGATTATAGACACTTCTCCTATATCTGTACTGTACGGCCGGCACTGATCCCCGGATTATAGATACTTCTCCTATATCTGTACTGTACGACCGGCACTGATCCCCGGATTATAGATACTTCTCCTATATCTGTACTGTACGGCCGGCACTGATCCCCGGATTATAGAGACTTCTCCTATATCTGTACTGTACGGCGGGCACTGATCCCCGGATTATAGACACTTCTCCTATATCTGTACTGTACGGCCGGCACTGATCCCCGGATTATAGACACTTCTCCTATATCTGTACTGTACGGCCGGCACTGATCCCCGGATTATAGATACTTCTCCTATATCTGTACTGTACGGCGGGCACTGATCCCCGGATTATAGATACTTCTCCTATATCTGTACTGTGCGGCCGGCACTGATCCTCGGATTATAGACACTTCTCCTATATCTGTACTGTACGGCCGGCACTGATCCCCGGATTATAGACACTTCTCCTATATCTGTACTGTACGGCCGGCACTGATCCCCGGATTATAGACACTTCTCCTATATCTGTACTGTACGGCCGGCACTGATCCCCGGATTATAGATACTTCTCCTATATCTGTACTGTACGGCCGGCACTGATCCCCGGATTATAGACACTTCTCCTATATCTGTACTGTACGGCCGGCACTGATCCCCGGATTATAGACACTTCTCCTATATCTGTACTGTACGGCCGGCACTGATCCCCGGATTATAGACACTTCTCCTATATCTGTACTGTACGGCCGGCACTGATCCCCGGATTATAGACACTTCTCCTATATCTGTACTGTACGGCCGGCACTGATCCCCGGATTATAGATACTTCTCCTATATCTGTACTGTATGGCCGGCACTGATCCCCGGATTATAGACACTTCTCCTATATCTGTACTGTACGGCCGGCACTGATCCCCGGATTATAGACACTTCTCCTATATCTGTACTGTACGGCCGGCACTGATCCCCGGATTATAGACACTTCTCCTATATCTGTACTGTACGGCCGGCACTGATCCCCGGATTATAGACACTTCTCCTATATCTGTACTGTACGGCCGGCACTGATCCCCGGATTATAGATACTTCTCCTATATCTGTACTGTACGGCCGGCACTGATCCCCGGATTATAGACACTTCTCCTATATCTGTACTGTACGGCCGGCACTGATCCCCGGATTATAGACACTTCTCCTATATCTGTACTGTACGGCCGGCACTGATCCCCGGATTATACACACTTCTCCTATATCTGTACTGTACGGCCGGCACTGATCCCCGGATTATAGAGACTTCTCCTATATCTGTACTGTACGGCCGGCACTGATCCCCGGATTATAGACACTTCTCCTATATCTGTACTGTACGGCCGGCACTGATCCCCGGATTATAGACACTTCTCCTATATCTGTACTGTACGGCCGGCACTGATCCCCGGATTATAGACACTTCTCCTATATCTGTACTGTACGGCCGGCACTGATCCCCGGATTATAGATTCTTCTCCTATATCTGTACGGCCGGCACTGATCCCCGGATTATAGATACTTCTCCTATATCTGTACTGTACGGCCGGTACTGATCCCCGGATTATAGATACTTCTCCTATATCTGTACTGTACGGCCGGCACTGATCCCCGGATTATAGACACTTCTCCTATATCTGTACTGTACGGCCGGCACTGATCCCCGGATTATAGACACTTCTCCTATATCTGTACTGTACGGCCGGCACTGATCCCCGGATTATAGACACTTCTCCTATATCTGTACTGTACGGCCGGCACTGATCCCCGGATTATAGACACTTCTCCTATATCTGTACTGTACGGCCGGCACTGATCCCCGGATTATAGACACTTCTCCTATATCTGTACTGTACGGCCGGCACTGATCCCCGGATTATAGATACTTCTCCTATATCTGTACTGTACGGCCGGCACTGATCCCCGGATTATAGACACTTCTCCTATATCTGTACTGTACGGCCGGCACTGATCCCCGGATTATAGACACTTCTCCTATATCTGTACTGTACGGCCGGCACTGATCCCCGGATTATAGATACTTCTCCTATATCTGTACTGTACGGCCGGCACTGATTCCCGGATTATAGATACTTCTCCTATATCTGTACTGTACGGCCGGCACTGATCCCCGGATTATAGACACTTCTCCTATATCTGTACTGTACGGCCGGCACTGATCCCCGGATTATAGACACTTCTCCTATATCTGTACTGTACGGCCGGCACTGATCCCCGGATTATAGACACTTCTCCTATATCTGTACTGTACGGCCGGCACTGATCCCCGGATTATAGACACTTCTCCTATATCTGTACTGTACGGCCGGCACTGATCCCCGGATTATAGACACTTCTCCTATATCTGTACTGTACGGCCGGCACTGATCCCCGGATTATAGACACTTCTCCTATATCTGTACTGTACGGCCGGCACTGATCCCCGGATTATAGATACTTCTCCTATATCTGTACTGTACGGCCGGCACTGATCCCCGGATTATAGACACTTCTCCTATATCTGTACTGTACGGCCGGCACTGATCCCCGGATTATAGACAATTCTCCTATATCTGTACTGTACGGCCGGCACTGATCCCCGGATTATAGATACTTCTCCTATATCTGTACTGTACGGCCGGCACTGATCCCCGGATTATAGACACTTCTCTTATATCTGTACTGTACGGCCGGCACTGATCCCCGGATTATAGACACTTCTCCTATATCTGTACTGTACAGCCGGCACTGATCCCCGGATTATAGATACTTCTCCTATATCTGTACTGTACGGCCGGCAGTGATCCCCGGATTATAGACACTTCTCCTATATCTGTACTGTACGGCCGGCACTGATCCCCGGATTATAGACACTTCTCCTATATCTGTACTGTACGGCCGGCACTGATCCCCGGATTATAGACACTTCTCCTATATCTGTACTGTACGGCCGGCACCGATCCCCGGATTATAGACACTTCTCCTATATCTGTACTGTACGGCCGGCACTGATCCCCGGATTATAGACACTTCTCCTATATCTGTACTGTACGGCCGGCACTGATCCCCGGATTATAGACACTTCTCCTATATCTGTACTGTACGGCCGGCACTGATCCCCGGATTATAGACACTTCTCCTATATCTGTACTGTACGGCCGGCACTGATCCCCGGATTATAGACACTTCTCCTATATCTGTACTGTACGGCCGGCACTGATCCCCGGATTATAGACACTTCTCCTATATCTGTACTGTACGGCCGGCACTGATCCCCGGATTATAGACACTTCTCCTATATCTGTACTGTACGGCCGGTACTGATCCCCGGATTATAGACACCTCTCCTATATCTGTACTGTACGGCCGGCACCGATCCCCGGATTATAGACACTTCTCCTATATCTGTACTGTACGGCCGGCACTGATCCCCGGATTATAGACACTTCTCCTATATCTGTACTGTACGGCCGGCACTGATCCCCGGATTATAGACACTTCTCCTATATCTGTACTGTACGGCCGGCACTGATCCCGGATTATAGATACTTCTCCTATATCTGTACTGTGCGGCCGGCACTGATCCCCGGATTATAGATACTTCTCCTATATCTGTACTGTACGGCCGGCACTGATCCCCGGATTATAGATACTTCTCCTATATCTGTACTGTACGGCCGGCACTGATCCCCGGATTATAGACACTTCTCCTATATCTGTACTGTGCGGCCGGCACTGATCCCCGGATTATAGACACTTCTCCTATATCTGTACTGTACGGCCGGCACTGATCCCCGGATTATAGACACTTCTCCTATATCTGTACTGTACGGCCGGCACTGATCCCCGGATTATAGACACTTCTCCTATATCTGTACTGTGCGGCCGGCACTGATCCCCGGATTATAGACACTTCTCCTATATCTGTACTGTACGGCCGGCACTGATCCCCGGATTATAGACACTTCTCCTATATCTGTACTGTACGGCCGGCACTGATCCCCGGATTATAGACACTTCTCCTATATCTGTACTGTACGGCCGGCACTGATCCCCGGATTATAGATTCTTCTCCTATATCTGTACTGTACGGCCGGCACTGATCCCCGGATTATAGACACTTCTCCTATATCTGTACTGTACGGCCGGCACTGATCCCCGGATTATAGACACTTCTCCTATATCTGTACTGTACGGCCGGCACTGATCCCCGGATTATAGACACTTCTCCTATATCTGTACTGTACGGTCGGCACTGATCCCCGGATTATAGACACTTCTCCTATATCTGTACTGTACGGCCGGCACTGATCCCCGGATTATAGACACTTCTCCTATATCTGTACTGTACGGCCGGCACTGATCCCCGGATTATAGACACTTCTCCTATATCTGTACTGTACGGCCGGCACTGATCCCCGGATTATAGACACTTCTCCTATATCTGTACTGTACGGCCGGCACTGATCCCCGGATTATAGATACTTCTCCTATATCTGTACTGTACGGCCGGCACTGATCTCCGGATTATAGACACTTCTCCTATATCTGTACTGTACGGCCGGCACTGATCCCCGGATTATAGATACTTCTCCTATATCTGTACTGTATGGCCGGCACTGATCCCCGGATTATAGACACTTCTCCTATATCTGTACTGTACGGCCGGCACTGTTCCCCGGATTATAGATACTTCTCCTATATCTGTACTGTACGGCCGGCACCGATCCCCGGATTATAGACACTTCTCCTATATCTGTACTGTACGGCCGGCACTGATCCCCGGATTATAGACACTTCTCCTATATCTGTACTGTACGGCCGGCACTGATCCCCGGATTATAGACACTTCTCCTATATCTGTACTGTACGGCCGGCACTGATCCCGGATTATAGATACTTCTCCTATATCTGTACTGTGCGGCCGGCACTGATCCCCGGATTATAGGCACTTCTCCTATATCTGTACTGTGCGGCCGGCACTGATCCCCGGATTATAGATTCTTCTCCTATATCTGTACTGTACGGCCGGCACTGATCCCCGGATTATAGACACTTCTCCTATATCTGTACTGTACGGCCGGCACTGATCCCCGGATTATAGACACTTCTCCTATATCTGTACTGTACGGCCGGCACTGATCCCCGGATTATAGACACTTCTCCTATATCTGTACTGTACGGTCGGCACTGATCCCCGGATTATAGACACTTCTCCTATATCTGTACTGTACGGCCGGCACTGATCCCCGGATTATAGACACTTCTCCTATATCTGTACTGTACGGCCGGCACTGATCCCCGGATTATAGACACTTCTCCTATATCTGTACTGTACGGCCGGCACTGATCCCCGGATTATAGACACTTCTCCTATATCTGTACTGTACGGCCGGCACTGATCCCCGGATTATAGACACTTCTCCTATATCTGTACTGTACGGCCGGCACTGATCTCCGGATTATAGACACTTCTCCTATATCTGTACTGTACGGCCGGCACTGATCCCCGGATTATAGATACTTCTCCTATATCTGTACTGTATGGCCGGCACTGATCCCCGGATTATAGACACTTCTCCTATATCTGTACTGTACGGCCGGCACTGTTCCCCGGATTATAGATACTTCTCCTATATCTGTACTGTACGGCCGGCACCGATCCCCGGATTATAGACACTTCTCCTATATCTGTACTGTACGGCCGGCACTGATCCCCGGATTATAGACACTTCTCCTATATCTGTACTGTGCGGCCGGCACTGATCCCCGGATTATAGATACTTCTCCTATATCTGTACTGTACGGCCGGCACTGATCCCCGGATTATAGACACTTCTCCTATATCTGTACTGTACGGCCGGCACTGATCCCCGGATTATAGACACTTCTCCTATATCTGTACTGTACGGCCGGCACTGATCCCCGGATTATAGATACTTCTCCTATATCTGTACTGTACGGCCGGCACTGATCCCCGGATTATAGACACTTCTCCTATATCTGTACTGTACGGCCGGCACTGATCCCCGGATTATACACACTTCTCCTATATGTGTACTGTACGGCCGGCACTGATCCCCGGATTATAGGTACTTCTCCTATATCTCTACTGTACGGCCGGCACTGATCCCCGGATTATAGACACTTCTCCTATATCTGTACTGTACGGCCGGCACTGATCCCCGGATTATAGACACTTCTCCTATATCTGTACTGTACGGCCGGCACTGATCCCCGGATTATAGACACTTCTCCTATATCTGTACTGTACGGCCGGCACTGATCCCCGGATTATAGACACTTCTCCTATATCTGTACTGTACGGCCGGCACTGATCCCCGGATTATAGATACTTCTCCTATATCTGTACTGTACGGCCGGCACTGATCCCCGGATTATAGACACTTCTCCTATATCTGTACTGTACGGCCGGCACTGATCCCCGGATTATAGACACTTCTCCTATATCTGTACTGTACGGCCGGCACTGATCCCCGGATTATAGACACTTCTCCTATATCTGTACTGTACGGCCGGCACTGATCCCCGGATTATAGACGCTTCTCCTATATCTGTACTGTACGGCCGGCACTGATCCCCGGATTATAGACTCTTCTCCTATATCTGTACTGTACGGCCGGCACTGATCCCCGGATTATAGATACTTCTCCTATATCTGTACTGTACGGCCGGCACTGATCCCCGGATTATAGACACTTCTCCTATATCTGTACTGTACGGCCGGCACTGATCCCCGGATTATAGACACTTCTCCTATATCTGTACTGTACGGCCGGCACTGATCCCCGGATTATAGATACTTCTCCTATATCTGTACTGTACGACCGGCACTGATCCCCGGATTATAGATACTTCTCCTATATCTGTACTGTACGGCCGGCACTGATCCCCGGATTATAGAGACTTCTCCTATATCTGTACTGTACGGCGGGCACTGATCCCCGGATTATAGACACTTCTCCTATATCTGTACTGTACGGCCGGCACTGATCCCCGGATTATAGACACTTCTCCTATATCTGTACTGTACGGCCGGCACTGATCCCCGGATTATAGATACTTCTCCTATATCTGTACTGTACGGCGGGCACTGATCCCCGGATTATAGATACTTCTCCTATATCTGTACTGTGCGGCCGGCACTGATCCTCGGATTATAGACACTTCTCCTATATCTGTACTGTACGGCCGGCACTGATCCCCGGATTATAGACACTTCTCCTATATCTGTACTGTACGGCCGGCACTGATCCCCGGATTATAGACACTTCTCCTATATCTGTACTGTACGGCCGGCACTGATCCCCGGATTATAGATACTTCTCCTATATCTGTACTGTACGGCCGGCACTGATCCCCGGATTATAGACACTTCTCCTATATCTGTACTGTACGGCCGGCACTGATCCCCGGATTATAGACACTTCTCCTATATCTGTACTGTACGGCCGGCACTGATCCCCGGATTATAGACACTTCTCCTATATCTGTACTGTACGGCCGGCACTGATCCCCGGATTATAGACACTTCTCCTATATCTGTACTGTACGGCCGGCACTGATCCCCGGATTATAGATACTTCTCCTATATCTGTACTGTACGGCCGGCACTGATCCCCGGATTATAGATACTTCTCCTATATCTGTACTGTACGGCCGGCACTGATCCCCGGATTATAGACTCTTCTCCTATATCTGTACTGTACGGCCGGCACTGATCCCCGGATTATAGATACTTCTCCTATATCTGTACTGTACGGCCGGCACTGATCCCCGGATTATAGACACTTCTCCTATATCTGTACTGTGCGGCCGGCACTGATCCCCGGATTATAGACACTTCTCCTATATCTGTACTGTACGGCCGGCACTGATCCCCGGATTATAGACACTTCTCCTATATCTGTACTGTACGGCCGGCACTGATCCCCGGATTATACACACTTCTCCTATATCTGTACTGTACGGCCGGCACTGATCCCCGGATTATAGAGACTTCTCCTATATCTGTACTGTACGGCCGGCACTGATCCCCGGATTATAGACACTTCTCCTATATCTGTACTGTACGGCCGGCACTGATCCCCGGATTATAGACACTTCTCCTATATCTGTACTGTACGGCCGGCACTGATCCCCGGATTATAGACACTTCTCCTATATCTGTACTGTACGGCCGGCACTGATCCCCGGATTATAGACACTTCTCCTATATCTGTACTGTACGGCCGGCACTGATCCCCGGATTATAGACACTTCTCCTATATCTGTACTGTGCGGCCGGCACTGATCCCCGGATTATAGATACTTCTCCTATATCTGTACTGTACGGCCGGCACTGATCCCCGGATTATAGACACTTCTCCTATATCTGTACTGTACGGCCGGCACTGATCTCCGGATTATAGACACTTCTCCTATATCTGTACTGTACGGCCGGCACTGATCCCCGGATTATAGACACTTCTCCTATATCTGTACTGTACGGCCGGCACTGATCCCCGGATTATAGATTCTTCTCCTATATCTGTACGGCCGGCACTGATCCCCGGATTATAGATACTTCTCCTATATCTGTACTGTACGGCCGGTACTGATCCCCGGATTATAGATACTTCTCCTATATCTGTACTGTACGGCCGGCACTGATCCCCGGATTATAGACACTTCTCCTATATCTGTACTGTACGGCCGGCACTGATCCCCGGATTATAGACACTTCTCCTATATCTGTACTGTACGGCCGGCACTGATCCCCGGATTATAGACACTTCTCCTATATCTGTACTGTACGGCCGGCACTGATCCCCGGATTATAGACACTTCTCCTATATCTGTACTGTACGGCCGGCACTGATCCCCGGATTATAGACACTTCTCCTATATCTGTACTGTACGGCCGGCACTGATCCCCGGATTATAGATACTTCTCCTATATCTGTACTGTACGGCCGGCACTGATCCCCGGATTATAGACACTTCTCCTATATCTGTACTGTACGGCCGGCACTGATCCCCGGATTATAGACACTTCTCCTATATCTGTACTGTACGGCCGGCACTGATCCCCGGATTATAGATACTTCTCCTATATCTGTACTGTACGGCCGGCACTGATTCCCGGATTATAGATACTTCTCCTATATCTGTACTGTACGGCCGGCACTGATCCCCGGATTATAGACACTTCTCCTATATCTGTACTGTACGGCCGGCACTGATCCCCGGATTATAGACACTTCTCCTATATCTGTACTGTACGGCCGGCACTGATCCCCGGATTATAGACACTTCTCCTATATCTGTACTGTACGGCCGGCACTGATCCCCGGATTATAGACACTTCTCCTATATCTGTACTGTACGGCCGGCACTGATCCCCGGATTATAGATACTTCTCCTATATCTGTACTGTACGGCCGGCACTGATCCCCGGATTATAGACACTTCTCTTATATCTGTACTGTACGGCCGGCACTGATCCCCGGATTATAGACACTTCTCCTATATCTGTACTGTACAGCCGGCACTGATCCCCGGATTATAGATACTTCTCCTATATCTGTACTGTACGGCCGGCAGTGATCCCCGGATTATAGATACTTCTCCTATATCTGTACTGTACGGCCGGCACTGATCCCCGGATTATAGACACTTCTCCTATATCTGTACTGTACGGCCGGCACTGATCCCCGGATTATAGATACTTCTCCTATATCTGTACTGTACGGCCGGCACTGATCCCCGGATTATAGATACTTCTCCTATATCTGTACTGTGCGGCCGGCACTGATCCCCGGATTATAGACACTTCTCCTATATCTGTACTGTACGGCCGGCACTGATCCCCGGATTATAGACACTTCTCCTATATCTGTACTGTACGGCCGGCACTGATCCCCGGATTATAGACACTTCTCCTATATCTGTACTGTACGGCCGGCACTGATCCCCGGATTATAGACACTTCTCCTATATCTGTACTGTGCGGCCGGCACTGATCCCCGGATTATAGACACTTCTCCTATATCTGTACTGTACGGCCGGCACTGATCCCCGGATTATAGACACTTCTCCTGTATCTGTACTGTACGGCCGGCACTGATCCCCGGATTATAGACACTTCTCCTGTATCTGTACTGTACGGCCGGCACTGATCCCCGGATTATAGACACTTCTCCTATATCTGTACTGTACGGCCGGCACTGATCCCCGGATTATAGACACTTCTCCTATATCTGTAATGTACGGCCGGCACTGATCCCCGGATTATAGACACTTCTCCTATATCTGTACTGTACGGCCGGCACTGATCCCCGGATTATAGACACTTCTCCTATATCTGTACTGTACGGCCGGCACTGATCCCCGGATTATAGACACTTCTCCTATATCTGTACTGTGCGGCCGGCACTGATCCCCGGATTATAGACACTTCTCCTATATCTGTACTGTACGGCCGGCACTGATCCCCGGATTATAGACACTTCTCCTATATCTGTACTGTACGGCCGGCACTGATCCCCGGATTATAGACACTTCTCCTATATCTGTACTGTACGGCCGGCACTGATCCCCGGATTATAGATACTTCTCCTATATCTGTACTGTGCGGCCGGCACTGATCCCCGGATTATAGACACCTCTCCTATATCTGTACTGTACGGCCGGCACTGATCCCCGGATTATAGATACTTCTCCTATATCTGTACTGTACGGCCGGCACTGATCCCCGGATTATAGATACTTCTCCTATATCTGTACTGTACGGCCGGCACTGATCCCCGGATTATAGATACTTCTCCTATATCTGTACTGTACGGCCGGCACTGATCCCCGGATTATAGATACTTCTCCTATATCTGTACTGTACGGCCGGCACTGATCCCCGGATTATAGACACTTCTCCTATATCTGTAATGTACGGCCGGCACTGATCCCCGGATTATAGACTCTTCTCCTATATCTGTACTGTACGGCCGGCACTGATCCCCGGATTATAGACACTTCTCCTATATCTGTACTGTACGGCCGGCACTGATCCCCGGATTATAGACTCCTCTCCTATATCTGTACTATACGGCCGGCACTGATCCCCGGATTATAGACACTTCTCCTATATCTGTACTGTACGGCCGGCACTGATCCCCGGATTATAAACACTTCTCCTATATCTGTACCGTACGGCCGGCACTGATCCCCGGATTATACACACTTCTCCTATATCTGTACTGTACGGCCGGCACTGATCCCCGGATTATAGACACTTCTCCTATATCTGTACTGTACGGCCGGCACTGATCCCCGGATTATAGATACTTCTCCTATATCTGTACTGTACGGCCGGCACTGATCCCCGGATTATAGACACTTCTCCTATATCTGTACTGTATGGCCGGCACTGATCCCCGGATTATAGATACTTCTCCTATATCTGTACTGTACGGCCGGCACTGATCCCCGGATTATAGACACTTCTCCTATATCTGTACTGTACGGCCGGCACTGATCCCCGGATTATAGACACTTCTCCTATATCTGTACTGTACGGCCGGCACTGATCCCCGGATTATAGACACTTCTCCTATATCTGTACTGTACGGCCGGCACTGATCCCCGGATTATAGACACCTCTCCTATATCTGTACTGTACGGCCGGCACTGATCCCCGGATTATAGACACTTCTCCTATATCTGTACTGTACGGCCGGCACTGATCCCCGGATTATAGACACTTCTCCTATATCTGTACTGTACGGCCGGCACTGATCCCCGGATTATAGACACTTCTCCTATATCTGTACTGTACGGCCGGCACTGATCTCCGGATTATAGACACTTCTCCTATATCTGTACTGTACGGCCGGCACTGATCCCCGGATTATAGACACTTCTCCTATATCTGTACTGTACGGCCGGCACTGATCCCCGGATTATAGATACTTCTCCTGTATCTGTACTGTACGGCCGGCACTGATCCCCGGATTATAGACTCTTCTCCTATATCTGTACTGTACGGCCGGCACTGATCCCCGGATTATAGACTCTTCTCCTATATCTGTACTGTGCGGCCGGCACTGATCCCCGGATTATAGATACTTCTCCTATATCTGTACTGTACGGCCGGCACTGATCCCCGGATTATAGATACTTCTCCTATATCTGTACTGTACGGCCGGCACTGATCCCCGGATTATAGATACTTCTCCTATATCTGTACTGTACGGCCGGCACTGATCCCCGGATTATAGACACTTCTCCTATATCTGTACTGTACGGCCGGCACTGATCCCCGGATTATAGACACTTCTCCTATATCTGTACTGTACGGCCGGCACTGATCCCCGGATTATAGACACTTCTCCTATATCTGTACTGTACGGCCGGCACTGATCCCCGGATTATAGACACTTCTCCTATATCTGTACTGTACGGCCGGCACTGATCCCCGGATTATAGACACTTCTCCTATATCTGTACTGTGCGGCCGGCACTGATCCCCGGATTATAGACACTTCTCCTATATCTGTACTGTACGGCCGGCACTGATCCCCGGATTATAGACACTTCTCCTATATCTGTACTGTGCGGCCGGCACTGATCCCCGGATTATAGACACTTCTCCTATATCTGTACTGTACGGCCGGCACTGATCCCCGGATTATAGACACTTCTCCTATATCTGTACTGTACGGCCGGCACTGATCCCCGGATTATAGATACTTCTCCTATATCTGTACTGTACGGCCGGCACTGATCCCCGGATTATAGATACTTCTCCTATATCTGTACTGTACGGCCGGCACTGATCCCCGGATTATAGACACTTCTCCTATATCTGTACTGTGCGGCCGGCACCGATCCCCGGATTATAGATACTTCTCCTATATCTGTACTGTACGGCCGGCACCGATCCCCGGATTATAGACACTTCTCCTATATCTGTACTGTACGGCCGGCACTGATCCCCGGATTATAGACACTTCTCCTATATCTGTACTGTACGGCCGGCACTGATCCCCGGATTATAGACACTTCTCCTATATCTGTACTGTGCGGCCGGCACTGATCCCCGGATTATAGACACTTCTCCTATATCTGTACTGTACGGCCGGCACTGGTCCCCGGATTATAGACACTTCTCCTATATCTGTACTGTACGGCCGGCACTGATCCCCGGATTATAGACACTTCTCCTATATCTGTACTGTACGGCCGGCACTGATCCCCGGATTATAGACACCTCTCCTATATCTGTACTGTACGGCCGGCACTGATCCCCGGATTATAGACACTTCTCCTATATCTGTACTGTACGGCCGGCACTGATCCCCGGATTATAGATACTTCTCCTATATCTGTACTGTACGGCCGGCACTGATCCCCGGATTATAGATACTTCTCCTATATCTGTACTGTACGGCCGGCACTGATCCCCGGATTATAGACACTTCTCCTGTATCTGTACTGTACGGCCGGCACTGATCCCCGGATTATAGATACTTCTCCTATATCTGTACTGTACGGCCGGCACTGATCCCCGGATTATAGATACCTCTCCTATATCTGTACTGTACGGCCGGCACTGATCCCCGGATTATAGACACTTCTCCTATATCTGTACTGTACGGCCGGCACTGATCCCCGGATTATAGACACTTCTCCTATATCTGTACTGTACGGCCGGCACTGATCCCCGGATTATAGACACTTCTCCTATATCTGTACTGTACGGCCGGCACTGATCCCCGGATTATAGACACTTCTCCTATATCTGTACTGTACGGCCGGCACTGATCCCCGGATTATAGACACTTCTCCTATATCTGTACTGTACGGCCGGCACTGATCCCCGGATTATAGACACTTCTCCTATATCTGTACTGTACGGCCGGCACTGATCCCCGGATTATAGACACTTCTCCTATATCTGTACTGTACGGCCGGCACTGATCCCCGGATTATAGACACTTCTCCTATATCTGTACTGTACGGCCGGCACTGATCCCCGGATTATAGATACTTCTCCTATATCTGTACTGTACGGCCGGCACTGATCCCCGGATTATAGACACTTCTCTTATATCTGTACTGTACGGCCGGCACTGATCCCCGGATTATAGACACTTCTCCTATATCTGTACTGTACGGCCGGCACTGATCCCCGGATTATAGACACTTCTCCTATATCTGTACTGTACGGCCGGCACTGATCCCCGGATTATAGACACTTCTCCTATATCTGTACTGTACGGCCGGCACTGATCCCCGGATTATAGACACTTCTCCTATATCTGTACTGTACGGCCGGCACTGATCCCCGGATTATAGACACTTCTCCTATATCTGTACTGTACGGCCGGCACTGATCCCCGGATTATAGACACTTCTCCTAAATCAGTACTGTACGGCCGGCACTGATCCCCGGATTATAGACACTTCTCCTATATCTGTACTGTACGGCCGGCACTGATCCCCGGATTATAGACACTTCTCCTATATCTGTACTGTACGGCCGGCACTGATCCCCGGATTATAGACACTTCTCCTATATCTGTACTGTGCGGCCGGCACTGATCCCCGGATTATAGATACTTCTCCTATATCTGTACTGTACGGCCGGCACTGATCCCCGGATTATAGACACTTCTCCTATATCTGTACTGTACGGCCGGCACTGATCCCCGGATTATAGATACTTCTCCTATATCTGTACTGTGCGGCCGGCACTGATCCCCGGATTATAGACACTTCTCCTATATCTGTACTGTACGGCCGGCACTGATCCCCGGATTATAGATACTTCTCCTATATCTGTACTGTACGGCCGGCACTGATCCCCGGATTATAGATACTTCTCCTATATCTGTACTGTACGGCCGGCACTGATCCCCGGATTATAGACACTTCTCCTATATCTGTACTGTACGGCCGGCACTGATCCCCGGATTATAGACACTTCTCCTATATCTGTACTGTGCGGCCGGCACTGATCCCCGGATTATAGACACTTCTCCTATATCTGTACTGTACGGCCGGCACTGATCTCCGGATTATAGACACTTCTCCTATATCTGTACTGTACGGCCGGCACTGATCCCCGGATTATAGATACTTCTCCTATATCTGTACTGTACGGCCGGCACTGATCCCCGGATTATAGACACTTCTCCTATATCTGTACTGTACGGCCGGCACTGATCCCCGGATTATAGACACTTCTCCTATATCTGTACTGTACGGCCGGCACTGATCCCCGGATTATAGACACTTCTCCTATATCTGTACTGTACGGCAGGCACTGATCCCCGGATTATAGACACTTCTCCTATATCTGTACTGTACGGCCGGCACTGATCCCCGGATTATAGACACTTCTCCTATATCTGTACTGTACGGCCGGCACTGATCCCCGGATTATAGACACTTCTCCTATATCTGTACTGTACGGCCGGCACTGATCCCCGGATTATAGACACTTCTCCTATATCTGTACTGTACGGCCGGCACTGATCCCCGGATTATACACACTTCTCCTATATCTGTACTGTACGGCCGGCACTGATCCCCGGATTATAGATACTTCTCCTATATCTGTACTGTACGGCCGGCACTGATCCCCGGATTATAGACACTTCTCCTATATCTGTACTGTACGGCCGGCACTGATCCCCGGATTATAGACACTTCTCCTATATCTGTACTGTACGGCCGGCACTGATCCCCGGATTATAGACACTTCTCCTATATCTGTACTGTACGGCCGGCACTGATCCCCGGATTATAGATACTTCTCCTATATCTGTACTGTACGGCCGGCACTGATCCCCGGATTATAGACACTTCTCCTATATCTGTACTGTACGGCCGGCACTGATCCCCGGATTATAGACACTTCTCCTATATCTGTACTGTACGGCCGGCACTGATCCCCGGATTATAGACACTTCTCCTATATCTGTACTGTACGGCCGGCACTGATCCCCGGATTATAGACACTTCTCCTATATCTGTACTGTACGGCCGGCACTGATCCCCGGATTATAGATTCTTCTCCTATATCTGTACTGTACGGCCGGCACTGATCCCCGGATTATAGACACCTCTCCTATATCTGTACTGTACGGCCGGCACTGATCTCCGGATTATAGATACTTCTCCTATATCTGTGCTGTACGGCCGGCACTGATCCCCGGATTATAGACACTTCTCCTATATCTGTACTGTACGGCCGGCACTGATCCCCGGATTATAGACACGTCTCCTATATCTGTACTGTACGGCCGGCACTGATCCCCGGATTATAGACACTTCTCCTATATCTGTACTGTACGGCCGGCACTGATCCCCGGATTATAGACACTTCTCCTATATCTGTACGGCCGGCACTGATCCCCGGATTATAGACACTTCTCCTATATCTGTACTGTACGGCCGGCACTGATCCCCGGATTATAGACACGTCTCCTATATCTGTACTGTACGGCCGGCACTGATCCCCGGATTATAGACACTTCTCCTATATCTGTACTGTACGGCCGGCACTGATCCCCGGATTATAGACACTTCTCCTATATCTGTACTGTACGGCCGGCACTGATCCCCGGATTATAGACACTTCTCCTATATCTGTACTGTACGGCCTGCACTGATCCCCGGATTATAGACACTTCTCCTATATCTGTACTGTACGGCCGGCACTGATCCCCGGATTATAGATTCTTCTCCTATATCTGTACTATGGGAAATAGCAATTCTAAAAGTCAATATTGACCCTTTAATGAGTCTTACTGCATTACTTATGATAAGCCAAACCACAATCTGTGTTTGCAGACACGTGTTTTAGGGTGTTGCACATCATCAGTGCAAAGCAAGAAATCCTATTTGTCTTTTTGACAGGCCTCTTACTGGGGTTTAAGGGGTAGCGATTCTCCTTGTGGAAAGTGACATGTTTGTGTAAGGAGACTTCTAGGCCATGCGATGCTCTTCTGGGCAATTATATATGCAAATTGTGTCTTCAGAGTGGAAGAGGAATTGAACTTTAGTGCCACCTATTGGAAGTTGCAATCCTAAAAGTCATTATCGAACCTTTAACGAGTCTTACCACATTACTTAGGATAAAAGACAAACCACAATCTCTAATAATAATTTTATTCCGCATCAGTTTAAGGAAACAAACACATTTCAGAATAACACAACTCAGATACCAAGAGGAGTGCGCGTCCTGCTGTTCACAAGCTACAGTCTTTGAGGAAATAGGGGAGACACGAAAGCTAAAGTGCTTGCATTGTAAGGTCCAGCCATCAATATAGTAAATAAGGAATTGATATAATGCTGCATGAACCGGTCACCAGCCAATGGGTGTACAGTACAGACCCAGAGGGCTATTAAGTGTATGGAGGGAGTGTTAGATGCTATGAGGGTCCTGATTTTGAAGATAATTTTGTATGGGCAAAATTGGGATAGTTACATAAGTGAGGTGGCGTGATAGTCCAGTCTAAAAAATGCATTTTTACAACACTCTTAAACCTGTGGGTATTGGAAATTAGTAGAATTGTCGTGGGTATTGCATTCCAGAGAATTCATGCAGCATGAGAGATGTCTAGGAGACTGGAGTGGTAGGATCAGATTATTGATGATGTTAGTCTTAGGTCATTAATGGAACAATGAGGACAGGTAGGGTGGTGCAGAACTCTTCGTGGGTGAGAGTGATAAGTTTATAATGGACGCTGTAGTGGATGGGTAACCAGTGCAATGACTGGCACAGGGTGGAGGCATTGGTGTAGCAGTTGGAAAGGAATATGAACCTGGCTGCTGCATTCAGGACATATTTGAGAGGGGCGAGTTTATTAATAGGGAAATCAATTAATAGAGATTTGCAATAGTCCAGATGAGAATAAATAAGTGGTTCTGTAGAGTCGGTAAGAAAAGGTCGAATTCCCCCAGGTGGGACCCTGGTGCTAAAATTTGTTGTCTTATTCTGCCAATATGTATTAGTATACCGGGTGCTATGCACTTTATAATTATAAATTAGCAGGAATACTGCATAAAATAACTTCCGATTTTTTTTAAACAGATTAGGAACGTTTTATACACTTGTATATACTTTATTTTAATTAATAGAAATAAAAGTTAAATTTTATGGTCTCCTTGTGAGGGTTTATTTGGGGTTCTCCCCAATTTAGAAATTAAACTGAATTTTAAACTTCTTCCCCGCTCCTCCGGAAATGAGGAGCAACGAGTCGGTATTGTGATCTCTCTGCTGGAAGGAGATCCTCAATCCCAGGCTTTCTCTTTGCCACAGGATTCGGTTTGTCTCCAGTCTGTGGAGGGATTTTTGGGGGTTGTAGCCCTTATCTATGATGACCCTGACCGAGTCTCCTTGGCTGAGTCCAGGCTGCATCGCATTCAGCAGCCAAATAGGTCAGTGGAAACGTATAGCTCTGAATTTGGCAGTTGGGCAAGTGATACAAAATGGAATGATTCGGCCCTCAGAAGTCAATTTCTTAAGCGCCAGATAAAGTATAAGGGTACGTTCACACAGGACTTTTTTGCTGCTTTTTTTTGCTGCTTTTTTTTATGCTAATTTAGGTGCGTTATTTTGGTGCGTTTTTTGGGTACGTTCACACAGGACTTTTTTGCTGCAGATTTTTGCTGCAGATTTTTGCTGCAGATTTTTGCTGCTTTTTTTATGCCAATTTTCAGCTGCTAGGAGACCTCACAAGGGCTCTTCACACCTTACTACCAGGAACTCCCTCACAATAGATCACAATCAGGACACCTCACAATGGCTCTTCACACCTCACAATGGCTCACAATGGCTCTTCACATCTCACTAACCACACCCCTAAGCTCTTGGCTGTGAGATCCCTTCCTGCTGGCCATGATTTTCTGCACAAAAAACGCAGCAAATAATGCTACATGCGTTTTTTCAGCGTTTTTGCAGCGTTTTTTTCATCACCCATTCAAGTCAATGGGTGAAAAAACGCTGCAAAAACGCAGCAAAAACGCTGAAAGAAGTGACATGCCCTATGTCCAAAAAAAGCAGCAAAGCAGAAAAAACTGATCAAACAAAAAACCAACGTGTGTGCATGAGATTTCTGAAATCTCATAGGGTATGTTTCCACGGTCAGGAAACGCTGCTTTTTTGACGCTGCGCAGAGCTGCAGCGTCAAAAAAGCAACGTCCAGATGTTCCAGCATAGTGGAGGGGATTGTATGAAATCCCGTCTCCACTCTGCGTGGAAACCCGCACGCGGCGGCCCTGCGACTCCGGACATGCTGCGCGTCTTTTCAGATCGCAGCATGTCCGTACACCTTATATCACAGGGCCCTATGGGACAGAGCGATCATCCCGGATGTGAAGAGTTAACACATCCGGTATGATTGCGTCCCAGGAAGGGGGCGGGGCTTAGCGCCGAGCGGCTTCGCCGCTGCGGCGATACCGCCGCCCCTCCGGACCGTGGAGCCATACCCTTAGGCTTTACTGGTACTGTAAAAAGCAGCTGAAAATTAGCATAAAAAAAGCAGCAAAAAAAAGCAGCAAAAAAGTCCTGTGTGAACGTACCCTAAGGCGTCCTGAGAGCATTTTGGTTGCTCTTCCAGTGATGCAGGGAGCTGCAGCCCTTCTCTCAGACACCTCGACAGATTCGGTCAGGTTGGCAGCAAAGGCCGCGACCCTTTCAAATGCAGCCTGAGGAGCTCTATGGCTAAAGTTTTGGCTGGGGACATCCAGGTCAAGTCGAAGCTGTGCACCATACCTAGTGAAGGGGAACACTTGTTCCGACCAGTTTTAGATGAACTCCTGGAAGCAGGGGACAATAAGAAGAAATTTCCTAGCCTATTGGTCCCTTCCTGCGAACTTTCCTTCAACAGGAGAAGACTCATCCGTGGAAAACCCTCCAGGGACAGAGGCAGATGGGACAACAGGAAAATAAAATGTAGAGGATACATGTTTAGAGGCTCCTCCCGAGATCACAGGAAACCCCAATGACCTCAGGCCTAGGTGGGGGGGGGGGGGAGGCTGTCGACCTTCTACCCAGCCTGATCAAAGATGTTAAATAGTAGTCGGATCCATAGTCTTATAAAATCTGGATTAAGGCTGGAGTTTCGCCCAAGTACAAATTCATGACATCTGCGAAACAACAGGCCCTAGAGTCAGAAGTCCTGGAACTGTGGCACAAGGCAGTCTTGGTGAAGGTTCATGTGTCAGCAAGAGGCAGGGGGTTCTACTCCACCTCTTTTTGATACAAAAAACAAAGGGATGGTTCTTTTCGGACCATCATTAGCCTAAGGGGTCTGAACAGGTTCCTGATAGTGCACTCCTTTAAGATGGAGTCCGTAAGGTCGGCAATAAAATTACTTTTTAAAAATTGCTTTATGGCAGTGTTGGATATCAAGGATGCCTATACACGCAGATAACCAGCGGTTCCTTTAGAGTGGCGGTGTCACTAGAGGGTACGGTTAGTCATTTCCAATTTAAAGCCCTACAGTTTGATCTCGCCATTGCTACACAGGTCTTTTCCAAGGTGGTCGCAGGGGTCATGGCACATCTGCATGATTAAAATGTTGGGATTGTCCCCTATTTAGATGATTTCATAATAGTAGGCAATTCGGTCCTTCATTGCACTAGACAGTTGGAGGGTATAGTGTCCACTCTACAAGGGTTGAGGTGGCTATTGAACCTTAAAAAGTCAAGTTTGACTGAAGGTGCAGGAATTCCTGGGTCTCGTTCTGGATTCCGAGACTCGGGAGTGTCAACTACCAGTGGCTAAATTAGAGAGCATCCAACATCAGGTGTTGAAGGCAGTGAACAATCCCTCTATGTCCCTTAGGGGTGCGATGTCCCTTCTAGGGTCACTCACTTCCTGTACTCCAGCTGTCTGGTGGGCCCACTCCCATACTAGGGCCTTACAGTGGGAAGTTTTAAGTTCCGACCGTTTGCTTAGAGGGTGCCTGGAATGAAGGGTTTCTCTGTCCCCCTCTACGATACAGTCCCTTCCCCTGTGTAAACTATAGTTCTCGGATTGTCACTAGGGATGCCAGCCGCAGGGGTTGGGGGGCCCATCTTAGTGAGGTGATGGTCCAGGGGACTTGGACAGGGATTGAGATTCGTGGTTCATCTAACTTGATTTATTGGCGGTGGAGCTGGCAGTAAGACAGCTCCTTATGTCCCTACAAGGTCAGAATCCTCTCCGCCAATCAGGTGACGGTGGCCTACATAAACTACCAAGGGGGGACCCGATCCAGGCCTTTAATGGAGGTGGCATCGTACTGTATATTTCAAATAGCTGAAGCTCATCTGCTGTCATTATCTGCTATGCACATAAGAGGAAAAGAGAACATCAAGGCGGACTTCCTAAGTCGCAATCACCTCAGGCAGGGAGAATGGGTGTTAAATCGTTCGATTTTCCCCCGGATTGTGTACATGGGGGTTGGCGGATATAGGCCTCTTTGCCACAAGAGGAAATAGAAGGATGCACTGGTTCTGTTCTCTAAACCCCAGAGTAGGTCCGCAGGGAGTAGATGCTCTGCCGATTCCATGGGACTTCAGTCTGGCATATGCCTTCCCCCGATAGCCCTGATTTTGTTGGGGTTGAGAAAACTCCGGTAGGACGGTGCACGAGTTATCTTAATAGCCCCCTTTTGGCCCAAAAGGCTGTGATTTTCCTGGCTGAGGACAATGTCAGTCACCAATCCATGGGTTCATCTAGAACTACCAGATCTCCTCTCCCAGGGACTAATCCACGAGTATGCAGCCTACATCTGACGTCATGGAATTTGAGAGGGCACTGTTGATAGGGAAAGGTGTTTCTCACAATCTAATTTAGAGTAGGAAGGTATCCATGACAAAGTTATATGCCAGAACCTGGAAGAAGTTTCTAGCTACCTCAAATGCAGAAATTGGGGGGAGGTCCCGATAATGCGAGTTCTGGAGTTCCTACAAAATGGCCTGGAGATGGGGCTATCCACTAGCACCCTCAAAGCCCAGGTATCGGCTCTGGGGGCCCTGTATAGTTGTGATCTGGCTGGGAATTATTGGGTGGCTTGGTTTATTAGGGCATCCGCTAGGTCTAGGCCCATCCTTAAAGAAAGAATAGTGCATTTGGGATCTAAACCTAGTTCTAACGGCGTTCACAGAATCTCCCTTTGAGCCCATCGATTCAGCCCCAATAAAAGTTGTTCCGCTTAAGACGGCCTTAATTGTTGCATTAACATCTGCCTCAAGGGTTCGTGATATTCAGGCCCTTTCCAGACTACCACCATAACTCTATCCTCCAGGAACTGGGTATATCTTGAAGCCGGATCTGTCTTACCTACCAAAAGTAGTCTCGAAATTTCGCAGGCTGCAGGTGATAGTTCTTCCTTCCTTCTGTGCCAACCCTGGGAATCAATAAGTTAGGGAAGCTCCATTCACTAGATGTCAGGAGATGCCTGGTCGCATACATGTCCGTTACTAATCCTTGGAAAAGGGATAATTCCTTATTTGTGTTCTTTCAGGGGGCTAGGAAGGGGCACTTAGTTTACTTGTACAGAATCAGGTGTGAGAAATTATTGGTGTCCAAAATAATGTATAATGCGCAACTAACTTTGGAGGTCCTCTCATGCTCTGTAATCCGACTGATGCGGGAGAGGTGCCGCCCTTTTATGTCTGTAGCTTTTTTGTCCTTGAAGGGCGGATGCTTTCTCTCGTGGTGCTGTCATGGGCAACGAAAAATCCCGTTGCCGGTAAGTAACAAAAACTTTCCTCCCAAGATTTTAGCAACTTTCCTCTGTTGGTTTTTATGAATATAAATTATGTCAATGTGAGATTCACTCCGTGTTACAAGTAAGAAGACTTGTGATGTTCGGATCGTGTTACAGGTGTTATACTGCATTCTGTGTGTAAGAATATAACTACTATAATACTGTCCCCTATGTGCAAGAATATAACTACTATAATACTGTCCCCTATGTGCAAGAATATAACTACTATAATACTGTCCCCTATGTGCAAGAATATAACTACTATAATACTGCTCCTATGTACAAGAATATAACTACTATAATACTGCTCCTATGTACAAGAATATAACTACTATAATACTGCCCCTATGTACAAGAATATAACTACTATAATACTGCTCCTATGTACAAGAATATAACTACTATAATACTGCCCCTATGTACAAGAATATAACTACTATAATACTGCCACTATGTACAAGAATATAACTACTATAATACTGCTCCTATGTACAAGAATATAACTACTATAATACTGCCCCTATGTACAAGAATATAACTACTATAATACTGCCCCATATACAAGAATATAACTACTATAATACTGCCCCTATGTACAAGAATATAACTACTATAATACTGCCCCTATGTACAAGAATATAACTACTATAATACTGCCCCTATGTACAAGAATATAACTACTATAATACTGCTCCTATGTACAAGAATATAATTACTATAATACTGCCCCCTATGTACAAGAATATAACTACTATAATACTGCTCATATGTACAAGAATATAACTACTATAATACTGCCCCCTATGTACAAGAATATAACTACTATAATACTGCTCCTATGTGCAAGAATATAACTACTATAATACTGCCCCTATGTACAAGAATATAACTACTATAATACTGCCCCCTATGTACAAGAATATAACTACTATAATACTGCCCCCTATGTACAAGAATATAACTACTATAATACTGTCCCCTATGTGCAAGAATATAACTACTATAATACTGTCCCCTATGTGCAAGAGTATAACTAGTATAATACTGCCCCTATGTACTAGAATATAACTACTATAATACTGCTCCTATGTACAAGAATATAACTACTATAATACTGCCCCCTATGTACAAGAATATAACTACTATAATACTGTCCCCTATGTACAAGAATATAACTACTATAATACTGCTCCTATGTACAAGAATATAACTACTATAATACTGCCCCCTATGTACAAGAATATAACTACTATAATACTGTCCCCTATGTGCAAGAATATAACTACTATAATACTGTCCCCTATGTGCAAGAATATAACTACTATAATACTGTCCCCTATGTGCAAGAGTATAACTACTATAATACTGCCCCTATGTACAAGAATATAACAACTATAATACTGCTCCTATATACAAGAATATAACTACTATAATACTGCCCCTATGTACAAGAATATAACTACTATAATACTGCCCCTATGTACAAGAATATAACTACTATAATACTGCTCCTATGTACAAGAATATAATTACTATAATACTGCTCATATGTACAAGAATATAACTACTATAATACTGCCCCCTATGTACAAGAATATAACTACTATAATACTGCTCCTATGTGCAAGAATATAACTACTATAATACTGCCCCTATGTACAAGAATATAACTACTATAATACTGCCCCCTATGTACAAGAATATAACTACTATAATACTGTCCCCTATGTACAAGAATATAACTACTATAATACTGCCCCTATGTACACGAATATAACTACTATAATACTGCCCCCTATGTACAAGAATATAACTACTATAATACTGCCCCTATGTACAAGAATATAACTACTATAACACTGCCCCTATGTACAAGAATATAACTACTATAATACTGCTCCTATATACAAGAATATAACTACTATAATACTGCCCCTATGTACAAGAATATAACTACTATAATACTGCTCCTATGTACAAGAATATAATTACTATAATACTGCCCCCTATGTACAAGAATATAACTACTATAATACTGCTCATATGTACAAGAATATAACTACTATAATACTGCCCCCTATGTACAAGAATATAACTACTATAATACTGCTCCTATGTGCAAGAATATAACTACTATAATACTGCCCCTATGTACAAGAATATAACTACTATAATACTGCCCCCTATGTACAAGAATATAACTACTATAATACTGCCCCCTATGTACAAGAATATAACTACTATAATACTGTCCCCTATGTGCAAGAATATAACTACTATAATACTGTCCCCTATGTGCAAGAGTATAACTAGTATAATACTGCCCCTATGTACTAGAATATAACTACTATAATACTGCTCCTATGTACAAGAATATAACTACTATAATACTGCCCCCTATGTACAAGAATATAACTACTATAATACTGTCCCCTATGTACAAGAATATAACTACTATAATACTGCTCCTATGTACAAGAATATAACTACTATAATACTGCCCCCTATGTACAAGAATATAACTACTATAATACTGTCCCCTATGTGCAAGAATATAACTACTATAATACTGTCCCCTATGTGCAAGAATATAACTACTATAATACTGTCCCCTATGTGCAAGAGTATAACTACTATAATACTGTCCCCTATGTGCAAGAATATAACTACTATAATACTGCCCCTATGTACACGAATATAACTACTATAATACTGCCCCCTATGTACAAGAATATAACTACTATAATACTGCCCCTATGTACAAGAATATAACTACTATAACACTGCCCCTATGTACAAGAATATAACTACTATAATACTGCTCCTATATACAAGAATATAACTACTATAATACTGCCCCTATGTACAAGAATATAACTACTATAATACTGCTCCTATGTACAAGAATATAACTACTATAATACTGCCTCCTATGTACAAGAATATAACTACTATAATACTGCCCCTATGTACAAGAATATAACTACTATAATACTGCTCCTATGTACAAGAATATAACTACTATAATACTGCCCCCTATGTACAAGAATATAACTACTATAATACTGCCCCCTATGTACAAGAATATAACTACTATAATACTGCCCCTATGTACAAGAATATAACTACTATAACACTGCCCCTATGTACAAGAATATAACTACTATAATACTGCTCCTATATACAAGAATATAACTACTATAATACTGCCCCTATGTACAAGAATATAACTACTATAATACTGCTCCTATGTACAAGAATATAACTACTATAATACTGCCTCCTATGTACAAGAATATAAGTACTATAATACTGCCCCTATGTACAAGAATATAACTACTATAATACTGCTCCTATATACAAGAATATAACTACTGTAATACTGCCCCTATGTACAAGAATATAATTACTATAATACTGCTCATATGTACAAGAATATAACTACTATAATACTGCCCCCTATATACAAGAATATAACTACTATAACACTGCCCCTATGTGCAAGAATATAACTACTATAATACTGCTCCTATATACAAGAATATAACTACTATAATACTGCCCCTATGTACTAGAATATAACTACTATAATACTGCTCCTATGTACAAGAATATAACTACTATAATACTGCCCCCTATGTACAAGAATATAACTACTATAATACTGTCCCCTATGTACAAGAATATAACTACTATAATACTGCCCCTATGTACAAGAATATAACTACTATAATACTGCCCCTATGTACAAGAATATAACTACTATAATACTGCCCCCTATGTACAAGAATATAACTACTATAATACTGCCCCTATGTACAAGAATATAACTACTATAATACTGCCCCTATGTACAAGAATATAACTACTATAATACTGCTCTTATGTACAAGAATATAACTACTATAATACTGCTCCTATGTACAAGAATATAACTACTATAATACTGCTCCTATATACAAGAATATAACTAATATAATACTGCTCCTATGTACAAGAATATAACTACTATAATACTGCTCCTATGTACAAGAATATAACTACTATAATACTGCTCCTATGTACAAGAATATAACTACTATAATACTGCTCCTATGTACAAGAATATAACTACTATAATACTGCTCCTATGTACAAGAATATAACTACTATAATACTGCTCCTATGTACAAGAATATAACTACTATAATACTGCCCCCTATGTACAAGAATATAACTACTATAATACTGCTCCTATGTACAAGAATATAACTACTATAATACTGCCCCCTATGTGCAAGAGTATAACTAGTATAATACTGCCCCTATGTACAAGAATATAACTACTATAATTCTGCCCCCTATGTGCAAGAGTATAACTAGTATAATACTGTTCCTATGTACAATATTATAACTACCGTGTTTTTCGGACTATAAGATGCATTTTTTCCTCCAAAAATGTGGAGACAAATGGCGGGTGTCTTATAGTCTGGATGTACCAGCTCAGGCTGTGGTGGGGGAGCGGCGAAGCAGCGGGTCACAGAGACAGGAGCCGGCTGCTGAGGCTAACTGCTGTGCCCGCTGCTAAAGAGAAATTAATATTCACTGCATTCCATGCCCAAGAAAATAGGGTTTGATGATGTAATTTGAAAATTGACAGGGGGTTGAGAGAGCTCTTTTTTTTTTTTTTTTTATAGAATGTGTTGAACTTGATGTCCCCATATGGCCGGGATAGTTTCTCGTCTATGTTCACAGTAGAGCGAGAACATCGCGGTCTTGCCCGGCCCTTGCCCCCTGAGGCTCTATCTCACACCTTCATTATGAAATTCTTGAACTATAAGGACAGAGGGAAGTGGTATAGTCTATTTTTTTCCATTCGAGAATGTCCAGATCCATATGTACTCAAATAATTTAGGTGATTTATGTCAAAAACCGCCCTAAGTAACTCAACCTCAACTACGTAAGTTCTGTTTGTCTTGCCTTAAGGTAATTGTTGACAACTGGTTGTACTTTATCGAAATCCGATGGGAGGTACGCAACTTGTTAGAGTCAAGATGTCCTGGAAGAGCTTCTCCGCACCACTCATTCTAATTCCAGTTCGGACTCTTCCTTTTGGGAGGTCTAATAGTCCCTCAAACTTTATCTGTTTGACCATACCCTGACTGGCACCATATCCTTCATGCCTCAGAGGTTACTATGCATCATAAGTTCACAGCGTGACTTCCCAACGTCATGATTTTATAACACGCAATGATTTTAGAGTCTGGACGTGGCTGGAAGTCCTGGCCTATGGTGAAGATGCCAAAGATGTGGAGCACTTTGGTAGAAATAAAAGGGCCGGCAAGAGAGGTAAGTATTAGTTTTTTTGTTTTTTTTTACCAATACTAACCTTACCGCTCAATGTCTGTCCACCTCGCTGCCCGCTTTCTGTCCAGTCCTCAGTTTTACGACATCACACCTGATCTCCTACCTCTTCACTATAGGCCAGGACGTGTGGATGCATTCAAGCCTCAGAGGTCACTATGCGTCTTAAGGTCGCGGTTCACCTCTTGACAGCGGTGCAATGCGGCCAAAATACTTGGCCTATAGTGATGAAGCCAGAGATATGGTTCGCTATGGTAGAAAGAAGAGGCAGGCTTCAAGCAGCAGGGCAGCCGGTGAGGTCAGCAATGAGGTATTGGCTCTCCAGATAGTCCATGAAAACAGAGCTGGACACGTTACAGTCTCACTTGATGCCAATAAAGACTTTGACTTTATTAAATGGTGTTTTCTTTGGGCGGCCGTGTGTGGGATCGGCTTTGGATTAACCCCTTCCCGACCTGTGACGCCACGTAGGCGTCATGAAAGTCGGTGCCAATCCGACCTGTGACTCCTATGTGGCATCATGTCAGGATCGCGTTCCTGCAGATCGGGTGAAAGGGTTAACTGAAATTTCACCCAACCTGCAAGTATAGGAGGAGTTGTACTTGAGCCCGGGGGGGGGGGGGTGGCTTTGCCCCCCGTGGCTACGATCGCTTTGATTGGCTGTTGAAAGTGAAACGGTCAATCAGAGCAATTGTAATATTTCACCAATGAAACTTGGTGAAATATTGCAATCCAGCCATGGTCGATGCTGCAGTATCATCGGCCACGGCTGGAGACTGCGATCTGCCCCCGCCACCGACTGACGGCAGCGATCTGCCGCTGCCGTCAGTCTTTCCTCCCCTCCGTCCTTTCCTCTGCTGCCCTCCTCTCCCCTCGGTCCTCCCCTCTGCTCCCTCCGCGGTCCAATCTCATCCCCCCGTACCTACAGAGTCCTGGTGTCCCTCCCGGTGTCCGTCTGTCTTCTCCCATGGGCGCTGCCATCTTCCAAAACGTGCATGCGCCCGCCGAGTCTGCCCGGCTGGAAGATTCATTCATTCATTCCAGGTACACTTTGATCACTGTGATACAACCTATCACAGTGATCAAAATTAAAAAAAATAGTTAATATCACCCCCATAGGTAGGGAAAATAATGAAATAAAGAAAATATATTTATTTTTATTTTTCCACCAGGGTTAGGGTTAGAATTAGGGTTAGAGTTGCAATTAGGGTTAGAATTGGGGTTAGAATTAGGGTTGGAATTAGGATTAGGGTTAAAATTAAGCTATGTGCACACTGTGCGGATTTGGCTGCGGATCCGCAGGGGATTGGCCGCTGCGGATTCGTAGCAGTTTTCCATCATGTTTACAGTACCATGTAAATCTATGGAAAACCAAAGCCGCTGTGCCCATGGTGCGTAAAATACAGCGTGGAAACGCTGCATTGTATTTTCCGCAGCATGTCAATTCTTTGTGCAGATTCCACAGCGTTTTACACCTGTTCCTCAATAGGAATCCGCAGGTGAAATCCGCACAAAAAACACTGGAAATCCGTGGGTAAAACGCAGTGCGTTTTACCTGCCAATTTTTTTCCAAAACGGTGCAGAAAAATCCGCACACGAATCCGCAAAGTGGGCACATAGCCTTAGGGTTGGAATTAGGGTTAGGGTTGGAATTAGGATTAAGATTAGGGTTAGGGGTGTGTTGGGGTTAGGGTTAGGCTTGTGGTTAGGGTTATGGTTGGGATTAGGGGTGTGTTGGGGTTAAGGTTGGGGTTAGGGTTGGGATTAGGGTTAGGGTTGTGATTAGGGGTGTGTTGGGGTTTGGGTTGTGATTAAGGCTATGGTTAGAGTTGGGGTTAGGGTTACGGGTGTGTTGGGGTTAGTGCTGGAGATAGAATTGAGGGGTTTCCACTGTTTAGGCACATCAGGGGGTCTCCAAACGCGACATGACACCACCATTGATTCCATCCAATCTTGCGTTCAAAAAGTCAAATGGTGCTCCCTCCCTTCCGAGCCCCGGCGTGCATCCAAACAGTGGTTTACCCAAACATATGGGGGCATAAGCGTACGCAGGAAAAATTGCACAACAACTTTGGGGGTCTAATTTCTCCTGTTACCCTTGGGAAAATAAAAAAATTGGGGGCTAAAAAATTATTTTTGTGGGAAATAAATTATTTTTTTTATTTTCATGACTCTGCGTTTATAAACTTCTGTGAAGCACTTGGTGGTTAAAAGTTCTCACCACACATCTAGGTAAGTTCCTTGGGAGTCTAGTTTCCAAAATGGGGTCACTTGTGGGGGGTTTCTACTGTTTAGGCACATCAGGGGCTCTCCAAACGTAACATGACGCCCGCAGACCATTCCATCAAAGTCTGCATTTCAAAACGTCACTACTTCCCTTCCGAGCCCCGATGTGTGCCCGAACAGTGGTTTACCCCCACATATGGGGTATCAGCGTACTCAGGACAAACTGGACAACAACTTTTGGGGTCCAATTTCTCCCGTTATCCTTGTGAAAATAAAAAATTGTGGGCTAAAAAATATTTTTTGAGGAAGGAAAAATGATTTTTTTATTTTCATGCTCTGCGTTATAAACTTCTATGAAGCACTTGGGGGTTTAAAGTGCTCTCCACACATCTAGATTAGTTCCTTAGGAGGTCTAGTTTCCAAAGTGGGGTCACTTGTGCGGGAGCTCCAATGTTTAGGCACACAGGGGCTCTCCAAACGCGACATGGTGTCCGCTAATGATTGGAGCTACCGGTAATTTTTCATTCAAAAAGTCAAATGGCACGCCTCCCCTTCCGAGCCTTTCCGAGCCCTGCCGTGTGCCCATACACAAGGCAAAACCACATAAAGAATATAGTGCAATAGTCTGAAAATAAAGTAATCATAGACAAGTTTATTGGATATAAATACATTAACAACAAGTCACGGACATAATAGTGAGATTAGAAGCGGCGGCAGAAAGCATGGAGCACAAGGAGTAAGACAACAATCCCAGCACAGCATAGCATATAATAAATGCATACACACTGAGAAAATAAAATAGTTATCATCCATACAAGTTCCACATCAGTGGCAATCCAAAATTATAAGGTTTCAAGCCGGGAAGACATGGACCAAATTATATCCCAGTATATGGTAAAGAGTGGGGGTGGGTAGGAGACGGCACGTCCCCTCTGCTATATTACTGGTATAAATTAATAACACAGTGTAGAAACTGGTGACCCTTTATCTCCTATTCCCATATATAAATATACAAAATTATAGAGGAAGAAAGAATCCCTTACAATAAAGTACCAGAAGGTGACCACCAGGTGCACTGTGCAAAATTACAGTGGAAACCACTGCATACAGTAGATAAAAGCAATGCAATACAGTATGGATCCAAGATAGAAACAACTATACACCCATGGGAATAATGAAATATATCTTTTATTTTATGGAATGGATAATAGTAACACAAAAATGTTTATTTATTAAAACCATACATAGATATTGAAACAGCAGGGTAAAAGATTGAATATTAGCTCAGTCCCCATAAAAATATATTTTTAAAAGTTATTGCTGAAACTTAATAGTGCACGTAAAAAGTATATACCATGCAAAAGAAAAAAATTTTTTTAAATAAAAAAATAATAAATAAGTATACAAAAGTGTGAATGAAGGTCACTAGATATATATAATAAAGTGACCAAGTTCACCAGACTCTCAAAAATAAAATTATATGTCTCACTCAATAGTAAAAAACCACATAAACACATAAGGTGCAAAATCTAAAGTGCAAAAAGTGCCTCACAATAGGGTATTGGTTACTCCATCAGCGTATGCTGAGAGTAGTACAATACCTAGACTAGTGCCACAGTGTGCTAAATAATGCGTGACATAAAGTGCAGCAATATCACATATATATACCTGGGGGGACAAATAGCTCTTCCTGCACGCCCCTGACGAAGGAGAGGAATTTTCCGAAACGCGCGTCGGGCGTGCAGGAAGAGCACACTATTATTATTTATTGTTATAGCGCCATTTATTCCATGGCGCTTTACATGTGAGGAGGGGTATACATAATAAAAACAGGTACAATAATCTTGAACAATACAAGTCATAACTGGTACAGGAGGAGAGAGGACCCTGCCCGCGAGGGCTCACAATCTACAAGGGATGGGTGAGAATACAGTAGGTGAGGGTAGAGCTGGTCATGCAGCGGTTTGGTCGATTGGTGGTTACTGCAGGTTGTAGGCTTGTCGGAAGAGGTGGGTCTTCAGGTTCTTTTTGATTCTTTTTATATTTCATTATTCCCATGGGTGTATAGTTGTTTCTATCTTGGATCCATACTGTATTGCATTGCTTTTATCTATATTACTGGTATGCTTCCTATTTAGGTCTCTTTACCATATAAACCATGCGACATGGTGTCCGCTAAAGAATGGAGCCAATTTTTCATTCAAAAAGTCAAATGGCGCTCCTTCCCTCCCGAGCCTTGCAGTGCACCCAAACAGTGGTTCCCCCCCACATATGGGGTATCGGCGTACTCAGGACAAATTGTACAACAACTTTCGTGGTCCAGTTTCTTCTTTTACCCTTGGGAAAATAAAAAAAATTGTTGCTAAAAGATCATTTTTGTAACTAAAAAGTTAAATGTAAATTTTTTCCTTCCATGTTGCTTCTGCTGCTGTGAAGCACCTGAAGGGTTAATAAACTTCTTGAATGTGGTTTTGAGCACCTTGAGGGGTGCAGTTTTTAGAATGGTGTCACTTTTGGGTATTTTCAGCCATATAGACCCCTCAAACTGACTTCAAATGTGAGGTGGTCCCTAAAAAACAAATGGTTTTGTAAATTTTGTTGTAAAAATGAGAAATCGCTGGTCAAATTTGAACCCTTATAACATCCTAGCGAAAAAAAAAAATGTTGTTTCCAAAATTGTGCTGATGTAAAGTAGACATGTGGGAAATATTATTTATTAACTATTTTGTGTCACATAACTCTCTGGTTTAACAGAATAAGGCCATGTGCACACGTTAAGTATTTTTCGCGTTTTTTTCGCGTTTTTTCGCTATAAAAACGTGATAAAAACGCGAAAAAACCGCTTACATATGCCTCCTATTATTTTAAGTGTATTCCGCATTTTTTGTGCAAATGTAGCCTTTTTTTCCGCGAAAAAAATCGCATCGCGGAAAAAAAAGCAACATGTTCATTAAAATGCGGAATTGCAGGGGATTCCGCACACCTAGGGGTCCATTGATCTGCTTACTTCCCGCACGGGGCTGTGCCCACGATGCGGGAAGTAAGCAGATTATGTGCGGTTGGTACCCAGGGTGGAGGAGAGGAGACTCTCCTCCACGCACTGGGCACCATATAAGTGGTCAAAAAATAAGAATTAAAATAAAAAATAGTCCTATACTCACCCTCGATGTCCCGCGCAGTCTTCCCGCCTCCACTGCACGCTGCCGTTCGGTTCCTGTAGCTGGTGTGCGGCGAAGGACCTGCCGATGACGTCACTGTCCTGTGATTGGTCGTGAGCGGTCATATGACCGCTCACGTGACCGTGACGTCACGGAAGGTCCTGTGCGCACAGACCAGCTATAGGAAGACGAACGGACGCCGCTGAGGAGATGTCTGGGTGAGTATAAGCATTTTTTTTATTTTTTTTATTATTTTTAAACATTCTATCTTTTACTATAGATGCTGCATAAGCTGCATCTATAGTAAAAAGTTGGTCACACTTGTCAAATGCTATGTTTGACAAGTGTGACCAACCTGTCAGTCAGTTTTCCAAGCGATGCTACAGATCGCTTGGAAAACTTTAGCATTCTGCAAGCTAATTACGCTTGCAGAATGCTAAAAAAAACGTGAAAAAAACACGCAAAAAAAAAAAGCGGATTTCTTGCAGAAAATTTCCGGTTTTCTTCAGGAAATTTCTGCAAGAAATCCGCAACGTGTGCACATACCCTTAAAATTGAAAATTTGAAAATTTCTGTTTGTTTCACAAATAAACGCAAAAATTATCGACCTAAATTTACCACTAACATGAAGCCCAATATGTCACAAAAAACAGTCTCAGAATCGCTAGGATCCGTTGAAGCGTTCCTGAGTTATTACCTCACAAAGGGACGCTGGTCAGAATTGCAAAAAACGGCCAGGTCATTAAGGTCAAAATAGGCTGGGTCATGAAAGGGTTAATATTCACTAAATGGGTTAATCCCTGGTGGCACGCATATGGGTCAACGGGTTATAGCTCTGACTGTTTCCTGCTTTTCCTTTGTTCGCGGCTGGGTTGTCTCTTGCCCCAATGCTGTATGCGAATGCATTGGAGCCAACATCCAATATCAGCCTTTTATCAGGTGTCACGGGGTCCTTCTCCGGTATCACACAATCAACAGAGCAAGAGAATAGTGAACAATTCCAAGACCTTTATTTAGGCAAAACACGAAAGGTCCATATATACGATCCATCACACAAAGGATTAAATATTCCAGAACACGAATGCAGTTCAGTTACAGAATAAAAGTCCAACAATTCAGAGGATTGTTCATTTGCTAAACTCTAGTATGTCCTCCGTTCTGTAATTTCTTAATAAACTTTATCTGTTAAAAAATAAAAGTAAAGGTATGGTATCTGTGCGTTTTGTATGACGTCAGTGTTAAGGTTTTTAGGAAAAATAAATTAAGCCACAATTTTCAAGGATATCTGGAACGTTTTCATTGTTCATGTGTACAAGAATATAACCACTACAATGCCTTGAAAAAGTATTCACACTCCGTGAACTTTTCCGCATTTTTTCAGGTTACCCCCACAAACGTGTAAATGTATTTTATGGGATGGCAACACAAACTAGCGAGTATTTGTGACGTGTAAGGAAAAGATTCATGATTTTCTGAATATTTAAAAAATATAAATCTGAAAAATGTACTGTGCATTTGTATTCAGCCCCTCGAGTCAATACTTTGTAGGACCACTTCTCACTGCAATTACTGCTGCAGTCCTTTTGGGGGTTCGTCTCTACTGGTTTTGCACATCTAGAGGTGACATTTTTGCCCTTTTGCACACTCTCTCTCGCTCAGTGAGATTGGATGGAGACATTTGCAAACAGCAATTTTGAAGTCTTGTCTCAGTGGGATTTGGGTCTGGACGGTGACTGGGCCGATCACGCACATGAATATGCTCTGATCTAAATCCTCCATTGTAGCTCTGGCAGAATGTATAGGGTCGTTGTCCTGCTGGAAGGTGAACCTATGCCCCAGTCTGAGGTCAGCCTACAGCCTCTAACAGGTTTTCCTCCAGAATTGCCCTGTGTTTAACTAAATCCATCTTCCCACCAACTCTGACCAGCTTCACTGCCCCTGCTGAAGAAAAGCCTCCCCACAGCATGATGCTGCCACCACCATATGTGACTGTGTGGATGTTTTTTTCAGAGTGACGTGCAGTGTTTGTTTTCAGCCATACACAGCATTTTTCATTTAGTTTCAAAAGTTGTAGATTGGTCTAATCTGACCCAGAACACCTTCTTCCACATGCTCACTGTGCACCCTATATGGCAGTGTTACCCAACTCCGGTCCTCAAGAGCCACCTACAAGTCATGTTTTCAGGATTTCCTTAGTATTGTCCAGGTGATGCAATTATCACCTCTTCAATACTAAGGAAATCCTGAAAACATGACCTGTTGGTGGCTCTTGAAGACTGGAGTTGGGGAACACTGCTATATGGCATGGGAAGGAAGGTGCATTGATTAGATGAGACTAAAGTTGAGCTTTATGGGCTAATTGCAATAAGCTGTGCACGTCACAGTTTATAAATTTATGTTTTTATTATATTTATAAAACCCTGTCTAATTTCCTATACACTTACCAAATACTTGATACTTTGTGTTGATATCACATGAAATATGTCACAGCTCTGTTGTTGGGTGTCCCAGGACCAGGAGCTTCTCCCCTGTCCCTAACGCTAGGGCCTGTTCCCAGGATTACTTCTGATTGTGAAGATGTCGGGGGCCACGTACCTTGCCTTAGTTCCTGAATCTGCCCTCAGTCTGTATCCTTTCTCCACCCAGGGAAGAGAAGAGTAGTAGTGTACCATAATACATCATCCAGACTAACAAGCTAATGTGAACAGGGATAAAGGAAAATACCTAACATCCAAATATACTCACACATAAACAACAGAGGTGAACATCAGGGAGTGGAGGTTGAGGGTAAACTAAAGTAGACGAAGAAAGAGAATTATCATACACTCAAAACCAAGCAACAGTCACAGATAAATCCACCAAGCGCCTTCTCATATAACAACCACTATCTATGCAGCATAAGCTAGAACTAGGAGAAATCAGACGCTGCTGTCTTCTGGCTACTCTCTGTCATAGTAAACCCGTGACAAAATGCCAATAAAATACATTTAATTGGTGTAACATGAAAAAACGTAGAAATGGGCACTGTATACTGTCTCTATCTCCAAGAATATAACTACTATAATACTGCCCCTACGTAGAAGAATATAACTACTATAATACTGCCCCTTATATACTAGAATATAACTACTATAATACTGCCCCTATGTACAAGAATATAACTACTATAATACTGCTCCTATGTACAAGAATATAACTACTATAATACTGCCCCTATGTACAAGAATATAACTACTATAATACTGCCCCTATGTACAAGAATATAACTACTATAATACTGCTCCTATGTACAAGAATATAACTACTATAATACTGCTCCTATGTACAAGAATATAACTACTATAATACTGCCCCTATGTACAAGAATATAACTACTATAATACTGCTCCTATGTACAAGAATAGAACTACTATAATACTGCTCCTATGCACAAGAATATAACTACTATAATACTGCCCCTACGTAGAAGAATATAACTACTATAATACTACCCCTATGTACAAGAATATAACTACTATAATACTGCCCCTACATAGAAGAATATAACTACTATAATACTGCCCCCTATATACTAGAATATAACTGCTATAATACTGCTCCCTATGTACAAGAATATAACTGCTATAATACTGCTCCTATGTACAAGAATATAACTACTACAATACTGCCCCTATGTACAAGAATATAACTACTATAATACTGCCCCTATGTACAAGAATATAACTACTATAATACTGCTCCCTATATACAAGAATATAACTACTATAATACTGCCCCTATGTACAAGAATATAACTACTATAATACTGCTCCTATGTACAAGAATATAACTACTATAATACTGCTCCTATGCACAAGAATATAACTACTATAATACTGCCCCTACGTAGAAGAATATAACTACTATAATACTACCCCTATGTACAAGAATATAACTACTATAATACTGCCCCTACATAGAAGAATATAACTACTATAATACTGCCCCCTATATACTAGAATATAACTGCTATAATACTGCTCCCTATGTACAAGAATATAACTGCTATAATACTGCTCCTATGTACAAGAATATAACTACTACAATACTGCCCCTATGTACAAGAATATAACTACTATAATACTGCCCCTATGTACAAGAATATAACTACTATAATACTGCTCCCTATATACAAGAATATAACTACTATAATACTGCCCCTATGTACAAGAATATAACTACTATAATACTGCTCCTATGTACAAGAATATAACTACTATAATACTGTCCCTATGTAAGTGTCATGTCGGATGCTGTTCAGACCAGGTAGTTCGACAGACAGCGGTAATTCCGCTTTTGACCACTATTTGCTCATTGGCGTCGGCTAGATTTTATCTAGCTGTTCCGGGGTTAATTTACCTGATCCTCGGATTGGAAGCTGGGCCATGCCCATTGCCTTTAAATAGTTCTCCTGATCATTGGGCGTCACCGATTATAGCTTCTGTCTTGTGCATTGTTATCTCGGTCTGGAGTGGAGAGCTGGTTGTTGGAGATTCGTTGCTGGTGGTGTATTTTCCTTAGTCTTATTTACTCCTTCCTATATTTGTATTTATTTTGCCCTGCACATTTATAGTGTATTCCTGAGTGACTGCGGCGTGGTGTATATTTTCCTTTATCCTTGTCTGTGCTAACTGTGGGTATTGGTGTATTACCTCTTCACTGGGTGGTGTGCGGTGGTTTCAGCCTAGGGTTGAAACAGGAGACAGGGTGAGGTTCGAGGCCTGGACATGCACACCATCAGTGTAAACTTCAGGTAGAGGGTCAGCCAGGATTTCCCTAGTCTGAGGGAAATTGCAGGGGCCCGGGTTATTCGCTCTCGCTCACCTAGTTCCCCCGTGACAGTAAGAGAATATAACTACTATAATACTGCTGCTATGTGCAAAAATATAACTACTATAATACTGCCCCTATGTACAAGAATATAACTACTATAATACTGTCCCCTATGGACAAGAATATAACTGCTATAATACTGCTCCCTATGTACAGGAATATAGCTACTATAATACTGCCCCTATGTACAAGAATATAACTACTATACTACTACCCCCTATATACTAGAATATAACTACTATAATACTGCACCTATGTACAAGAATATAATTACTACAATACTCCTCCTATGTACAAGAATATAACTACTATAATACTGCTCCTATGTGCAAGAATATAACTACTATAATACTGCCCCTATGTGCAAGAATATAACTGCCATAATACTGCCCCTATGTACAAGAATATAACTGCTATAATACTGCCTCTATGTGCAAGAATATAATGAATATAATATGCTCCTATGTACAGGAATATAACTACTATAATACTGCCCCTATGTACAAGAATATAACTGCTATAATACTGCTCCCTATGTACAAGAATATAACTACTATAATACTGTCCCCTATGGACAAGAATATAACTGCTATAATACTGCTCCCTATGGACAAGAATATAACTGCTATAATACTGCCCCTATGTACAAGAAAATAACTACTATAATACTACCCCTATATACAAGAATATAACTACTATAATACTGCCCCTATGTACAAGAATATAACTACTATATTACTGCCCCTATGTACACGAATATAGGTGCTATAATACTGCTCCCATGTACAAGAATATAACTACTATAATACTGCCCCTATGTACAAGAATATAACTACTATAATACTGCTCCTATGTACAAGAATATAACCACTATAATACTGCTGCTATATACAAGAATATAACTACTATAATACTGTCCCCTATGGACAAGAATATAACTGCTATAATACTGCTCCCTATGTACAAGAATATAACTACTATAATACTACCCCTATGTACAAGAATATAACTACTATAATACTGCCCCTATGTACAAGAATTTAACTACTATAATACTGCTCCTATATACAACAATATAACTACTATAATACTGTTCCTATGTACAAGAATATAACTACTATAATACTGCCCCCTATGTACAAGAATATAACTACTATAATACTGCTCCTATGCACAAGAATATAACTACTATAATACTGCTCCTATGCACAAGAATATAACTACTATAATACTGCTCCTATGTACAAGAATATAACTATTATAATACTGCCCCTATGTACATGAATATAACTGCTATAATACTGCCCCTATGTACACGAATATAGGTGCTATAATACTGCTCCTATGTACAAGAATATAACTACTATAATACTGCCCCCTATGTACAAGAATATAACTACTATAATACTGCTCCTATGTACAAGAATATAACTACTATAATACTGCTGCTATGTACAAGAATATAACTACTATAATACTGCTCCTATGTACAAGAATATAACTACTATAATACTGCTGCTATATACAAGAATATAACTACTATAATACTGCCCCCTATGTACAAGAATATAACTACTATAATACTGCTCCTATGTACAAGAATATAACTACTATAATACTGCTGCTATGTACAAGAATATAACTACTATAATACTGCTCCTATGTACAAGAATATAACTACTATAATACTGCTGCTATATACAAGAATATAACTACTATAATACTGTCCCCTATGGACAAGAATATAACTACTATAATACTGCCCCTATGTATAAGAATATAACTACTATAATACTGCTCCTATGTACAAGAATATAACTACTATAATACTGCTCCTATGTACAAGAATATAACTGCTATAATACTGCTCCCTATGTACAAGAATATAACTGCTATAATACTGCCCCTATGTACAAGAATATAACTACTATAATACTGCTCCTATGTACAAGAATATAACTGCTATAATACTGCCCCTATGTACAAGAATATAACTACTATAATACTGCCCCCTATGTACAAGAATATAACTACTATAATACTGCTCCTATGTACAAGAATATAACTACTATAATACTGCCCCTATGTACAAGAACATAACTACTATAAAACTGCCCCTATATGTACAAGAATATAACTACTATAATACTGCCCCTATGTACAAGAATATAACTACTATAATACTGCCCCTATGTACAAGAATATAACTACTATAATACTGCTCCTATGTACAAGAATATAACTACTATAATACTGTCCCCTATGTACAAGAATATAACTACTATAATACTGCTCCTATGTACAATAATATAACTACTATAATACTGCTCCCTATGTACAAGAATATAACTACTATAATACTGCTCCTATGTACAAGAATATAACTACTATACTACTGCCCCTATGTACAAGAATATAACTACTATAATACTGCTCCTATGTACAAGAATATAACTATTATAATACTGCCCCTATGTACATGAATATAACTACTATAATACTGCCCCTATGTACAAGAACATAACTACTATAAAACTGCCCCTATGTACAAGAATATAACTACTATAATACTGTCCCCTATGTACAAGAATATAACTACTATAATACTGCTCCTATGTACAATAATATAACTACTATAATACTGCTCCCTATGTACAAGAATATAACTACTATAATACTGCTCCTATGTACAAGAATATAACTACTATACTACTGCCCCTATGTACAAGAATATAACTACTATAATACTGCTCCTATGTACAAGAATATAACTATTATAATACTGCCCCTATGTACATGAATATAACTGCTATAATACTGCCCCTATGTACACGAATATAGGTGCTATAATACTGCTCCTATGTACAAGAATATAACTACTATAATACTGCCCCCTATGTACAAGAATATAACTACTATAATACTGCTCCTATGTACAAGAATATAACTACTATAATACTGCCCCTATGTACAAGAACATAACTACTATAAAACTGCCCCTATATGTACAAGAATATAACTACTATAATACTGCCCCTATGTACAAGAATATAACTACTATAATACTGCCCCTATGTACAAGAATATAACTACTATAATACTGCTCCTATGTACAAGAATATAACTACTATAATACTGTCCCCTATGTACAAGAATATAACTACTATAATACTGCCCCTATGTACAAGAATATAACTACTATAATACTGCCCCCTATGTACAAGAATATAACTACTATAATACTGCTCCTATGTACAAGAATATAACTACTATAATACTGCCCCTATGTACAAGAACATAACTACTATAAAACTGCCCCTATATGTACAAGAATATAACTACTATAATACTGCCCCTATGTACAAGAATATAACTACTATAATACTGCCCCTATGTACAAGAATATAACTACTATAATACTGCTCCTATGTACAAGAATATAACTACTATAATACTGTCCCCTATGTACAAGAATATAACTACTATAATACTGCTCCTATGTACAATAATATAACTACTATAATACTGCTCCCTATGTACAAGAATATAACTACTATAATACTGCTCCTATGTACAAGAATATAACTACTATACTACTGCCCCTATGTACAAGAATATAACTACTATAATACTGCTCCTATGTACAAGAATATAACTATTATAATACTGCCCCTATGTACATGAATATAACTGCTATAATACTGCCCCTATGTACACGAATATAGGTGCTATAATACTGCTCCTATGTACAAGAATATAACTACTATAATACTGCCCCCTATGTACAAGAATATAACTACTATAATACTGCTCCTATGTACAAGAATATAACTATTATAATACTGCCCCTATGTACATGAATATAACTGCTATAATACTGCCCCTATGTACACGAATATAGGTGCTATAATACTGCTCCTATGTACAAGAATATAACTACTATAATACTGCTGCTATGTACAAGAATATAACTACTATAATACTGCTCCTATGTACAAGAATATAACCACTATAATACTGCTGCTATATACAAGAATATACAGTGCCTACAAGTAGTATTCAACCCCCTGCAGATTTAGCAGGTTTACACATTTGGAATTAACTTGGCATTGTGACATTTGGACTGTAGATCAGCCTGGAAGTGTGAAATGCACTGCAGCAAAAAAGAATGTTATTTCTTTGTTTATTTTTTTTTTAAATTGTGAAATGTTTTTTTCAGAGGGTCATTTATTATTCAACCCCTCAACCCCCCAGAATTCTGTTTGGTTCCCCTAAAGTATTAAGAAGTAGTTCAGGCACAAAGAACAATGAGCTTCACATGTTTGGATTAATTATCTCTTTTTCCAGCCTTTTCTGACTATTTAAGACCCTCCCCAAACTTGTGAACAGCACTCAAACATGGTCAACATGGGAAAGACAAAGGAGCATTCCAAGGCCATCAGAGACAAGATCGTGGAGGGTCACAAGGCTGGCAAGGGGTACAAAACCCTTTCCAAGGAGTTGGGCCTACCTGTCTCCACTGTTGGGAGCATCATCCGGAAGTGGAAGGCTTATGGAACTACTGTTAGCCTTCCACGGCCTGGACAGCCTTTGAAAGTTTCCTCCCGTGCTGAGGCCAGGATTGTCCGAAGAGTCAAGGCTAACCCAAGGACAACAAGGAAGGAGCTCCGGGAAGATCTCATGGCAGTGGGGACATTGGTTTCAGTCAATACCATAAGTAACGTACTCCACCGCAATGGTCTCTGTCACGATATGGTATGAAATATCATATAAGTTTAGTTTCTCTTGTCAGCCCAGGATGTGGGCTAAGAAACCCCCCTTCTCTTTTTCTTCAGAGTTGAGCTGCCTTTCCACTGTGCATGGGGGAAGAGAGTTTTATTGACGAAAGGCATTTACGACCGGTATTTCCTGTAGTAGACAGTGCTCAGCTTTAACTGTTAGAGAAGATTCTAGAATCATGAAAGTCCTTTGTTCTGTTTTTGAAAGATATTAGGCAAACGATTTAAAATACGAACACAAAAATATATCGTCATAATCACACTCGGAGGATCTACCCATCCCTCGAAACACAGGTTTCTAGCCCCCTCTGGTACAGAGGTAGGGATTTCTCGGTCAGTGTGCGTGACAAATAGGACTTATTTGGTCTCATCGGAATGCCCACGATACTACGAGATGAATGATGGGTATGGTGCGATTATTTTATGTTCTGTAGCGAAGTTACGGGCATCAGATATATTTAATGCCCAGTGAGTAATACTGAAGAAGTAGGAGGGGTTGGAAAAGCCAGCCCTTTCTGTGAGGTCACAGCCTGCAGGTTTTAAGTTGCTGGGAGACTTTCAGGAGGGAGATTTGGAGTTTTTCCTGGACAGACCTGAGCACGCCCAATGAGCTGGGACGTGTGGTTGCCTGCAATGCAATGATCTAAGAACATGTGAGTGTTATCTTTTCTTCCTTTAATCCTTTTATTTTCATAATTACCTTGTACATATTTGCAATTGTCTCATTTGTAACATCTTTGTAAAATATTTTATAAACACTGCCTAAAAATCATTTATGGGGTATAATATTTATTACTAGTTCGTTTCCATGCTCTAAAAACGTACCCTGTCTTTGAAGGGAATTTACGCTACTGTTTTGGGTTAGCAGCCGGACCCGTTTAATCGGCGCTGGTGGCAGCTCACCGTGTGCCGGCTTTTGGGGGTCACTGTAGTGACTGCGGCTTGTTAATTATTGTTCCTGCCTGAGTGGGAGTAGTTATCGCGTCGCTGCAGTGCACCCAATAGCCAGTACATAGCAGGCAGCGTTTCTGGCGCCTAATCACCCTAGGTGCAGTACCTAATCTGACCTGAGAGTAAGGGGGGCGCCAGAGAGCTGCAAGTGTTAAGTGGAACTGTAAGCGGGATAGACACAAATCCCTGCAGTTCATGGTATATTGAAGAGCAGTGGGATACCTAAAATAAAGCCCCTGCTGTAAACAAGAGGTCAATAGCCTCGTGTGTGGTTTTTTTTTTCATCACATTGTGGCAGTGGAGGAATAACTAGGATAAGCCCCCTGCACATGTGACAGCCGTCTGCTGGTCTAAAGTCACCCCGATCTGTGACATATTGTGGGCAGCGGCTGAGGGAACTTGACAGTCACGGTGTGAATCGTGACAGTCTCCGTTCCAGACGATCCCGTAAGGTACCTTTACTTTCAAAGCGTCATGTCAAGGCTCATCTACAGTTTGCTCATGATCACTTGGAGGACTCTGAGACTGACTAGTTCAAGGTTCTCTGGTCTGATGAGACCAAGATCGAGATCTTTGGTGCCAACCACACACGTGACGTTTGGAGACTGGATGGCACTGCATACGACCCCAAGAATACCATCCCTACAGTCAAGCATGGTGGTAGCAGCATCATGCTGTGGGGCTGTTTCTCAGCCAAGGGGCCTGGCCATCTGGTCCGCATCCATGGGAAGATGGATAGCATGGCCTACCTGGAGATTTTGGCCAAGAACCTCCGCTCCTCCATCAAGGATCTTAAGATGGGTCGTCATTTCATCTTCCAACAAGACAACGACCCAAAGCACACAGCCAAGAAAACCAAGGCCTGGTTCAAGAGGCAAAAAATCAAGGTGTTGCAGTGGCCTAGTCAGTCTCCTGACCTTAACCCAATTGAAAACTTGTGGAAGGAGCTCAAGATTAAAGTCCACATGAGACACCCAAAGAACCTAGATAACTTGGAGAAGATCTGCATGGAGGCGTGGGCCAAGATAACTCCAGAGACCTGTGCCGGCCTGATCAGGTCTTATAAAAGACGATTATTAGCTGTAATTGCAAACAAAGGTTATTCCACAAAATATTAAACCTAGGGGTTGAATAATAATTGACCCACACTTTTATGTTTAAAATTTATAAAAATTTAACTGAGAAACAAAACTTTTTGGTTTGTAAGATTTATGCATCTGTTAATAAATCCTGCTCTTGTTTGAAGTGTGAAGGCTCTAACTTATTTGCATCTTATTAAACCTGCTAAATCTGCAGGGGGTTGAATACTACTTGTAGGCACTGTAACTACTATAATACTGTCCCCTATGGACAAGAATATAACTACTATAATACTGCCCCTATGTACAAGAATATAACTACTATAATACTGCTCCTATGTACAAGAATATAACTGCTATAATACTGCTCCCTATGTACAAGAATATAACTGCTATAATACTGCCCCTATGTACAAGAATATAACTACTATAATACTGCTCCTATGTACAAGAATATAACTGCTATAATACTGCCCCTATGTACAAGAATATAACTACTATAATACTGCTCCTATGTACAAGAATATAACTACTATAATACTGCCCCCTATGTACAAGAATATAACTACTATAATACTGCTCCTATGTACAAGAATATAACTACTATAATACTGCCCCCTATGTACAAGAATATAACTACTATAATACTGCTCCTATGCACAAGAATATAACTACTATAATACTGCCCCTATGTACAAAAATATAACTACTATAATACTGCCCCTATGTACAAGAATATAACTACTATAATACTGCCCCTATGTACAAGAATATAACTACTATAATACTGCCCCTATGTACAAGAATATAACTACTATAATACTGCTCCTATGTACAAGAATATAACTACTATAATACTGTCCCCTATGTACAAGAATATAACTACTATAATACTGCTCCTATGTACAAGAATATAACTACTATAATACTGCCCGTGTGTACAAGAATATAACTATTATAATACTGCTCCTATGTACAATAATATAACTACTATAATACTGCTCCCTATGTACAAGAATATAACTACTATAATACTGCTCCTATGTACAAGAATATAACTACTATACTACTGCCCCTATGTACAAGAATATAACTACTATAATACTGCTCCTATGTACAAGAATATAACTATTATAATACTGCCCCTATGTACATGAATATAACTGCTATAATACTGCCCCTATGTACACGAATATAGGTGCTATAATACTGCTCCTATGTACAAGAATATAACTACTATAATACTGCCCCCTATGTACAAGAATATAACTACTATAATACTGCCCCTATGTACAAGAATATAACTACTATAATACTGCTCCTATGTACAATAATATAACTACTATAATACTGCTCCTATGTACAAGAATATAACTACTATAATACTGCCCCTATGTACAGGAATATAACTACTATAGTACTGCCCCTATGTACAAGAATATAACTACTATAATACTGCCCCTATGTACAGGAATATAACTACTATAGTACTGCCCCTATGTACAAGAATATAACTACCCCTATGTACAAGAATATAACTGCTATAATACTGCCCCTATGTACAAGAATATAACTACTATAATACTGCTCCTATGTACAAGAATATAACTGCTATAATACTGCCCCTATGTACAAGAATATAACTGCTATAATACTGCCCCTATGTACAAGAATATAACTACTATAATACTGCCCCTATGTACAAGAATATAACTACTATAATACTGCTCCTATGTACAAGAATATAACTACTATAATACTGCCCCTATGTACAAGAATATAACTACTATAATACTGCCCCTATGTACAGGAATATAACTACTATAATGCTGCTCCTATGTACAAGAATATAACTGCTATAATACTGCTCCTATGTACAAGAATATAACTGCTGTAATACTGCTCCCTATGTACAAGAATATAACTGCTATAATACTGCCCCTATGTACAAGAATATAACTACTATAATACTGCCCCTATATACAAGAATATAACTACTATAATACTGCTCCCATGTACAAGAATATAACTACTATAATACTGCCCCTATGTACAAGAATATAACTACTATAATACTGCTCCCATGTACAAGAATATAACTACTATAATACTGCCCCTATATACAAGAATATAACTACTATAATACTGCCCCTATGTACAGGAATATAACTACTATAATACTGCCCCTCTATACAAGAATATAACTACTATAATACTGCTCCTATGTACAAGAACATAACTACTATAATACTGCCCCTATATACAAGAATATAACTACTATAATACTGCTCCTATGTACAAGAACATAACTACTATAATACTGGTCCTATGTACAAGAATATAACTACTATAATACTGCTCCTATGTACAAGAATATAACTACTATAATACTGCCCCTATGTACAAGAATATAACTACTATAATACTGCCCCTATGTACAAGAATATAACTACTATAATACTGCTCCTATGTACAAGAATATAACTACTATAATACTGATCCTATGTACAAGAACATAACTACTATAATACTGGTCCTATGTACAAGAATATAACTACTATAATACTGCTCCTATGTACAAGAACATAACTACTATAATACTGCCCCTATATACAAGAATATAACTACTATAATACTGCTCCTATGTACAAGAACATAACTACTATAATACTGGTCCTATGTACAAGAATATAACTACTATAATACTGCTCCTATGTACAAGAATATAACTACTATAATACTGCCCCTATGCACAAGAATATAACTACTATAATACTGCCCCTATGTACAAGAATATAACTACTATAATACTGCTCCTATGTACAAGAATATAACTACTATAATAATGCCCCTATGTACAAGAATATAACTACTATAATACTGCCCCTATGTACAGGAATATAACTACTATAATACTGCCCCTATGTACAAGAATATAACTACTATTCTACTGTCCCCTATGTACAAGAATATAACTACTATAATACTGCCCCTATGTACAGGAATATAACTACTATAATACTGCTCCTATGTACAAGAATATAACTACTATAATACTGCCCCCTATGTACAAGAATATAACTACTATAATACTGCCTCTATGTACAAGAATATAACTACTATAATACTGCCCCTATGTACAAGAATATAACTACTATAATACTGCCCCTATGTACAAGAATATAACTACTATAATACTGCTCCTATGTACAAGAATATAACTACTATAATACTGTCCCCTATGTACAAGAATATAACTACTATAATACTGCTCCTATGTACAAGAATATAACTACTATAATACTGCCCGTGTGTACAAGAATATAACTATTATAATACTGCTCCTATGTACAATAATATAACTACTATAATACTGCTCCCTATGTACAAGAATATAACTACTATAATACTGCTCCTATGTACAAGAATATAACTACTATACTACTGCCCCTATGTACAAGAATATAACTACTATAATACTGCTCCTATGTACAAGAATATAACTATTATAATACTGCCCCTATGTACATGAATATAACTGCTATAATACTGCCCCTATGTACACGAATATAGGTGCTATAATACTGCTCCTATGTACAAGAATATAACTACTATAATACTGCCCCCTATGTACAAGAATATAACTACTATAATACTGCCCCTATGTACAAGAATATAACTACTATAATACTGCTCCTATGTACAATAATATAACTACTATAATACTGCTCCTATGTACAAGAATATAACTACTATAATACTGCCCCTATGTACAGGAATATAACTACTATAGTACTGCCCCTATGTACAAGAATATAACTACTATAATACTGCCCCTATGTACAGGAATATAACTACTATAGTACTGCCCCTATGTACAAGAATATAACTACCCCTATGTACAAGAATATAACTGCTATAATACTGCCCCTATGTACAAGAATATAACTACTATAATACTGCTCCTATGTACAAGAATATAACTGCTATAATACTGCCCCTATGTACAAGAATATAACTGCTATAATACTGCCCCTATGTACAAGAATATATCTACTATAATACTGCCCCTATGTACAAGAATATAACTACTATAATACTGCTCCTATGTACAAGAATATAACTACTATAATACTGCCCCTATGTACAAGAATATAACTACTATAATACTGCCCCTATGTACAGGAATATAACTACTATAATGCTGCTCCTATGTACAAGAATATAACTGCTATAATACTGCTCCTATGTACAAGAATATAACTGCTGTAATACTGCTCCCTATGTACAAGAATATAACTGCTATAATACTGCCCCTATGTACAAGAATATAACTACTATAATACTGCCCCTATATACAAGAATATAACTACTATAATACTGCTCCCATGTACAAGAATATAACTACTATAATACTGCCCCTATGTACAAGAATATAACTACTATAATACTGCTCCCATGTACAAGAATATAACTACTATAATACTGCCCCTATATACAAGAATATAACTACTATAATACTGCCCCTATGTACAGGAATATAACTACTATAATACTGCCCCTCTATACAAGAATATAACTACTATAATACTGCTCCTATGTACAAGAACATAACTACTATAATACTGCCCCTATATACAAGAATATAACTACTATAATACTGCTCCTATGTACAAGAACATAACTACTATAATACTGGTCCTATGTACAAGAATATAACTACTATAATACTGCTCCTATGTACAAGAATATAACTACTATAATACTGCCCCTATGTACAAGAATATAACTACTATAATACTGCCCCTATGTACAAGAATATAACTACTATAATACTGCTCCTATGTACAAGAATATAACTACTATAATACTGATCCTATGTATAAGAACATAACTACTATAATACTGGTCCTATGTACAAGAATATAACTACTATAATACTGCTCCTATGTACAAGAACATAACTACTATAATACTGCCCCTATATACAAGAATATAACTACTATAATACTGCTCCTATGTACAAGAACATAACTACTATAATACTGGTCCTATGTACAAGAATATAACTACTATAATACTGCTCCTATGTACAAGAATATAACTACTATAATACTGCCCCTATGCACAAGAATATAACTACTATAATACTGCCCCTATGTACAAGAATATAACTACTATAATACTGCTCCTATGTACAAGAATATAACTACTATAATAATGCCCCTATGTACAAGAATATAACTACTATAATACTGCCCCTATGTACAGGAATATAACTACTATAATACTGCCCCTATGTACAAGAATATAACTACTATTCTACTGTCCCCTATGTACAAGAATATAACTACTATAATACTGCCCCTATGTACAGGAATATAACTACTATAATACTGCTCCTATGTACAAGAATATAACTACTATAATACTGCCCCCTATGTACAAGAATATAACTACTATAATACTGCCTCTATGTACAAGAATATAACTACTATAATACTGCCCCTATGTACAAGAATATAACTACTATAATACTGCTCCTATGTACAAGAATATAACTACTATAATACTGCCCCTATGTACAGGAATATAACTACTATAATACAGCCCCTATGTACAGGAATATAACTACTATAATACTGCCCCTATGTACAAGAATATATCTACTATAATACTGCCCCTATGTACAAGAATATAACTACTATAATACTGCCCCTATGTACAAGTATATAACTACTATAATACTGCCCCTATGTACAAGAATATAACTACTATAATACTGCTCCTATGTACAAGAATATAACTACTATAATACTGCTCCTATGTACAAGAATATAACTACTATAATACTGCTCCTATGTACAAGAATATAACTACTATAATACTGCTCCTATGTACAAGAATATAACTACTATAATACTGCTCCTATGTACAAGAATATAACTACTATAATACTGCCCCTATGTACAAGAATATAACTACTATAATACTGCTCCTATGTACAAGAATATAACTACTATAATACTGCCCCTATGTACAAGAATATAACTACTATAATACTGCTCCTATGTACAAGAATGTAACTACTATAATACTGCTCCTATGTACAAGAATATAACTACTATAATACTGCCCCTATATACAAGAATATAACTACTATAATACTGCCCCTATATACAAGAATATAACTACTATAATACTGCTCCCTATGTACAAGAATATAACTACTATAATACTGCCCCTATGTACAAGAATATAACTACTATAATACTGCCCCTATGTACAAGAATATAACTACTATAATACTGCTCCTATGTACAAGAATATAACTACTATAATACTGCTCCTATGTACAAGAATATAACTACTATAATACTGCCCCTGTGTACAGAATATAACTACTATAATACTGCCCCCTATGTACAAGAATATAACTACTATAATACTGCCCCTATGTACAAGAATATAACTACTATAATACTGCTCCTATGTACAAGAATATAACTACTATAATACTGCTCCTATGTACAAGACTATAACTACTATAATACTGCCCCTATGTACAAGAACATAACTACTATAATACTGCCCCTATATACAAGAATATAACTACTATAATACTGCTCCTATGTACAAGAACATAACTACTATAATACTGGTCCTATGTACAAGAATATAACTACTATAATACTGCTCCTATGTACAAGAATATAAGTACTATAATACTGCCCCTATGCACAAGAATATAACTACTATAATACTGCCCCTATGTACAAGAATATAACTACTATAATACTGCTCCTATGTACAAGAATATAACTACTATAATAATGCCCCTATGTACAAGAATATAACTACTATAATACTGCCCCTATGTACAGGAATATAACTACTATAATACTGCCCCTATGTACAAGAATATAACTACTATTCTACTGTCCCCTATGTACAAGAATATAACTACTATAATACTGCCCCTATGTACAGGAATATAACTACTATAATACTGCTCCTATGTACAAGAATATAACTACTATAATACTGCCCCCTATGTACAAGAATATAACTACTATAATACTGCCTCTATGTACAAGAATATAACTACTATAATACTGCCCCTATGTACAAGAATATAACTACTATAATACTGCTCCTATGTACAAGAATATAACTACTATAATACTGCCCCTATGTACAGGAATATAACTACTATAATACAGCCCCTATGTACAGGAATATAACTACTATAATACTGCCCCTATGTACAAGAATATATCTACTATAATACTGCCCCTATGTACAAGAATATAACTACTATAATACTGCCCCTATGTACAAGTATATAACTACTATAATACTGCCCCTATGTACAAGAATATAACTACTATAATACTGCTCCTATGTACAAGAATATAACTACTATAATACTGCTCCTATGTACAAGAATATAACTACTATAATACTGCTCCTATGTACAAGAATATAACTACTATAATACTGCTCCTATGTACAAGAATATAACTACTATAATACTGCTCCTATGTACAAGAATATAACTACTATAATACTGCCCCTATGTACAAGAATATAACTACTATAATACTGCTCCTATGTACAAGAATATAACTACTATAATACTGCTCCTATGTACAAGAATATAACTACTATAATACTGCTCCTATGTACAAGAATGTAACTACTATAATACTGCTCCTATGTACAAGAATATAACTACTATAATACTGCCCCTATATACAAGAATATAACTACTATAATACTGCCCCTATATACAAGAATATAACTACTATAATACTGCTCCCTATGTACAAGAATATAACTACTATAATACTGCCCCTATGTACAAGAATATAACTACTATAATACTGCCCCTATGTACAAGAATATAACTACTATAATACTGCTCCTATGTACAAGAATATAACTACTATAATACTGCTCCTATGTACAAGAATATAACTACTATAATACTGCCCCTGTGTACAGAATATAACTACTATAATACTGCCCCCTATGTACAAGAATATAACTACTATAATACTGCCCCTATGTACAAGAATATAACTACTATAATACTGCTCCTATGTACAAGAATATAACTACTATAATACTGCTCCTATGTACAAGACTATAACTACTATAATACTGCCCCTATGTACAAGAATATAACTACTATAATACTGCTCCTATGTACAAGAATATAACTACTATAATACTGCTCCTATGTACAAGACTATAACTACTATAATACTGCCCCTATGTACAAGAACATAACTACTATAATACTGCCCCTATATACAAGAATATAACTACTATAATACTGCTCCTATGTACAAGAACATAACTACTATAATACTGGTCCTATGTACAAGAATATAACTACTATAATACTGCTCCTATGTACAAGAATATAAGTACTATAATACTGCCCCTATGCACAAGAATATAACTACTATAATACTGCCCCTATGTACAAGAATATAACTACTATAATACTGCTCCTATGTACAAGAATATAACTACTATAATAATGCCCCTATGTACAAGAATATAACTACTATAATACTGCCCCTATGTACAGGAATATAACTACTATAATACTGCCCCTATGTACAAGAATATAACTACTATTCTACTGTCCCCTATGTACAAGAATATAACTACTATAATACTGCCCCTATGTACAGGAATATAACTACTATAATACTGCTCCTATGTACAAGAATATAACTACTATAATACTGCCCCCTATGTACAAGAATATAACTACTATAATACTGCCTCTATGTACAAGAATATAACTACTATAATACTGCCCCTATGTACAAGAATATAACTACTATAATACTGCTCCTATGTACAAGAATATAACTACTATAATACTGCCCCTATGTACAGGAATATAACTACTATAATACAGCCCCTATGTACAGGAATATAACTACTATAATACTGCCCCTATGTACAAGAATATATCTACTATAATACTGCCCCTATGTACAAGAATATAACTACTATAATACTGCCCCTATGTACAAGTATATAACTACTATAATACTGCCCCTATGTACAAGAATATAACTACTATAATACTGCTCCTATGTACAAGAATATAACTACTATAATACTGCTCCTATGTACAAGAATATAACTACTATAATACTGCTCCTATGTACAAGAATATAACTACTATAATACTGCTCCTATGTACAAGAATATAACTACTATAATACTGCTCCTATGTACAAGAATATAACTACTATAATACTGCCCCTATGTACAAGAATATAACTACTATAATACTGCTCCTATGTACAAGAATATAACTACTATAATACTGCTCCTATGTACAAGAATATAACTACTATAATACTGCTCCTATGTACAAGAATGTAACTACTATAATACTGCTCCTATGTACAAGAATATAACTACTATAATACTGCCCCTATATACAAGAATATAACTACTATAATACTGCCCCTATATACAAGAATATAACTACTATAATACTGCTCCCTATGTACAAGAATATAACTACTATAATACTGCCCCTATGTACAAGAATATAACTACTATAATACTGCCCCTATGTACAAGAATATAACTACTATAATACTGCTCCTATGTACAAGAATATAACTACTATAATACTGCTCCTATGTACAAGAATATAACTACTATAATACTGCCCCTGTGTACAGAATATAACTACTATAATACTGCCCCCTATGTACAAGAATATAACTACTATAATACTGCCCCTATGTACAAGAATATAACTACTATAATACTGCTCCTATGTACAAGAATATAACTACTATAATACTGCTCCTATGTACAAGACTATAACTACTATAATACTGCCCCTATGTACAAGAACATAACTACTATAATACTGGTGCTATGTACAAGAATATAACTACTATAATACTGCTCCTATGTACAAGAATATAACTACTATAATACTGCCCCTATGTACAAGAAAATAACTAATATAATACTGCCCCTATGTACAAGAATATAACTACTATAATACTGCTCCTATGTACAAGAATATAACTATAATACTGATCCTATGTACAAGAACATAACTACTATAATACTGGTCCTATGTACAAGAATATAACTACTATAATACTGCTCCTATGTACAAGAACATAACTACTATAATACTGCCCCTATATACAAGAATATAACTACTATAATACTGCTCCTATGTACAAGAACATAACTACTATAATACTGGTCCTATGTACAAGAATATAACTACTATAATACTGCTCCTATGTACAAGAATATAACTACTATAATACTGCCCCTATGCACAAGAATATAACTACTATAATACTGCCCCTATGTACAAGAATATAACTACTATAATACTGCTCCTATGTACAAGAATATAACTACTATAATAATGCCCCTATGTACAAGAATATAACTACTATAATACTGCCCCTATGTACAAGAATATAACTACTATAATACTGATCCTATGTACAAGAACATAACTACTATAATAATGCCCCTATGTACAAGAATATAACTACTATAATACTGCCCCTATGTACAGGAATATAACTACTATAATACTGCTCCTATGTACAAGAATATAACTACTATTATACTGTCCCCTATGTACAAGAATATAACTACTATAATACTGCCCCTATGTACAGGAATATAACTACTATAATACTGCTCCTATGTACAAGAATATAACTACTATAATACTGCCCCCTATGTACAAGAATATAACTACTATAATACTGCCCCTATATACAAGAATATAACTACTATAATACTGCCCCTATGTACAAGAATATAACTACTATAATACTGCTCCTATGTACAAGAATATAACTACTATAATACTGCCCCTATGTACAAGAATATAACTACTATAATAATGCCCCTATGTACAAGAATATAACTACTATAATAATGCCCCTATGTACAAGAATATAACTACTATAATACTGCCCCTATGTACAAGAATATAACTACTATAATACTGCCCCTATGTACAAGAATATAACTACTATAATACTGCCCCTATGTACAAGAATATAACTACTATAATACTGCTCCTATGTACAAGAATATAACTACTATAATACTGCCCCTATGTACAAGAATATAACTACTATAATACTGCCCCTATGTACAAGAATATAACTACTATAATACTGCTCCTATGTACAAGAATATAACTACTATAATACTGCCCCTATGTACAAGAATATAACTACTATAATACTGCCCCTATGTACAAGAATATAACTACTATAATACTGCCCCTATGTACAAGAATATAACTACTATAATACTGCCCCTATGTACAAGAATATAACTACTATAATACTGCCCCTATGTACACGAGTATAGGTGCTATAATACGTGTGATGAGGTTGGCGCTTGTTCCGGTGCTGGCTTTGGCTTTTATTGACGCTGAGAGTTGTGAGTTCTGTGATTTTCGGTTGAATGGAAAGTGGCGTCCAGTGCCAATTACACACTGACAAGTCCGGGCGTGGAGTAAGCAGTGTATTTTGGCAGTAGGTTCAGAACACCACCTCATAGGAGAATCTTTTCCGGAACAGTGAGGCTGCGGTGCGGCGTCATGTGAGAGCGTGCGGATCGTATGTCAGGCTGAGAACTGGGACTATGACCCGCACCTGAGTGGAGGGACGTGCTCCGTGTATCAGGACTGACGATCACCAGGCTTCCTTACTGTTCTACCATCGACCTCATCAGATCTTACATCAGAGCCACAGACTCCCGAACAGCAACAGCCCCCGGTGCCTCCCCCCAGAGGTGGAATATTCAGGGGTCTCATGGTGTTAAGGGACTAACGGTAGAGTAGGAGGTGCCGAGGCGGCTACATTGTGAAGTTACTGAAGGATCTGTGGATGACGCACTGTTATGGGGGATCTGTGGATGATGCACTGTTATGGGGGATCTGTGGATGACGCACTGTTATGGGGGATCTGTGGATGACGCACTGTTATGGGGGATCTGTGGGTGATGCACTGTTATGGGGGATCTGTGGGTGATGCACTGTTATGGGGGATCTGTGGATGACGCACTGTTATGGGGGATCTGTGGGTGATGCACTGTTATGAAGGATCTGTGGATGACACACTGTTATGGGGTATCTGTGGATGACACACTTATGGGGGATCTGTGGATGACGCACTGTTATGGGGGATCTGTGGATGACGCGCTGTTATGGGGGATCTGTGGATGACGCACTGTTATGGGGGATCTGTGGGCAGGGCCGGACTGGCCATAGGGCAGTTCTGGCAAATGCCAGAAGGGCCGGTGGCAGTAGTGGGCCGCTCGAATGTGCCGCTGTCGGCCCACTCCCCACGCTGTCGCGGCACACTCCCGGCCCCGCATTCAACTATACCGGCGTCATAGACGCCGGTACAGTTGAATGCAATGATGGAGGAGAGAGCGTCTACAGACGCTCCTCTCCCATCATTCCCCGCTCTGCCTGCCGCTGACACTGCGGGTGCGCGATGACGTCATATCATCGCGCACCTGCTGTGTGACCGGGCGGGCAGACTGCGACTGCTGAGGCCGGAGCCAGGAGCAGCGCGGGACACGAGGAGAGAGGTGAGTAGTGTGTTTTTTTTTTTTTTTATCAATGAGTGATGACTGGATTGTGGAGCTATTGGGGGGGGGCTGCCTGCATTACATTCTATGGGGGGCTGCCTGCCTGCATTACATTCTATGGGGGGCTGCCTGCCTGCATTACATTCTATGGGGGGCTGCCTGCCTGCATTACATTCTATGGGGGGCTGCCTGCCTGCATTACTTTCTATGGGGGCTGCCTGCCTGCATTACATTCTATGGGGGGCTGCCTGCCTGCATTACATTCTATGGGGGCTGCCTGCCTGCATTACATTCTATGGGGGCTGCCTGCCTGCATTACATTCTATGGGGGCTGCCTGCCTGCATTACATTCTATGGGGGCTGCCTGCCTGCATTACATTCTATGGGGGCTGTGCTGCATTATATTGTATGGTGGCTGCCTGCATTACATTCTATGGGGGCTGTGCTGCATTATATTGTATGGTGGCTGCCTGCATTTCATTCTATGGGGGCTGTGCTGCATTACATTCTATGGGGCTGGCTGCATTACATTCTATGGGGGCTGTGCTGCATTACATTCTATGGGGACTGTGCTGCATTAAATTCTATGGGGCTGTTCTGTATTACATTCTATGGGGCTGGCTGTATTACATTCTATGGGGGCTGTGCTGTATTACATTCTATGGGGGCTGTGCTGTATTACATTCTATGGGGGCTGTGCTGTATTATAGTCTATGGGGGCTGTGCTGTATTACATTCTATGGGGACTGAGCTGTAATGCTGGATACAGCTGTAATTATATGTTATATAGTCGTGTTACACTCCCCTCACTTCTTGTAGCCTACAAGTGTATAAAGATGATATACAGACACCATGCGACAAGTGGGCCTGTGTGACTTCAAATGCCAGGGCTGAATTTTAGTCCCAGTCCGGCCCTGTCTGTGGGTGATGCACTGTTATGGGGGATCTGTAGGTGATGCACTGTTATGGGGGATCTGTGGATGACACACTGTTATGGGGTATCTGTGGATGACACACTTATGTGGGATCTGTGGATGACGCACTGTTATGGGGGATCTGTGGGTGACGCACTGTTATGGGGGATCTGTGGATGACGCGCTGTTATGTCGGATCTGTGGATGACGCACTGGTATGGGGGATCTGTGGATGATGCCCTGTTATGGGGATCTGTGGATGACACACTGTTATGGGGGATCTGTGGATGATGCAGTGTTATGGGGGATCTGTGGATGACGCACTGTTATGGGGGATGTGTGGGTGACGCACGTTATGGGGGATCTGTGGGTGATGACACTCTGTTATGGGTATCTCTGGGTGACACTTATGGGGGATCTGTGGATGACGCACTGTTATGGGGATCTGTGGCTGACGCACTGTTATGGGGATCTGTGGATGACGCACTATTATGGGGGATCTGTGGATGACGCACTTTTATGGGGATCTGTGGATGACGCACTGTTATGGGGGATCTGTGGATGACGCGCTGTTATGGGGATCGGTGAATGATGCACTGGTATGGGGGATCTGTGGATGATGCCCTGTTATGGGGATCTGTGGATGACACACTGTTATGGGGGATGTGCGGGTGACGCACTGTTATGGGGGATCTGTGGGTGATGACACGCTGTTATGGGTATCTCTGTGTGACACTTATGGGGGATCTGTGGATGACGCACTGTTATGGGGATCTGTGGACGACGCACTGTTGTGGGGGATCTGTGGCTGACGCACTGTTATGGGGATCTGTGGATGACGCACTATTATGGGGGATCTGTGGATGACGCGCTTTTATGGGGATCTGTGGATGACGCACTGTTATGGGGATCTGTGGATGACACACTGTTATGGGGGATCTGTGGATGACGCAGTGTTATGGGGGATCTGTGGATGACGCATTGTTATGGGGGATGTGTGGGTGACACACTGTTATGGGGGATCTGTGGGTGATGACACGCTGTTATGGGTATCTCTGGGTGACACTTATGAGGGGATCTGTGGACGACGCACTGTTATGGTGGATCTGTGGCTGACGCACTGTTATGGGGGATCTGTGGCTGACGCACTGTTATGGGGGATCTGTGGATGACGCACTGTTATGGGGGATCTGTGGATGACGCACTGTTATGGGGGATCTGTGGATGACGCGCTGATATGGGGGATCTGTGGATGACGCGCTGATATGGGGGATCTGTGGATGACGCACTGTTATGGGGGATCTGTGGGTGACGCACTGTTATGGGGGATCTGTGGGTGACGCACTGTTATGGGGGATCTGTGGGTGACACTGTTATGGGGGATCTGTGGATGACGCACTGTTATGGGGGATCTGTGGATGACGCGCTGATATGGGGGATCTGTGGATGACGCGCTGATATGGGGGATCTGTGGATGACGCACTGTTATGGGGGATCTGTGGGTGACGCACTGTTATGGGGGATCTGTGGGTGACGCACTGTTATGGGGGATCTGTGGGTGACACTGTTATGGGGGATCTGTGGATGACGCACTGTTATGGGGGATCTGTGGATGACGCACTGTTATGGGGGATCTGTGGATGACGCACTGTTATGGGGATCTGTGGATGAAGCACTGTTATGGGGATCTGTGGATGACGCACTGTTATGGGGGATCTGTGGATGACGCACTGTTATGGGGGATCTGTGGATGACGCGCTGTTATGGGGGATCTGTGGATGACGCGCTGTTATGGGGGATCTGTGGATGACACACTGTTATGGGGGATCTGTGGGTGACGCACTGTTATGGGGGATCTGTGGATGACGCACTGTTATGGGGGATCTGTGGGTGATGCACAGTTATGGGGGATCTGGAGGACACACTGTTATGGGGGATCTGTGGATGACGCGCTGTTATGGGGGATCTGTGGATGACGCTGTTATGGGAGATCTGTGGATGACGCACTGTTATGGAGGATCTGTGGATGAAGCTGTTATGGGGATCTGTGAATGACGCGCTGTTATGGGGTATCTGTGGATGACGCTGTTATGGGGGATCTGTGGATGACGCACTGTTATGGGGGATCTGTGGATGAAGCTGTTATGGGGATCTGTGGATGATGCACTGTTATGGGGGATCTGTGGATGATGCACTGTTATGGGGGATCTGTGGATGACGCACTGTTATGGGGGATCTGTGGATGACGCACTGTTATGGGGGATCTGTGGATGACGCACTGTTATGGGGGATCTGTGGGTGATGCACTGTTATGGGGGATCTGTGGAGGACACTGTTATGGGGGATCTGTGGATGACGCACTGTTATGGGGGATCTGTGAATGACGCGCTGTTATGGGGGATCTGTGGATGACGCACTGTTATGGGGGATCTGTGGATGAAGCACTGTTATGGGGGATCTGTGGATGAAGCTGTTATGGGGATCTGTGGATGATGCACTGTTATGGGGGATCTGTGGATGATGCACTGTTATGGGGGATCTGTGGATGACGCACTGTTATGGGGGATCTGTGGATGACGCACTGTTATGGGGGATCTGTGGATGACGCACTGTTATGGGGGATCTGTGGGTGATGCACTGTTATGGGGGATCTGTGGAGGACACTGTTATGGGGGATCTGTGGATGACGCACTGTTATGGGGGATCTGTGAATGACGCGCTGTTATGGGGGATCTGTGGATGACGCACTGTTATGGGGGATCTGTGAATGACGCACTGTTATGGGGGATCTGTGGATGATGCCCTGTTATGGGGGATCTGTGAATGACGCGCTGTTATGGGGGATCTGTGGATGACGCACTGTTATGGGGGATCTGTGGATGACGCACTGTTATGGAGGATCTGTGGATGACGCACTGTTATGGGGGATCTGTGAATGACGCGCTGTTATGGGGGATCTGTGGATGACGCTGTTATGGGGGATCTGTGGATGACGCTGTTATGGGGGATCTGTGGATGACGCACTGTTATGGGGGATCTGTGGATGATGCAGTGTTATGGGGATCTGTGGATGACGCACTGTTATGGGGATCTGTGGATGACGCACTGTTATGGGGGATCTGTGGATGACGCACTGTTATGGGGGATCTGTGGATGACGCACTTATGGGGGATCTGTGGATGACGCACTGTTATGGGGGATCTGTGGGTGACGCACTGTTATGGGGGATCTGTGGATGACGCACTGTTATGGGGGATCTGTGGATGACACACTGTTATGGGGGATCTGTGGATGACGCACTGTTATGGGGGATCTGTGGATGACGCACTGTTATGGGGGATCTGTGGATGACGCACTGTTATGGGGATCTGTGGATGACGCACTGTTATGGGGGATCTGTGGATGACGCACTGTTATGGGGGATCTGTGGATGACGTAATGTTATGGGGATCTGTGGAGGATGCACTGTTATGGGGGATCTGTGAATGACACACTGTTATGGGAGATCTGTGGTTGATGCACTGTTATGGGGGATCATATGTAACATCTATAAATGCTTGTCTCCCTTTGTCTGTGTATCTGATGACTTGCGGTCTGCATTCACTTCCCCCAGTGCAGCGCTCGCTCTTAGCCCCGGGGCGCCTGGCCATTGTGCCCGTCTGATGGAGCAATGATCGGAGCCAGGGAATGTCCAGGCAGCCTGCCACATGGCTCCGGAGCGGCACTGTATACTTGGGAGGAGCATCAGTCACTCCCAGCTCAGTCACTTCTGTGTCTTCTGTCTCCGCAGAGATGGTGAGCAGTTATCTCCGGGCGGGGAAGAGTCAGGACAGAGGCCCGATTGTCACAGAGAGACGCCCTCCGTCCACCATCCGAAACTGAGGGGGAAGATACTTTTTGGGACGCGATGAAAGGACGGTGAGGGTCGCACTTCTCATCACATGACTTGAGCTGTATACTGTATACTCTGCTGCATATACTAGATTTCATGTGTGTATCCCTTTAAGAGTGATGTATATGTAGCGCCATCATTTTTCAGTGGGCTCTATTGTGGAAATGATACTGCTGGGGGACCCCCTTATCTGCAGAGATGACCCTCTATCGGGGACAGCTGCATTAATTACTATGAGACCCCCGTGGACCGTAGATCACCGGTGGAGCGCGCGGCAGTGGTACCATAATGTACGGGGGACTTTGTGAGTGTTGTGTAATAATGACGAGCGGCATTGTAGTGCGGATATACGGCGGCGAGTATATACTTATATACACCTGTACAGGTATATAGTGATAAGTGCACGGATCTGGGCATATAGGTGGACGCTAGGTACATAGAGGACACAGAACATATCCTTCATTGTTTGCGCACCTCACCAATTTTCTAAAGGTGCTATCGACATGAAATTCCCACCAGATGTCGGTAACAACCCATCCAAAGGCAAAAAAATCAAACCAGAAAAGTCCATAAATTATGTGTAGTAATGAGAAATGACACAGGGAAAACGTATTGAAGAAAGGTGCAAAAAGTCCTGGAAAGTCCTGACACCAGCTGAGATCTGTCAGTAATTAGAAAGCCATCCTGCCACGTGGTGACAAATAATATCAGCAGGTGCAACTGATGGTCTATAAAAACGTGTCTCATTACCGAGGTGCCACACAACAAAACATCTCATGAAGAGTAAAACCAGTGAGCTGTCTCAAGACCTTCTCAACCTTATTGTTGCAAAACCTACAGATGGCATTGGTTATAGAAGAATTTCAACTGAAGGTCCCAGTGAGCACTGTTGGGACCATAAGGCTATGTGCACACGTAGAATGCTCCACTGCGGATTTGATAAATTTCCATCTTAATCTTAATCTTCCATCGACAAGGAAATTCTAATTGGCGCCATTCATTTTACAAAATAATGGACTGAAAAATGGGGGAAAAAATTCCAAGTGGGGTAAAATGGAGAAAAAACAACAACTGTCAACTCCACTGTGTTTTTTTGGGATGAGATAATGACCTGGCAATATAATTCCCCAGCAACAACAAATATGGCGATACCAAAACTTGTACAGTTTTTGGGGGTTTTTTACATTTTTTTTTATTTAAATGGTGAAAAAAATAGGAAATTGTGCTGCAATTTTATAAGACATAGATTTTTTTTTTTTATTAAATTTCTCCTTCAATGGAGCCGTGTGAGGACTTTTCTTTTTTCGTTGTTGATACCATTTTGACTTACATGTGGTGTTATGATCACTTTTTATGGCACATATATTATATATATAATATTGTCCTTTTGTAATCTGAGAGCAGAGTGATATAGGGGCAGAAACCCTGATTCTAGTGATGAGTCACTTACTGGGGTGTGTTTCTGTTTCAATACAATCAGTGTTTTATCAGCAGTACATTATCACTACAGGACTAGCTGTCTCGTGCCTCTTGGTCCATCCTCACCCCCACCACTGATTGGCAGCTATCGATATACAGTGTACACAGTAATTAGCCAATCAGGGGTGTGGGTGGGATTATACGTAACACAGCACTGCTAGATCTGCAGCAGATAAAAAAGGATTGCATTACAACTGCTGCTGCACCCAGTAAACAAAGTGACACATCGCTGGAATCAGGGTCTCTGTCCCGACATCATGCTGTTGTCAGATTACATAGCAAACACCTGCTGACAGATTCCCTTTGATGTAGCTAAATGTGAGGTCAGGCACTTGGGTAGAGGAAATACAAATAATACGGAGTATGGGTGAGGTGACAGACTATACTTTAGTGACTGGCGTCAGGTAGCTGCTGCCAAGACAAATAAAATAACAGGATGCATTGAAAGAAGCAGAGATGGTGATGACAAGAACATAGTTTTGTCTCTGTACAAGTCAGTAATGCGGCCACTATGGTTTCTTTGCTGTATGATCAGTGAAAATATGGATTATAGACTATATGGAGTATAGATTATGTCATGTATGAGCAGTGAGGCTATGGATTCTTTACTGTACAAGTATTGCGACTATGGATTCTTTATGGTACATGTAGTGAGACTATGGATTCTTTACTGTACAAGTAGTGCGACTATGGATTCTTTATGGTACATGTAGTGAGACTATGGATTCTTTACTGTACAAGTAGTGCGACTATGGATTCTTTATGGTACATGTAGTGAGACTATGGATTCTTTACTGTACAAGTAGTGCGACTATGGATTCTTTATGGTACATGTAGTGAGACTATGGATTCTTTACTGTTAGAGCAGTAAGAGTACAATTTTTTTAGCAGTGAGAATGGCTTCTAGTAAATGAGCAGTAAGACTATGGATTCTTTATAGTATACATAGGGAGGCTATGGATTCTTTACTGTACTAGTAGTGAGACTATGGATTCTTTACTGTACAAGTAGTGAGGTTATGGATTCTTTACTGTACAAGTAGTGAGACTATGGATTCTTTACTGTACAAGTAGTGAGACTATGGATTCTTTATGGTACATGTAGTGAGGTTATGGATTCTTTACTGTACAAGTAGTGAGACTATGGATTCTTTATGGTACATGTAGTGAGGTTATGGATTCTTTACTGTACAAGTAGTGCGACTATGGATTCTTTATGGTACATGTAGTGAGACTATGGATTCTTTACTGTACAAGTAGTGATCCTATGGATTCTATAATGTAAGAGCAGTAAGAGTACAATTTTTTTTACTGTTTGATCAGTAAAACTACTGAACTTTCTGCCTCATGATGTAAAGATAAAAAAAATAATGTTACAGGTTATGAGTACTTGATTCTGTGAATGGACATTGATCCAGGAAACATGTCTGCTTGCTGTACGTGGCGATGAATAGGAATTTTTCCCCTAATATGGGTTAATTAGTGTCTGGGGTCATTGCCTCCTCTGGTTAAACATGTTAGGTTATAGGCGGCACTCCGTGGACTTGTGTCTTCCTTCATCCTTTATACTATGAAGCTATGAATGATCTCGTGGTTCCGCCAGTGATACATCGGTAATACTGTAAGCTCATGCACTCCCCGGCCCCCGGGTGAGAGCACAATTCAGTTGCCGCCCGTAGAACGCCGGCCCAACATTGCACAAGTCCTATTAATTGATTGTGCAACTGGCAAACTCTTTACAATAAAAAAACAAAGACCTTTACAAAGGAGGTTTCAACCTGTCAGCGCCTTCTAAGAAGGAAGTCGGCCTCAGCCTTCAGCTGATCGAATCAGGTCTAGTCCCCCTTTAAAGAAGCACTCATCCTCCTCCTCTCATCATAGATTTTATCTTCTTATTATATTGCAGACATCATATTACATAGCACTGTGTACTTACAATTGCTCATCTTGCCTTTCTACCCAGATAATTCTTCTCTTTTGCGTTAGGTTTATGACTTCACGTGTCGAAGCAACTAGCTGAATCCTTCAAAGCTCTATGTAGAAACAGGAAGTCTCTTTTCCCGCATAAGTCATCACTGCAAGAGTTCCTGTGGAAGCAGTAACTGGGTCAGGAGGTGAAGAGGTGAGGACTCATGTGGAGAAAAGAGACCTCCTGTTTCTACACAGAGCAAGAAAAGAGGAGAAACATCTGGGTAGAAAGGCAAAATGAGCAATTGTAAGTACACAGTGCTTTATAATAAGATGATTGCAATATATTTAGAGGATAAAAACTTTGATGGGAGGACGAGGAAGAGGGGGAGGGTGAGGAAGAGGAGGAGGAAGAGGAGAAGGAGGAAGAGAAGGAGAAAGAGGAGGAGAACAAGGAGGAAGAGAAGAAGGAGAAAGAGGAGGTCGAGCAGGAGAAAGAGGAGGTCGAGTAGGAGGAGGAGGACAAGAAGGTGGAGGAGGAGGACAAGAAGGTGGAGCAGGAGGACAAGAAGGTGGAGGAGGAGGACAAGAAGGTGGAGGAGGAGGACGAGAAGGAGGAGGAAGAGAAGGAGGAGGAGAAGGAGGAAGAGGAGAAGGAGAAAAGGGAAGAAGAGAATTAAGAGAAGGAAGAGAAGAATTAAGAGGAGAAGGAGGAAGAGGAGGAGGAAAATGGCGAAAGAAGAGGAGGAAAATGGAGGAAGAAGAGGAGGAGGAAATGGGGAGAAGAAGGGGAGGAGGAGGCGGCGGCGGTGGAGGAGGAAGAAGAGGAGAAGGAGGAGGAGAAGGAGGAAGAGGAGGAGAAGGAGTGCTTCTTTTTTAAAAAATTAATGTCCATAAACTAAAAAAAAATCTCTAAGATGATTTAATAATATAAAGATTAGTAATAAAATGCAACATTAAAAAAGATTAAAAGGAAAAAGAGTAAAAGGGGATGTAAAACCAAATAAAGCAAAATGGATCTTATAAAATAAATCCAGGACAGCCCCTGTAATTGCAATATTCAAGAAGGCAGACCTGCGAGCTTCGAGGGGGACGGCTGCCATGACTGTTATATACATGCACACGCGTGCTCATACTATAACTGTGCGGACACATTCTATCAATTAACTTAATTTAAAGAGCAAGAAGCACAAACCCTTTAAATTAGGAATTTACACATAAACACTAGCGAGTGCATACATTCCCCACTGCAAAGACCACACAGCTGTGCAACCCAACACCGAGCGGAGGAATGATCCCAGAGCGGCGACAGGGGCCGGGAACAAGGAGAGTCCACTTATGGAACGAGTACACGGATGGGAACGTCACTTTATACACTGTGTAAAACCGCAGTGAAATCCGCAGAAAAACCGCAGTAAATCCGCGATAAATCTGCAGGGCAAAAACGCTGCGTTTTTGCTGCAGAATTATCGCGGATTTACTGCGGTTTTTCTGCGGATTTCACTGCGGTTTTACACCTGCGGTTTTCTATAGGAGCAGCTGTTAAACCGCTGCGGAATCCGCAGAAAGAAGTGACATGCTGCGGAATGTAAACCGCTGCGTTTCCGCGCGTTTTTTTCTGCAGCATGTGCACAGCGTTTTTTGTTTCCCATAGGTTTACATTGTACTGTAAACTCATGGGAAACTGCTGTGGACCCGCAGCTGCGGATCCGCAGCGTTTTCCGCATCGTGTGCACATAGCCTAATTCAGAAGTGGTGAGAACAGCATTTCACCATAACCCGGCCATGACCAGGTGCTCCCCACAAGATTTCATACACAGGAGTGAAAAAAATGATCAGAAGAGTTGTCCAAGAACCAACTGTGGAGAGCTTACAGAAAGTCCTGGGATCGGAAGGTACAATTGTTTCAAAGAAAACTATAAGTAATCCATTCCCTCTCCATGGCCTGTATGCACACTCACAACACAACCTACGTGGCCTGTATGCACACTCACAACGCAAGACTCAATTGCTGATCAAAAAGCATGTTCAAGCGCCTTTAAAGTTTGCTCAACAACATTTAGACAAGCCTGTGAAATACTGGGAGAGTGCAGTCTGGTCAGATGAGGCCAAAATTGAACTCTTTGGATGCCATAATATACACCATGTTTGGAGGCCAAAAGGCACTTCATATCACCCCAAAACACCATACCTACAGTGAAGTGTGGTGGAGGGAACATCATGGTGTGGGTCTGTTTTTCGGTATACCCACTAGCAAACTTCATATAATTTAAGGAAAGATGAATGTACAAATATACCGATATAAGAGACCTGAGTAGTCTGGAAAGCTTGCAATTTGTTACCATCTTTTCAGTTAGCCATTAAAAGGTATCAACCACTGAGGACTCTCAAATCTAAATATTTTTCAAATCTACCGAGACATTCTTGATAAAAATCTGACACTGATCCCAAACAGAGAGACGACAAAACTATCAGTTGGTTTCAGAGAAAATAGAAGAGCTAGAGCCAGATCACCTGATATGTGTGTGTGTAATATGTGGGCACAGGACTGTATAGATCTCGTTCCTCCTGCGCACACCGTGCGGTCTGGAATGTGACAGTTGTTGTAAGGACCGCTCAGTGACATGAATCCTCCCGCATAGCTCTCCCTGTTCTCTTACTTTCTGCTCCTTGCCCCTTTGGATGTGACCTGTACTAGTATCTAGGAGCCCACCCCGTCCCTCCCAGGTAACTGATCTCCTTGCAGGTCACTGCTTCCGGGGCTGCAGGAAAAGCCGATTATCCCCCGTGTCTTTTTTTCCAGAGAGGTTCTCTGTTTGCCGTCCTGCAGGTACTGTGCATTATCTGTGTATTACGGGTTTACTCTGTATAAAAGTGACGTTCCCATCCGTGTACTCGGTCCATAAGTGGACTCTCCTTGTTCCCGGCCCCTGTCGCCGCTCTGGGATCATTCCTCCGCTCGGTGTTGGGTTGCACAGCTGTGTGGTCTTTGCAGTGGGGAATGTATGCACTCGCTAGTGTTTGTGTGTAAATTCCTAATTTAAAGGGTTTGTGCTTCTTGCTCTTTAAATTAAGTTAATTGATAGAATGTGTCCGCACAGTTATAGTATCAGCACGCGTGTGCATGTATATAACAGTCATGGCAGCCGTCCCCCTCGAAGCTCGCAGGTCTGCCTTCTCACTACACAGATTCATTGAATATTGCAATTACAGGGGCTGTCCTGGATTTATTTTATAAGATCCCTTTTGCTTTATTTTGTTTTACATCCCCTTTTACTCTTTTTCCTTTTAATCTTTTTTAATGTTGCATTTTATTACTAATTTTTATATTATTAAATAATGTTAGAGACTTTTTTTTAGTTTATAGACATTATATTGTAAGAAAAGCACTCCTCCTCCTCCTCCTTCTCCTCCTCTTTCTCCTCCTCCTCTTCCTCTTATTCCTCCTCCGCCGCCGCCGCCTCCTCTTCCTCCCATTTCCTCCTCCTCTTCTTCCTCCTCCTCTTCCTCTTCTTCCTCCTCCTCTTCCTCCTCCTTCTTCTCTTCCTTCTCCTCTTAATTCTCTTCTTCCTTTTTCTCCTTCTCCTCTTCCTCCTCCTTCTCTTCCTCCACCTTCTCGTCCTCCTCCTCCACCTTCTTGTCCTCCTCCTCCACCTTCTTGTCCTCCTCCTCCACCTTCTTGTCCTCCTCCTCCTACTCAACCTCCTCTTTCTCCTGCTCGACCACCTCTTTCTCCTTCTTCTCTTCCTCCTTCTCCTCCTCCTCTTTCTCCTTCTCTTCCTCTTTCTCCTCTTCCTCACCCTCCCCCTCTTCCTCGTTCTCCCATCAAAGTTTTTATCCTCTTAATATATTGCAATCATCTTATTATAAAGCACTGTGTACTTACAATTGCTCATTTTGCCTTTCTACCCAGATGTTTCTCCTCTTTTCTTGCTCTGTGTAGAAACAGGAGGTCTCTTTTCCCCACACGAGTCCTCACCTCTTCACCTCCTGACCCAGTTACTTGTTCCTCAGGAACTTTTGCAGTGATGACTTATGCGGGAAAAGAGACTTCCTGTTTCTACATAGATCTTTGAAGGATTCAGCTAGTTGCTTCATCACGTGAAGTCATAAACCTAACGCAAAAGAGAAGAATTATCTGGGTAGAAAGGCAAGATGAGCAATTGTAAGTACACAGTGCTATGTAATATGATGTCTGCAATATAATAAGAAGATAAAATCTATGATGAGAGGAGGAGGATGAGTGCTTCTTTAAAGGGGGACTAGACCTGATTCGATCAGCTGAAGGCTGAGGCCGACTTCCTTCTTAGAAGGCGCTGACAGGTTGAAACCTCCTTTGTAAAGGTCTTTCTTTTTTTATTGTTAAGAGTTTGCCAGTTGCACAATCAATTAATAGGACTTGTGCAATGTTGGGCCGGCGTTCTACGGGCGGCAACTGAATTGTGCTCTCACCCGGGGGCCGGGGAGTGCATGAGCTTACAGTATTACCGATGTATCACTGGCGGAACCACGAGATCATTCATAGCTTCATAGTATAAAGGATGAAGGAAGACACAAGTCCACGGAGTGCCGCCTATAACCTAACATGTTTAACCAGAGGAGGCAATGACCCCAGACACTAATTAACCCATATTAGGGGAAAAATTCCTATTCATCGCCACGTACAGCAAGCAGACATGTTTCCTGGATCAATGTCCATTCACAGAATCAAGTACTCATAACCTGTAACATTGTTTTTTTAATCTTTACATCATGAGGCAGAAAGTTCAGTAGTTTTACTGATCAAACAGTAAAAAAAATTGTAGTCTTACTGCTCTTACATTATAGAATCCATAGGATCACTGCTTGTACAGTAAAGAATCCATAGTCTCACTACATGTACCATAAAGAATCCATAGTCGCACTACTTGTACAGTAAAGAATCAGTAGCCTCCCTACGTGTAACAAAGAATCCATAGTCTCACTACATGTACCATAAAGAATCTATAGTCGCACTACTTGTACAGTAAAGAATCCATAGACGCACTACTTGTACAGTAAAGAATCCATAGACGCACTACGTGTAACATGAACAATCCATAGTCTCATACATGACATAATCTATACTCCATATAATAATAATAATAATAATAATAATAATAATAATAATCTTTATTTCCAGGTCGTCTCTCATGACAGCACCACAAGGAGGTTGCTCTTCATATCCTTGATAGGGACAGGAACACAGAAGAGGTTAAATAGCCCCTCCCCACCTCCACCCTTCAGTGTTTTTCCTGTCCCTATCAGGGACAGACGCAGGAGAGATCTATGGAAGATCAGGGTTACCTGATTGGAAGCGGCGCTTCGGTCGCAGGCAGGCTCGGTTGAGCAGGAGCTCCCGAGTGCGGTCCCATCCTCCTGAAGGGGGCTCTGGCCGCGAGAGTCTGGAACTCCCCAAGTCGCAGGATACCGACAGAGGTAGAGCTGGGTGCTCCCACACGCGCCTCATCCCCTCACAAAGGGGCTCTGAGGCAGCGGCTGCTGCTGCAGGTGTCCAGCTCCCTCGGCTCCACGTGCGGCCGGTGCTGGCGTCGTTCCCCGGACTTCCGGTCCGGCGCTTCGGTGACTTCCGGGGGGCGTGGCCGGATTCCCGGGGTCGGCGGCGCGGAGCATTTCCGGGGCGCCGGGAGGCTGGGGGAGCAAACAGAGGCCGGACAACACCGTTTTTTTCGCCGGATCTTGGTCCCAAGCTGTCGGCGTGCGTTCCAGATGACGCATGCGCAATACAGCTGGGGACCTGTAATCACCATGGACGCCAGCAGCTGAGCTCGGAAGGAGGACGAATCAGATGTCATGAAGCCGGGTAAGACTGACTACTTAAATGACGGACAACTGACAGCACACTTGACTCAGATAAAATGGAAGGTGCTAGTCGTCCAGACGTCCAATCCTTAGAGCCGCCCACGGACCATGTGAGTAATACGTGGTATGGGAAACATTACAGTGCCTTAGATCCGTAGCTACAGGGGTCTCCCTTACGTTACAGGACAAGGACTCCTCTGAAAGGCCGACTGTTAAGAAAAGGTCCACCAGATGTCCGTTATGCACCGTCAAGCTTCCCGATGGCTATAAAAAGAAGTTATGCGAAAAATGTATCGCTAAACTTCTAAAGGATGAACAGGCTTCGTTACTGGATAATATTAAAACTATGATTCGAGACGAAGTCCAAGCTACGGTGTCTACAATGGTGCCACCCCAGTCCCCACAACCCAAAAGGCCCAGATGGGACATGGACCTAAGTTCTGAGGAAGGAGAGGTCTCGGGGTATTCCGATCCAGGCTCAGAGGAACAAGGTCCATCCGCGGTATCACCAGAAGAACGGAAGAGATACCGGTTTTCATCCGAAAATACGGACATACTGCTCAAAGCAGTTAGAAGCACCATGAAGATAGAGGACTCGTCTGAACCACTATCGGTTCAAGACGAGATGTTCGGAGGCCTAAGAACTCGCAGAAATAGAGTTTTTCCGGTCAATAACCACATTACAGCAATGATAATGGAAGACGTGGGAAAAAAACTAGTTGTCCCGAGAGACTTCAAGTACCGTCTTCCCTTCGATCCAGAAGAAACTAAAATCTGGGAATCGGTTCCAAAAATTGATATTCCTGTGGCTAAGGTCACAAGGAAAACGGCTATCCCCTTTGAGGACTCATCAGGATTAAAGGATCCGATGGATAAGAGGTCAGAAGATCTTCTAAAAAAAGCCTGGGAGTCGTCAGCCGTCATTATGAAAACGAACATAGCGGCTACCTCCGTTGCAAGGTCTATGAGTCTTTGGGTAGACGAGTTGGAGAGTCATATTACAGACAGAACCCCAAGAGAAGAGATCCTAAAATCTCTTTCAGTGCTGAAAATGGCGACTGATTTTATGGCGGACGCTTCCGCGGAATCGGTACGTTTTGCTGCCAGGAACAATGCACTGTCAAACGCAGCAAGAAGAGCCTTATGGCTGAGATCATGGTCGGGAGATACCCAATCCAAAAACAAGCTGTGTTCGATTCCATTTTCAGGATCTCACGTGTTCGGCCCAGTCCTTGACGAGCTACTCGAGAAGGCGTCCGATAAGAAAAAAGGCTTCCCTGAAGAGAAGCCAAAGAAGACACAATTTTTTCGTAGAACTCGCTCTCACCCAAGACAGGACTACAGAGGAAAAGGGAAGTCCGGCAGATGGAGCTACCCTAAAGGGGGCAGAGGAAGAGGTTCCTTTCGAGACCAGTCATCAGGACCCAGCAAACAATGACGCCAACAATATAGGAGGAAGACTACAATACTTCCTGGAGGGATGGCAGAACATTACTCAGAATCAGTGGATTCTGCAGACAGTGGCACAGGGGTACAAGATAGAGTTTACGCATCTACCCCCCAAGAGATTCTGTTTGACACAGACGGAGTCATCAGCAGTACATCAAAGACTGCTAACGGACATACAGGAACTCTTAAGGCCCCGTCTCACATAGCGAGATCGCTAGCGAGATCGCTGCTGAGTCACAAGTTTTGTGACGCAACAGCGACCTCCATAGCGATCTCGCTATGTGTGACACGTACCAGCGATCAGGCCCCTGCTGCGAGATCGCTGGTCGTGTCGGAATGGCCTGGACCTTTTTTTGGTCGTTGAGGCCCCGCTGACATCGCTGAATCGGTGTGTGTGACACCGATCCAGCGATGTCTTCACTGGTAACCAGGGTAAACATCGGGTTACTAAGCGCAGGGCCGCGCTTAGTAACCCGATGTTTACCCTGGTTACCAGCGTAAATGTAAAAAAAAACAAACACTACATACTCGCCTTCTGATGTCCGTCAGGTCCCTTGCCGTCTGCTTCCTGCTCTGACTGCCGGCCGTACAGTGAGAAGTGAGAGCACAGCAGTGACGTCACCGCTGCGCTCTGCTCTCAGTGTACGGCGGCTCAGTCAGAGCAGGAAGCAGACGGCGAGGGACCTGGACACCGAAAGGCGAGTATGTACTGTTTGTTTTTTTTGGTAACCAGGGTAAACATCGGGTTACTAAGCGCGGCCCTGCGCTTAGTAACCCGATGTTTACCCTGGTTACCGGGTGCTGCAGGGGGACTTCGGCATCGTTGATGACAGTTTCAACGATGCCGAAGTCGTTCCCCTGATCGTTGGTCGCTGGGGAGAGCGGTCTGTGTGACAGCTCCCCAGCGACCACACAGCGACTTACTAACGATCACGGCCAGGTCATATCGCTGGTCGTGATCGTTGGTAAATCGCTATGTGAGACGGGGCCTTTAGAGTTACACGTCATAATACCAGTACCCCATCATCAGCATTTCCAGGGGCATTACTCCAGTCTGTTCTCCATAAGAAAACCGAGCGGAGAATACCGCACAATAATAAACCTAAAACCATTAAACAAATGGGTGGTGTACAAACGCTTCAAGATGGAATCTCTCAAGTCAATCGTACCGTTAATAAAAAAGAATTTGGTAATGTGCACGCTAGACCTCAAACATGCGTACTATCACGTTCCCATCCACCCATCACATCAAAAATTCCTCAGATTTGCAATAAGAAGTCGCAAGGGGATTCTGCATTTCCAGTTTCAATGTCTACCTTTCGGTCTCTCCTCTGCCCCAAGAATATTCACAAAGCTCATGACAGAGATCATGGCCCACTTGAGGGAAAAAGAAATTCTCATTACACCCTACCTGGACGATCTGTTGCTGGTAGCAAATTCATCCCAACAGATGGAAGAATCCTTAAGAGTTACCATGTCACTCCTGAAACATCTGGGGTGGGTAATAAATTTAAAAAAGTCGAGTCTCGAACCAGAGACACACAAAATATTTCTGGGTGTACTTCTAAATTCCAAGCTGGAATACTCCTTCCTACCAGACCAAAAACAACGGTCAATCAAAAAAGAATTTCAAACGATAAAAAAACGGAAATACATTTCCATCAGGAAAGCCATGAGGATCCTAGGACTGATGACCTCGTGCATTCCCAGCGTACAGTGGAGTCAGTTTCGCTCCAGAATGCTCCAAAAGGAAATTCTTTCGGTATGGAATGGAAAGGAAGACTCCTTAGACAACAGGATGCGGTTATCCAACGAAGTAAAACAGTCCCTCTCATGGTAGATCGATATAAAAAACCTCAAAAGAGGAAAACCATGGAATATATCTCCATGCATAAACATAACGACCGATGCAAGCTCAAAGGGTTGGGGAGCCCACATAGAAGGACGATACCTTCAGGGGACATGGCCACCATCGATACGCAACAGTTCCTCCAATTACAGGGAACTCAGAGCGGTCTGGGAAGCACTAAAGGGGTGCCAACACGAAGTGCAGGGACACCATATCCGAGTCTTCTCAGATAACTCGACCACGGTAGCCTTTCTCCTACATCAAGGAGGACCGAGGCACCGTCCACTTCAAGCGCTAGCAGAGACAATATTCTCCTGGGCAGAGGATACTGTGAAGTCCATCACAGCAGTTCATCTAAAAGGCTCACAAAACCAAATAGCGGATTTTCTCAGCAGAGAGAAATTGCAACCGACAGAGTGGTCTCTAAACGGAGAAGTCTTTGCTCAGCTAATCCAACAATGGGGCACTCCGCAGGTAGATTTATTTGCCACAAAGGACAATACAAAAACAAATGAATTTTTCTCATTAAATCCAGGAGACAATCCAACTGGCATAGATGCCTTGGCTCAACATTGGGACATGGAACTTGCATACGCGTTCCCTCCCCTAGCTCTAATTCCCAGAGTTCTGAGGAAAATTCAGGAAAGTCCAGCGGTAGTGATCCTAATAGTGCCATATTGGCCCAAGAGGAGCTGGTTTCCTCTGCTGAAGTGGATGGCGATAGAAGACCCAGTGCCACTACCACTGAGGCGGGATCTTCTGACGCAGGGACCGCTGGTCCATCAAAATCTAAAGATGCTACAACTCTCAGCATGGATCTTGAGAGGGAAATCTTGAGATCAAAAGGACTGTCGGACTCGGTTATCTCAACCATGAAGAAAAGCAGAAAGCCGGTAACCTCGGCTATATACCAAAAAATTTGGAAGAAATTTTGTACTCAAACCAATACTCCAATATCCGTTCTACGAGAACCAGATATCTCTCAAATCTTAAATTTCCTCCAAACAGGTTTTGATATGGGCTTGAGGCCTAGTACGCTAAAAGTACAAATCTCAGCGTTAAGTGCCTTTTATGACTATCCATTAGCAAACCATCCCTGGATAATGAGATACATCAAAGCTACGCAACGTATCAGACCGACAATAAGAAGTTCAGTACCCTCGTGGAACCTCACATTGGTACTAAATGAATTACGGAAAGCTCCATACGAGCCACTTGATCAGTCAGACCTAAAATCTGTAACATTTAAGACTGTCTTTCTGGTCGCAATAACGACAGCAAGGCGAATAGGCGAAATTCAAGCCCTGTCCATAACAGATCCATACTTAAAGATACAGGAAGATTGCATCATTCTAAAGTTGGATCCTTCGTTTCTTCCAAAAGTTGTGACGGACTTTCACAGAAGCCAGGAAATAATTTTGCCTACGTTCTGTCAGAACTTCACCAATGAAAAAGAACGTTCTCTCCATTCTCTGGACGTTAAGAGAACAGTTTTGCAGTATTTGAAGCTTACAGACGGCTGGAGAATTGATCCAAACCTCTTTATACAGATGTCAGGAAAAAATAGAGGCAAAAAAGCCTCAAAAGCGACTCTAGCTAGATGGATTAAATCTACTATTTGCGCTGCGTATACTTCAGCCGGTGAATCCCCTCCAGAGCATATAAAAGCCCACTCTCTGAGAGCAATGTCTGCTTCATGGGCAGAGAGTGCGGATGCATCCATGGACCAAATTTGCCGGGCGGCAACTTGGTCTAGTTCAAATACCTTTTGTAGACATTACAAACTAGACGTTCTGTCAAAACAGACCGGCTTTGGGAGGAAGGTCCTCCAAGCTGTAATCCCGCCCTAAGTAGGAGTTATTTGGTATTTCTCCTTGTGGTGCTGTCATGAGGGACGACCTGGAAACTAGGAGTTAGACATACCGGTAACGGTATTTCCAGGAGTCCATCATGACAGCACCCATTATTTACCCTCCCTTGAACTCCTGTCTGATGTGTGATATAAAACATGTATAGAGAGGAAGTTCAATAAAATTGCGTGGTATCCATCCTGGTGTGGTACTTTGTAAAATCACTGAAGGGTGGAGGTGGGGAGGGGCTATTTAACCTCTTCTGTGTTCCTGTCCCTATCAAGGATATGAAGAGCAACCTCCTTGTAGTGCTGTCATGATGGACTCCTGGAAATACCGTTACCGGTATGTCTAACTCTTAGTTTATATAGCGCCAACATATTCCGCAGCGCTTTACAGTTTAACAGTTTCAAACACAACAGTCATAGGTAACAACGTTAACAATACAGTAATAAAGCAAAAATAAGACAAAATAAGACGATATAGTCTATAATCCATATTTTCACTGATCATACAGCAAAGAAACCATAGTGGCCGCACTACTGACTTGTACAGAGACAAAACTATGTTCTTGTCATCACCATCTCTGCTTCTTTCAATGCATCCTGTTATTTTGTCTTGGCAGCAGCTACCTGACGCCAGTCACTAAGGTATAGTCTGTCACCTCACCCATACTCGGTATTATTTGTATTTCCTCTACCCAAGTGCCTGACCTCACGTTTAGCTACATCAAAGGGAATATGTCAGCAAGTATTTGCTATGTAATCTGACAACAGTATGATGTCGGGACAGAGACCCTGATTCCAGCGATGTGTCACTTTGTTTACTGGGTGCAGCATTAGATGTAATGCAATCCTTTTTTATCTGCTGCAGATCTAGCAGTGCTGTGTTACGTATAACCCCACCCACACCCCTGATTGGCTAATTACTGTGTAAACTGTATATCGATAGCTGCCAAGTGATAATGTGCTGCTGATAAAACACTGATTGTATTGAAACAGAAACACACCCCAGTATGTGACTCATCACTAGAATCTGGGTTTCTGCCCCTATATCACTCTGCTCTCAGATTACAAAAGGACAATATATATATACTAGATGGTGGCCCGATTCTAACGCATCGGGTATTCTAGAATATGCATGTCCACGTAGTATATTGCCCAGTGACGTAGTATATTGCGCAGTGAAGTAGTATATTGCCCAGCCACGTAGTATATTGCCCGGACATGTAGTATATTGCCCAGTGACGTAGTATACAGCACAGAGCCACGTAGTATATTGCCCAGTGACGTAGTATATTGCACAGCCCACGTAGTATATTGCCCAGTGACGTAGTATACAGCACAGAGCCACGTAGTATATTGCCCAGCCACGTAGTATATTGCCCAGCCACGTATGTCACAGGTTAAAAAATAAACATATACTCACCTTCCGAGGGCCCCTTGTAGTTCTGTCGCCTGTGTTCGGTTCAGGCGGCAGCTTCCGGTCCCAGGGTGTGATGACGTCGCGGTCACATAACCGTGACGTCACGGCAGGTCCTTGTCGCACACCAACTTTAGCACCGGAACCTGCCGCTTGCATGGACCGGTCACCGGAGCATCGGAAAGGCGGCGGAAGGTGAGTATATAATGATTTGTTGTTTTTTTTTAATTATTTTTAACATTAGATGTTTTGATGCTACCTATGCGGCCTCAATAGTAAATAGTAAAAACTTGGTCACACAGGGTTAATAGCGGCGGTAACGGAGTGAGTTACCCGCGGCATAACGCGGTCCGTTACCGCTGCCATTAACCCTGTGTGAGCGGTGACTGCGGGCAGTATGGAGGGACTAATCGGACTGTTGCCGTCGCTGATTGGTCGCGGCAGCTATGACAGGCAGCTGGCGAGACCAATCAGCGAATGAATATCCGTGACGGAAGTTGCCGACAGAAAGACAGAAGTACCCCTTAGACAAATATGTGTGTGTGTGTATATATATATATATATGAAGGCAAAATGGTATCAGTAACGAAGAAAGAAAAGTCCTCACACGGCTCCATTGACGGAGAAATAAAAAAAAAGATCTATGTCTTATAAAATTGCAGCACAATTTCCAATTTTTTTTCACCATTTAAATGAAAAAATGTAAAAAAAAACAAAAAAAAAAACCTGTACACGTTTTGGTATCGCCATATTTATTTTTTCTGGGGAATTATATTGCCAGGTCATTATCTCATCCCAAAAACACAGTGGAGTTGACAGTTGTTGTTTTTTCTCCATTTTACCCCACTTGGAATTTTTTCCCCCATTTTTCAGTCCATTATTTTGTAAAATGAATGGCGCCAATCAGAACTTCCTTGTCGATGGAAGATTAAAAAAGATAAGGAGGAATAACAATGGCAGTTTTTTCTGGCTTTTGCTCTTTCCTCCCTCTGTCCGTCTAATATCAGATAAGTGGAGGTCTCCCATCACAGCGCCCCCCATTGATCAGCTCTGAGAAGTACACAGTGTATGGACCTGGAACACCACAGCTTCGTACACCATGTAGTGGCCGTTCTCGGGTACTGCAGCTCAGATCACATTCACTGCAATAGGCCTAGAGGTGCAGTACCCAAGAACGGCCACTGCACGATGTGTGGAGCTGTGTCCTGACTTCATACACTGTGACTGTCCTGACACCGGGTAGCAGTGGATCATGGTTGTGCCGGGTGTCGGCCCCTTAACAGTTTCATTTGTCAATTTCATGTTTGTTGATCAAGACTACCCCTCATGTGCAAATATGAGTTTAAGTTGTTTTTTTCCCCCCCAAGATTTAATATGGTCGACCTATGAGTGGGGGACGAATTACTGTCACCCCTACTGATAAGTGATCCACATTTCTCTCCTGCTGTAACTGCAATGCCTTCTCCCCCAAAGCAGTCAGGTCAGTGCTCCCCCTAGTAGTCAGATCAGTGCTCCCCCTAGTAGTGAGATCGGTGCTCCCCCCTAGTAGTAAGATCAGTGCTCCCCCTAGTAGTGAGATCAGTGCTCCCCCCTAGTAGTGAGATCAGTGCTCCCCCTAGTAGTGAGATCAGTGTTCCCCTAGTAGTGAGATCAGTGCTCCCCCTAGTAGTGAGATCAGTGCTCCCCCTAGTAGTGAGATCAGTGCTTCCCCTAGTAGTGAGATCAGTGCTCCCCCTAGTAGTGAGATCAGTGTTCCCCTAGTAGTGAGATCACTGCTCCCCCTAGTAGTGAGATCACTGCTCCCCCTAGTAGTGAGATCAGTGCTCCCCCTAGTAGTGAGATCAGTGCTCCCCCTAGTAGTGAGATCAGTGCTCCCCCTAGTAGTGAGATCAGTGCTTCCCCTAGTAGTGAGATCAGTGCTCCCCCCTAGTAGTGAGATCAGTGCTCCCCCCTAGTAGTGAGATCAGTGCTCCCCCTAGTAGTGAGATCAGTGCTCCCCCCTAGTATTGAGATCAGTGCTCCCCCTAGTAGATCAGTGCTCCCCCTAGTAGTCAGATCAGTGCTCCCCCTAGTAGTGAGATCAGTGCTCCCCCTAGTAGTGAGATCAGTGCTCCCCCTAGTAGTGAGATCAGTGCTCCCCCCTAGTAGTCAGATCAGTGCTCCCCCCTAGTAGTCAGATCAGTGCTCCCCCCTAGTAGTCAGATCAGTATTCCCTCTAGTAGTCAGATCAGTGCTCCCCCAAGTAGTGAGATCAGTGCTCCCCCCTAGTAGTGAGATCAGTGCTCCCCCCTAGTAGTGAGATCAGTGCTCCCCCTAGTAGTCAGATCGGTGCTCCCCCCTAGTAGTCAGATCGGTGCTCCCCCTTGTAGTGAGATCGGTGCTCCCCCCTAGTGTTGAGATCAGTGCTCCCCCTAGTATTGAGATCAGTGCTCCCCCTAGTAGTCAGATCAGTTCTCCCCCCTAGTAGTCAGATCATTGCTCCCTCCTAGCAGTCAGATCAGTGCTTCCCCTAGTAGTCAGATCAGTGCTCCTCCAGTAGTGAGGTCAGTTCTCCCCCCAGTAGTCATCCTTGTCTTTCTCCTCAATTAGTAGTCCCAGCAGAGCTTCCATCCTCCTCCTCCTCCAATAACTACAGTATGTTATCCATCCATCCCTGAACGATCACGGCAGCAGTGCCTCCACCTTTGTCCCAAAAGTCACAGCAGTGCCTCCACCTTTCCCCGAAAAGTCACAGCAGTGCCTCCACCTTTCCCCCAAAAGTCACAGCAGTGCCTCCACCTTTGTCCCAAAAGTCACAGCAGTGCCTCCACCTTTCCCCCAAAAGTCACAGCAGTGCCTCCACCTTTGCCCCAAAAGTAACAGCAGTGCCTCTACCTTTGCCCCAAAAGTAACATGATTGCCTCCACCTTTGCCCCAAATGTCACAGCAGTGCCTCCACCTTTCCCCCAAAAGTCACAGCAGTGCCTCCAACTTTCCCCAAAAAGTCACAACAGTGGCTCCACCTTTGCCCCAAAAGTAACAGCAGTGCCTCCACCTTTGCCCCAAAAGTAACATGATTGCCTCCACCTTTGCCCCAAAAGTCACAGCAGTGCCTCCACCATTTGCCCCAAAAGTTACAGCAGTGCTTCCACCTTTCCCATAGTAGTCACAACAGTGCCTCCACCTTTCCCATAGTAGTCACAACAGCGCCTCCACCTTTCCCATAGTAGTCACAACAGTGCCTCCACCTTTCCCATAGTAGTCACAACAGTGCCTCCACCTTTCCCATAGTAGTCACAACAGTGCCTCCACCTTTCCCATAGTAGTCACAACAGTGCCTCCACCTTTCCTATAGTAGTCACAACAGTGCCTCCCCCTTTCCCATAGTAGTCACAGCAGTGCCTCAACCTTTCATCCCAGTAGTCACAGCAGTGCCTCCGCCTCTCCCATAGTAGTCACAGCAGTGCCTCCACCTTTCCCATAGTAGTCACAGCACTGCCTAAATCTTTCCACCCATTAGTCACAGCAGTGCTTCAACATTTTCTCCCAGTAGTCATAGTAGTGCCCACATCTTTCCTCCCAGTAGTCACAGCACAGCCTCAACATTTACCAACACTACTGACAGCAATGGCTTTACCTTTCTTCCCAGTAATCACAGTAGTGCCTCAACCTCTCTGAAAAGTAGTCACACCAGGGACTCCGCTTTTTCCCCCAGTAGTCACAGCAGTGCCTCCACCTTTGTCCCGAGTAATCACAGCAGTGCCTCAACTTTTGTAAACAGTAGTCACAGCAGTGCCTCCACCTTTCACCCAGTTGTCACAGCAGTGGTCCACCTTTCCCCCCATTAGTTATAGTAATGCCTCTACCTTCCCTCAGTAGTCACTGCAGTGTCACAACCTTTCTCAACAGTAATCTCAACAGTTCCTCCATCTTTCCCCTCAGAAGTCATCCTTGCCTTTCTCCTCAAATAGTAGTTCCAGTAGTCACAGTAGGTCATCCATTCATCCCTGAAGAATCATAACAGTGCCTCCACCTTTCCCCTAAAACTCACAGCATTGCTTCCACCTTTCCTCTCAGTTGTCACACCAGTGCCTTCACCTTTCTCCCCCAGTAATCACAGCAGTGCCTCCACCATTCCCCCCGGTAGTCACAGCAGTTCCTCCATCTTTTTCCCCCAGTAGTCATCCTTGCCTGTCTCCTTAAATAGTAGTCCCAGCAGAGCTTTCATCCTACTCCTTTGATAACCACAGTAGGTCATCCATCTCTGAACAATCATGGTAGTGCCTCCACTTTCCCTCTCAGTAGACACGCCAGTGCCTCAACCTTCCTCCCATTAGTCACAACAGTGCCTCTGTCTTTCCTCCAGTAGTCAGAGCAATGCCTCCACCTTTCCCTCCAGAAGTCACAGCACAGTTTCCAACTTTCTCCCCAGTAATCACAGCAGTGCCTCAACCTTTGAGAACAGTAATCACATCAGTGCCTCCACCTTTTCCTCCAGTGATCACAGCAGTGCCTCCACCTTTCCGCCAATAATCATAGCAGTTTCTTAAAGGGAACCTATCACCCCGTTTTTTTCGGTATGAGATAAAAATACTGTTAAATAGGGCCTGAGCTGTGCATTACAATAGTGTAGTTTGTGGACCCCGATTCCCCACCTATGCTGCCAAAATACGTTACCAAAGTAGTCGTTTTCGGCTAGTTGTGAGGTGGCTTCTGGTAATAGTTGTGAGGTGGCTTCTGGTAATAGTTGTGAGGTGGCTTCTGTTAATAGTTGTGAGGTGGCTTCTGGTAATAGTTGTGAGGTGGCTTCTGTTAATAGTTGTGAGGTGGCTTCTGGTAATAGTTGTGAGGTGGCTTCTGTTAGTAGTTGTGAGGTGGCTTCTGGTAATAGTTGTGAGGTGGCTTCTGTTAGTAGTTGTGAGGTGGCTTCTGGTAATAGTTGTGAGGTGGCTTCTGTTAGTAGTTGTGAGGTGGCTTCTGGTAATAGTTGTGAGGTGGCTTCTGTTAGTAGTTGTGAGGTGGCTTCTGGTAATAGTTGTGAGGTGGCTTCTGGGGTAATAGTTGTGAGGTGGCTTCTGTTAATAGTTGTGAGGTGGCTTCTGGTAATAGTTGTGAGGTGGCTTCTGGTAATAGTTGTGAGGTGGCTTCTGTTAATAGTTGTGAGGTGGCTTCTGGTAATAGTTGTGAGGTGGCTTCTGTTAGTAGTTGTGAGGTGGCTTCTGGTAATAGTTGTGAGGTGGCTTCTGTTAGTAGTTGTGAGGTGGCTTCTGGTAATAGTTGTGAGGTGGCTTCTGTTAATAGTTGTGAGGTGGCTTCTGGTAATAGTTGTGAGGTGGCTTCTGGTAATAGTTGTGAGGTGGCTTCTGTTAATAGTTGTGAGGTGGCTTCTGGTAATAGTTGTGAGGTGGCTTCTGTTAGTAGTTGTGAGGTGGCTTCTGGTAATAGTTGTGAGGTGGCTTCTGTTAATAGTTGTGAGGTGGCTTCTGTTAGTAGTTGTGAGGTGGCTTCTGGTAATAGTTGTGAGGTGGCTTCTGGTAATAGTTGTGAGGTGGCTTCTGGTAATAGTTGTGAGGTGGCTTCTGTTAGTAGTTGTGAGGTGGCTTCTGGTAATAGTTGTGAGGTGGCTTCTGGTAATAGTTGTGAGGTGGCTTCTGTTAATAGTTGTGAGGTGGCTTCTGTTAATAGTTGTGAGGTGGCTTCTGGTAATAGTTGTGAGGTGGCTTCTGGTAATAGTTGTGAGGTGGCTTCTGGTAGTAGTTGTGAGGTGGCTTCTGGTAATAGTTGTGAGGTGGCTTCTGGTAATAGTTGTGAGGTGGCTTCTGGTAATAGTTGTGAGGTGGCTTCTGGTAATAGTTGTGAGGTGGCTTCTGGTAATAGTTGTGAGGTAGCTTCTGTTAGTACTTGTGAGGTGGCTTCTGTTAATAGTTGTGAGGTGGCTTCTGTTAATAGTTGTGAGGTGGCTTCAGTTAATAGTTGTGAGGTGGCTTCTGGTAATAGTTGTGAGGTGGCTTCTGGTAATAGTTGTGAGGTGGCTTCTGTTAATAGTTGTGAGGTGGCTTCTGGTAATAGTTGTGAGGTGGCTTCTGGTAATAGTTGTGAGGTGGCTTCTGGTAATAGTTGTGAGGTGGCTTCTGTTAGTAGTTGTGAGGTGGCTTCTGGTAATAGTTGTGAGGTGGCTTCTGGTAATAGTTGTGAGGTGGCTTCTGGTAATAGTTGTGAGGTGGCTTCTGTTAATAGTTGTGAGGTGGCTTCTGGTAATAGTTGTGAGGTGGCTTCTGTTAGTAGTTGTGAGGTGGCTTCTGTTAATAGTTGTGAGGTGGCTTCTGTTAATAGTTGTGAGGTGGCTTCTGGTAATAGTTGTGAGGTGGCTTCTGGTAATAGTTGTGAGGTGGCTTCTGTTAATAGTTGTGAGGTGGCTTCTGGTAATAGTTGTGAGGTGGCTTCTGTTAATAGTTGTGAGGTGGCTTCTGGTAATAGTTGTGAGGTGGCTTCTGGTAATAGTTGTGAGGTGGCTTCTGTTAATAGTTGTGAGGTGGCTTCTGGTAATAGTTGTGAGGTGGCTTCTGTTAGTAGTTGTGAGGTGGCTTCTGGTAATAGTTGTGAGGTGGCTTCTGTTAATAGTTGTGAGGTGGCTTCTGTTAGTAGTTGTGAGGTGGCTTCTGGTAATAGTTGTGAGGTGGCTTCTGGTAATAGTTGTGAGGTGGCTTCTGGTAATAGTTGTGAGGTGGCTTCTGTTAGTAGTTGTGAGGTGGCTTCTGGTAATAGTTGTGAGGTGGCTTCTGGTAATAGTTGTGAGGTGGCTTCTGTTAATAGTTGTGAGGTGGCTTCTGTTAGTAGTTGTGAGGTGGCTTCTGGTAATAGTTGTGAGGTGGCTTCTGGTAATAGTTGTGAGGTGGCTTCTGGTAGTAGTTGTGAGGTGGCTTCTGGTAATAGTTGTGAGGTGGCTTCTGGTAATAGTTGTGAGGTGGCTTCTGGTAATAGTTGTGAGGTGGCTTCTGGTAATAGTTGTGAGGTGGCTTCTGGTAATAGTTGTGAGGTGGCTTCTGGTAATAGTTGTGAGGTAGCTTCTGTTAGTACTTGTGAGGTGGCTTCTGTTAATAGTTGTGAGGTGGCTTCTGTTAATAGTTGTGAGGTGGCTTCTGTTAATAGTTGTGAGGTGGCTTCTGGTAATAGTTGTGAGGTGGCTTCTGGTAATAGTTGTGAGGTGGCTTCTGTTAATAGTTGTGAGGTGGCTTCTGGTAATAGTTGTGAGGTGGCTTCTGGTAATAGTTGTGAGGTGGCTTCTGGTAATAGTTGTGAGGTGGCTTCTGTTAGTAGTTGTGAGGTGGCTTCTGGTAATAGTTGTGAGGTGGCTTCTGGTAATAGTTGTGAGGTGGCTTCTGGTAATAGTTGTGAGGTGGCTTCTGTTAATAGTTGTGAGGTGGCTTCTGGTAATAGTTGTGAGGTGGCTTCTGTTAGTAGTTGTGAGGTGGCTTCTGTTAATAGTTGTGAGGTGGCTTCTGTTAATAGTTGTGAGGTGGCTTCTGGTAATAGTTGTGAGGTGGCTTCTGGTAATAGTTGTGAGGTGGCTTCTGTTAATAGTTGTGAGGTGGCTTCTGGTAATAGTTGTGAGGTGGCTTCTGTTAGTAGTTGTGAGGTGGCTTCTGGTAATAGTTGTGAGGTGGCTTCTGTTAGTAGTTGTGAGGTGGCTTCTGGTAATAGTTGTGAGGTGGCTTCTGGTAATAGTTGTGAGGTGGCTTCTGGTAATAGTTGTGAGGTGGCTTCTGGTAATAGTTGTGAGGTGGCTTCTGTCAATAGTTGTGAGGTGGCTTCTGGTAATAGTTGTGAGGTGGCTTCTGTTAGTAGTTGTGAGGTGGCTTCTGGTAATAGTTGTGAGGTGGCTTCTGTTAGTAGTTGTGAGGTGGCTTCTGTTAGTAGTTGTGGGGTGGCTTCTGTTAATAGTTGTGAGGTGGCTTCTGGTAATAGTTGTGGGGTGGCTTCTGTTAATAGTTGTGAGGTGGCTTCTTGTAATAGTTGTAAGGTGGCTTCTGTTAATAGTTGTGGGGTGGCTTTTGTTAGTACTTGTGGGGTGGCTTCTGTTAGTAGTTGTGAGGTGGCTTCTGGTAATAGTTGTGGGGTGGCTTCTGTTAATAGTTGTGGGGTGGCTTCTGTTAGTAGTTGTGAGGTGGCTTCTGGTAATAGTTGTGGGGTGGCTTCTGTTAGTAGTTGTGGGGTGGCTTCTGTTAGTAGTTGTGAGGTGGCTTCTGTTAGTAGTTGTGAGGTGGCTTCTGTTAGTAGTTGTGAGGTGGCTTCTGTTAGTAGTTGTGAGGTGGCTTCTGTTAGTAGTTGTGAGGTGGCTTCTGTTAGTAGTTGTGAGGTGGCTTCTGTTAATAGTTGTGGGGTGGCTTCTGTTAGTAGTTGTGAGGTGGCTTCTGGTAATAGTTGTGAGGCGGCTTCTGTTAATAGTTGTGAGGTGGCTTCTGTTAATAGTTGTGAGGTGGCTTCTTGTAATAGTTGTGAGGTGGCTTCTGTTAATAGTTGTGAGGTGGCTGCTGTTAATAGTTGTGAGGTGGCTTCTGTTAGTAGTTGTGAGGTGGCTTCTGGTAATAGTTGTGAGGCGGCTTCTGTTAATAGTTGTGAGGTGGCTTCTGTTAATAGTTGTGAGGTGGCTTCTTGTAATAGTTGTGAGGTGGCTTCTGTTAATAGTTGTGAGGTGGCTGCTGTTAATAGTTGTGAGGTGGCTTCTGTTAGTAGTTGTGAGGTGGCTTCTGGTAATAGTTGTGAGGTGGCTTCTGGTAATAGTTGTGAGGTGGCTTCTGTTAATAGTTGTGGGGTGGCTTCTGTTAGTAGTTGTGAGGTGGCTTCTGTTAGTAGTTGTGAGGTGGCTTCTGTTAGTAGTTGTGAGGTGGCTTCTGGTAATAGTTGTGGGGTGGCTTCTGTTAATAGTTGTGAGGTGGCTTCTGGTAATAGTTGTGAGGTGGCTTCTGGTAATAGTTGTGAGGTTGCTTCTGTTAGTAGTTGTGGGGTGGCTTCTGTTAGTAGTTGTGAGGTGGCTTCTGTTAGTAGTTGTGAGGTGGCTTCTGTTAATAGTTGTGAGGTGGCTTTTGTTAGTACTTGTGGGGTGGCTTCTGTTAGTAGTTGTGAGGTGGCTTCTGTTAGTAGTTGTGAGGTGGCTTCTGTTAGTAGTTGTGAGGTGGCTTCTGTTAGTAGTTGTGAGGTGGCTTCTGTTAGTAGTTGTGAGGTGGCTTCTGTTAGTAGTTGTGAGGTGGCTTCTGGTAATAGTTGTGAGGTGGCTTCTGGTAATAGTTGTGAGGTGGCTTTTGTTAGTACTTGTGGGGTGGCTTCTGTTAGTAGTTGTGAGGTGGCTTCTGTTAGTAGTTGTGAGGTGGCTTCTGGTAATAGTTGTGGGGTGGCTTCTGTTAATAGTTGTGAGGTGGCTTCTGGTAATAGTTGTGAGGTGGCTTCTGTTAATAGTTGTGAGGTGGCTTTTGTTAGTACTTGTGGGGTGGCTTCTGTTAGTAGTTGTGAGGTGGCTTCTGTTAGTAGTTGTGAGGTGGCTTCTGTTAGTAGTTGTGAGGTGGCTTCTGTTAATAGTTGTGAGGTGGCTTTTGTTAGTACTTGTGGGGTGGCTTCTGTTAGTAGTTGTGAGGTGGCTTCTGTTAGTAGTTGTGAGGTGGCTTCTGTTAGTAGTTGTGAGGTGGCTTCTGTTAGTAGTTGTGAGGTGGCTTCTGGTAATAGTTGTGAGGTGGCTTCTGTTAATAGTTGTGAGGTGGCTTTTGTTAGTACTTGTGGGGTGGCTTCTGTTAGTAGTTGTGAGGTGGCTTCTGTTAGTAGTTGTGAGGTGGCTTCTGTTAGTAGTTGTGAGGTGGCTTCTGTTAGTAGTTGTGAGGTGGCTTCTGTTAGTAGTTGTGAGGTGGCTTCTGTTAGTAGTTGTGAGGTGGCTTCTGGTAATAGTTGTGAGGTGGCTTCTGTTAATAGTTGTGAGGTGGCTTTTGTTAGTACTTGTGGGGTGGCTTCTGTTAGTAGTTGTGAGGTGGCTTCTGTTAATAGTTGTGAGGTGGCTTTTGTTAGTACTTGTGGGGTGGCTTCTGTTAGTAGTTGTGAGGTGGCTTCTGGTAATAGTTGTGGGGTGGCTTCTGTTAATAGTTGTGAGGTGGCTTTTGTTAGTACTTGTGGGGTGGCTTCTGTTAGTAGTTGTGAGGTGGCTTCTGTTAATAGTTGTGAGGTGGCTTTTGTTAGTACTTGTGGGGTGGCTTCTGTTAGTAGTTGTGAGGTGGCTTCTGTTAGTAGTTGTGAGGTGGCTTCTGTTAGTAGTTGTGAGGTGGCTTCTGTTAGTAGTTGTGAGGTGGCTTCTGGTAATAGTTGTGAGGTGGCTTCTGTTAATAGTTGTGAGGTGGCTTTTGTTAGTACTTGTGGGGTGGCTTCTGTTAGTAGTTGTGAGGTGGCTTCTGTTAGTAGTTGTGAGGTGGCTTCTGTTAGTAGTTGTGAGGTGGCTTCTGTTAGTAGTTGTGAGGTGGCTTCTGATAATAGTTGTGGGCTTGCTTTTTGTGGGACGGATTGTGCAATCCCACAACTGTTTTTTGGATTTTTTATTATCATGTTCATTTAATGCTCAAACTGACCTGCCATTATGATTCTCCAGGTCATTACGGGTTCACTTTTACCAAACATGTATAGGTTTATTTTTATTTAAATGTTGAAAAAAAAAATCCATAGATTAAAAAAAAAAAAAAAAAAGTCAATTTCCCGAGACCTGTAGAGTGTCCTTTATATCCAGGGGTGCAGGGACACGGTTATTATTCATCTCATCACTGTAAGCGGCAGGTGAATGTTAGACCTTTGCTGACCCAGGCATATGGTGATTGTACCTAATAGGTTTGACACCAGGATGTACACGTTGGTCTGACCTTATGTAGTCTCCTCATTCTGGAACAGTATTCATATATATCTGCACCATTCAGTATAGTTTTCAGCTGCAGAATGAAAATAACTCCTATGATTTATATGAATTGCACTGGTACATATTTTTTAGCATTGTTCACCTTGTCCCTCAATATTCAGCAGCTTTTCTATTACTTAATAACATACAATATTTTACAATTTACATGTAAACACTTCTCTTTTGTTGCTCTGCTGAGGTTAGATAGATGTAGAATCCAGAAAACTCTACTGGCCGCACCAGATAGACCGGCTGCACTGCTAAACAACATGCCCTAGGGAAGATTTACAGTTCTGCTATAGATTTACATATATAATCAATCTTCTGTTCTGCTGATAGTGTCGTCTTGTACATACATTACTGACCCTGTACTGATCCTGAGCTGCACATGTGGAAAAACGGGAATCCAGCTCCAAGAGATAAAATCACATAGTATTTATTTAAAATAGAAATAGGCTGTAAGACATACAAACCCCGGGTATACCGGACGGAGAGCGCCTGTGCAAACTGTACGCCTTTCCAACACCCAATTGTTTTTAATCTTACACTTATACTTTTTAATTCTGTCATGCCACTTTGCATTAATTCCTGAAAATCACCTGAAGGGTTAACAAACTACGTGACGGCAAATTTTAATATGTCAAGGGGTGCTGTTTTTAAAATGGTATCACTTTTGTTTTGTTTTTTTCCAATATATAGGACCCCTAAAGTCACTTCAAACTTGGATAGGTCTCTAAAAAAAATTATTTTGTAAATTTCCATGAAAAAAATGAAAAAATTATTGCTACATTTTTAAACCTCCTAAAATGCTAAATGCAAAATTAGGCTACTTTCACACTTGCATTTTGTGACGGACGTCGCAATGCATCGTTTTGGAGAAAAAACGCATCCTGCAAAGTTGTCTGCAGGATGTGTTTTTTCTTCATAGACTTTCATTAGCGACGCATTGTGGCGTATGGCCACACGTCGCATCCGTCGTGCGATGGATGCGTTGTGTGTTTGACGGTCGCGACGCACAAAAAAACGTTCCATGTAACTTTTTTGTGCGTCGGGTCCGCCATTTTCGACCGCGCATGCGCGGCCAAAACTCCGCCCCCTCCTCCCCGGAACTCACAATGGGCAGCGGATGCGTTGTAAAACTAAACACAAAACGTATCGACCTAAATTTACCATTATCATAAAGTATAATGTGCCACGAAAAAACAATTTCAAAATCACTGGAATTTGTAGAAGCGATTTAGAGTTATTACCACATAAATTGACACTGGTCAGATTTTTAAAATTTGGCTCCATCACTAAGGGGTTAAAAAAGCCCACAGTCCATCATGTTCAACCTTTCTCGACCAATTGTACATTTGTCACTAATCTATATATATAATTGTCTAAGGGGTACTTCCGTCTTTCTGTCGGCAACTTCCGTCACGGAAATCCCGCGTCGCTGATTGGTCGCGCCAGCTGCCTGTCATGGCTGCCGTGACCAATCAGCGACGGGCACAGTCCGATTAGCCCCTCCCTACTCCCCTGCAGTCAGTGCCCGGCGCCTTCTCCATACTCCCCGCAGTCAGTGTCCCATCCATACTCCCCTCCAGTCACCGCTCACACAGGGTTAATGCCAGTGTTATGCCGCGGGTAACTCACTCCGTTACCGCCGCTATTAACCCTGTGTGACCAAGTTTTTACTATTGATGCTGCTTATGCAGCATCAATAGTAAAAATATCTAATGTTAAAAAAAATAAAAAATCATTATATACTCACCTTCCGCCACCTTTCCCGCTCCTCGTGACGCTCCGGTGACCGCTCCATGCAAGCGGCAGGTTCCGATGCCAAGGATGGTATGTGAGAAGGACCTGCCATGACGTCACGGTCATGTGACCGCGACGTCATCACAGGTCCTGCGCTCATACCAACCCTGGGACTGGAAGCTGTCGCATGCACCGCACACAGGCGCCAGGACTTCAAGGGGCCTTCGGAAGGTGAGTATATGTTTATTTTTTATTTTAAGTCTGTATACTACGTGTCGCTGTGCAATATACTACGTAACTGGGCAATATACTACGTACGTGGCTGGGCAATATACTACATGACTGGGCAATATACTACGTACGTGGCTGGGCAATATACTACATGACTGGCCAATATACTACGTGGCTGGGCATTATACTACGTGGCTGGGCATTATACTACGTGGCTGGGCAATATACTACGTGGCTGGGCAATATACTACGTGGCTGGGCATTATACTACGTGGCTGGGCAATATACTACGTGACTGGGCAATATACTACGTGGCTGGGCAATATACTACGTGGCTGGGCAATATACTACGTGGCTGGGCAATATACTAGGTGGCTGGGCAATATACTAGGTGGCTGGGCAATATACTAGGTGGCTGGGCAATATACTAGGTGGCTGGGCAATATACTAGGTGGCTGGGCAATATACTAGGTGGCTGGGCAATATACTAGGTGGCTGGGCAATATACTAGGTGGCTGGGCAATATACTAGGTGGCTGGGCAATATACTAGGTGGCTGGGCAATATACTAGGTGGCTGGGCAATATACTAGGTGGCTGGGCAATATACTAGGTGGCTGGGCAATATACTAGGTGGCTGGGCAATATACTAGGTGGCTGGGCAATATACTAGGTGGCTGGGCAATATACTAGGTGGCTGGGCAATATACTAGGTGGCTGGGCAATATACTACGTGGCTGGGCAATATACTACGTGGCTGGGCAATATACTACATGGACATGCATATTCTAGAATACCCGATGCGTTAGAATCGGGCCACCATCTTGTTTAACTATAACCAGCAATGTTCTGTGTATTGAGGCAATCATCCGGCCCTGGTATAAAAGCTGTTATAGTGTCGGCCATTACTACCTCTTGCGGTCCAGGAAAGAAAGGAGAAGTTTGTGGATGATTTCCGCGCTTGCTGATCAGTGATGAGACATTCAGGCGCTTCTCATAAAATTAGAATATCATCAAAAAGTGAATTTATTTCAGTTCTTCAAAACAAAAAGTGAAGCTCATATATTCTATAGAGTCATTACATACAGAGTGATCTATTTCACGTGTTTATTTCTGTTAATGTTGATGATTATGGCTTATAGCAAATCAAAAACCCAAAAGTCATTATCTCAGTAAATTAGAATACTTTATAACACCAGCTTGAAAAATGATTTTAAAATCCAAAATGTTGTCCTACTGAAATGTATGTTCAGTAAATGCACTCAATACTTGGTCGCAGCTCCTTTTGCATCAATTACTGCATCAATGCGGCGTGGCATGGAGGCGATCAGCCTGTGGCACTGCTGAGGGGTTATGGATGCCCAGGTTGCTTTGATAGCAGCCTTCAGCTCATCTGCATTGTGGGGTCTGGTGTCTCATCTTCCTCTTGACAATACTCCATAGATTCTCTATGGGGATAAGGTCAGGCGAGTTTGCTGCCAATCAAGCCCAGTGATACTGTTGTTTGTACACCAGGTATTGGTACTTTTGTCCGTGTGGACATTGGCCAAGTCCTGCTGGAGAACGACATTTCCATCTCCAAAAAGCTTGTCAGCAGAGGGAAGCATGAAGAGCTCTAAAATGTCCTGGTAGATGGCTGTGCTGACTTTGGTCTTGATAAAACACAGTGGACCTACACCAGCAGATGACATGGCTCCCCAAACCATCACTGATTGTGGAGACTTCACACCAGACCTCCAGCAGCTTGGATTGTGGCCTCTCCACTCTTCCTCCAGACTCTGGGACCTTGATTTCCAAATGAAATGCAAAATTTACTTTCGTCTGAACACAACACCTTGGACCACTGACAACAGTCCGGTTCTTTTCCTCCTTGGCCCAGGTAAGACGCTTCTGGCGGTGTCTATTGGTCATGAGTGGCTGACACAAGGAATGCGACACTTGTAGCCATGTCCTGGATACGTCTGTGTATGGTGAAGCAATGACTCCAGCAGCAGTCCGCTCCTTGTGAATCTCCCCCACATTACTGAATGGCCTTTTCTCAACAATCCTTTCCAGGCCGCGGTTATCCCGGTTGCTTGTGCACCTTTTTCTACCACACTTTTTCCTTCCACTCCACTTTCCATTAATGTGCCTGGATACAGCACTGTGTGAACAGCCGGCTTCTTTAGCAATGACCTTTTGTGGCTTCCCCTCCTTGTGGAGTGTGTCAGTGACGCCTTCTGGTTATCTGTCAGGTCAGCAGTCTTCCCCATGATTGTGAAGCTACTGAAACAGACTAAGGACCTTTATAAACACTTAGGAGCCTTTACAGGTGTTTATTGTTAATTCTAATTTACTGAGATAATGACTTTCGGGTTTTCATTGGCTGTAAGCCATAATCCTCAACATGAGTGCAATTCAGATAGGTAATTTAGAGAAAATAGGAGGAAATATTATTTGCATAATAATTTGGAACACAGTGTAAACATCAACATTAACAGAAATAAACACTTGGAATAGATCACTCTGTGTGTAATGACTCTATATAATATATGAGATTCACTTTTTGTATTGAAGAACTGAAATAAATTAATTTTTTGATGATATTCTAATTTTGTGAGAAGCCCCTGTATATCCCAGACTGTCAAATGGATAGTGGTTTATTCTACACGTTACAACATACAGAAGACTTCTTCATCAGGAAAGACCACAAGTGTCTATGTTGCGCCGATCTCTCCTACAGCTCTGCGACTGACTACCTCTTGTGGTCGGCATTCCATATTTTAACTGCTCTAACTGTAAAGAACCCTTTCCCATTTAGCTGCCAGAATCGCCTTTCTTCCACCTATAATGCGAGCCCCCTGGTCCTTAGTATGGTCCTTGGAAGGAATAAGTCATGCTCTGTCCTTTGTACTGAGCACACATATATTTATACATGTAAATGAGATCGCTGAGGCAACTTTTTTCGAAACTAAACAAAACCCAACTTTCCCAATGTCTCAACATATGAGAGGCCTCCATCCCGTGTAATGTAGGAGAGGCCTCCATCCTATGTAATATAGGAGAGGCCTCCATCCTATGTAATATAGGAGAGGCCTCCATCCTGTGTAATATAGGAGAGGCCTCCATCCCGCGTAATATAGGAGAGGCCTCCATCCCGCGTAATGTAGGAGAGGCCTCCATCACGTGTAATATAGGAGAGGCCTCCATCCCGCGTAATATAGGAGAGGCCTCCATCCCACGTAATATAGGAGAAGCCTCCATCCCGTGTAATATAGGAGAGGCCTCCATCCCGTGTAATATATGAGAGGCCTCCATCCTGTGTAATATATGAGAGGCCTCCATCCCGTGTAATATAGGAGAGGCCTCCATCCCGTGTAATATAGGAGAGGCCTCCATCCCGTGTAATATAGGAGAGGCCTCCATCCCGTGTAATGTAGGAGAGGCCTCCATCCCGTGTAATATAGGAGAGGCCTCCATCCCGTGTAATATAGGAGAGGCCTCCATCCCGTGTAATATAGGAGAGGCCTCCATCCCGTGTAATATAGGAGAGGCCTCCATCCCGTGTAATATAGGAGAGGCCTCCATCCCGTGTAATATAGGAGAGGCCTCCATTCCGTGTAATAATCTAGTTGCCGCCTTTGAACTGATTCTAACTTTGGAACATCCTTTTTAAAATTTGGGGCCCAAAGCTGGATCCCATATTCTAGATGTGGCCTCAGCAGTGATTCTTATAGGGGTAATAATACGTTGGGATCACAGGATTTTATCTCTTTTTATACAACCTAAAATCTTGTTTGCTTTTGCGGCTGCTGCTTGACATTGAGTGCTGCTGCTCAGCTCATTTGTAACCAGAATCCCCCGTCCTCTTGTTCTGTAGACCCGAGTATTCTCCCATCTAATGTATATGCAGCTATAGGATAAAGGTACCTTCACACGAAACGACATCGCTAGCGATCCGTGACGTTGCAGCGTCCTGGATAGCGATATCGTTGTGTTTGACACGCAGCAGCAATCAGGATCCTGCTGTGATGTCGCTGGTCGCTGAATAAAGTCCAGAACTTTATTTGGTCGTCAGATCGCCGTGTATCGTTGTGTTTGAAAGCAAAAGCAACGATACCAGCGATGTTTTACACTGGTAACCAGGGTAAACATCGGGTTACCAAGCGCAGGGCCGCGCTTAGTAACCCGATGTTTACCCTGGTTACCAGCGTAAAAGTAAAAAAAACAAACAGTACATGCTCACCTGCGCGTCCCCCAGCCTCTGCTTCCTGACACTGACTGAGCGCCGGCCCTAAAGTGAAAGTGAAAGCACAGCGGTGACGTCACCGCTGTGCTGTTAGGGCCGGAGCTCAGTCAGTGTCAGGAAGCAGACGCTGGGGGACGCGCAGGTGAGCATGTACTGTTTGTTTTTTTTTACTTTTACGCTGGTAACCAGGGTAAACATCGGGTTACTAAGCGCGGCCCTGCGCTTAGCAACCCGATTTTTACCCTGGTTACCCGGGGACCTCGGCATCGTTGGTCGCTGGAGAGCGGTCTGTGTGACAGCTCCCCAGCGATCAAACAGCGACGCTGCAGCGATCGGCATCGTTGTCGCTATCGCTGCAGCGTCGCTTCGTGTGAAGGTACCTTTACTCCGTCCTCAGTGATTACTCTACATTTATCTACATTAACCCTCCTTTGCCGAGTGTTTGCCCATCAGACGTCTTATCCAGATTGTTCTGTAATATTGTAATGTCAGGGTCAGATTTTAATATCCTACATAGTTTGGTGTCGTCAGCAAAGAATAATAATCAGACTGACACTTTACTCTGTCCCATCCACAAGGTCATTAATAAAGAGATTAAGAAGAATTGGTCACAGTACAGATCCCTGCGGTCCCCACTGCTCCCAGTACAGATCCCTGCGGTCCCCACTGCTCCCAGTACAGATCCCTGCGGTCCCCTTTGCTCCCAGTACAGATCCCTGTGGTCCCCACTGCTCCCAATACAGATCCCTGCGGTCCCCACTGCTCCCAGTACAGATCCCTGCGGTCCTCACTGCTCCCAGTACAGATCCCTGCGGTCCTCACTGCTCCCAGTACAGATCCCTGCGGTCCTCACTGCTCCCAGTACAGATCCCTGCGGTCCTCACTGCTCCCAGTACAGATCCCTGCGTTCCTCACTGCTCCCAGTACAGATCCCTGCGGTCCTCACTGCTCCCAGTACAGATCCCTGCGGTCCTCACTGCTCCCAGTACAGATCCCTGCGGTCCTCACTGCTCCCAGTACAGATCCCTGCGGTCCTCACTGCTCCCAGTACAGATCCCTGCGGTCCTCACTGCTCCCAGTACAGATCCCTGCGGTCCTCACTGCTCCCAGTACAGATCCCTGCGGTCCTCACTGCTCCCAGTACAGATCCCTGCGGTCCTCACTGCTCCCAGTACAGATCCCTGCGGTCCTCACTGCTCCCAGTACAGATCCCTGCGGTCCTCACTGCTCCCAGTACAGATCCCTGCGGTCCTCACTGCTCCCAGTACAGATCCCTGCGGTCCTCACTGCTCCCAGTACAGATCCCTGCGGTCCTCACTGCTCCCAGTACAGATCCCTGCAGTCCTCACTGCTCCCAGTACAGATCCCTGCCGTCCTCACTGCTCCCAGTAAAGATCCCTGCCGTCCTCACTGCTGACTATATCCCATTTAGAGAACATATCATTTATGACGACTTTGTTTCCTCCTATCATTTAGCCAATTCCTTACCCATCTGCATATAGTTTCCCCCAGTCCCGACTTCGGTAGCTTCAATATAGGGCTGTTATGTGGTGCAGGATCATCCAGATAAATCACATCAGCCGCAGATTTGCACTCACCTCCTCATAGATACCCAACATGTTAGTTAGACACGACCTATCCTTCATAAATCCATGTTTGTTGCTCATATTATATTATTCTCTGCAGCTCATTTCTTATTATGCCCTCATTTATGTCACATTACTGATGTCAGACCACCTACTTACCTTACTTAATTATCGGTACCACGTGATCCATCCTCCAATCCTGTGGCACCACCCGTTATAGTACAAAAGGCAGGGTGTGATTAATTAATTAAAAATTAACTTTTAATATATTCGTTTACAAAAAAGTCTAAGAATATGAGATACAGCGGTCTGTCAACTACTGTTTATTTTGCTCAGACGCAGGCGTACCTCTTTTTGTGTTAAACTAGTTATATCAGGTAGTGAACTTTGATTTTTACCTTGATGAAGCATCACTGGAACAGATAGTTCATTGGTAAACATGGATGAGACGTGCCTGATTAATATCTCAGCCTTTTGTATGTCCTCTATAATTATCTTGTTATTACTGTCTTTTAAGGGGCCGATACCATCTGTTTTTTTTTTCTCTTTTTGGCCTTGATGTATTTATAACATTTTTGGGGATTTATTTTAATGTTGCTGGTTGAATTTGTTTCTCTGTCGATACCTTTGCAGCTTGATTTCTTTTTTACATTTATTATTGAAATTTTTATACTCCTGAAATGCTTTTTCTGTATTCTCAACCTACAAAATGTTGAATGCCCTTTGTTTTTGGCTCATTAAACTTTGTACTGTCTTATCCTTAATGGTTTCTTTTTTTATTCCTGGACATTTTATTACTAAAGGGTAGAAGTTTTCTCCAGGATTCTAGTAGTGTATCCTTAAACATGCCCCATTTATGGTCGGCATCCCCAGTTACCATGATATGGTCCCAGTCTACTTCATTAAGCTCTTCCCTTAATTTGTTGAAGTTCGCTTTCCTAAAGTTCTGGGTTTTTGCGTTTCACCTTTTGAATGTTTTATTGAATAATACTTTGAAACTAAGCATATTATGGTCTCTGCATCCCAAATTCTCCCTGACCAGTAGATCTAAAATTGTACCTGGTCTATGTGACAGGACGAGATCCAGCAGATTACCTTCCCTGGTTGGTTCATCTACTAGCTGAGAGAGGTACCGTATTTTCCGGCGTATAAGACGACTTTTTAACCCCTGAAAATCTTCTTAAAAGTCGGGGGTCATCTTATACGCCGGGAATCGCCTTGTACGCCGGGTGTATATGGTGGGTGGGGGGGGGAGTGGTCCTGATGACGACGAGGGGGCGTCTCACAGGAAAGTGAGTATCCCCCATTACCTTATCGTAGCGCTGCAGCGTGGGGTCTCTGTGCTGGGAGCGGCGGCTGCTGTGCTGTGGGGCGGCGGCTCCTCTTCTGCAGTGTGGGGCCTCTGGTGCTGTGGGGCGGCGGCGTATCTTCATGCAGTCGGGGCTCCTCCGGCATCTCCTTAAAGCCTGGAGGCCCCGCCGGCAACTCCATCGGTGCCTCCGGGAAAATGTCCGCTGCTCAGATTCAGATCTCGTGTCCCGAGATTTCGGGACGAGATCTGAATCTGAGCATGCGCAGCCCCCAGCGGCCATTTTCCCGGAGGCCACCGCATCGCACCTATTGAGCTGCCTCCGGGAAAATGGCCGCTGCTCAGATTCAGATCTCGTCTCCCGAGATCTCGGGACGAGATCTGAATCTGAGCAGCGGCCATTTTCCCGGAGGCCCCCGCATTGCACCGATGGAGTTGCCGGCAGGGCCTCCAGGCTTTAAGGAGATGCCGGAGGAGCCCCGACTGCATGAAGATACGCCGCCGCCACCCCACAGCACAGAGGCCCCACACTGCAGAAGAGGAGCCGCCGCACCACAGCACAGCAGCCGCCGCTCCCAGCACAGAGACCCCACGCTGCAGCGCTACGATAAGGTAATGGGGGATACTCACTTTCCTGTGAAACGCCCCCTCGTCGTCATCAGGATCACTCCCCCCCCCCCAAAAGGCACATATTCACCGGCCCTATAAGACGACATACGGTGTATAAGAAGACCCCCGACTTTTAAGAAGATTTTATATTTTAACTGGTAAAGTTAGGGGGTCGTCTTATACGCCCAGTCGTCTTATACGCCGGAAAATACGGTAATTGTCCTGAACTGCGGATAAGAACTTGCAACTTTTACCACAACCAGAAGATTCTATGTCCCATTGAAAGTCTGGATAGATACAATCCCCCATAATAAAAATCATATTATTATTTGCTGCCTTTTTAACTTGTTGCAGTATTTCATCCTCTATCTGTTCAGCTATATTAGGAGGCTTGTAGCAAACTTCAATTAGCAGCTTTCCATTATTGCCGTCTCCATGTAGGTTTATCCACAGTGACTGTACATTGTCGCAGCTCCCCGCAGTGTCGTCATTGAGCACAGGTCTGAAGTTGGATTTAATTATAATACACCCCTCCACCTTTTCTGTCTTTCTTGTCCTTTGTAAGTGTAGTGTAACCCTCTATGGTTGTCACACAGTTATGGCTTTCGTCAAGTTTCCGTAATGCCCACCACATCGTATTCTGTGACCGACATAAGAGTCTCCAGTTAATTTTGTTTCCAAAACTTCTTGCATTTGCCAGCAGACATTTAATACTATTAGCACATGTATTACTCCTTCTCACCTTCCTATGTTCCTTGCATATTCCAGCCCCCCATCATTAACTCATCCTTCCTCACTCTGTCTACTCTACCAGTCCCCCTTTTAGTACAACTACCGTCGTTCCCCCCAGATCCTAGTTTAAAAGCTTCTACATCCGTCTGACCATTTTTTACCCCAGCACAGCTGCACATTCCAAATTGAAGTGCAACCCGTTCCTACCGTAGAGCCTGTAGCCGACAGAAGAGTCGGCCCAGTTCTCCATGAACCCAAACCCTTCCTTCCTACACCAATTTCTAAGCAGTAAAGGCCCCGTCTCACATAGCGAGATCGCTAGCGAGATCGCTGCTGAGTCACTAGTTTTGTGACGCAACAGCGACCTCCATAGCGATCTCGCTATGTGTGACACGTACCAGCGATCAGGCCCCTGCTGTGAGATCGCTGGTCGTGTCAGAATGGCCTGGACCTTTTTTTGGTCGTTGAGGTCCCGCTGACATCGCTGAATCGGTGTGTGTGACACCGATCCAGCGATGTCTTCACTGGTAACCAGGGTAAACATCGGGTTACTAAGCGCAGGGCCGCGCTTAGTAACCCGATGTTTACCCTGGTTACCAGCGTAAATGTAAAAAAAAACAAACAGTACATACTCACCATCTGTTGCCCGTCAGGTCCCTTGGCGTCTGCTTCCCGCTCTGACTGAGCCGCCGTAAAGTGAGAAGTGAGAGCACAGCAGTGACGTCACCGCTGCGCTCTGCTCTCACTGTACGGCGGCTCAGTCAGAGCAGGAAGCAGACGCCAAGGGACCTGACGGGCAACAGATGGTGAGTATGTACTGTTTGGTTTTTTTTTACATTTACGCTGGTAACCAGGGTAAACATCGGGTTACTAAGCGCGGCCCTGCGCTTAGTAACCCGATGTTTACCCTGGTTACCCGGGTGCTGCAGGGGGACTTCGGCATCGTTGAAGACAGTTTCAACGATGCCGAAGTCGTTCCCCTGATCGTTGGTCACTGGAGAGAGCTGTCTGTGTGACAGCTCCCCAGCGACCACACAGCGACCACACAGCGACGCTGCAGCGATCAGCATCGTTGTCTGTATCGCTGCAGCGTCGCTGTGTGAGACGGGGCCTTTAGACACCAGCAGTATTTCTGAAAACACCACCTTGGAGGACCTGGCCTTCAGTGTCTCTCCTAGTTTCCTGTTATCATTTTTAAGGACTTTACACTTCCCTCTAACTTTGTCATTGGTACCGATGTGTAACAATGACCTCTGGGTTTTCCCCATGTCCACCCAGCAATCTGTCTGTTCGATCTGCAATATGCCGAACCCGGCAGAAAACACACTGTTCGGCATTCCCGTTCACTACATCAGATAACCCTGTCTATCCACCTAATTATAGAGTCCTCTATCACCAACATCTGTCTTGCCTTTGCTGTATTCCTATTTCCCTCCTTCCTACAGCAGTTATTTTCCTGGGCCTGATGTAGTGATCCCGGTTCTGGGCCCGCTGCGGTGATCCTGGTCGTTGGCCCACTGCGGTGATCCCGGTCCTTGGCCCGCTGCGATGCTCCCAGTCCTGGGCCCACTGCGGTGATCTTAGTCCTGGGCCCGCTGTGGTGATCCCAGTCCTGGGCCCGCTGCGGTGATGCTAGTCCTGGGCCCGCTGTGGTGATCTTAGTCCTGGGCCCGCTGTGGTGATCCCAGTCCTGGGCCCGCTGCGGTGACGCTAGTCCTGGGCCCGCTGCGGTGATCCAGGTCCTGGGCCCGCTGCGATGCTCCCAGTCCTGGACCCGCTGTGGTGATCCTGGTCCTTGGCCTACTGCGGTGATCTCGGTCCTGGGCCTGCTGCGATGCTCTCAGTCCTGGGTGCACTGTGGTGATCCCGGTCCTTGGCCCACTGCGGTGATCCCAGTCCTGGGCGCACTGCGGTGATCTTAGTCCTGGGCCCGCTGCGATGCTCCCAGTCTTGGGCGCACTGTGGTGATCCCGGTCCTGGGCCCGCTGCGGTGATCCCGGTCCTGGGCCCGCTGCGGTGATCCCGGTCCTGGGTGCACTGCGGTGATGCTAGTCCTGGTATTTAATTCCTAATATCCACCGATATATTTCCTAGGTTGTGCCAGATGAGGACCGAGTTCCCTGATACTTTTCCCAATACCCCTTGTAACTGTCACCCAACTACGTAGTTCTGGGTCCTGATCTTCCCCACCTCCACACTCCTCCTTATCACTGGTCTCAGCCAGCTCTGCTCAGTGAGTTCTAAACTCCTCTCCTGGTTTGCAGTGCTACTGAGTGTTGCAAACTGCACATTTAGATCCATTACCTGGGCTTCCAAACATGCAACTCGCTGACATTGAGCGCAGATATATTCACCCCCAAGACATGCAGACATCTTACAAGATGTACATCTGGTTACATTGTCCATGGAGCACATACTAAATGGGCATAAGCAGTACAGATAAAAGCAGAAAAACAGTGGAAAACTAGTCAGGAAAACACCAAACTATGCTCTTGTGTTAAACTATGATATTGTGTTTATATTATTGGATATGCCAGCATACTCCTTATTATTACTATGTACAAGAAAATGTGTAATTTATGTAGCCTACTGGTTGCGGTCTTGACTCCGGCAGAGAAGGAGGATCACAAAACCGCTCATTCTGGTGATCGGAGGGGGTCTAGTGATGGAGGTTACACACTGATAATGTGCTTAGACCGGAGTGCCCCATTAAAGAGACAGTTACCGTGATTGCATTCTGATGTATTAGTCGCTCCTGGTAACACTGAGGCTTTCCGATACGCTGTGGACTTTATGGTTCTGGCCTGTTAAGTGAAAGTTTTTGTAAGTGAGTAAATAACACACCGGTCTATATAAGAGCTTTAACATAAATATTTTTAAATATTTTCTTGGACAGAACGGAAGCTAAATGTTTGCATTGCTAGAAATCCTCAGCTGTCTTAGGCCACTTTAATGGGGTTTTTTCCTGACTTTAATATAGGATGGTGTATCCATATTTGATAGGCGGGAGTCAGACTCCTGACACCTCCTCCGATGAGATGATTCCTGCTTGGCTAACCAATATTTATTCCCCTCTATATCTGCAGATCGGATTCTCCAGATGATGGTTATGGGATGTGAATCTCTTCATTCAGCCTGTTGCGAGATGAAGTTTCTACGTGAAAGATCGAGGAGGTGACCTGAAGAAGTCGCCGCTGATCTCCTGTCTATATTTGCACTCAACACCATTGGTCCTGAGAAGGAATAGTAGTAATGGGACTGACCGGCGCCATCGGCAACCTCATCTGCCAGATTCGGCTCATGCTTTTTATTGCCATATGTTTAACGATCGTTGGCTGGGCCAGCTTCTACATAAAGGACAGCACACGCTACACTCCCAAATTCAGAGCCCCGGTGGAAAACTTCTGGAAGTGTCCACCCTTGGAGAAGAAAACGGAGGACAATAGACTGGAGCCTCTTGTGGAACAGACGTCCCAGAAAGAAGTGGACTTAAAAACCTGCCCTATACTGTCACCTAAACTACGTGAGTATATAATTACCATTGTGTAAGTTTCTTAGGTAAATTACTTTACTTATTCTTAGTGTAGTCAGAATCCCTTGTTGTATGTGTATAGTGGACTGTTCCACACTTACAGCATTGAGGAATAGTCTACTACTTCCATTTCATAGGGGATCCTGACTACATTAAAAAAATGAAATTGTTGTGTTTCCTAACTCTTTTATATTTTGGGAATGCACATTAACGACTATTGATATATGAGTTTGGAGTGTTGAGGGCCTAACCTTGAGACACCTTCAGTTTATACATATCATTGTGTACGCAGGATATATTAAAAAAAAAAATAGTAAAGTCAATTACTGGAGGGTTTTCTAAGTTTTTGTTATGCTAGTGTAGCACTCGGGATAATATGTAAAGCTAAAAACTACAGCTGACTCTGCCGCTTCCTGTACAGACTAGAGATCCTGATCCCGCAGTCCCTAGTGGCTCCTGTGTGAGCTGAGATGGCCCTAATCGCAGACTAAACAATGGCTACTCAGACCTAAGCTGCCTGAAAGGCCATCAAGTGCTTAGCGTTTCTCCTAGGGCAGAGCAGAGTGTAAATTTACCAACAAAAGGGAAAGTGTGCTGAAAAAGAAAAGATGCTAGAGTGAGTAACAGAAACCACTAAATAAAATACATAGTTATTTAAAATGCTGCCTACTTACTAAAATTAAACAGAAGATAGGTGCAGAGTAAAGAACAGAAACAGCAAAGAGATTAACCCTAGCTGGAATTTCACTCTCTGGCTTTAAACTACAGAAGAATGGCTGGATATCCAAATGAGACTATCACCAGCAGTAAATGTCAGCAGTGTAAAGAATATAAGGTCGTACCCAAAAGGTGATCGGGAAGACAAATGTGAACACCTGTGCTATGCTTAACAGGCTGCTGTCAGGATAACAGAACCTAAACACCCAGAGAAAAGATGTCTGCTGTGGCTCAGCGGACAGAGAAGCCAAGCACAAAACACAGGCTCAAGGTTCGAATCCAGAAGCATGAAAGTTTTAATGTAGTCAGAATCCCCCATTGTGTGTGCAAAGCGGTCTGTACAGCATGTATTGGGTACATTTGTGAGCGGCCGTGAACCCATCCATAAATGACCCGTAATTGCCTACCCTCGGTGGCCACATGTCTTCTGTTACTCCCCGTAGTTATCTCGTAATACCAAAGTCAACACAGTATAATAGATGTTACTGAGCAAATAATCTTCGTGTTACTTAATATCACACTTGTGATGGAGTGAAAATACATATCCGGAGACGAGAGGTGGACGAGGCGATGGGGAGGTCGATTGGAACTCTTTGATAGTGTACATCTAATAGATTATGTCGGGGGAGAGAAGGATCCGGCGTGCTGGCAACGGCTTTCTTACATAATACACAGGAGCGCTTGACTGGGAGAATTTCTCCTGTATACAGAGAAGTCAGGAGAGATGGCTTTCTAATGTGGATAGGGGATTTTAGTCCATCTCTGATATTTCTTCTAGACTATTAACAAAAGTGTTATTTCCAACTTAGGTGATAATTTACTGATCGTTCCTGGATCCCTCTATTAATTTGTTGCCCGCATCCTCCACTATATGTGAGAAATTACCTTCAAGAGCAGTAGGCAAAAGTTTAGCACAAACCATGACAAAAGACAATAAAGTCTAAAAACAGGACAGAGCTTTCAGTAGCATTTCAGCTGCTCATTCGCATCACCACTCCAAAGAGAACATAGAGGAGACAGAAGAAAGGAATGGTTCGCATTATGATGACGAGATGGTTCTAAAAATTGGGGAAGTCTGGCACGGTAGCAGTTTGTAGTATGTGTAAGGCTAACGCTGGGTTTTACGCTGTCAGATTTCTGCGCATAAAGACCTCTGATCAATAAACAATCCTCGGTCGTTTTAAGACTATTTTGCGCTGACCAATGCAAACTGCATACAGATTGAGTTATTTCTAATATGTTTGTCCGTCCCTCATACAGTTTGGGTATCACTTCCATGGGGAGATCTGATGCCAAAAATGATGATTTTTAGGGCACAATCAGCTGAGGAACAAGTGCTTTACTCATTCGTCAGTAGATCAGGTTAATATTTACAATGGCCAATGATCGGGAAGGCTACTAATAAGTTCAGCGTACCAAACCATACACCACATAGTGACCATTATTAGGTACTGCAGCTCAGATTCCTGCTGCAGTCACTTCACTGGTTACAGTACTGTGCTGCTCCAGCTCCTCACATTGAGATCTTTCTTCAGTCTTGTCTCCAGATATCGTGCCAGGTTCTGGACCGTGATAAATTATTAATATTTCATTCCGGACAACCATATATATATGTGGTTTATGGGCAGCATGGTGGCTCAGTAGTTAGCACTGTACTGTGGCTCAGTGGTTAGCACTGCAGCCTTGCAGCGCTGGGGTCCTGGGTTCAAATCCCATCAAGGACAACATCTGCAAGGAGTTTGTATGTTCTGCCTGTGTTTATGTGGGTTTCCTCCTACACTCCAAAGACATACTGATAGGGAATTTAGATTGTGAGCCCTAATGGGGACAGCGATGATAATGTATGTAAAGCGCTATATAAGCAAAGCATAATAATAATTTTTTTTTTCTTAAATTACAGAGGGGGTTGTGCCGCTGACATTTCCACCCAACCTCACTCTAGCGAATGTGGAAAAGAAGTTTCCTATGGTGAGCAATGGATATTACCAACCAGAGGACTGCAGAGCCCAGCAGAGAGTAGCCATTCTGATCCCGCACCGGAATCGGGAGAAGCACCTCACGTACCTACTTTATAACCTACATCCGTTCCTCCAGAGGCAGCAGCTGGACTATGCCATTTACGTCATTCATCAGGTGTGAACGGCCAGGAATTATGTTGGTTGTTACTGGAAACAGTCAGCAAAAAAAAAAAAAAAAAAAGACGCTTTCCGGAATGCAAATCACCTTAACTAGCTCTGTGAAGATGCCGAACAAGCAGGGGCTGCAGGGAGATTTAATTTATATCTTTTTGTGTCCTGCAGGCTGGAGATGTCACCTTTAACAGAGCCAAGCTGCTGAATATTGGGTACTTGGAGGCATTAAAAGAGGAGAATTGGGACTGCTTTATATTCCACGACGTGGATCTGGTCCCGGAGAACGACTTTAACAGTTACCTCTGTGACAGTGAACCCAAACACATGGTGGTGGGCCGCAACGCCACCGGATACAAGTAAGGAGGAAACGTCTCCGCAGATTCTCATGTGTCAGGAGTCGTTCTTTCTAGTAAAACTTGGTGTATCGTTGTGTCACCAGATGGTTAAAAAAAACCAAGAAAATAGTTTTTCCTCTTCTTGGTCTTGATAATTGTGGAGTCATTGTATAAGTTAAAGAACACAGTTTTAGAGCAAAGGTTGGAATGTAAAATAGATGTGTATCAGCACGGATACTGACTGTTTCCATTATACACAATCGGTAATGGTAAAGTTAAGAACAAAAACACTTCAAATACAGTGGGGAAAATAAGTATTTGATACGCTGCTGATTTTGCAGTTTTCCCACCTACAAAGAATGGAGAGGTCTGTAATTTTTATCGTAGGTACACTTCACCTGTGAGAGACAGAATCTACAAATACAAACCAGAAAATCACATTGTAGGATTGTTAAATATCAGCAAATATCAGTATTTGATCAGCGACCCACCAGCAAGAATTCTGGCTCTCACAGACCTGTTAGTTTTTCTGTAAGAAGCCTCCTACTCTGCACTCATTACCTGTATTAATTGCTCCTGTGTGATCTCGTTACCTGTATAACATACACCTGTCCACACACTCAATCATACGCCAACCTCTCCACCATGGCCAAGACCAAAGAGTAATCTAAGGACACCAGGGACAAAATTGAAGATCTGCACAAGGCTGGGATGGACTAAAGGACAATAGGCAATCAGCTTGGTGAGAAGGAAACAACTGTTGGCACAACTATTAGAAAATGGAAGAAACACAAGATGACTCCCAACCTTCCTCAGTCTAGGGCTCCGTGCAAGATCTCTTTTCGTACTACGACTCTTGCTGTTGGTCTTATTCATTCTCGTCTGGACTATTGTAACTCTCTACTAAACAGCCTCCCTCTTACCAAACTCTCCCCTCTGCAATCTGTCTTGAATGCTGCTGCCAGGATCATATTCCTCACCAGTCGTTACACTGATGCCTCCACCCTCTGCCAGTCATTGCACTGGTTACCCATAAACTCCAGAGTTCAATATAAACTTATCACTCTCACCCACAAAGCGCTCCACGGTTCAGCACCACCCTACATCTCCTCCCTGGTCTCAGTCTACCACCCTACCTGTACCCTCCGTTCTGCTAATGACCTAAGATTAACATCCTCAATAATCAGAACCTCCCACTCCCATCTCCAAGGCCTCTTACGTGCTGCGCCAATTCTTTGGAATGCACTACACAGGATAATTCGATTAATCCCCAATGCTCACAGTTTTAAGCATGCCCTAAAAACGCATTTCTCCAGACTGGCCTACAGCCTCAAAACATTTATCTAACTATCTCTCTGTTGCCTAATCAAATTTGTCTTCATAACCAGGTCCCTTGTATCATGTTCTCTCACGCTTTATGCATTTAATAGCCCGGTTCCAGCAGCATTACATGAACACCTGATTTCTTACACTATGGCTGCTCAGAACAATGAAAGCACTTGTTACCATCCACCTTTCGTGTCATCATCACCTTTCCTATTTCCTCATAGTTTGTAAGCTTGCGAGCAGCAGAGCCCTCACTCCTCTTGGTATCTGTTGATTTATGTGATTATTGTTATTCTGTAATGTCTTTATTGTCTGTACAAGTCCCCTCTAAAATGTAAAGTGCTGCGGAATATGTTGGCACTATAGAAATAAAATTATTATTAAGACCTCGCCTCGTGGAGTAAGGATGATTCTGAGAAAGGTCAGGAATCAGCCCAGAACTAAATAGGAGGACCTGGTCAATAACCTGAAGAGAGCTGGGACCACAGTCCCAAGCATTACCGTTAGTAGCACACTACGCCATCATGGATTAAAATCCAGCAGGACACGCAAGGTTCCCTGCTCACTCAGCACATGTCCAGGCCTGTTTGAAGTTTGCCAATGACCATCTGGATGATCCAGAGGAGGCATGGGAGAAGGTCATGTGTTCAAATGAGACCAAAATAGAACTTTTGGGTATCAACTCCACTCGTCGTGTTTAGAGGAAGAATAAGGATGAGTGCAACCCCAAGAACACCGTCCCAACTGTGAAGCATGGTGGGGGAAACTTCATACTTTGGGGGTGCTTTTCTGCAAAGGGGAAAGGACAAGTGTACCATATTGAAGGGAGGATGGATGGAGTCATGTATCCTGAGATTTTGACCAACAACCTCCTTCTCTCTCACTAAGAGCATTGAAGATGGGTCGTGGCTGGGTCTTCCAGCATGACAATGATCTGAAAAACATAGCCAAGGCAAGTAAGGAGTTGGCCCGTAAGAAACACTTCAAGGTCCTGGAGTGGCCTAGCCAGAATTTAGACCTGAACCCAATAGAAAATCTTCGGAGGAGCTGAAACTCAATGTTGCCCAGTGATAGCCCCAAAACCTGAAAGATCAGGAGATCTGTAAGGAGGAGGGGGCCAATATCCCTGCCGCAGTGTGTACAAACCTGGTCAAGAACTACAGGAAACGTCTGATCTGTGTAACTGCAAACAAAGGTTTCTAGACAAAATATTAAGCTCTGTTTTTCTATTGTATCAAATACTTATTTCATGCAATAAATGCAAATTAATTATGTAAAAATCATACAATGATTTTATTTTTTAAGATTCTTCCTTTCATCGTTGATGTGTGCCTACGATAAAAATTACAGACCTCTCCATTCTTTGGAATGGAGGTGGAAAAACCGCAAAATCTGCAGTGTATCAAGTAATTATTTTCCCCACTTTATATAGAACAATATCTAATAGATTTCATGATAATCCTTATAGCAGTCAGCGATCAGTTTTTCTGGTATCAAGCTCCAAATTCCCTTTAAAAGGAATCAAAGTGATAAACTCTTCCTGCCTGAAGCCACCACTAGGGGGAGCTTGCTGCATACTGGTTTATTATTGAGTCCAATGTATGCTCAGTATGCAGTCAGCTCCCTTTACTGATAGATGCAAGTAGCCAGATATTAAGTTTATTCAGATTGTTTTTGTCTTTCATAAACTTTCGGCTCATCTGATGGTCAAATCAATTATTAATAACATTATCAAGTATTTTCACAAAAAAATGAACCCAAAGTGCTATCCAATTGGTGTCTCTATCCTATGGAACTTACTGGTGCAGCCTGCTGTCAAGTGGAATCCAGTAAGGAAGTGAGGGGGGGTCTCTACAGGAAGTAAGGGCTGGTCTTTGTCTCTTCACGGAGTGAGGGTAGGTCTCTGTCTCTACAGCAAGTGGAGGAGGGTCTTTCTTTAGAAAGTGGGGAGGGTCTAGTCTCTCTACAGGAATTGGGAGGGTTGTCTCTACAGGACGTGAGGGCAGGTTTTTGTCTCTACAGGAAGTGGGGTGAATCTGGTCTCTACAGGAAGTGGAGGTCTTTGTCTCTACAGGAAGTGGGGGTGAATCTTTGTCTCTACAGGAAGTGGGGGTGAATCTTTGTCTCTACAGGAAGTGGGGGTGAATCTTTGTCTCTACAGGAAGTGGGGGTGAATCTTTGTCTCTACAGGAAGTGGGGGTGAATCTTTGTCTCTACAGGAAGTGGGGGTGAATCTTTGTCTCTACAGGAAGTGGGGGTGAATCTTTGTCTCTACAGGAAGTGGGGGTGAATCTTTGTCTCTACAGGAAGTGGAGATCTTTGTCTCTACAGGAAGTGGAGGTCTTTGTCTACAGGAAGTGGAGGTCTTTGTCTCTACAGGAAGTGGAGGTCTTTGTCTCTACAGGAAGTGGAGGTCTTTGTCTCTACAGGAAGTGGGGGTGAATCTTTGTCTCTACAGGAAGTGGAGGTCTTTGTCTTTACAGGAAGTGGGGGTGAATCTTTGTCTCTACAGGAAGTGGAGATCTTTGTCTCTACAGGAAGTGGAGGTGTATCTTTGTCTCTACAGGAAGTGGAGGTCTTTGTCTCTACAGGAAGTGGGGGTGTATCTTTGTCTCTACAGGAAGTGGAGGTCTTTGTCTCTACAGGAAGTGGGGGTGAATCTTTGTCTCTACAGGAAGTGGAGGTATTTGTCTCTACTGGAAGTGAGGGCAAGTCTTTGTTTCTCTTCATAAAAATGTGTCAGATTTAATCTCAGAACAGGAAGTTGGGGTGAGTGTTTATGCAGAAACTGGAGGTGGATCTTTGTATCTCTACAGGCAGTGTGGGTGGATCTTCATCCCTCTATAGAAAATGGGGCTGGATCCTTGTCCCTCTAAGTAGGGGACGGGTTTTTGTCCCTCTACAAAAAGGAAGTAGTAGGTTTTTGTTTCTGCTTCTCTGTATGTAAAAGTGTATACAGGGGGGGTTAAATTCTTGTCAAACAAGCATTTGGACAGTGGTAGGAACAAAACATGCTGGGAAGGGAGACAAGGAAGCTCCAGTACCTATTGTGCTGGCAGAGTGTCAATGAAGAAGAGCTATATCTTCTAATAGAATGGATAGTAGAGTAAACCGTGTCAGAATTGGGACAGTTCCTCGACGCATTAGACCTGTATGTGGGCAAAGAGCAGTTTCATCATTATGTGGGGAACGATAGTAGCAAGAACATGCTTCTCTGCAGAGGATTTGGAGCTCTGTATCAGCACAGCAGAGCTCATTCTATTAGAAAGACAATTTTATGCTTGTTCTTTCTAAGTGGATTGTCTCCTCTACTTTCATTCTTCCTTTAGGTTGAAGTATAAGGGATACTTTGGAGGTGTCACTGCTATGACCAGGAAGCAGATTGCCAAGGTGAACGGCTATTCCAACAACTACTGGGGCTGGGGCGGAGAGGACGATGACCTGCGCTACAGGTAAAGTCCCGGCTACAACTCTGCTAACTAAGGGATTATTAATGCAGCTTTCTGTGAACAGAGAAGATAAAGTTCTGTACATAGTCAAATGGGAATGCCCCGATAAACAGGAGTGTAGTCCCCCTGAAGAAACAAGGCGGAGCTGTAAGAGCTGCGTAGTCGGTGCTAGCAATGGAGGCGGAGCTATCCATATTTGTGGGCGTACCCATTAAGATAAAGGGCGTGGTTATGTAAATTGAGACAAGGTGGAACTCCTGAAGGTTTGCGCCTCACAAACGGAAAGGCCCTACTCTTATCTGTACGACTGGGGAACGATTAGAAAAAATGAAGCGACGCCGTAAACATGTGATCACCTGTGTCTCCCGCAATATGCATGACTGTGAGCAAAGACACAAGCGAGGGGCTATCACCCCGTCACCGACCAACATCGCTCTGCTGAGCTCAATGAGGACATCGCTGTACACTCTGCATCCACTACCCCCCTAATATAACTAAGAGCGCATTCTACATTTAAACCCTCAGATCGACATTTTCTTAAACTAAATTGTATTTTAATTTTTTGGAAAATAAAAGGTCTTTTTTATTCAGTTTTCATCCACTTCAAGAGTGCAGGATGTTTTTTCCTTTTTTTTCTACTGCCAGTATTACAGTAGTTATATTCTTGTACATAGGAGCAGTATTATAGTAGTTATATTCTTGTACATAGGAGCAGTATTATAGTAGTTATATTCTTGTATATAGGGGCAGTATTATAGTAGATATATTCTTGTACATAGGAGCAGTATTATAGTAGTTATATTCTTGTATATAGGGGCAGTATTATAGTAGTTATATTCTTGTATATAGGGGCAGTATTATAGTAGTTATATTCTTGTATATAGGGGCAGTATTATAGTAGATATATTCTTGTACATAGGAGCAGTATTATAGTAGTTATATTCTTGTACATAGGAGCAGTATTATAGTAGTTATATTCTTGTACATAGGAGCAGTATTATAGTAGTTATATTCTTGTACATAGGAGCAGTATTATAGTAGTTATATTCTTGTACATAGGAGCAGTATTATAGTAGTTATATTCTTGTACATAGGGGCAGTATAACAGTAGTTATATTCTTGTACATAGGATCAGAATTATAGTAGTTATATTCTTGTACATAGGAGCAGTATTATAGTAGTTATATTCTTGTACAGAGGAGCAGTATTATAGTAGATATATTCTTGTACATAGGAGCAGTATTATAGTAGTTATATTCTTGTACATAGGAGCAGTATTATAGTAGTTATATTCTTGTACATAGGGGCAGTATAACAGTAGTTATATTCTTGTACATAGGATCAGAATTATAGTAGTTATATTCTTGTACATAGGAGCAGTATTATAGTAGTTATATTCTTGTACATAGGATCAGAATTATAGTAGTTATATTCTTGTACATAGGAGCGGTATTATAGTAGTTATATTCTTGTACATGGGGCAGTATTATAGTAGTTATATTCTTGTATATATGTGCAGTATTATAGTAGTTATATTCTTGTACATAGGAGCAGTATTATAGTAGTTGTTTTCTTGTACATAGGGGCAGTATTATAGTAGTAATATTCTTGTACATATGAGCAGTATTATAGTAGTTATATTCTTGTACATAGGAGCAGTATTATAGTAGTTATATTCTTGTACATATGAGCAGTATTATAGTAGTTATATTCTTGTATATAGGGGCAGTATTATAGTAGTTATATTCTTGTACATAGGGGCAGTATTATAGTAGTTATATTCTTGTACATAGGAGCAATATTATAGTAGTTATATTCTTGTACATGGGGCAGTATTATAGTAGTTATGTTCTTGTACATAGGAGCAGTATTATAGTAGTTATATTCTTGTACATGGGGCAGTATTATAGTAGTTATATTCTTGTACATAGGAGCAGTATTATAGTAGTTATATTCTTGTACATAGGGGCAGTATTATAGTAGTTATATTCTTGTACATGGGGCAGTATTATAGTAGTTATATTCTTGTACATGGGAGCAGTATTATAGTAGTTATATTCTTGTATATAGGGGCAGTATTATAGTAGTTATATTCTTATATATAGGGGGCAATATTATAGTAGTTATATTCTTGTACATAGGGGCAGTATTATAGTAGTTATATTCTTGTACATAGAGGCAGTATTATAGTAGTTATGTTCTTGTACATAGGGGACAGTATTATAGTACTTATATTCTTGTACATAGGGGGCAGTATTATAGTAGTTATACTCTTGTACACAGGGGCAGTATTATAGTAGTTATATTCTTGTACATAGGAGCAGTATTATAGTAGTTATATTCTTGTACATAGGGGCAGTATTATAGTAGTTATGTTCTTGTACATATGAGCAGTATTATAGTAGTTATATTCTTGTATATAGGAGCAGTATTGTAGTAGTTATATTCTTGTACATAGGAGCAGTATTATAGTAGTTATATTCTTGTATATAGGGGCAGTATTATAGTAGTTATATTCTTGTACATATGAGCAGTATTATAGTAGTTATATTCTCGTATATAGGAGCAGTATTATAGTAGTTATATTCTTGTACCTAGGAGCAGTATTATAGTAGTTATATTCTTGTACATAGGGGCAGTATTATAGTAGTTATATTCTTGTACATAGGAGCAGTATTATAGTAGTTATGTTCTTGTACATAGGGGACAGTATTATAGTAGTTATATTCTTGTACATAGGGGGCAGTATTATAGTAGTTATATTCTTGTACATAGGGGCAGTATTATAGTAGTTATATTCTTGTACATAGGGGCAGTATTATAGTAGTTATATTCTTGTACATAGAGGCAGTATTATAGTAGTTATATTCTTGTACATAGGAGCAGTATTATAGTAGTTATATTCTTGTACATAGGGGCAGTATTATAGTAGTTATATTCTTGTACATAGAGGCAGTATTATAGTAGTTATATTCTTGTACATAGGAGCAGTATTATAGTAGTTATATTCTTGTACATAGGGGCAGTATTATAGTAGTTATATTCTTGTATATATGTGCAGTATTATAGTAGTTATATTCTTGTACATAGGAGCAGTATTATAGTAGTTATATTCTTGTACATAGGGGCAGTATTATAGTAGTTATGTTCTTGTACATATGAGCAGTATTATAGTAGTTATATTCTTGTATATAGGAGCAGTATTGTAGTAGTTATATTCTTGTACATAGGAGCAGTATTATAGTAGTTATATTCTTGTATATAGGGGCAGTATTATAGTAGTTATATTCTTGTACATATGAGCAGTATTATAGTAGTTATATTCTTGTATATAGGAGCAGTATTATAGTAGTTATATTCTTGTATATAGGGGCAGTATTATAGTAGTTATATTCTTGTACATAGGAGCAGTATTATAGTAGTTATATTCTTGTACATAGGGGCAGTATTATAGTAGTTATATTCTTGTACATAGGGGCAGTATTATAGTAGTTATATTCTTGTACATAGAGGCAGTATTATAGTAGTTATGTTCTTGTACATAGGGGACAGTATTATAGTACTTATATTCTTGTACATAGGGGGCAGTATTATAGTAGTTATATTCTTGTACATAGGGGCAGTATTATAGTAGTTATATTCTTGCACATAGGAGCAGTATTATAGTAGTTATATTCTTGTACATAGGGGCAGTATTATAGTAGTTATATTCTTGTATATATGTGCAGTATTATAGTAGTTATATTCTTGTACATAGGAGCAGTATTATAGTAGTTATATTCTTGTACATAGGGGCAGTATTATAGTAGTTATGTTCTTGTACATATGAGCAGTATTATAGTAGTTATATTCTTGTATATAGGAGCAGTATTGTAGTAGTTATATTCTTGTACATAGGAGCAGTATTATAGTTGTTATATTCTTGTACATATGAGCAGTATTATAGTAGTTATATTCTTGTATATAGGGGCAGTATTATAGTTGTTATATTCTTGTACATATGAGCAGTATTATAGTAGTTATATTCTCGTATATAGGAGCAGTATTACAGTAGTTATATTCTTGTACATAGGAACAGTATTATAGTAGTTATATTCTTGTACATGGGGGCAGTATTATAGTAGTTATATTCTTGTACATAGGGGCAGTATTATAGTAGTTATATTCTTGTACATAGGATCAGAATTATAGTAGTTATATTCTTGTACATAGGGGCAGTATTATAGTAGTTATATTCTTGTACATATGAGCAGTATTATAGTAGTTATATTCTTGTACATATGAGCAGTATTATAGTAGTTATATTCTTGTATATAGGGGCAGTATTATAGTAGTTATATTCTTGTACATATGAGCAGTATTATAGTAGTTATATTCTTGTATATAGGGGCAGTATTATAGTTGTTATATTCTTGTACATATGAGCAGTATTATAGTAGTTATATTCTCGTATATAGGAGCAGTATTATAGTAGTTATATTCTTGTACATATGAGCAGTATTATAGTAGTTATATTCTTGTATATAGGAGCAGTATTGTAGTAGTTATATTCTTGTACATAGGAGCAGTATTATAGTAGTTATATTCTTGTATATAGGGGCAGTATTATAGTAGTTATATTCTTGTACATATGAGCAGTATTATAGTAGTTATATTCTTGTATATAGGAGCAGTATTATAGTAGTTATATTCTTGTATATAGGGGCAGTATTATAGTAGTTATATTCTTGTACATAGGAGCAGTATTATAGTAGTTATATTCTTGTACATAGGGGCAGTATTATAGTAGTTATATTCTTGTACATAGGGGCAGTATTATAGTAGTTATATTCTTGTACATAGAGGCAGTATTATAGTAGTTATGTTCTTGTACATAGGGGACAGTATTATAGTACTTATATTCTTGTACATAGGGGGCAGTATTATAGTAGTTATATTCTTGTACATAGGGGCAGTATTATAGTAGTTATATTCTTGCACATAGGAGCAGTATTATAGTAGTTATATTCTTGTACATAGGGGCAGTATTATAGTAGTTATATTCTTGTATATATGTGCAGTATTATAGTAGTTATATTCTTGTACATAGGAGCAGTATTATAGTAGTTATATTCTTGTACATAGGGGCAGTATTATAGTAGTTATGTTCTTGTACATATGAGCAGTATTATAGTAGTTATATTCTTGTATATAGGAGCAGTATTGTAGTAGTTATATTCTTGTACATAGGAGCAGTATGATAGTTGTTATATTCTTGTACATATGAGCAGTATTATAGTAGTTATATTCTTGTATATAGGGGCAGTATTATAGTTGTTATATTCTTGTACATATGAGCAGTATTATAGTAGTTATATTCTCGTATATAGGAGCAGTATTACAGTAGTTATATTCTTGTACATAGGAACAGTATTATAGTAGTTATATTCTTGTACATGGGGGCAGTATTATAGTAGTTATATTCTTGTACATAGGGGCAGTATTATAGTAGTTATATTCTTGTACATAGAGGCAGTATTATAGTAGTTATATTCTTGTACATAGGGGCAGTATTATAGTAGTTATATTCTTGTACATAGAGGCAGTATTATAGTAGTTATGTTCTTGTACATAGGGGGCAGTATTATAGTAGTTATATTCTTGTACATAGGGGCAGTATTATAGTAGTTATATTCTTGTACATAGGGGCAGTATTATAGTAGTTATATTCTTGCACATAGGAGCAGTATTATAGTAGTTATATTCTTGTACATAGGGGCAGTATTATAGTAGTTATATTCTTGTATATATGTGCAGTATTATAGTAGTTATATTCTTGTACATAGGAGCAGTATTATAGTAGTTATATTCTTGTACATAGGGGCAGTATTATAGTAGTTATATTCTTGTATATAGGAGCAGTATTGTAGTAGTTATATTCTTGTACATATGAGCAGTATTATAGTAGTTATATTCTTGTACATAGGAGCAGTATTATAGTAGTTATATTCTTGTACATAGGGGCAGTATTATAGTAGTTATATTCTTGTACATAGGAGCAGTATTATAGTAGTTATATTCTTGTACATAGGGGCAGTATTATAGTAGTTATATTCTTGTATATAGGGGCAGTATTATAGTTGTTATATTCTTGTACATATGAGCAGTATTATAGTAGTTATATTCTCGTATATAGGAGCAGTATTATAGTAGTTATATTCTTGTACATAGGAGCAGTATTATAGTAGTTATATTCTTGTACATAGGAGCAGTATTATAGTAGTTATATTCTTGTACATAGGGGCAGTATTATAGTAGTTATATTCTTGTACATAGGGAGCAGTATTATATTAGTTATATTCTTGTACATAGGGAGCAGCATTATAGTAGTTATATTCTTGTATATAGGGGCAGTATTATAGTAGTTATATTCTTGTACATATGAGCAGTATTATAGTAGTTATATTCTTGTATATAGGGAGCAGTATTATATTAGTTATATTCTTGTACATAGGGAGCAGCATTATAGTAGTTATATTCTTGTATATAGGGGCAGTATTATAGTAGTTATATTCTTGTACATATGAGCAGTATTATAGTAGTTATATTCTTGTATATAGGGAGCAGTATTATATTAGTTATATTCTTGTACATATGAGCAGTATTATAGTAGTTATATTCTTGTATATAGGGGCAGTATTATAGTAGTTATATTCTTGTACATATGAGCAGTATTATAGTAGTTATATTCTTGTACATATGAGCAGTATTATAGTAGTTATATTCTTGTATATAGGGGCAGTATTATAGTAGTTATATTCTTGTACATATGAGCAGTATTATAGTAGTTATATTCTTGTATATAGGAGCTGTATTATAGTTGTTATATTCTTGTACATATGAGCAGTATTATAGTAGTTATATTCTCGTATATAGGAGCAGTATTACAGTAGTTATATTCTTGTACATAGGAACAGTATTATAGTAGTTATATTCTTGTACATGGGGGCAGTATTATAGTAGTTATATTCTTGTACATAGGGGCAGTATTATAGTAGTTATATTCTTGTACATAGAGGCAGTATTATAGTAGTTATATTCTTGTACATAGGGGCAGTATTATAGTAGTTATATTCTTGTATATATGTGCAGTATTATAGTAGTTATATTCTTGTACATAGGAGCAGTATTATAGTAGTTATATTCTTGTACATAGGGGCAGTATTATAGTAGTTATATTCTTGTATATAGGAGCAGTATTGTAGTAGTTATATTCTTGTACATAGGGGCAGTATTATAGTAGTTATATTCTTGTATATAGGGGCAGTATTATAGTAGTTATATTCTTGTATATAGGGGCAGTATTATCGTAGTTATATTCTTGTACATAGGGGCAGTGTTATAGTTGTTATATTCTTGTACATAGGGGCAGTATTATAGTAGTTATATTCTTGTACATAGGAGCAGTATTATAGTAGTTATATTCTTGTACATAGGAGCAGTATTATCGTAGTTATATTCTTGTACATAGGGGCAGTGTTATAGTTGTTATATTCTTGTACATAGGGGCAGTATTATAGTAGTTATATTCTTGTACATAGGGGCAGTATTATAGTAGTTATATTCTTGTATATAGGGGCAGTATTATAGTAGTTATATTCTTGTACATATGAGCAGTATTATAGTAGTTATATTCTTGTATATAGGGGCAGTATTATAGTTGTTATATTCTTGTACATATGAGCAGTATTATAGTAGTTATATTCTCGTATATAGGAGCAGTATTATAGTAGTTATATTCTTGTACATAGGAGCAGTATTATAGTAGTTATATTCTTGTACATAGGAGCAGTATTATAGTAGTTATATTCTTGTACATAGGGGCAGTATTATAGTAGTTATATTCTTGTACATAGGGAGCAGTATTATATTAGTTATATTCTTGTACATAGGGAGCAGCATTATAGTAGTTATATTCTTGTATATAGGGGCAGTATTATAGTAGTTATATTCTTGTACATATGAGCAGTATTATAGTAGTTATATTCTTGTATATAGGGAGCAGTATTATATTAGTTATATTCTTGTACATAGGGAGCAGCATTATAGTAGTTATATTCTTGTATATAGGGGCAGTATTATAGTAGTTATATTCTTGTACATATGAGCAGTATTATAGTAGTTATATTCTTGTATATAGGGAGCAGTATTATATTAGTTATATTCTTGTACATAGGGAGCAGCATTATAGTAGTTATATTCTTGTATATAGGGGCAGTATTATAGTAGTTATATTCTTGTACATATGAGCAGTATTATAGTAGTTATATTCTTGTACATAGGGGCAGTATTATAGTAGTTATATTCTTGTACATAGGAGCAGTATTATAGTAGTTATATTCTTGTACATAGGAGCAATATTATAGTAGTTATATTCTTGTACATAGGGGCAGTATTATAGTAGTTATATTCTTGCACATAGGAGCAGTATTATAGTAGTTATATTCTTGTACATAGGGGCAGTATTATAGTAGTTATATTCTTGTACATAGGAACAGTATTATAGTAGTTATATTCTTGTACATAGGAACAGTATTATAGTAGTTATATTCTTGTACATAGAGGGCAGTATTATAGTAGTTATATTCTTGTACATAGGAGCAGTATTATAGTAGTTATATTCTTGTACATAGGAGCAGTGTTATAGTAGTTATATTCTTGTATATAGGAGGCAGTATTATAGTAGATACAGTGGGGCAAAAAAGTATTTAGTCATTCAGCAATAGTGCAAGTTCCACCACTTAAAAAGATGAGAGGCGTCTGTAATTTACATCATAGGTAGACCTCAACTATGGGAGACAAACTGAGAAATAAAAATCCAGAAAATCACATTGTCTGTTTTTTTATCATTTTATTTGCATATTCTGGTGGAAAATAAGTATTTGGTCAGAAACAAACAATCAAGATTTCTGGCTCTCACAGACCTGTAACTACTTCTTTAAGAGTCTCCTCTTTCCTCCACTCATTACCTGTAGTAATGGCACCTGTTTGACCTTGTTATCAGTATAAAAAGACACCTGTGCACACCCTCAAACAGTCTGACTCCAAAGTCCACTATGGTGAGGACCAAACAACTGTGGAAGGACACCAGAAACAAAATTGTAGCCCTGCACCAGGCTGGGAAGACTGAATCTGCAATAGCCAACCAGCTTGGAGTGAAGAAATCAACAGTGGGAGCAATAATTAGAAAATGGAAGACATTCAGGACCACTGATAATCTCCCTCGATCTGGGGCTCCACGCAAAATCCCACCCCGTGGGGTCAGAATGATCACAAGAACGGTGAGCAAAAATCCCAGAACCACACGGGGGACCTAGTGAATGAACTGCAGAGAGCTGGGACCAATGTAACAAGGCCTACCATAAGTAACACACTACGCCACCATGGACTCAGATCCTGCAGTGCCAGGCGTGTCCCCACTGCTTAAGCCAGTACATGTCCGGGCCCGTCTGAAGTTTGCTAGAGAGCATTTGGATGATCCAGAGGAGTTTTGGGAGAATGTCCTATGGTCTGATGAAACCAAACTGGAACTGTTTGGTAGAAACACAACTTGTCGTGTTTGGAGGAAAAAGAATACTGAGTTGCATCCATCAAACACCATACCTACTGTAAAGCATGGTGGTGGAAACATCATGCTTTGGGGCTGTTTCTCTGCAAAGGGGCCAGGACGACTGATCCGGGTACATGAAAGAATGAATGGGGCCATGTATTGTGAGATTTTGAGTGCAAACCTCCTTCCATCAGCAAGGGCATTGAAGATGAAACGTGGCTGGGTCTTTCAACATGACAATGATCCAAAGCACACCGCCAGGGCAACGAAGGAGTGGCTTCATAAGAAGCATTTCAAGGTCCTGGAGTGGCCTAGCCAGTCTCCAGATCTCAACCCTATAGAAAACCTTTGGAGGGAAAGTCCGTGTTGCCAAGCGAAAAGCCAAAAACATCACTGCTCTAGAGGAGATCTGCATGGAGGAATGGGCCAACATACCAACAACAGTGTGTGGCAACCTTGTGAAGACTTACTGAAAACGTTTGACCTCTGTCATTGCCAACAAAGGATATATTACAAAGTATTGAGATGAAATTTTGTTTCTGACCAAATACTTATTTTCCACCATAATATGCAAATAAAATGATAAAAAACAGACTGTGATTTTCTGGATTTTTTTTCTCAGTTTGTCTCCCATAGTTGAGGTCTACCTATGATGTAAATTACAGACGCCTCTCATCTTTTTAAGTGGTGGAACTTGCACTATTGCTGACTGACTAAATACTTTTTTGCCCCACTGTATATTCCTGTACATAGGGGCAGTATTATAGTAGTTACATTCTTGTACATAGGAGCAGTATTATAGTAGTTACATTCTTGTACATAGGGGCAGTATTATAGTAGTTATATTCTTTTACATAGGAGCAGTATTATAGTAGTTATATTCTTGTACATAGAGGGCAGTATTATAGTAGTTATATTCTTTTACATAGGAGCAGTATTATAGTAGTTATATTCTTGTACATAGGAGCAGTATTATAGTAGTTATATTCTTGTACATAGGAGCAGTATTATAGTAGTTACATTCTTTTACATAGGAGCAGTATTATAGTAGTTATATTCTTGTACATAGGAGCAGTATTATAGTAGTTATATTCTTGTACATAGGAGCAGTATTATAGTAGTTACATTCTTGTACATAGGAGCAGTATTATAGTAGTTACATTCTTGTACATAGGGGCAGTATTATAGTAGTTATATTCTTTTACATAGGAGCAGTATTATAGTAGTTATATTCTTGTACATAGGAGCAGTATTATAGTAGTTATATTCTTGTACATAGCAGCAGTATTATAGTAGTTATATTCTTGTTCATAGGAGCAGTATTATAGTAGTTATATTCCTGTACATAGGAGCAGTATTATAGTAGTTATATTCTTGTACATAGGAGCAGTATTATAGTAGTTATATTCCTGTACATAGGAGCAGTATTATACTAGTTATATTCTTGTACATAGGAGCAGTATTATAGTAGTTATATTCTTTTACATAGGAGCAGTATTATAGTAGTTATATTCTTGTACATAGGAGCAGTATTATAGTAGTTATATTCTTGTACATAGGGGCAGTATTATAGTAGTTACATTCTTGTACATAGGAGCAGTATTATAGTAGTTACATTCTTGTACATAGGGGCAGTATTATAGTAGTTATATTCTTTTACATAGGAGCAGTATTATAGTAGTTATATTCTTGTACATAGGAGCAGTATTATAGTAGTTATATTCTTGTACATAGCAGCAGTATTATAGTAGTTATATTCTTGTTCATAGGAGCAGTATTATAGTAGTTATATTCCTGTACATAGGAGCAGTATTATAGTAGTTATATTCTTGTACATAGGAGCAGTATTATAGTAGTTATATTCCTGTACATAGGAGCAGTATTATACTAGTTATATTCTTGTACATAGGGGCAGTATTATAGTAGTTATATTCTTGTACATAGGGGCAGTATTATAGTAGTTATATTCTTGTACATAGGAGCAGTATTATAGTAGTTATATTCTTGTACATAGGGGCAGTATTATAGTAGTTATATTCTTGTACATAGGAGCAGTATTATAGTAGTTATATTCTTGCACATAGGGGCAGTATTATAGTAACATTCTTGTACATCGGGGCAGTATTATAGTAGTTATATTCTTGTACATAGGAGCAGTATTATAGTAGTTATATTCTTGTACATAGGGGGCAGTATTATAGTAGTTATATTCTTGTACATAGGAGCAGTATTATAGCAGTTATATTCTTGTACATAGCAGCAGTATTATAGTAGTTATATTCTTGTACATAGGGGCAGTATTATAGTAGTTATATTCTTGTACATGGGGCAGTATTATAGTAGTTATATTCTTGTACATAGGGGCAGTATTATAGTAGTTATATTCTTGTACATAGGAGCAGTATTATAGTAGTTATATTCTTGTACATAGGAGCAGTATTATAGTAGTTATATTCTTGTACATAGGAGCAGTATTATAGTAGTTATATTCTTGTACATAGGAGCAGTATTATAGCAGTTATATTCTTGTACATAGCAGCAGTATTATAGTAGTTATATTCTTGTACATAGGGGCAGTATTATAGTAGTTATATTCTTGGACATAGGGGCAGTATTATAGTAGTTATATTCTTGTACATAGGAGCAGTATTATAGTAGTTATATTCTTGTACATAGGGGCAGTATTATAGTAGTTATATTCTTGTACATAGGGGCAGTATTATAGTAGTTATATTCTTGTACATAGGGGCAGTATTATAGTAGTTATATTCTTGTACATAGGAGCAGTATTATAGTAGTTATATTCTTGTACATAGGGGCAGTATTATAGTAGTTATATTCTTGTACATGGGGCAGTATTATAGTAGTTATATTCTTGTACATAGGGGCAGTATTATAGTAGTTATATTCTTGTACATAGGAGCAGTATTATAGTAGTTATATTCTTGTACATAGGAGCAGTATTATAGTAGTTATATTCTTGTACATAGGAGCAGTATTATAGTAGTTATATTCTTGTACATAGGAGCAGTATTATAGTAGTTATATTCTTGTACATAGGAGCAGTATTATAGTAGTTATATTCTTGTACATAGGGGCAGTATTATAGTAGTTATATTCTTGTACATAGGGGGCAGTATTATAGCAGTTATATTCTTGTACATAGAAGTGTGATTAAGTGTTGTAATTTACAGTTCCATTTATCATATCTCTGCTCATGTATGTACTTACATAATTCCAGGGTGCAATTTGGAAAGATGTCGGTAGTTCGGCCTCCACCTGAAATAGCCAGATACACCATGATTTTTCATACCAGAGATTCAGGGAATGAAGTGAACAAGGAAAGGTGAGTTTATCAGTTATACATCCTATATATAATGGTATATACAGCTGGTATATCCTGGGTATCTCCTGTATATAATTACAGTACGGTTCAAAAGTTTTGTGTTTTCCATGCAAATTGTCTCTTCAGAGAGGAAGAGAACTAGAACTCTAGCGCCACCTATTGGAAGTTGCAATCCTAACAGTCACTATCGACCCTTTAACGAGCCGTGTCACATGACTTAGAATAAAAGCCAAACCAGAATGTCAATGTCGGTGGCATTAGAGCTCTATTCCTCTTCCTCTCTGAAGAGACAATTTGCATATTTCCCAGAGGAGCATTGCGGCTTTAAGTCTCCTCACGTCGACATGCTTAACATTGTAAAACAATGGGGAGACAAAGAGCGCAATAGGGTCTTATCCACGTTACACAGAGGAGAATATGCACCAAATGTGCTCACCTGGTTAGGATGAGATTAGAGCAGATCCACAGGTCTTCACCGACCAGAGAAAATAATGTCTTCAAAGGGAAATTTGTAGTTAAAATTCTGCGCTGCCGCTGAGATGAATTTCAGGAGAGTATAGTGATTCGCAGTGGTTTTATTCAACGCGTTTCAGGGGTCTCATGCCCCCTTCATCAGGAAATACCACACAGAATATACAGGCATCACAGGTATAAATAGTTTTGCTAGGTTAAAAAATATTGAGCTCCACCAGGTCAGATGACTCAGTGTCAAAGTTCAATGATAACACACAATTAACAATTCAAACGATTAGAGAGGTATATATAATGAAAAAAATACAATGACTTCTTTTATATTTCTAGACAATAGTTCAAAATTTGCAACATTAAGGAGGAAATTAAAAAAAAAAAACCCGATCTCTATTTAAATGGACAAGAACCTGCAGTAAAAGGAGTTACTCCAGTTCAGAAGCGAATGCCTTACAGATGGACTACCGTGTGCAATCAACAAGCTGCTACTTTCTTATTGAAAATCCATTGGAATCTTTACATTGAATGTGGAATAAAATCATGTTTTATTATTTTCCATTAAAAAATATAAATATATATGAGAATTAATTTGTGGTGGTTTGGGGTGATCTAAAATTACAAAAATTATAATTAGTGAGTTTAAAAATTGCGTCACGTATATAAGAGTAACAGTTTAAGCAGCGAACCAGCGCTCGAAGTGAGCGCAGAAACAAAAGGAAAGTGACACTTCACCTGTCCAAGGGCCAATGATAGATATCATATATAACAAGAGACAATATAGCATTGCCAAGGGAGGGGAATGAATGAATGCACAGCACTCAGTGATCACAAAGAACAGCAGATAAAAAGGGACCCTTGGCAGCAGAAAAAAGGAGGATTGAGTTAAGTGCTCCTGTCGGGAGGGGTCATTACACCCTGTGAAGCTGCCACCATCAGCAAATTTTTGTAATTTTAGATCACCCCAAACCACCACAAATTAATTCTCATATATATTTATATTTTTTAATGGAAAATAATAAAACATGATTTTATTCCACATTCAATGAAAAAGATTCCAATGGATTTTCAATAAGAAAGTAGCAGCTTGTTGATTGCACACGGTAGTTCATCTGTAAGGCATTCGCTTCTGAACTGGAGTAACTCCTTTTACTGCAGGTTCTTGTCCATTTAAATAGAGATCGGGTTTTTTATTTATTTTTTTTTATTTCCTCCTTAATGTTGCAAATTTTGAACTATTGTCTAGAAATATAAAAGAAGTCATTGTATTTTTTTCATTATATATACCTCTCTAATCGTTTGAATTGTTAATTGTGTGTTATCATTGAACTTTGACACTGAGTCATCTGACCTGGTGGAGCTCAATATTTTTCAACCTAGCAAAACTATTTATACCTGTGATGCCTGTATATTCTGTGTGGTATTTCCTGATGAAGGGGGCATGAGACCCCTGAAACGCGTTGAATAAAACCACTGTGAATCAGCTATACTCTCCTGAAATTCATCTTAGCGGCAGCGCAGAATTATAACTACAAATTTCCCTTTGAAGACATGCTTAACATGTCACTCTCCGCAAGGAGAAACGATACTTCATTTTTTCCATGAAATCTCATACTTTTATTAATCCAATAATTTGCCAAATTAATGTAAAATCTCGTCCAGACATTGACAAGGTTTGAAAAAAAGATTTTTATTTGAAATAATAATTTTCTCCTTCAAACTTTTGCTTTTGTCACAGAATGCTTCTTTGCAGCAATTCCAGCTTTGCAGACCTTTGGCATTCTAGCAGTTAATTTGCTGAGGTCATCTGGAGAACTTTCCCCCCATGCTTCCAGAAGCCCCTCCCACAAGTCGGTTTGGCTGATGGGCACTTTTTGCACCATACGGTCAAGCTGCTCCCACAACAGCTCAATGGGGCTGAGATCTGGTGACTGTGCTGGCCGCTCCATTACAGATAGATACCAGCTGCTGCTTCTTCCCTAAATAGTTCTTGCATCATTAGGAGGTGGCTTTGGGTCATTGTCCTGTTGTAGGATGAAATTGGCTCCAATTGGGCGCTGTCCACAGGGTATGGCATGGTGTTGTAAAATGGAGTGATAGCCTTCCTTATTCAAAATCCCTTTTACCTTGTACAAATCTCCCACTTTACCAGCACCAAAGCAGCCCCAGATCATCACATTACCTCCACCATGCTTGACAGATGGCGTCACACTCTTCCAGCATCTTTTTAGTTGCTCTGCGTCTCACAAATGTTCTTCTGTGTGATCCAAACACCTCAAGCTTGGAGTCATCTGTCCATAACACTTTTTTCCAATCTTCCTCTGTCCAATGTCTGTGTTCTTTTGCCCATATTAATCTTTTCCTTTTATTAGCCAGTCTCAGATATGGCTTTTTTTTGCCACTCTGCCCTGAAGGCCAGCATCCCGGAGTCGCCTCTTCACTGTAGACGTTGACACTGGCGTTTTGCGTGTACTATTTAATGAAACTGCCAGTCGAGGACCTGTGAGGCGTCGATTTCTCACACTACAGACTCTGATGTACTTGTCTTGTTGCTCAGTTGTTCAGCGGGGCCTCCCACTTCTCTTTCTACTCTGGTTAGATTTAAGCAAATCCACAGAGCACAGTGGTGTTCATTAACATATACAATAAATATAATAAAGATCTATATCAACCATATGTTTTATCATAAAGATCACCAGTGCGCTGTGGAAAATTAGTGGAATACCCACTAGTTACCGAGTACATGCAACCACAACCCACATACGGGTAAAAGCAAGGTGAGACAACAGACAGGAGATATATAAAAAAACGCCTTTATTGATTACAATTGGCAAAAAAACGTATATTAAAATACATATATATATAAAAAGTACACAGATGGACCGAAATAATATTTCCTTATACAAAAAATATATAAAAGATATATGGAAAATTATGGCTGACCTCACCCGTAATGCCTGTAAGATAGAAGGTGTGACTCCCACCCACTAAAAAAGCCTTATGCGTATATATAAAACCGATGTAAAAGAAGGGTTAACACAACATAAAAAAAGAGATGTATATAAGCACCACTATTTTAATAGTGCTTCTTAGTGAATATTAAGCCACATGGACCAAAATTGTAAAGTACGAGGCAAAATACCTAAAATCAATATATCGTGCACATACTAGTGTATATTCAATATTACAAACTCACGTGCAATATATAAAAAATATATATTCAAAGTATAAAATCCATGTGCAAAGCAACCAAGAAAAGGTGAAGAAATAAACAAAAAAATATCCGCATGCAAAAAGTGCAACAGTGCAATATTGCCACTGAGTGAGAACAAGTTGCACGGTGTATTGCTCAACTGCTTATATTATGTGATAAAGTGTATTAAGAACTATTATTGACCCAATGTGGGGCCAAAAGCAATACCAAGAGGTCACTATGGATCGCATAAAGCAAAAACCATGCCGCCGCGGTCCATACACTCAGTGATAGCAGGGGGGGGGAAGAACTCCCTATACCTCAAATACTGGCTCAAATCAGCGAGGTCAGCCCGGTCCTCATGTGAACGCGCCCCGACGCGCGTTTCGGATAGTGATCCTTCGTCAGGAAGGATCACTATCCGAAACGCGCGTCGGGGCGCGTTCACATGAGGACCGGGCTGACCTCGCTGATTTGAGCCAGTATTTGAGGTATAGTGAGTTCTTCCCCCCCCTGCTATCACTGAGTGTATGGACCGCGGCGGCATGGTTTTTGCTTTATGCGATCCATAGTGACCTCTTGGTATTGCTTTTGGCCCCACATTGGGTCAATAATAGTTCTTAATACACTTTATCACATAATATAAGCAGTTGAGCAATACACCGTGCAACTTGTTCTCACTCAGTGGCAATATTGCACTGTTGCACTTTTTGCATGCGGATATTTTTTTGTTTATTTCTTCACCTTTTCTTGGTTGCTTTGCACATGGATTTTATACTTTGAATATATATTTTTTATATATTGCACGTGAGTTTGTAATATTGAATATACACTAGTATGTGCACGATATATTGATTTTAGGTATTTTGCCTCGTACTTTACAATTTTGGTCCATGTGGCTTAATATTCACTAAGAAGCACTATTAAAATAGTGGTGCTTATATACATCTCTTTTTTTATGTTGTGTTAACCCTTCTTTTACATCGGTTTTATATATACGCATAAGGCTTTTTTAGTGGGTGGGAGTCACACCTTCTATCTTACAGGCATTACGGGTGAGGTCAGCCATAATTTTCCATATATCTTTTATATATTTTTTGTATAAGGAAATATTATTTCGGTCCATCTGTGTACTTTTTATATATATATGTATTTTAATATACGTTTTTTTGCCAATTGTAATCAATAAAGGCGTTTTTTTATATATCTCCTGTCTGTTGTCTCACCTTGCTTTTACCCGTATGTGGGTTGTGGTTGCATCTACTCTGGTTAGAGCCTGTTTGTGCTCTCCTCTGAAGGGAGTAGGACACACCGTTGTAGGAAATCTTCAGTTTCTTGGCAATTTCTCGCATGGAATAGCCTTCATTTCTAAGAACAAGAATAGACTGTCAAGTTTCACATGAAAGTTCTTTTTTTCTGGCCATTTTGAGAGTTTAATGGAACCAACAAATGTAATGCACCAGATTCTCCACTAGCTCAAAGGAAGGTCAGGTTTATAGGTTCTCTAATCAGCCAAACTGTTTTCAGCTGTGCTAACATACTTGCACAAGGGTATTCTAACCATCCATTAGTCTTCTTACACAGTTAGCAAACACAAAGTACCATAAGAACACTGGAGTGATGGTGGTTGGAAATGGGCCTCTATACACCTATGAAGATATTGCATTACAAACCAGACATCTGCAGCTAGAGTAGACATTTACCACATTAACAATGTATAGAGGGTATTTCTGAATTATTTAATGTTAGCTTCATTGGAAAAAACTGTGCTTTTCTTTCAAAAATGAGGAAATTTCTAAGTGACCCTAAACTTTGGAATGGTATTGTACATATGTACAGCTGGTATAACCTGGGCATCTCCTGTATATAATTATATATGTACAGCTGGTATAACCTGGGCATCTCCTGTATATAATTATATATGTACAGCTGGTATAAACCGGGCACCTCCTGTATATAATTATATATGCACAGCTGGTATAACCTGGGCATCTCCAGTATATAATTATACATATACAGCTGGTATAACCTGGGCATCTCCTGTATATAATTATATCTCTACAGCTGGTATAACCTGGGCATCTCCTGTATATAATTATATATGTACAGCTGGTGTAACCTGGGCATCTCCTGTATATAATTATATATGTACAGCTGGTATAACCTGGGTATCTCCTGTATATAATTATATACATACAGCAGGTATAACCTGGGCATCTCCAGTATATAATTATACATATACAGCTGGTATAACCTGGGCATCTCCTGTATATAATTATATATGTACAGCAGGTATAACCTGGGTATCTTTTGTATTTCGTGATATATGTACAGCTGGTATAACCTGGGCATCTCCTGTATATAATTATATATGTACAGCTGGTATAACCTGGGCATCTCCTGTATATAATTATATATGTACAGCCGGTATAACCTGGGCATCTCCTGTATATAATTATATATGTACAGCCGGTATAACCTGGGCATCTCCTGTATATAATTATATATGTACTGTACAGCTGGTATTGGAGCGGCCCCCAAACGCAGGGCAGCGGGGTACTCGGTACCGGGTACTGGGGATGTCACGGTGGCCTGACCCGGTCCGTGGCCCTGCTAAGGGGCGCCCAATTAAAGACGTAGGTGACGGTGTAGGTCGCAGTAAATGACGAGGACACAGGGTTGCAGTCTCTTTACCTCTTTACTGAAGGCTTCGGCATCCGCAATCCAGAGCACTGCTAACAGGGCTGGCTGAGACCGGCCGGTCCAAAGGCACATCCAGAGTTCCCTTTGCAGGTGGAAATCAGTAGCCTTCCTATTAGCGCCTGGGTGTTGTAGTACCTCCCTGCTGAGCACCACGGGATAGTCCTCACAACTGTCGTGTATGTTTCTGTTCTTTCTCTCCGTGCCCCAGATGATATGGATAGGACGCACCCGTATGACAAGGTAGGCCTGGAGTTATTTTATAGGGACCCTAGAGACGCCCCTCTCCTACAATTGCCTCCGTTGTCTTCGTTAGGTGTATAGGTGAGACAGCCAACCTAGAATTAACTGCCCTGCTGTAGTTCAGAGTAATGCGTAGAGCCTATTACTTCCTCGGCGTTCCGGCCACCGAAGGATGTTACCGATCTTATGGCAGGACTCCTTCTGGGTCTATGTCCTTTATGCTGCGATCTCGTTTCTCACTTCTCCACAATATACTCGCTTCGTGTCCTTTCTTAGGATGCCGCCGCAATGAGGTGCAGGCACGGCTCCGTAACGCTCTGTCTGTGCTAGGCCGCTGTCAGGATCCCACACCTGACAGGTCCTCCCTGGAACTCTCCCAGGCTGCTTTCTGCCTAACTTCCTATCCAACCCCCAGTTTTACCCATGTGTGAGGAGTGGCCTAATACATAGAACCTTTTTCTCCCCCTGGTGGCTGGAGTGTGAAGTGTAATGTGTGACTGTGATACCTGGTCAGGTGAACTCCTTTAGTGCCATCAGACGTACCAACACTCCCCCTGGTGGAAGAGCGACGTTACTGCAACGACCAGACTCTGGGGCGCTGCACTCTCCCCCCCGTTAAATCCAGTACTCCCGGACTGGGAAAAGAAGAACAACAATAAATGTTAGCAAAAGACATACAAAATTTTTGAAATGCTATGAACAAGTAAATGCTATGAACAAGTAAACATAACAGTGCTTCCCTTTATGGGAGGTGAAGACACTTGAACGTTGCGAAAGTCTTGGTCATGCACAGTTCATGACTCCCAGTTCAGTAGGTGCAAACTTGAAACAGCAGGGATCCCGGGTAAATAAAGGGATCCCTCTGGAAAGCTTTGGAGCAATTCACTGTCCATTACCCCATTGTCCATTTTAAACCTGTAACAAAGATATATACACTAACATTTTTAACCAAATAGCAGCTCCCGTTAATATTTCCAAGTTTTGTAGCGAATTGGGGTTTGATTCTTGGTGCTACATGTAGACCTTTGCAGTGCAGGGGTTGCTATTGGCCTAACAGGGCCCGCTATGCTTGCTATCACTGGTGTAGTGCACTCTCTTCTAGCTACACTTCTAGTGAGTCTGGGTAGCACTGGCATGCTTGGAGCTCTCAGGGCTGCTGCTACTAATTGTGGGTATGGCAGATTCACCGATAGCAGAGGGAGGACTTGCCGGTCCAACTGTTGGCATGGCATCCTCTGGTGGGGTCTGCTGTGATTGCGGTTCCGGATGATCTGGCATCACATTTGGCTCGGGCGGTTTCAGCTGGCAAAACGTTAAAACAGGTACCACAATGGCCTGGTTTATTTGAGTCCAAGATTGGGGAAAATCGCCAAGAACGGTGTGTATCATCTTCTCCTCTTCTACAGGTGGAGAGGTTCCTGGATCTGTTTCCCTCTCTCTCAACTTATCGGGGCATATTTTAAGGTGGTCTCGGGATATTGCCATTGAGGTTTCCCCTCCGTCTTTGCTGATGAGACAGACCTTTGTATTGTCAAAATCTGATGGCAGGAGGGTATACGGTTCCGCTTCCCATTGGTCGTCAAGCTTGTGTAATCTCCTCTTACGTTTAAGTACTTGCTCACCGGGTGACAAGGGAATCGCAGGAGCATGCTGGTTGTAGTCCCTTCCTTGTTTTTGTCTGGCTTGGGCTAGACTTCTTTCCACGCATTCCTGTATTTTGCGGTACCTTTGCTGCCTTTCTGTATCCCAATCTGCATCTGGCGAGGTAACTTCGGGGGTTAGAACCCCCATGTCTAGATCAACAGGTAACTTGCTAGATCTTCCTCGCATCAGGTACGCTGGAGTGCAGTTGGTGGAATTCACTGGGATGTGGTTGTACATGTCTACCAAGTCAGGCAACTTTGTTGGCCACGAGTTCCGTTCCTCCACAGGCAAGGTCTTCAGTAAGTCGATCACCACTTGGTTCATCTTCTCTCACATCCCGTTGGTTTGTGGATGGTACGGTGTGGTTCTGACCTTCTTGCACCCGTACAGACTGCAGAATTCCTGGAACACCTCCGCTTCAAATGCTGGCCCTTGATCGGTCAGTACCTTCTCCGGGTACCCATGTGGTCTACAGAAGTATTGCTGGAAGGTTTTGGCGGCCATCCTGGCCGTCAGATCTTTGACAGGCACAACTACCAGGAATCTAGAGTAGTGGCCCACGATGGTAAGAGCGTAGACATAGCCTGACCGGCTAGGTGTTAGCTTCACATGATCTAGCGCAACCAGTTCGAGCGGCCGTTTGGTGATGATAGGCTGCAAGGGAGCCCTTTGGCTGTCACGGTCCTTCCTGCGTAGGCTACATGGGCCACACTCTCAACACCACTTTTCGATGGCTTTCTTCATTCCAATCCAGTAGAACCTCCCACGGAGTAGACGCTCCAACTTCCTCCATCCGAAGTGTCCTGCCCCATCGTGGTACGCTCCCAGAACCATTGGCGCATCTTGCCTTGGGACTACTATCTGCCATACCAATTCATGGGTGCGGGGGTCGATGCTTCTCCGGCACAGCTTACCATCGTGAATAAACAGTTTGCCTCTCCCCTTCCACAGCTGTTGTGTCTCTTGTGGATCACCCGGGCCGGGATGCGAACCTGCCTGCGTCAGGAGCTCTTTCACCCGACGGACCGCAGGGTCACCATCCTGGGTTTCTGCCCATCCGTGGTGGGGCAGGGGATTCAGCGTGGCGTCCTGCTTGTTCCTGCGCCTGTTCTCCACATGATGGAAACACTGGGTGGCCTTGGGGCGATGGAAAGCGGGCAGCTCTACCTCTTCAAGTGCTTCCGGGTCTTCTCCCGTTTCCGGTAAGTTGGGCATCCGGTACAATGCATCGGCATTCGCATTCTTGTGCCCTGCCCGGTACTTGATGGTGAAGTCGTAATTGGACAACCGGGCCATCCACCGCTGTTCCAAGGCACCGAGTTTTGCTGTGTCCAAATGTGTTAGTGGATTATTATCCGTGAAGACGGTGAATTTTGCTGAGGCCAGATAGTGCTTGAACCTCTCCGTCACTGCCCAAACGATGGCGAGGAATTCCAGCTTAAAGGAACTGTAGTTGTCAGGGTTCCTTTCAGTGGGACGAAGTTTCCTGCTGGCGTAAGCGATTACCCTCTCCTTGCCTTTCTGGACCTGGGACAACACTGCTCCCAGTCCCACGTTGCTGGCATCCGTATACAGCACAAACGGTTGGTCATATTCAGGGTAGGCCAGTACCTCTTCTCCCGTCAGCGCCAACTTTAAACAAGTGAAGGATCCCTCCAGTCCATCGTTCCAATCAAATGGGGTATTCTTACCCTTCGTTTTCTTGGATTGGCCCACCAACAGGTCTTGCAATGGCGCGGCCTTCTTGGTGAAGTCCTTGATAAACCTCCTGTTATAGCCTACCAACCCGAGGAACTGCCGGACTTCATGGAGTTTGCCGGGCTTCGGCCAGTCTTTGATCACAGTGACCTTGTCAGGGTCTGGGCCACCCCTTCGGCACTCACTACATGGCCCAGGTACTGCACCTTGGGTTTTAGCAGATGGCATTTGGACGGTTTTACCTTTAGGCCAAAGTTGGACAGGGCTTCGAACACCTCGGCCAGGTGCTTCAGATGGTCCTCATAAGTCTTGGAGAAGACAATGACGTCGTCCAGATATAGCAACACGGTTTCAAAGTTCTTGTGTCCCAGACAGCACTCCATCATCCTCTGGAACGTTCCCGGGGCATTGCACAATCCGAAGGGCATGTAGTTAAATTCGCAGAGACCCATCGGCATCGTGAAGGCCGTCTTTTCCTTGTCCGCCTCAGCCACGGGAACCTGCCAGTACCCACTGGTGAGATCCAAGGTAGAGAAGTAGTTAGCAGATTTTAAAGCAGCCAAGGACTCCTCTATCCTGGGCAGTGGGTATGCATCCTTATGTGTAATGTGATTTAGCTGCCTATAATCAACACACATCCTCATGGTGCCATCTTTCTTCCTAACGAGGACTAATGGAGCTGCCCAGGGGCTACAACGGTCTCTCACTACCCCAGCCTCCTTCATCTCTCGCAACATGTCTTTGGCACACTGATAATGAGCTGGGGGTACAGGACGGTATCTCTCTTTTATGGATGGATGATCTCCTGTGGGGATATGTTGAATCCCTTTTACCTGCCCAAAATCTAGGGGGTGCTTGCTGAATACCCGCTCATACTCATGAACCACTCTGTAGGCCCCGTTTCTGGTGTGATGGGGTAGAATCAGCGCCCACGTGCAATTCCTGACACCAATCTTTCGGCTGCCCTGCAGAGCCGTTGTTCTCCGCCGGGTTAAGACGGGACCAAGGGTTCTGGTGCCTGTATCACACTATTATTAACAGTAAATAGTTTGGCAAGTGTGGCATATTTGGTTAGGTGGACTTCTTCCTCTCCACAGTTAAGAACACGTACTGGCACCCTCCCCTTGCGGACGTCAACCACTCCTCGGGCTGTCAGGAGAGTAGGTCTATTATCTGAATATACGGGTTCTACCAGGGCCTGATAGTCTTTACCCCTGAGGCCTATAGCTGCCCGACACCATATTAGCATTTCACTCCTGGGGGGTATCGCAATGGGGTTTGAATCACTCACTGTGACACGGCCAATTTCACCACCAGTCAGCTCTACCTGCTGTCTCTGCATTAGAGCTCTGATTTCTTTCTGCAGGGCACGTTGTTCACTGTAACCAGCTGTTTCTGCTACCTGCTGTAACAAGACAATGACCTCTGCAAGACAATTTTCTATGACATTAGTTCCAATGGTCATCATGGGGTTACATTCATGTCGGTCAATATCAACAATTACAATCCCTTGGGCCTCCAATTCTACCCGCCCCACTTTAATGGTGATCTCTTTGTACCCCACTTGTGGCAATGGCTAACCATTACTGGCTATTATGGTGAAATCATCATCGGGGCCACGAGTAATATCGGCATCCTCCCAATAACGTTTGTAAAGAATGTAAGGCATAGTCGTCACCTGGGAACCGCTGTCCAGCAAAGCGTTCATGGGGATGCCGTCGATCACGATGGGAAGGACTGGTCGTCCTCTGCCCCAGGGGATGCTCGTTTAAATGACAGTACCTTGCAAGGTGGCCCACCTGGTGGCAGCGGCGGCAGATAGGTCGTCCCGATGAAAGCGATCGTCGTCCCTGCCTCTGGTCGGCGGAATCCTCCTCTGTCACCGCCAGGGGACATCCTCCGGTCTGGAAGCCAGCTGGATCTTCTCCTTGGGGGCCTCCTGTAGGGACTGTACGGTCCGGGCTAGGGCAGCAACGCTCTTGGTCAGCTCCTGCATCTGGAGGCGTAGTCCTGCAGGGGAATCGTCTTCCAAGATCTGGGCATCGGCCTCGGCAGAAACTGGAGCAATCTGGCGCCACCTCCTGGTGGTACGTGAGAGCTTGATGCCTGGGAAGTATGGCACGGCTGGGCTGTTGCTCCTGTAGCACCTGGATGGCTTTATCTTTAAATTGCGCGAAAGTCAGGTCTGGATTTTGCATGGCCAGGAAGTGCAGTTGGGCCCTTTGGTGGCTGCACAGGAGCCCCTTGATGAACCGCTCCTTTAGGAGTTTATCCTCATCTTGCATGCTGTTTGGGTCACTCTGCTTGATGGCCCGCAGCGCCTCCTGGAGATTAAGGGCATAGTCCCGTAAGCTACCCTGCGGTCTTTGCTTGCATCCATAGAACGTCAATTTAATTTCTGTAGCAGTACGGGTATCGAAGGTGGCTTTGAGCTTTGCAAAGACCTGCTGCGCAGTTCTCTTATCCGCAGTGGGCCAGGACTTCACTTCTCTCAGAGCCGCTCCAAAGAGTTGGCCTGTTACCATGTGAACTTTCTGAGGCTCTGTCGGGATAAAACTCAAGCAGGCTGCAGATCCCTTCTTTAAAGTCAGTTAATGTATGTGATTCTCTAGAGTATCGCGGGAGCCAGGCTGCTCCAGGTAGGTATGGCATGGAGAAGGGCATCATGGCCGCCGTAGCCGCGGCAGTATTCGGCTGGCTGATGGGGGCGGCAAGCTCTGCGGGACCCGGCGGTGGTACAAGGCCCGCGGCTGCGCCTACTGCGGGGCCTGGGGGCGCTTCTGAGTCTGCGGCTGCGACCGCCGCCACCTCCCCTCCGGGATCGGACATGGCCGCTCTCCCCCTCTGCTAACCTGGTGGAAGTCGGGGTTCCTTTCCATAATCGACACCTGCCCTCTTGCTTTGCGCTCCTTTCGGCTGGCTCCACCCACGAAGCTACGGCTCCTCCCCTCGCGCTCCTCACAGTGCGGCAATGGCGGATTTTGGCGGTAAATAGCAATACACAGTCTTCGCAATAAATCACGATTAAAGCACAATTCAGTCACAGTTCCAAGGCACACATGACCTGATTCTCAGGCTTAAGTAGATCCTGTTCGTGACACCAAGTTTGGAGCGGCCCCCAAACGCAGGACAACGGGGTACTCGGTACCGGGTCTCTCGGTTCTGGGGATGTCACGGTGGCCTGACCCGGTCCGTGGCCCTGCTAAGGGGCGCCCAATTAAAGACGTAGGTGACGGTGTAGGTCGCAGTAAATGACGAGGACACAGGGTTGCAGTCTCTTTACCTCTTTACTGAAGGCTTCGGCATCCACAATCCAGAGCACTGCTAACAGGGCTGGCTGAGACCGGCCGGTCCGAAGGCACATCCAGAGTTCCCTTTGCAGGTGGAAATCAGTGGCCTTCCTACTAGCGCCTGGGTGTTGTAGTACTTCCCTGCTGAGCACCACGGGATAGTCCTCACAACTGTCGTGTATGTTTCTGTTCTCTCTCTCCGTCCCCCAGATGATGTGGATAGGACGCACCCGTATGACGGGGTAGGCCTGGAGCTATTTTATAGGGACCCTAGAGACGCCCCTCTCCCACAATTGCCTCCGTTGTCTTCGTTAGGTGTAAAGGTGAGGCAGCCAACCTAGAGTTAACTGCCCTGCTGTAGTTCAGAGTAATGCGTAGAGCCCAATACATCCTCGGCGTTCCGGCTACGTGCCTCAGAAGGATGTTACCGATCTTATGGCAGGACTCCTTCTGGTTCTATCTCCTTTATGCTGTGATCTCGTTTATCACTTCTCCACAATATACTTCGCTTCGTGTCCTTTCTTAGGATGCCGCCACAATGAGGTGCAGGCGCAGCTCCGTGACGATCTGTCCTTTTCTAGGCCGCTGTCAGGATCCCACACCTGACAGGTCCTCCCTGGAACTCTCCCAGGCTGCTTTCTGTCTAACTTTCTATCCAACCCCCAGTTTTACCAGTGTGTGAGGAGTGGCCTAATACATAGAACCCTTTGCTCCCCCTGGTGGCCGGAGTGTGAAGTGTAGTGTGTGACTGTGATACCTGGTCAGGTGAACTCCTTTAGTGCCATCAGACGTAACATCACTCCCCCTGGTGGAAGAGCAACGTTACTGCAACGACCAGACTCTGGGGCGCTGCAGTATAACCTGGGTATCTCCTGTATATAATTATATACATACAGCTGGTATAACCTGGGTATCTCCTGTATATAATTATATATGTACAGCAGGTATAACCTTGGTATCTTTTGTATTTCGTGATATATGTACAGCTGGTATAACTGGGCATCTCCTGAATATATTTATTAATGTTTACCTGCCTAAAACATCTGCACAGGACCGTTCTTATCGCTCGTCCTGCAGTTTAAGTACAACGCTTTTTCATGAGCCGTGTAAATAGTCGCCTTCTGTCCCTTCCTTGTATTTTTCAGACACCAAACCGAATGTATGTGTGAAGAGGCTCAGACTATGGAACTCTGAACAGCGCTTTAGAGATAACAGCAGGGAGGGGGTTGTTCTATGCAAAGCTCAATAGCATGGAGAGGGGAGAAAGGATTTACAGTGTCAGGGACGGCAGGGAAAACTTGCTGCAGAAGATCACAAGAGGTCACCATGATTGTGTACATGATTAAATTGGTGGAAAAGAGTCATCACCTCATTCTCGAAAATTCCTACATGTTGATTGCTTGGTGGCGACCTTTTGATACAATAGTGTTCCGTCATACCGTGTACAAATAATGATTCTATACAGTGCCAGTGTATAAAGCACAGAGTACAGTGCAAAAATAGTAGTGCTATTCAGTACAGTGCCCAAATAACTGTGCCATACTGTGGCTAAGTAACTGCTATAGAGTTCATCTACCACCGTACACTGCAAAGATGTAATACCGCCATACACTTCTGAAATAACAATTCAAACTATTCTCTCTATCTTCCATATACATAATTGAAAAGATATCACGAGGCGGCGATGTGAAAAGCAGCTGCGTACCGGTCAATAGGGACCATCTACAGATTACCCCCCAGCGGTGGCAGCAGGACCATTGCATGTGTGTGTTATAATCGGTATTTATATACAATATTTCTCACAGGGGGCAGTTACTCAAGAAAACGATGAAGGTGTGGAAGACGGACGGACTGAACTCCTGCTCCTACAAGCTGCTGTCCATCGAACACGAACCTCTGTACATCAACATCACCGTTGATATCGGAAAACCGCACTCACCTGTGGCGGGCCAGGGACCACCGCGAACTTCACCCGATTATGCCGTTAACCATTAATATATCGACTGCTGTAATGAGCGCAGTCACCGGACTGATGGTAATGTGAGGGGGCAAGTCTCGTACCGCCTCAGTAGTAAGTACCAAGATGTCCGATGTCTAGGATCGTTTACAGTACAACTGGGCCTGAAGACCCCAGCACTGCCCACCCGAGCCTTGACTTATAACTTTATTACTGTAGAACAGTCAAAGCTTTATTTAGACGGATGTTTGTACGACAAGACGAATATTTAGATGGAGAAAAATTACATTCCAGATTTGTGTTACTCCGATGTTCTCACACTCGTTTATTTATGACCTTTTTTCTTGTAAAAAAAAAATAATAATTACTGTAAATATGCGGTCATTTTGGAATATATATATATTTTTTCTTTGGATTTGGAAAACAAAGGCTGTTTTCTGCCGTTTTGTTTGTGTCTGTTCTCCCTTTTCTCTTTGGTTTTGGGGGTGAGGAGTGACTGCGTGACAGATATATAATCCAATTGCAGGAAAAAGAGGAAAGGTTCCGGCTTCTGGTAATAAAGTCATCTTTATTCCATAAAAAAAAAAAAAAAAACAATTAAAAGTATAATGGACAGGAACCGGAGCAAGCGACGCGTTTCGCACACGGTTGTTCTTTTCCAAGCTTACTTGAAAATGACCAAACTCCGGTCTTAAATACACAGGTGCAATTAAACAACACACAGGAGAAATAATTAACTAATTGAAACAGACAGTGGGGAAAAGAAAGGAAACACAAAAAAAAAAACAATTAAAATCCAAAGAGATAATAAATGGAAACCAGAGGAGTAAGAGATAAATGGGATAAAGAGATAATAAAACAAATCCAGAGAAATAAGAGATAAATGGGATAACGGGAAAACATGAGGAAATATTCACAATCAATAGTGATATGACGACCTGCGCTACAGGTAAAGGTTTGGGTGCTACACTGTTTACTTATACTTCCATAGAGAGGACTGACAAATATTCAAAGGACCTAACCATTAGGGTGGAACAATGAAGGGAGGTGTGGCTATGTAATTAGTATCAAATTTGTGAACACGACAATGAATATAAAGGATAGGGTTAAGTAACAGTCACTGTGGTAAAACCATGGATGCCCCAATGCCGACTCTAGGTCTATTCCTCCTCTTCCTCTCCATCTGTGCATTTATGTAAATTTTCACATGCAGGAGAAATGGGCCGCTATTTCTCAAGAGTCCCTCTGGTTACATCGATTTTTTTATCTCATTTAGTTTTTTTTTTTACTGAAAGTTTTTGTTCCCAAGCCAATAAAAAGATTCCTAAAAGGTCACATGTTTTTAATCAAATGTATCAGTTAGTAACGGATCTGTGCAACACACATGTAAAATGAGGGAGAATTGGAAATCGTCCAACTTGTATCAGTGTCCCAGATCCCCACAGACTTGAATGGCAAAGTCTGATCGGCAGACACGGCCTCATTGATGTTATACACAGATCCACATGTATAAATCCAAAAAGCTCTATAAGTTTGAGTTGTCCGAGGAAAAAAAATGGACATCACACAGACATGTCACATTGATGTGAGAATATAGACTAAGGGGTAGTATTCCTAATGGGAATGAAAATAATGATATGAAATAACGACTGGGCACTTTCCAGCTTTTAAAGTGACTACAATAATACTGCCCCTATGTACAAGAATATAACTACTATAATACTGCCCCTATATACAAGAATATAACTACTATAATACTGCCCCTATATACAAGAATATAACTACTATAACACTGCCCCTATGTACAAGAATATAACTACTATAATACTGCTCCTATGTACAAGAATATAACTACTATAATACTGCCCCCTATGTACAAGAATATAACTACTATAATACTGTCCCCTATGTACAAGAATATAACTACTATAATACTGCTCTTATGTACAAGAATATAACTACTATAATACTGCTCCTATGTACAAGAATATAACTACTATAATACTGCCCCCTATGTACAAGAATATAACTAATGTAATACTGCTCCCTATATACAAGAATATAACTACTATAATACTGCTCCCTATATACAAGAATATAACTACTATAATACTGCCCCTATGTACAAGAATATAACTACTATAATACTGCTCTTATGTACAAGAATATAACTACTATAATACTGCCCCTATGTACAAGAATATAACTACTATAATACTGCTCCCTATGTACAAGAATATAACTACTATAATACTGCCCCCTATGTACAATATATCTACTATAATACTGCTCCTATGTACAAGAATATAACTACTATAATACTGCCCCTATATACAAGAATATAACTACTATAATATTGCTCCTATGTACAAGAATATAACTACTATAATACTGCTCCTATGTACAAGAATATAACTAATGTAATACTGCTCCCTATATACAAGAATATAACTACTATAATACTGCCCCTATGTACAAGAATATAACTACTATAATACTGCTCTTATGTACAAGAATATAACTACTATAATACTGCTCCCTATATACAAGAATATAACTACTATAATACTGCTCCTATGTACAAGAATATAACTACTATAATACTGCTCTTATGTACAAGAATATAACTACTATAATACTGCCCCTATATACAAGAATATAACTACTATAATATTGCTCCTATGTACAAGAATATAACTACTATAATACTGCTCCTATGTACAAGAATATAACTACTATAATACTGCCCCCTATGTACAAGAATATAACTACTATAATACTGTCCCCTATGTACAAGAATATAACTACTATAATACTGCTCTTATGTACAAGAATATAACTACTATAATACTGCTCCTATGTACAAGAATATAACTACTATAATACTGCCCCCTATGTACAAGAATATAACTAATGTAATACTGCTCCCTATATACAAGAATATAACTACTATAATACTGCTCCCTATATACAAGAATATAACTACTATAATACTGCCCCTATGTACAAGAATATAACTACTATAATACTGCTCTTATGTACAAGAATATAACTACTATAATACTGCTCCCTATATACAAGAATATAACTACTATAATACTGCTCCTATGTACAAGAATATAACTACTATAATACTGCCCCTATGTACAAGAATATAACTACTATAATACTGCTCCTATGTACAAGAATATAACTACTATAATACTGCTCCCTATATACAAGAATATAACTACTATAATACTGCTCTTATGTACAAGAATATAACTACTATAATACTGCCCCTATGTACAAGAATATAACTACTATAATACTGCTCCCTATGTACAAGAATATAACTACTATAATACTGCCCCCTATGTACAATATATCTACTATAATACTGCTCCTATGTACAAGAATATAACTACTATAATACTACCCCTATGTACAAGAATATAACTACTATAATACTGCCCCTATGTACAAGAATATAACTACTATAATACTGCCCCCTATGTACAAGAATATAACTAATGTAATACTGCTCCCTATATACAAGAATATAACTACTATAATACTGCCCCTATGTACAAGAATATAACTACTATAATACTGCTCTTATGTACAAGAATATAACTACTATAATACTGCTCCCTATATACAAGAATATAACTACTATAATACTGCTCCTATGTACAAGAATATAACTACTATAATACTGCCCCTATGTACAAGAATATAACTACTATAATACTGCTCCTATGTACAAGAATATAACTACTATAATACTGCTCCCTATATACAAGAATATAACTACTATAATACTGCTCTTATGTACAAGAATATAACTACTATAATACTGCCCCTATGTACAAGAATATAACTACTATAATACTGCTCCCTATGTACAAGAATATAACTACTATAATACTGCCCCCTATGTACAATATATCTACTATAATACTGCTCCTATGTACAAGAATATAACTACTATAATACTGCTCCTATGTACAAGAATATAACTACTATAATACTACCCCTATGTACAAGAATATAACTACTATAATACTGCCCCTATGTACAAGAATATAACTACTATAATACTGCTCCTATGTACAAGAATATAACTACTATAATACTGCCCCTATGTACAAGAATATAACTACTATAATACTGCTCCTATGTACAAGAATATAACTACTATAATACTGCTCCTATGTACAAGAATATAACTACTATAATACTGCCCCTATGTACAAGAATATAACTACTATAATACTGCCCCCTATGTACAAGAATATAACTACTATAATACTGCCCCCTACGTACAAGAATATAACTACTATAATACAATTCCAGACCTTTTACCTGTGTATAATGAATGGTTGTGGCCCCTGACTTACGTGCAGCCAAACAGGCTTCCCCTCCTGATCGCAACTCTTGGACCTCGCTCAGACAGAGTTATATCTGGTTTCCAACTGAAAAATACTTTTTGCATAGAGAACTGTGAGCCAGCTGTTTTCAGTAAATCTGCATCAGCAAGAGTGTTCTCTGCAATGTTGATTGGCTGGCATGACTCTCCTCACAGGCTCCTCCCAATAGTCCTTTTCAGCAGAATGCCAGACAATGTACAGACTCTGGGAGGTCTTAGGCTATGTGCCCACGTTCCAGAAATGCTGCGGAAATGTCCCTGCTGTGGGTAAAACGCATGCGGAATTCACAAGCATTTTTAGCTTGCAGAATGCTTGCGCATTTACAAGTGATTTGAAGCATCGCTTGGAAAAATGATTGACAGGTTGGTCACACAAGCATAGTGTGACCAACGTTTTACTATTGATGCTGCCTATGCAGCATCAATCGTAAGATAGAATGTCAAAAATAATAATAATAAAAAAAAATATGGCTATTCTCACCTTCGGACGGCCCCCGATCCCGTTCCCAGGGATGCTTTGTACAAAGGACCTTTGTGAAGTCATTGCGTGACCGCGACGTCATCCCAGGTCCTTCGTGCAATGCATCCCTGGGAACGGAAGCCGCTGCGTGCACCGCTGAGAGCCAGGAGGACTTCGGGGGCCATCAGAAGGTGAGTATATCAATATATATATTTTTTTTTTTACAGGGATTTTGTACCCAGGGGCCTGGAGGAGAGTCTCCTCTCCTCCAAACCCTGGGTACCATCCGCACATGAAGCGCTCACTTTACACATGGCGGGCACAGCCACATGCGTAAAGTGAGCGTTTCAATGCAATCCTATGGTGGTGGAATCGCCACGATTCCGCACAAATAATGAACTTGCTGTGGATTTTACCGCTACGGGCACAGCAACTGCAGAATCCCATAGGATTGCATGGGAATGCAAAAAACGCATAAAAAATGCAACGTGGGCACACAGCCTTAGTCAATATCCCCATCTCAGAGGCTGCTACTTATTAGCTTTCATTCTGAAGTTCACAAACTGACGCTCCACGATTTAAAGAGAACGAGACACTTAAACCTCATTTTCTTAAAGTAAATGCCGCTTTTTCTCCTGAATAAGGAGCTGTTTTTCTTTTGGTTCCTGCACCTCTCTGCTTTTCAGATACGGCTTCCTCTTCACGGTATATAAATCGTCTTTTTTAGCCAAGTCGGCCTGGTTTTATACCCTTCTGTGAGCATCTTCTTGTCAACCACACCCACTTGGATAAGAAGACTAGATTTATACGCAGCAAAATAGGGAGCCATAATCTCAGGAAGGGAGAGGAGCAGGAACTGAAGAAAAACAACGCCGGATTCAGGAGAACAAGGACTTTTAGATTAGGTCCAAAATATACACATTTATGTCGAGGGTCCTTTTAGCTTCCCGGGTGGCCAGAATCCACAGAAGTGCTCATGTCTACCATACAGCCTTCCGCCGGAGGTACCTGGAGAGTCTATAGCTCTGGCGGACGGCTGAAAACGCGTTGTACCCCCGCCGTGACTCGCACTGCTGTGTGCATTCTCCTATGAGAACAAGAACAAAATTGCTATAAAATCACCAGTAGAAAATACATATTTTTGTTTTATTATTTCACAATAAATATCAACATCCGGACAATATAATAATAAGACAACATCACGGCAAAACAGGAATGTAACGCAGAACCGCCGCACCGCAGATCAACGGAAGTGAGCGGCTACAACGTAAACTCACGCATTACATTAAGGAGGTCATGTAAGAACAGAGATTTATTCTGAAAAAATGGAGCCGAAGACCTAACGACTGAATTATAAAGGCACGTCGGGCTGGAAAAAAAAAAATTGAATATATATATATATATATATATATATATATATATATATATATATATATATATATATATATATATATATATATATATATATATATATATATATATCTCAAGAACCACTTGCTTTATTGGGGTCATCACTGTACAGCTATGACCAATGTATCCTACCTCAATTATTAATTCTTTTATTTTATACTGCGAGGCATCAGAATACGAGGAGGTGAAAACACTGAACTGGTCCATTATGGCATGTCATGTAGTGGGGGTCCGGCAGCTGATACCTGTGAATCTAATGGGAGTTCTAGAAATCTATGGATGAGTGAAAACTGGACCCCCCCCCCCCTTCAACGTTTCTAGAGGGTCCAGTCACAGACTTTGTCTCAACACACATTTTAAAAAAGTTCTTCACATTTGGTTAACATCCCATTTTAGGTCCAGTGTTCTGCCTAGAATAATTTAATGTTTGTTTGTTTTTTTATGCAGCAGGAACTTTGTTTTTATGATACTATTCCCTAGATAGTCACTAGGAAAAAATAATATTCTTGCTGCCTGCAGCCACCACTAGGGGGAGCTCACTGCATACTGGTTATTATTATAAAGTGAGCTCCCCCTAGTGGTGATGGCTGGTATCAGAAATTTTTACTAATTGTCCTTGAGCTCTATGTTAGGAAAAGAGCTCCATGACAAAGATATATTAAAAGAGTTGTTCAACGCTGAATCTTTCTTTTTTTAAAGGCACAGATAGATATATACAGTGGGGACAAAAGTATTTAGTCAGCGACCAATTGTGCAAGTTCTCCCACTTAAGCTGAGATAGGCCTGTAATTGGCATAATATGTAGACCACAACTATGAGAGTCAAAATTACAAAACAAATCCAGAAAATCACCTTGTCTGATTTGGAAGATTTATTTTGAAAATTATGGTGGAAAATCAGTATTTGATCACCTAAAAACATGCAAGATTTCTGGCTCTCAGAGACCTGTAACTTCTTCTTTGAGAGGCTCCTCAGTCCTCCACTCATTACCTGTAGTAATGGCTCCTGTGTGAACTTGTTATCAGTATAAAAGACACCTGTCCACAACCTCAAACACTCACACTCCAAACTCCACTATGGTGAAGACCAAAGAGCTGTTCAAGGACACCAGAAACAAAACTGTAGCCCTGCACCAGGCTGGGAAGACTGAATCTGCAATAGGCAAGCAGCTTGGTGTGATGAAATCAACTGTGGGAGCAATAATAAGAAAATGGAAGACATACAAGACCACTGATAATCTCCCTCGATCTGGGGCTCCACGCAAGATCTCACCCCATGGGGTCAAAATGATCACAAGAACGGTGAGCAAATATCCCAGAACCACACGGGGGACCTAGTGAATGACCTGCATAGAGCTGGGACCAATGTAACAAGGCCTACCATAAGTAACACACTACGCCACCATGGACTCAGATCCTGCAGTGCCAGACGTGTCCCACTGCTTAACCCAGTACATGTCCGGGCCCGTCTGAAGTTTGCTAGAGAACATTTGGATTATCCAGAAGAGTATTTGGAGAATGTCATATGGTCTGATGAAACCAAAGTAGAACTGTTTGGTAGAAACAAAACTCGTCATGTTTGGAGGAGACAGAATGCTGAGTTGCATCCAAAGAACACCATACCTACTGTGAAGCATGGGGGAGGCAACATCATGCTTTGGGACTGTTTTTCTTCAAAGGGACCAGCACGACTGATCTGTGTACATGAAAGAATGAATGGGGCCATGTATCGTGAGATTTTGAGTGCAAACCTCCATCCATCAGCAAGGGCATTGAAGATGAAACGTGGATGGGTCTTTCAGCATGATGATGATCCCAAGCACACCGCCAGGGCAATGAAGGAGTGGCTTCGTAAGAAGCATATGAAGGTCCTGGAGTGGCCTAGCCAGTCTCCAGATCTCAACCCCATAGAAAACCTTTGGAGGGAGTTGAAAGTCCATGTTGCCCAGCGACAGGCCCAAAACATCACTGCTCTAGAGAAGATCTGCATGGAGGAATGGGCCAACATACCACCAACAGTGTGTGGCAACCTTGTGAAGACTTACAGAAAACGCCTGACCTCTGTCATTGCCAACAAAGGAGATATAACAAAATATTGAGATGAACTTTTGTTAATGACCAAATACTTATTTTCCTCCATAATTTGCAAAATAAATCTTCCAAATCAGACAAGGCGATTTTCTGGCTTTGTTTTCTCATTGTGACTCTCATAGTTGTGGTCGACCTATGATGTCACTTACAGGCCTCTCTCATCTTTATAAGTGGGAGAACTTGCACAATTGTTGGCTGACTACATACATATATATATATATATTTTTATTTTTTTTTTTCAATAATTAACCGAGGCATACTCACTTTTCAGCACCACGGTGGATCCAGTACAGGCAGCTTTGGAAACTATGGCCAGCTCTGTTTGGGAGAGAACAGGACCGCTGAAGCCGTTGATTGGTTGCAGCGGTCAGGCCTCATCCCAGAAACATCATCAGTGCGCTCGTCTAGTCACCTTTTGACTTCCGAATTATACAGATATAGCTTCCATCAAGACCAGCGAAGGATCCACTGGGAGGGATATGAAGTAAGGCGAGTATGACTCCATTTATTGTATTGAAATCATTCATGCCCCAAAAATATAAATAAGATTTTCTAGCATCTCTTAGAGGGAGTTACTATGTAAATCTTGGTAAGGGCCGGTGCCGGAAGGTATAAGGCGCACGGTGATTTAAAGGACACTTTTTTTTTCCTTTATATAAAATATGACTATTGAGTAAAAGTCAAATATGAGAATAATTCATATAAACTGCCTCATTTCAGATAAAAACAAATAACACAGATCACACAGTACCGATAACGATAAGTCCTTAATCGTCCTCTCATCGATCCCTTCATTCCAGCATCTTACAGTCCGCACAGTGACCTCTACTGGCAACAGTGGGAAATACAGGCCCAGGGACGAGTGAGGAGTCAGGCCGCGGTCCACTCTTGGTCTTAACACCTCTTCCGGGGCCACATGGGGGGGCCACATGGGGACCCACAGCCTCACCCGTAACAGCTTCTATTAGTGCAGTCCTGACCAAGGGCTAAAATAACCTCCACCGGCTCGCCTCGGTCGGCATCACCGGAGCTTCACCAATGTCCACCGTGATGTTAGTGAAAAGTTGGATTTTCTCTCGGGAAAGGAGTTGGAAATGTAAGGAATTCATCCCGTCATCTCGCCACGTTTTTCTCGTATTACTCAACAGATTATGTCTATAAGTTTAAAGAAGAAAAAGTTAGAGATCACATCTGAACGGTCTTGGAAACAGTCAGCAACTTAGCTCTAATCAGGCCGGCGACAGGGGCTGCGGAGGGAGGGCCCGGCGACAGGGGCCGCGGAGGGGGAGGGCCCGGCGACAGGGGCCGCGGAGAGGGAGGGCCCGGCGACAGGGGCCGCGGAGAGGGAGGGCCCGGCGACAGGGGCCGCGGAGGGGGAGGGCCCGGCGACAGGGGCCGCGGAGGGGGAGGGCCCGGCGACAGGGGCCGCGGAGAGGGAGGGCCCGGCGACAGGGGCCGCGGAGAGGGAGGGCCCGGCGACAGGGGCCGCGGAGAGGGAGGGCCCGGCGACAGGGGCCGCGGAGAGGGAGGGCCCGGCGACAGGGGCCGCGGAGGGGGAGGGCCCGGCGACAGGGGCCGCGGAGGGGGAGGGCCCGGCGACAGGGGCCGCGGAGGGGGAGGGCCCGGCGACAGGGGCCGCGGAGGGGGAGGGCCCGGCGACAGGGGCCGCGGAGGGGGAGGGCCCGGCGACAGGGGCCGCGGAGGGGGAGGGCCCGGCGACAGGGGCCGCGGAGGGGGAGGGCCCGGCGACAGGGGCCGCGGAGAGGGAGGGCCCGGCGACAGGGGCCGCGGAGAGGGAGGGCCCGGCGACAGGGGCCGCGGAGAGGGAGGGCCCGGCGACAGGGGCCGCGGAGAGGGAGGGCCCGGCGACAGGGGCCGCGGAGAGGGAGGGCCCGGCGACAGGGGCCGCGGAGAGGGAGGGCCCGGCGACAGGGGCCGCGGAGAGGGAGGGCCCGGCGACAGGGGCCGCGGAGAGGGAGGGCCCGGCGACAGGGGCCGCGGAGAGGGAGGGCCCGGCGACAGGGGCCGCGGAGAGGGAGGGCCCGGCGACAGGGGCCGCGGAGAGGGAGGGCCCGGCGACAGGGGCCGCGGAGAGGGAGGGCCCGGCGACAGGGGCCGCGGAGAGGGAGGGCCCGGCGACAGGGGCCGCGGAGAGGGAGGGCCCGGCGACAGGGGCCGCGGAGAGGGAGGGCCCGGCGACAGGGGCCGCGGAGAGGGAGGGCCCGGCGACAGGGGCCGCGGAGAGGGAGGGCCCGGCGACAGGGGCCGCGGAGAGGGAGGGCCCGGCGACAGGGGCCGCGGAGAGGGAGGGCCCGGCGACAGGGGCCGCGGAGAGGGAGGGCCCGGCGACAGGGGCCGCGGAGAGGGAGGGCCCGGCGACAGGGGCCGCGGAGAGGGAGGGCCCGGCGACAGGGGCCGCGGAGAGGGAGGGCCCGGCGACAGGGGCCGCGGAGAGGGAGGGCCCGGCGACAGGGGCCGCGGAGAGGGAGGGCCCGGCGACAGGGGCCGCGGAGAGGGAGGGCCCGGCGACAGGGGCCGCGGAGAGGGAGGGCCCGGCGACAGGGGCCGCGGAGAGGGAGGGCCCGGCGACAGGGGCCGCGGAGAGGGAGGGCCCGGCGACAGGGGCCGCGGAGAGGGAGGGCCCGGCGACAGGGGCCGCGGAGAGGGAGGGCCCGGCGACAGGGGCCGCGGAGAGGGAGGGCCCGGCGACAGGGGCCGCGGAGAGGGAGGGCCCGGCGACAGGGGCCGCGGAGAGGGAGGGCCCGGCGACAGGGGCCGCGGAGAGGGAGGGCCCGGCGACAGGGGCCGCGGAGAGGGAGGGCCCGGCGACAGGGGCCGCGGAGAGGGAGGGCCCGGCGACAGGGGCCGCGGAGAGGGAGGGCCCGGCGACAGGGGCCGCGGAGAGGGAGGGCCCGGCGACAGGGGCCGCGGAGAGGGAGGGCCCGGCGACAGGGGCCGCGGAGAGGGAGGGGCCGGCGACAGGGGCCGCGGAGAGGGAGGGGCAGGCGACAGGGGCCAGGAGAGGGAGGAGCCGGCGACAGGGGCCAGGAGAGGGAGGGGCCGGCGACAGGGGCCAGGAGAGGGAGGGGCCGGCGACGGGCCGCGGAGGGAGGGAGCGGCGACAGGGGCCGCGGAGGGAGGGAGCGGCGACAGGGGCCGCGGAGGGAGGGGCCGGCGACAGGGGCCAGGAGAGGGAGGGGCCGGCGACAGGGGCCGCGGAGGGAGGGAGCGGCGACAGGGGCCGCGGAGGGAGGGGCCGGCGACGGGGTGCGAGTGGACGGCGACAGGGGCCACGGGGGTGGGAGCGGTGACAATATAAGGGTCAGACTTTAGTTTCCAGTGTTAGAGACAGCTTTTACCTGTGGGAGTTTTCCTCATTGCCGGAGTCGCGGTTGTGTGGGATCATTTTGTATCGGCCGATGCTCAGAGGCGTCCGGGTCATACTCATCCCTGAGAGACGGATCCTTATAAACAGACACATTACCACGTTATACAGCTCATGCATTGCTCTCACATTGCGCGCCCCTTTTAGATAAAACCTGCCCCCCCCCCAAAAAAAAAAAAAAAAAGTTGCAAGGGCATCTATAGGAAATTATCTAGCCGTGACACGACTTCTCACAAAACATCCGATTGTCGGAATTTCCATACTTAGTCTTTCAGCCCCTAATTGCAAAGACCCTCACCGGAGCGGATTACCTCATGGCGATATCGTCATCCTCTCCTCCCCAGCCCCAGTATGTGTTGGGGAATCCATTCATCTTCATAAACTGATCTGGTGTAAGCGCAGACACTCCGCCAAAGTATGCCCAATATGGAAGACTGCAGGGAAAGGGGCAAAGAAAACAAGGGAGGTGAGCTGTGACAACACCTATTGTGAATGGTGGATCCTGTGTTATCTACTGTATATAGAGGTGTTATCAGTCATTGTACAGGAGGAGGAGGTGAGCTGTGACATCTATTGTGAATGGTGGATCCTGTGGTATCTACTATATATAGAGGTGTTATCAGTTATTGTACAGGAAGAGGAGGAGGTGAGCTGTGACATCTATTGTAAATGGTGGATCCTGTGTTATCTATTCTATATAGAGGTGTTATCAGTCATTGTAGAGGAGGAGGAGGAGGTGAGCTGTGATATCACCTATTGTGAATGGTGGATTCTATGTTATCTACTGTATATAGAGGTGTTATCAGTCATTGTACAGGAGGAGGAGGTGGTGAGCTGTGACATCACCTATTGTGAATGATGGATATTGTGTTATCTACTGTATATAGAGGTGTTATCAGTCATTGTATAGGAGGAGGAGGAGGTGAGCTGTGACATCACCTATTGTGAATGGTGGATCCTGTGTTATCTACTGTATATAGAGGTGTTATCAGGCATTGCTAAATCCAGTCTGTGATGATGATGAGACTACTGAAAATAGAGTGCTAAAAGTGAGAGTTTGGTGTAGTATCTTCTGGACAGTGCGAAAATTGCAAAATTTTTCTTGGAAAACTGAAAAAATGAATCAAGTGTAAAAAAAAAAAAAGACAAATAATTGGTAAAGTATTGAGACCTTAGTCTCGAAACAATAGGAGAGACACCAAGGTTACTCACAGTATTTCCATGATAATATCTTTAAAAACCCCTTTTAAAGTAAAAACGCCCTCATTCTCATTAGCCAACATCACTTTCCTCATCCTTCCATATACGTGTTATTTTTACAAACATGGGTGAAATCAGAAAACTAACACTACATGCACCAGCAATCACCCCTGACATACAGTCCATCACTCGCCTTTTCTAAGCTCAGCTTTAATATATCTACCCTTTACTGATGCACTGTTTAAGAGTTAAACCTCCCCGTCCTGCAGGGACCTGGTAACGCATGTAATCTCACACGTAAAGCGCCCTGGAATAAATGTATAATATATAATAAAATATAACAAATAATAGTTTCATCCCTGTGAAGGATCAAATACTGATAATGTGTCAGCCATAATAAGTAATAACAAATATCCCGGCTACAGTGAGAATGTACAAAGCAGCAGTGACATCTAGAGGTCAGGGATAGGTACTGCACCTCTGCCCCAAGAGGTAGTATAAAAGTAAGGCTACTGAAACATGACAGAGGAGTAATGTGTTCCGATACTGACTTTATATATTGGCAAGTGGCTTTCAAAATCTGACTTAGGCTATGTGCACATGTTGCAGATTTGTTGCGTTTCCACAGCGTTTTTTTCCACGTGGAAATGCTATAAATCCGCACTGGATTATTAAGGCAAAGTTAATCAATGGTATTCCTGAATTGTTGTGCACATGCTGCAGGAAATTCCGTCCTTATTCTCAGCGTTTTATTTTCCGCAGCAGGTCAATTATTTTTGCAGATTTGTAGCGTTTCTGCACCTATTGAGTCAGTCAAATCCGCAGCAAAACCGCAGGTGTAAAAAGGTCTGCGAATTTGCTGCGGATGTGCAGGCAAAAACGCTGCAGAAAAAGGAGGAAGAGTGTGTGGGCGGAGAATGTGCGAGCGGAGAGTATGTGCGGGTGTGTGCAGCTGTGTGCGGTAACGCTACCGCCGGTCACAGAGCTGCAGGATGATGCTGGCAGATGTTAGCAGGATTCTGCAGCTGACTGTGACCTGCAGCGGTGACCTGTGGTAAAAAAGCAGGTATGGGCCGATGAGACTACTGCTCCCATCCGGCTAGGTCTGCTGTCACTGATAACAGTGACAGCAGGTGCTGCTGATGGGAGAGTAGTATCATCTGCCGGTGCCTGTACTCACAGTTTAAAAAAAAAAAAAGTTAAATTACATACATATTCACATAAAAATAAAACCCCGTTATACTCCCCGACGCCCTCGTCTCCTAGAAATAATGTAAAATAATAAACCAACATATACTCCCTGCCCGCCGTAGTCCAGGTAATCCAGCTTGTCCCACAACGATCTCACGTGTTAAACAGTCATATTGGGAGATGTGACCGCTCTACCCGGCCTCCAGTGATACAGTGACAGGAGGTAATCGCTCCCGCAGTGTATTAGCTGATCAGCTCTCACTTGCGGCACCACTGCATGTGAAAGTTCTCACACATCTTTACTGCTGTAAGTGGGAGCACCGGAGCTGATAAACTCCGGTGAACTCTCACGGCAGTGCAGTGACACACTGCAGGAGGGATTACGTGGCCCCTTCCCAGACTATTAATATCACCCCCCAGCTGTCTGCCTAGCCTTTGCTGGATCGATTTTATAGGGGGACCCCATGTCAATGTTTTTCTGGGGTTCCCCTGCAAACTAGCCAGTAAAGGTTAAGCGAACAGCTGTGAGCTGATATTAATAGCCTGGGAACCTTTATGGCTATTGGGTCCTTCCCAGAATATTAACATCAGCACACAGCCGTCGGCTTTTCCTCTGCTGGTTATTAAAATTACGCGGGAGCCCACGCAATTTATTTTTTTTGTAAATAAACAGATATTGCATTTCACGCAGATTTCTGAGGGTATGTTCCCACAGTCAGTAAACGCTGCGGGTTGGACGCTGCGTACATCCACAGCATCCAACCTGCAGCTGCCAGATATTACTGCATAGTGGATGAGATTTCAAGAAATCCCATCTCCACTATGCGTGCATCGACACCCGCGGCTTTCCTGTGGAGACGGACATGTGGAGCGTCTTTCCAGACCGCAGCATGTCCTATTTATTTTGCGGAGACGATCAGTCTCCGCAAGATAAATACCACCCTTCCAATGTATAGTGCGCGGTGATTCCACGCGGTTCAATGAACACCTGCGTTCAAAATCCAGCAGCGCTTTGGACACAGCGGACATGTGCTGCATCCAAAGCACTGCCGGCTACTGACCGTGGGGACGTAGCCTAATAACAGTTGCTGTTTTTTAACAGAATATGTAGGTTAATTATGTTAATGTTAATGCTGCTACATAGGCTGGTGTGTGTGTGTGTGTGTGTGTGTGTGTGTGTGTGTGTGTGTGTGTGTGTGTATTTAATAATAATGAGGGTATCTGGCTGAAAAGGTTGAACAAGGAAATTACATCTTTTTTTTTTTCACTTTTTTTCATAATATATCTTGAGCTTACAAATCAGCATGAAAAAGTCATCAAATCCGCGTGGAATTTCCAAGAGATGCAGAAATTTCCAAAAGCAAATCCGCAACGTGCGCACATAGCCTTAAGGAGTAATTAAGCAGCAAAAAAAAAAACAATTAGTCTATGTGCGCACGTTGCGGATTTGCTTTTGTAAAATTCCGTGTGGATTCTTCCTCCCTTGGCAGAAAACGCACTTGAAATTCCAGGCAGTTTTTATGCGTTTTTGATGCGGATTTCAATGCGTTTTTTAATGCGGATTTGTATGTACGTTTTCGTAAGCTAAATTAAGATATATTATTTAATATTGTTACATACCATATTCAAATATAATGTTTACCCACACAAAACAAATAAGTGATCTGTTTATTTTTCAAAAAATAATTTTTCAAAAATTGCGGGAGCTCCCGTGTAATTTTCTTAACCAGCAGAGGGAAAGCCGACAGCTGAGGTTAATATTCTGGGAAGGAGCACCCGCCTTCCCTTACTGCTCGGGTGCCAGATGTGTTGGTTGCATATCCACTTCGCTCAATGAGGGGCTGCAGCAGTGATATGAGAAGTCACAGCTGCAGCCAAAACACCAAGACCAGGGCAATGGCGCTGGACCCCAGAGAGCGAGTACCAGCCTTGTGATTTATCTCTAGTGTCCATAGCGCAATGACAATCTTCGCTCTGCGGCATCTCATCCATTCCTGATTAGCAGTGCGGTCAGCAGTCTGCACCATGGCTGCCGGCTCTCCACGCCCGCTGCATTACCTGTACTGGAACTTGTCCATGGCGCTGGAGAGATGCTTGGGGTAATACTCGTCACATATGTACAGGTTGTGATCATTCTCTGGAACGAGATCCACGTCGTGCAAAATTAAGCAGTCCCAGTCGTCGTAGCGCAGCGCCTCTCTCACGCCGATGTTTAGCAGCTTGGCCCGGTTAAACGTGGCGTTCCCCGCCTGGGAAGATAAATGTCGCCGTTAGTCAGGAAAATGGAGGAGAATCTGTCTTGCGGTTTGTAATGGAAGCGGTGACTATTTCACGGAACATTACAAGAGGAGGAAACAGAGGGAGTAGCGCTGTGATCGTTACTGGGATTTATCACCGGCACGGAGGGAAGGAGAGGAAGCTTTATTATCTAGTAATCGGCTGGAAAAATGACAAGTCTACAAAGTACAGCACCCGTCACCCAGGAAGAAGGAAGTGACCCATAACAAGTGGCACTGAAATTCTACAAAAATAACATAACATACTAATCTCTTAGTAGACATTCATGGTGGTCGCACTGAAGAGCTCAGTGGCAATAAATGGGGAACATTCATAGGACGCTACTTGTGCCAGAAGTCCAACTGTGCAATTTCTGAACTAATAGACCTGTCCTGATAAAAAAAGAGCTATAATAATCTAGCCACCACTAGGGGGAGCTCCCTGTATACAGAGATACATGATAAGATTCTGTCTGCAGCCACCACTAGGGGGAGCTCCCTGTATACAGAGATACATGATAAGCTCCTGTCTGCAGCCACCACTAGGGGGAGCTCCCTGTATACAGAGATACATGATAAGATTCTGTCTGCAGCCACCACTAGGGGGAGCTCCCTGTATACAGATATACATAATAAGCTCCTGTCTGCAGCCACCACTAGGGGGAGCTCCCTGTATACAGAGATACATGATAAGATCCTGTCTGCAGTCACCACTAGGGGGAGCTCCCTGTATACAGAGATACATGATAAGATCCTGTCTGCAGCCACCACTAGGGGGAGCTCCCTGTATACAGAAATACATGATAAGATTCTGTCTGCAGCCACCACTAGGGGGAGCTCCCTGTATACAGAGATACATGATAAGATCCTGTCTGCAGCCACCACTAGGGGGAGCTCCCTGTATACAGAGATACATGATAAGATTCTGTCTGCAGCCACCACTAGGGGGAGCTCCCCGTATACAGAGATACATGATAAGATCCTGTCTGCAGTCACCACTAGGGAGAGCTCCCTGTATACAGAGATACATGATAAGATCCTGTCTGCAGCCACCACTAGGGGGAGCTCCCCGTATACAGAAATACATGATAAGATTCTGTCTGCAGCCACCACTAGGGGGAGCTCCCCGTATACAGAGATATATGATAAGATTCTGTCAGCAGCCACCACTAGGGGGAGCTCCTTGTATACAGAGATACATGATAAGATTCTGTCTGCAGCCACCACTAGGGGGAGCTCCCCGTATACAGAAATACATGATAAGATTCTGTCTGCAGCCACCACTAGGGGGAGCTCCCTGTATACAGAGATACATGATAAGATCCTGTCTGCAGTCACCACTAGGGGGAGCTCCCCGTATACAGGGATACATGATAAGATCCTGTCTGCAGCCACCACTAGGGGGAGCTCCTTGAATACAGAGATACATGATAAGATCCTGTGTGCAGCCACCACTAGGGGGAGCTCCCCGTATACAGGGATACATGATAAGATTCTGTCTGCAGTCACCAGTAGGGGGAGCTCCCTGTATATAGATACATGATAAGATCCTGTCTGCAGCCACCACTAGGGGGAGCTCCTTGTATACAGAGATACATGATAAGATCCTGTCTGCAGCCACCACTAGGGGGAGCTCCCTGTATACAGAGATACATGATATCATTTCCTACATCCATGATCTCTTTGTTACTACCAAACTTTCCTTCCTCGCCATCACCGAAACCTGGCTCACCCCTTCTGACACAGCCTCTCCTGCTGCACTCTCTTACGGTGGCTTCCACCTTTCTCACACACCCCGCCCCAGCAGCAAGCATGGCGGAGGAGTTGGTTTTCTCCTGTCAGATAACTGCTCCTTCACCCCAATCCCACTGCCACCCTCTGTTACCCTCCCTTCCTTTGAGGTGCACTCTGTGCGCATCTACTCCCCCTCCAACCTCCAACTGGCTGTCATTTACCGCCCCCCAGGGCCAGCCACCATCTTCTTTGACCACTTCACCACCTGGCTACTTCATTTCCTTTCTGCAGACATCCCCACTATCATCATGGGCGATTTTAACATCTCCATTGACACTTCCCTCTCAGCTGCCACTAAACTTCTATCTCTCTCTTCCTCCTTCGGCCTCACTCAATGGTCTTCTGCAGCCACTCACAAAGATGGTCACACACTGGACCTCATCTTCACCCGCCTCTGCTCCCTATCTAACCTCTCTAACTCACCTCTTCCTCTCTCTGACCACAACCTTCTCACATTCTCATCTCTCTCCACTCCATGTCTAGAGTCCCCACCCCACAAACTTTCACACCCTCGCAGAAATCTTAAACATCTTGACCTACATTCATTCTCTGAATCCCTCCTACCTCTCACTGACATAAGTTCCATACACAATGCGGATGATGCTGCCGCTCTATATAACACCACAATAGCTGTAGCTTTGGAATCTGCTGCCCCACTTACACATACCAAAGCTCGCAAAATCAACAGACAGCCCTGGCACACCAGCCTGACCAAGGAACTGAGGCGAGCTTCCAGGGCTGCTGAGCGCAGATGGAAAAGATCCCACTCCAACGACCACTTAATCGCATTCAAACAGTCCCTCACTACTTTCAAGACCGCACTCGCCACAGCTAAACAAACCTACTTCTCATCTCTCATATCCTCCCTGTCTCACAACCCTAAACAGTTATTCAACACCTTCAATTCTCTCCTCCGTCCCCCAGCACCTCCTCTCTCCCCACTTATCTCTGCTGAAGACTTTGCCTCATTCTTCAAGCAGAAGATTGATAACATCAGAGACAGTTTTGGTCAACAAGCCCCAGAGCCCTTCCTCCCAACTTCCCTACCCTCCACCTCCAAAACCAACTACTCCACCATTACAGAAGATCAACTCTCCACTCTACTCTCAAGATCGCATCTCACCACCTGTGCACTTGACCCGCTCCCATCCCACCTCATCCCAAACCTCACCACAATCTTCATCCCAACCCTAACCCATCTCTTCAACCTATCACTAACAACTGGTGTTTTCCCCTCAAGCTTTAAACATGCCTCCATCACACCTATCCTCAAAAAGCCCTCTCTTGACCCATCCTCTGTATCTAGCTATCGCCCTATATCACTTCTCCCCTATGCCTCAAAACTACTGGAACAACACGTCTACCTTGAACTGTCCTCCCATCTCTCTTCTTGCTCCCTCTTTGACCGCTTACAATCTGGCTTCCGGTCACACCATTCCACTGAAACTGCCCTAACTAAGGTCACCAATGACCTCTTAACCGCCAAGAGCAAGCGACACTACTCTGTCCTCCTCCTCCTCGACCTGTCAGCTGCCTTTGACACAGTGGACCATTCCCTATTATTACAGACCCTCTCATCCCTTGGCATCACAGACTTGGCCCTATCCTGGATCTCATCATACCTAACAGACCGGACATTCAGCGTCTCCCACTCACACACCACCTCCTCACCTCGCCCCCTATCTGTCGGAGTCCCACAAGGTTCAGTCCTTGGGCCCCTGCTCTTCTCCATTTACACCTTTGGCCTGGGACAGCTCATAGAATCTCATGGCTTTCAGTATCACCTCTATGCTGATGACACACAGATCTACATCTCTGAACCAGATATCACCTCCCTACTAACCAGAATCCCTCAATGTCTGTCCACTATTTCATCCTTCTTCTCCGCTAGATTTCTGAAACTTAACATGGACAAAACAGAATTCATCATCTTTCCCCCATCTCACGTGACCCCCACAACGAACCTATCCATTACAGTAAATGACTGCCCACTCTCCCCAGTCCCACAAGCTCGCTGCCTCGGGGTAATCCTTGACGCTGATCTCTCCTTCAAACCACATATCCAAGCCCTTTCCACTTCCTGCCGACTTCAACTCAAAAATATTGCACGAATCCGTTCATTCCTCAACCAAGAATCTGCAAAAACCCTAGTCCATGCCCTCATCATCTCTCGCCTTGACTACTGCAACCTTCTGCTCTGTGGCCTCCCCTCAAACACTCTCGCACCCCTCCAATCTATTCTAAACTCTGCTGCCCGACTAATCCACCTGTCCCCCCGCTATTCTCCGGCCTCTCCCCTCTGTCAATCCCTTCACTGGCTCCCCATTGCCCAGAGACTCCAGTACAAAACCCTAACCATGACGTACAAAGCCATCCACAACCTGTCTCCTCCTTACATCTGCGACCTCATCTCCCGGTACTTTCCTACACGCAACCTCCGATCCTCACAAGATCTCCTTCTCTACTCCCCTCTTATCTCCTCTTCCCACAATCGCATACAAGATTTCTCTCGCGTATCACCCCTACTCTGGAACCCTCTACCACAACACATCAGACTCTCGCCCACCATCGAAACCTTCAAAAAGAATCTGAAGACCCACCTCTTCCGACAAGCCTACAACCTGCAGTAACCACCGATCGACCAAACCGCTGCATGACCAGCTCTACCCTCACCTACTGTATTCTCACCCATCCCTTGTAGATTGTGAGCACTCGCGGGCAGGGTCCTCTCTCCTACTGTACCAGTTATGACTTGTATTGTTCAAGATTATTGTACTTGTTATTATGTATACCCCTCCTCACTTGTAAAGCGCCATGGAATAAATGGCGCTATAACAATAAATAATAATAATAATAATAAGATCCTGTCTGCAGTCACCACTAGGGGGAGCTCCCTGTATACCAGAGATACATGATAAGATCCTGTCTGCAGCCACCACTAGGGGGAGCTCCCTGTATACAGAGATACATGATAAGATTCTGTCTGCAGTCACCACTAGGGGGAGCTCCCTGTATACAGATACATGATGAGATCCTGTCTGCAGCCACCACTAGGGGGAGCTCCCTGTATACAGATACATGATAAGATCCTGTCTGCAGCCACCACTAGGGGGAGCTCCTTGTATACAGAGATACATGATAAGATCCTGTCTGCAGCCACCACTAGGGGGAGCTCCCTCTATACAGAGATACATGATAAGATCCTGTCTGCAGCCACCACTAGGGGGAGCTCCCTCTATACAGAGATACATGATAAGATCCTGTCTGCAGCCACCACTAGGGGGAGCTCCCTGTATACAGAGATACATGATAATATCCTGTCTGCAGTCACCACTAGGGGGAGCTCCCTGTATACAGAGATACATGATAAGATCCTGTCTGCAGTCACCACTAGGGGGAGCTCCCCGTATACAGGGATACATGATAAGATCCTGTCTGCAGCCACCACTAGGGGGAGCTCCTTGTATACAGAGATACATGATAAGATCCTGTGTGCAGCCACCACTAGGGGGAGCTCCCCGTATACAGGGATACATGATAAGATTCTGTCTGCAGTCACCAGTAGGGGGAGCTCCCTGTATATAGATACATGATAAGATCCTGTCTGCAGCCACCACTAGGGGGAGCTCCTTGTATACAGAGATACATGATAAGATCCTGTCTGCAGTCACCACTAGGGGGAGCTCCCTGTATACAGAGATACATGATAAGATCCTGTCTGCAGCCACCACTAGGGGGAGCTCCCTGTATACAGAGATACATGATAAGATTCTGTCTGCAGTCACCACTAGGGGGAGCTCCCTGTATACAGATACATGATGAGATCCTGTCTGCAGCCACCACTAGGGGGAGTTCCCTGTATACAGAGATACATGATAAGATTCTGTCTGCAGCCACCACTAGGGGGAGCTCCCTGTATACAGATACATGATAAGATCCTGTCTGCAGCCACCACTAGGGGGAGCTCCTTGTATACAGAGATACATGATAAGATCCTGTCTGCAGCCACCACTAGGGGGAGCTTCCTGTATACAGAGATACATAAGATCCTGTCTGCAGTCACCACTAGGGGGAGCTCCCTGTATACAGAGATACATGATAAGATCCTGTCTGCAGTCACCACTAGGGGGAGCTCCCTGTATACAGAGATACATGATAAGATCCTGTCTGCAGTCACCACTAGGGGGGGCTCCCTGTATACAGAGATACATGATAAGATCCTGTTTGCAGCCACCACTAGGGGGAGCTCCCTGTATAGAGATACCTGATAAGATCCTGTCTGCAGCCACCACTAGGGGGAGCTCCCTGTATAGAGATACATGATAAGATCCTGTCTGCAGCCACCACTAGGGGGAGCTCCCTGTATACAGAGATACATGATAAGATCCTGTCTGCAGCCACCACTAGGGGGAGCTCCCTGTATACAGAGATACCTGATAAGATCCTCTCTGCAGCCACCACTAGGGGGAGCTCCCTGTATACAGAGATACATGATAAGATCCTGTCTGCAGCCACCACTAGGGGGAGCTCCCTGTATACAGAGATATCTGATAAGATCCTCTCTGCAGCCACCACTAGGGGGAGCTCCATGTATACAGAGATACATGATAAGATTCTGTCTGCAGCCACCACTAGGGGGAGCTCCCTGTATACAGAGATACATGATAAGATCCTGTCTGCAGCCACCACTAGGGGGAGCTCCCTGTATACAGAGATACCTGATAAGATCCTCTCTGCAGCCACCACTAGGGGGAGCTCCCTGTATACAGAGATACCTGATAAGATCCTCTCTGCAGCCACCACTAGGGGGAGCTCCCTGTATACAGAGATACCTGATAAGATCCTCTCTGCAGCCACCACTAGGGGGAGCTCCCTGGATACAGAGATACCTGATAAGATCCTCTCTGCAGCCACCACTAGGGGGAGCTCCCTGTATACAGAGATACCTGATAAGATCCTCTCTGCAGCCACCACTAGGGGGAGCTCCCTGTATACAGAGATACCTGATAAGATCCTCTCTGCAGCCACCACTAGGGGGAGCTCCCTGGATACAGAGATACCTGATAAGATCCTCTCTGCAGCCACCACTAGGGGGGAGCTCCATGTATACAGAGATACATGATAAGATTCTGTCTGCAGCCACCACTAGGGGGAGCTCCCTATATAGATACCAGATAATATCATGCCTGCAGCCACCACTAGGGGGAGCTCCCTGTGTACAGAGATACATGATAAGATTCTGTCTACAATCTTTGTCTCCATCCCGGTTAGCATTCATAATCAGATTTTTTTTTTTAATACAGCCCGTTGATTTTGATGACACCTGTGTAATACTTTGCATCTCCACTGGTGGCGCTATAGTGAACTTAAGACATGCTTTAGAATAGATCAAGATGTGTTTTGTTTTACTTTGAGGCCGGAGACATCACAAGACAAAAAGGAAAATAAATCTAGAGACCGGAATGTGAGGCTGAACTAAGGGATGTCATGAAGGACTTGCCGATCACCACTTACCGCCACCAATGACGTCTCCTGGGGTGAAAGTAACAACGCAAAGAAAATAAAGCAGAGAGAAAGCGGCATCAGATCTGAAATCACTTTGTAGGACAACTGATGGTCTGCAAAACAAGGATCTTCCTCCACAAGAGATCAGAGCCCCGGCGGAGCACACGGACCCGGCCATCTGTCCTCTCCACCGGATCTAGAGGGCGTCCTGTTGGGCCGGCACACCAGATCCCGGCCCTGGAGGTGACCCACGATTGTTATCTATATAGCTCTGTGGTTTTGGTTTTTTTGCCTGGTTTGGAGTCTCTATCATTTTTAAGATTTGGTTAAGGGTCTGATTAGTTTTAGGGTCTAGTCTAGGATCCAAATTAAACTTAGGTATCATCTCTAGAGTCAGAATTAATTTTATGGGTCTGAAGTTTTAGAGATTTAATTTGGACACAGAATTACTTTTAGGGGTCTGGTATGGGGTATGACTAAACCTTAGGGGTTTGTTAAAGCAAGAGAATTAAATTTATAAGTCTGGGGCATGAGTTAATTTCTGCCAACTGCCCGGGTGTCCTAACTTAATGCCGGGGGGTAGGGAGGGGTTCCTCGATTTTAACCCATTTATGACATGGCGATTTTCTGTTCTTTTCCTCTCCCTCTTCCAAGAGTCATACCCTTTTATTGTTCTAATCCCATGATCCGACATATAAATGGCAGTAGCACTTCAAATATACAGAAATACCAAAGTTTACCTAATAACGTAAGAAGTGACGCAAGAAATAGTAAAATAACAATATTTTATTAACAAAAATGTTTAACGGCTAGTTCATGTAAATTACAGTCCATGGGATATTTCTATGCTCTAATACAGACTGTGATTCGCTTCAGTTTTTTCAAATTTTTTTTTTTTTTTTAGCTGTTTTTCCAGCAATTTTTATTGCATACCTGTGGTGTTAGGCTTTTCCTGGTTCTTGTTCTCCATGGGATAGAGGACTATAAGGTGAAACCTCTGAGACGCCTCGGCGTCCATCACCTTTTTGAGATATACCTTTTCAACCTCCTTCGGAGAACACTTTCCGGGAGCAGACATATTATCGAAAAATCACCATCTTCTTGTGTCACGTCCCGATTAGTTCTTTGGAGGTCCTACAATTTCTTTGCTATCTCCCTGTCTTTTTATACTTAACTAGCTGTTTTAAACATTTTTGTTAATAAAATATTGTTCTATTTTACGGTTTCTTGCGTCACTTCTTACCTTATTAGGTAAACTTTGGTATTTATGTTCCCTTTATTTTTCTGTCCACTTCGCCATATCAGGGCTTGTTTTTTATGGGACAAGTTGTACTTTTGAACAACAGAATTCATTCTAGCACATAGTGCACTGGGAAATGGGAAAACAAATTTCAAGTGACATAACATAGTATTATAGTTAGCAAGGCCTGAAAAAGCCATGTGTCCATCCGGTTCAACCTATATTCCCGTCAGAACAAATCCCCAGATCTATGTCCTTCTAAAGAACCTAATAACTGTAAGATACAATATTGTTCTGCTCCAGGAAGACATCCAGGCCTCTCTTGAACCCCTCGACTGAGTTCGCCATCACCACCTCCTCAGGCAAGCAATTCCAGATTCTCACTGCCCTAACAGTAAAGAATCCTCTTCTATGTTGGTGGAAAAACCTTCTCTCCTCCAGACGCAAAGAATGCCCCCTTGTGCCCGTCACCTTCCTTGGTATAAACAGATCCTCGGAGAGATATTTGTATTGTCCCCTTATATACTTATACATGCTTATTAGATCGCCCCTCAGGCGTCTTTTTTTGTAGACTGAATAATCCTAATTCTGCTAATCTCTCTGGGTATTTTTTTATTTCTTATTTACCATGCTCACTATAAGATACAACCGACCTGACAATAGGATTCTCCAGGTCAGTGCGAGTATACAGATACCAAACTCTGTACACAGCTCTGGCAAAAATTAGGAGCCCACCACATCAAATCCCTGTCATGGGCAGCCCAATCTCCAGACCTGAACCCCATTGAACACCTCTGGAATGTAATCAGGAGGATGATGGATAGTCACAAGCCATCAAAGAAGAACTGCTGACATTTCTGTACCAGAAGCAGTGTGAAAGACTGGGGGAAAGCTGCCAAGACATATGAAAGCTGGGATTAACAATCATGGTTATTCCACAAAATATTGATTTCTGAACTCTTCCGGACATAAAACATTAGTAATGTTGTTTCTAAATGATTATGAACTTGTTTTCTTTGCATTATTTGAGGTGTCTGAAAGCAGTGGTTTGTTTTTTTTAATTTATTGCCCATTTTTCTTTGTCAGAAAAAAAATACAAAATGTATTGCTTGGAACTGCGGAGACATGTCAGAAGTTTATAGACTAAAAGAACAATTCACATTTTACTCACAAATATACCTACAAAGAGAAAAATCAGACAAACTGAACATTTTCCAGTGGTCTCTTAATTTTTGCCAGAGCTGTCAGGAAAAAAAGTATTTAGTCACCACCAATTGTGCAAGTTCCACCACTTAAAAAGATGAGAGAGGCCTGTAATTGACATCATAGGTAGACCACAACTATGAGAGTCAAAATGAGAAAACAAATCCAGAAAATCACCTTGTCTGATTTGGAAGATTTTTTTGGCAAATTATGGTGGAAAATAAAGTATTTGGTCACCTAAAAACATGCAAGATTTCTGTCTCTCACAGACCTGTAACTTCTTCTTTGAGAGGCTCCTCTGTCCTCCACTCATTACCTGTAGTAATGGCTCCTGTGTGAACTTGTTACCAGTATAAAAGACCCCTGTCCACAACCTCAAACAGTCTGACTCCAAACTCCACTATGGTGAAGACCAAAGAGCTGTCGAAGGACACCAGAAACAAAATTGTAGCCCTGCACCAGGCTGGGAAGACTGAATCTGCAATAGGCAAGCAGCTTGGTGTGATGAAACCAACTGTGGGAGCAATAATAAGAAAATGGAAGACATTCAAGACCACTGATAATCTCCCTCGATCTGGGGCTCCACGCAAGATCTCACCCCGTGGAGTCAAAATGATCACAAGAACAGCGAGGAAAAATCCCAGAACCACATGGGGAGACCTAGTGAATGACCAGCATAGAGCTGGGACCACCGTAACCAAGGCTACCATCAGTAACACACTACGCCGCCAGGGGCTCACATCCTTCAGTGCCAGACGTGTCCCCCTGCTTAAGCCCGTACATGTCCGGACCCATCTGAAGTTTCCTAGAGAGCATTTGGATTATCCAGAAGAGCATTGGAAGAATGTCCTATGGTCTGATGAAACCAAAGTAGAACTGTTTGGTAAAAACAAAACTCGTCGTGTTTGGAGGAGACAGAATGCTGAGTTGCATCCAAAGAACACCATACCTACTGTGAAGCATGGGGGAGGCAACATCATGTTTGGGGCTGTTTCTCTGCAAAGGGACCAGGACTGATCCATGTACGTGAAAGAATGAATGGGGCCATGTATTGTGAGATTTTGAGTGCAAACCTCCTTCCATCAGCAAGGGCAGTAAGATGAAACGTGGATGGGTCTTTCAGTATGATAATGATTCCAAGCACACCGCCAGGGCAATGAAGCAGTGGCTTCGTAAGAAGCATATGAAGGTCCTGGAGTGGCCTAGCCAGTCTCCAGATCTCAACCCCATAGAAAACCTTTGGAGGGAGTTGAAAGTCCGTGTTGCCCAGCGACAGGCCCAAAACATCACTGCTCTAGAGGAGATCTGCATGGAGGAATGGGCCAACATACCACCAACAGTGTGTGCCAACCTGGTGAAGACTTACAGAAAACCTGTGACCTCTGTCATTGCCAACAAAGGACATTTAACAAAATATTGAGATGAACTTTTGTTAATGACCAAACACTGATTTTCCACCATAATTTGCAAAATAAATCTTCCAAATCAGACAAGGAGATTTTCTGGATTTGTTTTCTCATTGTGACTCTCATAGTTGTGGTCGACCTATGATGTCAATTACAGGCCTCTCCCATCTTTATAAGGGGGAGAACTTGCACAATTGGGGGCCGACTACATACTTTTACCCAATCTATTTGTGTGTATATATATTTTTTTTATTTAATTGATGTAAATGTAAAAAAAATGTGTAAATTTCTAAGGAAAAAATATGAATTTTGCCTTTGTCACCATTTTCCTAGACACGTAACATTTTCATTTTCAGGATCTGAGGGCTTATGTTTTGCGGCATGACTGTTTTTACGGATACCATTTTGGGGGGTAGATGCGATCTTCTGATCGCCTCTTATTCCATTTTATTGCAATGTTCTGGAGGCCAAAAAAACGTTATTCTAGAGTTTTGATTTTTTTCTCATTAACCTGTTTACCGATCGGATTCATTTACTTTATATTTTGATAGATCGGAGTTTTAGGAATGCGGCAGTACCAAATGTGTGTACTTTATTTTAAACTGTTTCATTTTTAATTGGGCAAAGAGGGGAGGTGAATTGAACTTGTTTTGACTAATTTCATATTTTTAAAAACTTTTTGTCTCGCTCTTTACTGTATTTGTTAGTCCCCTAAGGGGACTTGAAGCTGTGATTGTCTCATCGCTTCTGATCAGTACTGCAGTGTATGGAGAATATCGTGGTCTCCAATGAACGGCAGCTATACGATGTCTTTCAGGGTATGTTCCCAAGGTCAGTAAACGCTGCGGGTTGGATGCTGCGTACATCTGCAGCGGCCAGAAGTCTGTGTCTTTATTTCAATTAAAACACTTTATTCTTGCTGTGTGTTTATTTACCATGTAACTATGGGATTAGTAATGGATAGGTGTCTTATAGACGCTATTAAGATGTGGGCTTGATGTCACCGGACAACACAAAGGTGACATCAACCCCACAAATATAACCCCACTTGCCACCGATACAGGGCAAGTGGGAAGAGCCAGGTAAAGTGCCACAATTGGCGTATCTTTGGCTGTGCCAGTTGTGGGGCGGCTGAGGGCTTCTATTTTTAGGCTGGTGAGGGCCAAAATCCATGGACCTCATCAGCCTGAGAGTACCAGGGCGCAGTTGTCTGCTTTTTCCTTGGCTGGTTAACAAAAATAGGGTGACCCCACTATTTTTGCTAGCCATCTAAGGTAAGCAGACTGCCGTGGCCTGGTGTTATCAGGCTGGTAAGGTTCATGGATATTGGTTCCTTACCAGTCTGAAATACCAGTCCAAAAAGTCTGCTTTACTCTGGCTGGTTAACAAATACAGGGGGGCCCCCACACCATTTTTTTTGGAGGGGATCCCGCTTTTTGCCAACCATCCAAGGTAAGCAGACTGCTGCTGCCTGGGGTTACCAGACTGGTAAGTTTCATGGATATTGCTTCCTTACCAGTCTGAAATACCAGTCCAAGTAGTCTGCTTTACTATGGCTGGTTAAACAAATATAGTTGCACCCCACACCATTTTTTTTTTCATTATTATTTATTTATTAAAAAGGAGGGGACCCCCTCTAAGTGCTTTCCTCCACTTCCTGTGTCATGTACGTGTGGCTGTGTCACAAGGTTCATCATAATGTAAATTGGTACATGGGTAATAAGCTGCGTTCCTGCACTTAATACACGTGACTAGGAAGATACTGCGGTTTTACCGCATCTAATGAAAGTGTATGGGTAATTTACACACCGGAGACAGAGCGCCTCCACTACATAAATTGACATGCTCCATCACACAATGTTACCAAAACCTATAGTAATCATTAGTAACACAAGGTACTATAAAAACAATATTTTATTGAAAATTACAATAGGAAAAGTCTTTATATTGTAATTTTCAATAAAATATTATTGTTTTTATAGTACCTCTTGTTACTAATGATTAATATAGGTTTTGGTAACATTGTGTGATGGAATTAAGCATTTAAAGGGGTACTCCACCCAAAATTGATACGGGTGAATATCATTTGGGACATCAGTGTGTGATTATAAATTGACGTGCTGCGGTCTGGAAAGACGCGCCGCATGTCCGTCTCTGCAGGTGAGCCGCGGGCATTGGTGCACGCATAGTGGGCATGGGATTTCTTGAAATCCCATCCACTATGCTGTAACAGCTGGACGCTGCAGGTTTGACGCTGCGGATGTACGCAGCATCCAACCCGCAGCGTTCACTGACCATGGGAACATACCCCAATATATCGGCTAACAGGAAATCACTTTTTTTTTTCCTTCCCAGAAGCCAACTTTCAATTACGGTAGCTTTATTTCAAGTGACCAAAAAAAAAAACGCATGCAATGAAAAAAACGCATCATATGCGTCATATGTCGTGAAGAAGTTAGAGGTCTGGTATCCTAAATTTAAGCGTTTCATCTATGGTCTGAATTCATTTTAGTAAAAAAAAACTAAAAAATAGTCCACGTGGCCAAGTGGGACGTACTCCTAAGCCCAGACAAGTATAACCATAGTAAAAAAGAAAGAAAAGGATCTCTATGTATGAAAAGGGATCCAAAATAAATCTCCAGACCGTGCTGTAGATTAATAATGACCTAAGATCCAAATAAGTTAAGGGGATTTGATATTAATCAATATACATTTTATTGCACATAAATAATTAACAGACAAAAAAGCGGAATCAGGCAAGATTAATGACGGCTATCTTGCCTGATTCTGCTTTTTTTGTCTGTTAATTATTTAAGTGCAATATAATTTATATTGGTTATAAATTAATTCATTTTAGTGGTCTGGGGTCGTAATGAGTTTTGGGGGAGGTGGTCTTAGTTTTGGGGTCTGGTCCTGCTTTCCCAATAATTAGATCTTGCAGTTTCCAAAATGTTAACGAGACGCCTCTCCTTTACTGTTGGGACTTTCACCATGACTGGTAGATTGACCCTGGGATCGAGATTAGGAGCAATCACAGTCTAAAGAACTTCCATGTTCCTCAAAAACAATGACCAGCCCCCTGGGGAAAACCTCAAAGTTTCATAAAGCTGGACCCACTCTGCTGGAAGTTAAAGAAATCTGGACCAAGAGGACAAGCGGTCTTCTTGAAGATGATGCATTACCGGAAGAATAGTCATATTGGGGGCTTCTTGGAGCCTGGTGGTATCCAATAGGCCGATGAGGGACAACGAGTGAACGGCTGACTACGTCAAGCTGACAACGTGCTAGAGACGCATTACCTGATGGACCACGAATATGGCGTAGTGCAGCTGCTGCCGTTGCAGGAAGGGGTGCAGGTAGTAGAGCAAGGTTCGTAGGTGAGACTCTCTGTTCCTGTGCGGTATAATCACAGCTGTGCGGTACCTCCCAAAACAATGCCTGGGGCTGAAGTAACCCCCGGGGGTAACATAGCGGTTCTTCATCTGGACCTTCTTCAAACTCGGAGCCTTGATGAGATCAATGGTTAAAGGACCAACTAAAAAGAGAAAAAAAATCACATGCAGCCAAGAGACAAGATATGCAGCTAACGCACCACGAACGAGTCCTTAAGCAATGACTGGTGGCAAGACATCGGCCAAGCATTTCCCATGTGGGTAAAGTTTTGGGGGGTCTTCAACTGCCCAGGCTCATGAACACTTTGTGTTTCCAAAGTGGAGACCCCTTTTAAACCCTTAATGACATCTTTGTCACTGGTCACATGCGGGGAGAATGTAGCGGGCTGAGGAACTGAGCCTGCTCCATTCATCACAGTCGCTGGCTGTGTCTTACAGCCGTCATCTGCCTTTACCAGTGACCGGAGCTAGCTCTGATCTCCTCTGTTTAACCATTTAATTGCCAGTGTCAATCACAAGCGGTATCATTTCAAATAGCCTATTTGCCGATGCACGTGCGAACGTCGATTGCCATTGCCTTGACCTGCGTGACGAAATCGCGGAGAGACAATGAATTAACATGGCACCCGGGGACCTGCCTCTTCATTAGAGGGCTTCAAAAATAGAAAATAATTTACACTGTATACTGTAATATCCAAGTATTGAAGTATATAGTGAAATAAAAAATAAAACACCAAAATTAATGTTTTTTTGGTCACTAAACTTTCCCCTAAAAAAAACAACAACAACTCCACAACAATTATTCACAACTACAAAAAACTGCAACTTGTCCCGCAAACAACAAGCCCTCGTATGGATGTAAATGATAAAATATAGTCATGGCTCTTAAAAGGACAGGGAAAAAAAGAAAAATTGCCAAGTTTTGAAAAGGTTAAAAGAATATTTCAATTTAAAAAAAAAAATAATTATGTAACCAATAAAATTCTACATCCATTTCTCAGAGTTAATATCTCTGCTTACACCCAGTGAATGAGAAACCTTCATAAATTACCTAAACATGATAAGAATCAGTCCTGGTGAGTCGATGGTCACTGGTGCACAACTGCGTACAGGACATGGATGACGCCGAGGTCGCACACAGTAGGCACATTTGTAATTCTGATGCCGAGGTCGCACACAGTAGGCACATTTGGAATTCGGATGCCAGGGGTCGAACATAGTAAGCACATTTGGAATTCTGATGCCGGGGGTCGCACACAGTAGGCACATTTGGAATTCTGACGCCGAGGTCGCACACAGTAGGCACATTTGTAATTCTGACGCCGAGGTCGCACACAGTAAGCACATTTGGAATTCGGATGCCAGGGGTCGAACATAGTAAGCACATTTGGAATTCTGATGCCGGGGGTCGCACACAGTAAGCACATTTGGAATTCTGATGCCGGGGGTCGCACACAGTAAGCACATTTGGAATTCTGACGCCGGGGGTCGCACACAGTAAGCACATTTGGAATTCTGATGCTGGGGTCGCACACAGTAAGCACATTTGGAATTCTGATGCCGGGGGTCGCACACAGTAAGCACATTTGGAATTCTGATGCTGGGGGTCGCACACAGTAAGCACATTTGGAATTCGGATGCCAGGGGTCGAACATAGTAAGCACATTTGGAATTCTGACGCCGGGGGTCGCACACAGTAAGCACATTTGGAATTCTGACGCCGAGGTCGCACACAGTAGGCACATTTGTAATTCTGACGCCGAGGTCGCACACAGTAAGCACATTTGGAATTCGGATGCCAGGGGTCGAACATAGTAAGCACATTTGGAATTCTGATGCCGGGGGTCGCACACAGTAAGCACATTTGGAATTCTGATGCCGGGGGTCGCACACAGTAAGCACATTTGGAATTCTGACGCCGGGGGTCGCACACAGTAAGCACATTTGGAATTCTGATGCTGGGGTCGCACACAGTAAGCACATTTGGAATTCTGATGCTGGGGTCGCACACAGTAAGCACATTTGGAATTCTGACGCCGGGGGTCGCACACAGTAAGCACATTTGGAATTCTGACGCCGGGGGTCGCACACAGTAAGCACATTTGGAATTCTGATGCTGGGGTCGCACACAGTAAGCACATTTGGAAATCTGATCCTGGGGTCGCACACAGTAAGCACATTTGGAATTCATTTCTAATGCTATGGCGGAAAGTAGAAGCCCTCTCCCTGGTTGCACGCTGAATACTACACGTGGCCATACCTACTGTTATGAGTCCTAGACGACCTGTGGTCATCACGTACAGAGCAGATGTCAATTCCCTGCAAATAAACTATGAAGGTTCTCATTCACTGATTGCAAGCCGATATCTTGAAAACAGAAGGAAAAAAAAAAGAAATTGCACATATGCATTTCAAACCTTTCGGCACTGGAAACAAATCAATACTTCTTGCAAGTGAGACAACCCTTAGGCCAAGTTCACACGAGCGTATTTTCGGTCTGTGAAAAAATGGAAAATACACAGACCAATGTTATTTTATGGGTTAGTGCGGATGAGTGATTTCTCTCTCAAACTGTATCTGTGTGTAAACCCCTCTGCCCCAAAAAGCACGATTCCGCATAGAGCCCAGTGGATCCATTTCGCTTCACCCCAAGCCATCGGATTTCAGCATCCAGTCCAGCATTATGAGAGTTAAGTCCTCCAGCGATTTTACTCCACGCGGCGCTGTGCTCCTTTAGAGCTGGGATTATTCCATCAGACATAGCAGACTTCTCTGTACAGACTATGAAGGAGGGATAGCAGCCATTTCTTCAGCTCTGTGATAATTAGCTGGGGGACCAGCCGCCGGCACAGAGGACATTCAGGCCCGATGCCTCCCGTGGGGTAATGTCCTCAGTGCACCCGCCGGCGAGTGGCAGGATGCAGGACAATGATGCTGTAGAGCAGCGGAAGAACACGACAAACATTCTATGTGCAATGGTTATTGGATTCGTATAACTGGAAAAACCCGTTTTTTTGGGGACATTTTCTCAGTCCCCTCTTCTCCTTTCCTACTATTGTGATACCAGCAGATAATCCCCCAAAACTGGAGAGGGTCCATGAGAGGTCAGTGTGTATGGTGGTGTCCTGCCTTTCCCCCAACAGAAGATGAAGGATCGGACATGTTGGACTTCAATCTGCCTGATCCTTTGTCCTTGCTGCTGCCTGAACTTTCCGTCAGGTGCTTACCTCCCTCTCCCCATAGCAAATGCAGTAAGAGACCAGCGTGCACGTGTATGGGGCGAGCTGGGAGGAACAGATGTGAGTGGACCAAGTGCTCGCTATATAAGGGCTGAGAAGAAATGTCTGCAGTCCCTCTGACTGCAATGTGCACACTGTCACCATTCCCCGTCTTACACATGCCAACTAAACTCCTTGGCATCCACGGGTAAAGCGAGTAGGCAGATTAGTTGTGGTCACGTGCCGACTAGACTTTCCTGTGCTTCTCTCAATGTTGAGAATTATAGACACCCAGGAGAGTCTAGTCGGCACATGAACACAACCATGCAAGCTGCCTTCTCGCCGACATGTGGACGCCAAGGAGAGTCTAGTCGGCATGTGAACACAACCATGCACCTGCCTTCTCGCTAACATGTGGACGCCAAGGAGAGTCTAGTCGGCATGTGACCACAACCATGCAAACTGCCTTCTCGCCGACATGTGGACACCAAGGAGAGTCTAGTCGGCATGTGACCACAACCATGCACCTGCCTTCTCGCTGACATGTGGACGCCAAGGAGAGTCTAGTCGGCATGTGACCACAACCATGCAAACTGCCTTCTCGCCGACATGTGGACACCAAGGAGAGTCTAGTCGGCATGTGACCACAACCATGCAAACTGCCTTCTCGCTGACATGTGGATGCTGGGTAGAGTCTAGTTGGCAAGTGACCACAACCATGCAAAATGCCTTCTCGCTGACATGTGGATGCCCACTCCCACAGGGAACACATCGCAGTCTGCAATTAGAGTGATTGCAGATTTTTCTTCCCAGCCGGGAAAACCACTTTAATAGTCGATGTCCATATGAATTGTTAACTAAAGGGGGAATCCAACCCAAGGCATTTTTTCATTGGATGCAAGATAAAAGTTAGATTATTGGGGGGGAGGTAGGGCTCAACACAAACAGAAAGGAGAACTCCACTAGATGGATTTGTAATGGATCGGTGGTTAAGGCTGTGCTGCACTCATCTAAATACCGGAGAGTCGTGAACCTTGGGGGGAACCCAAACTATCAGATTCCACTGGAGAACTGGAAGTACTGGAGAGGGGACTTTAAAATTCCCTGCCCCGATACAACCGTCCGAACATCTAATATATATGATAACCTCCCAATATTACATTTCGGTAAGTCAGCAGAATTGATCACCGGTGGTCCCGGCAGCGGAGCTCTTCATCATTGGCTTACATTAGAGAAATTCTTCCAAGAAAAAAAAAAAAAAAGGGATTCTACAAGGAAAGGAACGCGCCCAGCCCTTTAAATACGCACAACAGATGTGTGTGCAAAGGTAAGAAGCCTGGCTGTACCGCAGACAAATCTCTCCTGACCGCTTCATCTTGAATTTTGACCTTTTAAGTCAACACCTTCCATCTGGTAAAATACCGAGATTGTCAGATGTGACCTTTCCGCTGGACATCCTGCATTTTATGTGCCAGGACGGAGGGGGAGACGCTGTCAAAACCACTTACAAGTGCGGGCGCCGCGAGCTCGTTACGGCTGCATGCATTACTAGAGAAAACAATCTGATGGCGCAACGTTACCGTCCTTCATCTCACAAGTGTGAGATCAGAAAAAAAAAAAAAAAACATGGCTGCTTTGGGTTTTTTTCTTCCAAAATCGGTGACATTTTTTTCTCCAGGCAATACCAGACGTAGCCTATGTACAAGAGTGGCGCTGTTGTAGGGATGCACGGGGCACAATGATGTAGCGGAAAATTACCCACATATTGGCTATTGGCGTTTAAATGGCTCAGCTCCTGTTGAAGTGACGGTGATCTGAGCTGCAGTACCGAGAACGGCCACTATGTAGTGTATGGAGCCGCAGCGATGCTGCTCCGTATACTGCCAGAAATAGCTGATGGTCGGCTGTGCCAGGTTTTGGACCCTGACAAAGCAGAGATTGGTCAGCTGTAAAAAGTCTTCAATAATCTCCAGCGATCTCAGGCAGGAAGGTACCGCAAGTATAAAAATTATTCCTTAATTTCTTTTGTTAAAAGAACATGTTACAGGCAGTGGATACCCCAGTGGATGATAAAAATGCAAGGCTTTTCAACTCAGATGAGTCTTAATCATCCATAATTAAATAAAATAAAGGAATAATATTAATACATACCTTCCTGCCTTAGATCGCTGAAGAATATTGTGCCGCCAGGGCAGCACCGTGCGACGGTGTGGATCCTGCTGTCCGAGGACGCAAAGTGGTGAGCTGAATATTTCTTCTCATCATATACTGTATTCAGCAATATATGGGGCTCATTATTCTGTATGGAGCAATATATGGGGCTCATTATTCTGTATGGAGCAATATATGGGGCTCATTATTCTGTATGGAGCAATATATGGGGCTCATTATTCTGTATGGAGCAATATATGGGGCTCATTATTCTGTATGGAGCAATATATGGGGCTCATTATTCTGTATGGAGCAATATATGGGGCTCATTATTCTGTATGGAGCAATATATGGGGCTCATGATTCTATATGGAGCAATATATGGGGCTCATTATTCTGTATGGAGCAATATATGGGTCTCGTTCTGTATGGAGCAATATATGGGTCTCATTATTCTGTATAGAGCAATATATGGGTCTCATTATTCCGTATGGAGCAATATATGGGGCTCATTCCGTATGGAGCAATATATAGGGCTCATTATTCTGTATGGAGCAATATAAGGGGCTCATTATTCTGTATGGAGCAATATAAGGGGCTCATTATTCTGTATGGAGCAATATATGGGTCTCATTATTCCGTATGGAGCAATATATGGGGCTCATTCCGTATGGAGCAATATATGGGTCTCATTATTCTGTATAGAGCAATATATGGGTCTCATTATTCCGTATGGAGCAATATATGGGGCTCATTCCGTATGGAGCAATATATAGGGCTCATTATTCTGTATGGAGCAATATATGGGGCTCATTCTGTATGGAGCAATATATGGGGCTCATTCTGTATGGAACAATATATGGGGCTCATTATTCTGTATGGAGCAATATATGGGGCTAATTATTCTGTATGGAGCAATATATGGATCTCATTGTTCTGTATGGAGCAATATATGGGTCTCATTCCATGTGGAGCAATGTATGGGTCTCATTATTCTGTATGGAGCACTATGGGGCCAATAATACTGTATGGAGCAATATATGGGTCTCATTATTCCGTGTGGAGGAATATATGGGGCTCATACTGTATGGAGAAATATATGGGGCTCATTATTCCGTATGGAGCACTATGGGGCCAATAATACTGTATGGAGCAATGTATGGGGTTCATTATTCCGTATGGAACAATATATGGGGCTCATTATTCCGTATGGAGCAATATATGGGGCTCATTATTCCGTATGGAGCAATAAATGAGTCTCATTATTCCGTATGGAGCAATATGTGAGTCTCATTCTGTATGGAGCAATATATGGGTCTCATTATTCTGTATGGAGCACTATATGGGACCCATAATACTGTATGGAGCAATATATGGGGCTCATTATTCCGTATGGAGCAATATATGGGGCTCATTATTCCGTATGGAGCAATATATGGGGCTCATTATTCCGTATGGAGCAATATATGGGGCTCATTATTCCGTATGGAGCAATATATGGGGCTCATTATTCCGTATGGAGCAATATATGGGGCTCATTGTTCCGTATGGAGCAATATACGGGGCTCATTATTCCGTATGGAGCAATATATGGGGCTCATTATTCCATATGGAGCAATATACGGGGCTCATTATTCCGTATGGAGCAATATACGGGGCTCATTATTCCGTATGGAGCAATATATGGGGCTCATTATTAAGTATGGAGCAATATATGGGGCCCATAATATTGTATGGTGCAATATATGGGGCTCATTATACTGTATGGAGCAATATATGGGTCTCATACTGTATGGAGCAACATATGGGTCTCATTCTGTATGGAGCAATATATGGGTCTCATACTGTATGGAGCAACATATGGGTCTCATTCTGTATGGAGCAATGTATGGGTCTCAGTGTATGGAGCATTATATGGAGTTCATTATACTGTATGGAGCAATATATGGATCTCATTCTGTATGGAGCAATAAATATATGGGTCTCATTCTGTATGGAGCAATATATGGGTCTCAGCGTATGGAGCAATATATGGGTCTAATTATAGTGTATGGAGCATTATATGGGTCTCATTATTCCGTATGGAGCAATATATGAGGTTCATTATCCTGTATGGAGCAATATATGGGGGCTCATTATTCCGCATGGAGCAATATATGGGGCCCATAATATTGTATGGAGCAATATATGGGTCTCATTATTCTGTATGGAGCAATATATGAGGTTCATTATTCTGTATGGAGCATTATATGGGTCTCATTATTCTGTATGGAGCAATATATGAGGTTCATTATTCTGTATGGAGCAATGTATGGGTCTCATTATTCCGTATGGAGCATTATATGGGTCTCATTATTCCGTATGGAGCAATATATGAGGTTCATTATTCTGTATGGAGCATTATATGGGGCTCATTATTCCGTATGGAGCAATATGAGGTTCATTATTCTGTATGGAGCATTACAGGTCCTTCTCAAAAAATTAGCATATAGTGTTAAATTTCATTATTTACCATAATGTAATGATTACAATTAAACTTTCATATATTATAGATTCATTATCCACCAACTGAAATTTGTCAGGTCTTTTATTGTTTTAAGGCCATGTGCACACGTTAAGTATTTTTCGCGTTTTTTTCGCGTTTTTTCGCTATAAAAACGTGATAAAAACGCGAAAAAAACGCTTACATATGCCTCCTATTATTTTAAGTGTATTCCGCATTTTTTGTGCAAATGTAGCCTTTTTTTCCGCGAAAAAATCGCATTGCGGAAAAAAAAGCAACATGTTCATTAAAATGCAGAATTGCAGGGGATTCCGCACACCTAGGGGTCCATTGATCTGCTTACTTCCCGCACGGGGCTGTGCACACCATGCGGGAAGTAAGCAGATTATGTGCGGTTGGTACCCAGGGTGGAGGAGAGGAGACTCTCCTCCACGCACTGGGCACCATATAAGTGGTCAAAAAATAAGAATTAAAATAAAAAATAGCGATATACTCACCCTCGATGTCTTCCCGCCTCCACTGCACGCTGTCGCTTCGGTTCCTGTAGCTGGTGTGCGGCAAAGGACCTTGCCGATGACGTCACTGTTTTGTGATTGGTCGTGAGCGGTCATGTGACCGCTCACGTGACCGCGACGTCACGGAAGGTCCTGTGCGCACAGACCAGCTATAGGAAGACGAACGGACGCCGCTGATGAGATGTCTGGGTGAGTATAAGCATTTTTTTATTTTTTTTATTATTTTTAAACATTCTATCTTTTACTATAGATGCTGCATAAGCTGCATCTATAGTAAAAAGTTGGTCACACTTGTCAAACAGTATGTTTGACAAGTGTGACCAACTTGTCAGTCAGTTTTCCAAGCGATGCTACAGATCGCTTGGAAAACTTTAGCATTCTGCAAGCTAATTACGCTTGCAGAATGCTAAAAAAACGCGAAAAAAACGGAAAAAAAACGCAAAAAAAAAAATGCGGATTTCTTGCAGAAAATTTCCGGTTTTCTTCAGGAAATTTCTGCAAGAAATCCGCAACGTGTGCACATACCCTAATACTGATGATTTTGGCATACAACTCCTGATAACCCAAAAAACCTGTCTCAATAAATTAGCATATCAAGAAAAGGTTCTCTAAACGACCTATTACCCTAATCTTCTGAATCAACTAATTAACTCTAAACACATGCAAAAGATACCTGAGGCTTTTAAAAACTCCCTGCCTGGTTCATTACTCAAAACCCCCATCATGGGTAAGACTAGCGACCTGACAGATGTCAAGAAGGCCATCATTGACACCCTCAAGCAAGAGGGTAAGACCCAGAAAGAAATTTCTCAACAAATAGGCTGTTCCCAGAGAGCTGTATCAAGGCACCTCAATGGTAAGTCTGTTGGAAGGAAACAATGTGGCAGAAAACGCTGTACAACGAGAAGAGGTGACCGGACCCTGAGGAAGATTGTGGAGAAGGACCGATTCCAGACCTTGGGGAACCTGAGGAAGCAGTGGACTGAGTCTGGTGTGGAAACATCCAGAGCCACCGTGTACAGGCGTGTGCAGGAAATGGGCTACAGGTGCCGCATTCCCCAGGTAAACAGCGGCAGAAGCGCCTGACCTGGGCTACAGAGAAGCAGCACTGGACTGTTGCTAAGTGGTCCCAAGTACTTTTTTCTGATGAAAGCAAATTTTGCATGTCATTCGGAAATCAAGGTGCCAGAGTCTGGAGGAAGACTGGGGAGAAGGAAATGCCAAAATGCCTGAAGTCCAGTGTCAAGTACCCACAGTCAGTGATGGTGTGGGGTGCCATGTCAGCTGCTGGTGTTGGTCCACTGTGTTTCATCAAGGGCAGGGTCAATGCAGCTAGCTATCAGGAGATTTTGGAGCACTTCATGCTTCCATCGGCTGAAATGCTTTATGGAGATGAAGATTTCATTTTTCAGCACGACCTGGCACCTGCTCACAGTGCCAAAACCACTGGTAAATGGTTTACTGACCATGGTATTACTGTGCTCAATTGGCCTGCCAACTCTCCTGACCTGAACCCCATAGAGAATCTGTGGGATATTGTGAAGAGAAAGTTGAGAGACGCAAGACCCCACACTCTGGATGAGCTTAAGGCCGCTATTGAAGCATCCTGGGCCTCCATAACATCTCAGCAGTGTCACAGGCTGATTGCCTCCATGCCACGCCGCATTGAAGCAGTCATTTCTGCCAAAGGATTCCCGACCAAGTATTGAGTGCATAACTGAACATTATTATTTGATGGTTTTTTTGTTTGGTATTAAAAAACACTTTTATTTGATTGGTCGGGTGAAATATGCTAATTTATTGAGACAGGTTTTTTGGGTTATCAGGAGTTGTAGGCCAAAATCATCAGTATTAAAACAATAAAAGACCTGACAAATTTCAGTTGGTGGATAATGAATCTATAATATATGAAAGTTTAATTGTAATCATTACATTATGGTAAATAATGAAATTTAACACTATATGCTAATTTTTTGAGAAGGACCTGTATATGGGTCTCATTCTGTATGGAGCAATACATGAGGTTCATTATTCTGTATGCAGCAATATATGGGTCTCAATATTCCATATGGAGGAATATATGAGGTTCATTATTCTGTATGGAGGACTATAATACCATAATACTGTATGGAGCAATATATGGGTCCCATTATAGTGTATGGAGCAATATATGGGTCCCATTATAGTGTATGGAGCAATATATGGGTCCCATTATAGTGTATGGAGCAATATATGGGTCCCATTATAGTGTATGGAGCAATATATGGGTCCCATTATAGTGTATGGAGCATTATATGGGTTTCATTATTCTGTATGGAGCAATATATGAGGTTGATTACTCTGTACGGAGGACTATAATACCATAATACTGTTTGGAGCAATATATGGGGCTCATTATTGTGTATGGAGGACTATGTGGTGCCAACAATACTGTATGGAGCACTATACAGTCCGATTTCAGAGCTATTGATATCACTCATGTAATGTAAGAAATCTCTGGCATTGTACTATCCCTATATTTCTTATCTGTGCATCATGAATCGTGATCTGTGTTAAAGGGGCCACAGAGTCTTTTGCCCAGGGCGAACCATTCAACCATAAGCTTTCCGAGGTGTAAGACCGCCAATCTGCTGGTGGAGTGATGTAAAGCAAGTTGTCCCTCAGCAGTGGAAATGTGGTCTTTGCTAATGAATTGCCTCGCTGTCTGGTGGTCTCATAGACGATGGGCATTTACAAATCTGGCCGACCAGAATCCATCATGCCTACTGTATAATGTGGTAGTGGAGGAGAGGTAAGGGTAAGGAGCTGTTCTTCGGCTCAGGGTCACACATCTCCTCCTTTTTTCCCCTCTACATTTTTCTGCAGTTAAAGCAAAGGTTACCTGTGCGCTCGCTGATCCGGACGAGCTCGTCCAACACGTTTGTGAGCTGAGCTGGTGACGGAGGTATCTGTAGATATTGTTCCTGATTCCGCCTTGTCTCTGACCCACCATTGTACTTGGAATTAAGCTTGGCTTTATACTAAGGCTACTTTCACACTAGCGTCGGGCCCGGCCCGTCGCGGTGCGTCGGGCCGAGGTTACCGACGCTAGCGTTCTCTGCGCCGCACAACGGGGACAGCGGATGCATTTTTCCAGCGCATCCGCTGCCCCATTGTGAGGTGCGGGGAAGTGCGGGGAGGTGGGGGTGGACCGTCGGCAGCAAAAAACATTACATGTAGCGTTTTTTGCAGCCGACGGTCCGCCACAACATGGCGCAACCGTCGCACAACGGTTGTGACGTGTGTCAATGCGTCGCAAATGCGTCGCTAATGTTAGTCAATGGGAAAAAACGCATCCTGCAAGCACTTTTGCAGGATGCATTTTTTTGCCAAAACGACGCATTGCGACGTATTGAAAAAAACACTAGTGTGAAAGTAGCCTTATTATCAAATTGACATCTTCTGACTCCGTTTGCTAATACGCAGAGCTACGACCGCCGGTCCGAGACTGCTCTAAAATCTGCGACCATCCAGATCTCTGCCACTCGGAGGTCAAAGGGGGAATGTGAGAAAATCCCTTAGATGGCGGACCACTTATTAGCGAGCGCTATCTGGGCTAGAGCCTAAAAGGGGCTTCTTCTAGTGTAACACCATAAACACGTGGGGTGATGGGGGCTGCACCCAACCCTGACCTCAACAGCTTTAGGGCCAATTCACACGACCCTATAGCCACCATATTTTCTTTTCTGCATTACAACCGCAAAACGCAGCCTGACTACAATGCCCCATTGTGAGGTGCGGGGAAGTGCGGGGAGGTGGGGGTGGACCGTCGGCAGCAAAAAACATTACATGTAGCGTTTTTTGCAGCCGACGGTCCGCCACAACATGGCGCAACCGTCGCACAACGGTTGTGACGTGTGTCAATGCGTCGCAAATGCGTCGCTAATGTTAGTCAATGGGAAAAAACGCATCCTGCAAGCACTTTTGCAGGATGCGTTTTTTTGCCAAAACGACGCATTGTGACGTATTGAAAAAAACACTAGTGTGAAAGTAGCCTTATTATCAAATTGACATCTTCTGACTCCGTTTGCTAATACGCAGAGCTACGACCGCCGGTCCGAGACTGCTCTAAAATCTGCGACCGTCCAGATCTCTGCCACTCGGAGGTCAAAGGGGGAATGTGAGAAAATCCCTTAGATGGCGGCCCACTTATTAGCGAGCGCTATCTGGGCTAGAGCCTAAAAGGGGCTTCTTCTAGTGTAACACCATAAACACGTGGGGTGATGGGGGCTGCACCCAACCCTGACCTCAACAGCTTTAGGGCCAATTCACACGACCCTATAGCCACCATATTTTGTTTTCTGCATTACAACCGCAAAACGCAGCCTGACTACCGGCCTTGTGACCTTACATTACCTCGTATAAGCCAATGATGGCGTTAGTACAGTTCATGAGTGTGGCCCCAATATGGCCCGTAGGTTACGTAGGACGGCCCGTTGTGATCCTGCTCATGATCCGTGAGCAAAAATCCCCACAAGCCTTTCCGAAGGAGTGGAGGCTACCATAACTGCAAACGGGGCCCTGTTCCATATGGTCAGGCCTGTGGAGTCGGTAAGCCAAACCTCCGACTCCTCAATTTCCATGACACCGACTCTAGACTCCAACAAAATGGGCTCAGACTCCAACCCCACGACTCAGACTCCACAGCCCTGCATATGGTCACTGATGCTTTTGGCAAGGGCTCTCCTACAAGCTGATGGATGGGGGGTCCCCACTTGCTTTTGGTCACGTTTTCTAGGAATGTAGTTAGCGGACATCATTTATAGAGTTTTGCAAAAACCAATGTACAAGAATCACCTACCAAGAATGGGAGAACGGACCGGACAGTACTGTGTCCTCACCGCCACGGGGTCCGGTATGAATAAGCTGAGGTTGACGTACACATCTTGGGTTTTGGAATAATCCCATTCCGGGTGGGCTCCGAATACGCCCTGAAACACCCTGGAGACTCCGCGGCGATACAGGAGCAAAATAAACAGCAGCTGAGAAGCGGCTAAACACAAGAAGAAGCACCGCTTATCCGTCCGGGCTGTAAACATGGTGCAGGATGCAGCCGCCTCACGTGTTAAGGATCTGGTGGAATATTTCAGAGCCGGGAAGGGGTCCAGCGAGACGCACCGGCATCCTTACAATACTGGAGCAGAGCCAAGGTGGAGGACGATGGCGCAGGTCCGCAGCGGGGAGTCCGAGGCATGTCCTGCAAAAACAAATCACACGCACCGTTAGCCTTAATGACCAGATATATTTTTATTCGTAGCATTTCAGCAGTCATAACTTTTTTTTATTGTTATTGTTACATTTTGTTGCTGTTTTATGTAGGAAAAATTTTCCTTTTTTTTTGTTTTTCGGAGTTGAGAATTATACTTTTTATTTTCAGTACAATTATGGGAAAAAAAACATAAGAATTGTACAACTTTTTAGTTTGCTGTTCACATTTCACACTAAGTTTTTGGTTTTACATAAGACAAAAAAAAAAAAAAGACTTAGGGTTTTCTGTAATTTTTTTAGGGATTTTTTTTTTTTTTTAATTAAATTTTCCCCTTTGAAAACATTAAGGCTATGTGCACAAGTCAGGATTTCTTCCGGATTTTTCACGCTTTTTCGCTATAAAACCACATACATATGCATCCTATCATTTAGAATGCATTCCGCAATTTTTGTGCATATGTTGTGTTTTTTTCCCATGAAAAAAACGCATCGCGGAAAAAAACGCAGCATGTTCATTATTTTGCGGATTTTTTTGCGGATTTCCCACTACATTATTGCATCCCAGAACCTCAGGAAAATTCCACAAAAAAAAAGCGCAAAAAACACGTGAAATACGTGAAAAAAACGCAAAAAATCCACATGCGGATTTCTTGCAGAAAATGTCCGGTTTTGTTCAGGAAATTTCTGCAAGAAATCCGGACGTGTGCACATAGCCTAAAAGGAAATGTCTGGTTTCAGAAAACTTTCGTCCCCCAGCAGTGGTTTGTGTTAGAAAGCAAACTGTGCTTTATTCACCATTTCTGGGTCCAGAGCGGAGTCTCTGCTGCTGTCTCTGGTGTCTGTTTGCAGCGCTCACGCCACGCTGACATTGCTGCAGCCAATCAATACATTCTGCAGCTGAGCAGAGCTGCAACACTGACGACATGATGTTATGAGTATGCTCCGTGCCGGACCTGGTGAGGGTGAGTAAAGGACATTATATATATTTTTAAATCAAGTTTCAGCAGGGAAGCAGTTTTCTAAAACAAGAAAACACCATCAACTATTCCCCATCTTTATTTCATACTTCTAATGTAGCAGCATACTTACTTACACATTATGACAACACTTCGTGTGCCCTAACAGCACGCTTAGTTTAAGGACAGCCCTTCCTAGGCTCCCAGAGCGGACTAAACAGGGGTTCTCTACAGTGCCTGAACAGGGCATGGGGGGCTCTCTCATCAAGACAACAGTGATTAATGGGTTAAACAGCTGATCTAGGAGGTCCCTCTGATCCACGCTGTACAAACAGAATCTCAGACAGCACATTGTTCGTTTATTGGTTATGAGAAAAAAAAAAAAAAAAACATAAAAAAACATTAAAATGTCAAACTTTGCAAACATAAAAGGATATTCCAATGTCCAAGATCCGATCTCAATATGTAGTAGGTGTACTAATTATAATAATATTGGCAAATATTTCCATTTAGAAATGTAGTAAAGTTCTTTTGATTAGCTATGTCGCTTACCCCATGTGCAGGGCATTTTCTGTTCATGATTATAATCACTAACAACTAAGTGTCACTATATGAGTGGTCGTAACCAAGGATACCTAAGCTACTGCAATGCCCTGCATATGGAGTAAGCTACACAGAAATGTAGTAAAGTTCTTCTGATTAGGTATGTCGCTTACCCGATCTGCAGGGCATTGCAGTAGCTTGGGTATCCTTGGTTACGACCACTCATATAGTGACACTTAGCTGTTAGTGATTATAATCATGAACAGAAAATGACCTGCATACGGAGTAAGCTTCACAGAAATGTAGCAAAGTTCTTCTGATTAGCTATGTCGCTTACCCCATGTGCAGGGCATTGCAGTAGCTTAGGTATCCTTGGTTACGACCACTCATATAGTGACACTTGGGTATCCATTATTATAATCACTAACAACTAAGCTACTGAAAATGTCCTGCACATGGGGTAAGCGACATAGCTAATCAGAAGAACTGCACATTTCTAATTGGAGGTGTTTGCTAAGATTATTATTATTACTAGATCTACTTCATACTGGGATAGGATCTTGGATATGGGAATACACCTTTAAGTAATCAACATAGAAAGTTACTAAACAAGTTTCCTACTCCAGTCACATCCAAAGCTGCATTCAGAGCTCTGCGGTTAGCTTTCACACTAGCTTCTGGCGCACTGCACTGATTATAAAGGTAGGAGGAAGCGTTGATTGCTCGGGGGCCTCGGCCACCCAGGATCCGTGCTGCTATGAGGCCGGCGGTTCTTCGCTTCGTCTGGATTTCTGGCTCCTGTTTATCTAAGTTCTATTTGCCGGCCGTGTAACTATTTATGTACAGCGTCCGCTCCTCGCTCACTTCTTGTTTTACCGGCTCAATCTTACGATTAGATTACATAACCGCGCCACACTTGGCTTATCCTCATCTCAGATTACTCCAGTCACATCCAGAGCTGCGCCGGCATTCTGGTGAATACAACTTCTGAAAGTGGTTTTCTACTTTTACGTAACCCCTTCATGAGATTTCTTTTTCTATCTTTGCGCTTTCGTTTTTCGCTTTCTTCTGAGAACCTTAAATTTTTTATTTTTTTTTCTTCCACAGGAGGAGTTGTAGTTTTCAATGACGCCGTTCGCTTCAGCTTATAACGGACTGAAAAAAACAGGGCAAAAAAATACAAGAGGTGAAACCGTTTCCCGTCACTGTGATCATGTTGTGGGGGAAGTGGGAAAAGGTGTGTGATAAAGAGGAATGTGGGGAAAATGGGAGCTCGAAACTACACATCACAAGTCAGAAATGCAGAAATGCATTTAACGGGTTAAATAGCAGCAATCGGAGCCAGTTCCCATCTCTGTATGATACAGTCGGCCCCTGACAAGTGATGGACACGAACGTCATGCATCATAAAGGGGTTAATCATCAAAGGAAATGTTCTACATCTTTCTCACATACTTCATGTTTCAATACTTCTCCTTTGCTAGATCTCTGCTTGCTTTCAGGGAATGTATCTAATCCTGTGAACAGGCAACTGAGACACAGATACAACTCTATCCACACATTACACAATCCGCTGGTTTGCTACAATGTATCAGTCTGGATACAATTATAGCCACTTCTTGGCTCTGAACAGGCTTGACTGACTCTGAACGTAAGGAAGCAAGAGTGTCCGCCGTTCACTGACACCAAGCAAAGATATTGAAAATGGTGAGAAGAAACACAAACTAGAAAGCTGGGGACTTTATATCGCTCCTTACGATGCAGCAGAAAACAGCACAATCTATACGGACTCTTATCCGTCAAGAAGTCCTATGTGAGAACACAGGAACAGTCTGTGCGCAGCTCTGGAGGGGAGTGGAGTAAAAATCAGGACTAGAACAAGACCAGTAGATGAGAAGAGACTAAATATCTGCACAGAATGGATTTCTGTGGGACTCGTGTGTATATAAGTGGAGCTATGCTGTAACCCGTTGCTGCACCTTTACAGCGGGGGTCGGTGACACCTTTGCCGACTACCGAACAGCTCGCAGGGTGCGAGGCTGGGTGACATCTGTGGGTTACAGGGTCATGGGCTGCCACCGTGGCGCAGCCTGTGAGGCTGGGTGACATCTGTGGGTTACAGGGTCATGGGCTGCCACCGTGGCGCAGCCTGTGAGGCTGGGTGACATCTGTGGGTTACAGGGTCATGGGCTGCCACCGTGGCGCAGGGTGTGAGGCTGGGTGACATCTGTGGGTTACAGGGTCATGGGCTGCCACCGTAGCGCAGGGTGTGAGGCTGGGTGACATCTGTGGGTTACAGGGTCATGGGCTGCCACCGTAGCGCAGGGTGTGAGGCTGGGTGACATCTGTGGGTTACAGGGTCATGGGCTGCCACCGTAGCGCAGGGTGTGAGGCTGGGTGACATCTGTGGGTTACAGGGTCATGGGCTGCCACCGTGGCGCAGGGTGTGAGGCTGGGTGACATCTGTGGGTTACAGGGTCATGGGCTGCCACCGTAGCGCAGGGTGTGAGGCTGGGTGACATCTGTGGGTTACAGGATCATGGGCTGCCACCGTAGCGCAGGGTGTGAGGCTGGGTGACATCTGTGGGTTACAGGGTCATGGGCTGCCACCGTGGCGCAGGGTGCGAGGCTGGGTGACATCTGTGGGTTACAGGGTCATGGGCTGCCACCGTAGCGCAGGGTGTGAGGCTGGGTGACATCTGTGGGTTACAGAGTCATGGGCTGCCACCGTGGCGCAGGGTGCGTGGCTGGGTGACATCTGTGGGTTACAGGGTCATGGGCTGCCACCGTGGCGCAGGGTGTGAGGCTGGGTGACATCTGTGGGTTACAGGGTCATGGGCTGCCACCGTGGCGCAGGGTGTGAGGCTGGGTGACATCTGTGGGTTACAGGGTCATGGGCTGCCACCGTAGCGCAGGGTGTGAGGCTGGGTGACATCTGTGGGTTACAGGGTCATGGGCTGCCACCGTGGCGCAGGGTGTGAGGCTGGGTGACATCTGTGGGTTACAGCTTGACCTGCTGCAAACAATGGAGACAAGACAAGAATGGAAACCTGTGTCGCTGCCAGCTCTGGAGGCATCGGCAAGCCCAACACATTTACCGCACACTTTCTTGTCTGATCCTCTTCCCTCTCCATGTGACCATTACCCTCAATATCCGCAAACAATGATACATACAGGCGCTTCTCACAAGATTAGAATATCATCAAAAACGTAATTTATTTCAGTTCTTCAATACAAAAAGTGAAACTCCTATATTCTATAGAGTCATTACACACAGAGTGATCTATTCCAAGTGTTTATTTCTGTTAATGTTGATGTCTACACTGTGTTCCAAATTATTATGCAAATAATATTTCCTCATATTTTCTCTAAATTACCTATCTGAATTGCAGTCATTGTTATTTTCCAGTCATCTACTATTCTAGTATTATTGCAATGTTTTGGAACAAACTGCCTATGAAAACAGTATCTTTAAAAAAAATGAAAAAAAATACTCAAAATGCATGTTCCAAATTATTATGCACAGCAGTTTTCAACCTTTTTTTTTTATTATTTTGAACAAAAAAATGGTCAGTTGTGAAGTTATAAGCATTATCAGATTATTACAAAATGAAATCAAACAGTTTTCAAGTGAAAACTTTATTCTAGGTGATGATACATTTGCACATAGGACCCCTTGTTGGAAAGAAGCTTCTGAACTCTCTCGTCCATTGAATTTGTCAGTTTTTGGATGGTTTCTGCTTCAATTGTTTTGCATGTGGACAGAATCCCCTCCCAGAGCTGTTGCTTAGATGTGACCTGCCTCCCGCCATCATAGACACTCCTTTTGATGATGCGCCAGAGGTTCTCAATGGGGTTGAGGTCAGGGGAAGATGGTGGCCACACCATAAGTTTGTCCTCTTTTATGCCCATAGCAGCCAGAGATGCAGATGTGTTTTTGCAGCATGAGACGGTGCATTATCATGCATGAAAATGATCTTGCTGCGGAAAGCACGGTTCTTCCTCTTGAACCATGGCAGGAAGTGTTGTTTTAGAAACTCCACATAGATTATGGAGTTCATCTTTACCCCTTCAGGGATCATAAAGGGGCCGACAATCTCTCTCCCCATGATTCCAGCCCAAAACATTACTCCACCTCCTCCTTGTTGGCGCCTTAGCCGTGTTTTCATGGGGTGTCCATCAACCAGCCATCCTCCACTCCATCCATCTGGACCATCGAGCGTTGCACGGCACTCATCGGTTAACAAAACAGTTTGGAAGTCAGTCTTCATGTATCGTTTGGCCCACTGGAGCCGTTTCTGCTTGTGTGCAGTGGATAGAGGTGGTCGACAGGATGGCTTACGCACAGCTGCAAACCTCTGAAGGACCCTGCATCTTGTTGTTCTGGGGACGTTGGAGGCACCAGCAGCTTCAAAAACTTGTCTGCTGCTATGACAAGGCATTTTTGCAGCTGCTCTTTTAACCTTACGCAATTGCCTGTTGGAAAGAGTCCTCAATTTTTCCTTATCAGCACGCACACGTGTGTGCTGGGAATCAGCTACATACTTCTTGATTGTGCGGTGATCACGATGAAGTGTCTTGGCAATGTTGATTGTAGTCATACCTTGACTTAAATACTCCACAATTTGTTGCTTCTCAGCAGCCGACACATCCTTTTTCTTTCCCATTTTGGCAAAAAATGTAGGCTGCTTAATAATGTGGAACAGCCTTCTTAGGCCAGTTTCACATTTGCGGTTGTGTCCGCAGCGTTTCTTCCGCAAATATCCGCATGCGTTGTTTTCCTATATTTAACATTAGGGACGCATGTGTCTGCGATCGGTTGCGTTTTGCCGCGTTTGACGACGCATGCGTCATTTCGTCGTCTGTGGTTTGGCGTGGTAAACGCAACATGTAGTAATTTTAGAGGCGTCAATTTGCCGCCTAGAAACATATGCGGTTGTTAGCGCAAGGAATGCGGCAAAAAAAGCATTACTATCTATGGGAAAGCATGCATACACATGTCTTTGCGTATGCATGCGTTTGATGCGCTTGCGTACTTCAGACTGCGCATGCCCATTAAAGACACACCCTCCTGGAAATATCAAACGCATGCGCATAAAAAGCGCAAACACATGTAAAAACGCATGCAAACGCTGCGTTTTTTTTACCATCATGCGTAAGCTGATGCGGATAAACGCTGCGTTAACAGACGTTTGCATGCGTTTTTGCATGCGTTTGCGGTTGCGGATGATACGCTGCGGACTTAACCGCAAGTAGTCTTGCCTTTATTTGAACACACCTGCCAAACTAATTTGCACAGGTATCTGCAATTGCTTTCAGTGATATAAAGAGCCCTGACACACATCACCATCAATGAGTTTAAATGACAAACAAAAAAATTCTAACCTTATCACTCCTAAACTCTTCGTGCATAATAATTTGGAACACAGTGTATGGCTTACAACCAATGAAACCCCAAAAGTCATTATCTCAGTAAATTAGAATTAACAATAAACACCTGTAAAGGCTCCTAAGTGTTTATAAAGGCCATTAGTCTGTTTCAGTAGCTCCACAATCATGGGGAAGACTGCTGACCTGACACATGTCCAGAAGGCGTCACTGACACACTCCACAAGGAGGGGAAGCCACAAAAGGTCATTGGTAAAGAAGCCGGCTGTTCACAGAGTGCTGTATCCAGGCACATTAATGGAAAGTGGAGTGGAAGGAAAAAGTGTGGTAGAAAAAGGTGCACAAGCAACCGGGATAACTGCAGCCTGGAAAGGATTGTTAAGAAAAGGCCATTCAGCAATGTGGGGGAGATTCACAAGGAGCGGACTGCTGCTGGAGTCATTGCTTCACCACACACAGACGTCTCCAGGACATGGGCTACAAGTGTCACATTCCTTGTGTCAGGCCACTCATGACCAATAGACAAAGCCAGAAGCATCTTACCTGGGCCAAGGAGAAGAACTGGACTGTTGTCAGTGGTCCAAGGTGTTGTGTTCAGAGGAAATTTCTGGTTTACAAACAGTATCACTGGGCTTGATTGGCAGCAAACTTGCCTGACCTTAACCCCATAGAGAATCTATGGAGTATTGTCAAGAGGAAGATGAGACACCAGACCCAACAATGCAGACGAGCTGAAGGCTGCTATCAAAGCAACCTGAGCTTCCATAACCCCTCAGCAGTGCCAGAGGCTGATCGCCTCCATGCCACACCGCATTGATGCAAAAGGAGCCCCTTTCATAAAAACGCTGCAGATCCGCAAAAAAAGAAGTGACATGCTCCTTCTTTTAATCCGCGGCGTTTCCGCACGGAATTTTCCGCACCATTAGCACAGCATTTTTTTTTTTTCGCATTGATTTACATTGTACTGTAAATCACTTGCGGATTTGCGTTTCTGTGCGGAAAAAAACGCTGTGGATCCTTAGGAAATCCGCACCGTGTGCACATAGCCTTAAGATCATTGAAATCAATCTTGTGTCTTCCAGGTCCTGTCCCTCCACCATGCTTTATACTACATCTCAGCTTCTTCAGGAGGACATCGGTCATAAGTTTTATTAACTCCATCGCAATCTCAGCCAAAGGTGGGATCCATTAGACATCTACTACAATGGGACCCTAAGTATGTCTCCTGGAGTATAGCCGGACCCTTTAACCCCATTTAAAGGGGCTGTCAAGGATAAGAAACACATCTGATTTCTTCCAAGTTCAGCAGCACATCCGTTCATGGGGTATGTTTGGTATTGAACTGAAGCGAGTGGGGATGAGCTGCAATACCAGACACAACCTGTGGACAGGGGTGACGCTGTATCTGGAGAAAAGCAGCCAAGATTTTCTGATCCAGCAGAGCACCTTAAACTTTTTATGCACTTAAATCTATGACACTAACTGCAAGAGAACGCTCCATCCAGCATACAGGGAACATAAAATGTGATGGGAGGTGTAGTGACTGGAATATTTAGTAACATATTGGCCCCAAATGACTAAGGAATGTTTATTGCCCAATTCATGATTGTAATTACAGCCATTATTGTGGGTCGTACATGACTCATAACTCTCCATAGTACATTGTAGACGCTTCTGCAGGCACTATCCTGGCATTAGGCCACATGCACTTTGACCAAGTTGATTACCATCTTATCAGGCAAGGATTGGATTGCAGCTCTGGTCTGGTTGCTGGGCTGCATTATTTCCGCCATACGTCACAGCCCCATAATAAGATTTACATACTGAGGTTATAATCAGGCAGTACATAATGAGATCGCCATATATCAGCCGTAAGGAAGGGTCAGAACAGTCACACGTTGCAGAGTAGGAATAAAAGACAGGAAACCTACCAACAACTGTATTATGGAGTCATACTCCAGAGCTACACTCACTACTCTGCTGGTGCAGTCACTGTGTACATACATTACTGATCCTGAGTTACATCCTGTATTATACTCCAGAGCTGCACTCACTATTCTGCTGGTGCAGTCACTGTGTACATACTGTACATTACATTACTGATCCTGAGTTACATCCTGTATTATACCCCAGAGCTGCACTCACTATTCTGCTGGTGCAGTTACTGTGTACATACATTTACATTCCTGATCCTGAGTTACATCCTGTATTATACTCCAGAGCTGCACTCACTATTCTGCTGGTGCAGTTACTGTGTACATACATTTACATTCCTGATCCTGAGTTACATCCTGTATTATACCCCAGAGCTGCACTCACTATTCTGCTGGTGCAGTCACTGTGTACATACATTTACATTCCTGATCCTGAGTTACATCCTGTATTATACCCCAGAGCTGCACTCACTATTCTGCTGGTGCAGTTACTGTGTACATACATTACATTCCTGATCCTGAGTTACATCCTGTATTATACCCCAGAGCTGCACTCACTATTCTGCTGGTGCAGTTACTGTGTACATACATTACATTACTGATCCTGAGTTACATCCTGTATTATACCCCAGAGCTGCACTCACTATTCTGCTGGTGCAGTCACTGTGTACATACATTACATTACTGATCCTGAGTTACATCCTGTATTATACCCCAGAGCTGCACTCACTATTCTGCTGGTGCAGTCACTGTGTACATACATTACATTACTGATCCTGAGTTACATCCTGTATTATACTCCAGAGCTGCACTCACTATTCTGCTGGAGCAGTCACTGTGTACATACATTACTGATCCGGAGTTACATCCTGTATTATACTCCAGAGCTGCACTCACTATTCTGCTGGTGCAGTCACTGTGTACATACATTACATTACTGATCCGGAGTTACATCCTGTATTAAACCCCAGAGCTGCACTCACTATTCTGCTGGTGCAGTCACTGTGTACACACATTACATTACTGATCCTGAGTTACATCCTGTATTATACCCCAGAGCTGCACTCACTATTCTGCTGGTGCAGTCACTGTGTATATACATTACATTACTGATCCTGAGTTACATCCTGTATTATACCCCAGAGCTGCACTCACTATTCTGCTGGTGCAGTCACTGTGTACATACATTACTGATCCTGAGTTACATCCTGTATTATATCCCAGAGCTGCACTCACTATTCTGCTGGTGCAGTCACTGGGTACATACATTACATTACTGATCCTGAGTTACATCCTGCATTATACTCCAGAGCTGCACTCACTATTCTGCTGGTGCAGTCACTGGGTACATTCCTATTTGTTTGCTCATTTCCAATGACGCCTTCCAGCAGACCATAAATATACATGAATCCTTCCAGCCAGATGATTGCAAACAATGATGTGGACATGAATAAACACTATTCTTGACACATTATAAAAGTACAGTAGATAACGCCGGGAAGTAGAACGTTCCTCCTGAAGTCTCGCAGCAGCTATCGCCTCTTACTGTAACTTTGTCATCCTGCTTATCGCCCCGATACAGGATATCCTGACTGAAGTCACAGATCGATGATAAGAGAGCGATAACGGAAAGGCCCAATTACAGCAGCCAATCAGACGGTGTAAAACAATCGCTACATCGACTACAGACAAGGTGTTTGACGTTCGTTTACCGGCGGCCCACTTATACAGGCTGGCAAAAAGCGATGGTGACTTAAGAGCCTCCATGTTTATTCAGAACAATAATCAGAAACGGACTTTTATACTGAAGTGCAGCTGACGGAGCTGTGGAGTTCTGCAGCGCAATTAATCGCATCCGGCCCAAGCAGCACAGCAAGATACCAGACGGCAGAGAGAAAACATCAAAAGGTTTTATTATAGAATGCACAGTTAGGGCCATATGTATTTTGACAGAGACAACATTTTTCTAATTTTAGTTATAGACATTTCCACAATGAATTTTAAACAAAACAATTCAGATGCAGTTGAAGTTCAGACTTTCAGCTTTCATTTGAGGGTATCCACATTAAAATTGGATGAAGGGTTTAGGAGTTTCAGCTCCTTAACATGTGCCACCCTGTTTTTAAAGGGACCAAAAGTAATTGGACAATTGACTCCAAGGCTATGTCATGGACAGGTGTGGGCGATCCCTTCGTTATGTCATTTTCAATTAAGCAGATAAAAGGCCTAGAGTTTGATTTGAGGTGTGGTGTTTGCATTTGGAAGGTTTTGCTGTGAGGTAAACATGCGGTCATAGGAGCTCTCCATGTAGGTGAAACAAGCCATCCTTAAAGGGCCACTGTCACCCCCTCCAGCCGTTATGAACGAAAAGAGCCACCTTGTGCAGCAGTAATGCTGCAGTCTAACAAGGTGGCTCTTTTAGTTTTTGATTAAGTTATTACCTCAATAAAGCGTTTTGAAAATTGTCCACAAAGACCAGATATTGTACCTGGAGGCGGTCCTAAGCGTCCTGTATGAATCCCCCAACGGCCGTCACTCTTCTCTTCAGGGGCGATGGTTTCCGCCCCCTTCGCGGTGTTTCTTCTTAAATCCGGCGCCTGCGCTGTGCGTGCCTGCCTGGGGCCTGCGCAGTGTTCATTGTGAGTCACACTCAGACGCAGGGTGCCTGACTGCGCCTGTGCGGGCAGTGCGGCCACCCTGTTGCTGAATACAGCAAGCCTCTGCCGTCTGTTCTGCACCAGCTGCAGGAAAACTACATTTCCCAGCGTCCCCCGATAGACCTGGCAGTCAGGGCATGCTGGGAGTTGTAGTTTTCCAGCTGCTGGAGCGCAGTGACGTCCATGGAGCCTGTACAGCGCTGGATAACACCGTACAGCGCTGGATAACACCGCACCGCGCCCGGAGGAGCGTGAAGACAGCGGCCACCACTGGGGTAACAGCTCCGCCGCCGCCGCTGTCAGGAGCCCTAGATCTGCGCTATGACCAACAATGAAGACTGCGCCTGCCCCAGGCAGGCACGCACAGCGCAGGTGCCGGATTTAAGAAGAAAAAGCACGAAGGGGGCTTTTCAAAACAATTTGGACAATTTTCAAAACGCTTTATTGAGGTAATAACTTAATCAAAAACTAAAAGAGCCACCTTGTTAGACTGCAACATTACTGCTGCACAAGGTGGCTCTTTTAGTTCATAACGGCTGGAGGGGGGTGACAGTGGCCCTTAAAGGCCTCTTTCACACTTCAGTTGTTTGGCGTCAGTCACTTCCGACATAGTGACGGATCCGTCACAATTGTTGAGAAAACGGTTCCAACGGATCCGTTTTGACGGATCCGTTACTTGGGGGTTGTCTGGGAAAAGTATGTACTTTTTGGAGCATGCGCAACTGAAAAAACGGATTGGGGCGACGGATCCGCCGAAATGACGGTTGCGACGGATCCGTCGCCCATAGGCGGCCATTCTATGGAATGACGGACGCGACAGATCCGCTGCGAACCGTCATTTCGGCGTTGACAAAAAACGTTTCAATGTCCATCTATGTCTAGACAACGTCCGCCAAATTTCGACGGATCCGTCGCATGACAGATGGAACTGACGACCATCCGTCACAATCCGTCGCCAATGGAAGTCTATGGGAAAAAAACGGATCCGCCAAAAAAAAAATGACGGATCCGTTATTTGAGGAAACTGGCGGTTTTAGACTGACGCCAAACAACTGAAGTGTGAAAGAGGCCTAAGCTGCGAAAACAGAAAAAACCCATCGGAGAAATTGCTACAATATTAGGAGTGGCAAAATCTACAGTTTGGTACATCCTGAGAAAGAAAGAAAGCACTGGTGAACTCATCAATGGAAAAAGACCTGGGCGCCCCCGGAAGACAACAGTGGTGGATGATCGCAGAATAATCTCCATGGTGAAGAGAAACCCCTTCACAACAGCCAACCAAGTGACCAACACTCTCCAGGAGGTCGGCGTATCAATATCCAAATCTACCACAAAGAGAAGACTGCATGAAAGTAAATACAGAGGGTTCACTGCACGGTGCAAGCCACTCATAAGCATCAAGAATAAAAAGGCTAAAAACATCTAAAAAAGCCAGCACAGTTCTGGAAGAACATTCTGTGGACAGATGAAACCAAGATCAACCTCTACCAGAATGATGGAAAGAGAAAAGTATGTTGAAGGCGTGGTACAGCTCATGATCCAAAGCATACCACATCACCTGTAAAACACGGCGGAGGCAGAGTGATGGCTTGGGCATGCATGGCTGCCAGTGGCACTGGGTCACTAGTGTTTATTGATGATGTGACACAGGACAGAGCCGCCATACTGTCTGCTCAGATCCAGCCAAATGCAGCAAACTGATTGGTCGTCGTTTCATACTACAGATGGACAATGACCCAAAACATAAAGCGACCCAGGAGTTTATTAAAGCAAAGAAGTGGAATATTCTTGAATGGCCAAGTCAGTCACCTGATCTCAACCCAATTGAGCAGCATTTCACTTGTTAAAGACTAAACTTCAGACAGAAAGGCCCACAAACAAACAGCAACTGAAAACCACTGCAGTGAAGGCCTGGCAGAGCATCAAAAAGGAGGAAACACAGCGTCTGGTGATGTCTATGAGTTCAAGACTTCAGGCAGTCATTGCCAACAAAGGGTTTTCAACCAAGTACTAAAAATGAACATTTTATTTAAAATTATTGAATCTGTCCAATTACTTTTGGTCCCTTTAAAAACAGGGTGGCACATGTTAAGGAGCTGAAACTCCTAAACCCTTCATCCAATTTTATTGTGGATACCCTTAAATGAAAGCTGAAAGTCTGAACTTCAACTGCATCTGAATCGTTTTGTTTATACTTCATTGTGGTAATGTCTATAACCAAAATTAGAAAAATGTTGTCTGTCCAAATATATATGGACCTAACTGTATTTATGATTCACAGTTCTCAAATGATACTTCCAGACCTCACCCAAGATACAGAGTCCAAATAATAACTTCACATCACTCCTTAGTAACATATAGGCCCAAATGATCCTGCCATACATCAGTTAATAGTAACATACAGGCCCAAATTACCCTGCCATACATCACCTAAGGCTGCGGACACACTTGCAAGTGAAATGCGAGTTTCTCGCCTCAATACCTGGCACTGCCGCCGGCACTCAGGACCGGAGCCTGTGGCTACATGTATTGTCTGCAGCTGGACGCTCCGGTCCTGAGTGTTGGCAGCAGTGCCGGGTATTAAGGCGTGAGTTTCTCACATTGCACTCACAAGTGTGACCCCGGCCTAATAGTATCATACTGGCCCAAATTATCCAGCACACATCAGCTAATAGTATCAAACAGGCCCAAATTACCCTGCCATACATCAGCTAATAGTAACATACAGGCCCAAATTACTCTGCCACACATCAGCTAATAGTAACATACAGGCCCAAATTACCCTGCCATACATCAGCTAATAGTAACATACAGGCCCAAATTACCCTGCCATACATCAGCTAATAGTATCATACAGGCCCAAATTACCCTGCCATACATCAGCTAATAGTAATATACAGGCCCAAATTACCCTGCCATACATCAGCTAATAGTAACATACAGGCCCAAATTACCCTGCCATACATCAGCTAATAGTAATATACAGGCCCAAATTACCCTGCCATACATCAGCTAATAGTAACATACAGGCCCAAATTACCCTGCCATACATCAGCTAATAGTATCAAACAGGCCCAAATTACTCTGCCACACATCAGCTAATAGTATCATACAGGCCCAAATTACCCTGCCATACATCAGCTAATAGTAACATGCAGGCCCAAATTACCCTGCCATACATCAGCTAATAGTAACATACAGGCCCAAATTACCCTGCCATACATCAGCTAATAGTATCATACAGGCCCAAATTACCCTGCCATACATCAGCTAATAGTAACATACAGGCCCAAATTACCCTGCCATACATCAGCTAATAGTAACATACAGGCCCAAATTACCCTGCCATACATCAGCTAATAGTATCATACAGGCCCAAATTACCCTGCCATACATCAGCTAATAGTAACATACAGGCCCAAATTACCCTGCCATACATCAGCTAATAGTAACATACAGGCCCAAGTTACCCTGCCATACATCAGCTAATAGTATCATACAGGCCCAAATTACCCTACCATACATCAGCTAATAGTAACATACAGGCCCAAATTACCCTGCCATACATCAGCTAATAGTAACATACAGGCCCAAATTACCCTGCCATACATCAGCTAATAGTAACATACAGGCCCAAACTACCCTGCCATACATCAGCTAATAGTAACATACAGGCCCAAATTACCCTGCCATACATCAGCTAATAGTAACATACAGTGCCAAATGATCCTGCCACACATCACCTAATAGTAACATACCGTGCCAAATAACATATCGCTGAAGTAACAATGAAATATGGCTCCTAGATAATACTACCAACCATCACTGAAGAGTGACATACAGCGCCCAAAGTCTAGTGCGGTACAATCTCCAAAGAGCTGTGGCATAGAGATAGCAGGAAATGGCGCAGCCCAATAACTAGATACGGCGATACAGGGACCATGATTTAGTCCCTCGCAATAACCAAATAAAAGGGATATCCAGTAGCCAAACAGTACAATATCACTGCTAAACAGCAGCTCCATATAAAGCCCAACCGACATACCGATAACAAGTTACCACTTCCGATAATTCAAAAATTAGCCATTCCTAAACGTCCTTCAGGTCCTGTGAAGCCTCCTCCAGTCATCCTTCCTTCCAGTGGATTAATTTTTTTTGCTTGTTGACCTTGAAACTTTCAAGACAGGTCTCAGGTGTTGATACTTTTCCTGAACTATTTTTTTCATGTCAAATCTATAAAATTAATCACGACCCAATATATAAAGGGCTTATATTACACCTGAAGATCTCTTGTAGGACTTTCCTCCCAAGGAAAATTCACGGCTTAAAGCACGTATTCTAGTTTTATTTCTCTACTGAACATCCCACAGCAGAAGATGAAGCCGGCAACTAACAGCAGAGTCTCCTGGAGTCTCTGGCCACTGAACTGATATCTATGGGGACTGGCTGAATGTTCACAAAACACGAGAGCTTGGACTTAATCCAGATGTCTTGTTTTCCCAATGTGACGCTTATCGAAAACATGTGTACAGGAAGAGTTGTGCAAACAGGACCCTTAAGGATTTTCAGAAAAAGGCAGTGCCTAATATATGATCCAAAAACCCCTTTTTGCTTCTAGTCTGAAATTTCTAGAATGTTGCACCCCTGACCTTTGGAGGTCTCTGGCAATAGGCAAGTTGGTGCCATTTTCATGCCATCAATGAGTTGCCACTGCCCCTTAAATCAGCAGATTACCGGGAATGCAAAGATGCAAACCCCACTGAATTTAGGTGGGCTATTTCATAGTTATCTTTATAGTTGTCCAATACTTAAAAAAAAAAAAACTTTTTAAAAATGGGCCCATTGTGGTACTGCAAACAAAGACGACTCAACTTCCGGACCATCGACGCTGCTCATGTGCCCCTCTCTAGTGTTCTGGCTTTCTCAGCTGCATCTAACCACAGGAGGAGTCACTTTCCACCCAAGTGCTAAGAAAGAGACGGAAAATGGTGTTTTTAGGATCAGATGGAATGAGGCCCCTGAAGTCAATCAGCAAGCAGCCGCTAATTGATATGCTTCACTTACCTTAACCCTCTTTGTGGGTCCAGCGCCAAATTCCCGCTGCTGTCCCGGTCTTGGTGTTTTGGCTACATCAATGAAGTCACGTCTCGTTCAGTGGGCTCAATGGCTATGCAGAGGTTGACGGGATGAGCACTGAGCTCAGTAACTGGCTAGAGCGGTGACATGTGATGGTAACGAGATGACACTGCTGCAGCCAGAACACCAGGACAGGTGCAGCATCAGTGAGCCACCAGTGGATCCATTGAGTGCAAGTACCTACTGAGTTGGTCACTTTAGGTATTTTAGAGAGTTTAGAGCCCATTTTCCTGAAAGTACAGGTAGTGCTTGTTTTCAGAGGTGCGGTTTACAGAGCAAGAGGAACAGAGCTATTACATTTTATATATTTAATCCTGAAAGGTAGGCAGTGTTTATAAAAAAAAATATACAAGATGATACAAAATGGGGAAAAAAAATATATAAAATATACAATTACATGACATACAAAAGAGAATTACTAAACCTGATGTTGCAGGAATGAGCTTTTATCTTTATGGAGGTAAGCGTTCCGATTGGGAAAGTGGACCACCCTCAGAAAGAGCAACGACAGACACCCAAACTCTCATTTTTAATTAAATCAAGGTTACGCACTCATACCTCCCCTTGATGAGCTCATATGTGGGTTGGTTGTGGGATGTGCTAGGGCTGTTAGAATTTTATGATATCCCTAACTTTCAGGATACCTACGCCCTGGAGTTTGATAGTGTCATCATGTTGCTTATCGCGATTTAACCTGTCTATATATAGAGATGAAATATGGCAGGGATAGCACCATCCAGCGGGCTGTTATTAAGTTGTATGGATTAGAATGGCTGTACAGTGATGTGAGTGAAAGCGTTATGTACTTCCCTTCACCACGATGACGAAAATATATCTCCCATAAATATCAGATGAATACAAATCCCAATATTCATCACTGACCACTGGCTCCAAAAAGTCTCCGACAGTGCTTTGCTTAGAGGAAGCTTATGCCTGAGAAAAGTACTGCCCCGCTTCTGAGTAAACGAATATGAGCCTTGGTGTCTTTTTTCCCCCAGAACAAACCTCCTGTCCCCATTGACTGTTAACTGCCAGGGGCCCCCAAGTTCAATTGTGGTAGAAGTGTCAGCTCTCTCACTTCCTAATTAGTTTAGTTTCTCACTTGCCCATCAGTGTTTCTCTTTGCCAGCTATAATTAATCCCCTATTATGATCAATGCGAGGGCGATATTTCCCCCCCTCTCTGGAGATCATCTGTAAGTGAACAGTTACTGAAGTTGATACGTTGGAAGAAGAAAAAATGAGTAGATTATGCTGCCAAGATGACTGCATCAGAGCATCTCCAAGAGTCAGCCTTGTGAGGCCTTCATGGTACTTGGGGGTCCTGTGCCACCCAGGGCTTAGGTGCTGGGGAGTGAAGGCGTACACCTGGTTGAATCCTACAAAAGAGCAACTGTACCCCCAATTACTGATGAAGTCGTTGCTGGCTATGATGGGCAGAAAACCATTAGCTGCAACGTTCTTCACGACCTATGAGAGAACCGTGTCAGTACATGCAGAGTGTTGCAGCTACGACAGAAAGCTGTCAGGTCACACAGAGCTTCGTAGCTATGATATAAAGCTATCAAGAAACAGAGAGCATTGAAGCTATGATAGAAAGGAGTCAGAAGATACAAAATGCCGCAACTATTATGGATGGAAGTCGGTCAGGACACAAGGAGCGTCACAGACATGATAGAAAGGTGCTAATCAGGAGAAACAATGGAAGCTTGTATAAAAGGTTAAAATACAATCTTTATTGAAAAATTAAAACAAAAACACAGCACTTATCAAACCATAATGATAGTGCAATACAAAAAGAGTAACAAAATGACAAAAGACACCAGACAATATGAGGTTTGACCGCATATAAGGTATTATGTGTTGGGGAAATATCCCATATAACAAGGCATAGGCATACTAGTTAGACCTCCAAACACCCATAACTGTTCTCAGGGATATACCATGAATCCCTTGCGTATATTATAACAACCCAGATCCATACCAGGTACCTATAGTCCAGTACATGGGAATGAACAAGGATAACCAGAAATGCCTCACCTAATTGCGGATAAGCCTCTGTACGCACAGAGGGTGGGGTGCGTACAGAGGCTTATCCGCAATTAGGTGAGGCATTTCTGGTTATCCTTGTTCATTCCCATGTACTGGACTATAGGTACCTGGTATGGATCTGGGTTGTTATAATATACGCAAGGGATTCATGGTATATCCCTGAGAACAGTTATGGGTGTTTGGAGGTCTAACTAGTATGCCTATGCCTTGTTATATGGGATATTTCCCCAACACATAATACCTTATATGCGGTCAAACCTCATATTGTCTGGTGTCTTTTGTCATTTTGTTACTCTTTTTGTATTGCACTATCATTATGGTTTGATAAGTGCTGTGTTTTTGTTTTAATTTTTCAATAAAGATTGTATTTTAACCTTTTATACAAGCTTCCATTGTTTCTCCTGATTAGCATTCTCGGTGTATGGAGGTACATGCTATTGTGGGGTGACTGACATCAGTCACCACAATGAATCTGGTTTTTGTGTTAATGATAGAAAGGTGACGCAGAACGTCACAGCTATGATAGAAAAGAGTCAGGACATGCAGAGCATCGCCACTATTATAGAAAGGAGGCAGGACATACAGTGTGTCACAGCTATGATAGAAAGGCATCAGTAGAGGCAGGGCATCACAGCTGTGATAAAAAGGCATCAGGAGACCTAGAGCATCACAGCTATGATAAAAAGGCATCAGGAGACGCAGAGCATCGCAGCTATGATAGAAAGGCATCAGGAGACGCAGCGCATCACAGCTATGATAGAAAGGCATTAGAAGCCGCAGAGCATCACAGCTATGATAAAAAGGCATCAGGAGACGCAGCGCATCACAGCTATGATAGAAAGGCATCAGGAGACGCAGCACATCACAGCTATGATAGAAAGGCATTAGAAGACAGAGCATCGCAGCTATGATAAAAAGGCATCAGGAGACGCAGAGCATTGCAGCTATAATGGAAAGGTGTAAGGAGATGCAGAACGTCGCAACTATGACAAAAAGTCAGGACATGTAGAGCACCACAACTGCTTCAGAAAAGCGATAGGGCACATTGCCACTATTATAGAAAGGAGTCAGGACATGCAGTGTGTCACAGCTATGATAGATAGGCATAAGGAGACGCAGAGCATCACAGCTATGATGGAGAGGTGTAAGGAGACGCAGAGCATTGCAGCTATGATAGAAAAGCTTCAGGACATGCAGAGCATCGTAACTATTATAGAAAGGAGTCAGGACATACAGCGTGTCACAGCTATGATAGGAGAAGCATCAGAAGACGCAAAGCACCGCAGCTATGATAGAAAGACGTCAATAGAAAACAATCAGGACACGCAGAGTATCACAGTTTGCTGTGTACGGTGCTCATGGTAACCCCTGTCCACTGTGAAAACCCAAACAATGGTCATCTGAGAGTGTTGGGAAAAAAAAAAAAAAGAGCTCTCTGCGATTCCTCCTTTTTAACATGCCTGGAGCTGTTTGGACAAAACAATGACTTCACTGGACAAACCCTTGTGGGAAACTGCTGCTAGCGTCTCAGTGCTAGATACCACAGAGGTCTGGTGGAGTCAGTGCCTTAATGGCTTGAAGCTGTTTTGGCAGCACAAGTGCGACCTAGGACATTAGGGAGGTTTTAATAATAAATAATTGGGCATGAAGAGACGCTGCAGCATGACGGGCGGGGCAGCTGCTGTGACAACCGGCCAACGCTTGGCAGCTAAGTAGGACACCTGGATGATACCGGCTGGGCGTCGGACGAATGCCTCGGTAACTACCCCTGCTGATAATCAGCACAATATCAGATTATGCAGAAGATGCTACACAAACCCTTTAACCTTTTCCCGCCATCAACAACTTTTTGCATTTTTACTTCTCACTTTAATATTTTCCGTTGACATAGCTGCATTTTTTGTAGCGGCAGGACAATTTGTAAGACACCATTCACTTTACGATACAAGTTACTGGGATACAGGAAAATATTCCATGTTGTGTAAAATGATAAAAAAATAAAACTCACTCCCAACATTGTTTTTCGGGTTTTGTTTTTTTTCCCCCCAACGTTAATTATTCAGTAAAAAGGACATCACGAATCTTCAGGTCAGTGCATTCACACCGATACCAGACATGTTATAATTTGTTATTTCAATTACTTAAAACTAGTTTTTGCTTTAGAAAATTCTAAATACTTAGTGTCATCATTTTCTGGGACCTGTAACTTTATTTTTCCAGTGATTGAGCTGTGTGAAGTCTTGCTGTTTGTCTGGCAAACTGTAGCTGCTATTGATAGAATTTTGGGAATTTGGATCCTTTTTTCGGTGGAGCTGTGGTGACTGATAACAGCAATTTTGGGTGCTTTGACTTTTTCTGGATGGGTCAAAATATTTTATATTTTCACGAGTCCAACTATTACAGACATTGGGATAGCAAAGATGCTTGGTTTCTTTTGTCGCTGCCTCATTACCACACGGACATTACCCATTGGGGACTTGAACCTGAGATTGTTTATTCACTTCTACTACAGTATTGCAGAATATTGCAAAAATCACATCTACTATGGCTTCACAGGAGCACCGATATGACAGTGACGGGCTTCTTCACCAAAAATACTGGAAGAAGGCAGCAATCCAGCAAGTTGGACTAATACACCTTTTTGCAACAGCCTTGGAGCGCTGCTGCCTTCTCCCAGTATTTCTGCTCTTGTATGGTGGTCTGTCCACCACGAGGCATGAGCCCCGATTAATGCCAGTTACTGAGTGGCATATGTACTGCTAATTTTATTTTGACAAGCGCCATACAATAAGCCCCCTAATAATATGACAAACACCATACAATACAGTGCATTACAGAAGTGAGTACACCCCTAAGTGAAAATGGCCAAATGTTTCCTAATAAGCCATTTTCCCTCCCCAATATCATGTGACTCATTAGGAGAATTGCTGCAGAGGATACAGGGAGGGGGGTGTCCACCTGTCAGTGCTCAGATCATTCGCCACACACTGCATCAAAATAGTCTGCATGGTCGTCATTCCAGAAGAAAACCCACAAACACAAGCAGACTAAGGACATGGATTACTGAAACCATGTCCTGCCTACAGTCAAGCATGGTGGTGGGAGTGTCATGGTTTGGGGCTGAATGAGTGCTGCCGGCTGTGGGCAGCAGTTCATTGAGGGAACTATGAATGTCAACATGTACTGTGTCACACTGAAGCAGAGCATGATCCCTTCCCTTTGGAAACTGGACTGCAGGGCAGTATACCAACATGATAATGACCCAAAACACACCTCCAAGACGACCACTGCCTTGTAAAGAAGCTGAGGGTAAAGGTGCTGGACTGGCCAAGCATGTGTCCAGCCCTAAACACTATTGATGATCGGTGGGCCATCCTCAAATGGAAGGAGAAGGAGCAAAGTCTCCAACAACCACCAGCTCCGTGATGTCGTCATGGAGGAGTGAAAGAGGATTCCAGTGGCGAACTGTGAAGATCAAGTGACCTCCAAGTCCAAGAGAGTTAAGCCAGTGCTTGAAAATAATGGTGGCCATTCAAAATGTTCACAGCTTGGGCACAAATTGTCCATTTTCCCTTAGGTGTGTGCTCACTTTTGTTGCTGGTGATGTAGACATTAATGGCCGTGTTGAGTTATTTAGAGGGCCCCAAATTTACACTGTTATACCGGCTGAACACTGACTACTGTACATTGCATCAAAATGTCAGATCTTCAGTGTTATCCCATGGAAAGATAAACCGTAATTAAATATGTACAAAAATGTAAAAGGTGTATTCACTTCTGTGATATACTTTTATGTCAAGGATAACAGCCGGATGAGCGTGGGTGGGGACACAGACCCCACCGCTTTTACCAGTTTGTCCAAGACAACAACAGTAAGATCACGCAGATCCACCCGCTGTAACCAGTTTGTCAGGGGAACGTAACACCGCCGCCTCCAATCATCTGGGAAATTATGCAATTGACTGACGAGTGATGGACAAAGACATGGCTGCCTTCACTATTAGGCTGGTTATTGGGGAATTCCAAAGCATAGAATTTGTATATATACAGTGGCTTGCAAAAGTGCTCACCACCTCCACCCTTTTGGTGCGGTTTGTGTTTTGCTACCTCACAACTGAACATTTAGTTTTCTTTTCAACACTGACAAACAGGCTTTGCTTAAAGTGCCTGTCATCACCAGGTATCACTGTAATCAGTATAACGGCGCCAACCTGACACTGTCTGTAGGTTACTCAGCACAATCCTTCTGACAAGTTCCCTATCCAGGTTCATCCATCTTCCCCTTGACTTGGATCATTTTCCCTGTCCCTGCTGTCGAAAAACATCCCCACAGCATGATGCTGTCACCACCATGTTTCACTGTGGGGATGGTGTTCTTGGGGTAATAAGCTGTGTTGGTTTGGCACCAAACATAGCATTTATATTGGTGTGCAAAAAGTTAAATCTTGGTCTCACCTGAGCACAGCACCTTCCTCCATACATTTGGGGAGTCTCCCCCATGACTTTTGGCTAACTCAAAACGAGCCTTAAAATTTGTGTGTGCAAGCAAAGGCTTTTTTCTGCCCACTCTTCCAAAAGGCCATTTCTATGGAGTGTACGGCTTATTGTATCATACTAACAGATACTCCAGTCTCTGCTTGAGAACTTTGCTGCTCTTTCAGACTATGTGCGCACGTGTTGAGTATTTGCTTGCAGAAATTTCTGCAAGGTTTCTGCATCTCTTGGCAGGAAAAATGCTGTGGAAAAAATGCACATTTTTTGCATGTGTTTTGTACAGCAATGAATGCTTTTTTCAAATAAAGTTATTTAAAAAAAAAAAAATGTGTGAAGTAATTTCTTGGTTCAACACCACCTTTTTCAAACTGATGCAGTAGCATCAGGGTAGTGGGATTAGGGCTTGGTGTCAGCAGCTGTCATTGACACCTAGCTCTATGCTTTGTAATGAAGAGGTGTCAGCACGACACCCTCATTACTAAGTCGATAAGTAAACGCACACACTGTCACCAGCCTATGTAGGATGGTTAACAGAATGAACGTACATAGGCTGTAATCAGACAGCATCTTTTAATTTTAAAGAAAAAAAAAGTGAAAAAAAAAAAATTGCGTTGCCTCCCACGTAAATTTAATAACCAGCAGAGGGAAAGCCAACAGCTGATGTTAATATTCTGGGAGGGAGCCAATAGCCATAAATGGTCCCAGGCTATTAAAGGGAACCTGTCACCCCCAAAATCAAAGTTGAACTAAGCCCACTGGCATCATGGGCTTATCTACAGCATTCTGTGATGCATTCTGTAATGCTGTAGATAAGCCCCCGATGTATCCTGAAAGATGAGAAAGAGAGGTTAGATTATACTCACCCAGGGGCGGTCCTGCTGCGAAGGGCGTCGCAGTCCAGTCCGGGGCCTCTCATCTTCTTACAATGACGTCCTCTTCTTGTCTTCACGCTGCGGCTCCGGCGCAGGCGTAATTTGTCTGCCCTGTTGAGGGCAGAGCAAAGTACTGCAGTGCGCAGGCGCCAGGAAAGGTCAGAGAGGCCTGGCGCATTGCAGTACTTTGCTCTGCCCTCAACAGGGCAGACAAAGTACACCTGCGCCGGAGCCGCAGCGTGAAGACAAGAAGAGGACGTTATCCTATGAAGATAGGAGGCCCCAGACCGGACCACAACGCCCATCGGACCGGACCACAGCGGGACCGCCCCTGGGTGAGTATAATATAACCTCTTTTTCTCATCTTTCAAGATACATTGGGGGCTTATCTACAGCATTACAGAATGCTGTAGATAAACCCCTGATGCCGGTGGGCTTAGCTCATCTTCGATTTTGGGGGTGGCAGGTTCCCTTTAATATCAGCTCACAGCTGTTTGCTTTGACTTTACTGGCTAGTTTACAGGGGGACCCCAGAAAAAAATTGACATAGGGTCCCCCTATAAAATCTAACCAGCAAAGGCTAGGCAGACAGCTGCGGGCTGATTTTTATAGCCTGGGAAGGGGCAATGCATATTGGCCACTCCCAGACTAAAAACATCAGCTCTCAGCTGCCCCAGAAAAGGTGCATCTATAAGATGCGCCAAATCTGGCGCTTAGCCTTGCCCTGTAGTGGTGGCAAGTGAGGTTCATATTTTTGGGGTTGATGTTACCTTTGTATTGTCAGGTGACACCAAGCGAACAGGTTAGTAATGGGGGGGGGGCGTCAATAAGACACCTATCTATTAGTAACCCCATAGTGATATTGTATAAAAACCATAGACACCCAGAATAAAGTCCTTTATTTGAACTGACACAGACTCCTTTAATAATCTTAATACTCACTGAACGCCTAATCCACTGACGCCGTCTCCTGCAACAAAAATAATAAACCACAATATTCCTCACATGTCCGCCGAGAAGATAATCAATAATGTCCCACGACGATCCTGATCACGTTCAGAGCAGTCACATCAGTGATGTGACTGCTCTCACAGACAGCCAGCGATACACTGCGGGAGCGATTACCTCCTGTCAGTGTATCACTGAGCTGCTGTGAGTTCACCGGAGTTCATCAGCTGATCAGCTCCGGTGATCTCCCTTACGGTACCACTGCTGCGTGGAAAAGTTCTCATGCAGCGGTGCCGTAAGTGAGAGCTCTAGATGGCACCGCATCGCAATAGCAGCTGTTGGCAATCTTGGTGGAGGACATTTTTTTTTTCTTCTCCAGCAAGATGGCGCCGCCGGCGCCTTAGTACCAGCAGCTATCGCCATTTTCAAAATGACTTTTTTTAACCTTGCTCAAGTAATTCTGCATAAGGTAATAAGTGCAAAGTACACATGCGATTATTCTGCAGCGCAGAGGCCACAGCTTGCCCCTGCCTGCAGAAGCGTGTTTTTTTTAATCAGTATGCGATGGTATTCATTATGCAAACTAGGGGGCGGGTCAGTGAGGGATCAGTGACCTGTCAGCAGTCTGCATTATGAATATATAACACAGGTCAACAAAAAAAAAAAAAATTTCTGGTGTCCAAAATATTTTAATGAATTTGGGGTATTTTTGGGGTGCTGATTCTGAATATGTCATCAGTTTTGCCAGATTGGCTCAAGTTTTTGAGATTTTTGGTATCTTATTTATAGCACTTGTTGGTAAATGCGACGCATCATCTCATTAATTTCTTTGGATTAGTACTTGAACTGAGCAGTTCTCAATATAGTTTTGTGTTAATTAGTGTTCTAAAAGTTTGTTCATAGCTTGATTTTTGCACTAACTTTATGTTGTTGTCTGTTTTCCAGTGAAAAGCATGAACTCATCAAGAAGAAGTTGTCTTAACGATCCAGACTCATTCTGTTACATTTGTGGTGAATACACACTGCCAAAACATAGAAGAAACATAACAGACTTCGTAAAAAAATAGAATTATTCTTACCGTTAATTCGGTTTCTAGGAACCTTCCACGACGGCATATGGAGGTTGTCTCTTTGCCCTAATGGGGAACAGGAAACACAAGAGAGGTTAAAAGCACCTCCCACCTCCCATTCACCAGTGACTTATAACTGAAACCATAGCACCGGTTACCTTCTGAGTCCCAGAATTAATCCAGGAAATATAGAGGGTGGGAAATTAGTGCCGTCGTGGAAGGTTCCTAGAAACCGAATTAACGGTAAGAATAATTCTATTTTCTCTAGTCACCTTCCACGACGGCATATGGAGGAATACCAACTAATTGGCACTAGGGAGGGACAACGGCCTGAAGAACCTTGCGGCCGAAGACTAAATCTCTGTTGGATAATACATCCAACCTATAATGTTTGGAGAAGGTATGGAGTGACGACCACGTAGCTGCCCTGCAGATCTGCTCTGGAGTTGCGCCTGCTCTCTCTGCCCAGGAGACCGACGTAGATCTAGTTGAATGGGCCTTGATTCCTACTGGAGGTAGTTTATTTTGAGCAAGGTAAGCTTCTGTTATGGCTTTTTTAATCCAAGTAGCGATGGTACTCTTGGCTACCTTCTTCCCCTTATTTTGTCCTGAAGAGTGGACAAAAAGGTTGTGATCAACTCTAAGAGCACTGGTTTGATCCAAATAATGTAGCAGGATACGTCTAACATCAAGAGTATTAAATTTTCTTTCCTCAGAGTTTGCAGGATTACTGCAAAAAGTTGGTAACACTATCTCTTGAGAACGATGAAATTCAGAGACCACTTTTGGGAGGAAAGAAGGATCAAGACGGAGTACTATTGAATCCTCTCTAACCAGAAGATAAGGTTCTCTTATTGATAAGGCCTGTAATTCACCCACTCTTCTAGCTGAAGTTATAGCTACCAAGAAAATAGTCTTGTAGGCGAGATTCTGTGGGGAACAGGTAGACAAAGGTTCGAACGGTGGACCTGTAAGGCCTTGAAGCACAATATTAAGATCCCATGGAGGAACTATAACTTGCTTCCTAGGGTTCATTCTGTTTGCTGAGGTCATGAACCTTTTAATCCAGCGATGTCCTGCTAGATCTTGATCAAAGATGGAGCTAAGCGCAGAGACCTGGACCTTCAGAGTACTGGGTTTCAGACCAATTTCTAGGCCTCTTTGTAAAAAGTCCAATATCTTAGATATATCTGGCCTAAGAGGGTCTGGAGGGTTAGGCAGACAAAAAGATGAAAATTTTTTCCAGATTTTATTATAAATAGCATTTGTTACCGGTTTTCTGGATTTTTGTAGAGTAGCTATAACAGGGTTTGATAGCCCTTTCGCTCTTAGTACATTGGCTTCAGAAACCACGCCGCTAAATTCCACCTCTGAGGATCCGAGTGAAGAACTGGGCCCTGGGAAAGGAGATTGGCCTTCATCGGTAACATTATCGGTCCGTCCACCTGAAGTTGAATAATCAGGTTGAACCAACTTCTCTTGGGCCAAAATGGAGCAACCAAAATAGTTGGAGTCTTTTCTATCCGAATCTTCCGTAGCACTTTTGCAAGAATCGGAATGGGCGGAAAAGCATATGCCAGATGAAATTGCCAATCTTGAACCAAGGCGTCTATTGCTCTGGGATTTCCTCTTGTATCCAGGGAAAAAAATATTTCTACTTTCGCGTTCTGGTGGGAAGCAAAGAGGTCGACCTCCGGGAGACCCCATCTGTTTACCAGTAAGTTGAAAGTTTGCCGATCCAGACTCCATTCGCCTGGGTGAATATCCTGTCGGCTCAAATAATCTGCCTGAAAATTGGCAGTACCTTTTAGGTGAGTTGCCGTCAGGGACAGTAGGTGTTTCTCGGCCCAGGCAAAGATTCGGGCAGAGATATTTTTTAGACTGGTGAATCTTGTACTGCCCTGATGTCTGATGTGAGCCACCGTGGTCAGTTGTCCGAGTATATCTGGACATGTTGTCCAGAGAGTTGATGATTTGTTGCAAGGAGAGCTTCTTCCACAGCCTTGAGTTCTCGGAAGTTTGACGATCTCTCTCTGATTGACGGGTCCCAAAGACCCTGATAAGGCACATGATTTATCATGGCTCCCCAGCCTCTCTTGCTGGCATCTGTTTTGATCGTGGTTAACGGGAATTGAATCCAACTCACACCCCTGCGAAGGTTTTCGGACTTCATCCACCACGTTAGGGATGCTTTCACTCGACCTGGAGTGTGAATCCTCTTGTTTAAAGAGCCAGGATGACCATCCCAATTGCTTAGCAAATGAGTCTGGAGAATTCTTGAGTGGGCTTGAGCCCAAGCCACCGACTGAATACAGGCCGTCATCGAGCCTAACAGTGACATTCCTTCCCGGAGTGTGGGAGATCTCATCTCCCTGTATTTCTTGACCTTTACTACTAATGGTAGTCTGTGATCTTCTGGAAGGAAGGACATCTGCTTTTCCGAGTCCAGAATTACCCCCAAAAACCTTCTGGTTCTTGAGGGTTGAAGCTGGGATTTCTTTATGTTCGGTATCCAACCCAGAGATTTCAATATCTCTAATGTGGTTGATACATGAGATACCAGGGTCATTTTGGTGGGAGCCACTATCAGCAGATCGTCCAGATAAGGCACTATACAAACCCCTTGTCTCCGAATGAATGACACGACTTCCGCCATCACTTTGGAGAACACTCTCGGAGCTGATGAGATGCCGAAGGGAAGGACTCCGAACTGATAGTGCTCCACCTGATGATTCCCCTGAATCGCAAATCTGAGATATTTTGTATGTCTCGGGTGAATAGGGATATGAAAATACGCATCTTTCAGGTCGATTGTCGCCATAAAGGCGTGCTGATGTATTAAAGGAATGGCTGATTTTACAGACTCCATCTTGAATCTTCGATATTTTACATGTTGATTCAGACCTTTTAGATTTATGATGATACGTACTTCCCCTGATGGCTTTGGTACCATGAATAAGCGGGAGTAGTGTCCCTGACCCCATTCTGATTGTGGAACTGGAGAGATCACATTTGATCTTAAAAGGTCTCTGAGACCCAATGTTAGCAGTTTGTGATCCCTCATTGAGGGGGTGGTAATCTTTAGACCCTGAGGGGGGGGAGAAGTTAACTCTATCAATAGGCCCTCATTGATAACATTGAGGACCCAGTGGGAGCTGGTGATGTTTTCCCACTGATCCACATAATTTGAGAGTCTTCCCCCCCACTGGGTCGGAGTCATTGTTTATCTTGCTGAAATGACTGTTGTTGCTGCTGCTGTTGTTGCGGGACGAAGATATTTTTCCCTCTGCCTTTAGCATAGCTCCACCTGCCGGTCTTGCCTTTACCCCTCGGCTGAGAAGGTTGAGACAGTGGGGCACGAAAAACCCGTTTTCTTGGTTGTTTTTGCTCCGGGAGCGCCTTTTTCTTGTCGGTCGCTTTATCCAGAATGTCGTCTAAAGCTGGACCAAACACATAGTCTCCCTTAAAAGGGATGGCACATAACTTGGCCTTAGATGTGACGTCACCACTCCATAATTTAAGCCAGAGGGCTCTTCTGGCAGAGTTAGAGAGCACTAAAGATCTGGCAGCAATTCTAACGGATTCCAGAGAAGCATCCGCCAGAAACCCAGTAGCCTTATGTAAGATAGGGAGGGAATCCAACATCTCACTTCTGGAGGTACCCTGAGAAATGTGTGATTCTAATTTCTCCAGCCAGCAGGAAAGGGTCCTCGCAACACATGTAGAGGCAATATTAGCCTTGAGAACAGAAGAAGATGACTCCCAGGATTTCTTCAGGAGACTCTCAATCTTCCTGTCCATAGGGTCTTTTAACTGCGACGCATCCTCAAAGGGGAGTGCTGTTCTTTTGGCGACTATGGCCACCTGCACATCCACCTTGGGAATGTCAAGTTTAACAAGGTCGCCTTCTAGAGGAAATCTATGTTTCATCTCGGAAGACATATTAAGGCGCTTCTCAGGGAGATCCCACTCTTGCTCAATCATATTAAGCACATTTGCATGAACAGGGAACCCTGCCTTTTTCTCCGATTTAAGCCCACCAAACATATGATCCTGTATGGACTGTGGTACAGGTTCCTCTTCAAGCCCCATGGTGTTACGAACAGCAGACACCAGGTCCTCAATATAATCCGAAGAGAAGAGGTATTTCCTGACCTCAGCCCTAGGGGATGCTGGATCTTCCCAGCCAGCAGATGAAGAAAAAGAGTGGTCAGAATCCGAATCCGATTCTATGACCTGAATCTTCCTCTTCTTAGCTGGGGAATGTGGCGGCGGAGGTGGGGGTGGAGGAGTGAAGGCTGCTAAGGAAGATTGTACCTCCTGTTTAACAAGAGAGCGTATCTCATCTAGAAGAGATGGTTGCTCTGCTTTAACTATCCTGTCAGTGCATGGCTGGCAGAGTTTTTTATCCCAGGTATGAGGGAGTTTTGCAGAACAGACCGGACACTTCTTCCTAATAGTAGCTCTAGGGGCAGATTTTTCTCCCTGAAACAGAGAGGGAGAGAAGAATGAGGAGCTACCCCTAAGATAAAAACTACCTCCCGGATCCAGACCCTGCATACTCACAGTAGCAGGGGCAGTGCTGGGCTCTGCAGTTGCAGGGCATAAAGAACCGTCCATACTGAAGAGATTATAGTCTTACCTCAGTGGTGGTTCAGCAGGCTTTTATGGAGTAACTCTCCTAGCACCTGTCCCAGCGGTAGATTTTCCCCTCCTCCTCCTCCAGGATCCACGTGTGGGACGCCATTGCACCGACACCGCCGCCGGCGGAACCCGGAAGAGCCAGCTTCAGGGTGATATGAAAACCGGAAGTGACGCGCGCGCGCGCGCCGCCGACGTCACTTCCGGAACGCCGACCAGGCAGCATGGAGGGAGGAAGCCGGGAAGCTACGGAGAGGATCCCGGCTGGGGATCCCGGCCTGCTTTACCCTCACGGGGGCGCAGGAAGGCCGGGAAGGGTCCCGAGGTACCTGGCAAGCAGGACGACGGGAGCAGCCCACGGAGAGGCACAAGGCGACCCCAGCTGCCCGGCTGAAATACAGGTAAGACCTGTAAAATGACTGTAGCCACCGGCCACTACAGCATATGGAACCTCTCCCTGTCCCATGGGGATCAGGAAAGACACTGGTGAATGGGAGGTGGGAGGTGCTTCTAACCTCTCTTGTGTTTCCTGTTCCCCATTAGGGCAAAGAGACAACCTCCATATGCCGTCGTGGAAGGTGACTAGAGAAAAGTGTATTTTGCCTATTTTGGGGTTATGCTTGGGGACCAAGACAAGTTTTGGGCACCACACATAGTGTGCAAAGCATGTATCGAATTATTACGAAAATGGAGCAAAGGACAAAGAAAAAGCTTCAAATTTGGTGTTCCAATGGTGTGGAGAGAGCCAAAAAATCATCATGATGACTGTTATTTCTGGTAAACACAGGTACAGGCACATCTTCACAATGAGGGACAGGCCTTCTTGCAGATTCCATGTTACTCCCATTTTCGTTTCTTATGCTTATTGAATCCTTGCACTTGCACTGCACAGAGATAACAGTCATCATGATGATTTTTTGGCTCTCTCCACACCATTGGAACACCAAATTTGAAGCTTTTTCTTTGTCCTTTGCTCCATTTTCGTAATAATTCGATACATGCTTTGCACACTATGTGTGGTGCCCAAAACTTGTCTTGGTCCCCAAGCATAACCCCAAAATAGGCAAAATACACTTTTTTTACGAAGTCTGTTATGTTTCTTCTATGTTTTGGCAGTGTGTATTCACCACAAATGTAACAGAATGAGTCTGGATCGTTAAGACAACTTCTTCTTGATGAGTTCATGCTTTTCACTGGAAAACAGACAACAACATAAAGTTAGTGCAAAAATCAAGCTATGAACAAACTTTTAGAACACTAATTAACACAAAACTATATTGAGAACTGCTCAGTTCAAGTACTAATCCAAAGAAATTAATGAGATGATGCGTCGCATTTACCAACAAGTGCTATAAATAAGATACCAAAAATCTCAAAAACTTGAGCCAATCTGGCAAAACTGATGACATATTCAGAATCAGCACCCCAAAAATACCCTAAATTCGATGAAATATCTTTGGCACCAAAAATGCTGTTGACCAGTGTAATCAGAGCGCCACATACACCAGCCCCGCCTTAGGGCACGAGCATATCGTTAACACAAAACTGAAAATAAAGATTAAGAAACAGCCACAAGACGGATTTCATCAACCAAGGTATCATTTTAACGGCGCCAACCTGAAAATGTCTGTAGGTTACTAAGCACAACCTTGCTGACAGGTTCCCTTTAACAAGAGAATTGCTTGTATCAGAAATGTTTAAGGGCTTCATAGCAAAAAGGGGTGGATATATATGCACATTTCAGTTTGTAGTTATTTCATCCCAGAAATGTAGTTTATGCCTATATTATTCTCACTTCACCAGTTTATTAGATGCATCATACATAAAACAGATTACAAAAATATTTATACACAGGTTGTAACAAAACAAAATAGATAAAAAAGCCAAGGGGGTGAATAGTTTCACAAGCCACTGTACACCCACTACAGTCACTGCCAGCTCCACAATAATAAAAGAACCACTAGCTGCCACCACCAATTGTTTATTCTGGCCAATTGGACACTGGTATCAGGTGCGTATGGCTTAAGGGGTGCGGATTACAGAACAAGAGGAACAGAGATATTAAATGGTATGTATTTCATCCTGAAAGACAGGCAGTGTTTAAAAAAAAATATATACAAAATGGGAACAAAACAATACGATATATACAACTGCATCAAATAACGAAAGAGAATTATTAAACCCGATTTTCCAGGAAAGGCTGTTATCTTTAAGGAGGGAAGCACTCCGATTGGGAAAATGGACAACTCTCACAGAACTGTCTTCCAGAATGAACAAAGACAGACACCCAAACTCTTTATTATTATTATTAGTGCAAGCTTACACCCAACATACCTCCCCTTGATGAACTCATATGGGGGGGCTGATTGTGGGATGGGCTAAGTCTTTCAGAATTTTATGAGATTCCCAGCTTACAGAATATCTTTGCCCTTGGAGATCCCATGAGGTAGATAACGTGTTCATGTTTCTTATCGCAATTTTATCTTGTCGCAGTGATGAAACATGGCATGGATAGCATCATCCACTGGCCCAATATTAAAGGGAATTAAAGGGAACCTGTCACCTGAATTTGGCGGGACCAGTTTTGGGTCATATGGGCTGGGTTTTCGGGTGTTTGATTCACCCTTTCCGGCCAGCATGCAGCCAGCGGGTAAGGAAAGGGTGAATCAAACACCCAAAACTGGTCCCGACAAATTCAGGTGACAGGTTCCCTTTAAGTTAGAATGTCCGTAAAGTGATGAGAGCGAATGTGTTATGTTCATCCCTTCACTACGACGCCTAAAATATATCTCCCATAAATATCAGTTTGGTACAAAACCCCAATATTCATATCTGGACACCGGAGTTAGTGTGTCTAACAGCAATTATTATTATTATTTATTTTTTTTTTAAGAGAACAAGACATCCATCTGAAGATGTTAGGTTTTTCACCTTTCTGTCTCTTGATTAGACGGATCTCAGACTTTGTATCTTTTAGTCAGAGCAATTCTCTGCTGTAATTACCTAGTCACTGTAGGAGGCCCCTATTTCAATGGAGATTGAAGGGTTAGCTCTCCTTCTCATTTCCCTTGTTTTACTTAGCTCCTCTCTTTTCAGCCCCAATTAATTGCATATGTTCATTGTGAGGGTACACATCCCCCCTCCTGGAGAGTTCTTAGGGTATGTGCAGATTCTGAAAAATCAGTTGCGTTTTACCTGCATATTTACCGCGTTTTTTGTGCCGTTTTCACATGCGTTTTTACACCTGCGGATTCCAATTATGGTGCAGATTAGATATTAGAAAAAACTAGGGTGATCAATGAGTGGAACAGGTGGTCACAAGAGGTGGTGAGTTCTCCTTCAATGGAAGTCTTCAAACAGAGGCTGGACAGACATCTGTCTGAGATGGTTTAGTGAATCCTGCATTGAGCAGGGGGTTGGACCTGATGACCCAGGAGGTCCATACCAACTCTACCATTCTAGGATTCCAGGTGGTGTAAACCGCTGCGGAATCCGCACAAAGAATTGACATGCTGCGGAAAATAAACCGCGGCATTTTCTGCAGCATGGGCACAGCAGATTTGGTTTTCCATAGGTTTACATGGTACTGTACAACGCATGGAAAACACAACGTGTGCACATAGCCTCATGGATTATAATATATATATATATATATATATATATATATATACACACACACACACACACACACACACATATACACACACCCAAGTCGCCTTCTCCGAAAATAAAAAAAACAAGCGTGGCATCACTAAAAGTCCAATCCTTCAATATAAGTTAGATACATGGTAAACTGAATAGTAAAAGTAAAAATACATTTAAAAAAAAAACAAAACCTAACTGCCTGAATTGTGTTTTTTTGTCACCTAGCTTTCCAAAATATGGACTAAAATGCAATAAAAAAGTCCTGTGACCCTAACTAGTGTCACCAGGAGCTACAGCTTTGCCTCGAGGGAAGGAAAAAAACACATGAAAACCTCACAAAATGGCCAGAAAAAAATAGAAAAAAAAAAAACAAATTGTAAAGCCCCAAACTTTACTTTAAAAAAAATTGATAAACAAAATCCCCTCCCCGTGTCTTCCCCGCCATGTATCGCCTTTACACCTGTATACACCCTGTATCTCTACACACACGGAGAGAAAACTTCCTACGGGACCATTAGAGCCGCGGCACATATAACGCGTCCGTCCCTCCCTATACATCAGCCCATAGAAAGGACACTTGGTGCGGAAACACTCGGGAGTCGCCGGTAACGGACGGCGCTCGCTGTTACCTGCCGGCTCCGCTCCCGGCTCTGTCCCCTCAGGCAGCGAAAGTCACCTGTTACTCTGCGCGCCCCCGACAGCTCGAACCTGCGTGCGCGCCGCCGGTCACACTGAGACGTAGCACAAACAGAAACGCGCACAGCAACAAGCCCCGCCCACTGCGCGCCGGAATCAACAGGTGAAGTTGTCCCTGGGTGCTGGAATGGGAAACCCGTCCAGTACTGGCGGCGGCCAAGCTGTTGTCATGGTTACAGGTCCTAGAGCGCCATCTAGAGGTCTCTGCTGTGGCCCTTGGGGCCCCAAGTGTTATTTCTGTTTTACCCTATTGTAGTTTGTGCTAAAAGTTGTAAATTTTATTGGACGTAAAATAAGTCTTTGTCACAACACAGATCCCCCGTTACAGCATCATACACACATCCCCCATAACAGTGCATCATCCACAGATACCCCATAACAGTGCATCATCCACAGATCCCCCATAACAGTGCGTCATCCACAGATCCCCCATAACAGCGCGTCATCCACAGATCCCCCATAACAGTGCGTCATCCACAGATCCCCCATAACAGTGCGTCATCCACAGATCCCCCATAACAGTGCGTCATCCACAGATCCCCCATAACAGTGCGTCATCCACAGATCCCCCATAACAGTGCGTCATCCACAGATCCCCCATAACAGTGCGTCATCCACAGATCCCCCATAACAGCGCATCATCCACAGATCCCCCATAACAGTGCGTCATCCACAGATCCCCCATAACAGTGCGTCATCCACAGATCCCCCATAACAGTGCGTCATCCACAGATCCCCCATAACAGTGCATCATCCACAGACCCCCATAACAGCGCTTCATCCACAGATCCCCCATAACAGTGCGTCATCCACAGATCCCCATAACAGCGCGTCATCCACAGATCCCCCATAACAGTGCGTCATCCACAGATCCCCCATAACAAAGCGTCATCCACAGACCTTCCATAACAGTGCGTCATCCACAGATCCCCCATAACAGTGCGTCATCCACAGATCCCCCATAACAGCGCGTCATCCACAGATCCCCCATAACAGCGCGTCATCCACAGATCCCCCATAACAGTGCATCACCCACAGACCCCCATAACAGTGTGTCATCCACAGATCCCCCATAACAAAGCATCATCCACAGACCTTCCATAACAGTGCGTCATCCACAGATCCCCCATAACAGTGCGTCATCCACAGATCCCCCATAACAGCGCGTCATCCACAGATCCCCCATAACAGCGCGTCATCCACAGATCCCCCATAACAGTGCGTCACCCACAGACCCCCCATAACAGTGCGTCATCCACAGGTCCCCCATAACAGTGCGTCACCTACAGATCCCTCATAACAGTGCATCATCCACAGATCCCCGTAACACTGCGTCATCCACAGATCCCCCATAACAGTGCGTCACCTACAGATCCCTCATAACAGTGCATCATCCACAGATCCCCATAACAGTGCGTCATCCACAGATCCCCCATAACAGTGCATCACCCACAGAACCCCATAACAGTGCGTCATCAACAGATCGCCATAACAGTGCGTCATCCACAGATCCCCCATAACAGCACGTCATCCACAGATCCCCCATAACAGTGCGTCATCCAGAGATCCCCCGTAACAGTGCGTCATCCACAGATCCCTCATAACAGTGCGTCATCAACAGATCGCCATAACAGTGCGTCATCCACAGATCCCCCATAACAGCACGTCATCCACAGATCCCCCATAACAGTGCGTCATCCAGAGATCCCCCGTAACAGTGCGTCATCCACAGATCCCTCATAACAGTGCGTCATCCACAGATCCCCCATAACAGTGCGTCATCCACAGATCCCCCATAACAGCACGTCATCCACAGATCCCCCATAACAGTGCGTCATCCACAGATCCCCATAACAGTGCATCATCCACAGATCCCCCATAACAGCGCGTCATCCACAGATCCCCCATAACAGTGCATCATTCACAGATCCCCCTTAACAGCCCGTCATCCACAGATCCCCCATAACAGTGCGTCATCCACAGATCCCCATAACAGTGCATCATCCACAGATCCCCCATAACAGCGCGTCATCCACAGATCCCCCATAACAGCCCGTCATCCACAGATCCCCCATAACAGTGCGTCTTCCACAGATCCCCTCATAACAGTGCATCATCCACAGATCCCCCATAACAGTGCATCATCCACAGATCCCCCATAACAGTGCGTCATCCACAGATCCCCCATAACAGTGCATCATCCACAGATCCCCCATAACAGTGCGTCATCCACAGATCCCACATAACAGTGCATCATCCACAGATCCCCCATAACAGTGCGTCATCCACAGATCCCCCTTAACAGCCCGTCATCCACAGATCCCCCATAACAGTGCGTCATCCACAGATCCCTCATAACAGTGCGTCATCCACAGATCCCTCATAACAGTGCGTCATCCACAGATCCCTCATAACAGCGCGTCATCCACAGATCCCCCATAACAGTGCGTCATCCACAGATCCCCCATAACAGTGCATCATCCACAGACCCCCATAACAGCGCTTCATCCACAGATCCCCCATGACAGTGCGTCATCCACAGATCCCCATAACAGCGCGTCATCCACAGATCCCCCATAACAGTGCGTCATCCACAGATCCCCCATAACAAAGCGTCATCCACAGACCTTCCATAACAGTGCGTCATCCACAGATCCCCCATAACAGTGCGTCATCCACAGATCCCCCATAACAGCGCGTCATCCACAGATCCCCCATAACAGCGCGTCATCCACAGATCCCCCATAACAGTGCATCACCCACAGACCCCCATAACAGTGTGTCATCCACAGATCCCCCATAACAAAGCATCATCCACAGACCTTCCATAACAGTGCGTCATCCACAGATCCCCCATAACAGTGCGTCATCCACAGATCCCCCATAACAGCGCGTCATCCACAGATCCCCCATAACAGCGCGTCATCCACAGATCCCCCATAACAGTGCGTCACCCACAGACCCCCCATAACAGTGCGTCATCCACAGGTCCCCCATAACAGTGCGTCACCTACAGATCCCTCATAACAGTGCATCATCCACAGATCCCCGTAACACTGCGTCATCCACAGATCCCCCATAACAGTGCGTCACCTACAGATCCCTCATAACAGTGCATCATCCACAGATCCCCATAACAGTGCGTCATCCACAGGTCCCCCATAACAGTGCGTCACCTACAGATCCCTCATAACAGTGCATCATCCACAGATCCCCATAACACTGCGTCATCCACAGATCCTCCATAACAGTGCGTCACCTACAGATCCCTCATAACAGTGCATCATCCACAGATCCCCATAACAGTGCGTCATCCACAGATCCCCCATAACAGTGCATCACCCACAGAACCCCATAACAGTGCGTCATCCACAGATCCCCATAACAGTGCGTCATCCACAGATCCCCCATAACAGCACGTCATCCACAGATCCCCCATAACAGTGCGTCATCCAGAGATCCCCCGTAACAGTGCGTCATCCACAGATCCCTCATAACAGTGCGTCATCCACAGATCCCCCATAACAGTGCGTCATCCACAGATCCCCCATAACAGCACGTCATCCACAGATCCCCCATAACAGTGCGTCATCCACAGATCCCCATAACAGTGCATCATCCACAGATCCCCCATAACAGCGCGTCATCCACAGATCCCCCATAACAGTGCATCATTCACAGATCCCCCTTAACAGCCCGTCATCCACAGATCCCCCATAACAGTGCGTCATCCACAGATCCCCATAACAGTGCATCATCCACAGATCCCCCATAACAGCGCGTCATCCACAGATCCCCCATAACAGTGCATCATCCACAGATCCCCCTTAACAGCCCGTCATCCACAGATCCCCCATAACAGTGCGTCATCCACAGATCCCCTCATAACAGTGCATCATCCACAGATCCCCCATAACAGTGCATCATCCACAGATCCCCCATAACAGTGCGTCATCCACAGATCCCCCATAACAGTGCATCATCCACAGATCCCCCATAACAGTGCGTCATCCACAGATCCCACATAACAGTGCATCATCCACAGATCCCCCATAACAGTGCGTCATCCACAGATCCCCCTTAACAGTGCATCATCCACAGATCCCCCATAACAGGGCATCATCCACAGATCCCCCATAACAGTGCGTCATCCACAGATCCCCCATAACAGCACGTCATCCACAGATCCCCCATAACAGTGCGTCATCCACAGATCCCTCATAACAGTGCGTCATCCACAGATCCCTCATAACAGTGCGTCATCCACAGATCCCTCATAACAGTGCGTCATCCACAGGTCCCCCATAACAGTGCGTCACCTACAGATCCCTCATAACAGTGCATCATCCACAGATCCCCGTAACACTGCGTCATCCACAGATCCCCCATAACAGTGCGTCACCTACAGATCCCTCATAACAGTGCATCATCCACAGATCCCCATAACAGTGCGTCATCCACAGGTCCCCCATAACAGTGCGTCACCTACAGATCCCTCATAACAGTGCATCATCCACAGATCCCCATAACACTGCGTCATCCACAGATCCTCCATAACAGTGCGTCACCTACAGATCCCTCATAACAGTGCATCATCCACAGATCCCCATAACAGTGCGTCATCCACAGATCCCCCATAACAGTGCATCACCCACAGAACCCCATAACAGTGCGTCATCCACAGATCCCCATAACAGTGCGTCATCCACAGATCCCCCATAACAGCACGTCATCCACAGATCCCCCATAACAGTGCGTCATCCAGAGATCCCCCGTAACAGTGCGTCATCCACAGATCCCTCATAACAGTGCGTCATCCACAGATCCCCCATAACAGTGCGTCATCCACAGATCCCCCATAACAGCACGTCATCCACAGATCCCCCATAACAGTGCGTCATCCACAGATCCCCATAACAGTGCATCATCCACAGATCCCCCATAACAGCGCGTCATCCACAGATCCCCCATAACAGTGCATCATTCACAGATCCCCCTTAACAGCCCGTCATCCACAGATCCCCCATAACAGTGCGTCATCCACAGATCCCCATAACAGTGCATCATCCACAGATCCCCCATAACAGCGCGTCATCCACAGATCCCCCATAACAGTGCATCATCCACAGATCCCCCTTAACAGCCCGTCATCCACAGATCCCCCATAACAGTGCGTCATCCACAGATCCCCTCATAACAGTGCATCATCCACAGATCCCCCATAACAGTGCATCATCCACAGATCCCCCATAACAGTGCGTCATCCACAGATCCCCCATAACAGTGCATCATCCACAGATCCCCCATAACAGTGCGTCATCCACAGATCCCACATAACAGTGCATCATCCACAGATCCCCCATAACAGTGCGTCATCCACAGATCCCCCTTAACAGTGCATCATCCACAGATCCCCCATAACAGGGCATCATCCACAGATCCCCCATAACAGTGCGTCATCCACAGATCCCCCATAACAGCACGTCATCCACAGATCCCCCATAACAGTGCGTCATCCACAGATCCCTCATAACAGTGCGTCATCCACAGATCCCTCATAACAGTGCGTCATCCACAGATCCCTCATAACAGTGTCAGTCACAGAAATTCCAGTAATAATAATCTTTATTCATATATCGCCATCATATTTCACAGGACTTTCCAATTCAATAAGCAGCATCTGAGTAGAGTCTGAGCTGCATGATATGGTGACATTGTTCATTCCTGCTCTTCATTTTGTCTGATAAAGTTGACAGTTGACGGTTGGGAGTAGTAGTCATTTTCGCAGCTCGGCCCATCCCAGTCCTGCTGGCTCATCTGTGCTATCGTGCCGGCACACATTGTACTGGGACCGGCGTGGGGCTGATATGTCCTGTAATTACTTTTCTACACTCAGGTTGGGTCGTCTCAGTCAGGAACGCACCGAATATTATTTGAGGACGATCTAGCAGCAAAACACAAACTTATCTTCAGATATAATCTGAGGTCAGAGGAAGTCGTCTTCCTGCCAACTAGGTGTTGTCCATTACAGGGGAAGAACATTGCTGTTTATAGTCTCTGCAGTGTGCGCTGCTTCTCAGGATGTTTTCACATCCTTTAATATTACATAGTACCATACATAATGCCATAAATAATGCCACTCTGCGCTGTGTGAACTCAGGACATCATCTTACGGTGATGGATAACTACTATAATACTGCCTTTATGTACAAGAATATAACTACTATAATACTGCTCCTATGTACAAGAATATAAGTACTATAATACTGCTCCTATGTACAAGAATATAACTGCTATAATACTGCCCCTATGTACAAGAATATAACTACTATAATACTGCTCCTATGTACAAGAATATAACTACTATAATACTGCTCCTATGTACAAGAATATAACTACAATAATACTGCCCCTATGTACAAGAATATAACTACTATAATACTGCCCCTATGTACAAGAATATAACTACTATAATACTGCCCATATGTACAAGAATATAACTACTATAATACTGCTCCCTATGTACAAGAATATAACTACTATAATACTGCCCATATGTACAAGAATATAACTACTATAATACTGCCCCATGTACAAGAATATACCTACTATAATACTGCTCCTATGTACAAGAATATAACTACTATAATACTGCCCCTATGTACAAGAATATAACTACTATAATACTTCCCCTATGTACAAGAATATAACTACTATAATACTGCCCCTATGTACAAGAATATAACTACTATAATACTGCCCCCTATGTATAAGAATATAACTACTATAATACTGCTTCTATGTACAAGAATATAACTACTATAATACTGCCCCTATGTACAAGAATATAACTACTATAATACTTCCCCTATGTACAAGAATATAACTACTATAATACTGCCCCTATGTACAAGAATATAACTACTATAATACTGCCCCCTATGTATAAGAATATAACTACTATAATACTGCCTCTATGTACAAGAATATAACTACTATAATACTGCCCCTATGTACAAGAATATAACTACAATAATACTGCCCCTATGTACAAGAATATAACTACTATAATACTGCCCCTATGTACAAGAATATAACTACTATAATACTGCCCCTATGTACAAGAATATAACTACTATAATACTGCTCCCTATGTACAAGAATATAACTACTATAATACTGCCCATATGTACAAGAATATAACTACTATAATACTGCCCCATGTACAAGAATATACCTACTAGAATACTGCTCCTATGTACAAGAATATAACTACTATAATACTGCCCCTATGTACAAGAATATAACTACTATAATACTGCCCCATGTACAAGAATATACCTACTATAATACTGCTCCTATGTACAAGAATATAACTACTATAATACTGCCCCTATGTACAAGAATATAACTACTATAATACTTCCCCTATGTACAAGAATATAACTACTATAATACTGCCCCTATGTACAAGAATATAACTACTATAATACTGCCCCCTATGTATAAGAATATAACTACTATAATACTGCTTCTATGTACAAGAATATAACTACTATAATACTGCTCCTATGTACAAGAATATATCTACTATAATACTGCCCCCATGTACAAGAATATAACTATATAATACTGCTCCTATGTACAAGAATATAACTTATAATACTGCCCCTATGTACAAGAATATAACTACTATAACACTGCCCCTATGTACAAGAATATAACTACTATAATACTACCCCTATGTACAAGAATTTAACTACTATAACACTGCTTCCTATGTACAAGAATATATCTACTATAATACTGCTCCTATGTACAAGAATATAACTACTATAATACTGCTCCTATGTACAAGAATTTAACTACTATAACACTGCTTCCTATGTACAAGAATATATCTACTATAATACTGCTCCTATGTACAAGAATATAACTACTATAATACTGCTCCTATGTACAAGAATATATCTACTATAATACTGCCCCCTATATACAAGAATATAACTACTATAATACTGCCCCTATGTACAAAAATATAACTACTATAATACTACTCCCTATGTACAAGAATATAACTACTATAATACTGCCCCTATGTACAAGAATATAACTACTATAATACTGCCCCTATGTACAAGAATATAACTACTATAATACTGCCCCTATGTACAAGAATATAACTACTATAATACTGCCCATATGTACAAGAATATAACTACTATAATACTGCCCCTATGTACAAGAATATAACTACTATAATACTGCCCCTATGTACAAGAATATAACTACTATAATACTACCCATATGTACAAGAATATACCTACTATAATACTGCTCCTATGTACAAGAATATATCTACTATACTACTGCCCCCATGTACAAGAATATAACTACTATAATATTGCCTCCTATGTACAAGAATATAACTACTATAATACTGCTCCTATGTACAAGAATATATCTACTATAATACTGCCCCCTATGTACAAGAATATAACTACTATAATACTGCTCCTATGTACAAGAATATAACTACTATAATACTGCTTCTATGTACAAGAATATAACTACTATAATACTGCTCCTATGTACAAGAATATATCTACTATAATACTGCCCCCATGTACAAGAATATAACTACTATAATACTGCTCCTATGTACAAGAATATAACTGTTATAATACTGCCCCTATGTACAAGAATATAACTACTATAACACTGCCCCTATGTACAAGAATATAACTACTATAATACTACCCCTATGTACAAGAATTTAACTACTATAATACTGCTTCCTATGTACAAGAATATATCTACTATAATACTGCTCCTATGTACAAGAATATAACTACTATAATACTGCTCCTATGTACAAGAATATATCTACTATAATACTGCCCCCTATATACAAGAATATAACTACTATAATACTGCCCCTATGTACAAAAATATAACTACTATAATACTACTCCCTATGTACAAGAATATAACTACTATAATACTGCCCCTATGTAGAAGAATATAACTACTATAATACTGCCCCTATGTACAAGAATATAACTACTATAATACTGCCCCTATGTACAAGAATATAACTACTATAATACTGCCCCTATGTACAAGAATATAACTACTATAATACTGCCCCTATGTACAAGAATATAACTACTATAATACTGCCCCTATGTACAAGAATATAACTACTATAATACTGCCCATATGTACAAGAATATACCTACTATAATACTGCCCCCATGTACAAGAATATAACTACTATAATATTGCCTCCTATGTACAAGAATATAACTACTATAATACTGCTCCTATGTACAAGAATATATCTACTATAATACTGCTCCTATGTACAAGAATATAACTACTATAATACTGCCCCATGTACAAGAATATAACTACTATAATACTGCCCCTATGTACAAGAATATAACTACTATAATACTGCTCCTATGTACAAGAATATAACTACTATAATACTGCCCCTATGTACAAGAATATGACTACTATAATACTGCTCCTATATACAAGAATATAACTACTATAATACTGCCCCTAGGTACAAGAATATAACTACTATAATACTGCTCCTATGTACAAGAATATAACTACTATAATACTGCCCCTATGTACAAGAATATAACTACTATAATACTGCTCCTATGTACAAGAATATAACTACTATAATACTGCTCCTATGTACAAGAATATAACTACTATAATACTGCTCCTATGTACAAGAATATAACTACTATAATACTGCCCCTATGTACAAGAATATAACTACTATAATACTGCTCCTATGTACAAGAATATAACTACTATAATACTGCCCCTATGTACAAGAATATGACTACTATAATACTGCTCCTATATACAAGAATATAACTACTATAATACTGCCCCTAGGTACAAGAATATAACTACTATAATACTGCTCCTATGTACAAGAATATAACTACTATAATACTGCCCCTATGTACAAGAATATAACTACTATAATACTGCTCCTATGTACAAGAATATAACTACTATAATACTGCTCCTATGTACAAGAATATAACTACTATAATACTGCCCCTATGTACAAGAATATAACTACTATAATACTGCTCCTATGTACAAGAATATAACTACTATAATACTGCTCCTATGTACAAGAATATAACTACTATAATACTGCCCCTATGTACAAGAATATAACTACTATAATACTGCCCCTATGTACAAGAATATAACTACTATAATACTGCTCCTATATACAACAATATAACTACTATAATCCTGCTTCCTGTGTAGGAGCACATAACTTGTAATGCTATTATGTAGATGTATACCGTATATGTAGACTTGCAGTCCTTTGCACTGTCTTTATCTTTACTCTGTCATTCTTTGCTCTCCGCTCAGTTATCCCATTGTCCTTTGTGGGATATAAAGTTTGCTGTAGTAAAGTTTTGTGAATCTTCCACCATTAAACACAGACGTGATTAACGTTACCATTGAACCATCTGGGTTTTTAGCAGAAAGTGTCACGTAAGCTTCCAATTTCACAGTCCGCAGCATAAATGTCCAATGTTTTTAGTAAAGCAATTTAATAAATTCTAGCGGGAGCTTAAAGGGACGGCGCGCTCACCCGGCCTGAAGCTGTTACTTTTTATTTATCAGGCTGCACTTTTCCTGGGAGAGTGCTGCAGGATTAAGTGATTTAAAAGGCGTCTGTTCTTTAAGTGAATATAAAGGAGCGTTACGATATAAATAATGCACTAAATAGGATGTTATGGACGCAGAAATAAATATACTTTATGCAGCCAGGAGGATGGGACGTTTATGGGCACTGGTAAAATTGAATTGCCTGATCATGAAAAATGCAATATAGAGAGGCAGGTTAATCCCCCTGGTGTTGGTCTAATGGGACCACTTCCCCTCCGTCATTAAAAGTGCATGAAGTGTATTACAGATTGGTGGCGTGTGACAAATAAGGGAGAGGTGTTGTGTAAGAGCTCAGCCTGGCATTGTGACAACGGGGCGGAGCCTGCGGGGCAAACATGGGAAGGATTGTCTATATAAAGGAACTGGCAGTTCATAAATGGGAGATGTTAAAAGGTGTATCAAAAGTTTGTAAAAAAACAAAAAAAAAGAAAACAACAAAAATAAAAATAATATCACTTATTTCTGTGCAAAAAAATCCGCAGAAGTAACAGACAGAGTTGTCAGTTTCTCTATGATACTTCCTATCACTAGCAGCTCAGTGTTATCATATGTACACTGAGCCTCATTGTCAACAATCACATATCTGACAGCAAAATAATAACAGTAATATACTCCAGAGCTGCACTCACTATTCTGCTGGTGCAGTCACTGTGTACATACATTACATTACTGATCCTGAGTTACATCCTGTATTATACCCCAGAGCTGCACTCACTATTCTGCTGGTGCAGTCACTGTGTACATACATGACATTACTGATCCTGAGTTACATCCGGTATTATACTCCAGAGCTGCACTCACTATTCTGCTGGTGCAGTCACTGTGTACATACATGACATTACTGATCCTGAGTTACATCCTGTATTATACCCCAGAGCTGCACTCACTATTCTGCTGGTGCAGTCACTGTGTACATACATTACATTACTGATCCTGAGTTACATCCTGTATTATACCCCAGAGCTGCACTCACTATTCTGCTGGTGCAGTCACTGTGTACATACATTACATTACTGATCCTGAGTTACATCCTATATTATACCCCAGAGCTGCCATCACTATTCTGCTGGTGCAGTCATTGTGTACATACATTACATTACTGATCCTGAGTTACCTCCTGTATTATACCCCAGAGCTGCACTCACTATTCTGCTGGTGCAGTCACTGTGTACATACATTACATTACTGATCCCGAGTTACATCCTGTATTATACCCCAGAGCTGCACTCACTATTCTGCTGGTGCAGTCACTGTGTACATACAGTACATTACATTACTGATCCTGAGTTACATCCTGCATTATACTCCAGAGCTGCACTCACTATTCTGCTGGTGCAGTCACTGTGTACATACATTACTGATCCTGAGTTACATCCTGTATTATACCCCAGAGCTGCACTCACTATTCTGCTGGTGCAGTCACTGTGTACATACATTACATTACTGATCCTGAGTTACATCCTGTATTATACCCCAGAGCTGCACTCACTATTCTGCTGGAGCAGTCATTGGTTACATACATTACATTACTGATCCTGAGTTACATCCTATATTATACCCCAGAGCTGCACTCACTATTCTGCTGGTGCAGTCATTGTGTACATACATTACTGATCCTGAGTTACCTCCTGTATTATACCCCAGAGCTGCACTCACTATTCTGCTGGTGCAGTCACTGTGTACATACATTACATTACTGATCCCGAGTTACATCCTGTATTATACCCCAGAGCTGCACTCACTATTCTGCTGGTGCAGTCACTGTGTACATACATTACATTACTGATCCTGAGTTACATCCTGTATTATACTCCAGAGCTGCACTCACTATTCTGCTGGTGCAGTCACTGTGTACATACATTACATTACTGATCCTGAGTTACCTCCTGTATTATACTCCAGAGCTGCACTCACTATTCTGCTGGTGCAGTCACTGTGTACATACATTACTGATCCTGAGTTACATCCTGTATTATACCCCAGAGCTGCACTCACTATTCTGCTGGTGCAGTCACTGTGTACATACATTACATTACTGATCCTGAGTTACATCCTGTATTGTACCCCAGAGCTGCATTCACTATTCTGCTGGTGCAGTCATTGGTTACATACATTACATTACTGATCCTGAGTTACATCCTATATTATACCCCAGAGCTGCACTCACTATTCTGCTGGTGCAGTCATTGTGTACATACATTACATTACTGATCCTGAGTTACCTCCTGTATTATACCCCAGAGCTGCACTCACTATTCTGCTGGTGCAGTCACTGTGTACATACATTACATTACTGATCCCAAGTTACATCCTGTATTATACCCCAGAGCTGCACTCACTATTCTGCTGGTGCAGTCACTGTGTACATACATTACATTACTAATCCTGAGTTACATCCTGAATTATACCCCAGAGCTGCACTCACTATTCTGCTGGTGCAGTCACTGTGTACATACATTACATTACTGATCCTGAGTTACATCCTGTATTATACCCCAGAGCTGCACTCACTATTCTGCTGGTGCAGTCACTGTGTACATACATTACATTACTAATCCTGTTACATCCTGAATTATACCCCAGAGCTGCACTCACTATTCTGCTGGTGCAGTCACTGTGTACATACATTACTGATCCTGAGTTACATCCTGTATTATACCCCAGAGCTGCACTCACTATTCTGCTGGTGCAGTCACTGTGTACATACATTACATTACTAATCCTGAGTTACATCCTGAATTATACCCCAGAGCTGCACTCACTATTCTGCTGGTGCAGTCACTGTGTACATACATTACATTACTAATCCTGAGTTACATCCTGTATTATACCCCAGAGCTGCACTCACTATTCTGCTGGTGCAGTCACTGTGTACATACATTACATTACTGATCCTGAGTTACATCCTGCATTATACCCCAGAGCTGCATTCTTGTTGCAATGCTTTAATTTTACTGCTGCATCTTTTTCCATCGCTATTTCCATGTGTATCAAGTAACTAGAATGGAAGTAGCTCACCACTATTATTGGAGCTGCCCAAGTACCATATTCCTGCAGCGCCCCTTCAGGTGAAATGAAGCATTACATGCATCCCATTGTAATCAATTCCTCGTGATAGTAATGCATTGCATTACAGGATCCTTCAAGGCAAAATGGGCTTTTTTTAGCTGCTGAATTCCCTAGTACTGTACGACAGATGAGTTTTGTAGACCTGATGACCCCTAGAAGGGTTTCTCTGATGGCCTGTTTCCCAGTATATCTCCATAGGTAACCAGATGAGGGGTGGCACTGCCTATGTCTCCAGTTACACTGGAATCACGAAGGAAACATGATCACCCTCTCCTTTAATCTTACGGCAGAACTTGGGATAAACTTTCTTGAGAAATGTTTGGTCTTGTGAGTCCTCTAAGTGTCCACCGTGTAGAATAGTCCATCTCAGATCTGCGACTCGGGTATTTTCTACCTGTTTCTCTCTTTTACATTCACCTTGAAGTCAACACATTTTTTTAACCATTGATCCTTCTATCAAAGAGCATTCACAATCAGCTGTTAAGATATTAACGAGGACTCATCATTAATGAAAGGGACAATTAATTATTCATATCAATGGAGGCTTCTGTGAAATTCTAAGCTTGGCTCGGTCTACTGCCTCACACCTCATGGCTTGGCTTGCTGCTTGACGCCTTGTCACTTTGCTCGGCCTGCTGCCTCACGCCTCATTTTTGGCTTGGCCTGCTGCCTCATGCCTTGTCACTTGGCTTGGTCTTCTGCCTCAAGTGTCTTGGCTTGGCCTACTGACTGCCACAATTCCCCCCACTCAGTGTGTCTTGGATGCAGTGAGCGTGTGCTCAGTCATTAGAATCTAGTGCAGGGGCGTGCTGAGCTGTCAGTATTTTGATAGATTGCTCAGCCGTCCATTCTGAGACTGGGAAGTGCTGGGTGTAATAATTATAGGGGATAACTCAGGAGACTCTTTGCGTGGAACAAGACAACTACAGGACACAGTTTTATAACTGGTAAAGTCTATATTATCACACGGTGATTCAAACAGGTGCAGAGAGAAACTCAAGTCCACAACACTTGGTGCAAATAATAAACGCAGCTTAGCAGTCTATAGGAGACTTCAGAGGAAAATGCAATCAAGCAGAAAGTCTATGAAGCAGTTATTCTTGAGGATAGAGGATACTTGACACAAATAAATCCTTGTCTTAGTCCAAACACAGATAGATAAGCTTATAAGGCAGTTCAAATCATATCTTAGCTCAACCAGGGAGGCCTGGGTAATAGTCTCAGGTTTTTGCAGAGCAGAAACAGCTTACATGTCCAGCAAATGAGATGGAAGTAAACACGAGCAGCAGATGAAGGAGGATTACTGGGAACTGGTGTATGCAGCAGGAACTCAGAGCAGAGTAGCAGGATCACCACACAGGTTCACAGGAGCAGGTGTATAGCCAGGGAGTCACCAGAGGTCAGGAGCTGGATGCAAGGCAGAATACTCTAGCACACACTGAAGGCTGGGGTGGGGTTTTATAGCAGGAAGACACAGTGCACATGAGACCAAAAACGCCATCTTGGAAAAGGGCAGTAATGCGCAAAAGGTAAAAAATGTTCAGAGTCCTGACACTGGGCTTCCTTCAGGTGCTCCCTGTTGTAAGTAATTACTTAGCTAAGCTGTCAGTCCCAGATCACTGCCAGTCGCAGCATTTGCTCAATGGTGCATGTTGCCTTGTATTCCGGTGCTCTGTTTGTTCATCTATGCCTGATCTTGGACCTCATTCTGACCATCCATTTACCTACCACCTTTGATCTGATCCACTATCTTCCTGGTATTCTGACCTTGGACCGTGACCTGACTATGCCTTTTTCTTTCCCCTTTAGTTTATGACGTGCTCCATTGGTATCTGACAATGAAACGTTTGACTACTCTGCCTGACGGCTTGTCACATTAAAATCTCCATATACTTTTTTTTTACCCCACCAATGGATCCAGTTCATACACTCTGTGATCAGGTGGAGAATCTGACCCAGGTGGTCCAGGATCTGTCCAGGGAGCACCGAAAGCTACAATCTTCGCAGTCTCAGCTGCAGGTATAGTTTTTTTAGTACTGTTGGTGCTCACAAAGCTCTTGAGTGCCACCTGTAATTATTAATTCTGTACTTTCTGACCTGTAATTGGTCTCTCCCGAACCAGTAGTGGCACTTCCTGATAAATTTTGGGGGTAGAAAGACCAGCTTAGGGTATTTAGGGAGAACTGTAGACTATTTTTTACTTTATGATCTGGTCTTCAGGGGATGAGTCCCATTAGGTGAGAATAATCATGTCTCTACTATGATGGGGCCCTCAGACTTGTGCATTTTCTTTGTCCCCACTAGCCCCAAATGCTGAGGCAAAGATCATGAACCTTAATACAGGGGGCCGCTCTGCTGAGGACTATAATTCTGAGCTCCAGCAATGGTCCTCTGAAGTTCTGTGGAATGATGTAGCTCTCAGGTGCCAGTTCTACAGAGGTCTTTCTGATACTCTTAAGGATGCTCTGGCTCTTCATACTCCACCTTGCTCCTTGGGGGAGGCCATGACTCAGGCCGATCGAATGGATCAAAGAATTTGGGAGAGAAGTGATTGGTGACAGCAGATTTTGGTCATTCTTCTTGAGTCCATCCACTTATCTGAGCAGGAACCAATGGAGGTTGGACCTGCCAGCTCTCGGGTCATTGAGAAAAGATGTCTGTGCGATTCCGAACTCTGCCTTTATTTTGGTCACTCTGGACATCTCCGTAAGGACCGCTCGGCACACCCTAGAGCAAGCAAGCTGACAGAAAATGCCTAAGCCTGGGTGATTGTCGAGGAGGTCACTCAAACTCCCAGGTATCTTTTTACTCCTCAGACCAAATACTGTTAAACGTGGAACAACTTTTTAAGACCCAATGATCTGCGCTAGCTTTCATTGACTGTGAGTCTGCTTACAACTTCATTGATTCTGGACTAGTTGTGAAATTAAGGTTAGGAGCAGTTTCTTTCGAAAGACCCATTAAAAGTTTTGCCATTGATGTGACACCGTTACTCCAGAATCTTGTCCAGCTGGTATCTGTGGGGCTCACACTAAGGGGCGGGTATACTACCGATGCAGCGGGGCCAGGAGGTATAGGGGGCAGATGCAGGCAGGCAGGGCCAGCCCACCACCATCCACTGGGGCCCCCCTCCCATACTTACTGGCCCCCCCTCCCCTCCCCTCCCATACATCTATGTGTATATGAGTGTACATATGTGAATGCATGTATGTATGTATTATATACAGCTCTGGCAAAAATCAAGAGCCCACTGCACAGTTTTATAAAAATTAGCTTCTCTCCATGTCTGATGGCCATTCCATTCCAGTGTCAGTTGAATTCCAACCAGAGAACACCTCATTCTACTTAATGTGCTTCTGATTAGGTGATCACCTGAACCAAATCTTATTTAACAAAGAAAAGTATAAAAAACTGCTGTGGTCTTCACAATCCTCCTGCAATAGGACAAGCTGGATGGCAAAACAAGTGCTAGTAATATCCCAAAAGTAACAGGAATGAAAAAATAACCTTTAACCATGCCAAAGGAGTGGAAAAGAAAAGTCTTGAGTGAGGAAAAGAAGGGCTCAATTGTGGCTTTACTAGCAGAGGGATACAGTGAGCGCTATGTTGCCTCCATCCTTAAAATTTCTAAGACGGCAGTCCATTACAACAAGGTCAAGCAGCAGATATTGGGGACAACAAAGCTACAGACCGGCAGAGGACGAAAATGACTTCACTGATCAGGATGACCGTCATCTTATTCGAATGTCACTCGGCAACGGCAGGATGACATCAAGTGACCTACACAAGAAATGGCAGCTGGGGTGAAGTGTACGGCAAGAACAGTTCGTAACAGGCTTCTAGAGGCAGGACTCAAGTCATGTAAAGCTAGAAAAAAGACTTTCATCCATGAGAAGCAAAGGAGAGCCAGGCTGAAGAGGACCATAGAGGATGGGAGTAAGGTAATCTCATCTGATGAGTCTAATTTTCAGCTTTGCCCAACACTTGGTCGTCTAATGGTTAGACGGAGATCTGGAGAGGCGTACAAGCCACAGTGTCTTGCACCCACTGTGAAATTTGGTGGAGGATCGGTGTTGATCTGGGGATGCCTCAGCAAGGCTGAAATTGGGCAGGTTAATCTTTGTGAAGGACGTATGAATCAAGCCGCATACAAGGCTATCCTGGAAAAACAGCTGCTTCCTTCTGCTCAGGCAATGTTCCCCAACTCTGAGGACTGTTTTTTCCAGCAGGACAATGCGCCATGCCACACAGCTATGTCAAGCAAGGTGTGGATGAAGGAACACCACATGAAATCCCTGTACATGTACATAGGGTGCAGTATTATAGTAGTTATATTCTTGTACATAGGAGCAGTATTACAGTAGTTATATTCTTGTACATAGGAACAATATTATAGTAGTAGTATTCTTGTACATAGGGGCAGTATTATAGTAGTTATATTCTTGCACAAGGGAGCAGTATTATAGTAGTTATATTATTGTACATAGGGGGCAGTATTATAGTAGTTATATTCTTGTACATAGGAGCAGTATTACAGTAGTTATATTCTTGTACATAGGAACAGTATTATAGTAGTTATATTCTTGTACATGGGGGCAGTATTATAGTAGTTATATTCTTGTACATAGGAGCAGTATTACAGTAGTTATATTCTTGTACACAGGAGCAGTATTATAGTAGTTATATTCTTGTACATAGGAGCAGCGTTATAATAGTTATATTCTTGTACATAGGAGCAGTGTTATATTAGTTATATTCTTGTACATAGGAGCAGTATTATAGTAGTTATATTCTTGTACATGGGGACAGTATTATAGTAGTTATATTCTTGTACATGGGGCAGTATTATAGTAGTTATATTCTTGTACATGGGGACAGTATTATAGTAGTTATATTTTTGTACATAGGGGCAGTATTATAGTAGTTATATTCTTGTACATGGGGGCAGTATTATAGTAGTTATATTCTTGTACATAGGAGCAGTATTATAGTAGTTATATTCTTGTACATAGGGGTAGTATTATAGTAGTTATATTCTTGTACATAGGGGCAGTATTATAGTAGTTATATTCTTGTACATAGGGGCAGTATTACAGTAGTTATATTCTTGTACATAGGGGCAGTATTATAGTAGTTATATTCTTGTACATAGGAGCAGTATTACAGTAGTTATATTCTTGTACATAGGAACAGTATTATAGTAGTTATATTCTTGTACATGGGGGCAGTATTATAGTAGTTATATTCTTGTACGTAGGAGCAGTATTACAGTAGTTATATTCTTGTACACAGGAGCAGTATTATAGTAGTTATATTCTTGTTCATGGGGCAGTATTATAGTAGTTCTATTCTTGTACATAGGGGCAGTATTATAGTAGTTATATTCTTGTACATAGGGGCAGTATTATAGTAGTTATATTCTTGTACATAGGAGGCAGTATTATAGTAGTTATATACTTGTACATAGGGGCAGTATTATAGTAGTTATGTTCTTGTACATAGGAGCAGTATTATAGTAGTCATGTTCTTGTACAAGGGAGCAGTATTATAGTAGTTATATTCTTGTACATAGGGGGCAGTATTATAGTAGTTATATTCTTGTACATAGGAGCAGTATTACAGTAGTTATATTCTTGTACATAGGAACAGTATTATAGCAGTTATATTCTTGTACATAGGGGGCAGTATTATAGTAGTTATATTCTTGTACAAGGGAGCAGTATTATAGTAGTTATATTCTTTTACATAGGGGGCAGTATTATAGTAGTTATATTCTTGTACATAGGAGCAGTATTACAGTAGTTATATTCTTGTACATAGGAACAGTATTATAGTAGTTATATTCTTGTACATAGGGGGCAGTATTATAGTAGTTATATTCTTGTACAAGGGAGCAGTATTATAGTAGTTATATTATTGTACATAGGGGGCAGTATTATAGTAGTTATATTCTTGTACATAGGAGCAGTATTACAGTAGTTATATTCTTGTACATAGGAACAGTATTATAGTAGTTATATTCTTGTACATGGGGGCAGTATTATAGTAATTATATTCTTGTACATAGGAGCAGTATTACAGTAGTTATATTCTTGTACATAGGAACAGTATTATAGTAGTTATATTCTTGTACATGGGGGCAGTATTATAGTAGTTATATTCTTGTACATAGGAGCAGTATTACAGTAGTTATATTCTTGTACACAGGAGCAGTATTATAGTAGTTATATTCTTGTACATAGGAGCAGCGTTATAATAGTTATATTCTTGTACATAGGAGCAGTGTTATATTAGTTATATTCTTGTACATAGGAGCAGTATTATAGTAGTTATATTCTTGTACATGGGGACAGTATTATAGTAGTTATATTCTTGTACATGGGGGCAGTATTATAGTAGTTATATTCTTGTACATGGGGACAGTATTATAGTAGTTATATTTTTGTACATAGGGGCAGTATTATAGTAGTTATATTCTTGTACATGGGGGCAGTATTATAGTAGTTATATTCTTGTACATAGGAGCAGTATTATAGTAGTTATATTCTTGTACATAGGGGTAGTATTATAGTAGTTATATTCTTGTACATAGGGGCAGTATTATAGTAGTTATATTCTTGTACATAGGGGCAGTATTACAGTAGTTATATTCTTGTACATAGGGGCAGTATTATAGTAGTTATATTCTTGTACATAGGAGCAGTATTACAGTAGTTATATTCTTGTACATAGGAACAGTATTATAGTAGTTATATTCTTGTACATGGGGGCAGTATTATAGTAGTTATATTCTTGTACATAGGGGCAGTATTACAGTAGTTATATTCTTGTACACAGGAGCAGTATTATAGTAGTTATATTCTTGTTCATGGGGCAGTATTATAGTAGTTCTATTCTTGTACATAGGGGCAGTATTATAGTAGTCATATTCTTGTACAAGGGAGCAGTATTATAGTAGTTATATTCTTGTACATAGGAGCAGTATTACAGTAGTTATATTCTTGTACATAGGAACAGTATTATAGTAGTTTTATTCTTGTACATAGGGGGCAGTATTATAGTAGTTATATTCTTGTACAAGGGAGCAGTATTATAGTAGTTATATTCTTTTACATAGGGGGCAGTATTACAGTAGTTATATTCTTGTACATAGGAACAGTATTATAGTAGTTATATTCTTGTACATGGGGCAGTATTATAGTAGTTATATTCTTGTACATAGGAGCAGTATTATAGTAGTTATATTCTTGTATATAGGGGTAGTATTATAGTAGTTATATTCTTGTACATAGGGGCAGTATTATAGTAGTTATATTCTTGTACATAGGGGCAGTATTATAGTAGTTATATTCCTGTACATAGGGGCAGTATTATAGTAGTTATATTCTTGTACCTAGGAGCAGTATTACAGTAGTTATATTCTTGTACATAGGGGCAGTATTATAGAAGATATATTCTTGTACATAGGAGCAGTATTATAGTAGTTATATTCCTGTACATAGGGGCAGTATTATAGTAGTTATATTCTTGTACATGGGGGCAGTATTATAGTAATTATATTCTTGTACATAGGAGCAGTATTACAGTAGTTATATTCTTGTACATAAGAACAGTATTATAGTAGTTATATTCTTGTACATGGGGGCAGTATTATAGTAGTTATATTCTTGTACATAGGAGCAGTGTTACAGTAGTTATATTCTTGTACACAGGAGCAGTATTATAGTAGTTATATTCTTGTACATAGGAGCAGCGTTATAATAGTTATATTCTTGTACATAGGAGCAGTGTTATAGTAGTTATATTCTTGTACATAGGAGCAGTATTATAGTAGTTATATCCTTGTACATGGGGACAGTATTATAGTAGTTATATTCTTGTACATGGGGGCAGTATTATAGTAGTTATATTCTTGTACATAGGGGCAGTATTATAGTAGTTATATTCTTGTACATAGGGGCAGTATTATAGTAGATATATTCTTGTACATAGGAGCAGTATTATAGTAGTTATATTCTTGCACATGGGGGCAGTATTATAGTAATTATATTCTTGTACATAGGAGCAGTATTACAGTAGTTATATTCTTGTACATAGGAACAGTATGATAGTAGTTATATTCTTGTACATGGGGGCAGTATTACAGTAGTTATATTCTTGTACACAGGAGCAGTATTATAGTAGTTATATTCTTGTACATAGGAGCAGCGTTATAATAGTTATATTCTTGTACATAGGAGCAGTGTTATAGTAGTTATATTCTTGTACATAGGAGCAGTATTATAGTAGTTATATTCTTGTACATGGGGACAGTATTATAGTAGTTATATTCTTGTACATGGGGACAGTATTATAGTAGTTATATTTTTGTACATAGGGGCAGTATTATAGTAGTTATATTCTTGTACATGGGGGCAGTATTATAGTAGTTATATTCTTGTACATAGGAGCAGTATTATAGTAGTTATATTCTTGTACATAGGGGTAGTATTACAGTAGTTATATTCTTGTACATAGGGGCAGTATTATAGTAGTTATATTCTTGTACATAGGGACAGTATTACAGTAGTTATATTCTTGTACATAGGAGCAGTATTATAGTAGTTATATTCTTGTACATGGGGGCAGTATTATAGTAATTATATTCTTGTACATAGGAGCAGTATTACAGTAGTTATATTCTTGTACACAGGAGCAGTATTATAGTAGTTATATTCTTGTACATAGGAGCAGCGTTATAATAGTTATATTCTTGTACATAGGAGCAGTGTTATAGTAGTTATATTCTTGTACATAGGAGCAGTATTATAGTAGTTATATTCTTGTACATGGGGACAGTATTATAGTAGTTATATTCTTGTACATGGGGACAGTATTATAGTAGTTATATTTATATTTTTGTACATAGGGGCAGTATTATAGTAGTTATATTCTTGTACATGGGGGCAGTATTATAGTAGTTATATTCTTGTACATAGGAGCAGTATTATAGTAGTTATATTCTTGTACATAGGGGTAGTATTATAGTAGTTATATTCTTGTACATAGGGGCAGTATTATAGTAGTTATATTCTTGTACATAGGGGCAGTATTACAGTAGTTATATTCTTGTACATAGGGGCAGTATTATAGTAGATATATTCTTGTACATAGGAGCAGTATTATAGTAGTTATATTCTTGTACATGGGGGCAGTATTATAGTAATTATATTCTTGTACATAGGAGCAGTATTACAGTAGTTATATTCTTGTACATAGGAACAGTATTATAGTAGTTATATTCTTGTACATGGGGGCAGTATTATAGTAGTTATATTCTTGTACATAGGAGCAGTATTACAGTAGTTATATTCTTGTACACAGGAGCAGTATTATAGTAGTTATATTTTTGTACATAGGAGCAGCGTTATAATAGGTTTATTCTTGTACATAGGAGCAGTGTTATAGTAGTTATATTCTTGTACATAGGAGCAGTATTATAGTAGTTATATTCTTGTACATGGGGACAGTATTATAGTAGTTATATTCTTGTACATGGGGACAGTATTATAGTAGTTATATTCTTGTACATGGGGACAGTATTATAGTAGTTATATTTTTGTACATAGGGGCAGTATTATAGTAGTTATATTCTTGTACATGGGGGCAGTATTATAGTAGTTATATTCTTGTACATAGGAGCAGTATTATAGTAGTTATATTCTTGTACATAGGGGTAGTATTATAGTAGTTATATTCTTGTACATAGGGGCAGTATTATAGTAGTTATATTCTTGTACATAGGGGCAGTATTACAGTAGTTATATTCTTGTACATAGGGGCAGTATTATAGTAGATATATTTTTGTACATAGGAGCAGTATTATAGTAGTTATATTCTTGTACATGGGGGCAGTATTATAGTAATTATATTCTTGTACATAGGAGCAGTATTACAGTAGTTATATTCTTGTACATAGGAACAGTATTATAGTAGTTATATTCTTGTACATGGGGGCAGTATTATAGTAGTTATATTCTTGTACATAGGAGCAGTATTACAGTAGTTATATTCTTGTACACAGGAGCAGTATTATAGTAGTTATATTCTTGTACATAGGAGCAGCGTTATAATAGTTATATTCTTGTACATAGGAGCAGTGTTATAGTAGTTATATTCTTGTACATAGGAGCAGTATTATAGTAGTTATATTCTTGTACATGGGGACAGTATTATAGTAGTTATATTCTTGTACATGGGGACAGTATTATAGTTGTTATATTTTTGTACATAGGGGCAGTATTATAGTAGTTATATTCTTGTACATGGGGGCAGTATTATAGTAGTTATATTCTTGTACATAGGAGCAGTATTATAGTAGTTATATTCTTGTACATAGGGGTAGTATTATAGTAGTTATATTCTTGTACATAGGGGCAGTATTATAGTAGTTATATTCTTGTACATAGGGGCAGTATTACAGTAGTTATATTCTTGTACATAGGGGCAGTATTATAGTAGATATATTCTTCTACATAGGAGCAGTATTATAGTAGTTATATTCTTGTACATGGGGGCAGTATTATAGTAATTATATTCTTGTACATAGGAGCAGTATTACAGTAGTTATATTCTTGTACATAGGAACAGTATTATAGTAGTTATATTCTTGTACATGGGAGCAGTATTATAGTAGTTATATTCTTGTACATAGGAGCAGTATTACAGTAGTTATATTCTTGTACATAGGAGCAGTATTACAGTAGTTATATTCTTGTACATAGGAACAGTATTATAGTAGTTATATTCTTGTACATGGGGGCAGTATTATAGTAGTTATATTCTTGTACATAGGAGCAGTATTACAGTAGTTATATTCTTGTACACAGGAGCAGTATTATAGTAGTTATATTCTTGTACATAGGAGCAGCGTTATAATAGTTATATTCTTGTACATAGGAGCAGTGTTATATTAGTTATATTCTTGTACATAGGAGCAGTGTTATATTAGTTATATTCTTGTACATAGGAGCAGTATTATAGTAGTTATATTCTTGTACATGGGGACAGTATTATAGTAGTTATATTCTTGTACATGGGGGCAGTATTATAGTAGTTATATTCTTGTACATGGGGACAGTATTATAGTAGTTATATTTTTGTACATAGGGGCAGTATTATAGTAGTTATATTCTTGTACATGGGGGCAGTATTATAGTAGTTATATTCTTGTACATAGGAGCAGTATTATAGTAGTTATATTCTTGTACATAGGGGTAGTATTATAGTAGTTATATTCTTGTACATAGGGGCAGTATTATAGTAGTTATATTCTTGTACATAGGGGCAGTATTACAGTAGTTATATTCTTGTACATAGGGGCAGTATTATAGTAGTTATATTCTTGTACATAGGAGCAGTATTACAGTAGTTATATTCTTGTACATAGGAACAGTATTATAGTAGTTATATTCTTGTACATGGGGGCAGTATTATAGTAGTTATATTCTTGTACATAGGGGCAGTATTACAGTAGTTATATTCTTGTACACAGGAGCAGTATTATAGTAGTTATATTCTTGTTCATGGGGCAGTATTATAGTAGTTCTATTCTTGTACATAGGGGCAGTATTATAGTAGTTATATTCTTGTACATAGGGGCAGTATTATAGTAGTTATATTCTTGTACATAGGAGGCAGTATTATAGTAGTTATATACTTGTACATAGGGGCAGTATTATAGTAGTTATGTTCTTGTACATAGGAGCAGTATTATAGTAGTCATATTCTTGTACAAGGGAGCAGTATTATAGTAGTTATATTCTTGTACATAGGAGCAGTATTACAGTAGTTATATTCTTGTACATAGGAACAGTATTATAGTAGTTTTATTCTTGTACATAGGGGGCAGTATTATAGTAGTTATATTCTTGTACAAGGGAGCAGTATTATAGTAGTTATATTCTTTTACATAGGGGGCAGTATTATAGTAGTTATATTCTTGTACATAGGAGCAGTATTACAGTAGTTATATTCTTGTACATAGGAACAGTATTATAGTAGTTATATTCTTGTACATGGGGCAGTATTATAGTAGTTATATTCTTGTACATAGGAGCAGTATTATAGTAGTTATATTCTTGTATATAGGGGTAGTATTATAGTAGTTATATTCTTGTACATAGGGGCAGTATTATAGTAGTTATATTCTTGTACATAGGGGCAGTATTATAGTAGTTATATTCCTGTACATAGGGGCAGTATTATAGTAGTTATATTCTTGTACCTAGGAGCAGTATTACAGTAGTTATATTCTTGTACATAGGGGCAGTATTATAGAAGATATATTCTTGTACATAGGAGCAGTATTATAGTAGTTATATTCCTGTACATAGGGGCAGTATTATAGTAGTTATATTCTTGTACATGGGGGCAGTATTATAGTAATTATATTCTTGTACATAGGAGCAGTATTACAGTAGTTATATTCTTGTACATAAGAACAGTATTATAGTAGTTATATTCTTGTACATGGGGGCAGTATTATAGTAGTTATATTCTTGTACATAGGAGCAGTGTTACAGTAGTTATATTCTTGTACACAGGAGCAGTATTATAGTAGTTATATTCTTGTACATAGGAGCAGCGTTATAATAGTTATATTCTTGTACATAGGAGCAGTGTTATAGTAGTTATATTCTTGTACATAGGAGCAGTATTATAGTAGTTATATCCTTGTACATGGGGACAGTATTATAGTAGTTATATTCTTGTACATGGGGGCAGTATTATAGTAGTTATATTCTTGTACATAGGGGCAGTATTACAGTAGTTATATTCTTGTACATAGGGGCAGTATTATAGTAGATATATTCTTGTACATAGGAGCAGTATTATAGTAGTTATATTCTTGTACATGGGGGCAGTATTATAGTAATTATATTCTTGTACATAGGAGCAGTATTACAGTAGTTATATTCTTGTACATAGGAACAGTATGATAGTAGTTATATTCTTGTACATGGGGGCAGTATTACAGTAGTTATATTCTTGTACACAGGAGCAGTATTATAGTAGTTATATTCTTGTACATAGGAGCAGCGTTATAATAGTTATATTCTTGTACATAGGAGCAGTGTTATAGTAGTTATATTCTTGTACATAGGAGCAGTATTATAGTAGTTATATTCTTGTACATGGGGACAGTATTATAGTAGTTATATTCTTGTACATGGGGACAGTATTATAGTAGTTATATTTTTGTACATAGGGGCAGTATTATAGTAGTTATATTCTTGTACATGGGGGCAGTATTATAGTAGTTATATTCTTGTACATAGGAGCAGTATTATAGTAGTTATATTCTTGTACATAGGGGTAGTATTACAGTAGTTATATTCTTGTACATAGGGGCAGTATTATAGTAGTTATATTCTTGTACATAGGGACAGTATTACAGTAGTTATATTCTTGTACATAGGAGCAGTATTATAGTAGTTATATTCTTGTACATGGGGGCAGTATTATAGTAATTATATTCTTGTACATAGGAGCAGTATTACAGTAGTTATATTCTTGTACACAGGAGCAGTATTATAGTAGTTATATTCTTGTACATAGGAGCAGCGTTATAATAGTTATATTCTTGTACATAGGAGCAGTGTTATAGTAGTTATATTCTTGTACATAGGAGCAGTATTATAGTAGTTATATTCTTGTACATGGGGACAGTATTATAGTAGTTATATTCTTGTACATGGGGACAGTATTATAGTAGTTATATTTATATTTTTGTACATAGGGGCAGTATTATAGTAGTTATATTCTTGTACATGGGGGCAGTATTATAGTAGTTATATTCTTGTACATAGGAGCAGTATTATAGTAGTTATATTCTTGTACATAGGGGTAGTATTATAGTAGTTATATTCTTGTACATAGGGGCAGTATTATAGTAGTTATATTCTTGTACATAGGGGCAGTATTACAGTAGTTATATTCTTGTACATAGGGGCAGTATTATAGTAGATATATTCTTGTACATAGGAGCAGTATTATAGTAGTTATATTCTTGTACATGGGGGCAGTATTATAGTAATTATATTCTTGTACATAGGAGCAGTATTACAGTAGTTATATTCTTGTACATAGGAACAGTATTATAGTAGTTATATTCTTGTACATGGGGGCAGTATTATAGTAGTTATATTCTTGTACATAGGAGCAGTATTACAGTAGTTATATTCTTGTACACAGGAGCAGTATTATAGTAGTTATATTTTTGTACATAGGAGCAGCGTTATAATAGGTTTATTCTTGTACATAGGAGCAGTGTTATAGTAGTTATATTCTTGTACATAGGAGCAGTATTATAGTAGTTATATTCTTGTACATGGGGACAGTATTATAGTAGTTATATTCTTGTACATGGGGACAGTATTATAGTAGTTATATTCTTGTACATGGGGACAGTATTATAGTAGTTATATTTTTGTACATAGGGGCAGTATTATAGTAGTTATATTCTTGTACATGGGGGCAGTATTATAGTAGTTATATTCTTGTACATAGGAGCAGTATTATAGTAGTTATATTCTTGTACATAGGGGTAGTATTATAGTAGTTATATTCTTGTACATAGGGGCAGTATTATAGTAGTTATATTCTTGTACATAGGGGCAGTATTACAGTAGTTATATTCTTGTACATAGGGGCAGTATTATAGTAGATATATTTTTGTTCATAGGAGCAGTATTATAGTAGTTATATTCTTGTACATGGGGGCAGTATTATAGTAATTATATTCTTGTACATAGGAGCAGTATTACAGTAGTTATATTCTTATACATAGGAACAGTATTATAGTAGTTATATTCTTGTACATGGGGGCAGTATTATAGTAGTTATATTCTTGTACATAGGAGCAGTATTACAGTAGTTATATTCTTGTACACAGGAGCAGTATTATAGTAGTTATATTCTTGTACATAGGAGCAGCGTTATAATAGTTATATTCTTGTACATAGGAGCAGTGTTATAGTAGTTATATTCTTGTACATAGGAGCAGTATTATAGTAGTTATATTCTTGTACATGGGGACAGTATTATAGTAGTTATATTCTTGTACATGGGGACAGTATTATAGTAGTTATATTTTTGTACATAGGGGCAGTATTATAGTAGTTATATTCTTGTACATGGGGGCAGTATTATAGTAGTTATATTCTTGTACATAGGAGCAGTATTATAGTAGTTATATTCTTGTACATAGGGGTAGTATTATAGTAGTTATATTCTTGTACATAGGGGCAGTATTATAGTAGTTATATTCTTGTACATAGGGGCAGTATTACAGTAGTTATATTCTTGTACATAGGGGCAGTATTATAGTAGATATATTCTTCTACATAGGAGCAGTATTATAGTAGTTATATTCTTGTACATGGGGGCAGTATTATAGTAATTATATTCTTGTACATAGGAGCAGTATTACAGTAGTTATATTCTTGTACATAGGAACAGTATTATAGTAGTTATATTCTTGTACATGGGAGCAGTATTATAGTAGTTATATTCTTGTACATAGGAGCAGTATTACAGTAGTTATATTCTTGTACACAGGAGCAGTATTATAGTAGTTATATTCTTGTACATAGGAGCAGCGTTATCATAGTTATATTCTTGTACATAGGAGCAGTGTTATAGTAGTTATATTCTTGTACATAGGAGCAGTATTATAGTAGTTATATTCTTGTACATGGGGACAGTATTATAGTAGTTATATTCTTGTACATGGGGACAGTATTATAGTAGTTATATTCTTGTACATGGGGACAGTATTATAGTAGTTATATTTTTGTACATGGGGCAGTATTATAGTAGTTATATTCTTGTACATGGGGGCAGTATTATAGTAGTTATATTCTTGTACATAGGAGCAGTATTATAGTATTTATATTCTTGTACATAGGGGTAGTATTATAGTAGTTATATTCTTGTACATAGGGGCAGTATTATAGTAGTTATATTCTTGTACATAGGGGCAGTATTACAGTAGTTATATTCTTGTACATAGGGGCAGTATTATAGTAGTTATATTCTTGTACATAGGAGCAGTATTATAGTAGTTATATTCTTGTTCATGGGGCAGTATTATAGTAGTTCTATTCTTGTACATAGGGGCAGTATTATAGTAGTTATATTCTTGTACATAGGGGCAGTATTATAGTAGTTATATTCTTGTACATAGGAGGCAGTATTATAGTAGTTATATACTTGTACATAGGGGCAGTATTATAGTAGTTATGTTCTTGTACATAGGAGCAGTATTACAGTAGTTATATTCTTGTACATAGGAACAGTATTATAGTAGTTATATTCTTGTACATGGGGGCAGTATTATAGTAGTTATATTCTTGTACATAGGAGCAGTATTACAGTAGTTATATTCTTGTACAAGGGAGCAGTATTATAGTAGTTATATTCTTTTACATAGGGGGCAGTATTATAGTAGTTATATTCTTGTACATAGGAGCAGTATTACAGTAGTTATATTCTTGTACATAGGAACAGTATTATAGTAGTTATATTCTTGTACATGGGGCAGTATTATAGTAGTTATATTCTTGTACATAGGAGCAGTATTATAGTAGTTATATTCTTGTATATAGGGGCAGTATTATAGTAGTTATATTCTTGTACATAGGGGCAGTATTACAGTAGTTATATTCTTGTACATAGGGGCAGTATTATAGTAGATATATTCTTGTACATAGGAGCAGTATTATAGTAGTTATATTCTTGTACATGAGGGCAGTATTATAGTAGTTATATTCTTGTACATGGGGGCAGTATTATAGTAGTTATATTCTTGTACATAGGGACAGTATTATAGTAGTTATATTCTTGTACATAGAAGCCGTATTATACCAGTTATATTCTTGTACATATGAGCAGTATTATATTAGTTATTTTCTTGTACATAGGAGCAGTATTATAGTAGTTATATTCTTGTACATAGGGGCAGTATTATAGTAGTTATATTCTTGTGCATAGGGGTAGTATTACAGTAGTTATATTCTTGTACATAGGGGCAGTATTATAGTAGTTATATTCTTGTACATAGGGGCAGTATTATAGTAGTTATATTCTTGTATATAGGAGCAGTGTTATAGTAGTTATATTCTTGTACATAGGAGCAGCGTTATAATAGTTATATTCTTGTACATAGGGGCAGTATTATAGTAGTTATATTCTTGTACATGAGGGCAGTATTATAGTAGTTATATTCTTGTACATGGGGGCAGTATTATAGTAGTTATATTCTTGTACATAGGGACAGTATTATAGTAGTTATATTCTTCTACATAGGAGCAGCGTTATAATAGTTATATTCTTGTACATAGGAGCAGTGTTATAGTAGTTATATTCTTGTACATAGGAGCAGTATTATAGTAGTTATATTCTTGTACATGGGGACAGTATTATAGTAGTTATATTCTTGTACATGGGGGCAGTATTATAATAGTTATATTCTTGTACATAGGGACAGTATTATAGTAGTTATATTCTTGCACATGGGGGCAGTATTATAGTAGTTATATTCTTGTGCATAGGAGTAGTATTATAGTAGTTATATTCTTGTACATAGGAGCAGTATTACAGTAGTTATATTCTTGTACATAGGAACAGTATTATAGTAGTTATATTCTTGTACATAGGGGGCAGTATTATAGTAGTTATATTCTTGTACAAGGGAGCAGTATTATAGTAGTTATATTATTGTACATAGGGGGCAGTATTATAGTAGTTATATTCTTGTACATAGGAGCAGTATTACAGTAGTTATATTCTTGTACATAGGAACAGTATTATAGTAGTTATATTCTTGTACATGGGGGCAGTATTATAGTAGTTATATTCTTGTACACAGGAGCAGTATTATAGTAGTTATATTCTTGTACATAGGAGCAGTGTTATAGTAGTTATATTCTTGTACATAGGAGCAGTATTATAGTAGTTATATTCTTGTACATGGGGACAGTATTATAGTAGTTATATTCTTGTACATGGGGACAGTATTATAGTAGTTATATTCTTGTACATGGGGACAGTATTATAGTAGTTATATTTTTGTACATAGGGGCAGTATTATAGTAGTTATATTCTTGTACATGGGGGCAGTATTATAGTAGTTATATTCTTGTACATGGGGGCAGTATTATAGTAGTTATATTCTTGTACATAGGAGCAGTATTATAGTAGTTATATTCTTCTACATAGGGGTAGTATTATAGTAGTTATATTCTTGTACATAGGGGTAGTATTATAGTAGTTATATTCTTGTACATAGGGGCAGTATTACAGTAGTTATATTCTTGTACATAGGAGCAGTATTATAGTAGTTATATTCTTGTTCATGGGGCAGTATTATAGTAGTTCTATTCTTGTACATAGGGGCAGTATTATAGTAGTTATATTCTTGTACATAGGGGCAGTATTATAGTAGTTATATTCTTGTACATGGGGGCAGTATTATAGTAGTTATTTTCTTGTACATGGGGGCAGTATTATAATAGTTATATTCTTGTACATAGGGACAGTATTATAGTAGTTATATTCTTGCACATGGGGGCAGTATTATAGTAGTTATATTCTTGTGCATAGGAGTAGTATTATAGTAGTTATATTCTTGTACATAGGAGCAGTATTACAGTAGTTATATTCTTGTACATAGGAACAGTATTATAGTAGTTATATTCTTGTACATAGGGGGCAGTATTATAGTAGTTATATTCTTGTACAAGGGAGCAGTATTATAGTAGTTATATTATTGTACATAGGGGGCAGTATTATAGTAGTTATATTCTTGTACATAGGAGCAGTATTACAGTAGTTATATTCTTGTACATAGGAACAGTATTATAGTAGTTATATTCTTGTACATGGGGGCAGTATTATAGTAGTTATATTCTTGTACACAGGAGCAGTATTATAGTAGTTATATTCTTGTACATAGGAGCAGCGTTATAATAGTTATATTCTTGTACATAGGAGCAGTGTTATAGTAGTTATATTCTTGTACATAGGAGCAGTATTATAGTAGTTATATTCTTGTACATGGGGACAGTATTATAGTAGTTATATTCTTGTACATAGGAGCAGTGTTATAGTAGTTATATTCTTGTACATAGGAGCAGTATTATAGTAGTTATATTCTTGTACATGGGGACAGTATTATAGTAGTTATATTCTTGTACATGGGGACAGTATTATAGTAGTTATATTCTTGTACATGGGGACAGTATTATAGTAGTTATATTTTTGTACATAGGGGCAGTATTATAGTAGTTATATTCTTGTACATGGGGGCAGTATTATAGTAGTTATATTCTTGTACATGGGGGCAGTATTATAGTAGTTATATTCTTGTACATAGGAGCAGTATTATAGTAGTTATATTCTTGTACATAGGGGTAGTATTATAGTAGTTATATTCTTGTACATAGGGGTAGTATTATAGTAGTTATATTCTTGTACATAGGGGCAGTATTACAGTAGTTATATTCTTGTACATAGGAGCAGTATTATAGTAGTTATATTCTTGTTCATGGGGCAGTATTATAGTAGTTCTATTCTTGTACATAGGGGCAGTATTATAGTAGTTATATTCTTGTACATAGGGGCAGTATTATAGTAGTTATATTCTTGTACATGGGGGCAGTATTATAGTAGTTATATTCTTGTACATGGGGGCAGTATTATAATAGTTATATTCTTGTACATAGGGACAGTATTATAGTAGTTATATTCTTGCACATGGGGGCAGTATTATAGTAGTTATATTCTTGTGCATAGGAGTAGTATTATAGTAGTTATATTCTTGTACATAGGAGCAGTATTACAGTAGTTATATTCTTGTACATAGGAACAGTATTATAGTAGTTATATTCTTGTACATAGGGGGCAGTATTATAGTAGTTATATTCTTGTACAAGGGAGCAGTATTATAGTAGTTATATTATTGTACATAGGGGGCAGTATTATAGTAGTTATATTCTTGTACATAGGAGCAGTATTACAGTAGTTATATTCTTGTACATAGGAACAGTATTATAGTAGTTATATTCTTGTACATGGGGGCAGTATTATAGTAGTTATATTCTTGTACACAGGAGCAGTATTATAGTAGTTATATTGTTGTACATAGGAGCAGCGTTATAATAGTTATATTCTTGTACATAGGAGCAGTGTTATAGTAGTTATATTCTTGTACATAGGAGCAGTATTATAGTAGTTATATTCTTGTACATGGGGACAGTATTATAGTAGTTATATTCTTGTACATGGGGACAGTATTATAGTAGTTATATTCTTGTACATGGGGACAGTATTATAGTAGTTATATTTTTGTACATAGGGGCAGTATTATAGTAGTTATATTCTTGTACATGGGGGCAGTATTATAGTAGTTATATTCTTGTACATGGGGGCAGTATTATAGTAGTTATATTCTTGTACATAGGAGCAGTATTATAGTAGTTATATTCTTGTACATAGGGGTAGTATTATAGTAGTTATATTCTTGTACATAGGGGTAGTATTATAGTAGTTATATTCTTGTACATAGGGGCAGTATTACAGTAGTTATATTCTTGTACATAGGGGCAGTATTATAGTAGTTATATTCTTGTACATAGGAGCAGTATTATAGTAGTTATATTCTTGTTCATGGGGCAGTATTATAGTAGTTCTATTCTTGTACATAGGGGCAGTATTATAGTAGTTATATTCTTGTACATAGGGGCAGTATTATAGTAGTTATATTCTTGTACATAGGAGGCAGTATTATAGTAGTTATATTCTTGTACATGGGGGCAGTATTATAGTAGTTATATTCTTGTACATAGGAGCAGTATTATAGTAGTTATATTCTTGTACATAGGGGTAGTATTATAGTAGTTATATTCTTGTACATAGGGGTAGTATTATAGTAGTTATATTCTTGTACATAGGGGCAGTATTACAGTAGTTATATTCTTGTACATAGGGGCAGTATTATAGTAGTTATATTCTTGTACATAGGAGCAGTATTATAGTAGTTATATTCTTGTTCATGGGGCAGTATTATAGTAGTTCTATTCTTGTACATAGGGGCAGTATTATAGTAGTTATATTCTTGTACATAGGGGCAGTATTATAGTAGTTATATTCTTGTACATAGGGGTAGTATTATAGTAGTTATATTCTTGTACATAGGGGTAGTATTATAGTAGTTATATTCTTGTACATAGGGGCAGTATTACAGTAGTTATATTCTTGTACATAGGGGCAGTATTATAGTAGTTATATTCTTGTACATAGGAGCAGTATTATAGTAGTTATATTCTTGTTCATGGGGCAGTATTATAGTAGTTCTATTCTTGTACATAGGGGCAGTATTATAGTAGTTATATTCTTGTACATAGGGGCAGTATTATAGTAGTTATATTCTTGTACATAGGAGGCAGTATTATAGTAGTTATATACTTGTACATAGGGGCAGTATTATAGTAGTTATGTTCTTGTACATAGGAGCAGTATTATAGTAGTTATATTCTTGTACATGGGGGCAGTATTATAGTAGTTATATTCTTGTACATAGGAGCAGTATTACAGTAGTTATATTCTTCTACATAGGAACAGTATTATAGTAGTTATATTCTTGTACATGGGGGCAGTATTATAGTAGTTATATTCTTGTACATAGGAGCAGTATTATAGTAGTTATATTCTTGTACATAGGGGTAGTATTATAGTAGTTATATTCTTGTACATAGGGGTAGTATTATAGTAGTTATATTCTTGTACATAGGGGCAGTATTACAGTAGTTATATTCTTGTACATAGGAGCAGTATTATAGTAGTTATATTCTTGTTCATGGGGCAGTATTATAGTAGTTCTATTCTTGTACATAGGGGCAGTATTATAGTAGTTATATTCTTGTACATAGGGGCAGTATTATAGTAGTTATATTCTTGTACATGGGGGCAGTATTATAGTAGTTATATTCTTGTACATGGGGGCAGTATTATAATAGTTATATTCTTGTACATAGGGACAGTATTATAGTAGTTATATTCTTGCACATGGGGGCAGTATTATAGTAGTTATATTCTTGTGCATAGGAGTAGTATTATAGTAGTTATATTCTTGTACATAGGAGCAGTATTACAGTAGTTATATTCTTGTACATAGGAACAGTATTATAGTAGTTATATTCTTGTACATAGGGGGCAGTATTATAGTAGTTATATTCTTGTACAAGGGAGCAGTATTATAGTAGTTATATTATTGTACATAGGGGGCAGTATTATAGTAGTTATATTCTTGTACATAGGAGCAGTATTACAGTAGTTATATTCTTGTACATAGGAACAGTATTATAGTAGTTATATTCTTGTACATGGGGGCAGTATTATAGTAGTTATATTCTTGTACACAGGAGCAGTATTATAGTAGTTATATTCTTGTACATAGGAGCAGCGTTATAATAGTTATATTCTTGTACATAGGAGCAGTGTTATAGTAGTTATATTCTTGTACATAGGAGCAGTATTATAGTAGTTATATTCTTGTACATGGGGACAGTATTATAGTAGTTATATTCTTGTACATGGGGACAGTATTATAGTAGTTATATTCTTGTACATGGGGACAGTATTATAGTAGTTATATTTTTGTACATAGGGGCAGTATTATAGTAGTTATATTCTTGTACATGGGGGCAGTATTATAGTAGTTATATTCTTGTACATGGGGGCAGTATTATAGTAGTTATATTCTTGTACATAGGAGCAGTATTATAGTAGTTATATTCTTGTACATAGGGGTAGTATTATAGTAGTTATATTCTTGTACATAGGGGTCGTATTATAGTAGTTATATTCTTGTACATAGGGGCAGTATTACAGTAGTTATATTCTTGTACATAGGGGCAGTATTATAGTACTTATATTCTTGTACATAGGAGCAGTATTATAGTAGTTATATTCTTGTTCATGGGGCAGTATTATAGTAGTTCTATTCTTGTACATAGGGGCAGTATTATAGTAGTTATATTCTTGTACATAGGGGCAGTATTATAGTAGTTATATTCTTGTACATAGGAGGCAGTATTATAGTAGTTATATTCTTGTACATGGGGGCAGTATTATAGTAGTTATATTCTTGTACATAGGAGCAGTATTATAGTAGTTATATTCTTGTACATAGGGGTAGTATTATAGTAGTTATATTCTTGTACATAGGGGTAGTATTATAGTAGTTATATTCTTGTACATAGGGGCAGTATTACAGTAGTTATATTCTTGTACATAGGGGCAGTATTATAGTAGTTATATTTTTGTACATAGGAGCAGTATTATAGTAGTTATATTCTTGTTCATGGGGCAGTATTATAGTAGTTCTATTCTTGTACATAGGGGCAGTATTATAGTAGTTATATTCTTGTACATAGGGGCAGTATTATAGTAGTTATATTCTTGTACATAGGAGGCAGTATTATAGTAGTTATATACTTGTACATAGGGGCAGTATTATAGTAGTTATGTTCTTGTACATAGGAGCAGTATTATAGTAGTTATATTCTTGTACATAGGAGCAGCGTTATAATAGTTATATTCTTGTACATAGGAGCAGTGTTATAGTAATATTCTTGTACATAGGAGCAGTATTATAGTAGTTATATTCTTGTACATGGGGACAGTATTATAGTAGTTATATTCTTGTACATGGGGACAGTATTATAGTAGTTATATTCTTGTACATGGGGACAGTATTATAGTAGTTATATTTTTGTACATAGGGGCAGTATTATAGTAGTTATATTCTTGTACATGGGGGCAGTATTATAGTAGTTATATTCTTGTACATAGGAGCAGTATTATAGTAGTTATATTCTTGTACATAGGGGTAGTATTATAGTAGTTATATTCTTGTACATAGGGGTAGTATTATAGTAGTTATATTCTTGTACATAGGGGCAGTATTACAGTAGTTATATTCTTGTACATAGGGGCAGTATTATAGTAGTTATATTCCTGTACATAGGAGCAGTATTATAGTAGTTATATTCTTGTTCATGGGGCAGTATTATAGTAGTTCTATTCTTGTACATAGGGGCAGTATTATAGTAGTTATATTCTTGTACATAGGGGCAGTATTATAGTAGTTATATTCTTGTACATAGGAGGCAGTATTACAGTAGTTATATACTTGTACATAGGGGCAGTATTATAGTAGTTATGTTCTTGTGCATAGGAGCAGTATTATAGTAGTTATATTCTTGTACATGGGGGCAGTATTATAGTAGTTATATTCTTGTACATAGGAGCAGTATTACAGTAGTTATATTCTTGTACATAGGAACAGTATTATAGTAGTTATATTCTTGTACATGGGGGCAGTATTATAGTAGTTATATTCTTGTACATAGGAGCAGTATTACAGTAGTTATATTCTTGTACAAGGGAGCAGTATTATAGTAGTTATATTCTTTTACATAGGGGGCAGTATTATAGTAGTTATATTCTTGTACATAGGAGCAGTATTACAGTAGTTATATTCTTGTACATAGGAACAGTATTATAGTAGTTATATTCTTGTACATGGGGCAGTATTATAGTAGTTATATTCTTGTACATAGGAGCAGTATTATAGTAGTTATATTCTTGTATATAGGGGTAGTATTATAGTAGTTATATTCTTGTACATAGGGGCAGTATTATAGTAGTTATATTCTTGTACATAGGGGCAGTATTACAGTAGTTATATTCTTGTACATAGGGGCAGTATTATAGTAGATATATTCTTGTACATCGGAGCAGTATTATAGTAGTTATATTCTTGTACATGAGGGCAGTATTATAGTAGTTATATTCTTGTACATGGGGGCAGTATTATAGTAGTTATATTCTTGTACATAGGGACAGTATTATAGTAGTTATATTCTTGTACATAGAAGCCGTATTATACTAGTTATATTCTTATACATATGAGCAGTATTATATTAGTTATTTTCTTGTACATAGGAGCAGTATTATAGTAGTTATATTCTTGTACATAGGGGCAGTATTATAGTAGTTATATTCTTGTGCATAGGGGTAGTATTACAGTAGTTATATTCTTGTACATAGGGGCAGTATTATAGTAGTTATATTCTTGTACATAGGGGCAGTATTATAGTAGTTATATTCTTGTATATAGGAGCAGTGTTATAGTAGATATATTCTTGTACATAGGAGCAGCGTTATAATAGTTATATTCTTGTACATAGGAGCAGTATTATAATAGTTATATTCTTGTATATAGGAGCAGTGTTATAGTAGTTATATTCTTGTACATAGGAGCAGCGTTATAATAGTTATATTCTTGTACATAGGAGCAGTGTTATAGTAGTTATATTCTTGTACATAGGAGCAGTATTATAGTAGTTATATTCTTGTACATGGGGACAGTATTATAGTAGTTATATTCTTGTACATGGGGGCAGTATTATAATAGTTATATTCTTGTACATGGGGACAGTATTATAGTAGTTATATTCTTGCACATGGGGGCAGTATTATAGTAGTTATATTCTTGTGCATAGGAGTAGTATTATAGTAGTTATATTCTTGTACATAGGAGCAGTATTACAGTAGTTATATTCTTGTACATAGGAACAGTATTATAGTAGTTATATTCTTGTACATAGGGGGCAGTATTATAGTAGTTATATTCTTGTACATAGGAGCAGTATTACAGTAGTTATATTCTTGTACATAGGAACAGTATTATAGCAGTTATATTCTTGTACATGGGGGCAGTATTATAGTAATTATATTCTTGTACATAGGAGCAGTATTACAGTAGTTATATTCTTGTACATAGGAACAGTATTATAGTAGTTATATTCTTGTACATGGGGGCAGTATTATAGTAGTTATATTCTTGTACATAGGAGCAGTATTACAGTAGTTATATTCTTGTACACAGGAGCAGTATTATAGTAGTTATATTCTTGCACATAGGAGCAGCGTTATAATAGTTATATTCTTGTACATAGGAGCAGTGTTATATTAGTTATATTCTTGTACATAGGAGCAGTATTATAGTAGTTATATTCTTGTACATGGGGACAGTATTATAGTAGTTATATTCTTGTACATGGGGGCAGTATTATAGTAGTTATATTCTTGTACATGGGGACAGTATTATAGTAGTTATATTTTTGTACATAGGGGCAGTATTATAGTAGTTATATTCTTGTACATGGGGGCAGTATTATAGTAGTTATATTCTTGTACATAGGAGCAGTATTATAGTAGTTATATTCTTGTACATAGGGGTAGTATTATAGTAGTTATATTCTTGTACATAGGGGCAGTATTATAGTAGTTATATTCTTGTACATAGGGGCAGTATTACAATAGTTATATTCTTGTACATAGGGGCAGTATTATAGTAGTTATATTCTTTTACATAGGAGCAGTATTACAGTAGTTATATTCTTGTACATAGGAACAGTATTATAGTAGTTATATTCTTGTACATGGGGGCAGTATTATAGTAGTTATATTCTTGTACATAGGAGCAGTATTACAGTAGTTATATTCTTGTACACAGGAGCAGTATTATAGTAGTTATATTCTTGTTCATGGGGCAGTATTATAGTAGTTATATTCTTGTACATAGGGGCAGTATTATAGTAGTTATATTCTTGTACATAGGAGGCAGTGTTATAGTAGTTATATACTTGTACATAGGGGCAGTATTATAGTAGTTATGTTCTTGTACATAGGAGCAGTATTATAGTAGTCATATTATTGTACAAGGGAGCAGTATTATAGTAGTTATATTCTTGTACATAGGGGGCAGTATTATAGTAGTTATATTCTTCTACATAGGAGCAGTATTACAGTAGTTATATTCTTGTACATAGAAACAGTATTATAGTAGTTATATTCTTGTACATAGGAACAGTATTATAGTAGTTATATTCTTGTACATAGGGGGCAGTATTATAGTAGTTATATTCTTGTACAAGGGAGCAGTATTATAGTAGTTATATTATTGTACATAGGGGGCAGTATTATAGTAGTTATATTCTTGTACATAGGAGCAGTATTACAGTAGTTATATTCTTGTACATAGGAACAGTATTATAGTAGTTATATTCTTGTACATGGGGGCAGTATTATAGTAATTATATTCTTGTACATAGGAGCAGTATTACAGTAGTTATATTCTTGTACATAGGAACAGTATTATAGTAGTTATATTCTTGTACATGGGGGCAGTATTATAGTAGTTATATTCTTGTACATAGGAGCAGTATTACAGTAGTTATATTCTTGTACACAGGAGCAGTATTATAGTAGTTATATTCTTGTACATAGGAGCAGCGTTATAATAGTTATATTCTTGTACATAGGAGCAGTGTTATATTAGTTATATTCTTGTACATAGGAGCAGTATTATAGTAGTTATATTCTTGTACATGGGGACAGTATTATAGTAGTTATATTCTTGTACATGGGGGCAGTATTATAGTAGTTATATTCTTGTACATGGGGACAGTATTATAGTAGTTATATTTTTGTACATAGTGGCAGTATTATAGTAGTTATATTCTTGTACATGGGGGCAGTATTATAGTAGTTATATTCTTGTACATAGGAGCAGTATTATAGTAGTTATATTCTTGTACATAGGGGTAGTATTATAGTAGTTATATTCTTGTACATAGGGCAGTATTATAGTAGTTATATTCTTGTACATAGGGGCAGTATTACAGTAGTTATATTCTTGTACATAGGGGCAGTATTATAGTAGTTATATTCTTTTACATAGGAGCAGTATTACAGTAGTTATATTCTTGTACATAGGAACAGTATTATAGTAGTTATATTCTTGTACATGGGGGCAGTATTATAGTAGTTATATTCTTGTACATAGGAGCAGTATTACAGTAGTTATATTCTTGTACACAGGAGCAGTATTATAGTAGTTATATTCTTGTTCATGGGGCAGTATTATAGTAGTTCTATTCTTGTACATAGCGGCAGTATTATAGTAGTTATATTCTTGTACATAGGGGCAGTATTATAGTAGTTATATTCTTGTACATAGGAGGCAGTATTATAGTAGTTATATACTTGTACATAGGGGCAGTATTATAGTAGTTATGTTCTTGTACATAGGAGCAGTATTATAGTAGTCATATTCTTGTACAAGGGAGCAGTATTATAGTAGTTATATTCTTGTACATAGGGGGCAGTATTATAGTAGTTATATTCTTGTACATAGGAGCAGTATTACAGTAGTTATATTCTTGTACATAGGAACAGTATTATAGTTGTTATATTCTTGTACATAGGGGGCAGTATTATAGTAGTTATATTCTTGTACAAGGGAGCAGTATTATAGTAGTTATATTCTTTTACATAGGGGGCAGTATTATAGTAGTTATATTCTTGTACATAGGAGCAGTATTACAGTAGTTATATTCTTGTACATAGGAACAGTATTATAGTAGTTATATTCTTGTACATGGGGCAGTATTATAGTAGTTATATTCTTGTACATAGGAACAGTATTATAGTAGTTATATTCTTGTACATAGGGGTAGTATTTTAGTAGTTATATTCTTGTACATAGGGGCAGTATTATAGTAGTTATATTCTTGTACATAGGGGCAGTATTACAGTAGTTATATTCTTGTACATAGGGGCAGTATTATAGTAGATATATTCTTGTACATAGGAGCAGTATTATAGTAGTTATATTCTTGTACATGGGGGCAGTATTATAGTAATTATATTCTTGTACATAGGAGCAGTATTACAGTAGTTATATTCTTGTACATAGGAACAGTATTATAGTAGTTATATTCTTGTACATGGGGGCAGTATTATAGTAGTTATCTTCTTGTACATAGGAGCAGTATTACAGTAGTTATATTCTTGTACACAGGAGCAGTATTATAGTAGTTATATTCTTGTACATAGGAGCAGCGTTATAATAGTTATATTCTTGTACATAGGAGCAGTGTTATAGTAGTTATATTCTTGTACATAGGAGCAGTATTATAGTAGTTATATTCTTGTACATGGGGACAGTATTATAGTAGTTATATTCTTGTACATGGGGACAGTATTATAGTAGTTATATTTTTGTACATAGGGGCAGTATTATAGTAGTTATATTCTTGTACATGGGGGCAGTATTATAGTAGTTATATTCTTGTACATAGGAGCAGTATTATAGTAGTTATATTCTTGTACATAGGGGCAGTACTATAGTAGTTATATTCTTGTACATAGGGGCAGTATTACAGTAGTTATATTCTTGTACATAGGAGCAGTATTATAGTAGTTATATTCTTGTACATGGGGGCAGTATTATAGTAATTATATTCTTGTACATAGGAGCAGTATTACAGTAGTTATATTCTTGTACACAGGAGCAGTATTATAGTAGTTATATTCTTGTACATAGGAGCAGCGTTATAATAGTTATATTCTTGTACATAGGAGCAGTGTTATAGTAGTTATATTCTTGTACATAGGAGCAGTATTATAGTAGTTATATTCTTGTACATGGGGACAGTATTATAGTAGTTATATTCTTGTACATGGGGACAGTATTATAGTAGTTATATTTTTGTACATAGGGGGAGTATTATAGTAGTTATATTCTTGTACATGGGGGCAATTTTTATTATAAAATCAAACATAAATACAATAATAATAAAAACAAAAATCACCCAATATTACAAAACACAAATCACTTAGGTTATATACACACCAAGTACTAAACAGTCAGATCATATTCATAAATAAATTTAAGTGTCCACACCTGGATGGAGAAGAAAATCAAACAAAACAATAACAAAACAGTATATATATCATCATATTTCCTAACTGAAATTTATGTTCCTCCATAACTTATTGTTTCTCTGACTCCTTCCAACTTCTAGTGATTTTATCCACCGGAGTTCTGACATAACCTTACCAGCCGCAGCGGTGTGATCGAACAGCTCATTGTGCAGTGACACCCGGGTTCTCATGTGCCAATGATAGTATTTGATAACACTTATGATAATGTACATCGTCTCTCTGTCGATGTTACTAACAGTGGAGGGAACACCATAGATTATGTCAGGATACTTTAGGGTCCGCAGTCTGGGGATTTTTAGACTATCTGACACTTCCTCCCAGATCTTCCTCCCTCCCCAGCAATCACATATAAAGTGCTCCATAGTCTCCTCCTGCTGACAACCAAGGGGACAATTCCTATCAGAGACACTCAGATGTTTCAGGTTTCCCTTGACAAAGAGACGACTATGCAGTGAAAGCCAAGTGACATCAAACAGTTTAAGAGGAAGTCGTTTCCCGTTTAGGAACCTAAGGCTTTCCTGCAGGGTGGTGGTGACACAATCTCTCAGGGCCAGTGGAGAGTAGAAGAAAGTCCTACATACATGAGCATATATGTCTCTTCTCGTACTCCTCTCAATGTAAGACTTCTCCAGTCCCCACCTCCTAACACACTTCAGACCGTAGTCCAGATACTGGGGGAGGTGATCACCTGTCCATCTCCTCCTCTTGAGACTGCCGCCTCGCACCCAAGATTCTGCAAAAGGCAATATCCAGTACCTGATACTATTTACCCACAGGGAGCTACTGTTTGAGTCCATGTTCCCAAAATTTACCTTTAGAAACAAGGAGTCAAAGAAAACCCTTGGATTCAACATATCCAGTCCACCCTCTCTCCACCGTAGGTACGTTATTCCCCTCTTTATTAGGTTCAACCTATTCCCCCACAAGAGCTGGAAGAACAGGCTGAAGAGCCTCGCTGAGAAAGATTCTGGCAAAGGGAAAATGACAGAGACATACAAGAAAACAGGGACCAGGTAAGTCTTCAACATTGCGACCCTTTCTCTGTAGGTCAGCCTCCAGTTCTTCCATCGCTGAACCTTTGCATTTCCGGTTTCCAATTTCTCCTCCCAATTTAGCGTGGCATTATCATCCCTCCCAAATTTAACCCCTAGGATCTTAATATGGGTGGAGGCTTTGGCAAACTGCCGCAGATCAAAGCTGGGATCAGTATCTAATGTCCACAGAGCTTGACTCTTCTCAAGGTTGACCAGAGACCCGGAGGCCTCTGAGTAACTTCTGATAGACGCAGATAACATCTGCACCTCTCGAGGATTAGAGATCACCAACGTCACATCATCCGCATAGGCAACAACATTCAGAGGCAGGCAATGGGGGACCGGCACCCCCTGAAAATCGCACTCCTGCAGTGACCTCAGAAACGGGTCTAGGGCAAAAACATACAGGAGCGGACTCAGTGGGCAACCCTGTCTCACCCCTGCCTCAACTCCAAAAGTGTCACCCTGCCAACCATTAATCAGAGGAAAGCTCACCGCCTCTCTGTACAATGTCTTCAGCCAATCCACAAATTGTCCCGGAATACCGTACTTTGACAAAGTGGCCCACAGATAGTCATGATCAACCCTGTCAAAGGCTTTAGCCTGGTCCAGACTAACAATATATTTCCCACACCGCAGAGCTTTACATCTCTCAAACATCTCCCGTATCGAGATGACTGCTCCAGAGATGTTCCGCCCTTTTACTGTGCCAAACTGAGAGCCTGCCAACAGTGCTGGGGACAAACAGACTAATCTAGAAAACAGGATCTTTGCTAGAATCTTCCTGTCCACATTCAAGAGGGCAATCGGCCTCCAGTTCTTGATGTCGCTCGGCTCTTTACCCTTAGACAGCAGAATCAACGAGGACACTCTCATGGATGGAGGCATCAGGTGATTTTCTAGACAACTTCTATACACATCCACGAGGATTGGAGCCAGGAGGTCTCTGAATTTCCTATAAAATTCTGCTGTTATGCCATCTGGACCTGGTGCCTTCTTCAGATGTAATTTATCAATAGCCTCCTTAACTTCCTCCACCATTAACTCTGCTGTCAAAGGAGAAAAGTCCAGATCATTAGTATCAGGCACAGGAGTTGCCTCCAAGAATTGAGCCATCTTATCTTTATCCAAAACTTTCCTCTGAAACAAGTCAGCATAGTAAGATCCCACTACCTCCAGGATACCCTCCCGTGACTCCTGCAATACACCCTGGAAGTCAGTGAGACCCGTGACCATTTTTTTGACTACCCTCTCCCTGCAATTCTCAAAGGGATCAGGGGCCCCTAAGGACCCATAATCCCGTTCAAGAACCAGGGAGGTATACCTACTATACTGATACTGCCTTATCTCAGATTTCAGTCGGTCGATCTTCACTTTGTCATCCCCGCCCGCCGAATATAGTGACTCCAATTCTTTACGCAGCTTTAGGTACTGGCTGTACTTATTCCTCCCTTTATTAACTGACAGTCTCTTTAAGAGGGATCTGATATCCTCCTTGACGTCCTCCCACCAGTCGGTCATGTTGTCATAGAAGTCAACCCTATCCAGATGAAGCTGGATAAGGGAGTAGACACGACTCTGAACATAAGCATCATCCAGGAGACTGGAATTGAGCTTCCACAACCCTCTACCGATGTCCGGACGGTTAGAGGTCCCCAGACAGAAGCACAAGGCGAGGTGATCAGAGTAAGGGACGACCTTCTCACTCAGGGTGCCGACAGCCTCAGTAGGACTTACAAAAGCAAAATCTATCCTACTGCTCCTGTTCGAACATGAATACGTGAATTTTGGCTGTCGACCTCCCTGTGCGAAAACGTCAGTCAGTCCAGCCTGCATTATAATGCTATTTAGGACCTTACCATCCCTGGTCACTGTCCTGCCCGAGGAACTGTCACCTGATGTCAGTATGGCATTAAAGTCCCCTGCCATCACCACCGGAAGAGAAGTGAAGAGGTAAGGCTTAACGGTATTAAATAGCTGAATCCTGTCAGTCACTGTCTGTGGCCCATAGATGTTAATAAGCCGGAGTCGCCTCCCATGAATAGTGACTTCCAGGACCAAACATCTTCCCATGACCACCTCCGTCATCCTATGCACAGTCACATCATTGGTGTTAAACAGGACAGCGACTCCGGCGTAAGGCTCCACAGCCAGTGACCAGAAAGAAGGACCGGACCTCCATTCCCTCTCAGCCTCTCTCATAAGCCCCAGAGATGTCAGTCGTGTCTCCTGCAGGAAAATGACATCGGTGTCCAGATGTGTGAGATGTTCATACACCACATGTCTCGTCCTCCTTGCCTTAATACTATTGACATTACTTGATGTTAGTGTTAATGAGAACCCCGCCATCACTACACAATAGAGAAGGAGCACAGTAACTGCCATCATCATGAGTCAGGGATGTTCTGTCCACCACTGGTGTCCATGACAGACTCTACCTGAGGGTCCACAGATAAAGGCTTCCGCTTTGACGGAGGGTGGTCCTCTATGTCCCTGTCACACTCTGCATCAACTTTCCTCAACTCTGTCTCATAATCATCATCATTAGACTCAGATAAAACTCCATACTTGTTGGACACAACCATCACTCCTGCAGAATTCTGAAGTTTCCTAGTAGCTCTCTGACTGGTGTCATATTCTGCCTCAGGTTTACGGGAGGACGTGCTCTTTTTCTTCCTTTTATTAAGATTGATGCTCCAGTCATCAGATACAGACAGTGATGCTGAGGGGGGGGACACCTGAGGCTGCTGGACCTCCATGTTCCCCTCTGCACCCTCTATACCCTGCTTCTCTGGTGTTACATGAGTGGACTCCTGTTGGGCATCTGGGTTGGTCACCATCTCTCCTGACATTAAATCCTCCCCCTCATGTGCCCCTGCCACCACATCCTCATCCTCCTGAGCCTCTGCCCCTGCCAGTACAGCCTCATCAGGGAAGACTCTGCAGATATTATGCCAGGCGTCTGGACAGTCCCTGTGAGGGTGGCCCATCTTACCGCAGAGGTTACATCTAACATCCCGGCAATCTGCAGCGACGTGGCCGATTTCACCACACAGGCTGCACTTCACCACAGTACAGGCGTTAGCCAGATGACCTTTCCCACCACATTTGAAACATTTTCTGGGCTGCCCGGGGTAATAACATCTTCCCTTCTCCCTCCCAATGAAGAAGGAGTTGGGTAAGTGGGCAGTAATGTTATTGAATTGCCGCAGTTTCACCACAGCTTTCCACCCCATTGTCCAGATACCATCCTCATCTCTGACCTTGGAGAGTCCAGAGACGAGGTCACAGTGTCTCCGGAGCCACACCTCGATGTCCTGTGGGGGAACGGCCTCATTCCAGAAGGTGATATTTACCGTGACAGTGTCCGGCCTGGAGATAGGAACCAAAATAAATTTATTCCAGCCTTCAGAGTCTCTGAACCTGGGGTAATTGGCCCAGAACCTGTCCAGGTCACACTGCAGCTTGAAACTGACCTCGTAGCCCTGCCTGTCCTGAAGGTTAGACACCGCCAGTATCTCGTTTGCCACAAACCCCATCTGGCCGCATAGCAGCTCTCTCACCACATACCTGCGCTGTGGCAAATCCTCCTTGGCACCAATGTATTTAAACCGCACCACATTAATGCGCTTAAACGTCTGGCCGGTATACCTGGCGCTGGAGGTGAAGGATGGGGCGCCGCGGTTCCAGGCATTCCTGGGGGGCACCTGCCGGGTCACACTGGGCCGACTGACAGGGAGAGGGTCTGCAGCAGGGGGGGCTGCCACACCTTGTGGACTAGATGGTAAAGGGGGATAGTCACACATATCATGCACATTATCATCAGCAGCATCATTATCCTCAGACAGTGCCACGTCCATGACAGAGTGTGAAACCCCTCCAACCCCCGACCCCATGGGCACAACATCACCAGCCCCAGTCTGTGCCTCAGCCTCAGCTTCGGCCTCATCAGCACAAACAGTCTCACAAATAATGTCCTGCTCCTGCGTGGGGCATTCTGGGACCTGTGGTGCCTCTGCTGGAGTCTGCAGTGCATGCTCCTGTTCACACTCAGCTGCCTCAGAAGCACAAACAGTCTCACAAACACTGTCCTGCTCCTGCGTGGGGCATTCTGGGACCTGTGGTGCCTCTGCTGGAGTCTGCAGTGCATGCTCCTGTTCGCACTCAGCTGCCTTAGCAGCACAAACAGTCTCACAAACACCGTCCTGCTCCTGCATGGGACATTCTGGGACCTGTGGTGCCTCTGCTGGAGTCTGAAGTGCATGCTCCTGTTCACACTCAGCTGCTTGCTGCGGCAGTTTTTTCCCCTCCTGGAAGCAGAAGCGGGCAGCCTGTAACACTGGCCGTGTCCGCTGCTCGGGGGTCCCAGTCTCTACAGCACAGTCCTGCTTATAGGAGGCGAACCGCTCGCGGTTCCTGTAGGTCTCCGCCAGGGGCCCCATGCCCTCCAGCACAGATTCAATGTCCTGCACAACACTTGCCAGCTGCACCCCCAGTGTGTTCAGTCTCAGGTCATAGGCATCATTACCGGCAGGATTAGCGACTTTTAGGTTATAGATAAAGTCTACTTCCATTTGCAGCGCTTTTTTTTGCTGCTGTAACTCACCCAGTTTTCTGACCAGTCCCGGTATCTCGTCCGCTAGCTGCAGCTCGGGTGCACGTGCCGGCTGCACAGGTTTAGGCTTCACCACGGGTGCAGGGGTTTTGAACACAGTCTTGTGCGGTTCCACCACAGATGGCTTTGTGGCTCCTCGGCTGGATGCAGGCTCCGCAGCAGGTTTATCGCTGCCACCTGATTGTGACCGGGTGCGTCCTGACAGTGGCACACTGCCATGTTGCTGCAAGTTCTCCTGGATAGTCTGTCTTTCCAGAGACGTCCGTCTCTGCCTGGAAGCAGGAGAGGTGATTGGTGCAGCTGCGGCTGCTTTCACCTGTGCTTCAGGCAGGGGCTGCTTACTGACCGGGGAGTTACAGGACTTCATACTGTGCTGTGTAACATCACTCACCAACACTTTAACTTCTTGCTTCTTTGCTGGACTTGGAGGAGATTTTCCTCCCAAAACTTTGCTTGCAGGTTTTTCTTCCTTCATAAAACTGCTGCATCTTTGGCTCGCTGCATTCACTGGTCTCACAGTGGCTTTGGGATTAGTATTCCCATTTAGAGAGGTCTGGGAGCCTTGTCCCAGTGTAGGCCGAGAAGCCTGGGCCTTGCCTGGGGAGCTTCCCCGCCCAGGGTGGCCCCTCCCTGGGCTTGCTCCAGACATCAGGAGAGCTACCAACACACAACCTCACAGCTAGGAGGCAGTATTATAGTAGTTATATTCTTGTACATAGGGGCAGTATTACAGTAGTTATATTCTTGTACATAGGGGCAGTATTATAGTAGATATATTCTTGTACATAGGAGCAGTATTATTGTAGTTATATTCTTGTACATGGGGGCAGTATTATAGTAATTATATTCTTGTACATAGGAGCAGTATTACAGTAGTTATATTCTTGTACATAGGAACAGTATTATAGTAGTTATATTCTTGTACATGGGGGCAGTATTATAGTAGTTATATTCTTGTACATAGGAGCAGTATTACAGTAGTTATATTCTTGTACACAGGAGCAGTATTATAGTAGTTATATTCTTGTACATAGGAGCAGCGTTATTATAGTTATATTCTTGTACATAGGAGCAGTGTTATAGTAGTTATATTCTTGTACATAGGAGCAGTATTATAGTAGTTATATTCTTGTACATGGGGACAGTATTATAGTAGTTATATTCTTGTACATGGGGACAGTATTATAGTAGTTATATTTTTGTACATAGGGGCAGTATTATAGTAGTTATATTCTTGTACATGGGGGCAGTATTATAGTAGTTATATTCTTGTACATAGGAGCAGTATTATAGTAGTTATATTCTTGTACATAGGGGTAGTATTATAGTAGTTATATTCTTGTACATAGGGGCAGTATTATAGTAGTTATATTCTTGTACATAGGGGCAGTATTACAGTAGTTATATTCTTGTACATAGGGGCAGTATTATAGTAGTTATATTCTTGTACATAGGAGCAGTATTATAGTAGTTATATTCTTGTTCATGGGGCAGTATTATAGTAGTTCTATTCTTGTACATAGGGGCAGTATTATAGTAGTTATATTCTTGTACATAGGGGCAGTATTATAGTAGTTATATTCTTGTACATAGGAGGCAGTATTATAGTAGTTATATACTTGTACATAGGGGCAGTATTATAGTAGTTATATTCTTGTACATAGGAGCAGTATTATAGTAGTTATATTCTTGTACATGGGGCAGTATTATAGTAGTTATATTCTTGTACATAGGAGCAGTATTACAGTAGTTATATTCTTGTACATAGGAACAGTATTATAGTAGTTATATTCTTGTACATGGGGGCAGTATTATAGTAGTTATATTCTTGTACATAGGAGCAGTATTACAGTAGTTATATTCTTGTACATAGGGGCAGTATTATAGTAGATATATTCTTGTACATAGGAGCAGTATTATAGTAGTTATATTCTTGTACATGAGGGCAGTATTATAGTAGTTATATTCTTGTACATGGGGGCAGTATTATAGTAGCTATATTCTTGTACATAGGGGCAGTATTATAGTAGTTATATTCTTGTACATAGGGGCAGTATTACAGTAGTTATATTCTTGTACATAGGGGCAGTATTATAGTAGATATATTCTTGTACATAGGAGCAGTATTATAGTAGTTATATTCTTGTACATGAGGGCAGTATTATAGTAGTTATATTCTTGTACATGGGGGCAGTATTATAGTAGTTATATTCTTGTACATAGGGACAGTATTATAGTAGTTATATTCTTGTACATAGAAGCCGTATTATACTAGTTATATTCTTGTACATATGAGCAGTATTATATTAGTTATTTTCTTGTACATAGGAGCAGTATTATAGTAGTTATATTCTTGTACATAGGGGCAGTATTATAGTAGTTATATTCTTGTGCATAGGGGTAGTATTACAGTAGTTATATTCTTGTACATAGGGGCAGTATTATAGTAGTTATATTCTTGTACATAGGGGCAGTATTATAGTAGTTATATTCTTGTATATAGGAGCAGTGTTATAGTAGTTATATTCTTGTACATAGGAGCAGCGTTATAATAGTTATATTCTTGTACATAGGAGCAGTATTATAGTAGTTATATTCTTGTATATAGGAGCAGTGTTATAGTAGTTATATTCTTGTACATAGGAGCAGCGTTATAATAGTTATATTCTTGTACATAGGAGCAGTGTTATAGTAGTTATATTCTTGTACATAGGAGCAGTATTATAGTAGTTATATTCTTGTACATGGGGACAGTATTATAGTAGTTATATTCTTGTACATGGGGGCAGTATTATAATAGTTATATTCTTGTACATGGGGACAGTATTATAGTAGTTATATTCTTGCACATGGGGGCAGTATTATAGTAGTTATATTCTTGTGCATAGGAGTAGTATTATAGTAGTTATATTCTTGTACATAGGAGTAGTATTATAGTAGTTATATTCTTGTACATAGGAGTAGTATTATAGTAGTTATATTATTGTACATAGGAGCAGTATTATAATAGTTATATTCTTGTACATAGGAGCAGTAATATAGTAGTTATATTCTTGTACATAGAGGTAGTATTACAGTAGTTATATTCTTGTACATATGGGCAGTATTATAGTAGTTATATTCTTGTACATAGGAGCAGCATTATAGTAGTTATATTCTTGTACATAGGAGCAGCATTATAGTAGTTATATTCTTGCACATAGGGGGCAGTATTATAGTAGTTATATTCTTTTGTACATAGGAGCAGTATTATAGTAGTTATATTCTTGTACATGGGGACAGTATTATAGTCGTTATATTCTTGTATATAGGAGCAGTATTATAGTAGTTAAATTCTTCTACATAGGGGCAGTATTATAGTAGTTATATTCTTGTACATAGGAGCAGTATTGTAGTAGTTATATTCTTGTACATAGGAGCAGTATTATAGTAGTTATATTCTTGTAAATAGGAGCAGTATTACAGTAGTTATATTCTTGTACATTGGAGCAGTATTATATTAGTTATATTCTTGTACATATGAGCAGTATTATAGTAGTTATATTCTTGTACATAGGAGCAGTATTATAGTAGTTATATTCTTGTACATGGGGACAGTATTATAGTAGTTATATTCTTGTACATGGGGACAGTATTATAGTAGTTATATTTTTGTACATAGGGGCAGTATTATAGTAGTTATATTCTTGTACATGGGGGCAGTATTATAGTAGTTATATTCTTGTACATAGGAGCAGTATTATAGTAGTTATATTCTTGTACATAGGGGTAGTATTATAGTAGTTATATTCTTGTACATAGGGGCAGTATTATAGTAGTTATATTCTTGTACATAGGGGCAGTATTACAGTAGTTATATTCTTGTACATAGGGGCAGTATTATAGTAGTTATATTCTTGTACATAGGAGCAGTATTATAGTAGTTATATTCTTGTTCATGGGGCAGTATTATAGTAGTTCTATTCTTGTACATAGGGGCAGTATTATAGTAGTTATATTCTTGTACATAGGGGCAGTATTATAGTAGTTATATTCTTGTACATAGGAGGCAGTATTATAGTAGTTATATACTTGTACATAGGGGCAGTATTATAGTAGTTATATTCTTGTACATAGGAGCAGTATTATAGTAGTTATATTCTTGTACATGGGGCAGTATTATAGTAGTTATATTCTTGTACATAGGAGCAGTATTACAGTAGTTATATTCTTGTACATAGGAACAGTATTATAGTAGTTATATTCTTGTACATGGGGGCAGTATTATAGTAGTTATATTCTTGTACATAGGAGCAGTATTACAGTAGTTATATTCTTGTACATAGGGGCAGTATTATAGTAGATATATTCTTGTACATAGGAGCAGTATTATAGTAGTTATATTCTTGTACATGAGGGCAGTATTATAGTAGTTATATTCTTGTACATGGGGGCAGTATTATAGTAGTTATATTCTTGTACATAGGGGCAGTATTATAGTAGTTATATTCTTGTACATAGGGGCAGTATTACAGTAGTTATATTCTTGTACATAGGGGCAGTATTATAGTAGATATATTCTTGTACATAGGAGCAGTATTATAGTAGTTATATTCTTGTACATGAGGGCAGTATTATAGTAGTTATATTCTTGTACATGGGGGCAGTATTATAGTAGTTATATTCTTGTACATAGGGACAGTATTATAGTAGTTATATTCTTGTACATAGAAGCCGTATTATACTAGTTATATTCTTGTACATATGAGCAGTATTATATTAGTTATTTTCTTGTACATAGGAGCAGTATTATAGTAGTTATATTCTTGTACATAGGGGCAGTATTATAGTAGTTATATTCTTGTGCATAGGGGTAGTATTACAGTAGTTATATTCTTGTACATAGGGGCAGTATTATAGTAGTTATATTCTTGTACATAGGGGCAGTATTATAGTAGTTATATTCTTGTATATAGGAGCAGTGTTATAGTAGTTATATTCTTGTACATAGGAGCAGCGTTATAATAGTTATATTCTTGTACATAGGAGCAGTATTATAGTAGTTATATTCTTGTATATAGGAGCAGTGTTATAGTAGTTATATTCTTGTACATAGGAGCAGCGTTATAATAGTTATATTCTTGTACATAGGAGCAGTGTTATAGTAGTTATATTCTTGTACATAGGAGCAGTATTATAGTAGTTATATTCTTGTACATGGGGACAGTATTATAGTAGTTATATTCTTGTACATGGGGGCAGTATTATAATAGTTATATTCTTGTACATGGGGACAGTATTATAGTAGTTATATTCTTGCACATGGGGGCAGTATTATAGTAGTTATATTCTTGTGCATAGGAGTAGTATTATAGTAGTTATATTCTTGTACATAGGAGTAGTATTATAGTAGTTATATTCTTGTACATAGGAGTAGTATTATAGTAGTTATATTATTGTACATAGGAGCAGTATTATAATAGTTATATTCTTGTACATAGGAGCAGTAATATAGTAGTTATATTCTTGTACATAGAGGTAGTATTACAGTAGTTATATTCTTGTACATATGGGCAGTATTATAGTAGTTATATTCTTGTACATAGGAGCAGCATTATAGTAGTTATATTCTTGTACATAGGAGCAGCATTATAGTAGTTATATTCTTGCACATAGGGGGCAGTATTATAGTAGTTATATTCTTTTGTACATAGGAGCAGTATTATAGTAGTTATATTCTTGTACATGGGGACAGTATTATAGTCGTTATATTCTTGTATATAGGAGCAGTATTATAGTAGTTAAATTCTTCTACATAGGGGCAGTATTATAGTAGTTATATTCTTGTACATAGGAGCAGTATTGTAGTAGTTATATTCTTGTACATAGGAGCAGTATTATAGTAGTTATATTCTTGTAAATAGGAGCAGTATTACAGTAGTTATATTCTTGTACATTGGAGCAGTATTATATTAGTTATATTCTTGTACATATGAGCAGTATTATAGTAGTTATATTCTTGTACATATGAGCAGTATTATAGTAGTTATATTCTTGTACATAGGGGCAGTATTATAGTAGTTATATTCTTGTACATAGGAACAGTATTATAGTAGTTATATTCTTGTACATAGAAGCAGTATTATATTAGTTATATTCTTGTACATGGGGGAAGTATTATAGCAGTTATATTCTTGTACATAGGAGCAGTATTATAGTAGTTATATTCTTGTACATAGGGGCATTATTATAGTAGTTATATTCTTGTACATAGAAGCAGTATTATATTAGTTATATTCTTGTACATAGGAGCAGTATTATATTAGTTATATTCTTGTACATAGGAGCAGTATTATATTAGTTATATTCTTGTACATAGGGGCAGTATTATAGTAGTTATATTCTTGTACATAGGAGCAGTATTATAGTAGTTATATTCTTGTGCATAGGAGCAGTATTATAGTAGTTATATTCTTGTACATAGGAGTAGTATTATAGTAGTTATATTCTTGTACATAGGAGTAGTATTATAGTAGTTATATTCTTGTACATAGGAGCAGTATTATAGTAGTTATATTCTTGTACATAGGGGCAGTATTACAGTAGTTATATTCTTGTACATAGGGGCAGTATTACAGTAGTTATATTCTTGTACATAGGAGCAGTATTATAGTAGTTATATTCTTGTACATAGGGAGCAGTATTATAGTAGTTATATTCTTGTACATAGGAGCAGTATTATAGTAGTTATATTCTAGTACATAGGGGCAGTATTATAGTAGTTATATTCTTGTACATGGGGACAGTATTATAGTCGTTATATTCTTGTACATAGGACCAGTATTATAGTAGTTAAATTCTTCTACATAGGGGCAGTATTATAGTAGTTATATTCCTGTACATAGGAGCAGTATTATAGTAGTTATATTCTTGTACATAGGGGCATTATTATAGTAGTTATATTCTTGTACATAGAAACAGTATTATATTAGTTATATTCTTGTACATAGGAGCAGTATTATATTAGTTATATTCTTGTACATAGGAGCAGTATTATATTAGTTATATTCTTGTACATAGGGGCAGTATTATAGTAGTTATATTCTTGTACATAGGAGCAGTATTATAGTAGTTATATTCTTGTGCATAGGAGCAGTATTATAGTAGTTATATTCTTGTACATAGGAGTAGTATTATAGTAGTTATATTCTTGTACATAGGAGCAGTATTATAGCAGTTATATTCTTGTGCATAGGGGCAATATTATAGTAGTTATATTCTTATACATAGGGGACAGTATTATAGTAGTTATATTCTTGTACATGGGGACAGTATTATAGTCGTTATATTCTTGTACATAGGACCAGTATTATAGTAGTTAAATTCTTCTACATAGGGGCAGTACTATAGTAGTTATATTCTTGTACATAGGAGCAGTATTATAGTAGTTATATTCTTGTACATAGGGGCATTATTATAGTAGTTATATTCTTGTACATAGAAGCAGTATTATATTAGTTATATTCTTGTACATAGGAGCAGTATTATATTAGTTATATTCTTGTACATAGGAGCAGTATTATAGTAGTTATATTCTTGTACTTAGGGGCAGTATTATAGTAGTTATATTCTTGTACATATGAGCAGTATTATAGTAGTTATATTCTTGTACATAGGGGCAGTATTATAGTAGTTATATTCTTGTACATAGGAGCAGTATTATAGTAGTTATATTCTTGTACTTAGGGGCAGTATTTTAGTAGTTATATTCTTGTACATAGGGGGCAGTAATATAGCAGTTATATTCTTGTACATGGGAGCAGTATTATAGTAGTTATATTCTTGTACATAGGGGCAGTATTATAGTAGTTATATTCTTGTACATAGGGGCAGTATTATAGTAGTTATATTCTTGTACATAGGAGCAGTATTATAGTAGTTATATTCTTGTACATAGGAGCAGTATTATATTAGTTATATTTTTGTACATAGGGGCAGTATTATAGTAGTTATATTCTTGTACATAGGAGCAGTATTATAGTAGTTATATTCTTGTGCATAGGAGCAGTATTATAGTAGTTATATTCTTGTACATAGGAGCAGTATTATGGTAGTTATATTCTTGTACATAGGGGCAGTATTACAGTTATTACAGTAGTTATATTCTTGTGCATAGGAGCAGTATTATAGTAGTTATATTCTTTTACATAGGAGCAGTATTATAGTAGTTATATTCTAGTACATAGGGGCAGTATTATAGTAGTTATATTCTTGTACATAGGAGCAGTATTATAGTAGTTATATTCTTGTACACAGGGAGCAGTATTATAGTAGTTATATTCTTGTATATAGGAGCAGTATTACAGTAGTTATATTCTTGTACATAGGGCCAGTATTATAGTAGTTATATTCTTGTACACAGGAGCAGTATTATAGTAGTTATATTCTGGTACATAGGAACAGTTTTATAGTAGTTATATTCTTTTGTACATAGGAGCAGTATTATAGTAGTTATATTCTTGTACATGGGGACAGTATTATAGTCGTTATATTCTTGTATATAGGAGCAGTATTAGAGTAGTTATATTCTTGTACATAGGAACAGTTTTATAGTAGTTATATTCTTTTGTACATAGGAGCAGTATTATAGTAGTTATATTCTTGTACATGGGGACAGTATTATAATCGTTATATTCTTGTACATAGGACCAGTATTATAGTAGTTAAATTCTTCTACATAGGGGCAGTATTATAGTAGTTATATTCTTGTACATAGGAGCAGTATTATAGTAGTTATATTCTTGTACATAGGAGCAGTATTATAGTAGTTATATTCTTGTACATAGGAGCAGTATTACAGTAGTTATATTTTTGTACATAGGAGCAGTATTATATTAGTTATATTCTAGTACATATGAGCAGTATTATAGTAGTTATATTCTTGTACATATGAGCAGTATTATAGTAGTTATATTCTTGTACATAGGGGCAGTATTATAGTAGTTATATTCTTGTACATGGGGGCAGTATTATAGCAGTTATATTTTTGTACATAGGAGCAGTATTATAGTAGTTATATTCTTGTACATATGAGCAGTATTATAGTAGTTATATTCTTGTACATAGGAGCAGTATTATAGTAGTTATATTTTTGTACATAGGGAGCAGTATTATAGTAGTTATATTCTTGTACATAGGAGCAGTATTATAGTAGTTATATTCTAGTACATAGGGGCAGTATTATAGTAGTTATATTATTGTACATAGGAGCAGTATTATAGTAGTTATATTCTTGTACATAGGGAGCAGTATTATAGTAGTTATATTCTTGTATATAGGAGCAGTATTATAGTAGTTATATTCTTGTACATAGGAACAGTTTTATAGTAGTTATACTCTTTTGTACATAGTAGCAGTATTATAGTAGTTATATTCTTGTACATGGGGACAGTATTATAGTCGTTATGTTCTTGTATATAGGAGCAGTATTATAGTAGTTATATTCTTGTACATAGGAACAGTTTTATAGTAGTTATATTCTTTTGTACATAGGAGCAGTATTATAGTAGTTATATTCTTGTACATGGGGACAGTATTATAGTCGTTATATTCTTGTACATAGGACCAGTATTATAGTAGTTAAATTCTTCTACATAGGGGCAGTATTATAGTAGTTATATTCTTATACATAGGGGACAGTATTATAGTAGTTATATTCTTGTACATGGGGACAGTATTATAGTCGTTATATTCTTGTACATAGGACCAGTAGTATAGTAGTTGAATTCTTCTACATAGGGGCAGTACTATAGTAGTTATATTCTTGTACATAGGAGCAGTATTATAGTAGTTATATTCTTGTACATAGGGGCATTATTATAGTAGTTATATTCTTGTACATAGAAGCAGTATTATATTAGTTATATTCTTGTACATAGGAGCAGTATTATATTAGTTATATTCTTGTACATAGGAGTAGTATTATAGTAGTTATATTCTTGTACATGGGGACAGTATTATAGTCGTTATATTCTTGTACATAGGACCAGTATTATAGTAGTTAAATTCTTCTACTTAGGGGCAGTATTATAGTAGTTATATTCTTGTACATAGGAGCAGTATTATAGTAGTTATATTCTTGTACATAGGGGCAGTATTATAGTAGTTATATTCTTGTACATATGGAGCAGTATTATAGTAGTTATATTCTTGTACATAGGAGCAGTATTATATTAGTTATATTCTTGTACATAGGAGCAGTATTATATTAGTTATATTCTTGTACATAGGGGCAGTATTATAGTAGTTATATTCTTGTAAATAGGAGCAGTATTATAGTAGTTATATTCTTGTACATAGGGGCAGTATTACAGTAGTTATATTCTTGTACATAGGGGCAGTATTACAGTAGTTATATTCTTGTACATAGGAGCAGTATTATAGTAGTTATATTCTTGTACATAGGGAGCAGTATTATAGTAGTTATATTCTTGTACATAGGAGCAGTATTATAGTAGTTATATTCTTGTACATAGGGAGCAGTATTATAGTAGTTATATTCTTGTATATAGGAGCAGTATTATAGTAGTTATATTCTTGTACATAGGAGTAGTATTATAGTAGTTATATTCTTGTACATAGGAGTAGTATTATAGTAGTTATATTCTTGTACATAGGAGCAGTATTACAGTAGTTATATTCTTGTACATAGGGGCAGTATTACAGTAGTTATATTCTTGTACATAGGGGCAGTATTACAGTAGTTATATTCTTGTACATAGGAGCAGTATTATAGTAGTTATATTCTTGTACATAGGGAGCAGTATTATAGTAGTTATATTCTTGTACATAGGAGCAGTATTATAGTAGTTATATTCTTGTACATAGGGAGCAGTATTATAGTAGTTATATTCTTGTATATAGGAGCAGTATTATAGTAGTTATATTCTTGTACATAGGAACAGTTTTATAGTAGTTAAATTCTTTTGTACATAGGAGCAGTATTATAGTAGTTATATTCTTGTACATAGGGACAGTATTATAGTCGTTATATTCTTGTACATTGGAGCAGTATTATAGTAGTTATATTCTTGTACATAGGAGCAGTATTATAGTAGTTATATTCTTGTACATAGGAGCAGTATTACAGTAGTTATATTTTTGTACATAGGAGCAGTATTATATTAGTTATATTCTTGTACATAGGAGCAGTATTATATTAGTTATATTCTTGTACATAGGAGCAGTATTATATTAGTTATATTCTTGTACATAGGGGCAGTATTATAGTAGTTATATTCTTGTACATAGGAGCAGTATTATAGTAGTTATATTCTTGTGCATAGGAGCAGTATTATAGTAGTTATATTCTTGTACATAGGAGTAGTATTATAGTAGTTATATTCTTGTACATAGGAGTAGTATTATAGTAGTTATATTCTTGTACATAGGAGCAGTATTATAGTAGTTATATTCTTGTACATAGGGGCATTATTACAGTAGTTATATTCTTGTACATAGGGGCAGTATTATATTAGTTATATTCTTGTACATAGGAGCAGTATTATATTAGTTATATTCTTGTACATAGGAGCAGTATTATATTAGTTATATTCTTGTACATAGGGGCAGTATTATAGTAGTTATATTCTTGTACATAGGAGCAGTATTATAGTAGTTATATTCTTGTGCATAGGAGCAGTATTATAGTAGTTATATTCTTGTACATAGGAGTAGTATTAAAGTAGTAGTTATTCTTGTACATGGGGACAGTATTATAGTCGTTATATTCTTGTACATAGGACCAGTATTATAGTAGTTAAATTCTTCTACATAGGGGCAGTATTATAGTAGTTATATTCTTGTACATAGGAGCAGTATTATAGTAGTTATATTCTTGTACATAGGAGCAGTAGCAGTATTATATTAGTTATATTCTTGTACATAGGAGCAGTATTATATTAGTTATATTCTTGTACATAGGAGCAGTATTTTATTAGTTATATTCTTGTACATAGGGGCAGTATTATAGTAGTTATATTCTTGTACATAGGAGCAGTATTATAGTAGTTATATTCTTGTGAAAAGGAGCAGTATTATAGTAGTTATATTCTTGTGAAAAGGAGCAGTATTATATTAGTTATATTCTTGTACATAGGAGCAGTATTATATTAGTTATATTCTTGTACATAGGGGCAGTATTATAGTAGTTATATTCTTGTACATAGGAGCAGTATTATAGTAGTTATATTCTTGTGCATAGGAGCAGTATTATAGTAGTTATATTCTTGTACATAGGAGTAGTATTATAGTAGTTATATTCTTGTACATAGGAGTAGTATTATAGTAGTTATATTCTTGTACATAGGAGCAGTATTATAGTAGTTATATTCTTGTACATAGGGGCAGTATTACAGTAGTTATATTCTTGTACATAGGGGCAGTATTACAGTAGTTATATTCTTGTACATAGGAGCAGTATTATAGTAGTTATATTCTTGTACATAGGGAGCAGTATTATAGTAGTTATATTCTTGTACATAGGAGCAGTATTATAGTAGTTATATTCTAGTACATAGGGGCAGTATTATAGTAGTTATATTCTTGTACATGGGGACAGTATTATAGTCGTTATATTCTTGTACATAGGACCAGTATTATAGTAGTTAAATTCTTCTACATAGGGGCAGTATTATAGTAGTTATATTCCTGTACATAGGAGCAGTATTATAGTAGTTATATTCTTGTACATAGGGGCATTATTATAGTAGTTATATTCTTGTACATAGAAACAGTATTATATTAGTTATATTCTTGTACATAGGAGCAGTATTATATTAGTTATATTCTTGTACATAGGAGCAGTATTATATTAGTTATATTCTTGTACATAGGGGCAGTATTATAGTAGTTATATTCTTGTACATAGGAGCAGTATTATAGTAGTTATATTCTTGTGCATAGGAGCAGTATTATAGTAGTTATATTCTTGTACATAGGAGTAGTATTATAGTAGTTATATTCTTGTACATAGGAGCAGTATTATAGCAGTTATATTCTTGTGCATAGGGGCAATATTATAGTAGTTATATTCTTATACATAGGGGACAGTATTATAGTAGTTATATTCTTGTACATGGGGACAGTATTATAGTCGTTATATTCTTGTACATAGGACCAGTATTATAGTAGTTAAATTCTTCTACATAGGGGCAGTACTATAGTAGTTATATTCTTGTACATAGGAGCAGTATTATAGTAGTTATATTCTTGTACATAGGGGCATTATTATAGTAGTTATATTCTTGTACATAGAAGCAGTATTATATTAGTTATATTCTTGTACATAGGAGCAGTATTATATTAGTTATATTCTTGTACATAGGAGCAGTATTATAGTAGTTATATTCTTGTACTTAGGGGCAGTATTATAGTAGTTATATTCTTGTACATATGAGCAGTATTATAGTAGTTATATTCTTGTACATAGGGGCAGTATTATAGTAGTTATATTCTTGTACATAGGAGCAGTATTATAGTAGTTATATTCTTGTACTTAGGGGCAGTATTTTAGTAGTTATATTCTTGTACATAGGGGGCAGTAATATAGCAGTTATATTCTTGTACATGGGAGCAGTATTATAGTAGTTATATTCTTGTACATAGGGGCAGTATTATAGTAGTTATATTCTTGTACATAGGGGCAGTATTATAGTAGTTATATTCTTGTACATAGGAGCAGTATTATAGTAGTTATATTCTTGTACATAGGAGCAGTATTATATTAGTTATATTTTTGTACATAGGGGCAGTATTATAGTAGTTATATTCTTGTACATAGGAGCAGTATTATAGTAGTTATATTCTTGTGCATAGGAGCAGTATTATAGTAGTTATATTCTTGTACATAGGAGCAGTATTATGGTAGTTATATTCTTGTACATAGGGGCAGTATTACAGTTATTACAGTAGTTATATTCTTGTACATAGGAGCAGTATTATAGTAGTTATATTCTTTTACATAGGAGCAGTATTATAGTAGTTATATTCTAGTACATAGGGGCAGTATTATAGTAGTTATATTCTTGTACATAGGAGCAGTATTATAGTAGTTATATTCTTGTACACAGGGAGCAGTATTATAGTAGTTATATTCTTGTATATAGGAGCAGTATTACAGTAGTTATATTCTTGTACATAGGGCCAGTATTATAGTAGTTATATTCTTGTACACAGGAGCAGTATTATAGTAGTTATATTCTGGTACATAGGAACAGTTTTATAGTAGTTATATTCTTTTGTACATAGGAGCAGTATTATAGTAGTTATATTCTTGTACATGGGGACAGTATTATAGTCGTTATATTCTTGTATATAGGAGCAGTATTAGAGTAGTTATATTCTTGTACATAGGAACAGTTTTATAGTAGTTATATTCTTTTGTACATAGGAGCAGTATTATAGTAGTTATATTCTTGTACATGGGGACAGTATTATAATCGTTATATTCTTGTACATAGGACCAGTATTATAGTAGTTAAATTCTTCTACATAGGGGCAGTATTATAGTAGTTATATTCTTGTACATAGGAGCAGTATTATAGTAGTTATATTCTTGTACATAGGAGCAGTATTATAGTAGTTATATTCTTGTACATAGGAGCAGTATTACAGTAGTTATATTTTTGTACATAGGAGCAGTATTATATTAGTTATATTCTAGTACATATGAGCAGTATTATAGTAGTTATATTCTTGTACATATGAGCAGTATTATAGTAGTTATATTCTTGTACATAGGGGCAGTATTATAGTAGTTATATTCTTGTACATGGGGGCAGTATTATAGCAGTTATATTTTTGTACATAGGAGCAGTATTATAGTAGTTATATTCTTGTACATATGAGCAGTATTATAGTAGTTATATTCTTGTACATAGGAGCAGTATTATAGTAGTTATATTTTTGTACATAGGGAGCAGTATTATAGTAGTTATATTCTTGTACATAGGAGCAGTATTATAGTAGTTATATTCTAGTACATAGGGGCAGTATTATAGTAGTTATATTATTGTACATAGGAGCAGTATTATAGTAGTTATATTCTTGTACATAGGGAGCAGTATTATAGTAGTTATATTCTTGTATATAGGAGCAGTATTATAGTAGTTATATTCTTGTACATAGGAACAGTTTTATAGTAGTTATACTCTTTTGTACATAGTAGCAGTATTATAGTAGTTATATTCTTGTACATGGGGACAGTATTATAGTCGTTATGTTCTTGTATATAGGAGCAGTATTATAGTAGTTATATTCTTGTACATAGGAACAGTTTTATAGTAGTTATATTCTTTTGTACATAGGAGCAGTATTATAGTAGTTATATTCTTGTACATGGGGACAGTATTATAGTCGTTATATTCTTGTACATAGGACCAGTATTATAGTAGTTAAATTCTTCTACATAGGGGCAGTATTATAGTAGTTATATTCTTATACATAGGGGACAGTATTATAGTAGTTATATTCTTGTACATGGGGACAGTATTATAGTCGTTATATTCTTGTACATAGGACCAGTAGTATAGTAGTTGAATTCTTCTACATAGGGGCAGTACTATAGTAGTTATATTCTTGTACATAGGAGCAGTATTATAGTAGTTATATTCTTGTACATAGGGGCATTATTATAGTAGTTATATTCTTGTACATAGAAGCAGTATTATATTAGTTATATTCTTGTACATAGGAGCAGTATTATATTAGTTATATTCTTGTACATAGGAGTAGTATTATAGTAGTTATATTCTTGTACATGGGGACAGTATTATAGTCGTTATATTCTTGTACATAGGACCAGTATTATAGTAGTTAAATTCTTCTACTTAGGGGCAGTATTATAGTAGTTATATTCTTGTACATAGGAGCAGTATTATAGTAGTTATATTCTTGTACATAGGGGCAGTATTATAGTAGTTATATTCTTGTACATATGGAGCAGTATTATAGTAGTTATATTCTTGTACATAGGAGCAGTATTATATTAGTTATATTCTTGTACATAGGAGCAGTATTATATTAGTTATATTCTTGTACATAGGGGCAGTATTATAGTAGTTATATTCTTGTAAATAGGAGCAGTATTATAGTAGTTATATTCTTGTACATAGGGGCAGTATTACAGTAGTTATATTCTTGTACATAGGGGCAGTATTACAGTAGTTATATTCTTGTACATAGGAGCAGTATTATAGTAGTTATATTCTTGTACATAGGGAGCAGTATTATAGTAGTTATATTCTTGTACATAGGAGCAGTATTATAGTAGTTATATTCTTGTACATAGGGAGCAGTATTATAGTAGTTATATTCTTGTATATAGGAGCAGTATTATAGTAGTTATATTCTTGTACATAGGAGTAGTATTATAGTAGTTATATTCTTGTACATAGGAGTAGTATTATAGTAGTTATATTCTTGTACATAGGAGCAGTATTATAGTAGTTATATTCTTGTACATAGGGGCAGTATTACAGTAGTTATATTCTTGTACATAGGGGCAGTATTACAGTAGTTATATTCTTGTACATAGGAGCAGTATTATAGTAGTTATATTCTTGTACATAGGGAGCAGTATTATAGTAGTTATATTCTTGTACATAGGAGCAGTATTATAGTAGTTATATTCTTGTACATAGGGAGCAGTATTATAGTAGTTATATTCTTGTATATAGGAGCAGTATTATAGTAGTTATATTCTTGTACATAGGAACAGTTTTATAGTAGTTAAATTCTTTTGTACATAGGAGCAGTATTATAGTAGTTATATTCTTGTACATAGGGACAGTATTATAGTCGTTATATTCTTGTACATTGGAGCAGTATTATAGTAGTTATATTCTTGTACATAGGAGCAGTATTATAGTAGTTATATTCTTGTACATAGGAGCAGTATTACAGTAGTTATATTTTTGTACATAGGAGCAGTATTATATTAGTTATATTCTTGTACATAGGAGCAGTATTATATTAGTTATATTCTTGTACATAGGAGCAGTATTATATTAGTTATATTCTTGTACATAGGGGCAGTATTATAGTAGTTATATTCTTGTACATAGGAGCAGTATTATAGTAGTTATATTCTTGTGCATAGGAGCAGTATTATAGTAGTTATATTCTTGTACATAGGAGTAGTATTATAGTAGTTATATTCTTGTACATAGGAGTAGTATTATAGTAGTTATATTCTTGTACATAGGAGCAGTATTATAGTAGTTATATTCTTGTACATAGGGGCATTATTACAGTAGTTATATTCTTGTACATAGGGGCAGTATTATATTAGTTATATTCTTGTACATAGGAGCAGTATTATATTAGTTATATTCTTGTACATAGGAGCAGTATTATATTAGTTATATTCTTGTACATAGGGGCAGTATTATAGTAGTTATATTCTTGTACATAGGAGCAGTATTATAGTAGTTATATTCTTGTGCATAGGAGCAGTATTATAGTAGTTATATTCTTGTACATAGGAGTAGTATTAAAGTAGTAGTTATTCTTGTACATGGGGACAGTATTATAGTCGTTATATTCTTGTACATAGGACCAGTATTATAGTAGTTAAATTCTTCTACATAGGGGCAGTATTATAGTAGTTATATTCTTGTACATAGGAGCAGTATTATAGTAGTTATATTCTTGTACATAGGAGCAGTAGCAGTATTATATTAGTTATATTCTTGTACATAGGAGCAGTATTATATTAGTTATATTCTTGTACATAGGAGCAGTATTTTATTAGTTATATTCTTGTACATAGGGGCAGTATTATAGTAGTTATATTCTTGTACATAGGAGCAGTATTATAGTAGTTATATTCTTGTGAAAAGGAGCAGTATTATAGTAGTTATATTCTTGTACATAGGAGTAGTATTATAGTAGTTATATTCTTGTACATAGGAGTAGTATTATAGTAGTTATATTCTTGTACATAGGAGCAGTATTATAGTAGTTATATTCTTGTACATAGGGGCAGTATTACAGTAGTTATATTCTTGTACATAGGGGCAGTATTACAGTAGTTATATTCTTGTACATAGGAGCAGTATTATAGTAGTTATATTCTTGTGCATAGGAGCAGTATTATAGTAGTTATATTCTTGTACATAGGAGTAGTATTATAGTAGTTATATTCTTGTACATAGGAGTAGTATTATAGTAGTTATATTCTTGTACATAGGAGCAGTATTATAGTAGTTATATTCTTGTACATAGGGGCAGTATTACAGTAGTTATATTCTTGTACATAGGGGCAGTATTACAGTAGTTATATTCTTGTACATAGGAGCAGTATTATAGTAGTTATATTCTTGTACATAGGGAGCAGTATTATAGTTGTTATATTCTTTTACATAGGAGCAGTATTATAGTAGTTATATTCTAGTATATAGGTGCAGTATTATAGTAGTTATATTCTTGTACATAGGAGCAGTATTATAGCAGTTATATTCTTGTACATAGGGAGCAGTATTATAGTAGTTATATTCTTGTATATAGGAGCAGTATTACAGTAGTTATATTCTTGTACATAGGGCCAGTATTATAGTAGTTATATTCTTGTACATAGGGGCAGTATTATAGTAGTTATATTCTTGTACACAGGAGCAGTATTATAGTAGTTATATTCTTGTACATAGGAACAGTTTTATAGTAGTTATATTCTTTTGTACATAGGAGCAGTATTATAGTAGTTATATTCTTGTACATGGGGACAGTATTATAGTCGTTATATTCTTGTATATAGGAGCAGTATTATAGTAGTTATATTCTTGTACATAGGAACAGCTTTATAGTAGTTATATTCTTTTGTACATAGGAGCAGTATTATAGTAGTTATATTCCTGTACATAGGGGCAGTAATATAGTAGTTATATTCTTGTACATAGGACCAGTATTATAGTAGTTAAATTCTTCTACATAGGGGCAGTATTATAGTAGTTATATTCTTGTACATAGGGGCAGTATTATAGTAGTTATATTCTTGTACATAGGAGCAGTATTATAGTAGTTATATTCTTGTACATAGGAGCAGTATTACAGTAGTTATATTTTTTTACATAGGAGCAGTATTATATTAGTTATATTCTTGTACATAGGAGCAGTATTATAGTAGTTATATTCTTGTACATATCAGCAGTATTACAGTAGTTATATTCTTGTACATAGGGGCAGTATTATAGTAGTTATATTCTTGTACATAGGAGCAGTATTATAGTAGTTATATTCTTGTACATGGGGGCAGTATTATAGCAGTTATATTCTTGTACATAGGAGCAGTATTATAGTAGTTATATTCTTGTACATAGGAGCAGTATTATAGTAGTTATATTCTTATACATAGGAGCAGTATTATAGTAGTTATATTCTTGTACATATGAGCAGTATTATAGTAGTTATATTCTTGTACATAGGGGCAGTATTATAGTAGTTATATTCTTGTACATAGGGGCAGTATTATAGTAGTTATATTCTTGTACATAGGGGCAGTATTATAGTAGTTATATTCTTGTACACAGGGGCAGTATTATAGTAGTTATATTCTTGTACATAGGAGCAGTATTATAGCAGTTATATTCTTGTACATAGGAGCAGTATTATAGTAGTTATATTCTTGTACATAGGAGCAGTATTATAGTAGTTATATTCTTGTACATAGGAGCAGTATTATATTAGTTATATTTTTGTACATTGGTGGCAGTATTATAGCAGTCATATATTTGTACACAGGGAGCAGTAGTATAATATCTTTTCTCTTGTGTATAGCAGTCAGTCATGGTACTTGTTTTCTGTAGACGCATATGTCAGGAGTGCCTGCTTCGGTCTGTTGGATTTGTCTTTTACAGGTTTCCATTTTCCTTTCAGCATTGTTAGAATCATCTCTTAAGTTGCTATTTGCTCATCTATAAAAACAAAGCGGCAGAAATAACTCTGTTTTACGCTGACAATAAAAGTGTGCATTTAAGAGGATTAGGCACTGGAAAAATATTTACTTTTCTTTAGCACTTGCCTCCAGCAGTGATAAACGTATCAGTTTTCCTATTGTGAGTTTACCCCCTTATATAAAGAAGATGTGATAGGATATACTGGGTATATGTTGTGCACAGTTACCAGGGGAATGTGGCCGCACGGCAGCAGTGTTCATATATACTCAATAATCTGCTGTTTCTGTTGCTCGGTGCAGTGATTGAGGCTACATTATTGGAATAGCAAATACATTTACAGCTATAACTTGTTCCTGAGTTTGCGGCTGTGTCTGGAGCCTGACATGGGAGGTTAGAGCAAACCTGCCAAGTTTCCCAGAACTTCTGGGATTTTAATGTAAAAAGGAGAGACCTCGCAGACTCCCGGAGGTCTGTGCATTCTTCCCGAAGAGCCAATACTTTGGACTGTATCTGTGTAGGACACGGATACAGTCACAAACCATGGAGAAGCAGAGCGCTGTTCGTTTTCTTCTCTGCATTTCTGGTAAACCACAGGCTGCATTAAGCTTGTGATGTACTAAAAATTTGCGGCATTACTAGAGTATCAAGGTGCCCAATGCTGTCACTATATTGAGGGAACTAAAGGGAGGAAAAGTATAAAAATTCTAGCAGCGGATGCGAGATGAAGTGAGTTTAACTTTACTATGGGGGTCACAAATTGGGACAATACTGTGTAGGGGCACAAATAGGGCTAACTGTCTGAGGCCAATATGGGATCACAAATACTGCTTATTTGTATGGTGGCACAAATGGGGAATATTAGTATTGGGACTTTGAGGATAATGTATAATATAAGTTTTAGTTTCTCTTGCCAGCCCATGCTGTGGGCTGAAACCCCCCTTCCCTCTGTGTTTCTGAGATGTGTATGTGTAGAAGAGGTTTTATTGCTCTGGCTGTAAATTCCAGGCTCTGGGCAACTTACTCGTCCCCCTCCCATCTGTACCAGCTAGAACTGGTATAGAAGTTCTCCAAAATGCATGAGGGTCTTTGTTCAAATATGATAAGATTCTGGGCCACCGACTTGGACTAGGAAAATAATAAATACATATTGCTAACGTCCATCGGCGGGTCTGTCAGCTCCTGTAAGCATGAGCCTCTAGTTCCAACAGGGACAGGGTACAGATTTCTCCGGAACCGGGCGTCACAACGAGCCCGAATTTAGTACCAATAGAAAGCCAATGGTAAAAGAAGATGAATGAGGGGTGTGCTGGGATTTTGACATGTTCTGGAGGGGAGATACAAGCCTTATACAAATTTGTGTTAAATTTGGTAAGGCTTAGGAGAGAGGAAGGTCTGGGTAAACCAGCCCTGTTGGTGATGTCATGGGCTGCGGTTTATAAGTTTCTGCCAGGCCTCCAGCAGTTAGTCTTACCTGAGGAGCCCTGACTGCTAGCCCTGATGAACTGGGACATATGGGAACTCCGCCCACTAGCCTGGTTGCCTGCAATGTCCTGAACACATGTAAGTGTTAATTTCTCATTTAACCCCTGTTATTTTTATAATTACCTTTGTACCTATTTTCAATTGTCTCTTTTGTAACATCTTTATATGCCTTTTTATAAACACTGCCTTGAACTTTCGGAGTAAAATATATAAATTACTAGTTCATTCTTCCTGCTCTAAAACGTACCCTAAGTCTTCTGAAGGGAATTGCGCTACTGTTTTGGGTTAGCTTCGGACCCGTTTAATCGAAGCTGGTGGCAGCATACTGTGTTCTGGGTAGTTGGGAGTCGTTGTAGCGACGGCGGCGTTGATAATCATTGTTCCTGCCTGAGTAGGAGTAGTTATATTGCCTCACTGCAGCGTGCCCAATAGCCAGTACAAAGCAGGCAGCCTTTCTGGGGACTAATTACCCTAGGTGCAGTACCTAGTCTGACCTGAGGGTAAGGGGGGCGCCAGAGAGCTGCAAGTTCAAGCAGAACTGTAAAGCGGGATATATATAAATCCCTGCAGTTCGTGGTATATTGTGTTAGGGGTCGAGTTCCCGCCTCTGCACAGGGGGAATCTCGGGCCATCTCCGCTGCGGTCTCCCATTCTTCTCCTGCCGCAGTGGAGCCTGCTCAGCGGAGACGTCGGTCCCAGCGTCTCGCTCAGTCTGACTGACGAGCAGACGCTTTTGGGACTAAGTCCTGCTTTTCTCCTTCTGAGCATGCCCAGGGTAAGATCTCTCATTGGAGATCGAGGGTCACATGCTTGGATACTGCAGCAAAGCCCATTGGTTCTCCAGAAAGGTCCTGAAGGTGCTCAGGCTCTGTGGCAGCCTCTCATTGGTCCTTCTAGGAAGGTCTTGTACTTGCTGCAGCTATATAAGGTTTGCATGGCCGCACGGCCATGCGCTAGTATCAATGCATGTTATGAGTTTTGCGCCAATGTGGTCACGCTTGTGTGGATTCAGGGACCTGGCTGAAATAAGCCACTTAGAATACCGGCACCTCCAGTGAGGAGATTGTGTGTATGGTTTCAGGGCCCCGGCTGAAATAAGCCACCTAGAATACCGGCTCCTCCGGTGAGGAGATTGTATGTTTGCCTCCTTGACTGCGTGACCACAAGCTGCTATCTGCTCAACAGTTAGGGTACCGTCACACATTGAAATTTTCATCGCTGCGACGGCACGATTCGTGACGTCGCAGCGTCGTATAATCATCGCTCCAGCGTCGTAGACTGCGGTCACACGTTGCAATCACGGCGCTGGAGCGATGCCGAAGTCCCCGGGTAACCAGGGTAAACATCGGGTAACTAAGCGCAGGGCCGCGCTTAGTAACCCGATGTTTACCCTGGTTACCAGCGTAAACGTAAAAAAACAAACCGTACATACTCACCCGTCGGTGTCCTTCAGGTCCCTTGCCGTCTGCTTCCTGCTCTGAGTGCAGCCGTACAGTGAGAGCAGAGCGCAGCACCGCTGTGATCTGCTCTCACTTTCCGGCCGGCACTCAGAGCAGGAAGCAGACGGCAAGGGACCTGAAGGACACCGACGGGTGAGTATGTACGGTTTGTTTTTTTACGTTTACGCTGGTAACCAGGGTAAACATCGGGTTACTAAGCGCGGCCCTGCGCTTAGTTACCCGATGTTTACCCTGGTTACAAGCGAAGACATCGCTGGATCGCTGTCACACACAACGATCCAGCGATGTCAGCGGGTGATCAAGCGACGAAAGAAAGTTCCAAACGATCTGCTACGACGTACGATTCTCAGCAGGGTGTCTGATCGCAGTAGCGTGTCAGACACAGCGATATCGTAACGATATCGCTAGAACGTCACGAATCGTAACGTCGTAGCGATGGAAATTTCAATGTGTGACGGTACCCTTACTCTGTATTCCTGTGGAGTTTAACAGGACACAGTCCTTTCTTTATAGCGACTCTGTGAAGCAACAGAGATCGCTTCTACCGCCATAAAGTGCCGCCATTTGCCAGCAGCAGGTTATTTTCCTGCATGGTGGACCCCAGGCTGCGAACGCACCAAATAACATCTCTATATTTACTCGGTGCGTTCCGCCAGCCCTAACAGTATACTAGCGCCAGGGTCTGGCTGGTAAATGGCGGACGATCAGCGTCTACAGCGGTACATCCAGCAGCTGGAGGGTAGGTTGGCGGCTCTTGAGCGCACAACCTCAGCTGTGGATGTTACCGCAGTCGCTGCTCAGGCTGCTAGTGTAGCTGCAGCCAGTTTGTCCTCTGCCACCCCTGCTCCGACTTTATCCCGTCTCCCGCTTCCAGACAAGTTTGCTGGTGACAGTAAGCTATGTCGGGGATTCGTGAGTCAGTGCTCCATACATCTTGAGCTCCTGGCTGCACGTTTTCCTACGGAAAGGGCGAAAGTGGGATTTATTTTATCCCTTTTGTCGGGCAGGGCGTTGGAGTGGGCAACGCTGCTATGGGAGCGTAATGATCGTGTGGTGCAGAGTACTCCTCTCTTCCTGGACGCTCTGAAACAGGTCTTTTTGGGACCTCGTGTCACCCACGATACCGCGCTCCAATTGTTGGCAATAGCACAGGGTTTGTCCATGGTTTGCCAGTTCGCCGTCCAATTCCGGACTCTGGTCTCTGAGCTGGAGTGGCCTGATAAAGTCCTTATTCCGGTGTTCTGGAAAGGACTGGCAGACCATGTGAAGGACGCCTTGGCCACCAGGGAGATTCCCGCCACACTGGAGGAGCTCATTACTATATCTACCCGCATCGACCTCCATTTTAACGAGCGGAGGTTAGAGCGGACCCAGTGTAGGCAGAGGTTTCGGCTGGCTCCCACCTTCGCCAGACCTCTAGAATCTTCCGTTCAGGCGTCCGACTCCCATGAGGCCATGGAGGTTTCTCGAGCGGGACCTAAGGCTCGGACCGCTCGAGTACCCGTGGTTTGTAGAAATTGCCAACAACAAGGACATTATGCAAATAAATGTCCACGGCGGTCGGGTAAACGATCGCGTCTAGTAACCATTGGAGGAGGTTCACTAGACACAGCGGTGTTTTCCTCCAAGCTATCCTTCAAAGGGACAATCATGTTAGGCTCATCCTCTCTAACAGTCGAGCTTTGTGTGGACTCTGGAGCAGAGGGGTATTTCATGTCCTCTGCTTTTGCTCTGCGCCATGCAATACCTCTGGTGATGCTCGCCAAACCGGTGACTGTTAGAGTAGTGAATGGGTCGACACTTCCCTCACAAATCACACACCAGACTGTCCCTTTCACGTTATCTATGTCCCCTTCCCTCCAGGAGATTATTTCCCTTCTTGTTCTTCCCGAGGGAATGGACAAGATTCTGCTGTGAATACCCTGGCTCCGTTTCCACTCCCCACATATTGAGTGGACCTCTGGGAGGATATTGGATTGGAGTGATTCATGTAAGGGCAGATGTGTGAGGGAGTGCGTTCAGGTTTCCTCTACTGAGATACCCGCAGATCTCTCTTCCCTTCCCAGGTGCTATTGGTCCTATGCAGACGTCTTCTCCAAAAAGGCTGCGGAGACCCTTCCGCCTCACCGTCTCTATGACTGTTTTATTGATCTCTTGCCTGGAGCAGAACCTCCTCGGGGACGGGTCTATCCCCTCTCTCTCCCGGAAACGGAGGCTATGTCCCAATACATCCAGGAGAATTTGGCAAGAGGGTTCATTAGGAAGTCAGTGTCACCTGCAGGGGCGGGGTTCTTCTTCGTGCAGAAGAAGAACGGAGAATTACATCCTTGCATAGATTACAGAGGTCTTAATGCCATCACCGTTAAGAATAAATACCCATTGCCCCTGATTTCTGAGCTCTTTGATAGGCTACGGGGAGCAAGGGTATTTACCAAATTAGATCTGCGGGGTGCTTATAACCTGATTCGCATCCGTGAGGGGGACGAATGGAAGACGGCATGGGCACTATGAGTCTCTGCTGATGCCCTTCGGGCTCTGTAATGCCCCAGCCGTTTTCTAAGACTTTGTCAATGATATCTTCCGGGATATGCTCTCCACCTCGGTCGTAGTCTATCTGGATGATATTCTCATCTTCTCTCCAGATATTGACTCCCACCGGAGAGATGTTGGCAGAGTCTTCGACCTCTTACGGGCAAACTCCCTCTATGCAAAGTTGGAGAAGTGTATGTTTGAGCAGGAGTCTTTACCTTTCCTGGGCTATATCATCTCCGCCCAGGTATTGGCTATGGATCCTGCCAAACTACAGGCTGTGATGGACTGGCAAGAACCCCATTCTCTTAAAGCGGTGCAGCGCTTTATGGGGTTCATAAATTACTATCGTCAGTTCATTCCCCACTTCTCAACTTTGGTAGCTCCCTTGGTAGCCCTCACCAAGAAGGGAGCAAATCCCAAATTGTGGTCTGAAGAGGTCTCCAAGGCTTTTCCTTCTATTAAGTCTCATTTTGCTAGCGCTCCCATCCTACATCGTCCCGATGTTGATAAGCCGTTTATAATGGAGGTGGATGCCTCATCTGTTGGTGCAGGAGCAGTCCTCTTCCAAAAGGATGCTTAAAGTCGGAAGCATCCTTGCTTCTTCTTCTCCAAGACCTTCACACCAGCGGAGAGGAATTATTCCATCGGGGACAGGGAGTTGCTAGCAATGAAGTTAGCCTTCTTGGAGTGGAGACATCTTTTGGAGGGGGCTTGCTTTCCCTTCCAGGTCTTCACGGACCACAAAAATTTGGTTTATTTACAAACAGCCCAGTGGCTAAATTCTCGCAGGCCAGATGGTCCTTGTTCTTCTCCTAGTTTCACTTCACCCTCCATTATCTCGCTGGGGAGAAGAACATTCGTGCTGACGCCCTCTCTCGCTCTGTTTTGTCATCTGAGGAGGAGAAGGGGAGCCTCGGCTTATTGTCCCTTCTGAGAGCTTGAGAACCGTAGCTCCGGTTTCGCTAGAGTCTGTGCCTCCGGGCAAGACTTTTGTACCCATTAATTTGCGACCGGAGGTTCTCTCTTGGGCTCATTCGTCCAGGGTGGGTGGACACCTTGGGACAAAGAGGACATCTGAGCTGCTGGCGAGGACGTACTGGTGGCCACATATGGTCCGTGACGTCGGAGATTATATTCGGGCGTGTGTCTCCTGCGCCAAAAATAAGTCTCCTCGACAACGGCCAGCTGGGTTACTCTATCCCTTGCCAGTGGCAGACAGGCCCTGGGAGATGGTCGGGATGGACTTTGTGGTGGGTTTGCCCAAGTCTTGTGGCTGTACCATCATTTGGGTTATCACTGATCATTTTTCTAAAATGGTGCATTTGGTGCCGCTTCCACGGCTACCTCCTGCACGGGCCTTGGCAGCATTTTTCATAAAACACATCTTCCGCCTACACGGTATGCCGGACAAAATTGTCAGTGACCGGGGTCCCCAGTTTGCGTCTCGGGTCTGGAGAGAGCTTTGTCGTCTTCTCAGCATTGAGTTGAATCTCTCTTCCGCATATCATCCTGAGACGAATGGGTTGGTAGAGAGGGCCAACCAGACCTTGGTCACATATCTGCGACATTTTGTCTCAGCCAGGCAGGATGACTGGGCTTCCCTGCTACTGTGGGTGGAGTTTGAGCTGAACAACACCGTAGCCGACTCCACTGGACAAACCCCATTCCTCCTTAACTATGGTCAGCATCCGCGGGTACCTGTGCCTATGCCCGTGTCTTCCGTTGACTCCAGGGTGGCAGACTGGGCTGTGGAGGCACGAGATATTTGGGACCGCACTCAGGATGCCATTCGGGCCTCCAAGGAGAGAATGAGGTCCTCCGCCGATGCACATCGGCGCCCCGCTCCGACCTTTGCTCATGGCGACTTGGTGTGGCTCTCCACCCGTAACATCAGGCTGCGAGTTGAGTCCACTAAGTTTGCACCTCGCTACTTGGGCCCTTTCAAGGTCCTCGAACAGGTTAACCCTGTGGTCTACCGTTTAGCCCTTCCACCACGCCTGGGTATCACCGACACCTTTCATGTGTCCCTCTTGAAACCCGTATACATGTCTCGGTTTTCCGAGTCATCTGCCGGGACATCGGGTTCGTCTACGGACGATTACGAGGTGAACGCTATTTTGGGGTGCAAGGTGGTACGTGGCAAAAAAATTTATTTGGTGGACTGGAAGGGTTATGGTTCTGAGGACAGGTCCTGGGAGCCTGCTGAGCACATTCAGGCTCCGCAGCTCATTGCTGCCTTCGAGCGTAGCGAGGTCCAAGGAGGGGGGGGGGGGCCTAGGAGGAGGGTAATGTTAGGGGTCGAGTTCCTGCCTCTCCACAGGGGGAATCTCGGGCCATCTCCGCTGCAGTCTCCCATTCTTCTCCTGCCGCAGTGGAGCCTGCTCAGCGGAGACGTCGGTCCCAGCATCTCGCTCAGTCTGACTCTGTGCAAAGGTTTACTGCTGCTTTTCCAGCTTCTGCCATTGAAGCCAGTGCTGGGCAGTGGCGAGCAGACACTTTTGGGTCTAAGTCCTGCTTTTCTCCTTCTGAGCATGCCCAGGGTAAGATCTCTTATTGGAGATCGAGGGTCACATGCTTGGATACTGTAGCAAAGCCCATTGGTTCTCCAGGAAGGTCCTGAAGGTGCTCAGGCTCTGTGGCAGCCTCCCATTGGTCCTTCTGGGAAGGTCTTGTACTTGCTGCAGCTATACAGGGTTCGCATGGCCGCACGGCCATGCGTTAGTATCAATGCATGTTATGAGTTTCGCGCCAATGTGGTCACGCTTGTGTGGATTCAGGGACCTGGCTGAAATAAGCCACTTAGAATACCGGCACCTCCGGTGAGGAGATTGTGTGTATGGTTTCAGGGCCCCGGCTGAAATAAGCCACCTAGAATACCGGCTCCTCCGGTGAGGAGATTGTATGTTTGCCTCCTTGACTGCATGACCACAAGCTGCTATCTGCTCAGCAGTTACTCTGTATTCCTGTGGAGTTTAACAGGACACAGTCCTTTCTTTATAGCGACTCTGTGAAGCAACAGAGATCGCTTCTACCGCCATATAGTGCCGCCGTTTGCCAGCAGCAGGTTATTTTCCTGCACGGTGGACCCCGGGCTGCGAACACACCAAATAACATCTCTATATTTACTCGGTGCGTTCCGCCAGCCCTAACATATTGAAGAGCAGTGGGATAACTAAAATAAGCCCCTGCTATAAACAAGAGGTCAATAGCCTTGTGTTGTTTTTTCATCACATTGTAGCAGTGGAGGGATACCTAAGATAAGCCCCCCTGCATATGTGATAGCCATCTGTTGGCCTAAAGTCACCCCGATCCGTGACGTAGGGGTGACGGTCAAGGTGTGAATCCGTGACATATTGGTGGCAGCGGTGTGGATCCGTGACAAATTGGTGGCAGCGGTGTGGATCCTTGACATGGACACTATTGTAGGGGGGCACAAAGGCCATTAATATTATTGTGTGTTGGTGGTACAGCACAATTACTACATGGAGACTCGAATGAGGCACTCTTATCATGTGGAGGCACAGATTGGACCCTGTTATCATGTGGAGGCATGGGAGAGGGCGCTGGTATTGGCTCCACATGGTCATTACTGTGTAGAAGCTCGGAGGAGACACTATTACTGTGCGTGGGGAAACATGGGGCATTATTATTTTGTAGAGCCACAGAGGGTGCACTATTACTTTGTAGAGGCACAGAAGAGACACCATTACTGTGTGTGGGGTACACGGAGCACCCTATTACCTTATAGAGGCACTATTACTTTGTAGAAGCACAGAGGGGACACCGTTACTGTGTGTGGGGTACCTGGAGCACCCTATTACCTCATAGAGGCACTATGACTTTGTAGAGACACTGGAGGGACACCATTACTGTGTGTGGGGTACACGGAGCACCCTATTACCTTATAGAGGCACTATTACTTTGTAGAGGCACAGAAGAGACACCATTACTGTGTGTGGGGTACACGGAGCACCCTATTACCTTATAGAGGCACTATTACTTTGTAGAGGCACTGGAGGGACACCACTACTGTGTTTGGGATACACGGAGCACCCTATTACCTTATAGAGGCACTATTACTTTGTAGAGGCACTGGAGGGACACCACTACTGTGTTTGGGATACACGGAGCACCCTATTACCTTATAGAGGCACTATTACTTTGTAGAGACACTGGAGGGACACCATTACTGTGTGTGGGGTACACGGAGCACCCTATTACCTTATAGAGGCACTATTACTTTGTAGAGGCACAGAGGGGACACCGTTACTGTGTGTGGGGTACACGGAGCACCCTATTACCTTATAGAGGCACTATTACTTTGTAGAGGCACTGGAGGGACACCATTACTGTGTGTGGGGTACACGGAGCACCCTATTACCTCATAGAGGCACTATGACTTTGTAGAGACACTGGAGGGACACCATTACTGTGTGTGGGGTACACGGAGCACCCTATTACCTTATAGAGGCACTATTACTTTGTAGAGGCACAGAAGAGACACCATTACTGTGTGTGGGGTACACGGAGCACCCTATTACCTTATAGAGGCACTATTACTTTGTAGAGGCACTGGAGGGACACCACTACTGTGTTTGGGATACACGGAGCACCCTATTACCTTATAGAGGCACTATTACTTTGTAGAGGCACAGAGGGACACCATTACTGTGTGTGGGGTACACGGAGCACCCTATTACCTTATAGAGGCACTATTACTTTGTAGAGGCACAGAGGGACACCATTACTGTGTGTGGGGTACACGGAGCACCCTGTTACCTTATAGAGGCACTATTACTTTGTAGAGGCACTGGAGGGACACCATTACTGTGTGTGGGGTACACGGAGCACCCTATTACCTTATAGAGGCACTATTACTTTGTAGAGGCACAGAGGGACACCATTACTGTGTGTGGGGTACACAGAGCACCCTATTACCTTATAGAGGCACTATTACTTTGTAGAGGCACTGGAGGGACACCATTACTGTGTGTGGGGTACACGGAGCACCCTATTACCTTATAGAGGCACTATTACTTTGTAGAGGCACAGAGGGGACACCGTTACTGTGTGTGGGGTACACGGAGCACCCTGTTACCTTATAGAGGCATTATTACTTTGTAGAGGCACCGAGGGGACACCATTACTGTGCATGGGGTACACGGAGCACCCTATTACCTTATAGAGGCACTATTACTTTGTAGACGCACAGAGGGGACACCATTACTGTGTGTGGTACACGGAGCACCCTATTACCTTATAGAGGCACTATTACTTTGTAGAGGCACAGAGGGGGCTCTATTACTGTGCGAGGGGCACACATAGTACCCTATTACCTTATAGAGGCACTATTACTTTGTAGAAGCACAGAGGGGACACCATTACTGTCTGTGGGGTACACGGAGCACCCTATTACCTTATAGAGGCACTATTACTTTGTAGAAGCACAGAGGGGACACCATTACTGTGTGTGGGGTACACGGAGCACCCTATTACCTTATAGAGGCACTATTACTTTGTAGAAGCACAGAGGGGACACCATTACTGTCTGTGGGGTACACGGAGCACCCTATTACCTTATAGAGGCACTATTACTTTGTAGAAGCACAGAGGGGACACCATTACTGTGTGTGGGGTACACGGAGCACCCTATTACCTTATAGAGGCACTATGACTTTGTAGAGGCACAGAGGGGACACCGTTACTGTGTGTGGGGTACACGGAGCACCCTATTACCTTATAGAGGCACTATGACTTTGTAGAAGCACAGAGGGGGCACCATTACTGTGTGTGGGGTACACGGAGCACCCTATTACCTTATAGAGGCACTATTACTTTGTAGAAGCACAGAGGGGACACCGTTACTGTGTGTGGGGTACACATAGTACCCTATTACCTTATAGAGGCACTATTACTTTGTAGAGGCACAGAGGGGACACCGTTACTGTGTGTGGGGTACACGGAGCACCCTATTACCTTATAGAGGCACTATGACTTTGTAGAAGCACAGAGGGGGCACCATTACTGTGTGTGGGGTACACGGAGCACCCTATTACCTTATAGAGGCACTATTACTTTGTAGAGGCACAGAGGGGGCTCTATTACTGTGCGAGGGGCACACATAGTACCCTATTACCTTATAGAGGCACTATTACTTTGTAGAAGCACAGAGGGGACACCATTACTGTGTTTGGGGTACACGGAGCACCCTATTACCTTATAGAGGCACTATGACTTTGTAGAGGCACAGAGGGGACACCATTACTGTCTGTGGGGTACACGGAGCACCCTATTACCTTATAGAGGCACTATTACTTTGTAGAAGCACAGAGGGGACACCATTACTGTGTTTGGGGTACACGGAGCACCCTATTACCTTATAGAGGCACTATTACTTTGTAGAAGCACAGAGGGGACACCATTACTGTCTGTGGGGTACACGGAGCACCCTATTACCTTATAGAGGCACTATTACTTTGTAGAAGCACAGAGGGGACACCATTACTGTGTGTGGGGTACACGGAGCACCCTATTACCTTATAGAGGCACTATTACTTTGTAGAAGCACAGAGGGGACACCATTACTGTGTTTGGGGTACACGGAGCACCCTATTACCTTATAGAGGCACTATGACTTTGTAGAGGCACAGAGGGGACACCATTACTGTCTGTGGGGTACACGGAGCACCCTATTACCTTATAGAGGCACTATTACTTTGTAGAGGCACAGAGGGGACACCGATACTGTGTGTGGGGTACACGGAGCACCCTATTACCTTATAGAGGCACTATTACCTTGTAGAGGCAGAGAGGGGACACCATTACTGTGTGTGGGGTACACGGAGCACCCTATTACCTTATAGAGGCACTATTACTTTGTAGAGGCACTGGAGGGACACCATTACTGTGTGTGGGGTACACGGAGCACCCTATTACCTTATAGAGGCACTATGACTTTGTAGAGGCACAGAGGGGACACCATTACTGTCTGTGGGGTACACGGAGCACCCTATTACCTTATAGAGGCACTATTACTTTGTAGAAGCACAGAGGGGACACCATTACTGTGTTTGGGGTACACGGAGCACCCTATTACCTTATAGAGGCACTATTACTTTGTAGAAGCACAGAGGGGACACCATTACTGTCTGTGGGGTACACGGAGCACCCTATTACCTTATAGAGGCACTATTACTTTGTAGAAGCACAGAGGGGACACCATTACTGTGTGTGGGGTACACGGAGCACCCTATTACCTTATAGAGGCACTATTACTTTGTAGAAGCACAGAGGGGACACCATTACTGTGTTTGGGGTACACGGAGCACCCTATTACCTTATAGAGGCATTATTACTTTGTAGAGGCACAGAGGGGACACCGTTACTGTGTGTGGGGTACACGGAGCACCCTATTACCTTATAGAGGCACTATGACTTTGTAGAGGCACAGAGGGGACACCATTACTGTGTGTGGGGTACACGGAGCACCCTATTACCTTATAGAGGCACTATTACTTTGTAGAGGCACAGAGGGGACACCGTTACTGTGTGTGGGGTACACGGAGCACCCTATTACCTTATAGAGGCACTATTACTTTGTAGAAGCACAGAGGGGACACCATTACTGTGTGTGGGGTACACGGAGCACCCTATTATCTTATAGAGGCACTATGACTTTGTAGAGGCACTGGAGGGACACCATTACTGTGTGTGGGGTACACGGAGCACCCTATTACCTTATAGAGGCACTATTACTTTGTAGAGGCCCAGAGGGGACACCGTTACTGTGTGTGGGGTACACGGAGCACCCTATTACCTTATAGAGGCACTATTACTTTGTAGAGGCACTGGAGGGACACCATTCCTGTGTATGGGGTACACGGAGCACCCTATTACCTTATAGAGGCACTATTACTTTGTAGAAGCACAGAGGGACACCATTACTGTGTGTGGGGTACACGGAGCACCCTATTACCTTATAGAGGCACTATTACTTTGTAGAAGCACAGAGGGGACACCATTACTGTATGTGGGGTACACATAGTACCCTATTACCTTATAGAGGCACTATTACTTTGTAGAGGCACAGAGGGGGCTCTATTACTGTGCGAGGGGCACACATAGTACCCTATTACCTTGTAGAGGCACTGAGGGGGGCACTGTTACTGCATGAAAGGTGCTCACTTATTGTGAACGGCACCAGGGTTGGGCTTTGCGACATCCTTGAGCAGTTTGGATGATTATAGCATTGTGTAGCTTATGGTTGGAAAAAATGGGGAGGGTCCTTTAAAAGCGATGAGCCAAAGATGTCAGTGTTTTACTTTCTCCATAAACAAGATGTGGACGTAAGAGATGGTGATTATGGTCTGGCTCGGATGGAGAAGAAAAGAGAAAATGAGCGACTATAATCAGAGACACATCAACAGTCACGGGGCGATCTGCACTGTATACTCATATTAGGTCTGTATAAAACTGGTGCATAATTAAGTTACCTATTTGAGGTATGAAGTGACACGTTAAGAAGCAATAATAAAAAAGAAAACTTTATTGACATATAGTTTTAAAAGATTTACAATTTTTTAATAAAAAGACAGGATGATGTAGGGGAAGGACCTCCAAAATACAAACAGGGGGTGACCCACCGGTTCCCAGTTATGATGTCTAGTTATAAATTGAATATACGTATAACGTATTAAAATGCTTTAATCAGTAACCCTATGGAGTGAAAAAGAAAATAAAGACCAGTCTATGTGGATGGACGGAATCAGCGTCTCTTTAGAAATACCATATAGCGGTCTGATGATTTAAATAAGGGTATACCTGAATAATGAGCAGATGGTAATATATCTGTGCACCCAGCTAAATCTAGTACATCAGAAAAAAAAAAAAATAAATAAATATATTAATAATGAAAAATGGCTCTAAATAGATTTGGAATGGTGATGGAGAGAGATGGTATTTGCTAATAGCATAAATTGCTGTGCATAGAAGGAGCGTAATGCTAGAACCATAAAAAGAATTGGCCGCTAGGTGGCAGTATGGTAAAAGAAATGTATTCCCAGGTGAGACAGCCTCGCAAGAGGACGGAGGAAAACACAAATGAAACCACGGCCAAAGTGAGTGTTTTACCTGATGGTAGATAAGAGTGGGTGCGGGTAAACTGGGAAGTCCGGTCACCTCCTGTGCCCGACGAGCGCCGTTTCGCCTTTCGGCTTCTTCCAAATCAGGAGGGGCAAACAAAGTGAGTAAAACACTCACTTTGGCCGTGGTTTCATTTGTGTTTTCCTCCGTCCTCTTGCGAGGCTGTCTCACCCAGGAATACATTTCTTTTACCATACTGCCACCTAGCGGCCAATTCTTTTTATGGTTCTAGCATTACGCTCCTTCTATGCACAGCAATTTATGCTATTAGCAAATACCATCTCTCTCCATCACCATTCCAAATCTATTTAGAGCCATTTTTCATTATTAATATATTTATTTATTTATTTTTTTTTCTGATGTACTAGATTTAGCTGGGTGCACAGATATATTACCATCTGCTCATTATTCAGGTATACCCTTATTTAAATCATCAGACCGCTATATGGTATTTCTAAAGAGACGCTGATTCCGTCCATCCACATAGACTGGTCTTTATTTTCTTTTTCACTCCATAGGGTTACTGATTAAAGCATTTTAATACGTTATACGTATATTCAATTTATAACTAGACATCATAACTGGGAACCGGTGGGTCACCCCCTGTTTGTATTTTGGAGGTCCTTCCCCTACATCATCCTGTCTTTTTATTAAAAAATTGTAAATCTTTTAAAACTATATGTCAATAAAGTTTTCTTTTTTATTATTGCTTCTTAACGTGTCACTTCATACCTCAAATAGGTAACTTAATTATGCATCAATAATCGAAGTGCTAATGCCTTGCCTACATTAAATCTTTTTTCGGATTATGGGATTACTGTATAAAACTGGTATCTACCATTATACAGTCACCATATGGCGGTAATATTAGCTCAGTGGTTTTGTTCATTATCAGCACAGTGCTAATATATGGTCCGGTGATATTATATGTCCATTATTTACAGGTACTATTGGTAATATGTCGGCTTCAGAAGTCCCACAGAGCTGAAATGATGAGCAGTGGCTCCAGGAGGGGGTGGTAGGATCCTGGGAAGAGATTATCTAGGTTACCCCCCCAGCATTGCTCTATCTAGATCTTTGTGGGTCACTATTGTGTGTGTATACTGCACCCTACGACTTCTGCAGTTATATGTGTTCTTCTTTACCACCAGATGGCGCCAGATAGCCATCACACTATAAGAATAGGAAACTGGCAGCTGTAAGTGATTATAGATTTTAGAAGTTTTTAGGGAAAAAAAAAAGTAAAACTTTAATCCTGAAAAACAGTATTTATGTCTCTTCTACACTTTATATTGCCATTTCTTATTACATTTAGATTGATAAGTCACATCATTAAATGGGTTCTGTTATCGCAAAAGACTGAATCTCAGCTATATAGGCCTATTATTACACAATTGTGAAATCTTACTTATTGCTGCCATTTATTGCATTAATCAATAGTGCGTATGAATATATGAACCTGTTATTAGTGGCGTAACTACTGTCTGATGGGCCCTGGGTCAAGATTTGGACCTGCCCCCTCCGCATGTCGGTCAGATGTTTGGGCCTTGTAGTGTTCTAAATCCTATAAAGATGTACAAGCTGCACCCGCTCCCCCATTAAGTAGGCTCCGTCCTGGTATATATATCCCCGATCCTGGTATATACAGTGGGGAAAATAAGTATTCGATACACTGACGATTTTGCAGGTTTTCCTACCTATAAAGAATAAAGAGATCTGTAAATTTTAGCATAGGTACACTTCACCTGCGAGAGACAGAATCTAAAAATGAAAACCAGAAAATCACATTGTATTGCATGAAATAAGTATTTGATACAATAGAATACAATGGTGCACAAACCTTTGTTTGTAATTACAGAGGTCAGACGTTTCCTGTAGTTCTTGATGAAGTTTGCACACAGTGCAGCAGGGATATTGGCCCCCTCCTCTATACAGATCTTCTCCAGATCTTTCAGGTTTTGGGGCTGTCGCTGGGTAACATTGAGTTTCAGCTCCTCCGAAGATTTTCTATTGGGTTCAGGTCGGGAGACTAGTTAGGCCACTCCAGGACCTTGAAATGCTTTTTACGGAGCCACTCCTTAGTTGCCTGGCTGTGTGTTTCGGGTCATTGTCATGCTGGAAGACCCAGCCACGACCCATCTTCCATGCTCTTAATGAGGGAAGAGGTTGTTGGCCAAAATCTCTCAATACATGACCCCATCTTTCCTCCCTTCAATAGGTGCAGTCATCCTGTCCCCTTTGCAGAAAAGCACCCCCAAAGTATGATGTTTCCCCCACCATGCTTCACGATTGGGATGGTGTTCTTTGGGTTGTTATAATCCTTCTTCTTCCTCCAAACATGGCGAGTGGAGTTGATACCAAAAAGTTCTATTTTAATAATAATAATTTTATTTGTATGGCGCCAACATATTCCGCAGCACTTTACATTTTAGAGGGGACTTGTACAGACCATAAAAGACATTACAGTATAAAAATAATCACATAGACAACAGATACCAAGAGGAATGAGGGCCCTGCTCGCAAGCTTACAATCTATGAGGAAATAGGGGGGCAAACGAAAGGTGGATGGTAACAATTACTTTCATTGTTGGGACCAGCCATAGTGTAAGAATTGGGTGTTCATGTAAAGCTGCATGAACCGGTTATCAGCCTAAGTATGTAGCAGTACAGACACAGAGTGCTATTAAATGCATAAAGCATGTGAGAACATTAAACGAGGAACCTGGTTACGGTGAAAATTTTGATTGGGAAACACAGGGATAGTTAGATAAATGTAATGAGGCGGTAGGCCAGTCTGAACAAATGCGTTTTTAGGGCACGCTTAAAACTGTAGGTATTAGGTATTATGATCTGGTGGCCTAAGAGCAGCATGAGACGTACTCTGGAGAAGGTGGTACCTGTACTGACCGCAGACCCTGAACCTAACACCGCAACTAGAAGTAGCCGTGGAATGTACCTAGCGCTCCCTAGACATCTCGACACAGCCGGAGGACTAATTACCCCTAGAGTTAGAAAAGGGAAAACTATCTTGCCTCAGAGAAAATTCCCAAAGGATAGGCAGCCCCCCACAAATATTGACTGTGAGAGGAGAGGGAAAAAACATACACAGACTGAAATGAGAATTTAGCAAAGGAGGCCACTTCTAGCTAAATAGAAAGGATAGGACAGAGTACTGTGCAGTCAGTATTAAAACACTAGAAAATATCCACCACAGAAAATACAAGATCTCCATAGCTAACTAAAGATATGGAGGGTATATCTGCATCTCCAGAGATACCAGCTTGGATAAAAAAATCCTTATACAGACCAAGCTGGACAAGACAAAACATAGAAAAGAACTGAACAATAAGACCACAGCATGTGGACAGCAAAATCAAGGCCAGAACTTATCTTTGATGAAAAGAACTGCAAAGCAGAAGAGACCAGGCAGGGATGTGAATCCTCCAGGAACAATGGACAACTGTCACTGACTAAAGGGTGAAGCAAGACTAAATAGCCCAGTCCAAATTGCAAAAAGTGAACACACCTGATAAATGCTGTGATTCAGAGACAGCAGCGCTACCACTTACAACCACCGGAGGGAGCCCAAGAGCAGAATTCTCAACAGTACCCCCCCCCCCCTTGAGGATGGGTCACCGAACCCTCACCAGAGCCCCCAGGCCGATCCGGACGAGCCAAATGAAAGGCACAAACCAAATGATCAGTATGAACATCGGAGGCAACAACCCAAGAATTATCCTCCTGGCCATAACCCTTCCATTTGACAAGATACTGAAGCCTCCGCCTCGAAAAACGAGAATCCAAAATCTTCTCAACCACATACTCCAACTCCCCATCAATCAACACCGGGGCAGGAGGATCAACAGAGGGAACAACGGGCACCACATATTTCCGCAACAAAGATCTATGAAAAACATTATGGATGGAAAAAGAGGCTGGAAGGGCCAAACGAAAAGACACTGGATTGATAATCTCAGAAATCCTATAAGGGCCAATAAACCGAGGCTTAAACTTAGGGGAAGAAACCTTCATAGGGACATGATGGGAAGACAACCAGACCAAATCCCCAACCCGAAGCCGGGAACCAACACACCGACGACGGTTAGCAAAACGCTGAGCCCCTTCCTGAGACAACACCAAATTGTCAACAACATGAGCCCAAATTTGCTGCAACCTGTCAACCACAGAGTCCACCCCAGGACAATCAGAAGGCTCAACCTGCCCTGAAGAAAAACGAGGATGAAAACCAGAGTTACAAAAGAAGGGTGAAACCTAGGTAGCAGAACTAGCCCGATTATTAAGGGCAAACTCGGCCAATGGCAAGAAAGCCACCCAATCATCCTGATCAGCAGACACAAAGCATCTCAAATAAGTTTCCAAAGTCTGATTAGTTCGCTCGGTTTGGCCATTTGTCTGAGGATGAAATGCGGAAGAAAAAGACAAATCAATGCCCAGCCTAGCACAAAGGCCTGCCAAAACCTAGAAACAAACTGGGAACCTCTATCGGACACAATGTTCTCCGGAATGCCATGCAAACGAACCACATGCTGAAAAAACAACGGAACCAAATCAGAAGAGGAAGGCAACTTAGGCAATGGTACCAAATGAACCATCTTAGAAAACCGGTCACAGAGCACCCAGATAACCGACATCCTCTGGGAAACCGGAAGATCCAAAATAAAATCCATAGAAATATGCGTCCAAGGCCTCTCAGGGACCGGCAAAGGCAAAAGCAACCCACTAGCGCGGGAACAGCAAGGCTTGGCCCGCGCACAAGTCCCACAGGACTGCACAAAAGAACGCACATCCCGTGACAAAGAAGGCCACCAAAAGGACTTAACAACCAAATCTCTGGTACCAAAAATCCCAGGATGACCGGCCAACACAGAACAATGAACCTCCGAAATCACTTTACTAGTCCATCTGTCAGGAACAAACAATTTCCCCACTGGACAGCGGTCAGGTTTATCAGCCTGAAATTTCTGAAGAACCCGTCGTAAATCAGGGGAGATGGCAGAAAGAATCACCCCTTCCTTCAGAATACCGACCGGCTCAAGGACCCCAGGAGAATCAGGCAAAAAGCTCCTAGAGAGGGCATCAGCCTTAACATTCTTAGAACCCGGAAGGTACGAGACCACAAAATCAAAACGGGAGAAAAACAGGGACCATCGGGCCTGTGTAGGATTCAGCCGTTTGGCAGACTCGAGATAAATCAGATTCTTATGATCGGTCAAGACCACAATATGGTGCTTTGCCCCCTCAAGCCAATGTCGCCACTCCTCAAATGCCCACTTCATAGCCAACAACTCACGATTGCCGACATCATAATTGCGTTCCGCAGGCGAAAACTTTCGAGAAAAGAAGGCACACAGTTTCATCAAGGAACCATCAGAATTCCTCTGAGACAAAACAGCCCCTGCCCCAATCTCAGAAGCGTCAACCTCAACCTGAAAAGGAAGAGAAACATCCGGCTGACGCAACACAGGGGCAGAAGTAAATCGGCGTTTAAGCTCCTGAAAGGCAGAAACAGCCGCAGAGGACCAATTCGTAACATCAGCGCCTTTCTTCGTCAAATCGGTCAGGGGTTTAACCACACTGGAGAAGTTGGCAATGAAACGGCGATAAAAATTAGCAAAGCCCAAAAATTTCTGAAGGCTCTTCACGGATGTGGGCTGGATCCAATCATGAATGGCCTGAACCTTAACCGGATCCATTTCTATAGATGATGGAGAAAAAATGAAGCCCAAAAAAGAAATCTTCTGTACTCCAAAGAGGCACTTAGACCCCTTCACAAACAAGGCATTATCACGAAGGATCTGAAATACCATCCTGACTTGTTTCACATGAGACTCCCAATCATCTGAAAAAATCAAAATATCATCCAAATATACAATCATGAATTTATCAAGATAATTCCGAAATATATCATGCATGAAGGACTGAAACACAGATGGAGCATTAGAGAGTCCGAATGGCATCACAAGGTATTCAAAATGGCCTTCGGGCGTATTAAATGCATTTTTCCATTCGTCACCCTGCTTAATATGAACCAGATTATATGCCCCTCGAAGGTCAATCTTAGTAAACCAACTAGCCCCCTTAATCCTAGCAAACAGATCAGAAAGCAAAGGCAAAGGGTATTGGAATTTGACCGTGATCTTATTCAAGAGGCGATAATCAATACAGGGTCTCAAGGAGCCATCTTTTTTGGCAACAAAAAAAAAACCTGCTCCCAATGGTGAAGAAGATGGCCGAATATGCCCCTTCTCCAAAGACTCCTTAACATAGCTCCGCATGGCGGTATGTTCTGGCACAGACAGGTTGAAAAGTCGGCCCTTAGGGAACTTACAGCCTGGAATCAAGTCAGTAGCACAATCACAGTCCCTATGCGGTGGAAGGGAACTAGACTTGGGCTCATTGAATACATCCTGGAAATCTGACAAAAACTCAGGAATTTCAGAAGAGGGGGAGGAGGCAATTGACATCACAGGAACGTCACCATGAACCCCCTGACAACCCCAACTAGTCACAGACATAGATTTCCAATCTAATACCGGATTATGCACCTGTAACCATGGGAAACCCAGCACAATAGCATCATGCAAATTATGCAACACCTGAAAACGACAATCTTCCTGATGGGCTGGCGCCATGCACAAGGTCAGCTGTGTCCAAAACTGAGGTTTATTTTTAGCCAACGGTGTAGCATCAATGCCCCTCAAAGGAATAGGACTCTGCAAAGGCTGCAAGGGGAACCCACAATGTCTGGCAAATTCTAAGTCCATTAAATTTAGAGCGGAGCCTGAATCCACAAATGCCATGACAGAAAATGACGATAATGAGCAGATCAGGGTCACAGATAACAGAAATTTAGGTTGTACAGTACTGATGGTAACAGAACTAGTGATTCTCTTGGTACGCTTAGGGCAATCAGAAATAACATGAGCAGAATCGCCGCAGTAAAAACACAACCTATTCAGACGTCTGAATCCTTGTCGTTCAGCTCTAGACACAATCCTATCACACTGCATAGGCTCAGGCTCGGAAGACAATGCCAAAGTGTGCACAACTCTGCGCTCGCGCAAGCGCCGATCAATCTGAATGGCCAGAGACATAGAATCACTCAGACCACCATAACATCTTTAACGGATTCAGAAAGACCCTTTCTGAAGATTGCCGCCAAGGCATCCTCATTCCATTTAGTCAGTACAGACCATTTTCTAAACTTCTGGCAATATGATTCTGCCGCTTCTTGACCCTGAGACAGAGCCAACAAGGTCTTCTCAGCATGATCCACTGAATTAGGTTCGTCATACAATAACCCAAGCGCCTGAAAAAAGGTGTCTACATTAAGCAACGCCGGATTCCCAGGTTCCAGGGCAAATGCCCAATCCTGGGGGTCATCACGCAGCAGAGAAATGATAATTTTAACCTGCTGGATGGGATCACCAGAGGAACGGGGTTTCAGAGCAAAAAACAGTTTGCAGTTATTTTTAAAGCTCAGAAATTTGGACCTATCCCCAAAAAACAAATCAGGAGTTGGAATTCTAGGCTCTAAAACTGGAGTCTGAACGATATAATCGGAAATACCCTGTACTCTAGCAGCAAGTTGATCCACACGAGAAGCCAATCCCTGAACATCCATACCAGCGCCGAACTCCTGAGCCACCCAGAGGCAAAGAGGGAAGAGAAAAAAAAAACACAACAGACTACAGAAAAAAAAATGGCTCAGCACTTTCCTTCCTTTCTTCTGAGATGCGGTTAATTCATTGTTGGCCAGTTGTACTGTTATGATCTGGTGGCCTAAGAGCAGCATGAGACGTACTCTGGAGAAGGTGGTACCTGTACTGACCGCAGACCCTGAACCTAACACCGCAACTAGAAGTAGCCGTGGAATGTACCTAGCGCTCCCTAGACATCTCGACACAGCCGGAGGACTAATTACCCCTAGAGATAGAAAAGGGAAAACTATCTTGCCTCAGAGAAAATTCCCAAAGGATAGGCAGCCCCCCACAAATATTGACTGTGAGAGGAGAGGGAAAAAACATACACAGACTGAAATGAGAATTTAGCAAAGGAGGCCACTTCTAGCTAAATAGAAAGGATAGGACAGAGTACTATGCGGTCAGTATTAAAACACTAGAAAATATCCACCACAGAAAATACCGAATCTCCACAGCTAACTAAAGATATGGAGGGTATATCTGCATCTCCAGAGATACCAGCTTGGATAAAAAAAATCCTTATACAGACCAAGCTGGACAAGACAAAAACATGAAAAAGAACTAAACAATAAGACCACAGCATGTGGACAGCAAAATCAAGGCCAGAACTTATCTTTGATGAAAAAAACTGCAAAGCAGAAGAGACCAGGCAGGGATGTGAATCCTCCAGGAACAATGGACAACTGGCACTGACTAAAGGGTGAAGCAAGACTAAATAGCCCAGTCCAAATTGCAAAAAGTGAACACACCTGATAAATGCTGTGATTCAGAGACAGCAGCGCTACCACTTACAACCACCGGAGGGAGCCCAAGAGCAGAATTCACAACAATTGGGGATTGATCGAATTATCCTGGGTAGTGCATTCCAGAGAATTGCCGCAGCACGTGAGAAATCTTGTAGATGGGAATGGGAGGTTCTGATGATTGAGGATGTTAATCTAAGGTCATTAGCGGAGCGGAGGGCACGGGTAGGGTGGTAGACTGAGACCAGAGAGGAGATGTAGGGTGGTGCTGAGCCATGGAGTGCTTTGTGTGGGGAGGGTAATAAGTTTATACGGAATTCTGGAGTGGATGGGTAACCAGTGTAATGACTGGCACAAGGTAGCGGCATCGGTGTAACGGTTGGTGAGGAATATGATCCTGGCAGCAGCATTCAGGACAGATTGGAGCGGGGAGAGTTTGGTAAGAGGGAGGCCGATTAATAGAAAGTTACAATAGTCCAGACGAATAAGAGCCACAGTAAGAGTTTTTGCATTTTGGTCTCATATGACCACATGACTTTCTCCCATGCCTCCCCTGGATTAACCAGATGGTCTTTGTTGAACTTCAAACTGGCCTGGACATGTGCTGGCATGAACCGGGGTTACCTTGCGTGTCCTGCAGAATTTTAATCTATGCACCTTCAGTTATGTGCGCGTTGACGTCAGCTGCTGGTCTCTGATTGGCCAGCAGTGTGTATTGGAGTACAGACCCAGCGGGTCTTTGTGCCGCAATACACTTTAGTGGAATGAGCGTACAAGGACGAACATCCTGTTGAAGTTTGTGCTGGTGTCATTGTGCTCCTCACCCACATGGGCCCTGTTGCACCTGTGACCTCCGTGACCTCAATCATTACTCTCTTGGCTGTTATATGTATATGTGTATATGTATATTTATCTTATTTATATTGTTGAGGGCTCACCTTGTAAGATGGATTCTCTTCTGTGTAAGCACCACAGCAAAGATGCAGTGGAACGGGTCCTACTCTGGGGTGGGCTTACCATTGATGCAAACAGTGAAGCCACAGAGGAGCCCAAGAAGTAAGCAGGGCCACATTCTGTCATGTCGGACGCTGTTCAGACCAGGTCGTCCGACAGACAGCGGTAATTCCGCTTTTGACCACTATTTGCTCATTGGCGTCTGCTAGATTTTATCTAGCTGTTCCGGGGTTAATTTACCTGATCCTCGGATTGGAAGCTGGGCCATGCCCATTGCCTTTAAATAGTTCTCCTGTTCATTGGGCGTCGCCGATTATAGCTTCTGTCTTGTGCGTTATCTCGGTCTGGAGTGGAGAGCTGGTGGTTGGAGATTCGTTGCTGGTGGTGTATTTTCCTCTGTCTTATTTACTCCTTCCTATATTTGTATTTATTTTGCCCTGCACATTTATAGTGTATTCCTTAGTGACTGCGGCGTGGTGTATATTTTCCTTTATCCTTGTCTGTGCTAACTGTGGGTATTGGAATATTACCTTTTCACTGGGTGGAGGGCGGAGGTATCAGCCTAGGGTTAATACAGGAGTCAGGGTGAGGTTCGAGGCCTGGACATGCACACCATCAGTGTAAACTCCAGGTAGAGGGTCAGTCAGGTTTTCCCTGGTCTGAGGGAAACTGCAGGGGCCCGGGTTTTTAGCTCTCGCTCACCTAGTCTCCCCGTGACATTATAATCGGCCCAACAACAACAAAAAAAAGGGGTTTCCTTTTTTTTTTGTTTTGTCATGGATCCCATGACTTCCATAACCCGCCAGTTGGAGGCGCTGTCCCTACAGGTCACTGAGTTGAGGGGGGCAGTGCAGCAACAGGGACTAGCAGTATCTAATGTGCAGGCTGGAGCGACAGGAAGAGTTGCTGAGCCTAAATTTCCTTTGCCTGAAAGATTTACTGGGGAACGCAGTAAATTTGTTTCTTTTCGTGAAGCTTGCAAACTATATTTCCACATGCGCCCGATCTCCTCGGGTAATGAGGCTCAGCGTGTGGGCCTGGTGTTGTCATTGTTAAGCGGGGATCCCCAAGCATGGGCATTTTCTTTGCCATCTGATTCTGTTGCATTGGACTCTGTGGAGAGTTTTTTTTCTTCTCTTGGGAAAATCTATGATGAACCTGACAGAATGGCTCTAGCAGAATCTAAGATACGCACTATTCACCAGGGGGAGCGAGTTGCAGAGGATTACTGTTCTGAATTTCGTCGCTGGGCGATCGATACACAATGGAATGATCCAGCATTGCGGAGTCAGTTTATACATGGGATTTCTGGAAGGGTTAAAAAAGCCCTTCTGATGTACGAGACTCCTGCTTCTCTAGATTCCTCCATGAGTCTGGTTGTCCGCATTGATCGTCGTTTGTGTCAGGGGGAGCATGAGACGCCGCCTGTGGGAGAAGGTTTAGGTTCACGTGAGGTTGCTGCAGGTGAGCCCACGGAACCTATGCAAATCGCAGGGGTGTCACATGTCAAGCGTCAAGCCCCTGAGCTCAGGAAGCAGGGAGCCTGTTTTTACTGTGGTAAAACTGGTCATTTTATTAACATCTGTCCTCTGCTGTCTAAGAAAAACGCAACGGCGGAAAACTTCTAAGCTCAGAGGGTGTGGAGGAGACCAATCTGAGCTTATGTATATCCTCCATGGTGGTTTCTCAATGCATGCTCCCTGCTAAGGTTTTTATTGCTGGCAGTGAGCTGCCAATTACTGTTTTTGTGGATAGTGGTTCAGCCACAAATCTCATTGATGAGGAGTTTGCGCGCACAGCAGGTTTTAGGATTGAAAAACTGTCTCATCCTATCCGCGTGGTCACGATCAATGCTGCTCCTCTCTCGCAGGGGGAGATGTCATGATCTCTGCAGGCAGAGATCATAGCAAGCCTATAGAGGAACAAGCTCTCGGAAGATGGAACTATACTGACCATGAACTAAGCCTGCCGCGCAACTAGAAATAGCCAGGTAGCATTTCCTATTTATCGCTAGATGCCCAGCTCTGGCCTAAGACCTAAATAGCTAGCAGAGGGAAATATAAGACCTGGCTCACCTCTAGAGAAATATTCCAAAGAAGACAGTAGCCCCCCACATATAATGACGGTGAGTTCAGATGAAACAACAAACGCAGCAGGAAAATAGTCTTAGCAAATTTGAGGTCCGCTTACTAGATAGCAGAAGACAGATAGTATACTTTCATGGTCAGCAGAAAAATACTAACAAAACACCATCCAGAGATTACCTTAAACTCTGGCATTAACTCATAACGCCAGAGTAGCAATCCCTGATCGACGAGAGCTTTCCAGACACAGTAACAAAACTTCAGCTGCGAACTGGAACAAATAGGCAAACAAAACATGGACAAAAGTCCAACTTATCAGTAGTTGTCTAGAAGCAGGAACAAGCACTGAGAGGCATCAGATAACATTGTTGACCGGCAAGAAACCACCAGAGAAATGAGCTTAAATAGCGACACCCACTACTGATGGAATCAGGTGAAACAGGAAAGAGGATGACAAGTCCAATTCCACAAGCGGCCACCGGGGGAGCCCAGAATCCAAATTCACAACAGTACCCCCCCCTCAAGGAGGGGGCACCGAACCCTCACCAGATCCACCAGGGCGACCAGGATGAGCCCTATGGAAGGCACGAACAAGATCAGAAGCATGAACATCAGATGCATTGACCCAAGAATTATCCTCCTGGCCGTAACCCTTCCAGTTGACCAGATACTGGAGTTTCCGTCTGGAAACACGAGAGTCCAAAATTTTCTCCACAACGTACTCCAACTCACCCTCAACCAACACCGGAGCAGGAGGCTCAACAGAAGGTACAACAGGTACCTCATACCTGCGCAATAACGACCGATGAAAAACGTTATGAATGGAAAAGGACGCAGGGAGGTCCAAACGGAAAGAAACAGGATTAAGAATCTCCAATATTCTATAAGGGCCGATGAACCGAGGTTTAAACTTAGGAGAAGAGACCCTCATAGGGACAAAACGAGAAGACAACCACACTAAATCTCCAACACAAAGCCGAGAACCAACACGACGATGACGGTTGGCAAAACGCTGAGTCTTCTCCTGGGACAACTTCAAATTGTCCATAACCTGCCCCCAGATGTGATGCAATCTCTCCACCACCGCATCCACTCCAGGACAATCCGAGGATTCCACCTGACCGGAGGAAAATCGAGGGTGAAACCCCGAATTACAGAAAAACGGGGACACCAAGGTGGAAGAACTGGCCCGATTATTGAGGGCGAACTCTGCCAATGGCAAAAAAGCAACCCAATCATCCTGGTCAGCAGAGACAAAACACCTCAGATATGTCTCAAGGGTCTGATTAGTCCGCTCGGTCTGGCCATTAGTCTGAGGGTGAAAAGCAGATGAAAAAGACAAATCTATGCCCATCCTAGCACAGAATGCCCGCCAAAATCTAGACACAAATTGGGTACCTCTGTCAGAAACAATATTCTCAGGAATACCGTGCAATCGGACAACATTCTGAAAAAACAGAGGAACCAACTCAGAAGAAGAAGGCAACTTGGGCAGAGGAACCAAATGGACCATTTTAGAGAAACGGTCACAGACCACCCAGATGACAGACATCTTCTGGGAAACAGGCAGATCCGAAATAAAATCCATCGAGATGTGTGTCCAAGGCCTCTTAGGAATAGGCAAGGGCAACAGCAGTCCGCTAGCCCGAGAACTACAAGACTTGGCCCGAGCACAAACGTCACATGACTGCACAAAGACTCGCACATCTCGTGACAGAGAAGGCCACCAGAAGGATCTTGCCACCAAATCCCTGGTACCAAAAATTCCGGGATGACCTGCCAATGCAGAAGAATGTACCTCAGAGATGACTCTGCTGGTCCAATCATCCGGAACAAACAGTCTATCAGGCGGACAACGATCCGGTCTATCCGCCTGAAACTCTTGCAAGGACCGCCGCAGATCAGGAGAAACGGCCGACAAAATTACTCCCTCCCTAAGGATACCTGTGGGTTCAGAATTACCAGGAGAGTCCGGGTCAAAACTCCTAGAAAGGGCATCTGCCTTAACATTCTTAGAACCCGGTAGGTATGACACCACAAAATTAAAGCGAGAAAAAAATAAAGACCAGCGCGCCTGTCTAGGGTTCAGGCGTCTGGCAGTCTCAAGATAAATCAAATTTTTGTGGTCAGTCAATACCACCACCTGATGCCTAGCCCCCTCGAGCCAATGGCGCCACTCCTCAAACGCCCACTTCATGGCCAAAAGCTCCCGATTCCCAACATCATAATTCCGCTCTGCGGGCGAAAATTTGCGAGAAAAGAAGGCACAAGGCCTAATGACGGAGCAGTCGGAACCTTTCTGCGACAACACTGCCCCAGCTCCGATCTCCGAAGCGTCAACCTCAACCTGAAAAGGCAGATTCACATCAGGCTGACGCAACACAGGGGCAGAGGCAAAACGGCGCTTAAGCTCCTGAAAGGCCTCTACAGCATGAGGGGACCAATTAGCAACATCAGCGCCTTGTCTGGTCAAATCAGTCAGTGGTTTAACGACATCCGAAAAACCAGCAATAAATCGGCGGTAAAAGTTGGCAAAGCCCAAAAATCTCTGAAGACCCTTAAGAGAGGAGGGCTGAGTCCAGTCACAAATAGCTTGCACCTTGACGGGATCCATCTCAATGGAAGAGGGAGAAAAAATATACCCCAAAAAGGAAATTTTCTGGACCCCAAAAACGCACTTAGACCCCTTCACACATAAAGAATTAGACCGCAGAACCTGAAAAACTCTCCTGACCTGCTGGACATGAGAGTCCCAGTCATCAGAAAAAATCAGAATATCATCCAGATATATTATCATAAATTTATCCAGAAAATCGCGGAAAATATCATGCATAAAAGACTGGAAAACTGAAGGGGCATTAGAAAGACCAAAAGGCATGACCAAATACTCAAAGTGGCCCTCGGGCGTATTAAATGCGGTCTTCCACTCATCCCCCTGCCTGATCCGCACCAAATTATACGCCCCACGAAGATCAATTTTAGAGAACCACTTAGCACCCTCTATACGAGCAAACAAATCAGTAAGCAATGGCAATGGGTATTGATACTTAACAGTGATCTTATTTAGAAGCCGATAATCAATACATGGTCTCAAAGAGCCGTCTTTTTTTGAGACAAAGAAAAACCCAGCTCCCAAGGGAGAAGAAGATGGACGAATAAGTCCCTTTTCCAAAGACTCCTTTATATATTCCCGCATAGCAGCATGTTCCGGCACAGACAAATTAAACAAACGACCCTTTGGATATTTACAACCCGGTATCAAATCTATGGCACAATCGCACTCACGGTGCGGAGGTAACGACCCAAGCTTGGGTTCGTCAAAGACGTCTTGATAATCAGAGAGGAACTCAGGGACTTCAGAGGGAATGGACGACGAAATAGAAACCAAAGGTACGTCCCCATGAATACCCTTACATCCCCAGCTCAACACAGACATAGCTCTCCAGTCCAAGACTGGGTTGTGAGACTGCAACCATGGCAATCCCAGTACCAAATCGTCATGTAAATTATACAGCACCAGGAAACGAATAATCTCCTGGTGATCCGGATTGATACGCATGGTTACTTGTGTCCAGTATTGTGGTTTATTATTAGCCAATGGGGTGGAGTCAATCCCCTTCAGAGGAATAAGAGTCTCCAAAGGCTCTAAATCAAAACCACAACGATTGGCAAAGGACCAATCCATAAGACTCAGAGCGGCGCCAGAGTCAACATAGGCGTCCGTGGCAATGGATGACAAAGAGCAAATCAGGGTTACAGACAAAATAAACTTAGACTGAATAGTGCCAATGGAAACAGACTTATCAAGCTTCTTTGTACGCCTAGAGCATGCCGATATAACATGAGTAGAATCCCCACAATAGAAACACAATCCATTCTTCCGTCTAAAATTCTGTCGCTCGCTCCTGGACAGAATTCTATCACACTGCATACTTTCTGGCGTCTTTTCCATAGACACCGCCAGATGGTGCATCGGTTTGCGCTCCCGCAGACGCCTATCAATCTGAATAGCCATTGTCATGGACTCATTCAGACCTGCAGGCAAAGGGAACCCCACCATAACATCCTTAACGGCATCAGAGAGACCTTCTCTGAAAGTTGCCGCCAAGGCGCACTCATTCCACTGAGTAAGCACAGACCATTTACGGAATTTTTGGCAGAAAACTTCAGCTTCGTCTTGCCCCTGAGATAGTGCCATCAAAGTTTTTTCTGCCTGAAGTTCCAAATGAGGTTCCTCATAAAGCAAGCCCAAGGCCAGAAAAAACGCATCCACATCGCGTAACGCAGGATCCCCTGCTGGCAATGAGAAGGCCCAATCTTGAGGGTCACCCCTGAGCAAGGAAATCACAATCCTAACCTGCTGAGCAGGGTCTCCAGCTGAACGAGACTTCAGGGACAAATAAAGCTTACAATTATTTCGGAAATTCTGGAAGCTATCTCTATTCCCTGTGAAGAACTCCGGCAAAGGAATTCTCGGCTCAGATACCGGAGCATGTACCACAAAATCTTGTAAATTTTGTACTTTCGTGATGAGATTATTCAAACCCGCAGTTACACTCTGGAGATCCATTATTGTCAGGTGCACACAGAGCATACAGAGATTAGGAGGAGAGAGAGAAAAAAGACTGCAGCAAGGCAGACTGGAGGCAAAAAAAAAAAAAAAAAAAAAAAAATTCCAGCAGACTTCTTATAACTCTCCTTTCTCAACCTGGGTCTTTAACACTTTATTGGCCGGTCAAACTGTCATGATCTCTGCAGGCAGAGATCATAGCAAGCCTATAGAGGAACAAGCTCTCGGAAGATGGAACTATACTGACCATGAACTAAGCCTGCCGCGCAACTAGAAATAGCCAGGTAGCATTTCCTATTTATCGCTAGATGCCCAGCTCTGGCCTAAGACCTAAATAGCTAGCAGAGGGAAATATAAGACCTGGCTCACCTCTAGAGAAATATTCCAAAGAAGACAGTAGCCCCCCACATATAATGACGGTGAGTTCAGATGAAACAACAAACGCAGCAGGAAAATAGTCTTAGCAAATTTGAGGTCCGCTTACTAGATAGCAGAAGACAGATAGTATACTTTCATGGTCAGCAGAAAAATACTAACAAAACACCATCCAGAGATTACCTTAAACTCTGGCATTAACTCATAACGCCAGAGTAGCAATCCCTGATCGACGAGAGCTTTCCAGACACAGTAACAAAACTTCAGCTGCGAACTGGAACAAATAGGCAAACAAAACATGGACAAAAGTCCAACTTATCAGTAGTTGTCTAGAAGCAGGAACAAGCACTGAGAGGCATCAGATAACATTGTTGACCGGCAAGAAACCACCAGAGAAATGAGCTTAAATAGCGACACCCACTACTGATGGAATCAGGTGAAACAGGAAAGAGGATGACAAGTCCAATTCCACAAGCGGCCACCGGGGGAGCCCAGAATCCAAATTCACAACAGGGAGATAACTGAATTTGTGGCTGAGGTGAAACTCCACATAGGAGTTCTACATTCCGAGCGGGTTACTTGTAAGGTGCTCAGGAATCTTCCTGCTCAGGTGGTTTTGGGTTTTCCTTGGTTGTCTATGCACAGCCCGGTAATTGACTGGAAAACTCAGGACATAATTCGGTGGAGCGAGTTCTGCCAGGAGAATTGCCTGGCCACATGTGTGGCTGCGGTGACTTCAAGCGTTCCGGAGTCACTTCTGGATTTTGTGGATGTGTTCTCTGAGAAGGGTTGTTCAGAGTTGCCGCCACATCGCCCCTATGACTGTACTATCAGGTTTAAACCAGGGGCCAAATTGCCTAAAGCAAGGATGTTTAACATCTCCGGTCCGGAGAGACAAGCGTTAAAAGATTACATTGCTGAAAGCTTGAGCAAAGGGCACATCAGGCCGTCATCCTCGCCGGTGGCAGCAGGGTTCTTCTTCGTGAAGAAGAAAGATGGCGGATTACGCCCGTGTTTGGATTTCAGGGAGTTGAACCAGATTACGGTTCGTGATCCATACCCTATGCCTCTGATACCAGATTTGTTCAACCAGGTGGCTGGTGCTAAGTGGTTTACCAAGCTTGACCTCAGGGGGGCGTACAACCTCATAAGAGTCCGTCAAGGTGATGAGTGGAAGACGGCTTTTAATACCCCTGAGGGTCATTTTGAAAATTTGGTGATGCCGTTTGGGTTGACTAACGCACCTGCAGTGTTCCAACATTTCATCAATGATGTGTTCTCGCATGTTTTGGCGAAATTCATTATCGTGTATCTAGATGACATTCTCATATATTCTTGCGACCGTGATGCTCATTTAGATCATGTCAGGCAGGTGTTACAGCTTCTCAGAGAGAATAAGCTCTATGCTAAACTTGAGAAATGCGTATTTTCTGTTCAAGAGTTGCCTTTCTTGGGTTATATTGTGTCTGCTTCAGGGTTTAAAATGGACGCCGCTAAGGTGCAGGCGGTGCTGCATTGGGAACGTCCTGATAACCTGAAAGCACTTCAGCGGTTCCTTGGGTTTTCTAACTACTATAGGAAATTTATCAAGGATTTTTCCATCATTGCTAAACGGCTAACTGACATGACTAAAAAGGGTACCAATTTCTCCGTTTGGCCTGAGGCTGCTGTGCGCGCATTTGAATTTCTTAAGAACAGTTTTGTTTCAGCCCCCATTCTTGTGCAGCCAGACGTATCAAAACCCTTTGTTGTGGAGGTCGATGCGTCTGAGGTAGGTGTGGGGGCGGTACTATCTCAAGGCTCATCCTTGAGTGGTTTGCGTCCGTGCGCCTATTTCTCCAAGAAACTGTCGTCCGCCGAACGTAACTACGATATCGGCAACCGGGAGTTGTTGGCAATTAAGTTGGCCTTTGAGGAATGGCGACACTTCTTGGAGGGGTCGGTACATCAGGTTACTGTTATTACCGATCATAAGAATCTGCTGTATTTGGAGTCAGCCAAGCGTCTGTCCCCCAGGCAGGCTCGCTGGGCATTGTTTTTCACGCGGTTCAATTTTGTGGTCACTTACAGACCGGGGTCTAAAAACACTAAGGCGGATGCTCTGTCCAGGTGTTTTCTGGGGGGAGAACCTCGGGAGGATCCAGTACCCATCCTCCAAAAGGGTGTTGTGGTTTTGGCTCTCACTACCGAGGTTGAGGCTGAGATTGCCGAGGCTCAGGAGGAGGTACCATCTGAGCTTCCCGTCAACAAATCTTTTGTACCGCTTCATCTCCGCCTAAAGGTTTTGGCGGCGCATCATGATGCTGTCCTGGCTGGCCACCCAGGGGTTAGAGGTACCTTGGAGTTGGTGTCACGTCGGTTTTGGTGGCCCAAGATCTGACAGGACGTGGCCTCATACGTGTCAGCTTGTACCACGTGCGCTAGGGCTAAGACACCTCGCTCCCGTCCTGTTGGCACACTACTTCCTCTTGAGGTACCTAGTAAGCCTTGGACGGAAATCTCCATGGATTTCATCACTGATTTGCCCTCATCAGCTGGGAACACAGTCATCTTGGTGATTGTTGATCGGTTTTCTAAAATGTCGCACTTTGTGTCTTCGCCTTCGTTGCCTAACGCTAAGACTCTGGCTCAGGTATTTGTGCAGGAGGTGGTCAGACTTCATGGGGTTCCGTCTGACATCGTGTCTGATAGGGGGTCTCAGTTTGTGGCAAAATTTTGGAGAGCATTTTGCTCACGGCTGGGGATCAAGTTATCTCATTCTTCGGCGTTTCATCCTCAGTCAAATGGTCAGACTGAGCGTATGAACCAAAATTTGGAACAGTACTTACGCTGCTTTGTCTCTGATAATCAGGAGGAGTGGTCTACCTTTCTTCCTTTGGCTGAGTTTGCCATCAATAATCACCGCCAGGAGTCGTCTGGGGAGTCTCCGTTTTTTTGTGTTTACGGGCTACATCCTCAATTTTGTACCTTGAGTCAGAGGGGCTCTTCCGGCGTTCCGGAGGAGGACCAGTTGGGGACACAATTGTCTTCAGTCTGGAGGAGAGTTAAGCAGCGCCTGTTGAGTGTGGGTGCTAGGTACAAGCGTGTGGCTGACAGTAGGCGTGTGCCAGGTCCGGACCTGAGTGTGGATGACTGGGTGTGGTTATCCACAAAAAACATAAGACTCAAAATACCGTCCCTTAAATTGGGTCCACGGTTTATTGGTCCATTTAGGGTCACCGCCGTCATTAACCCAGTAGCGTACCGATTGGAGCTCCCTACGGTGTATAAGATACACGTGTTCCACAGGTCTCTTCTAAAGAAGGTGGTGGGTTCTGTGGACGCAGCGCCTATGCCACCTCCAGTCTTGGTGGATGGTAATTTGGAGTTTGAAGTCTCCAAGGTGGTTGACTCTCATGTAGTGCGTCGCACTTTACAGTACTTGGTACACTGGTGTGGTTATGGGCCTGAGGAGAGGTCCTGGGTACCAGCCTCGGACATTCATGCGGATCGGCTGGTCAGGTTTTTTCATCGTCGCCATCCAGACAAGCCGGGTCCTATAAGCCGTGAGGGCCCTGGGGTCCCTCGTAGAAGGCGGGGTACTGTTATGTCGGACGCTGTTCAGACCAGGTCGTCCGACAGACAGCGGTAATTCCGCTTTTGACCACTATTTGCTCATTGGCGTCTGCTAGATTTTATCTAGCTGTTCCGGGGTTAATTTACCTAATCCTCAGATTGGAAGCTGGGCCATTCCCATGGCCTTTAAATAGTTCTCCTGTTCATTGGGCGTCGCCGATTATAGCTTCTGTCTTGTGCGTTGTTATCTCGGTCTGGAGTGGAGAGCTGTTATGACCCCAATGGCGAGGGTCTCAGAGGAACGTGGAAGTCTGCAGAATACAAAAATCCAGCTCATAGGGCAGTGGTAACTGGGTTGACCATATATCTACTCCTAACGCCAACACTAGAAGTAGCCGGGGATCATTCCTACGTTGATTCTAGATGACACGCGCCAGCCGGAGAATCTAGCTACCCCTAGTAGAGGAAAACAAAGACCTTTCTTGCCTCCAGAGAAGGGGACCCCAAAGCTGGATAGAAGCCCCCCACAAATAATGACGGTGAGGTAAGAGGAAATGACAAACACAGAAATGAACCAGGTTTAGCACAGAGAGGCCCGCTTACTGATAGCAGAATAAAGAAAGGTAACTTATATGGTCAACAAAAACCCTATCAAAATCCACACTGGAAATTCAAGAACCCCCGAACCGTCTAACGGTCCGGGGGGAGAACACCAGCCCCCTAGAGCTTCCAGCAAAGGTCAGGATATAGATTTGGAACAAGCTGGACAAAAATACAAAACCAAAACAAATAGCAAAAAGCAAAAGGCAGACTTAGCTGATATAACTGGAACCAGGATCAGTAGACAAGAGCACAGCAGACTAGCTCTGATAACTACGTTGCCAGGCATAGAACTGAAGGTCCAGGGAGCTTATATAGCAACACCCCTAACTAACGACCCAGGTGCGGATAAAAGGAATGACAGAAAAACCAGAGTCAAAAAACTAGTAACCACTAGAGGGAGCAAAAAGCAAATTCACAACAGTACCCCCCCCTTAGTGAGGGGTCACCGAACCCTCACCACGACCACCAGGGCGATCAGGATGAGCGGCATGAAAGGCACGAACTAAATCGGCCGCATGAACATCAGAGGCGACCACCCAGGAATTATCCTCCTGACCATAGCCCTTCCACTTGACCAGGTACTGAAGCCTCCGCCTGGAGAGGCGAGAATCCAAGATCTTCTCCACCACGTACTCCAACTCGCCCTCAACCAACACCGGAGCAGGAGGCTCAGCAGAAGGAACTACAGGCACAATGTACCGCCGCAACAAGGACCTATGAAATACATTGTGAATAGCAAACGACACAGGAAGATCCAGACGAAAAGATACAGGATTAAGGATTTCCAATATCTTGTAAGGCCCAATAAAACGAGGTTTAAATTTGGGAGAGGAGACCTTCATAGGAACAAAGCGGGAAGAAAGCCACACCAAATCCCCAACGCGTAGTCGGGGACCCACACCGCGGCGGCGGTTGGCAAAGCGCTGAGCCTTCTCCTGTGACAACTTCAAGTTGTCCACCACATGATTCCAGATCTGCTGCAACCTATCCACCACAGAATCCACCCCAGGACAGTCAGAAGGCTCCACATGACCCGAAGAAAAGCGAGGATGGAAACCAGAGTTGCAGAAAAAAGGCGAAACCAAGGTGGCGGAACTAGCCCGATTATTAAGGGCAAACTCAGCCAACGGCAAGAATGTCACCCAATCGTCCTGATCAGCAGAGACAAAACACCTCAAATAAGCCTCCAAAGTCTGATTGGTTCGCTCCGTCTGTCCATTAGTCTGAGGATGGAAAGCAGACGAAAACGACAAATCAATGCCCATCCTACTACAAAAGGATCGCCAGAACCTGGAAACGAACTGGGATCCTCTGTCTGACACAATATTCTCAGGGATGCCGTGCAAACGAACCACGTTCTGGAAAAACACAGGAACCAGATCGGAAGAGGAAGGCAGCTTAGGCAAAGGAACCAAATGGACCATCTTGGAGAAGCGATCACATATCACCCAGATAACGGACATGCCCTGAGATAGCGGAAGATCAGAAATGAAATCCATGGAGATATGTGTCCAAGGTCTCTTCGGGACAGGCAAGGGCAAGAGCAAACCGCTGGCACGAGAACAGCAAGGCTTAGCTCGAGCACAAGTCCCACAGGACTGCACAAATGACCGCACATCCCTTGACAAGGAAGGCCACCAAAAGGACCTGGCCACCAGATCTCTGGTGCCAAAAATTCCCGGGTGACCTGCCAACACCGAGGAATGAACCTCGGAAATGACTCTGCTGGTCCACTTATCCGGGACAAACAGTCTGTCAGGTGGACAAGACTCAGGCCTATCAGCCTGAAATCTCTGCAACACACGTCGCAGATCCGGAGAAATAGCTGACAAGATAACTCCATCTTTAAGAATACCAACAGGATCAGCGACTCCAGGAGCATCAGGCACAAAGCTCCTAGAAAGAGCATCGGCCTTCACATTCTTTGAACCTGGTAAATACGAGACAACAAAATCAAAGCGGGAGAAAAACAATGACCAGCGGGCCTGTCTCGGATTAAGGCGTTTAGCAGACTCGAGATACATCAGATTTTTGTGATCAGTCAAGACCACCACACGATGCTTAGCACCCTCGAGCCAATGACGCCACTCCTCAAATGCCCATTTCATGGCCAACAACTCCCGATTGCCCACATCATAATTTCGCTCGGCAGGCGAAAATTTCCTAGAGAAAAAGGCACAAGGCTTCATAACAGAGCAACCAGGGCCTCTCTGCGACAAAACGGCCCCTGCCCCAATCTCCGAAGCATCCACCTCAACCTGAAAGGGAAGTGAGACGTCAGGCTGGCACAAAACAGGCGCCGAAGTAAACCGGCGTTTCAACTCCTGGAAAGCCTCCACGGCAGCAGGAGCCCAGTTAGCTACATCGGAGCCCTTCTTGGTCATATCCGTCAAAGGTTTCACAATGCTAGAAAAATTAGCGATAAAACGACGGTAGAAGTTAGCGAAGCCCAAAAACTTCTGAAGACTCTTAACTGACGAGGGCTGAGTCCAATCAAGAATAGCTCGGACCTTGACTGGGTCCATCTCCACAGCAGAAGGGGAAAAAATGAACCCCAAAAAGGGAACCTTCTGTACACCAAAGAGACACTTTGAGCCCTTGACAAACAAAGAATTTTCACGCAAAATTTTAAAGACCAACCTGACCTGCTCCACATGCGAATCCCAATTATCAGAAAAAAACAAAATATCATCCAGATAAACAATCAAAAATTTATCCAGATACTTCCGGAAAATGTCATGCATAAAGGACTGAAAAACTGAAGGCGCATTGGAGAGCCCAAAAGGCATCACCAAGTACTCAAAATGACCTTCGGGCGTATTGAATGCGGTTTTCCATTCATCACCTTGCTTAATGCGCACAAGGTTGTACGCACCACGAAGGTCTATCTTGGTGAACCACTTGGCACCCTTAATCCGGGCAAACAAGTCAGACAACAGCGGTAAAGGATACTGAAATTTGACAGTGATCTTATTTAAAAGCCGATAATCAATACAAGGTCTCAAAGATCCGTCCTTTTTTGCCACAAAAAAGAATCCCGCACCAAGAGGGGAAGAAGACGGACGAATATGTCCTTTTTCCAGAGACTCCTTGATATATGAACGCATAGCGGTATGTTCAGGTACCGACAGATTAAACAGTCTTCCCTTAGGAAATTTACTGCCTGGGATCAAATCTATAGCACAGTCACAGTCCCTATGAGGAGGCAGTGCACTGGACTCAGACTCACTGAAGACATCCTGATAATCAGACAAATACTCCGGAACTTCCGAAGGCGTAGAAGAAGCAATAGACACAGGCAGGGAATCCTCATGAATACCACGACAGCCCCAACTTGAGACTGACATAACCTTCCAGTCCAGGACTGGATTATGGGTCTGTAACCATGGCAGCCCTAAAACGACCAAATCATGCATTTTATGTAAAACCAGGAAACGTATCACCTCGCGGTGTTCAGGAGTCATGCACATGGTAACCTGAGTCCAATACTGCGGTTTATTTGCTGCCAATGGCGTAGCATCAATACCCCTAAGAGGAATAGGATTTTCTAATGGTTCAAGAGTAAATCCACAGCGCTTAGCAAATGAGAGATCCATGAGACTCAGGGCAGCACCTGAATCTACAAACGCCATGACAGGATAAGACGACAGTGAGCAAATCAAAGTTACAGACAGAATAAATTTAGGTTGCAAATTACCAACGGTGACAGGACTAACAACCTTAGCTATACGTTTAGAGCATGCTGAGATAATATGTGTAGAATCACCACAGTAGTAGCACAAGCCATTCCGGCGTCTATGAATTTTCCGCTCATTTCTAGTCAGGATTCTATCACATTGCATTAAATCAGGTGTCTGTTCAGACAACACCATGAGGGAATTTGCGGTTTTTCTATCACATTGCACCGAATTAGGTGTCTGTTCAGACAACACCATGAGGGAATTTGCGGTTTTGCGCTCCCGCAACCGCCGGTCAATTTGAATAGCCAGTGCCATAGTATCATTCAGACCTGTGGGAATGGGAAAACCCACCATAACATTCTTAATGGCTTCAGAAAGGCCATTTCTAAAATTAGCGGCCAGTGCACACTCGTTCCAATGTGTCAGCACGGACCATTTCCGAAATTTTTGGCAATACACTTCAGCCTCGTCCTGCCCCTGAGACATAGACAGCAAGGCCTTTTCTGCCTGAATCTCAAGATTGGGTTCCTCATAAAGTAAACCGAGCGCCAGAAAAAACGCATCAAGATCAGCCAATGCCGGATCTCCTGGCGCCAGCGAAAAAGCCCAATCCTGAGGGTCGCCCCGTAAGAACGAAATAACAATTTTTACTTGCTGAGCAGAATCTCCTGATGAACAGGGTCTCAGGGACAAAAACAATTTACAATTATTCACGAAATTCCTAAACTTAAACCTGTCTCCGGAAAACAGTTCAGGAATCGGTATTTTAGGTTCTGACCTAGGATTTCTGATAACATAGTCTTGTATGCCCTGCACACGAGTAGCCAGCTGGTCCACACTTGTAATCAAGGTCTGGACATTCATGTCTGCAGCAAGCATAGCCACTCTGAGGTAAAGGGGAAGGAGAGAAAAAAAAAAACTCAGAATCTTCTTTCTTATAATCCCTCTTCTGCAATGCATTAAACATTTAATACTGGCCTGGCAAACTGTTATGACCCCAATGGCGAGGGTCTCAGAGGAACGTGGAAGTCTGCAGAATACAAAAATCCAGCTCATAGGGCAGTGGTAACTGGGTTGACCATATATCTACTCCTAACGCCAACACTAGAAGTAGCCGGGGATCATTCCTACGTTGATTCTAGATGACACGCGCCAGCCGGAGAATCTAGCTACCCCTAGTAGAGGAAAACAAAGACCTTTCTTGCCTCCAGAGAAGGGGACCCCAAAGCTGGATAGAAGCCCCCCACAAATAATGACGGTGAGGTAAGAGGAAATGACAAACACAGAAATGAACCAGGTTTAGCACAGAGAGGCCCGCTTACTGATAGCAGAATAAAGAAAGGTAACTTATATGGTCAACAAAAACCCTATCAAAATCCACACTGGAAATTCAAGAACCCCCGAACCGTCTAACGGTCCGGGGGGAGAACACCAGCCCCCTAGAGCTTCCAGCAAAGGTCAGGATATAGATTTGGAACAAGCTGGACAAAAATACAAAACCAAAACAAATAGCAAAAAGCAAAAGGCAGACTTAGCTGATATAACTGGAACCAGGATCAGTAGACAAGAGCACAGCAGACTAGCTCTGATAACTACGTTGCCAGGCATAGAACTGAAGGTCCAGGGAGCTTATATAGCAACACCCCTAACTAACGACCCAGGTGCGGATAAAAGGAATGACAGAAAAACCAGAGTCAAAAAACTAGTAACCACTAGAGGGAGCAAAAAGCAAATTCACAACAGAGAGCTGGTTGTTGGAGATTCGTTGCTGGTGGTGTATTTTCTTCTGTCTTATTTACTCCTTCCTATATTTGTATTTATTTTGCCCTGCACATTTATAGTGTATTCCTGAGTGACCGGCGTGGTGTATATTTTCCTTTATCCTTGTCTGTGCTAACTGTGCATATTGGTGTATGATCTTTTCACTGGGTGGAGGGCGGAGGTATCAGCCTAGGGTTAATACAGGAGTCAGGGTGAGGTTAAAGGCCTGGATATGCACACCATCAGTGTAAACTCCAGGTAGAGGGTCAGTCAGGTTTTCCCTAGTCTGAGGTAAACTGCAGGGGCCCGGGTTTTTAGCTCTCGCTCACCTAGTCTCCCCGTGACACATTCACCTGTTATGATCCGGTGACCTTGGAGCCGCATGAAACTTTCTCTGGAGTCGGTGGAACCTGTACTGACCGCAATCCTGAACTAACACCGCAACTAGAAGTAGCCGTGGGGTGTGCCTAACACGAACCTAGACACCTCGACACAGCCGGAGGACTAAATACCCCTATAGATGGAAATAGGAATGCTACCTTGCCTCAGAGCAGACCCCCAAAGGATAGGCAGCCCCCCACGAATAATGACTGTGAGTAGGAGAAGAATAGACACACGCAGGTAGAAACAGGATTTAGCAAAAGAGGCCACTCTAGCTAAATAGGAAAGGATAGGACAGAATACTAGGCGGTCAGTATTAAAACCCTTCCAAAAATATCCACAGCAGATAATACAAAAAGTTCCACAATCTAACTAAAGACATGGGATGTATATCTGCCACTCCAGAGAATCCAACAAGACTAAGAAAATACTGACACAATCGAAGCTGGACAAGAAAACACAAAGAATAGCACTGAATTGTGAAGCACACAGCATGTGTGCCACAGAAAAAAAACCCCAGACACTTATCTTTGCTGATTTGGCAGAAAGGCAGGAGGAACCAGGCAGAGGTCCATAACCTCCCAAGAACAATTGACAACTGGCAAGGACAAATGAATCCTGCACGCCTAAATACCCCAGTCAGAACTGCAATCAGCAGATACACCTGACCAGGGCTGCAACTCAGGGGCAACTGCATTACCACCTACAACCACCGGAGGGAGCCCAAAAGCAGAATCCACAACAGTACCCCCCCCCCTTGAGAAGGGGTCACCAAACCCTCACCAGCGCCCCCAGGCCGATCAGGACGAGCCAGATGAAAGGCACGGACCAAATCAGCAGCATGGACATCAGAAGCAAAAACCCAAGAATTATCCTCCTGGCCATAACCCTTCCATTTGACAAGGTACTGAAGCCTCCGCCTCGAAAAACGAGAATCCAAAATCTTCTCAACCACATACTCCAACTCCCCATCAACCAAAACAGGGGCCGGAGGATCAACAGAGGGAACAACGGGCACCACATATTTCCGCAATAAAGATCTATGGAAGACATTATGGATAGCAAAAGAGGCCGGAAGCGCCAATCGAAAAGACACCAGATTAATAATCTCAGAAATCCTATAGGGACCAATAAACCGAGGCTTAAACTTAGGGGAAGAGACCTTCATAGGAACATGACGGGAAGACAACCAAACCAAATCCCCAACCTGAAGCCGGGAACCAACACACCGACGACGGTTAGCAAAACGTTGAGCCTCCTCCTGAGACAACACCAAATTGTCCACCACATGAGCCCAAATCTGCTGCAACCTGTCAACCACAGAATCCACACCAGGACAGTCGGAAGGCTCAACCTGCCCAGAAGAAAAACGAGGATGAAAACCAAAATTACAAAAAAAAGGCGAAACCAAAGTAGCCGAACTAGCCCAATTATTAAGGGCAAACTCGGCCAATGGCAAAAAGGCCACCCAATCATCCTGATCGGCAGACACAAAGCATCTCAAATAAGTCTCCAAAGTCTGATTAGTTCGCTCGGTCTGGCCATTTGTCTGAGGATGAAATGCAGAAGAAAAAGACAAATCAATGCCCAGCCTAGCACAAAAGGCCCGCCAAAACCTAGAAACAAACTGGGAACCTCTGTCGGACACAATATTCTCCGGAATACCATGCAAACGAACCACATGCTGAAAAAACAACGGAACCAAATCTGAAGAGGAAGGCAATTTAGGCAAAGGCACCAAATGAACCATCTTAGAAAACCGGTCACAAACAACCCAGATAACCGACATCCTCTGGGAAACCGGAAGATCAGAAATAAAATCCATAGAAATATGCGTCCAGGGCCTCTCAGGGACTGGCAATGGCAAAAGTAACCCACTAGCACGGGAACAACAAGGCTTGGCCCACGCACAAGTCCCACAGGACTGCACAAAAGAACGCACATCACGTGACAACGAAGGCCACCAAAAGGACCTACCAACCAAATCTCTGGTACCAAAAATACCAGGATGACCAGCCAACACAGAACAGTGAACCTCAGAAATCACTCTACTAGTCCATCTGTCAGGAACAAACAATTTCCCCACAGGACAGCGGTCAGGTCTATCAGCCTGAAATTGCTGAAGAACCCGCCGTAAATCAGGGGAAAGGACCACCCCTTCTTTCAGAATGCCGACCGGTTCAAGGACCTCAGGAGAATCAGGCAAAAAACTCCTAAAAAAGGGCATCAGCCTTAATATTCTTAGAACCCGGAAGATACGAAACCACGAAATCAAAACGGGAAAAAAACAAGGACCATCGAGCCTGTCTAGGACTCAGCCGCTTGGCAGACTCGAGGTAAATCAAATTCTTATGATCGGTCAGGACCACAATACGGTGCTTAGCTCCCTCAATCCAATGTCGCCACTCCTCAAACGCCCACTTCATAGCCAACAACTCCCGATTGCCGACATCATAATTGCGTTCAGCAGGCGAAAACTTGCGGGAGAAGAAGGCACACGGTTTCATCAAAGAACCAACAGAATCCCTCTGAGACAAAACGGCCCCTGCCCCAATCTCAGAAGCGTCAACCTCAACCTGAAACGGAAGAGAAACATCTGGTTGGCGCAACACCGGAGCAGAAGTAAATCGGCGTTTAAGCTCCTGAAAGGCAGAGACAGCCGCAGAGGACCAATTCGCCACATCAGCGCCTTTTTTCGTCAAATCAGTCAAGGGTTTAACCACGCTGGAGAAGTTAGCAATGAAACGGCGATAAAAATTTGCAAAACTCAAAAATTTCTGAAGGTTCTTCACGGATGTAGGTTGAATCCAATCATGAATGGCCTGAACCTTAACAGGATCCATCTCCATAGATGAGGGAGAAAAAATAAAGCCCCCAAAAAAACCTTCTGCACCCCAAAGAGACACTTAGACCCCTTCACAAACAAAGCATTGTCACGAAGGATCTGAAATACCATCCTGACCTGTTCCACATGAGACTTCCAATCATCGGAAAAAATCAAAATATCGTCCAAATATACAATCAAGAATTTATCAATATAAGTCCGGAAGATATCATGCATGAAGGATTGAAAAACAGATGGAGCGTTAGTGAGCCCGAATGGCATCACAAGGTATTCAAAATGGCCTTCGGGCGTATGTTGTGAACTCTATTTTTAGGCTCCCTCTAGTGGTCACAAGCGGTACTGTGTAGTGTTGTCTTTCTGCAGGTTGGCTGCATCAGCTGGTTCGTTATCCTTGGTTGGTTTCCTATTTAGCTCACCTGGATACTCAGTTCCTTGCCTGCTATCAATGTATTCAGTGCTCTTCAGATTCCTTGTGATTACCTTGCTCCCAGCCTCTCCAAGACAAGCTAAGTTTTTGTCCGTTCATTGTTTGATTATCAGCATTCATCATGTTTCTTGTCCAGCTTGCTAAGATGTGATCTCCTCGCTTGCTGGTTGCTCTAGGGGACTGAGTTTCTCCCCCCCACACCGTTAGTTGGTGCGGGGGTTCTTGAATCTCAGTGTGGATATTTTGTAAGGGTTTTTTACTAACCGCACAGACCCCTTTACTATTTTCTGCTATCTAGTATTAGTGGGCCTCATTTGCTGAATCTGTTTTCACCCCTGTGTATGTGCCTTCCTCTTACCTCACCGTTAATATTTGTTGGGGGCTTCTATATCTTTGGGGATTATTTCTCTGGAGGCAAGAGAGGTCTTTCTTTCTCTCTAGGGGTAGTTAGTTCCTCAGGCTGGCTCGAGACGTCTAGGATTTTTAGGCACGTTCACCGGCTACTTCTAGTGTGTTTGGATAGGTTCAGATTTGCGGTCAGTCCAGTTTGGCACCTCCCTAGAGCTTGTCCTATGTTTGTTACTTAGCTGGAGTAATTCGTGATCCTCAACCACTAAGGATCATAACAGGCGTATTAAACGCAATTTTCCATTCATCACCCTGCTTAATACGAACAAGATTATATGCCCCCCGAAGGTCAATCTTCGTGAACCAACTAGCCCCCTTAATCCTAGCAAACAAATCGGAAAGCAAAGGTAAAGGGTATTGAAACTTGACCGTGATCTTATTCAAGAGGCGATAATCAATACAAGGTCTCAAGGAGCCATCCTTCTTAGCAACAAAGAAAAAACCTGCTCCCAACGGAGAAGAAGATGGCCGAATATGCCCTTTCTCCAAAGACTCCTTAACATAACTCCGCATGGCGGTATGTTCAGGCACAGACAGGTTGAAAAGTCGGCCCTTAGGAAACATACTGCCTGGAATCAAGTCAATCGCACAATCACAGTCCCTGTGCGGTGGAAGGGAACTGGACTTGGGCTCATCAAATACATCCTGAAAATCAGACAAAAACTCTAGAATTTCAGAAGAGGAAGAAGAGGAGATTGACATCAAAGGAACATCGTTATGAACCCCCTGACAACCCCAACTAGTCACAGACATAGATTTCCAATCCAACACAGGATTATGTACCTGCAACCACGGGAAACCCAGCACGATAACATCATGCAAATTATGCAACACCAGAAATCGACAATCTTCCTGATGGACTGGCGCCATGTGTATGGTCACCTGTGTCCAAAACTGGGGCTTATTTTTAGCCAAAGGTGTAGCATCAATCCCCCTTAAAGGGATAGGGTTCTGCAAAGGCTGCAAGGGAAAACCACAACGCCTGGCAAACTCAAAGTCCATTAAGTTCAAGGCGGCGCCTGAATCCACAAACGCCATGACAGAAAGTGATGACAATGAGCAGATCAAGGACACCGATAACAGAAATTTAGGTTGTACAGTACTGATGGTAAATGAACTAGCGATCCTCTTTGTCCGTTTAGGGCAGACTGAAATGACATGAGAAGCGTCGCCACAATAATAACACAACCTATTCTGACATCTGAATCCTTGTCGTTCCGTTCTAGACAAAATCCTATCACACTGCATTGGCTCAGGACCTTACTCTAAGGACGACGCCACAGCGCGCACAGTTTGACGCTCCCGCAAGTGCTGATCAATCTGAATGGCCAGAGACATAGAATCACTCAGACCGGAAGGCGTGGGAAACCCCACCATAACATCTTTAACGGATTCAGAAAGACCCTTTCTGAAAATTGCCGCCAAAGCATCATCATTCCATTTAGTCAACACAGACCATTTTCTAAATTTCTGACAATACAATTCTGCCGCCTCTTGACCCTGAGACAGGGCCAACAAGGTTTTCTCCGCTTGATCCACAGAATTCGGTTCATCATATAATAATCCTAAAGCCTGAAAAAAGGAATCTACATTAAGCAAGGCAGGATTCCCAGATTCCAGGGAAAATGCCCAATCCTGAGGATCGCCACGCAGCAGGGAGATGACAATTTTAACCTGCTGAATGGAATCACCGGAGGATCGCGGTCTCAGAGCAAAAAACAGTTTACAATTGTTTTTAAAACCCAAAAATTTGGACCTATCACCAAAAAATAAATCAGGAGTAGGAATCTTCGGCTCTAAAGCATGAGTCTGAACAATATAATCAGAAATACCCTGTACCCTAGCAGCAAGCTGGTCTACACGAGAAGCTAATTCCTGAACATCCATGCTGGCACAAGACTCCTCAGCCACCCATAGATAAAGAGGGGAAAAAAAGACAAAACAGACTGCAGGAAAAAAAATGGCTCAACACCTTTCTTCCGTTTTTCTGAGATGCATTTAACTCATTGTTGGCCAGTTGTACTGTTATGATCCGGTGACCTTGGAGCCGCATGAAACTTTCTCTGGAGTCGGTGGAACCTGTACTGACCGCAATCCTGAACTAACACCGCAACTAGAAGTAGCCGTGGGGTGTGCCTAACACGAACCTAGACACCTCGACACAGCCGGAGGACTAAATACCCCTATAGATGGAAAAAGGAATGCTACCTTGCCTCAGAGCAGACCCCCAAAGGATAGGCAGCCCCCCACGAATAATGACTGTGAGTAGGAGAAGAATAGACACACGCAGGTAGAAACAGGATTTAGCAAAAGAGGCCACTCTAGCTAAATAGGAAAGGATAGGACAGAATACTAGGCGGTCAGTATTAAAACCCTTCCAAAAATATCCACAGCAGATAATACAAAAAGTTCCACAATCTAACTAAAGACATGGAATGTATATCTGCCACTCCAGAGAATCCAACAAGACTGAGAAAATACTGACACAATCGAAGCTGGACAAGAAAACACAAAGAATAGCACTGAACTGTGAAGCACACTGCATGTGTGCCACAGAAAAAAAAACCCAGACACTTATCTTTGCTGATTTGGCAGAAAGGCAGGAGGAACCAGGCAGAGGTCCATAACCTCCCAAGAACAATTGACAACTGTCAGATCACCGATCTGTGATGTCCCCCCTGGGACAAAGTAAAAAAGTTAAAAAAAAATTTCCACATGTGTAAAAAAATAAAATAAAAATAAAAATTCCTAAATAAAGAAAAAATATATATATTATTCCCATAAATACATTTCTTTATCTAAATAAAAAAAAAAACAATAAAAGTACACATATTTAGTATCGCCGCGTCCGTAACGACCCCACCTATAAAACTATATCACTAGTTAACCCCTTCAGTGAACACCGTAGGGAAAAAAAACGAGGCAAAAAACAATGCTTTATTCTCATACCGCCGAACAAAAAGCGGAATAACACGCGATCAAAAAGACGGATATAAATAACCATGGTACCGCTGAAAACGTCATCTTGTCCCGCAAAAAACAAGCCACCATACAGCATCATCAGCAAAAAAATAAAAAAGTTATAGTCCTCAGAATAAAGCGATGCCAAAATAATTATTTATTCTATAAAATAGTTTTTATCGTATAAAAGCGCCAAAACATTAAAAAATGATATAAATGAGGTATCGCTGTAATCATACTGACCCGAAGAATAAAACTGCTTTATCAATTTTACCAAACGTGGAACGGTATAAACGCCTCCCCCAAAAGAAATTCATGAATAGCTGTTTTTTTGTCATTCTGCCTCACAAAAATCGGAATAAAAAGTGATCAAAAACTGTCACGTGTCCGAAAATGTTACCAATAAAAACATCAACTCGTCCCGAAAAAAATAAGACCTCACATGACTCTGTGGACCAAAATATGGCAAAATTATAGGTCTCAAAATGTGGAGACGCAAAAACTTTTTTGCTATAAAAAGCGTCTTTTAGTGTGTGACGGCTGCCAATCATAAAAATCTGCTATAAAAAATGCTATAAAAGTAAATCAAACCCCCCTTCATCACCCGCTTAGTTAGGGAAAAATAATAAAATTAAAAAAATTTATTTATTTCCATTTTCCCATTAGAGCTAGGGTTAGGGCTAGGGTTAGGGCTAGTGTTGTGAATTTGCTTTTTGCTCCCTCTAGTGGTTACTAGTTTTTTGACTCTGGTTTTTCTGTCATTCCTTTTATCCGCACCTGGGTCGTTAGTTAGGGGTGTTGCTATATAAGCTCCCTGGACCTTCAGTTCTATGCCTGGCAACGTAGTTATCAGAGCTAGTCTGCTGTGCTCTTGTCTACTGATCCTGGTTCCAGTTATATCAGCTAAGTCTGCCTTTTGCTTTTTGCTATTTGTTTTGGTTTTGTATTTTTGTCCAGCTTGTTCCAAATCTATGTCCTGACCTTTGCTGGAAGCTCTAGGGGGCTGGTGTTCTCCCCCCGGACCGTTAGACGGTTCGGGGGTTCTTGAATTTCCAGTGTGGATTTTGATAGGGTTTTTGTTGACCATATAAGTTACCTTTCTTTATTCTGCTATCAGTAAGCGGGCCTCTCTGTGCTAAACCTGGTTCATTTCTGTGTTTGTCATTTCCTCTTACCTCACCGTTATTATTTGTGGGGGGCTTCTATCCAGCTTTGGGGTCCCCTTTTCTGGAGGCAAGAAAGGTCTTTTGTTTTCCTCTACTAGGGGTAGCTAGATTCTCCGGCTGGAGCGTGTCATCTAGAATCAACGTAGGAATGATCCCCGGCTACTTCTAGTGTTGGCGTTAGGAGTAGATATATGGTCAACCCAGTTACCACTGCCCTATGAGCTGGATTTTTGTATTCTGCAGACTTCCACGTTCCTCTGAGACCCTCGCCATTGGGGTCATAACAGTTTGCCAGGCCAGTATTAAATGTTTAATGCGTTGCAGAAGAGGGATTATAAGAAAGAAGATTCTGAGTTTTTTTTTTTTTTTTTTTTCTTTCTTCTTCCCCTTTACCTCAGAGTGGCTATGCTTGCTGCAGACATGAATGTCCAGACCTTGATTACAAGTGTGGACCAGCTGGCTACTCGTGTGCAGGGCATACAAGACTATGTTATCAGAAATCCTAGGTCAGAACCTAAAATACCGATTCCTGAACTGTTTTCCGGAGACAGGTTTAAGTTTAGGAATTTTGTGAATAATTGTAAATTGTTTTTGTCCCTGAGACCCTGTTCATCTGGAGACTCTGCTCAGCAAGTAAAAATAGTTATTTCGTTCTTACGGGGCGACCCTCAGGATTGGTCTTTTTCGCTGGCGCCAGGAGATCCGGCATTGGCTGATATTGATGCGTTTTTTCTGGCGCTCGGTTTACTTTATGAGGAACCCAATCTTGAGATTCAGGCAGAAGAGGCCTTGCTGGCTATGTCTCAGGGGCAGGACGAGGCTGAAGTGTACTGCCAAAAATTTCGGAAATGGTCCGTGCTGACACATTGGAACGAGTGTGCACTGGCCGCTAATTTTAGAAATGGCCTATCTGAAGCCATTAAGAATGTTATGGTGGGTTTTCCCATTCCCACAGGTCTCAATGATACTATGGCACTGGCTATTCAAATTGACCGGCGGTTGCGGGAGCGCAAAACCGCAAATTCCCTCATGGTGTTGTCTGAACAGACACCTAATTCGGTGCAATGTGATAGAAAAACCGCAAATTCCCTCATGGTGTTGTCTGAACAGACACCTGATTTAATGCAATGTGATAGAATCCTGACTAGAAATGAGCGGAAAATTCATAGACGCCGGAATGGCTTGTGCTACTACTGTGGTGATTCTACACATGTTATCTCAGCATGCTCTAAACGTATAGCTAAGGTTGTTAGTCCTGTCACCGTTGGTAATTTGCAACCTAAATTTATTCTGTCTGTAACTTTGATTTGCTCACTGTCGTCTTATCCTGTCATGGCGTTTGTAGATTCAGGTGCTGCCCTGAGTCTTATGGATCTGTCATTTGCTAAGCACTGTGGTTTTACTCTTGAACCATTAGAAAATCCTATTCCTCTTAGGGGTATTGATGCTACGCCATTGGCAGCAAATAAACCGCAGTATTGGACACAGGTTACCATGTGCATGACTCCTGAACACCGCGAGGTGATACGTTTCCTGGTTTTACATAAAATGCATGATTTGGTTGTTTTAGGGCTGCCATGGTTACAGACCCATAATCCAGTCCTGGACTGGAAGGCTATGTCAGTCTCAAGTTGGGGCTGTCGTGGTATTCATGGGGATTCCCTGCCTGTGTCTATTGCTTCTTCTACGCCTTCGGAAGTTCCGGAGTATTTGTCTGATTATCACGATGTCTTCAGTGAGTCTGAGTCCAGTGCACTGCCTCCTCATAGGGACTGTGACTGTGCTATAGATTTGATCCCAGGCAGTAAGTTTCCTAAGGGAAGACTGTTTAATCTGTCGGTACCTGAACATACCGCTATGCGTTCATATATCAAGGAGTCTCTGGAGAAAGGACATATTCGTCCGTCTTCTTCCCCCCTTGGTGCGGGATTCTTTTTTGTGGCAAAAAAGGACGGATCTTTGAGACCTTGTATTGATTATCGGCTTTTAAATAAGATCACTGTCAAATTTCAGTATCCTTTACCGCTGTTGTCTGACTTGTTTGCCCGGATTAAAGGTGCCAAGTGGTTCACCAAGATAGACCTTCGTGGTGCGTACAACCTTGTGCGCATTAAGCAAGGTGATGAATGGAAAACCGCATTCAATACGCCCGAAGGTCATTTTGAGTACTTGGTGATGCCTTTTGGGCTCTCCAATGCGCCTTCAGTTTTTCAGTCCTTTATGCATGACATTTTCCGGAAGTATCTGGATAAATTTTTGATTGTTTATCTGGATGATATTTTGGTTTTTTCTGATGATTGGGATTCGCATGTGGAGCAGGTCAGGTTGGTCTTTAAAATTTTGCGTGAAAATTCTTTGTTTGTCAAGGGCTCAAAGTGTCTCTTTGGTGTACAGAAGGTTCCCTTTTTGGGGTTCATTTTTTCCCCTTCTGCTGTGGAGATGGACCCAGTCAAGGTCCGAGCTATTCTTGATTGGACTCAGCCCTCGTCGGTTAAGAGTCTTCAGAAGTTCTTGGGTTTCGCTAACTTCTACCGTCGTTTTATCGCTAATTTTTCTAGCATTGTGAAACCGTTGACGGATATGACCAAGAAGGGCTCCGATGTAGCTAACTGGGCTCCTGCTGCCGTGGAGGCTTTCCAGGAGTTGAAGCGCCGGTTTACTTCGGCGCCTGTTTTGTGCCAGCCCGATGTCTCACTTCCCTTTCAGGTTGAGGTGGATGCTTCAGAGATTGGAGCAGGGGCCGTTTTGTCGCAGAGAGGCCCTGGTTGCTCTGTTATGAAACCTTGTGCCTTTTTCTCCAGGAAGTTTTCGCCTGCCGAGCGAAATTATGATGTGGGCAATCGGGAGTTGTTGGCCATGAAATGGGCATTTGAGGAGTGGCGTCATTGGCTCGAGGGTGCTAAGCATCGTGTGGTGGTCTTGACTGATCACAAAAATCTGATGTATCTCGAGTCTGCTAAACGCCTTAATCCGAGACAGGCCCGCTGGTCATTGTTTTTCTCCCGCTTTGATTTTGTTGTCTCGTATTTACCAGGTTCAAAGAATGTGAAGGCCGATGCTCTTTCTAGGAGCTTTGTGCCTGATGCTCCTGGAGTCGCTGATCCTGTTGGTATTCTTAAAGATGGAGTTATCTTGTCAGCTATTTCTCCGGATCTGCGACGTGTGTTGCAGAGATTTCAGGCTGATAGGCCTGAGTCTTGTCCACCTGACAGACTGTTTGTCCCGGATAAATGGACCAGCAGAGTCATTTCCGAGGTTCATTCCTCGGTGTTGGCAGGTCACCCGGGAATTTTTGGCACCAGAGATCTGGTGGCCAGGTCCTTTTGGTGGCCTTCCTTGTCAAGGGATGTGCGGTCATTTGTGCAGTCCTGTGGGACTTGTGCTCGAGCTAAGCCTTGCTGTTCTCGTGCCAGCGGTTTGCTCTTGCCCTTGCCTGTCCCGAAGAGACCTTGGACACATATCTCCATGGATTTCATTTCTGATCTTCCGCTATCTCAGGGCATGTCCGTTATCTGGGTGATATGTGATCGCTTCTCCAAGATGGTCCATTTGGTTCCTTTGCCTAAGCTGCCTTCCTCTTCCGATCTGGTTCCTGTGTTTTTCCAGAACGTGGTTCGTTTGCACGGCATCCCTGAGAATATTGTGTCAGACAGAGGATCCCAGTTCGTTTCTAGGTTCTGGCGATCCTTTTGTAGTAGGATGGGCATTGATTTGTCGTTTTCGTCTGCTTTCCATCCTCAGACTAATGGACAGACGGAGCGAACCAATCAGACTTTGGAGGCTTATTTGAGGTGTTTTGTCTCTGCTGATCAGGACGATTGGGTGACATTCTTGCCGTTGGCTGAGTTTGCCCTTAATAATCGGGCTAGTTCCGCCACCTTGGTTTCGCCTTTTTTCTGCAACTCTGGTTTCCATCCTCGCTTTTCTTCGGGTCATGTGGAGCCTTCTGACTGTCCTGGGGTGGATTCTGTGGTAGATAGGTTGCAGCGGATCTGGAATCATGTGGTGGACAACTTGAAGTTGTCACAGGAGAGGGCTCAGCGCTTTGCCAACCGCCGCCGCGGTGTGGGTCCCCGACTACGCGTTGGGGATTTGGTATGGCTTTCTTCCCGCTTTGTTCCTATGAAGGTCTCCTCTCCCAAATTTAAACCTCGTTTTATTGGGCCTTACAAGATATTGGAAATCCTTAATCCTGTATCTTTTCGTCTGGATCTTCCTGTGTCGTTTGCTATTCACAATGTATTTCATAGGTCCTTGTTGCGGCGGTACATTGTGCCTGTAGTTCCTTCTGCTGAGCCTCCTGCTCCGGTGTTGGTTGAGGGCGAGTTGGAGTACGTGGTGGAGAAGATCTTGGATTCTCGCCTCTCCAGGCGGAGGCTTCAGTACCTGGTCAAGTGGAAGGGCTATGGTCAGGAGGATAATTCCTGGGTGGTCGCCTCTGATGTTCATGCGGCCGATTTAGTTCGTGCCTTTCATGCCGCTCATCCTGATCGCCCTGGTGGTCGTGGTGAGGGTTCGGTGACCCCTCACTAAGGGGGGGGTACTGTTGTGAATTTGCTTTTTGCTCCCTCTAGTGGTTACTAGTTTTTTGACTCTGGTTTTTCTGTCATTCCTTTTATCCGCACCTGGGTCGTTAGTTAGGGGTGTTGCTATATAAGCTCCCTAGACCTTCAGTTCAATGCCTGGCAACGTAGTTATCAGAGCTAGTCTGCTGTGCTCTTGTCTACTGATCCTGGTTCCAGTTATATCAGCTAAGTCTGCCTTTTGCTTTTTGCTATTTGTTTTGGTTTTGTATTTTTGTCCAGCTTGTTCCAAATCTATGTCCTGACCTTTGCTGGAAGCTCTAGGGGGCTGGTGTTCTCCCCCCGGACCGTTAGACGGTTCGGGGGTTCTTGAATTTCCAGTGTGGATTTTGATAGGGTTTTTGTTGACCATATAAGTTACCTTTCTTTATTCTGCTATCAGTAAGCGGGCCTCTCTGTGCTAAACCTGGTTCATTTCTGTGTTTGTCATTTCCTCTTACCTCACCGTTATTATTTGTGGGGGGCTTCTATCCAGCTTTGGGGTCCCCTTCTCTGGAGGCAAGAAAGGTCTTTTGTTTTCCTCTACTAGGGGTAGCTAGATTCTCCGGCTGGAGCGTGTCATCTAGAATCAACGTAGGAATGATCCCCGGCTACTTCTAGTGTTGGCGTTAGGAGTAGATATATGGTCAACCCAGTTACCACTGACCTATGAGCTGGATTTTTGTATTCTGCAGACTTCCACGTACCTCTGAGACCCTCGCCATTGGGGTCATAACAGGCTAGGGTTAGGGTTAGGGCTAGGGTTAGGGCTAGGGTTAGGGTTGGGGCTAGGGTTGGAGCTAAAGTTAGGGTTAGGGTTGGGGCTAAAATTAGGGTTAGGTTTGGGGCTACGGTTAGGGCTAGAGTTAGGGTTGGGGCTAGGGTTGGAGCTAAAGTTAGGGTTAGGGTTGGGGCTAAAGTTAGGGTTAGGGTTTGGATTACATTTACGGTTGGGATTAGGGTTGGGATTAGAGTTAGGCATGTGTCAGGGTTAGGGGTGTGGTTAGGGTTACCGTTGGGATTAGGGTTAGGGGTGTGTTTGGATTAGGGTTTCAGTTAGAATTGGGGACTTTCCACTGTTTAGGCACATCAGGGGCTCTCCAAACGCGACATGGCGTCCGATCTCAATTCCAGCCAATTCTGCATTGAAAAAGTAAAACAGTGCTCCTTCCCTTCCGAGCTCTCCCGTGCGCCCAAACAGGTGTTTACCCCAACACATGGGGCATCAGCGTACTTGGCACAAATTGGACAACAACTTTTGGGGTCCAAGTTCTCTTGTTACCCTTGGGAAAATATAAATTTGGGGGGCTAAAAATCATTTTTGTGGGAAAAAAAAGGATTTTTTATTTTCACGGCTCTGCGTTGTAAACTGTAGTGAAACACTTGGGGGTTCAAAGTTCTCACAACACATCTAGATAAGATCCTCGGGAGGTCTAGTTTCCAATATGGGGTCACTTTTGGGGGTTTCTACTGTTTGGGTACATCAGGGGCTCTGCAAATGCAATGTGACTATCTTCCCTCACGTAATCTTCGTTCATCCCAAGACCTCCTACTCTCCTCCACACTTATTCGTTCCTCACACAATCGCCTCCAAGATTTCTCCCGAATATCCCCCATCCTCTGGAATTCCATGCCTCAACACGTCCGATTATCCACCACCCTCGGATCCTTCAGACGGAACCTGAAAACCCATCTCTTCAGGAAAGCCTACAGCCTACAATAACCGAGCCGCCGCCTCACCACCGCCAGATCCGCCGCCGCCTCACCCCTACCTTCTTTCTCTTCCCCACTATCCCATAGAATGTAAGTCCGCAAGGACAGGGTCCTCTCCCCTCTGTACCAGTGTGTCACTGTAAACCTGTTTACTGTAAATGATATCTATAACTCTGTATGTAACCCCTTTCTCATGTACAGCACCATGGAATTAATGGTGCTATATAAATAAATAATAATAATAAGTGGCAAGGACAAATGAATCCTGCACGCCTAAATACCCCAGTCAGAACTGCAATCAGCAGATACACCTGACCAGGGCTGCAACTCAGGGGCAACTGCATTACCACCTACAACCACCGGAGGGAGCCCAAAAGCAGAATTCACAACATTCACGTCCACAACAGCAAGCAGCTTTTCTCCCAGACATAAACAGGGGCCTCCTCTATCTGTATCCACCACCACCTAATATCCAAGCTCCTGACCTCTGCTTGAGCCGGCCTTAAAGTGAACCTGTCATGTTCCCAAATGCCATTTACCTGCAGATATGGGCTTAATGTGAAGGTTTAGACCAGTCTCACACGTCCAGATAATTCCGGTACCGGAAAAATCGGTACCGGAGTTATCCGTGTCCGTGTGTCCGTGTGCTCACATGGCACATCAGTGTGGCACACGTGCGGCAGCCGTGTGCCGCCCGTGTGCCGACTGGGTACCACACGGACCGTGCAGGAGACAGCGCTACAGTAAGCGCTGTCCCCTGCTTTGGGTGCTGAAACCGCCATTCATTTCTTCTCTCCAGCAGCGTTCGCTGGAGAGAAAGAATGAAAAATCATTGTTTTTTTAATTTTTTTTGCGGTTGAAATAAAGTTCCCGGTAACCCCCCTATGGGAGGTGGAGCCGCATATTCATCACTGTAATGAGCGGCACCACGTGACCGCTCATACAGGACAAGCTGCGGCGCTGAGAGGAAGCATCGAGGGAGCTGGGTGAGTATTTTATTTCCAGCGGGCGGGCACACAGGGGGTGGGAAGGGGTTGGTTACCGAGAACTTTATTTCAACCGCAAAAAAAAGAGAAAACTGTCACCACACGTACCGGAGCCACTGACGTGTGAAACCGGCCTTATAGTGTTCTAAAGTTGCACGGCAGCTGCACTGAAGGCACAGCTGATGGGAGGAAATTAACTTTATATCTCCTGGCAGCCTCTGGCTTTCAGTTATTGAGGTTTACCGCTGTGGCTTCAGTCACCACTCAGTATATAGTGAACGGAGGCTGAAAGCGCACCCTGGCACAATGACTGTCAGCCGGCTCAGCTCTGATACAGCGCGTAGCCGGCTGTTAGTGACTGCCGGCAGGTTCTTATTACTTACAGTGATTGAAGCCGCACCTCTACGACTGAAAGCTGGAGGCTGCCGGGAGAAATAAAGGCCTTCAATTGTGGTGACTAAGCAGCTTCAGAATACTATCACTCTGCAGATTAACCCCATATCAGTAGATTAACAGAGTTTGGGGACATGACAGGTTTCCCTCAAAAGGTGTAATGTGATAATATCAACGGAGTTGGCTGCGTTACATGAGAAATGGCGTGGACTACTGCAGTGGGAGGCCATAGGAGAACAGAGGAAAGCCTTGCACTGAAGCCAGGACAGATGAGTAACACATCTGTAATTTATTTATTTTACTTTGCGTCTATTATACTGAACACAATCTTATGTAACATGGAAATTCTGCACAAGCTTTTCCCACAGATGACTGGAGAATGCCTGGTGTAAGGACAGCACTTCCCAGAGTGCAAACTTTGTGTAGACTGCAGGGAATTCAGAGAGATATCCGCTCTGGAGCCTGCAGAATTTTAATTGCAGCTCTGTGGTATAATGCAGGATGTAACTCAGGATCAGTAATGTAATGTATGTACACAGTGACTCCACCAGCAGAATAGTGAGTGCAGCTCTGGAGTATAATACAGAATGTAACTCAGTATCAGTAATGTAATGTACACAGTGACTGCACCAGCAGAATAGTGAGTGCAGCTCTGGAGTATAATACAGGATGTAACTCAGGATCAGTAATGTAATGTATGTACACAGTGACTGCACCAGCAGAATAGTGAGTGCAGCTCTGGAGTATAATACAGGATGTAACTCAGTATCAGTAATGTAATGTACACAGTGTCTGCAGCAGCAGAATAGTGAGTGCAGCTCTGGAGTATAATACAGGATGTAACTCAGGATCAGTAATGTAATGTATGTACACAGTGACTACACCAGCAGAATAGTGAGTGCAGCTCTGGAGTATAATACAGGATGTAACTCAGGATCAGTAATGTAATGTATGTACACAGTGACTGCACCAGCAGAATAGTGCGTGCAGCTCTGGAGTATAATACAGGATGTAACTCAGCATCAGTAATGTAATGTATGTACACAGTGACTGCACCAGCAGAATAGTGAGTGCAGCTCTGGAGTATAATACAGGATGTAACTCAGCATCAGTAATGTAATGTATGTACACAGTGACTGCACCAGCAGAATAGTGAGTGCAGCTCTGGAGTATTATTTATAAGCTTTGCTTCAGCCCAAACATCCCCTGGAGAACAGAGGCAGGTGTCAGTGTCGGACTTCTCCGCCCTTGGGTAGAGGTCCACTTTTATGCCATCGTAACTCTCTGGAGCAACTATGTTGGTTCTTCAGTAATATAACCTAATCCCAGTACATAATCATCTGTCCTCCGAGCCGGGATGTATCTTCTGGAGGATGATTCACTGTTTTTCTCATTTTTATTACTCAACAAATGCCTTGCCAAGAAAAATCTGGCGTCATCGTTTGCCTGAGATCCCGGGCACAATGTATCATGAGTGATAAAAAGATAATTAGATGTCACTCCGGAACGCTGCGGTAACTCACATCCTCTGTATTATTACCAGGACCTAATGTCTCTGCTGCCTGCAGAGTGTTAGTGAGCGAAGCATTATCAGCTCATCTAAGCAATGACACAAGTGGGCATGGTGCCAGTCATATATGTGCAGCCCTGGCGCCACTTTCGCAGCATCGGGACCATGAGTTTCACACCGGCCAGAGCGCCATCTGCCTGCAATTTGTATGTGTGTGGGTTTCCTTCTGTAGTATTTAAGCCTCCTGTTATATTAATTAGCCTCCATTGTAAATTGGCCGTACTGTAGGCTTGTGTGCCTGGCAAGGAAATTAGATTGCACAGTGGTTTGCAAAAGTATTCACCCCCTTGGTGTTTCCCCTATTTTGTAACATTACAACCTGTGTTTAAATATTATTGTAATCCGCTTTGTGTGTGACGTATCAGCACTAAATAGTTTAAGTTGGTGAAGGGAGAAAAATATAGGCATAAATTAAATTTATGGGGTAAAATAACTAAAAATTGCCATGTGCATATGTATTCACCCCTTTTGCTTTGAAGCCCATAAAAATTTATGGTGCAAGTGAGTCGCCCGCCAGGGCCGTGGGGTACCCGGTACCAGGTCCCGGTGTTCACAGGGGGATGTCACGGTGGTGACCCGGTCCGTGGCCCTGGGCGCCCATGTAAAAGGGGAAATGAATAAAGTTTATGTTCGTGACGCCACCTGTGGTATTCGGTCAGTGGGGACCGACGCTGCTTTAAGGGGTCATCTGGGGTGATGCTAGGGCTCCCGGTGTGTAGATGGTGAATGGCGCAGTATAGAACGAGGACACAGGTTTGCAGTCTCTTTACCTGGTTTACTGAAGACTTCAGGCAGCCACAGTCCAGGGCACCAGATCACAGGGCAGGCAGGGTCCGGCCGGCTTGGAAGCGAATCCAGAGTCCCCTTTACCAGGTGGAGAGGAAAGCCTTCCTCTAGTGGGGTGTTGTAGTTCCTTACTGCCTATGGCTTCAGATAAGGTCCTCACAGTTCTTCTCTCTGTCCCCCATATAGGATATGGCAATACCTGTATGACAGGTAACTCGAGCCTTTTTACAGGGACTCTATCACGCCCCGGGCTCTATGTGTTACTGTGTCTCTTGGGTTTTAAGGCGGACAGGTAACTTGCAGTTCAGCTGTCCTGCCGGTCTCTGATGTAAGTCGTAGAGGCCCTTACAACCTCGGTATTCCGGCTACCGGTTATCTGTGCTTCAGAGGGAGGCAGCTTGTTCGCAGCTGGTCTCCCCTGATATCACTCTCCTGTGCTTCGCTCTCTTTCACTCTCACTGAACAATGTCCTTTCCTTCTGAATGTCTCTGTCCAGGAGCTGCAGCACTTTCTCGTGGCTGCAAGGCTTCTCATACGTTCTTCCTGCCTCAGACTGCTTCCTGGCACTTTCTGACTGACTTTCCCTCCAAAACACAATATATATACATATATACATATGCAGGGGAGTCACCTAGAAATAGGATCAAAAGCTCCCCCTTGTGGCCTGGAGTGTGAACATGTGTGTATGGTGATTACTAGTGATGAGCGAATATACTCGTTACTCGAGATTTCTCGAGCACGCTCCGGTGTCCTCCGAGTATTTTTTAGTGCTCGGAGTTTTAGTCTTTAGCGCCGCAGCTGAATGATTTACATCTGTTAGCCAGCATAAGTACATGTGGGGGTTGCCTGGTTGCTAGGGAATCCCCACATGCAATTAAGCTGGCTAACAGATGTAAATCATTCAGCTGCGGTGCTAAAAACTAAAACTCCGAGCACTAAAAAATACTCGGAGGACATCCGAGCGTGCTCGAGAAATCTCGAGTAACGAGTATATTCGCTCATTACTAGTGATTACCTGATAAAAGGTATTTTTCAACGCTTCCAACCGTAACATCACTCTCCCTGCAAGGAAAGCAATGTCACTGTGATGACCAGGACCCTGGGGCGCCACACAAGCAATTCCCTTCTTAAGTCCCATGCTTAGTGACAGGACGTCCCACTGTGTGCAATCTAAGTGTCACATGTTTTCCAGGATATACACTTTATGTTTTCTCAAAGGCTACAGAGGCTGCAACAGCATAAGAAGCACCACTAACCAAACAACACAAAGACCAAGAAGATCTCGAAACAACACTGATAACGAGAGGCACCACTAACTGAACAACACCATGAACACCAAGGAGATCTCCAAACACCACCATGAAGACCAAGGTTATCTCCAAACACAAACATGAAGCCCAAGGAGATCTCCACACAACACCATGAAGACCAAGGAGATCTCCAGACACCACCATGAAGACCAAGGAGATCTCCACACAACACCATGAAGACCAAAGAGATCTCCACACAACACCATGAAGACCAAAGAGATCTCCACACAACACCATGAAGACCAAGGTGATCTCCACACAACACCATGAAGATCAAAAAGATCTCCACACAACACCATGAAGATCAAGGAGATCTCCAAACAAGTCAGGGACAAAGTTGTTGAGAAGTACAAGTCAGGGTTGGGTTATAAAAGAAATATCCCAATCTCAGATGAGGTCACTAATCAGAGAGGCAGCACAGAGACCAAAGGTAACCCTGAAGGAGCTGCAGAGTTCCCAAGTAGAGGCTGGAGTATCTGTCCATACTGCCACAATACTCATACACTCCATAGAGGTGGCCTTTATGGAAGAGTGGGCAGAAAAAAGCCTTTTACACAAAAAAATGAATGGCTTATTTTGAGTTTGCCAAAAGACGTGAGAGGCTCCTCAAATGTGTGGAGGAATATGTAGTCAGATGAGACCAAAATTTATCTTTTTGGTCAACAAGGTAAACGCTATGTCCGGCACCAAACCAACACAGCTCATCATCTAAAGAACACCATACCCACAGTGAAACGTGGTGGTAGCATAATGCTGTGGGGATGTTTTTTGGGACAGGGAAAATGGTTTGAGTCAAGGGGAAGATGGATGGTGTGGAATACAGGGATATTATTGAGCGAAACTTGTTTCAGTCTGTCAGTGATTTGAGACAGATGGGGGTTCACCTTCCAACAAGACAATGACCCAAAGCATACTGCTAACACAACACTCGAGTGGTGTAAGGGGAAATAAGAAAATGTTCTGGAGTGGCCGAGTCACAGCCCCGACCTTAATCCAATGGAGATTCCTTGGTCAGTCTTGAAGATTGCTGTTCACCAGAGGAAACCATTTAATTTGAAGGTTTTGCACCAGTTTTGCCTTGAGGAATGGACAAAAATCCCAGTGGCAAGATGTGGAAAGCTCATAGAGCCTTATGCAAAGCGATTTGCAGCTGTAGTTGCTGCAAAAGGAGGCTCTACAAAGTACTGACTTTAGGGGGTTAATACTTAAGCAAACTGAAGTTTTCAGTTATACATGATGTGATGCAAACGCTCCAAAAAAACTGTGAAATTTCAGGTTGTGAGATAGAAAAACACGAAAAATGCCAAGGGGAATGAACAGTTTTGCAAGCCACTGTATGTAGGTAATATGTAAATGTAAGTCTGAAATGCTGCAACCTTTCCATGTTAATTTGCAAGGAAAACCCACAACGGATGTAGAAGCAGAAGATTTTAATCTGATCATGACCAAGCCCCCTAAATTTAGTGCACTTGGCCCTAGGCTTTTATAGCACGGGGTTAAAACTCCTGTTCTTTCAATCTAACAGGAGCATGTCCGGTCAGACTCAACCAGCAACTATGGAGGGGAAGACAGGAGCGTTTTTTTTACTAGCTCTGTCTTCTATTTCACCAGCTTCTCAGCGAGCGCTAAGTAGTGAAAAGACACATTGGTATTATCAATTCTTTTTGTAGAACCTGCCGATCACATGATCGCCAGGTCTCTGCCAGCAAGCATACCTGCTGTGTCCTAGCAGTCCCAGATCTGCCAGCTGCTATAAGGGGCTGATTTCCCCTGTAACTGGGACTCCTATGGATGTGCTAGTTACATTGGAAAAATTGAACAATAAAGGAAAAACAAAGGTGTTCCTGACATATCTTTTATGATCTCTTTCAATACAAATTATGTAAAAAAAAAGCCAGAACTAAATAATTAAAAAAGCTTAATTAAAAATTAATATTAAATATAAATAATATAATAAATAAAAACATGAAATAAATGGAAAATGAAAACAATAAAGTCCCCACTGTGAAAAAAAATCTAAATACCTGATTTTTTTCCATATGAATTTCACATAAATGTAACTATATATTTATAAAGAAAGTACATATATTTATCACCCGTAATAACCTGGAAAATTAAATCAATGGTTTATTTGCTGTAAAATATAGATCTTAAAAAAAAAAAAAAAAAACTAAAGCAAAAATTGCTTTTCCTATATTTGCTTCATAAAATTATTATTTTTTACATAGAGTCCATAGTAATTTATATTTCTTCCAAAATAATAGAATGCTCAAAAGTGCTATAGCTTGTCCTGTATAAAACAAAGCCTCATAACAGTTACATCAGTGAAAAAATGTAAAAAAAAATTGTGTCACAAGAAAAAAAAATTGGCCGGTATTTGAATGGTTAATAAATATCATTAACCCGCTAACATCAAGTATATGTGGAATCCTGATATAGTGAGCTCCTCCTAGCGGTGGCTATAATAATATTTTAGTTAGGTGTGGTCACCACTAGGGGGAGCTCACTCTACATACATCCCAATAGTATACAGTAGGCTCTTAAGCTCCCTCTAGTGGTGGCAGGCAGGATTGGAAATTCCATAATTTATCTCTATGCCGGGGAGTTGGAGTTCTGTATTAGAAAAACAGTTCTGATATATTATATAATTATTTAGTACAGAATTTTTGACTGAACATCCACTTTAAGCTTTAATTTTCGCATACAACACCATGAAATGATGATTCCGTACCCATAGAAGTACCAGCAGGAGAACCTTTATTATCCATGTGCCATTTTGTGTTTTTAATTATCAGCAGCAAAATCTGTTATGTCAGATGTGGCATAAGTCGGGATTTCTAAAATAAAATAATAAAAAAAAAAAAAATTGACATTTTTTTTTCAGTCGTCCGGAAACTTGATTAGTAAGTGTCTTAGATCTGACGGCACGTCAAGCGGTGAGAACATTTTAATTAGCTTTGGTACACAGACCCATATGTCTGAGGAAGAACCAGCATATGTTTCATCAGGACAGAAGAAATGGCGCTGAAAGAGCCGATCTCTGATATTCCGGAGGTTTCAGTCTCAGCAGCAGCAGGAGGAAAATTCCCCCAAAAGTTTCTGTTTATTCACAGGTAGAAGTTTAGGCGGCCACAAGAAGGTTCCACAGTTTTCTATTAATGCCGCATTTATATATTAAATGTAACAGTGTCTTTATTTTTATTCAACTTTTATATTTTCTCTTCGTTTTTTTTTTTGTCTGTTTTAGTAATCTGTGAAAAATACAGAGAAACATAAAGATCAATCATAAAATTCATCGGTGACTTTACCTTTACTAACAAAATGCTACTGATGTGGTGACTATGGAGATAACATAAGGATTAGGAGGACAAGTAATACAATCATTTATTTTAGCCTTCTTTTCTCAAATTTTTTTCTCTCTCCCTCATTCTCTTTCCCTCTTTTTCTTTCTTCTTCTTTCTCCCTCTCTTACTCGCCCTATCTCTCCATCTTTCTCTCTCTCCTTCTATCTCTCTCACGCTTTCTCTCTATTTCCCATTTTTCTCGCTTTCTCTTGATCCCTTTTTCTCTTTCAACCTTTCTCTCCTTCCTTTTCTTTTTTCTCTCTCCTTTCTCTTTCTCACTGTTTCTGTCTGCCTCATTCTCTTTTTTACCTTTTTCTCTCTCCTTTTTCACTCCTTGTCTCTCCCTCATTCTTTTTCCTTTTTATCCCCTCTTCCTCCTTCTCTCACTTTCTCTGATTCTCCCTCGCCCTCATTTTCCCTTTTTCTTTCTCGCACTCTCCTTCTTTCTCTCTTCCTCTTTCTATCTCTTTCCTTTTTACTGTCTCCCTATCTCTCCACCTCTTTCTTTCTCTCTCCTTCTTTCTTTTTCTCTTTGCCTCTCCTTTCTCTTTCTTTCTCCCAATCTCTCTCTTCCTCTATTTTTCTCTCCCTCTTTTTCTCTCTGGTTTTGTTTTCTCTCTCCCTTCTTCTCTCTCTATCTTCTCCTTCCTTTGTCTATTAATAATGTATGTTGGTGTCTCAAAAATATCTATTATCTATCTATTTATTATCTATCTATTTATTATCTATCTATCTATCTATCATCTATCTATTATCTATCTATCATCTATCTATCTATTATATATTTATTATCTATCTATTATCTATCTATCTATTATCTATATATCTATTATCTATTTATTATCTATCATCTATCTATTATATATTTATTATCTATCTATTATCTATCTATCTATTATCTATATATCTATTATCTATTTATTATCTATCATCTATCTATTATCTATTGATCTACCTTTCCCCATCGATACATATATGTGACAGATTCCATAAATAAGTATGTATCATGCTATTGACAATATCAGCCCCATACTCCCACAGAAGTCTCCATTTAAAGGGTGTCTGATTTATAAACTCTCTATATAAAAAGTTCCTATTACAGAGTTCTGAGTGAATAAATGTTGAGGGCTCGTCCGTTTAGGACCCGCATCTATAAGCAACTACAAGGAACGTGTCTTACTCTGGAGGTCCCGGCTCATAGACGCGTTACACAACCAGATCATTGATTTTAATGAAGACGTTGTAATGCTTCATTTCACCTGTGGCGGTGCTGCAGGGAAACTGCACACTTGCTACTGGATTGCCTGACAGATCACAGTTGATCACAGGGTTTTCTTGTATCGGGACATGTGAGCATCGTTCTATTACATACCCTGCTCTAAATATTACTGTAAGGGTCACATCCTTGGCATTGTGACTGATACAACTGTAGGAGATGTAGGCACAAAACGGCAATAGATTAGTAATTAAAACTATTTGCAAAGTTAATTTGTCTTTTTTAAGTGAAGGAATGGTAAAGCAATAAAGTCTTGTTTCAATGGTGGACATACCCTTTAAGGCGGAAAACCCCTGTAAATTGTGAACATTGACAAAATAGCTCCGGAGCAGGAGCCTGCACTCACATAGTGATGCCCTCGGGTCTACACCTCAATGTTCATGTCTGTGAAGCCCCGTTTCCCCTCATTCACTAGTGTAGGTCTCTCAGTCCTCGTGTGCCAGACCAAAACCTGTATGGAGGGAAGATCAGCGGTCAGTATATACAGAGGATGTGAATGCTGGAAACGTCAGCCATGTCACTCTATTGAGTGACCGGCAATTGCATCTGCTCTAACCTTAGTGCAGTTGGCGGCTTTGGCTTCCAGTCCATCCATGGTGACCAGGTCTTTCAGTAAACTGGTTTCCTGATAACCTCCCTTTACTCCTTCCAGCTTGAAGTTGGCATATGGTCTTTCAAGAATTAAGCGTAAGTTAATGGCAAAACCAGCCATGTCAATGGCAAAAGGCCTCTTAGGGTCGAACACCGTTTTCCAGCCGATCACTCGTCCCGTTGAACCAAGTCTTGGAGACTCATATCTTAAACCACCGACGAAAGCCACCGGCCAGACAGACACCGTCCGGGTGTATCGCATCTGTGGATGACATAGGCCAACATTACTGGTAACAGTTCATTGTTATAGAATAATACTTATCTTTGAGGACAAATTAAGGTCGGTAAAAGCAATAAATGTGATGGGACCTCAAGCAAACCTTAGGATCTGAGCACCATCTAACACCTTATCATGGTAGTAGCAAAGGTGGTCTCACATGTGCCGAGCCCTCTTCACTGAAAGACAAGACATTAGCAAATAATGAATACGAGACCCCTGTTCTCAATACCATGGTGGCTTTCTACAAATCAAATGTGAGAAAACTTGATAATGGGGAAAAAAAAAAAATGGCCATACCAAAAACATTCCTGAGGGTCTGAACATAGTATGAAAATGGAAGAAGGGAGCTCATTTCCCAAAATGATAAGTTGACAAATTTCCAGGGAGCTGCTGAAATTTCACGGAAAGCAACATTTCTGGAAGATTTCTTGAGCATGATGTCATCAGGCAGAGCCGAGACGTCCAAATACATATTCGGGGGTGGGAGAGTCTGAGCGGTAAAAAGTGGCATGGTTACTTTCTGTACAAATTCAACATCCACCTGGAAAGTCATCTCTAAAAGTTGGAAAGTGTAGAGGAACCAAGGGCCAAAAGTGTATGGTTGTTTGTAGGTTCAAAGCCACTTGTTGTCCATCAGTGATCTAACTCGTGGTGTGGAAGATCTTGCAGGACTGGTGGCATCACCACTGCTAGATTGACAGAAGACGAAGGTGTTTTTGGGAGTATTTTCTAGTAGTTACTTATTAGACTAACACACAAACCGTGGTGAATTTTGTAATCTACGAGACCCTTTCTCTGGACTTTACCTTAATATTTATCATATTGTTTCTCAATGTCGGGTAGATGGGCTGAAAGGCTGTTCTGTTTTGCGTGTTTTTGTCTCCTTCTTCAAACACATTTATCTATCGGGAGGAAAGGGCTGGCTCCTTCTCATCGGTGAACGTTTATGATGAATTGCTTTAGCTATAAGCCATCGTTATGTAGTAGATTACGGAGAGTTAGCGCACGTCCTACACGATATGTTAATGAGAGATATTAATCATTGCGTTGCTCTGTGTACATCCAATATTCCACCAGGTCCTTCCTTCCCGCTGTAATGAACCCAAAGAATCCAGCTGCTAATGAATCAAAGTGTACACGGCTTCTAAATTATTTGGGCTAAGATCACATTGTATTATTGAAGTACTCTCTTGGCGGATTTACTGTTCTATTAATATTCTTCCCTTCCCCCGTTTTTTTAATTATATGCCGAATTTTAAAAAAAATAAATAAAAATAATTCTCTTAAGAACAGTTCGTTCCATAGAAGTAAATCATTTTTCACTTTGCAATCTCTAAAACTTGGAGGTTTGTCCAAAGGTCAAGTTTTTGAAAAATGTGATGATCTTCTACGGCGTAATGACTATTCCTTTACGGAGTGAGGCCTTTTGCCCACTAAGATCCATGATTAAGTCACAATTTAATTAAGGAGTAAAAACATATTGATTTTTCAATAGACATAAAACTAAAATCTCAACATTAGAGGTGATTAAGCGTGTTTGGGAAAGCCAATTACAAGGGAGAATTAAGATATCTATAACATTTGAAGGCCGACTATGGCTCTCTCTCTCTAGAGAGAGAGAGAGAGACTGCTTACCTCCTCAAAGACCTCAAGACTGTACGTATTGTCATCATCTGCAAAATAGACGACTCCTTCTGGTGGATTTGAAGCGTTAAGGTTGTCTCTAAGCCACCGAAGACCGAGATTCCTCTGAACGGTTCCTCGAGGGGTGACCTCTGGCGTCCTTGATATGCCCACTTTTTGGTTGTGTGGACTCTCTATGTTCAAATGAGTGAAGTTCAGCCCGGCCTTCTCCAGCAGATTAGCAACCAGTTTTGTTTTTCTCGGGCAATCTTCCACCACGATCCAGTGCAAATTGACTACGTGGAGAAAAGTGTTTGCCAATCGAACAAGCTCGGCCTTTTGGACAGGCCTGGTGTAGGTGGGAGTAATCACATAGATAACTGGAAGTTCTTCATTCCAAGGTGGAGGTCTTGAATAGACGTATGTCCTAACCACCACCGGCGTCTCCCGGGTGGGATATTGGTTGACACATTGGAGAGAATCATCTTTGCTCTGTGTCACGTTGCTGAAGAGAGGTTTGACCGTCGAATTGTCACCTATCTCCTCTGTAAGAAAGGAAAAATGACTTTGATTAGGCTCAGAAAGTTCACGTAACTTTCAAAAGAAACAAAAAGATTGCTGGATATATATATTTTTTTAACTTAAAAGTTTTACAATATCTAATTTTTGGAAAATGTACATCGTTATTGGGTCTCTGATTTGGAGGATCCAGACTTGATGGTGGAGTCTCTTGACCATAGCAGCTCAGGTGATCAGTGATCTATGGGTTATCTTTGTAGCAAGTGTATAATTTTTCTACAGCGCCACTATAGGCAAAAAGAAGTATTACACAGCGCTCATTCAAATCAATCGTTTGAGTGTGTAATACTGAACATAACATGTTTGGTCATCTACATGAGAATTCTCAACAATGGACGCCCCTCCATTCAAGAGGTTGGCCACTACTTTTTAATTAATGGCCTATCCATAGGAAAGGTCATCAACATCTATTCGGTAAGGATGTGACATCCGGCATCTACGCCAACCATTTGCCAGCGGCCGGAAGTTCTTGGATGCTGTCAGAACACAGCATCTCTGTCATTTCCATAGTATTCGTGGTCTGGTACTGCAGATCCACCCCCTCATCAACTGCATATGGCGTGGATCTGCAGTTCCCAGCCACGGGGACCACTATAGTTTTGATGGAGTTGCTCCTGTTTTGGCACCATCCAAGAGCTGCCAGTGCCGAATCTCCACCGATCAGATATTGATTACCTATCCTAAGGACAGGCCATCAATAAAAAACTAGCACCCAACTTCTTTAGCTCAGAATTTCCAAGTAGGGTGTATTAGAAATTTTTTTTAAGGTCATGATTATGGCCATGCTGGGTAATTTCTATGAAAATTTAGGGATGATTTATATCAGCTCATTCATATATTATGGGTTTTTTTTGGCAGATATATTTTTTTTACTTATCTCTTAAAAGTAATATATGATATGATTGCTATTCATTGTGAGATTAAATCGCTTTCCTCCTGTTTTTCTAAAATGGATTTCACAGTCACTTGGCAACAAGATAGTCTGGTAAATATCATCAGCTGTTAAATCCGAGGTATCATTATCCCACTATTCCGCCTGAGATGAAAAAAATACTAAGGGAGGAATAATAGCCTTTGGAGCAACACCAAAATGAAGTCAAAAGTTTTTAACTAAAAATATTTAAAAGTACGGTAACTACTAAAACTAAGTTTAGGCCTGTGCCTAAAGGGGCGTGTTGGGTTTAAGTGAGCTAAGGGGTCAAATTCTGGAAGAGATGATCCATCTTGCGTAAAGAGGTTTGTTCTTTGGAAACTAAAGATCTTCTGACCCCCCAAAAACCTGCACCTACAGGCTCCAGGGCTGTAAATCTAGCCTGAAACACAACAGAAAACAATGGAGGATCATGGAACCAAAAATTTTTTAAGAAGCATCTCAAGGTTCTAAATGACCCAACGAGCCACAGCCTTAACATTACAGTGTTTCAGAACTACTTCAGAAGGTCAAATAACGGCCCTCAAAATGGACCATAAAGGTTGCCCTGAAAATCAGAACAAGTGGACCTAGCAGTCCCATCACCTGCACTGTTTTTTTCCATACCAGTATTTTCGGATACATCCTATGATCCATTAATTAAATGTACTGGAAGACATGCATTCCCTGGGCTTCCAGAACGTTTTTGTTGAAGATCTTCCCATTTCTCCTTGCTTTTTTTTAAAGCAGTTGTCCACCTATGAGGTCCATTTTCTCTTCACTAAAAACATGTATTTGGGGCTAGAAATCATTTTTGCAAATTGGTTTCTTAATTTTTTTTGACAATTTGGCTTTTACAGGCTCTTAATAAATTTTGGTCATTTTGGACTGTCTTAAAATCAGAATCTATGGCCCGACTCATCATTGCCTTTTCATCTGTTTTTTTTTATGTAGTTTTTTGCGTTTTGCACTTTTATTTATTTGCATCCAATTCACTATTCTATTTGCTCTTCTTTTTAAACTCTATTTTATATACACTCGCCTTTTTTATTTTTTTTGAGCATGTCAAATTTTGGGGAGCCAGGAGTCGCAAAAACAGTTCAAGATGGGAAGAAAGTCTATTTTTGACTTTACATTAAAATTAATCAATTTTGGTGAATTTAGTTCTCAAAACGGTAAGTAATACCATTATACAAAAAAATAAAGGGAATTAAAAAAAAAACCCGCAATTGATTAATCGGGGCATATATCTACTTTCAGCTAGAAGTTGTTGATTATCCCCCCTCCAATCAGGAACACCCAGAAAAAGTGTATAATTGGTGGAGAAAGGTTTAACTTGATGGACCGAGATCTTTTTTTTAACCTATGTAACTATATATATGTAACCTTTTGCTTAAGTTGCAACTTTTTGTAGCCGATTTAGGCCAAAAAACGCACGAAAACTGATTAATAAATGGGGTTCACAGTCTATATACCTCCTGTAGGATGTATAGGAATTTACCTGTGCTAATACGCAACTTCGGAGGTATCGCTTAAAGCTTCTGGACACTAATTCAAAATCGGTACCTACCAGGTACAATACTGGTGCTATTTATGTGGCACAGTGGTTTTTAGGCTCCTTAAAGGGGCCCTGTCACCAGGTCAAAAGTGTCCAGTTTTTGCTCTTGTTTTGTTTATGCTCCTTTGCAGAATAGTCAGTTTTTTGTTTTTTTAAAATCCGACATACGGTTCCAAAGATATAGGGCAGTTTATTTAGTGATCATTTTTACTGTGTCTACTAAAGGGGCGTGTCTTACATAATTATACAGAGGAGTCACAAGACACGCCCATGAACATCCTGTGAGCAACGACCATAAATGTTAGCGATAAATAAAAAGGCCCTTATCTCTGGAACCGAATGTCGGATTTTAAAAAAACAAAAACTGGAATACTCAGGGGAGTGGCAGGAATCAAATAACAACATAAACTGTAGACTTTTTACAAGGTGACAGACCCACTTTAAGCACTAAGACTTGGTGTGACTCTTACCTTTGCACCTGCCATAGCCAGTGATTTCAACATGGGTTCAGTCCCAAAATGTCTTCCTGTACATTTATTTGACTGTTAAATATTAGGTTTGGTAACGAACTCTTTACAAATGGAACAATTTTTCTCCCAAGTTTCATAAAAGAAAATGTATCAACTAAATAATTGAAGAAAAAGTTAATGAAAGGAAGAAGAATTTTGGTGACTAAAGCAATCATTAAATACACGGAGACCGGATTTTTTATTTTTTTTTGCGAAGGTTATCACCTTCTCGGGGGAAGGGATGAGATTTATATGTAAGAAAGTCTTTGAATCCTGACTATACAAAGGTTGAGAACATTTATATTTAATCAGCAGAATGTACCGATGCCTGTGGCTGATATCATTAATTGGTTAGTCGTGATTAATGCCAATCCGACTGCTGGCGGAGATTAGTGTAATCAAAGAAATCTATAAATGTATTGAATCATTTCTGTTTGTTCTAGAAGGATTTCTTTTATCCCCAAATATATCACATTATGTCACTATGGAGGAAGGAAGGAAGTCGCTGACACCAAGGGATCCAATATAGAATAAAACAAACCCCTGCCAATGATGCCGTGTGGTAAGATTATGTTTATTTTGTATCTAACCAGATTTTTTGTGGCTCAAAGGGGTTACCTATTTTTTAACAGGATCGACAGATGAACAGGATAGAGAACCTATATTATAGGACCAGGGAAGTGAGAGAAGTGAAGCAGGGTTCCTGTGAGACCTGAGAAGTAATAGGGGTAGGACACGATTCCTATAAGGCCTAGGATATAATGAGAAAAGATAGATTACCTGGGTGGAAGGTGGTTCAGGTGCACACCCCGACGCGCGTTTCGGACGGTGTCCTTCGTCAGGGTCAACTATCCTGTTTAGTTAGTTCTCTAACTTTAATGCTCACATTTTGGACTTAAGACGGTGGATCTTTCCACATAATTACTAGTTAATGTATTATAGCAGTACTCATACCTTGAGTGTCACATATTTATTTATCTCCCTCTCTTTTGTTCCTCCCAGTCCTGAGCTCTTATTGATCGTGGGGCACACTATTTCCTGAATGGACTTGGATATAATTGTGCACATTGCAGCACACAATATATTGTGAGATATATTTGAATTGATATCCAGTATTTACTCATTACCTTGGGGTTTGGATTTTATAATAGTCCTTTACTGCACATGTTTATGTTTTCTTTTTATTGATGGTGCGGGCTCCTCTTGTATGTGGTGCTACCTCTTACCATTGTGTCAATAACGGTATTTTATCTTTATATACTTTTTTCGTCCCGTATTCTCTTGATCACATATTCAGCTTTTTTCTTTGCCTTCCTCTTTAAGATGGGGATGTGGAGGAAGGGACAACCACTTTCATAAAATAGTTCTACTATTAGACGTACTATAGTAGACATTATTTTCTAGTAGCGGACATCCCCTTTAAGACCCCATCACCTTAAATTCATCAAGAACTCACACCATTAATTCAGACCTCAGACCCGACCTCTAAAATTAGTTTTGAACCCCAGAACATGCACAAACTGCAGTAAAGACTGACACATAAATACAGAAGGCGGAAGAAGGATATGCACTTATACTGTCCAAGATGCGTGGAGATCTTACTGACCATTTCCATGGGTTTTCAGTGGTGGCCATGAGTGATTATTGCAGCATTTGTTATGTATGTAGACGGACTAAATGAACAGACCTCATCCTCAACGTATTTACTTACTTCGTAAAAGGGTGAGGTAGCGGCTGGTGGGGTTTTGATGCCACAGTGTTAAAAGAAGAGCCCATGGTAGAATAATGAGCAGTGTGGTGAGAAGGTTGCGTCTCCTCAGCATGCTGTTCTGCCTGTCCGTGATCGGTCATTTCTTTACCTACAGGAAAAGCAAAAAGAATGGTGATGACTCTGAGTGATTATTATTTATTACACATCAATAGCAAATCCAGTCACACCCAACATTATAGTACTGCCTTCGTATAATGGAAAATACCTGATATGATGCTACACCTACAGTATATACAAGACTATAACTACTATAATACTGCTCCTATGTACAAGAATATAACTACTATAATACTGCTCCTATGTACAAGAATATAACTACTATAATACTGCCCCCTATGTACAAGATTATAACTACTATAATACTGCCCCTATGTACAAGAATATAACTACTATAATACTGCCCCCTATGTACAAGAATATAACTACTATAATACTGCCCCTATGTACAAGAATATAACTACTATAATACTGCTCCTATGTACAAGAATATAACTAATATAATACTGCCCCCTATGTACAAGAATATAACTACTATAATACTGCCCCTATGTACAAGAATATAACTACTATAATACTGCTCCTATGTACAAGAATATAGCTACCATAATACTGCCCCTATGTACAAGAATATAACTACTATAATACTGCTCCCTATGTACAAGACTATAACTACTATAATACTGCCCCTATGTACAAGAATATAACTACTATAATACTGCTCCTATGTACAAGATTATAACTACTATAATACTGCCCCTATGTACAAGAATATAACTACTATAATACTGCCTCTGTGTACAAGAATATAACTACTATAATACTGCCCCCTATGTACAAGATTATAACTACTATAATACTGCCCCTATGTACAAGAATATAACTACTATAATACTGCCCCTTATGTACAAGAATATAACTACTATAATACTGCCCCTATGTACAAGAATATAACTACTATAATACTGCTCCTATGTACAAGAATATAACTAATATAATACTGCCCCTATGTACAAGAATATAACTACTATAATACTGCCCCTATTACAAGAATATAGCTACCATAATACTGCCCCTAGGTACAAGAATATAACTACTATAATACTGCTCCCTATGTACAAGACTATAACTACTATAATACTGCCCCTATGTACAAGAATATAACTACTATAATACTGCTCCTATGTACAAGAATATAACTACTATAATACTGCTCCCTATGTACAAGACTATAACTACTATAATACTGCCCCTATGTACAAGAATATAACTACTATAATACTGCTCCTATGTACAAGAATATAACTACTATAATACTGCCCCTATGTACAAGAATATAACTACTATAATACTGCCTCTGTGTACAAGAATATAACTACTATAATACTGCCCCCTATGTACAAGATTATAACTACTATAATACTGCCCCTATGTACAAGAATATAACTACTATAATACTGCCCCCTATGTACAAGAATATAACTACTATAATACTGCCCCTATGTACAAGAATATAACTACTATAATACTGCCCCTATGTACAAGAATATAACTACTATAATACTGCTCCTATGTACAAGAATATAACTACTATAATACTGCTCCTACGTACAAGAATATAACTACTATAATACTGCCCCTATGTACAAGAATATAACTACTATAATACTGCCCCTATGTACAAGAATATAACTACTATAATACTGCTCCTATGTACAAGAATATAACTACTATAATACTGCTCCTATGTACAAGAATATAACTACTATAATACTGCCCCTATGTACAAGAATATAACTACTATAATACTGCCCCCATGTACAAGAATATAACTATATAATACTGCTCCTATGTACAAGAATATAACTACTATAATACTGCTCCTATGTACAAGAATATAACTAATATAATACTGCCCCTATGTACAAGAATATAACTACTATAATACTGCTCCTATGTACAAGAATATAACTACTATAATACTGCTCCTATGTACAAGAATATAACTACTATAATACTGCTCCTATGTACAAGAATATAACTACTATAATACTGCCTCCTATGTACAAGAATATAACTACTACAATACTGCCCCTATGTACAAGAATATAACTACTATAATACTGCTCCTATGTACAAGAATATAACTACTGTAATACTGCCCCTATGTACAAGAATATAACTACTATAATACTGCCCCTACGTACAAGAATATAACTACTATAATACTGCCTCCTATGTACAAGAATATAACTACTATAATACTGCCCCTACGTACAAGAATATAACTACTATAATACTGCCTCCTATGTACAAGAATATAACTACTATAATACTGCTCCTATGTACAAGAATATAACTACTATAATACTGCCTCCTATGTACAAGAATATAACTACTACAATACTGCCCCTATGTACAAGAATATAACTACTATAATACTGCTCCTATGTACAAGAATATAACTACTGTAATACTGCCCCTATGTACAAGAATATAACTACTATAATACTGCCCCTACGTACAAGAATATAACTACTATAATACTGCCTCCTATGTACAAGAATATAACTACTATAATACTGCTCCTATGTACAAGAATATAACTACTATAATACTGCCCCTATGTACAAGAATATAACTACTATAATACTGCTCCTATGTACAAGAATATAACTACTGTAATACTGCCCCTATGTACAAGAATATAACTACTATAATACTGCCCCTACGTACAAGAATATAACTACTATAATACTGCCCCTATGTACAAGAATATAACTACTATAATACTGCTCCTATGTACAAGAATATACTATAATACTGCTCCTATGTACAAGAATATAACTACTGTAATACTGCCCCTATGTACAAGAATATAACTACTATAATACTGCTCCTATGTACAAGAATATAACTACTGTAATACTGCCCCTATGTACAAGAATATAACTACTATAATACTGCTCCTATGTACAAGAATATAACTACTATAATACTGCCCCTATGTACAAGAATATAACTACTATAATACTGCTCCTATGTACAAGAATATAACTACTATAATACTGCCCCTATATACAAGAATATAACTACTATAATACTGCCCCTATGTACAAGAATATAACTACTATAATACTGCCCCCATGTACAAGAATATAACTACTATAATACTGCTCCTATGTACAAGAATATAACTACTATAATACTGCACTTATGTAGGAGAAAATAACCAGTATTAGTCTTAGGTCAGCTTAGTGTCCGGCAGTCTGTGGGTTACTGAGATTTTGCTTTTACGCTCTGTTTAGAATTAATTACATTCAGAGTCAGTTAAGCGAACGCCCAATTTTTGAGATCTGATTGTGATATAACAGCGCACCAGAAATAATTGGATACAAATGAATAAATCAGCACTGTGGTAATTGTCTGCCTCTATTTTTCAGGTCAAAACTTTAGAAATCAGCATTTTCTGTGGCTTTATTTGTGACATTGAAATCCAGTGTCTATGATTGTCTGCAGCGCATTGTTGAGCGAAGAGTCCCTGGACCCCTGTTGATAAACGAGGAGTAAGATTGGGTAGTGAAATATGGAAATATCCTTTTATTTCCATCAATTTGGAATTACAAGGTATAAAGCTAGTGACACGTGATGGGAGCACAGGTGGCAGTCACATAGTCAAGGTTCATCTGGTAGCTGTAACTTTCGTTTTAGATCTGTCGCTTTAGATCTGTCACTGTCGGTTTAGATCTGTTGCTTTAGATCTGTCGCTTTAGATCTGTCACTGTCGTTTTGGAACTGTCACTGTCACTCTAGATCTGTCACTGTCGCTTTAGATCTGTCGCTGTCACTTTAGATCTGTCACTGTCACTTTAAATCTGTCACTGTCGCTCTAGATCTGTCGCTTTAGATCTGTCACTTTGGAACTGTCACTGACGCTTTAGATCTGTCACTGTCGCTTTAGATCTGTCGCTTTAGATCTGTCACTGTCGCTTTAGATCTGTCACTGACTCTTTAGACCTGTCACTGACTCTTTAGATCTGTTGCTGTCACTTTAGATCAGTCGCTTTAGAGCTGTCATTGTCATTTTAGATCTGTCGCTTTAGATCTGTCACTGTCGCTTTAGATCTGTCACTGTCACTTTAGATCTGTCGCTTTAGATCTGTCACTGTCGCTTTAGATCTGTCGCTTTAGATCTGTCACTGTCACATTAGATCTGTTGTTGTCACTTTAGATCTGTCGCTTTAGATCTGTCAGTGTTGCTTTACATCTGTCACTTTAGATCTGTCAGTCGCTTTAGATCTGTCACTGTCGCTTTAGAACTGTCACTGTCGGTTTAGATCTGTTGCTTTAGATCTGTCGCTTTAGATCTGTCACTGTCGTTTTGGAACTGTCACTGTCACTCTAGATCTGTCACTGTCGCTTTAGATCTGTCGCTGTCACTTTAGATCTGTCACTGTCACTTTAAATCTGTCACTGTCGCTCTAGATCTGTCGCTTTAGATCTGTCACTTTGGAACTGTCACTGACGCTTTAGATCTGTCACTGTCGCTTTAGATCTGTCGCTTTAGATCTGTCACTGTCGCTTTAGATCTGTCACTGACTCTTTAGACCTGTCACTGACTCTTTAGATCTGTTGCTGTCACTTTAGATCAGTCGCTTTAGAGCTGTCATTGTCATTTTAGATCTGTCGCTTTAGATCTGTCACTGTCGCTTTAGATCTGTCACTGTCACTTTAGATCTGTCGCTTTAGATCTGTCACTGTCGCTTTAGATCTGTCGCTTTAGATCTGTCACTGTCACATTAGATCTGTTGTTGTCACTTTAGATCTGTCGCTTTAGATCTGTCAGTGTTGCTTTACATCTGTCACTTTAGATCTGTCAGTCGCTTTAGATCTGTCACTGTCGCTTTAGATGTGTCACTGTCGCTTTAGATCTGTTGTCACTTTAGATCTGTCGCTTTAGATCTGTCACTGTTGCTTTAGATCTGTTGCTGTTGCTTTAGATCTGTCGCTTTAGATCTGTCACTGTCGCTTTAGATCTGTTGCTGTTGCTTTAGATCTGTCGCTTTAGATCTGTTGTTGTCACTTTAGATCTGTCACTTTAGATCTGTCACTGTCGCTTTAGATGGGAATAGGGGAGAGAACACGATAGAGCTTGAAATCAGTAAAACATAAGTAAAGCAAAGTATTTAGAAAGCTTCTTCATTTTTAATGTAGATTTAACGGCTGTCGAGATGCAAAACGTTGTTGAAAAGCTGAATTTTCCTTTAATGTTATTTTTTTAAATAAACAGATAAAGGGATTATCCGCCACATTCAGTTTCCCCAAATTCAATGGCAGGAACTCGGGGTCTGTCAACTCTTTGAGAGACTCATGTATTTCTCTAATGCAAATCTTATTGATCAAGCAGAAGTGCAGTGTAAAGAATCGGGAAAACAGACTGATGAGACATCAAATAGATGATACTGGTATGTGGGCACGGCGTGATACTTCAGGGATTCGACGTGACACCCGAGGCCGAGCTTAGGGGTTCACCTGTGTCACTTGAATGCAACAGATATCCTGGTATTTCAGTTTAACCATTGAGACCCCACCGTTCATGAGAAGCGGGTTCTAAAAGTCCCTTATGTGATTGGAACCGTAGTGTGCAAGTGTGATTACAGATCTATTCACTTCTATGGAAGCAGTAGTGCGCATGTGTATTTACAGCTCCAGTCACTTCTATGGGAGCAGTATTGTGCATAGGTGATTACAGCTCCATTCACTTCTATGGGAGCAGTATTGTGCATAGGTGATTACAGCTCCATTCACTTCTATGGGAGCAGTATTGTACATTTGTGATAACCGCTCCATTCAATTCTATGGGAACACTATTGTGCATATAGGTCCATTTACTTCTATGGGAGCAGTAGTGCACACGTGTAATTACAGCTCCATCCACTTCTATGGGAGCAGTATTGTGCATAGGTGATTACAGCTGCATTCACTTCTATGGGGGCAGTGTTGTGCATATGTGATTACAGCTCCATTCACTTCTATGGGAGCAGTATTGTACATTTGTGATAACCGCTCCATTCACTTATATGGGATAGTGTTGTGCATGTTTGATTACAGCTCCATTCACTTCTATGGGAGCAGCATGATGCATGCATGACCACAACTATCAAAGACAATGAATACTGATGATGCTCACTACTGCCTCATTCAGACAGGGATATTTGGGACCCCTGATCACGTGATCAGTGGGGGTCCTAGTTGTCGGACATGCAGGATTCATCATCACCAATCGGTTGAGGTACCGCCGCTTGCGTTCATCCCTCTTTGGCTCCTTTTCTAATCCCAGCACTGCAGATCTCATCACTTATTGTCTCCACATTCACAGCTGCTGCGAGAGCGTAATCTGATTATTACAGTCCAGGCCGCTCTAATTAGACCTAACAGCACAGTACAAGTGCGGGGAAGAGACGGAGTCGCCCACTGCGGACTCGTTACACTCTAATAAATGTCCTTCAGTCTCTGGGGCTGCGGATATAGTGCCAGGATTACGTGATACCCCGGAGGTGACATTTTTATAGTTTATGGATATTTAACCCACTTATGGCTGGGGAAGCTTTTTACCCTGCAGGCAATGTTTGGTGCTGATAAAGCTTATCGCAGGGCATGAGTCAAATTTACAAATCTAGTTATTTAATTTCCCAGAGGAGCATTGTACGGCGAATAAGCCTCCTTACCTTGACAAGCCAGAGATGGTATGTCACTCTCCATAAGGAGAAACGTTACCCCTTAGACCCCAGTCCAGAGCCTCTCACCTAGCCAAATCAGTTCTCACGCTTCGCACTGACGAGGGCCAACAGCCCGAAACACCGTGTCTGCGAATTGAGATACTGATTTGGCTTTTATCCTAAGTCATATTGCACGACTCGTTAAAGGGTTGATTGTGACTTGTAGGATCGCTACTTCCAACAGGTGGCGCTATAGAGTTAAGTCCTCTTTCTCTCAGAAGAGGCAATTTGCAGATACAAATCTAGTTACAGATTCTTAGGAGAAAACATACGACTGCTCTATTCACTGCAAGTAGGGAAATGGAGAGTAATAATCCAACCCCAAAACTACCACACTATACCGTCATATAATGTTCTCCATGCTTAGTGTGGCGCACACAGACACACCAGCCAAAGCCTGAGTCAGCTTCTCCCCTTTTTATCTGGTCTCAGATGTGATTTTCACATCTGTTACTTGCCACGGGTGAATCTGAACGAGCATCACATGCTTGAAACAAAGTTGTTCATCCACAATTTTTGAATGGTGCCAACAATTTTGTCCTGCCCATTTTAAAATGAAAAAGTGAAATTATGTTCGATTTTCCTTTTTTTTTTTCAGTTTTTTTGTGTTGTTTCAATACACACAAAGAAAATAAACATGTGTATAACAAAAATCTGTAAAATACATTTCTAGGAGAAATACAGCATCTTCTGGAACAGTTTCAAGGGTGTCAACACTTTCTGCCATGACTGTATCTATAAGTCTATTTGTCTCTCAACTTTCTTCTTTCTCTATCTATTTATCTATCTCTACCTTTCTACCTCTGTGTATCTTTCATCCATCCACTTTATTTCTGTTTATTTCTCCACTATCTGTCTCCTTGTGGCCTGACCTATTATCTATCATCTAATTATCTATCTATCTATCTACCTATTATCTATCTATCTATTATCTATCTATTATCTATCTGTGATCTATTACACTGGTCAACAGCATTTTTGGTGCCAAAGATATTTCATCGAATTTAGGGTATTTTTGGGGTGCTGATTCTGAATATGCCATCAGTTTTGCCAGATTGGCTCAAGTTTTTGAGATTTTTGGTATCTTATTTATAGCACTTGTTGGTAAATGCGACGCATCATCTCATTAATTTCTTTGGATTAGTACTTGAACTGAGCAGTTCTCAATATAGTTTTGTGTTAATTAGTGTTCTAAAAGTTTGTTCATAGCTTGATTTTTGCACTAACTTTATGTTGTTGTCTGTTTTCCAGTGAAAAGCATGAACTCATCAAGAAGAAGTTGTCTTAACGATCCAGACTCATTCTGTTACATTTGTGGTGAATACACACTGCCAAAACATAGAAGAAACATAACAGACTTCGTAAAAAAAGTGTATTTTGCCTATTTTGGGGTTATGCTTGGGGACCAAGACAAGTTTTGGGCACCACACATAGTGTGCAAAGCATGTATCGAATTATTACGAAAATGGAGCAAAGGACAAAGAAAAAGCTTCAAATTTGGTGTTCCAATGGTGTGGAGAGAGCCAAAAAATCATCATGATGACTGTTATTTATGGTAACCACAGGTACAGGCACATCTTCACAATGAGGGACAGGCCTTCTTGCAGATTCCATGTTACTCCCATTTTCGTTTCTTATGCTTATTGAATCCTTGCACTTGCACTGCACAGAAATAACAGTCATCATGATGATTTTTTGGCTCTCTCCACACCATTGGAACACCAAATTTGAAGCTTTTTCTTTGTCCTTTGCTCCATTTTCGTAATAATTCGATACATGCTTTGCACACTATGTGTGGTGCCCAAAACTTGTCTTGGTCCCCAAGCATAACCCCAAAATAGGCAAAATACACTTTTTTTTACGAAGTCTGTTATGTTTCTTCTATGTTTTGGCAGTGTGTATTCACCACAAATGTAACAGAATGAGTCTGGATCGTTAAGACAACTTCTTCTTGATGAGTTCATGCTTTTCACTGGAAAACAGACAACAACATAAAGTTAGTGCAAAAATCAAGCTATGAACAAACTTTTAGAACACTAATTAACACAAAACTATATTGAGAACTGCTCAGTTCAAGTACTAATCCAAAGAAATTAATGAGATGATGCGTCGCATTTACCAACAAGTGCTATAAATAAGATACCAAAAATGTCAAAAACTTGAGCCAATCTGGCAAAACTGATAGCATATTCAGAATCAGCACCCCAAAAATACTCCAAATTCATTAAAATATTTTGGACACCAGAAAAAATTTTTTTTTTTGTTGACCTGTGTTATCTATAACTTCCGACCTGTGTTTCTTTCATCCACCCATTTTATTTCCCCACTCTCTGTCTCCCTGTGACCTGCCCTATTATCTCTCCATTGACTTCACTCCCTCCCTTCTGCCTCTTTCTTTGTGGCTCCTTATACAGAGTCCTCTGCTTCTGTCTCCATTGTTAATGATCATCTGATTTCCTGTCTTTTATAAAGTCACCTTCAGATTCTTCTTTTCCAGAAGACTTTCCTTTGTTCTGTTTGGAACATTCTTTCCTGTTTTCATTCTAGAAGTTCAAGCTGAAATTACAGTCAACTCTTCCTCCTTACTGACAATTGTATCTCGTCCTTTACTGATGCCAGAACCTGAGGTGCCACATGGAGTCTCCAGCAGCTCATCTAGTGCATTCCTAAAGTATTATATCATATTATCTCCATTTATTTCATTTAACCCCTTCATGACCTTGGGATTTTCCGTTTTTCCGTGTTTGTTTTTCGCTCCCCTCCTTCCCAGAGCCATAACTTTTTTTATTTTTCCGTGAATATGGCCATGTGAGGGCTTATTTTTTGCGGGACGAGTTGTACTTTTGAACGACATCATTGGTTTTAGCATGTCGTGTACTAGAAAACGGGAAAAAAATTCCAAGTGCGGTGAAATTGCAAAAAAAGTGCAGTCCCACACTTGTTTTTTGTTTGGCTTTTTTGCTAGGTTCACTAAATGCTAAAACTGACCTGCCATTATGATTCTCCAGGTCATTACGAGTTCATAGACACCTAACATGTCTAGGTTCTTTTTTATCTAAGTGGTGAAAAAAATTCCAAACTTCGCTAAAAAAAAAAATTGCGCCATTTTCCGATATCCGTAGCGTTTTCACTTTTCATGATCTGGGGTCAGGTGAGGGCTTATTTTTTGCGTGCCGAGCTGGCGTTTTTAATGATACCATTTCGGTGCAGATACGTTCTTTTGATCGCCCGTTATTGTATTTTAATGCAATGTCGCAGCGACCAAAAAAATGTAATTCTGGTGTTTCAAATTTTTTTCTCGCTGCGCTGTTTAGCGATCAGGTTAATGCTTTTTTTTATTGATAGATCGGGCGATTCAATACCAAATATGTGTATGTTTGATTTTTTTTTAATGGATTTATTTTGAATGGGGCGAAAGGGGGGTGGATTTTTTTTTACTTTTGCCATGCTTCAATAGCCTAGAAGCTGGCACAACACGATCGGCTCTGCAACATAGCAGCAATCTGATGTTTGCTGCTATGTAGCAGAATTGCAGGTGTGCTGTGAGCGCCAACCACAGGGTGGCGCTCACAGCTACCGGCGATCAGTAACCATAGAGGTCTCAAGGACCTCTATGGTTACAATGCTGAAACATCGCTGACCTCCGATCATGTGACGGGGGTTGGCGATGCGCTCATTTCCGTCCGGAAGCGCCGTTTAAATGCCGCTGTCTGCGTTTGACAGCGGCATTTAGTTAATAGGCGCAGGCAGATCGCGATTCTGCCCGCGCCTGTTACGGGCACATGTCAGCTGTTCAAAACAGCTGACATGTCCCGGCTTTGATGCGGGCTCACCGCCAGAGCCCGCATCAAAGCGGGGCTTCTGACCTCGGACGTACTATCCCGTCCGAGGTCAGAAAGGGGTTAATCATACTAAACAGGTCTACATCATTTTCAGATCTTCTATCTATTCTCTATCTGTTATCTACACTACCGTTCAAACGTTTAGGGTCACCCAGACAATTTTGTGTTTTCCATGATAACTCATACTTTTATTAATCCAATGATTTGCCAAATGATTGTAAAATCTAGTCCAGACATTGACAAGGTTCGAAAAAAAAAGATTTTTATGTGAAATAATAATTTTCTCCTTCACACTTTGCTCCCTTTGCAGTAATTCCAGCATTGCAGACCTCTGGCATTCTAGCAGTTAATTTGCTGAGGTAATCTGGAGAAATTTCCTCCCATGCTTCCAGAAGCCCCTCCACAAGTTGGTTTGGCTGATGGGCACTTTTTGCACCATACGGTCAAGCTGCTCCCACAATGGGGCTGAGATCTGGTGACTGTGCTGGCCGCTCCATTACAGATAGATACCAGCTGCTGCTTCTTCCCTAAATAGTTCTTGCATAATTAGGAGGTGTGCTTTGGGTCATTGTCCTGTTGTAGGATGAAATTGTCTCCAATCAAGCGCTGTCCACAGGGTATGGCATGGTGTTGTAAAATGGAGTGATAGCCTTCCTTATTCAAAATTTCTTTTACCTTGTACAAATCTCCCACTTTACCAGCACCAAAGCAACTCCAGACCCTCACATTACCTCCACCATGCTTGACAGATGGCGTCACACTCTTCCAGCATCTTTTCAGTTGTTCTGCGTCTCACAAATGTTCTTCTGTGTGATCCAAACACCTCAAACTTGGATTCGTCTGCCCATAACACATTTTTCCAATCTTCCTCTGTCCAATGTCTGTGTTCTTTTGCCCATATTAATCTTCTCCTTTTATTAGCCAGTCTCAGATATGGCTATTTCTTTGCCACTCTGCCCTGAAGGCCAGCATCCTGGAGTCACCTCTTCACTGTAGACGTTGACACTGGCGTTTTGCGTGTACTATTTAATGAAGCTGCCAGTTGAGGACCTGTGAGGTGTCGATTTCTCACACTACAGACTCTAATGTACTTGTCTTGTTGCTCAGTTGTGCAGCGGGGCCTCACACTTCTCTTTCTACTCTGATTAGAGCCTGTTTGTGCTCTGCTCTGAAGGGAGTAGTACACACCGTTGTAGGAAATCTTCAGTTTCTTGGCAATTTCTCATACGGAATAGCGTTCATTTCTAAGAACAAGAATAGACTGTCGACTTTCACATGAAAGTTCTTTTTTTCTGGCCATTTTGAGAGTTCAGTGGAACCAACAAATGTAATGCACCAGATTCTCAAATAGCTCAAAGGAAGGTCAGGTTTATAGGTTCTCTAATCAGCCAAACTGTTTTCAGCTGTGCTAACATACTTGCACAAGGATTTTCAAGGGTATTCTAACCTATGTGAGGCTGTGGCCTCTGTTACAGCTAGGGGGTGCTGTTTGTGCTCCCCAGAATGTGCATGCAGACAGATGAAGACCATAAGTGTGCATGGAAGTCGCAGGTGTAGCTGTGATTGCAATGTGAGGCAGTGACTCATGTCACAGGTAGGGGTCGCTGTGTCTTCTCCCCAGGTTGTGCATGCAGACGGATGAAGTCCATAGGTGTGCATGGGAGTCACGTATTTCCGATCCGGGTTTTCCATGTGGCTGAAGGCCACAGGTTTGTGTGTGTTAAAAGCCCTGCAGTAAGGGGTATGGGTGTGTCAGGTGTCAGGTGTGTGAGGTGCACGTCAGTGTCAGTCTGGTGTGTGCTGGTGTGCAGAGCAGAGGCCTGCAGAGTGCTGGCTGAGTGCATGGAGGCACAGGCCAGCAGAGCCAGCACCCAGGGCAGCTGAATAGCCTGGAACCTGCAGCGTACACAGAGATGCAAGTCGTCCATTGTACTGGTCTCGGTTGTGGACAGTCCTGTGCCCGGAGGTAGATGTCCTGTGCCCAAAAGAGGACTAGCATGTGTAACAATTGCAAACAGGTGGATATGGTGCTGTGTATGGCTGTGTGAGTAAAGAGACTGTAAGAGACTGATACAGCGATGCAGGACACCCATGAGAACCAGTCAGAGGAAGGTTGGCGTGTGTAGTGTCTGCAACATATGAGGATGTGTGTATGGAGACTGTGAGATGGCGTGCAGTCGCCCAGGGAAACTGGACAAGCAAAGTCTCGCCTGTTTAGGGACCGCAAATCTAAAGCCATGTGATTTGTATTGCTATGAACTGGTGTAAACTGAATACTGATAATATACACTGAAGTTATATGCATTTGTGTGAATTGGACTTTAATGCTGTGAAGAAACACAATAAAAGAGACTTATGTACTTGAACTTTGTGGGTCACTGCTTCTTCAACGCGTATGATGCTACTACAGTCTTACACCATCCATTAGCCTTCTTACACAGTTAGCAAACACAAAACCATAAGAACACTGGAGTGATGGTTGTTGGAAAATGGCCTCTATACACCTATGAAGATATTGCATTACAAACCAGACGTTTGCAGCTAGAATAGTCATTTATCACATTAACAATGTATAGAGGGTATTTCTGAATTATTTAATGTTAGCTTCATTGGAAAAAACTGTGCTTTTCTTTAAAAAATAAGAAAATTTCTAAGTGACCCTAAACTTTTGAACGGTAATCAATCTATCTATCTATCTATCTATCTATCTATCTATCTATCTATCTATCTATCTATCTATCATCTGCCCCCTCCAACCTCCCTCATCTCTGCTGAGGACTTTGCCACACACTTTAAAAATAAGATCGACCAAACAAGGCAAGTCTTTATTGTTCAACCACGACAACCCCTGTGTATACCAGACCAATACCCAAGCCCCATAACCTCCCTATCCAACATCACTGAAGGGGGGCTTAACTGTCTCCTCTCCAAATCGCACCTCACCACCTGTGCACTTGACCCCATCCCATCCCACCTCCTCTCCAACCTCACCACCACACTAATCCCATCCCTAACCCATCTCTTCAATTTATCACTAACTTCTGGCACCTTCCCCACTGCTTTCAAACATGCCACAATCATGCCTATCCTTAAAAAGCCAACCCTCGATCCAACTGCTATGTCCAGCTATCGCCCAATATCGCTGCTCGCATTCGCTTCCAAACTCCTGGAGCCGCACGTCCACGCTGAACTTTCCTCCCACCTCTCATCTAACTTGCTCTTTGACAATCTACAATCTGGTTTCCGCCCCCATCACTCAACTGAGACTGCCCTGACCAAAATTACTAACGACCTACTTACAGCCAAAGCTAACGGACAATACTCTGTACTCCTCCTTCTAGATCTGTCCTCTGCTTTCCACACAGTTGACCACTGCCTCCTACTACAGATCCTCTCCTCCTTTGGCATCAAAGACCTCGCCCCATCCTGGATCTCCACGTACCTTTCCAACTGCACATTCAGCGTCTCCCACACTACCTCCTCATCCCACCCTCTCTCTGTTGGAGTCCCCCAAGGCTCTGTTCTAGGACCCTACTCTTCTCAATCTATACACTTGGCCTGGGACAACTCATAAAGTCTCATGGATTCCAGTACCATCTCTATGCTGATGACACTCAGATCTACCTCTCTGGACCAGACGTCACCTCTCTGCTGTCAAGAATCCCAGAGTGTCTATCAGCCATATCCACCTTCTCCTCTCGCTTCCTCAAACTCAATGTGGACAAATCTGAACTCATAATCTTTCCTCCATCTCATAGATCTTCCATACCTGACCTATCTATCGCAATCAATGACATCACGCTTTCCCCCGTACTGGTAGTCCACTGCCTTGGAGTAACCCTTGACTCTGCCCTGTCCTTCAAACCGCACATCCAAGCTCTTTCCACCTCCTGTTGCCTCCAGCTCAAAAATATCTCCAGAATCCGTCGTTTCCTCAACCATCAATCTACTAAAAGGCTAGTGCATGCCCTCATCATCTCCTGCCTTGATTACTGCAACATCCTTTTCTGCGGCCTCCCTTCTAACACCATTGCACCTCTCCAGTTCGTCCTTAACTCTGCTGCCCGACTAATTCATCTCTCTCCTCGCTACTCCTCCGCTTCCCCCCTCTGCAAATCTCTTCACTGGCTCCCATTCCCTCAGCGTATCCAGTTCAAATTACTAATACTGACCTACAAAGCCATCCATAACCTGTCTCCTCCATATATCTCTGAACTAATCTCCCGATATCTTCCCTCACGTAATCTCCGGTCCTCCCAAGACCTCCTTCTCTCCTCCACACTTATTCGCTCCTCATCCAATCGCCTCCAAGACTTCTCACGAATATCCCCCATCCTCTGGAATTCTTTGCCCTAACACGTCCGACTATCAACCACATTCGGATCCTTCAGACAGAACCTGAAAACCCACCTCTTCAGGAAAGCCTACAGCCTGCACTGACCCTGCTGCCTCCTCATCACTACCGGAGCTACCGCCTCACCAACAACGGAGCTCCTGACACCCTTAACCTACTGTCTCCATCCCCACCATCCTGTAGAATGTAAGCCCGTGGGGGCAGGGTCCTCGCCCCTCTGTATCAGTCTGTAATTGTTAGTTTGTATACTGTAAGTGATATCTGTAATCTGTATGTAACCCCTTCTCATGTACAGCACCATGGAATTAATGGTGCTATATAAAAAGAAAGAACTTATGTGGATCTACGAGCTTAATACCCTTAAACCCAAGGGTCTAAATGTAGATTACAAAATATACACTGTTATTTTTTTTTTTTCAGTAAATATATTTATTGAAATTTTTAATTGAAATTTTTAAACAGGAAAAACAATAAAAAGAATCATTACAATGTCCAGAGCTATACATTACGCCTACTCACTGTTATTTAGACTAAGGTATACGTCCTTTGTCAGACAGGAAAATATGAGGATTTGTGAGTAACAATTTTTTATCCTTATTTTTAAGTAGGGACATAATGTTATATAGCCCTAATTTTATTGTCGTTTGCTTTTTAGATGTACTGCTGTCCAACACTAGAGGACACTAACCTTGGAGAAGCATGTTTACATGGAGGACGAAAAAGATTTATTTTTTTTTTTTAAACTTTCTTTAAAAAAACTTTTTTTTGCATTTTTTCTATATATGGAGTTTCTCTCCAAAAATATATACCTTTTTGATGAAATTTTCTTCAATCTGTGAATGGATTACTGATCAAATTAAAAGCAATATCAAAAAAATATAAAAAACAAAAAAATAAGTTTTCAAATGTGTTGAAATCTCATTGAAAAGCAAGCGTATAATTAAGTGCAAGCTAGTAACCAGGACTGTGGTGTAACTACCTTTTATTAGTCCCATTTGTAGCATATTGATCCGGAGGGGTTAATTGCGACACTTGGACACTATGTGATTTCCGGAGACAACCTGAATAAGGTGCCGTCCGATGCGCCAGGGTGGGAATATACGCCTTTACAGTCCGTATTGTAATGAACATGTTGCACAAAAAAGGTTTGCACAAGCTATAATGGATGAAAATGTGTGTGTGCATATCGCTTGCATATTGACACCTTAAATGGTTGGTAATGGTAGAGAACCTGTTATAATTGAAGTGCCACAAGAAATATGGCGATTTAATGCGCACATGCGCTATCTGAAAATGCCACACAGAAGAGCTTATTGGTTGGTAATCCATTCCATACTGATGACGCGCCTGGACATGTGCAATAGATTAGATAGAACGCTGGGTAATGGGAATGGCGGCCTCCGTGAGTAACATGTACCTTCCAGGGTAGATGTGAACAAAATATAATAACGAATGTAGCGATTGGCTGGAGAATACAAAGTATATTCTAAGAAAGCAATAAGAAGTATATTATTTTTTTATGTAAACACTTAGCACGCTTGCACTGTAGCACTTTATACTGTCATAGATAAATGATAATATTTAATGATTCACTCTAGAAATGATAATAAATGCACTTTTGTAATGTACATTATAATTGGTTATAATTAAGGATTGTTAAGATACCTATGAATATACATCATGTTGATACACCCACCGCTTGAGAAAGGCTCATTCAGAGCCAAAACGTCGCCTGGACATGTGGGTTGATTAAATCCTGCACTTTTTTCACTGAAATAATGTAGTGCTGTCTCTTTTTTGAATTTCCATGAAGTGTGGACAATCATTGGACGGATTGTTTGGGGGCCTTGCACCCGAAGATAAGTATAATATTGTGCTGTTCCCCTTTTTTTCTATATCTATCTATCTATCTATCTATCTATCTATCTATCTATCTATCTATCTATCTATCTATCTATCTCATCTATCTATCCATCTGTCTATCTATCATCTATCTATCTATCTTCTATCTATCATCTATCTATTATCTATCTATCTATCATCTATCTATTATCTATCTATCATCTATCTATTATCTATCTTCTATCTATCTATCTATCTATTATCTATCTATCATCTATCTATCTATCATCTATCTATTATCTATCTATCTATCTATCTATCTATCTATCATCTATCTATTATCTATCTATCATCTATCTATTATCTATCTTCTATCTATCTATCTATCTATTATCTATCTATCTTCTATCTATTATCTATCTATTATCTATCTATTATCTATCTATTAACTATCATCTATCTATTATCTATCTTCTATCTATTATCTATCTATTATCTATCTTCTATCTATTGTCTATCAATCATCTATCTATTATCTATCTTCTATCTATCTATTATCTATCTATTATCTATCTATTATCTATCTATCTATCTTCTATCTATCTATTAACTATCATCTATCTATTATCTATCTTCTATCTATCTATTATCTATCTATTATCTATCTATTATCTATCTATCTATCTATCTTCTATCTATCTATTAACTATCATCTATCTATTATCTATCTTCTATCTATATATTATCTATCTATTATCTATCTATTTATCTTCTATCTATTGTCTATCAATCATCTATCTATTATCTATCTTCTATCTATCTATCTATCTATCTATCTATTATCTATCTTCTATCTATATATTATCTATCTATCTATCTATCTATCTATCTATCTATCTATCTATCTATCTATCTATCTATCTATCTATCTATCTCCATCTGTAATACTTATTGCTGGACATTGCAGCGGTAATATCTGTTCTTTTTGGCACTGAGGATATAACTGCCCAGAAGCGCCTTTTTCCCAGATTGTCTGATGGAAAGTTGGTATAAAAAGTTTTTATGGTGAATTTTTTCTCCACTAGAATAAATCGTGTGACACCAGAAGGGTCCGGAGTGACGGAGAACAGCTGTATACAGGACTCAGGCCTTCACAGGCCTCGTCCATCACCCCTGCGGCCCTTAGCAACCAGCCACAGCTGAGCCTCTGTTCTCCTCACTGGTTGCTATAGGCAACGAGGCCGGACTCTTTGTTTGGCTAAAACAAAAATGGCCGCGTCTCTATAGCTGAAAAAGTAAGAAAAAAATCATGTCCCTTAGCAGCAGCCCTGACCTTGGCGAGCTCTATTAGTAAAAGATCTCATCCCCCCGCCGCCACGGCTCCTCCGCAATCACTTCTGCGCTAGTCTTGGCCTCAGGTAATGGAAAAAACACAAGATTCGGCTGTTTGTTGAATATTTAAAGGGCCGGCGCAGCACTTGTAAGACGCATCTCTTATTAATTTTGTGTTAGGTGCCCCGGCGGGCTCCGTGTTACGGCTGCAATCATCGGGAAGCCAAATTATTTAAGTCATGCTGATTCCTCGAGTCCGACAATAAGGAGCGGAGACGATGCCTCCATTATTTATAAGGATGACCTCCGCTTCCACGGCCCATGTTTTATTCATGGTTGTTTGTTCTGTGCTGATATCCACCCGCCAGACACAACTCTGCTCCAATTTGCATCCAGATAAAGGGACGGCTCCATCCGTCGCCCCCACTCGCTTCTTTATTTCCCAATTACTTGTCCACTTTGAGCTGCGAATACGTTTCAGAAAAACAAGGAGATTTTTTTTTTTTTTTCAATATCTTATGGTGAAATATCACGCACTCTTAAAGGGATGTGTTCATGCCAATGTGGTTTTGGGCGGATTTACTTCAAATACTCCTTTAACAAGCTTCCTATTCATTTCAGTGTGAAAACACGCCCTATAGTGCACACGGTGATGGGGGTTTTTTTTCCCACAAGTTTTTTTTTTTATTTGTGATAAAGACGAAGCAATTCTTGAGGCAGATTCGTCTACTGAATCACCTGGAGCAGAAAAATGCCTCGTACACAAAAAAGTGTAAAAAAAATAAAAGAAAACTGATAAAATGCTTCAGATTTACCTAATGAATCAACTGGAGCAGAACAATATGTGGATTATTCTGGCCGAAAGATCAACAGGAAAAAAAACCTTAATGTGCTTTGCTTCAAAATCTACGTAAGGGTATGTTCACACAACGTTTTTTTCAAGCAGAAGCTAAACGTCAGCCCTATAGTGAGTGGTATGTATGGCGGTATTATTTGTACAATCTATAGCACTGAGTTTTAGGTACAGTAATGTTTTTTTTTGGTATCAGGGTATTACATGGGTACAGTATGGCACTATTAATTGTATATGTTGCGGTTATATGCTTGACCATGATAAAGTACTGATATTTGGACGCTGTATGGCGGTATTATTTCTACAATCTATAGCACTGGTTTTGGGTACAGTAATTTTTTGGGGGTATCAGGGTATTACATGGATACAATATAGCACCATTGTATATGTTGCAGTTATTATTATTATTTCTTTATATAGCACCATTAATTCCATGGTGCTGTACATGAGACGGAGTTACATCAAAATACAAATATCACTTACAGTAAGCACAACTAACAATGACAGACTGGTACAGAGGGGCGAGGACCCTGCCCTTGTGGGCTTACATTCTACAGGATTATGGGGAAGGAGACAGTAGGTCGGTGGTCGCAGTAGCTCTGATGGTGTTGAGGTGGCCGTGTGGTCAATTATATTCTTAACCATTATAAAGTACCGATATATGGACACTGTATGGTGGTATTATTTGTACAATCTATAGCACTGGTTTTGGGTACAGTAATTTTTTTTTGTATCAGAGTATTATGTCGGTACAGTATGGCACTATTAATTATATATGTTGTGGTAATATTCTTTATTATTATAAAGTACGGTACTCATATTGGCATGCTGTATGGTGGTATTATTTGGGCAATCTATACCACTGTTTTTTGGGTACAGTAATAGGTTTTATTGGGTATCAGGGTATTATATGGGTACAGTATGGCACTATTAATTGTATATGTTGTGAGTATATTCTTTAACCATTATAAAGTCCTGATATTAGGACACTGTATTGTGGTATTATTTAGACAATCTATAGCACTGATATTTAGGTACAGTAATTTTGGGGGGGTATCAGGGTATTATATGGATACAGTATGGCACTATTAATTGTACATGTTGCGATCATATTCTTTAACCATTATATTTGGACCCTCCACAGAGGTACTTTTGGACACTGTATAGTACTTTTTTTAGGTACTATTAGGATATTATTTGGGTGCATTATATTACGATACTTTGTACATATTTGCTGGTATTACTTAGGAACTGTAATTTGGACACCACACCATGACCATTTGGAGGTAGCATAGTGCTGTTTAGGTCATATTATAAACCATTTATAAACTACCGATATTTGAGCACAGTATGGTGGTATTAATTGGTTAAACTATAGCACTGGATTTTGGGTACTGTATCAGGGTATTACATGGGTACAGTATGGCACTATTAATTGTATATGTTGTGATCATATTAGTAATCATTATAACCTCCTGATATTTTGACGCTGTATGGTGGTATTATTTGGGCATTCTATAGCACTGTTTTGGACACTCTTTCAGGTTATTTAATGGGTACAATGTGGGACTATTAATTGTATATGCTTCGGTCATATTCTTTAACCATTATAAAGTCCTGATATTTGGACCCTTTACGGATGTATTTTTTGGGCACTGTATAGTACTTTTTTAGACACTATCAGGATATTATTTGGGTGCACTATAACACAGTTGTTAGGATATATTTGCTGGTAATACTTAGGTAATATTTAAGATCTGTATTTCCATGACCAAAAGGAACTCATTCCACAGGTTTGTACGAATATAATGTAATGTAGCGGGAATGTTTTTTGACTGTGGAAAAAAAAAACACAATGCCCCCTACGTAGTAGTTATGATACTTGACTTATCCATCCCCTCTCAGGTGCTTTCTAGTTCTCTTTTTTGTGGTTCTCAGCAGCACATTTTTGCAGTATTTTCCTGGATTCATAGCGAGATAACCCGCCGCTCTACAGTTGCTATGGAACTTTAGGTTCAGATAAGCGCCAGTCTACGGCGGCATTGTGCCTACTCCTGCCGTGAACTCTTTTTGCACGCTCGCGGATCATCAGCATGGCAACATCTCCACGGAGGAACAAAAGGAGCATTAGCTGTAATTCACACACCGGTGGGCACGTCTCATGTAAAGGAAATATCTGCCTTGTAAATGATTGTCCTTATCATAATAATGGAGAACGTTACAAGCCTGAAGGACAAGAAGTGATTCCGCTGCGGAGGGAGAAGCTCTACAGGAAAGTATTGGGCGACACGCTATAATCATTGGATTCTGGTTTCTCATTCAGTCTCATTTTCATAGAATTATAGAATGTTATAGTTGGAAGGGACCTCCGGGGTCATCATGTCCAACCCCCTGCTCAATGCAGGATTCACTAAACCATCTCAGACAGATGTCTGTCCAGCCTCTGGTTGAAGACTTCCATTGAAGGAGAACTCACCACCTCTCGTTGCCGCCTGTTCCACTCATTGATCTCCCTCACTGTCACTTTTTTTTTCTAATATCCAATCTGTATCTTCTCTTTTTCAGTTTCATTCTACTGCTTCTCGTGTTTCCATGTGCAAATGAGAACAATGATGATCCCTCTACACTGTGACAGCCCTTCAGATATTTGTAGACAGCTACAGTATTAAGTCTCCTCTCAGTCTTTTTTTTTGCAGCTAAATATTCCCAGATCCTGTAACCGTTCCTCATAGGACATACTTTGCAGTCCACTCACCATACTGGTCACTCTTCTTTGAACTTGGTCCAGTTTTTCAATGCCTTTGCTAAAATGTGGTGCCCAGAACTGGACACAGTATTCCAGATGAGGCCTGACCAAGGAGCAGAGGGGAATAATTACTTCACATGTTCTAGACTCTATGATTCTCTTCATACTAGAACTTTGTTTGCCTTTTTTGCTGTTGCATCACACTGTTGACTCCTCTGCATTCTGTGATCTATTAGTATACCCAAGTCTTTTTCACACGTGCTGTTGCTTAGTTTTATTCCTCCCATTCTGTAGATGTAATTTTTGTTTTTCTTGCCCAGATGTAGAATCTTGCATTTGTCCCTATTAAATACCATTCTATTAATCCCTGTCCATTGTACAAACTTATCTAGATCCTTCTGAATCCTTTCTCTGTCTTCTCTAGTGTTAGCTATCCCTCCTAGCTTTTCATCATTTGCAAATTTGATTAGTTTACCTTCAGTTCCCTTATCTAGATAATTTATAAAAATGTTGAACAACAGTGGGGCTAGGACAGAAACTTTTGGTACTCCACTTAAAACGCTCTTCCAATTGGATGTGCAACCATTTATTACCACTCGTGAGAATGATCACTGAGCCAGTTATTGATCCACCAATAGCAGCCTTGTTAATCCCATACTTGGTCATTTTTTCAATAAGGATAGTATGAGATACTTTATCAAATGCTTTGCTGAGGTCGAGATATACTATATCTACTGCATTTCCCTGATCCACCCAGTCAGTGATTCCATCATAGAAGGAAATTAGATTAGTCTGGCATGACTTGTTTGCTACAAACCCATGCTGGCTCTAAAAAAATATACTTATCACATAAGCTGAGCACCAAAAAACAAACGGTCGAATGTCGAGTTGTTTTTTTTTGCCTTCCAAAAAAAGAGATGGTAATGTCATATGCACTGTATATACACAACAGAAAGAAAACAGCTTGTACTGTAAAAAACAAGCCCTGATAGAGTTACAGGCCAAAAGAAAAAAGTTACCACAGTTACAAAGTTAGAAACTTTAATAAAACTTTTTATTTTTTCAATTTTTTTTTTAAATAATAAAACATAAAAATAAATATATTTATTATCGCAATAACCATTCTGACCCGCACAGCAAAGTTCCAGTTCATTATTACTGCAAAGTAAACGTAGTAGAAACTAACACCCAAAAAACAATGGCAGGATAACTTTTGCTCTTTTTTTTTTCCAATTCCAGCCTACAAAAAAATCTTTTTCCCATTTGTCATTCTACTGTATAATATAGTAAAGTAAATGATGTCATTCAAAACTACAATTTGTCCAGCAAAAATACAAAGAAAATACCAAAAAAGCCCTCCTACAGAATAATAAAAAAATATGTGGCATTTGCGAGAAGAAAAACTAAAGCTCAAGAACTAAAAATGGCACAGCCAGGGAGGGGTTAAATTTGCCGTTTCTGCGCAAATCGTTAACATGGAACCGATAATGGGCAGTGAGGGGGGTACAAATTCTATGGCCCAGAGTCTGTACAGTCACAACATCACTGTGCAGCGCTCATTATGGGGGAATGATGGACAGTACAATATTATACATGCGCGGTACCTTGCGCTGGCAGATACTCACTTCCTGTGCTGTGAATGGAGCTCTTCTCTCAGAAATAACACAAGCGTTGTACAGAAGGCTGGAAATGCAAATACATGGAGCCGAGATCTGCTGGCGGCTGGCACGTCAAGACCCAGAAATACAGCAATATAATTCCTGGGTTATTACGGGATGAGCTTATTATATGGGGCAGAATCTGTCCACCACAGTCAAGGCTGATGACAACATAGGAATCGAGGGCCATCATGGTTTATATATATATGAAAAGTTCCGCAACTTTCTATACTATGTTTCAATATCTGTGCTTGTTGTCAGGGAAAGAGAATATTCTTGTTTCCATTTATTCTGTACATAGCGAGTTCTGATCTCAGCAGAACTAGATACTTAATGTGAAAACCTATAATATGACACACAACGTATATAGTATATACACTAATCAAAAAATGGATAAAAATGCACAGGAGATCTGTCACACTGCAGCTATGCAGGTAACTGCAACTTCCACTAGATGGCAATAAAGTGGAAGGATAGTAACAAGTCTGCGAGAGCAGACCTGCAGTGCTGCAGTGAAGCTACCACCAGGTGGCAGCAGAATAGTCAAACAAGCCGAGTCAAAACCTAGACGGTCACACTGTACAAAGGAAAAAACAAGCACAGAGTCAGTGGAGAGCCAAAGGGTCAATACCAGATAAAAGGTAGAAGTACCAGGGACCAGAGGCAAAGTCAAGTCAGAGTCAAAGCCGAGTCAAACACCGGGAAATCCAACAGCTATCAGGAAACACTAACACAGTACGGGCAGGAAAGGAGGAATAGACACAGGCAAGGTCAGAAAGCACAGAAAGACCAATCAGGGTACTACCAGAGTCAGATAAACACGCCGTAGGCAGAAAATATAACTGACACTGCCTGCAGGATACAGCGGAGCTTAATAGCAAACCTGAACCCAGAATGAGGCAGAGCAAAGTTAACCCTTAACATGATCAGTCTAGGAAAAGAGCAGACAGGACTCGAAATCCGGACTGGATCATGACAAGATCAATGTGAATAGTCACAGTATGGTAACACCCAACATCAGGTAAGTAAAAATAAATAATTAAACCTGAGGTGGTACAGAAGAATCAGTCCAGTCACAGAAAAATGGCAAATAAAAATAGCTAATCAATGTTGTTACTCAAAAGAGTCAACTTGTCAGGACTCTGAACATTTTTTATAACCTTTTGTGCATTACTGCCCTTTTCCAAGATGGCGTCTTTGGTCTCATGGGTACTGTGTCTTCCTGCTATATAACTCCTCCCCAGCCTTTAGTCTGTGCTAGAGTATTCTGCCTTGCATCCAGCTTCTTACCCTGGTGGCTCCCTGGCTTTGCACCTGCTCCTGTGAACCTGTGTGGAGATCCTGCTACTCAGCTCTGAGTTTCTGCTGCATACATCGGTTTCCAGTAATCCTCCTCCATCTGGCTGCTTGTGTTTGTTTCCATCTGCATTTGCTGGACATGTAAGCTGTTGCTGCTCTGCTTAAACCTGAGATTATCACCAGGCCTTCCTGGTTGAGCTAAGACATTGCTTGAACTGCCTTATAAGCATATCTATCTGTGTTTGGACTAAACAAGGACTTACTCATGTCAAGTATCCTCAAGTACAACTGTGCTTCATAGACTTTCTGCTTAATTGTTCCTAGGGCCGTGGGAGAGGGAGAGGAGATAAAGTGTCCCAAATTGATAAAATACCACTTTGGTGTCGTTTTATTGATGATCTCTTTTTCTTATGACAGGGAACAAAAGTTGATCTAGAGGTTTTGATACAAGATTTGAGTAAGAATTCACGTAACCTCAAAGTTACCCATAAATCAGGAAGAAAGAGCATAGCATTTCTTGATAATCTTCTGAACACTGATGAAACTGGAGATATCCGTACAGATGTTTTCCGTGAACCCTCAGCAGGAAACAGCCTCCTTCATGCAACATCTTCACACCCCAAAAATCTAATTAACAGCATCCCAACGGGACAGTTATTGGGGATGCCCAGAATTTGCTCTAGGGATTCTGATTTTGAAAGACAATGTGACGATCTAAGTGAAAGATTCACTCAGAGGGGATACAATACTGAAAGCTATCAAAGAGGCGCAAAGTTTAGCAAAAGATCTCATCAACTTTATCCCCCAGAAAAATCTGCACAAAATGAAACCACTAGATTATTCTCAACATATAGCGCAAGTAATGTATATAGGCGTCACCACTAGAGAACTTGGAAGGAGAACTCGTGAACATGTCTTAGACGTCAAAGGTGCACTTGAGATCACAGATCATACTGAATTGAACTCTCCCCCATCACTTCAAATTATTTCAGAAATGTGATCCTTCCCTACTTAGTCACTGGTATAGACAAGATCCAAATTGATATTAGAGGCGGGAATTGGAAGAAGATCCTTGCAGAAAAGGAGGTCAAATGGATGACTACCCTTAATTCCATGACTCCTCTTGGTCTCAATGATACAATTAGCTTTTACCCATTCTTATAGTCACAATGTACTTCTTTGTCTTAAACATATGTTGTATTTTATTTTATTCTTTATTCTAATACTTACTTTTAATTGTGTTTTAGTTCTTTCGCCATCGGGATCTTGATTGATGCTTGTTCCATTAAGAGTTTGAAGACCCTTGGACCAGCCACTTTATTGGACTTACCTCCTACTCCCTTCAATTATAATTCTTTTATTTTTATTATTTATTTCTTATTCTTTATTATTTTCTTGGTTTTCATGTTTATTCTTACTACCTTGCATCGTCTTGCTCTTTCGGTCATGTATCAATTAGTTATCTTATACACACTTTTATTGTATTAATGGATTTGTTTTGATATTTATTTATTTTTTGTTGCCATTTATTCCCTGACCTTGTGCATATATTACATTTCACTTATCACCTTACGCATATTCTTTTTCCTTTTACACACCGGACTCTGTTCCCACACTATACATTGATGACCCACCTACATGAATCCTTTTTTCCATCTCTCCGCTCCACCCTGGAATGCATACTCACCTCACTTCTTCTGGCACAGCTCTGGCAATCCATTTGCATTCCAGCCTATGTTTTTGGGCAGCTTGCAATAATTAGGCACTTGTCACTTTATATGTGAGCTTTTGCTTCTCTCCTTTATGATAACCTTCCTTTGCTGCATCCATCAATGTACTTGTATTAGAAGTTTGTAAGCACTTGACACTTTATTACTAGTTTTCAGACTTGCTATCCTTGGAGAAGATTCCTTTACGTATTGTATCTCTAATTACTGAAATGACAAATTCTTTATGATAAGTTGACTCTTTTGAGCAACAACATTGATTAACTATTTTTATTTGCCATTTTTCTGTGACTGGACTGATTCTGCTGCACCACCTCAGGTTATTATTATTATTATTTATTTATATGGCACCACTGATTCCATGGTGCTGTACATGAGAAGGGGTTACTCACAAATTACAGATATCAATTACAGTAAACAAACTTACAATGACTGACTGATACAGAGGGGCGAGGACCCTGCCCTTGCGGGCTTACATTCTACAGGATTATGGGGAAGGAGACAATAGGTTGAGGGTTGCAGGAGTTCCAGTGATGGAGAGGCGGTAGCTCCGGTAGTGGTGAGGAGGCAGCGGGGTCAGTGCAGGCTGTAGGCTTTCCTGAAGACATGGGTTTTCAGTTTCCGTCTGAAGGATCCGAATGTGGTTGATAGTTGGACGTGTTGGGGCAGAGAATTCCAGAGGATGGGGGATATTCGGGAGATGTCTTGGAGGCGGTTGGGTGAGGAGCGAATAAGCGTGGAGGAGAGGAGGTCTTGGGAGGACCGGAGATTACGTGAGGGAAGATATCGGGAGATTAGTTCAGAGATATATGGAGGAGACAGGTTATGGATGGCTTTGTAGGTCAGTATTAGTAATTTGAACTGGATACGCTGAGGGAATGGGAGCCAGTGAAGAGATTTGCAGAGGGGGGAAGCAGAGGAGTAGTGAGGAGAGAGATGAATTAGTCAGGCAGCAGAGTTAAGGATGGACAGGAGAGGTGCAAGAGTGTTAGCAGGGAGGCCACAGAGGAGGATGTTGCAGTAGTCGAAGCGGGAGATGATGAGGGCGTGCACAAGCATTTTAGTAGATTGACGGTTGAGGAAAGGACGGATTCTGGAGATATTTTTGAGCTGGAGGCGACAGGAGTTGGAAAGAGCTTGGATGTGCGGTTTGAAGGACAAGGCAGAGTCAAGGGTTACTCCGAGGCAGCGGACTTCCGATACAGGGGAAAGCTGTCATGATCTCCAAGGCCAGAGAACTAGCATAAGCCTCTATAGGAACAAGCTCTTGGAAGATGTAACTATACTGACCATGAACTAAACCTACCGCATCATCTAGAAGTAGCCAGGTAGCATGTCCTACTTTTTATCCCTATATGCCCAGCGCCGGCCGGAGAACTAAATAATGCTAGCAGAGGGAAATATAAGACCTGACTCACCTCTAGGAGAAATGCCCAAAAAAAAGGAGACAGAAGCCCCCCACATATATTGGCGGTGATATGAGATGAAACAACAAACGCAGCAGGAAAATAGTTTTAGCAAATTTGAGGTCCGCTTTCTAGATAGCAGAAGACAGAAAGCATACTTTCATGGTCAGTAGAAAACCCTAACAAAACACATCCAGAAATTACTTTAGGACTCTGGCATTAACTCATAATACCAGAGTGGCAATTCCTGATCAACAAGAGCTTTCCAGACACAGTAACGAAACTGCAGCTGTGAACTGGAACCAAAATACAAAAACAAAACATGGACGAATGTCCAACTTATCTAGTAGATGTCTGGGAGCAGGAACAAGCACAGAGAGGCTTCTGATAACATTGTTGACCGGCAAGCATCTAACAGAGAAGCCAGGTTATATAGCGACACCCAGATCTAATCAGAACAGGTGAACAGGGAAGATGATGTCACAAGTTCAATTCCACCAGTAGCCACCGGGGGAGCCCAGAATCCAAATTCACAACAGTACCCCCCCCTCAAGGAGGGGGCACCGAACCCTCACCAGAACCACCAGGGCGATCAGGATGGGCCCTATGAAAGGCACGAACCAGATCAGAGGCATGAACATCAGATGCAGTGACCCAAGAATTATCCTCCTGGCCATATCCCTTCCACTTGACCAGATACTGGAGTCTCCGTCTGGAAACACGGGAGTCTAGGATTTTTTCCACAACGTACTCCAACTCACCCTCAACCAACACCGGAGCAGGAGGCTCAACGGAAGGCACAACCGGTGCCTCATACCTGCGCAATAACGACCGATGAAAAACGTTATGAATAGAAAAGGATGCAGGGAGGTCCAAACGGAAGGAAACAGGGTTAAGAATCTCCAATATTTTATACGGACCGATGAACCGAGGCTTAAACTTAGGAGATGAGACCCTCATAGGGACAAAACGAGAAGACAACCACACCAAATCTCCAACACAAAGCCGAGGACCAACACGACGGTGACGGTTGGCAAAAAGCTGAGTCTTCTCCTGGGACAACTTTAAATTGTCCATCACCTGCCCCCAGATATGATGCAATCTCTCCACCACCGCATCCACTCCAGGACAATCCGAGGATTCCATCTGACCGGAGGAAAATCGAGGATGGAACCCCGAATTACAGAAAAACGGGGAAACCAAGGTGGCAGAGCTGGCCCGATTATTGAGGGCGAACTCCGCCAATGGCAAAAAAGCAACCCAATCATCCTGGTCAGCAGACACAAAACACCTCAGATATGTCTCCAGGGTCTGATTAGTCCGCTCGGTCTGGCCATTAGTCTGAGGGTGAAAAGCAGACGAAAAAGACAAATCTATGCCCATCCTAGCACAAAATGCCCGCCAAAATCTAGACACAAATTGGGTTCCTCTGTCAGAAACGATATTCTCAGGAATACCATGCAAACGAACAACATTTTGAAAAAACAGGGGCACCAACTCGGAAGAAGAAGGCAATTTGGGCAGGGGAACCAAATGAACCATCTTAGAAAAACGGTCACACACCACCCAGATGACAGACATCTTCTGAGAAACAGGCAGATCTGAAATAAAATCCATCGAGATGTGTGTCCAAGGCCTCTTAGGAATAGGCAAGGGCAACAATAATCCACTAGCCCGAGAACAACAAGGCTTGGCCCGAGCACAAACGTCACAAGACTGCACAAAGCCTCGCACATCTCGTGACAGGGAAGGCCACCAGAAGGATCTTGCCACCAAATCCCTGGTACCAAAAATTCCAGGATGACCTGCCAACGCAGAAGAATGCACCTCAGAGATGACTTTACTGGTCCAATCATCAGGAACAAACAGCCTATCAGGCGGACAACGATCCGGTCTATCCGCCTGAAACTCCTGCAAGGCCCGCCGCAGGTCTGGAGAAATGGCTGACAAGATAACTCCCTCCTTAAGAATACCTGTGGGGTCAGAGTTGCCAGGTGAATCAGGCTCAAAACTCCTAGAAAGGGCATCCGCCTTAACATTCTTAGAACCTGGTAGGTACAATACCACAAAATTAAACCGAGAAAAAAATAATGACCAGCGCGCCTGTCTAGGATTCAGGCGCCTGGCGGTCTCAAGATAAATCAAATTTTTGTGGTCAGTCAATACCACCACCTGATGTCTGGCCCCCTCGAGCCAATGGCGCCACTCCTCAAACGCCCACTTCATGGCCAAAAGCTCCCGATTCCCAACATCATAATTCCGCTCAGCGGGCGAAAATTTACGGGAAAAGAAGGCACAAGGCCTCATCACGGCGCAGTCAGAACTTTTCTGCGACAACACTGCCCCAGCTCCGATCTCAGAAGCGTCGACCTCAACCTGAAAAGGAAGAGTCACATCAGGCTGACGCAACACAGGGGCAGAAGAAAAACAGCGCTTAAGCTCCTGAAAGGCCTCCACAGCATCAGGGGACCAATTAGCAACATCAGCACCCTGTCTAGTCAAATCGGTCAATGGCTTAACGACATCCGAAAAACCAGAAATAAATCGACGATAAAAGTTGGCAAAGCCCAAAAATTTCTGAAGACTTTTAAGAGAAGAGGGCTGCGTCCAATCACAAATAGCTTGAACCTTGACAGGATCCATCTCAATGGAAGAGGGAGAAAAAATATATCCCAAAAAGGAAATTCTCTGAACCCCAAAAACGCACTTAGAACCCTTGACACACAGAGAATTAGACCGCAAAACCTGAAAAACCCTCTTAACTTGCCGGACATGAGAGTCCCAGTCATCCGAAAAAATCAGAATATCATCCAGATACACTATCATAAATTTATCCAAAAAATCGCGGAAAATATCATGCATAAAGGACTGGAAGACTGAAGGGGCATTAGAAAGACCAAAAGGCATCACCAAATACTCAAAGTGGCCCTCGGACGTATTAAATGCGGTTTTCCACTCATCCCCCTGCCTGATCCGCACCAAATTATACGCCCCACGGAGATCAATCTTAGAGAACCACTTGGCCCCCTTTATGCGAGCAAACAAATCAGTCAGCAACGGCAATGGGTATGATTTAGAGCCTTTGGAAACTCTTATTCCTCTGAAGGGGATTGACTCCACCCCATCGGCTAATAATAAACCACAATACTGGACACAAGTGACTATGTGTATTAATCCGGATCACCAGGAGACTATTCGTTTTCTAGTGCTGTATAATCTACATGAGGATTTGGTGCTGGGATTGCCATGGCTGCAGTCTCACAACCCAGTCCTTGACTGGAGAGCTATGTCTGTGTTGAGCTGGGGATGTAAGGGGACTCATGGGGACGTACCTTTGGTGTCCATTTCATCATCTATTCCCTCTGAAATCCCTGAGTTCCTGTCTGACTATCGTGACGTCTTTGAAGAACCCAAGCTTGGTTCACTACCTCCGCACCGTGAGTGCGATTGTTCTATAGATTTAATTCCGGGTAGTAAATACCCAAAGGGTCGTTTATTTAATCTGTCTGTGCCTGAACATACTGCTATGCGAGAATATATAAAGGAGTCCTTGGAAAAGGGACATATTCGTCCATCGTCATCTCCCTTAGGAGCCGGTTTTTTCTTTGTGTCAAAAAAAGGAGACAGAAGCCCCCCACATATATTGGCGGTGATATGAGATGAAACAACAAACGCAGCAGGAAAATAGTTTTAGCAAATTTGAGGTCCGCTTTCTAGATAGCAGAAGACAGAAAGCATACTTTCATGGTCAGTAGAAAACCCTAACAAAACACATCCAGAAATTACTTTAGGACTCTGGCATTAACTCATAATACCAGAGTGGCAATTCCTGATCAACAAGAGCTTTCCAGACACAGTAACGAAACTGCAGCTGTGAACTGGAACCAAAATACAAAAACAAAACATGGACGAATGTCCAACTTATCTAGTAGATGTCTGGGAGCAGGAACAAGCACAGAGAGGCTTCTGATAACATTGTTGACCGGCAAGCATCTAACAGAGAAGCCAGGTTATATAGCGACACCCAGATCTAATCAGAACAGGTGAACAGGGAAGATGATGTCACAAGTTCAATTCCACCAGTAGCCACCGGGGGAGCCCAGAATCCAAATTCACAACAGAAAGCGTGATGTCATTAATTGCGATAGATAGGTCAGGTAAGGAAGATCTATGAGATGTAGGAAAGATGATGAGTTCAGATTTGTCCACATTGAGTTTGAGGAAGCGAGAGAAGAAGGAGGAAAGGGCTGATAGACACTCCAGGATTCTGGACAGCAGAGAGATGACGTCTGGGCCAGAGAGGTAGATCTCAGTGTCATCTGTATAAAGGTGGTACTGGAATCCAAGGGACTTTATGAGTTGCCCCAGGCTAAGGGTATAGATTGAGAAGAGTAGGGGTCCTAGAACGTTCTCAACTGCGTTTCCAATGTGAACCTGCTCTCATCTGTGAAGACCACAGGGCGCCAATGTCGAATCTGCCAATCTTGGTGTTCTCTAGCAAATGCCAATCTCCCTGCACAGTGTTGGGCTGTAAGCACAACAACCACTTGTGGACATCGGCCCCCAGTCTGAGCAGACACATGGAAGTTACTGGCCTGCTGGAGGCCATTTTGCAGGACTCTGACATTGCTCCTCCTTGCGCAAAGGAGGGGGTAGTGTTACTTCCGTTGGGTTGTTGTTGCCCTCCTTTAGCCCCCTCCACGTCTCCTTGTGTAATGGGCTGTCTCCTGGTATCTGCTCCATGCTCTGGACAGTGTGCTGACAGACACAGCTAACCTTCTTACCACAGCTCGCATTGATGTGTGTTGTGGATTCTGTTTTTGGGCTCCCTCTGGTGGTTACAGCTGGTACTGGGTGACTTTGGTGGGTTGCGGTCTCTGGTTTCCACCTGTCCATCAGAGGCTGGGTGTTTCCTATTTAACCTGGCTTTCCTGTCATTCCCTTGCCGGCTATCAATGTATCAGTGTGTCTCTGTTACCTTTGCTACCTGCTCCTAGGCCTTCAAGACAAGCTAAGTCTGGATTTCCCTGTTTCATGTTTGCTTTCATGTTTTTAGTCCAGCTTGCAGATATGTAATTCTCTGCTGCTGGTTGCTCTAGTGGGCTGAAATTACCACTCATGTACCATGAGTTGGCACATGAGTTCAAGTAATTTCAGGATGGTATTTTGAAGGGTTTTAAGCTGACCGCGCAGTTCACCTTTTGTATCCTCTGCTATCTAGCTTAAGCGGGCCTCATTTTGCTGAATCTGTTTTCATAACTACGTTTGTGCCTTCCTCTCATTTCACCGTCATTATATGTGGGGGGCTGCTATTTCTGTGGGAATATTTCTCTGGAGGCAAGATAGGTCTGTGATTCTTCTGATAGGGGTAGCTAGATCTCCGGCTGGCGCGAGACGTCTAGAGTCCCCCCAGGAACGTTCCCCGGCTGCTGTTAGTTGAGTGTTGAGGTTCAGGATCGCGGTCAGCTCAGGTTCCATCACCCTAGAGCTCGTCCTGTTTTTGCCCGTGTTATGTGTTTAATTCCCTGCCATTGGGAACATGACAGTATAGCCGGCCCACAAAGTGTTAATTGTTTGGGCTGAAGCAGGAGAAAAAGAAGTGTTGAAGGGATTTTTTTTTTTTTTCCCCTCAGAGTTTTGCTGCCTAGCCCTTAATTGCTGTCTAGCTGCTTCTTACCTCCTCTTAACCCTTGAATGGCTCTGACCTTAGCTGTTTAACATGGATGTCCAGAGTTTGGCTTCCAGCCTGAATAATCTTGCTGCAAAAGTTCAAAACATACAGGATTTTGTTGTTCACACTCCTATGTCTGAACCTAGAATTCCTATTCCAGAGTTTTTTTCTGGAGATAGATCTACCTTCCTGAATTTCAGGAACAATTGCAAATTGTTTCTTTCTTTGAAATCTCGCTCCTCTGGAGACCCTGCTCAGCAGGTCAAGATTGTAATATCTTTCCTGCAGGGCGACCCTCAGAATTGGGCATTTGCATTGGCACCAGGGATCCTGCATTGCTCAGTGTGGATGCGTTTTTTCTGGCACTGGGATTGCTCTATGAGGAACCTAACCTGGAGATTCAGGCTGAAAAGTTTTTATTAGCCCTCTCTCAGGGGCATGATGAAGCGGAAGTATATTGTCAAAAATTTCGGAAATGGTCGGTGCTTACTCAGTGGAATGAGTGCGCCCTGGCTGCAAACTTCAGAGATGGTCTTTCTGAGGCCATTAAGGATATTATGGTGGGGTTCCCTGCGCCTACAGGTCTGAATGAGTCTATGGCTATGGCCATTCAGATTGATCGGCGTTTACGGGAGCGCAAACCTGTGCACCAGTTGGCGGTGTCTTCTGAACAGGCACCTGAGACTATGCAATGTGATAGAATTCAGTCCAGAAGTGAACGGCAAAATTATAGGCGGAAAAATGGATTGTGTTTTTATTGTGGTGATTCAGCTCATGTTATATCAGCATGCTCTAAACGCACAAAAAAGGTTGATAAATCTTTTGCCATTAGTACTCTGCAGTCTAAGTTCATTTGGTCTGTAACTCTGATTTGTTCACTGTCATCCATTTCCGTCGATGCCTATGTGGATTCGGGCGCTGCCCTGAGTCTTATGGATTGGTCATTTGCCAAACGCTGCGGTTTTAGTCTGGAGCCTCTGGAAGTTCCTATTCCTTTGAAGGGAATTGACTCTACACCATTGGCTATGAATAAACCGCAGTACTGGACACAAGTGACCATGCGCATGACTCCCGTTCATCAGGAGGTGATTCGCTTCCTTGTACTGTATAATCTTGTGCGGATAAAGCAGGGTGATGAGTGGAAAACCGCATTTAATACGCCTGAGGGCCATTTTGAGTATTTGGTAATGCCTTTTGGACTTTCTAATGCTCCTTCAGTCTTTCAGTCCTTTATGCACAATATTTTCCGTGAATATCTGGATAAGTTTATGATTGTGTATTTGGATGATATTTTGGTGTTTTCTGATGACTGGGAGTCTCATGTTCTACAGGTCAGGAAGGTGTTTCAAGTCCTGCGGGCCAATTCTCTGTTTGTGAAGGGCTCAAAATGTCTCTTCGGAGTCCAGAAGATTTCTTTTTTGGGGTACATTTTTTCTCCTTCTACTATTGAGATGGATCCCGTCAAGGTTCAGGCGATTTGTGACTGGACACAACCTACATCTGTTAAGAGTCTTCAGAAGTTCTTGGGTTTTGCTAATTTTTATCGTCGGTTCATTACTAATTTTTCCAGTGTTGTTAAACCTTTGACTGATTTGACTAAAAAGGGTGCTGATGTTGCTAATTGGTCTCCTACGGCTGTGGAGGCCTTTCAGGAACTTAAGCGCCGGTTTTCTTCTGCTCCTGTGTTATGTCAACCAGATGTTTCACTTCCTTTTCAGGTTGAGGTTGATGCTTCCGAGATTGGAGCGGGGGCGGTTTTGTCACAGAGAAGTTCCGATGGCTCGGTGATGAAGCCATGTGCGTTCTTTTCTAGAAAATTCTCGCCCGCCGAGCGCAATTATGATGTGGGTAATCGGGAGCTTTTGGCCATGAAGTGGGCATTTGAGGAGTGGCGTCATTGGCTTGAGGGTGCTAGACATCGTGTGGTGGTCTTGACTGATCACAAAAATCTGATTTACCTTGAGTCTGCCAGGCGTCTGAATCCTAGACAGGCTCGTTGGTCGTTGTTTTTTTCTCGTTTCATACCTGCCAGGTTCAAAGAATGTGAAGGCAGATGCTCTTTCCAGGAGTTTTGTGCCTGACTCTCTTGGAGACTCTGGGCCTACTGGTATCCTTAGGGATGGGGTAATATTGTCCGCCGTCTCCCCAGACTTGCGACGTGCATTGCAGGAGTTTCAGGCGGATAAACCTGATCGTTGTCCACCAGAAAGACTGTTTGTTCCAGATGATTGGACCAGTAGAGTCATCTCCGAGGTCCATTCTTCTGTGTTGGCTGGTCATCCTGGAATATTTGGTACTAGAGACTTGGTGGCCAGGTCTTTTTGGTGGCCTTCCTTGTCAAGGGATGTGCGCACCTTTGTGCAGTCTTGTGAAGTGTGTGCTCGGGCTAAGCCTTGCTGTTCTCGGGCCAGTGGGTTGTTGTTATCCTTGCCTATCCCGAAGAGGCCTTGGACGCACATTTCCATGGATTTTATTTCAGATCTCCCTGTCTCACAGAAAATGTCCGTTATCTGGGTTGTGTGTGACCGCTTTTCTAAGATGGTTCATTTGGTACCCTTGCCTAAGTTGCCTTCCTCCTCTGAGTTGGTCCCTTTATTTTTTCAGAACGTGGTTCGTTTGCATGGGATTCCGGAGAATATCGTTTCTGACAGGGGATCCCAGTTTGTGTCTAGATTTTGGCGGACGTTTTGTGCTAAGATGGGCATTGATTTGTCTTTCTCGTCTGCATTCCATCCTCAGACGAATGGCCAGACGGAGCGAACTAATCAGACCTTGGAAACTTATTTAAGGTGTTTTGTTTCTGCTGATCAAGATGACTGGGTTGCCTTTTTGCCACTGGCCGAATTTGCCCTTAATAATCGGGCTAGTTCTGCTACTTTGGTTTCTCCTTTCTTTTGTAATTCGGGGTTTCATCCTCATTTTTCCTCTGGTCAGGTGGAGCCTTCGGATTGTTCTGGAGTGGACGTGGTGGTGGACAGGCTACATCAGATTTGGAATCAGGTGGTGGACAATTTGAAGTTGTCTCAGGAGAAGACTCAGCAGTTTGCTAATCGCCGTCGCCGCGTGGGTCCCCGACTTCTTGTTGGGGACTTGGTGTGGTTGTCTTCTCGTTTTGTCCCTATGAAGGTCTCTTCTCCTAAGTTCAAGCCTCGGTTCATCGGTCCTTATAAGATCTTGGAGATTCTTAACCCTGTATCTTTTCGTTTGGATCTCCCAGCATCGTTTGCTATTCATAATGTGTTCCATCGGTCGTTATTGCGGAGGTATGAGGTGCCCGTTGTTCCTTCGGTTGAGCCTCCTGCTCCGGTGCTGGTGGAGGGAGAATTGGAGTATGTTGTTGAGAAGATCTTGGATTCTCGTGTTTCCAGACGTAAACTCCAGTATTTGGTTAAGTGGAAGGGTTATGGTCAGGAGGATAATTCCTGGGTGGTCGCCTCTGATGTTCATGCGACTGATTTGGTCCGCGCCTTCCATAGAGCTCATCCTGATCGCCCTGGGGGTTCTCGTGAGGGTTCGGTGACCCCTCCTCAAGGGGGGGGTACTGTTGTGGATTCTGTTTTTGGGCTCCCTCTGGTGGTTACAGCTGGTACTGGGTGACTTTGGTGGGTTGCGGTCTCTGGTTTCCACCTGTCCATCAGAGGCTGGGTGTTTCCTATTTAACCTGGCTTTCCTGTCATTCCCTTGCCGGCTATCAATGTATCAGTGTGTCTCTGTTACCTTTGCTACCTGCTCCTAGGCCTTCAAGACAAGCTAAGTCTGGATTTCCCTGTTTCATGTTTGCTTTCATGTTTTTAGTCCAGCTTGCAGATATGTAATTCTCTGCTGCTGGTTGCTGTAGTGGGCTGAAATTACCACTCATGTACCATGAGTTGGCACATGAGTTCAAGTAATTTCAGGATGGTATTTTGAAGGGTTTTAAGCTGACCGCGCAGTTCACCTTTTGTATCCTCTGCTATCTAGCTTAAGCGGGCCTCATTTTGCTGAATCTGTTTTCATAACTACGTTTGTGCCTTCCTCTCATTTCACCGTCATTATATGTGGGGGGCTGCTATTTCTGTGGGAATATTTCTCTGGAGGCAAGATAGGTCTGTGATTCTTCTGATAGGGGTAGCTAGATCTCCGGCTGGCGCGAGACGTCTAGAGTCCCCCCAGGAACGTTCCCCGGCTGCTGTTAGTTGAGTGTTGAGGTTCAGGATCGCGGTCAGCTCAGGTTCCATCACCCTAGAGCTCGTCCTGTTTTTGCCCGTGTTATGTGTTTAATTCCCTGCCATTGGGAACATGACAGATGTGCCATCCTGGATGAGCTGCACTACCTGAGCAACTTTTGTGGGTTGTAGACACCGCCTCATGCTACTGTACATCTAGGGGTGAGAGCAATGACAAAATGCAAAAGTGACAAAAACAGCCAAAAAGGATGAGAACCAAGAAATGGTCTGTGGTCACCCCCTGCAGAACCACTCCTTTATAGGGGTTGTCTTGCTAATTGTCGATTATTTCTACCTGTTGTCTGTTCCATTTGCACAACATCATGTGAAATTGATTCACAATCAGTGTTGCTTCATAACTGGACAGGTTGATTTCACAGAAGTGTGATTGACTTGGAGTTACATTGTGTTTTTCAATGTACCCCTTTATTTTTTTGGAGCAGTGAACTTATTACCAATGAGAAACATAATCTTAGTCTACATTTTTTTTTTCAATTATAGTTTTTAAATTCTAGTATTCTAAATAAAGCAAACCATACCACATTGTATACAAATATTTTCACATTGCAGGATAGACTTCAAAATGAGAAAACTGATAAAACCACCACAAAAAAAAAACATGGCTTTTTAGGGAAAAAAAAGCTTGAGACACCTTTAGGACTACAGTTTTTGTGGCTTTTTTTCCTGTCATTTTCCCTATAGGTTCTTATATCAGACTTTTTACATTGTGCACGTGGCTGCTAAAATAAAAAATGTTCAAAAACTGAACCTACCAATTTAAAAACTAAAAATCTGCTTGCTGACAGTCTCCATTTAGCAACATATCGTATGTGGGATTTTTTTTACAAATAAGTAAAAAAAAACAAAACAATGAAATTTGCAACAAAAAAAAAAATAGATAATGTTTTATTATTACAAAGATTCTGGATTTTACATTTACTGACTCCACAGCCGATTGTAATTAAAGGGGCCACATGAATCCCAAAACTAATATAAGGCCCAAAATTTTCAGATTATAGAAAAGGCCGCCAGACATTGTAACGATAAATGCTGTCTCTTATATAAATGTGGCTATTGAAGGGGTCAGCGGTCTGATATACACAGATCTGCCACTTGCAGCACATCCACGTCTTCCGCCCTCTAAATTAGAGGCTGCAGACTGACTATGACAGACGAGCCCGGCAGGACTGGATGATTTATGAGGATTTCAGAGGTGACAGAGGAGGCAGATTTACGGCTGCTCATAAACAAGGGTTTCTGTGCTGCTTTATGGAGTAAATAATAATCCTCGGCAGCTTTATGACCATGGCTTTATTAGGGCTGCCATGGGGCTGGATGTGCACTGATTATGGCTAAGTAATGTGGCCGCCACCTCCCGGCCTCCACTCAGGTGTTTATTGTAATTGGACTTAATTACATGACATTTGCACAACCTCATGGACCGCTGGCGGATGTACTTACTGATGATAATTGGTATAACCAAGATTATAAATTACGCCAGGAGCGGCCGCAGTCTGAGGCACAACACTGGAACACCGCACCGGCCGAATGGAAACTGTTGTAATGGCTAAAGTCAGATCATATATTAATGGGAATAAACTCCACATTCAGCACCAATCAGAGTAAAATCTAGATTACATTAATTTTGTAAATCCACTGCATCACTTATCTGCCCTGATCTTGAATTATATCTTCTATTATACCCCAGAGCTGCACTCACGAATCTGCTGGTGCAGTCACTATGTACATACATTACATTACTGATCCTGAGTTACATCCTGTATTATAATAATAATTTTATTTATATAGCGCCAACATATTCCGCAGCGCTTTACAACTTATACAGGGGACTTGTACAGACAATAGACCCCAGAGCTGCACTCACTATTCTGCTGGTGCAGTCACTGTGTACATACATTACATTACTGATCCTGAGTTACATCCAGTATTATACCCCAGAGCTGCACTCACTATTCTGCTGGTGCAGTCACTGTGTACATATATTACATTACTGATCCTGAGTTACCTCCTGTATTATACCCCAGAGCTGCACTCACTATTCTGCTGGTGCAGTCACTGTGTACATACATTACATTACGGATCCTGAGTTACATCCTGTATTACATCCCAGAGCTGCACTCACTATTCTGCTGCTGCAGTCACTATGTACATACATTACATTACGGATCCTGAGTTACATCCTGTATTATACTCCAGAGCTGCACTCACTATTCTGCTGGTGCAGTCACTATGTACATACATTACATTACGGATCCTGAGTTACATCCTGTATTATACTCCAGAGCTGCGCTCACTATTCTGCTGGTGCAGTCACTATGTACATACATTACATTACGGATCCTGAGTTACATCCTGTATTATACTCCAGAGCTGCGCTCACTATTCTGCTGGTGCAGTCACTATGTACATACATTACATTACTGATCCTGAGTTACCTCCTGTATTATACTCCAGAGCTGCACTCACTATTCGGCTGGTGCAGTCACTGTGTACATACATTACATTACTGATCCTGAGTTACCTCCTGTATTATACTCCAGAGCTGCGCTCACTATTCTGCTGGTGCAGTCACTATGTACATACATTACATTACGGATCCTGAGTTACATCCTGTATTATACTCCAGAGCTGCGCTCACTATTCTGCTGGTGCAGTCACTATGTACATACATTACATTACTGATCCTGAGTTACCTCCTGTATTATACTCCAGAGCTGCACTCACTATTCGGCTGGTGCAGTCACTGTGTACATACATTACATTACTGATCCTGAGTTACATCCTGTATTATACCCCAGAGCTGCACTCACTATTCTGCTAGTGCAGTCACTGTGTAAATACATTACATTACTGATCCCGAGTTACATCCTGTATTATACTCCAGAGCTGCACTCACTATTCTGCTGGTGCAGTCACTGTGTAAATACATTACATTACTGATCCTGAGTTATATCTTGTATTATACTCCAGAGCTGCACTCACTATTGTGCTGACTGTGTAAATACATTACTGATGCTAAGTTAAATCTCCATAGGTCTCTGCAGACAACCAACAAATACGTAATTTAAGCTCTGAAGTTTGCAAAATTGTGAGTGCATCTCTGGAGTATAATACTGACTGTAACTGTACTTTTGCACATCAGTTAAGGTACCGCCACACTCAGCGACGCTGCAGCGATATAGACAACGAGCCGATTGCTGCAGCGTCGCTGTTTAGGTCGCTGTAGAGACGTCAAACACAGCAGCTCCAGAACGATGCAGGAGCGATCCTGTGATGTAACGGTGACGCACTTATCGTTCTCACAGGTTGTTAGCTCCATGTAAAACATCGCTGGCATCGTTGCTTTTGCTGTCAAACACGACGATACACGCCGACCTGACAACCAAATAAAGTTCTGGACTTCTAGCTCCGACCAGCGATATCACAGCGGGATCCTGATCGCTGCTGCGTGTCAAACACAACGAGATCGCTATCCAGGACGCTGCAACGTCACGGATCACTGTCGTTATCGTTGTAAAGTTGCTGAGTGTGAAGGTACCTTCACACTGAACAACTTAACAACGATAACAATAGCGATCCGTGACGTTGCAGCGTCCTGGATAGCGATCTCGTTGTGTTTGACACGCAGCAGCGATCAGGATCCTGCTGTGACATCGTTGGTCGGAGCTAGAAGGCCAGCACCTTATTTCGTCGCTGGCTCACCCACTGATATCGCTGAGTCAGCGTGTGTGACGCTGATTCAGCGATGTCTTCACTGGTAACCAGGGTAAACATCGGGTTACTAAGCGCAGGGCCGCGCTTAGTAACCCGATGTTTACCCTGGTTACCAGTGTAAATGTAAAAAAAACCAAAACACTACATACTTACATTCCGGTGTCTGTTGCGTCCCCCGGCGTCCGCTTCCCTGCACGGTGTCAGCGCCGGCCGGCCGTAAAGCAGAGCACAGCGGTGACGTCACCGCTCACCTTTACGGCCGGTGCTTACACAGTGCAGGGAAGCGGACACCAGGGGACACGACAGACACCGGAATGTAAGTATGTAGTGTTTGTTTTTTTTTACATTTACACTGGTAACCAGGGTAAACATCGGGTTACTAAGTGCGGCCCTGCGCTTAGTAACCCGATGTTTACCCTGGTTACCCGGGGACTTCGGCATCGTTGGGCGCTGGACAGCTGTCTGTGTGACAGCTCTCCAGCGACCACACAACGACGAAACAGCGACGCTGCAGCGATCGGCATCGTTGTCTATATCGCTGCAGCGTCGCTTAATGTGACGGTACCTTTACACTTTATATAGGTCTATTAGTTATTATCATGCGTCACTTCCCGGTACGCAGGGCTGGTAGTGAGATTATAACAGTGATAGACATCGCCATTGTATCTATAATAGTATCTGAGCCGTGTGTCGTGGGATTAGGAGACGTCTTAGGTTTTAAACAATCCTTTGATAATTTATCTCCTCATTCATTCTTTTTACAAGCTTTCTTCTGTCTCCTCGGCCGGGCTCCTGCTGTGACAGGATGTGAATATCTCTGCCACTTTTATTGATCAGGATCTCTTAGCATCAAAGGGAATATTTTATGCCGTAAGTGAGCGGCGGTCGGGCGGCCGGGCTGTGCAGGCGGGAAGAAAATACCAATTATATGCCAGTATAAGATGCCGCGGCTCCTACTCTGTAATCTCAGCGCAGATTAAAGTCTCTGCTCTCTCCACTTGCTAGAACCCTACGAGAGTCATTAAGGATGACATGGGCAGAGATATCCCTCTGCAGACAGTCTGTGAGAAAACAGGACTGGTCTAAAAGTGAAGCTCGAATGAGTCTCACCATGTGGCTTTACTTGTTCTACAATCCATTTTTGCTGTAATTCCAGGCAAACTGGTTGCTAGAGACACACCACCTAAAACCACAGTGGTTTGTTGAGCATAGTCCTTAGCTACCGATACATCTCAATTTACTCAGGTCACAGAGATAGATTCATAGAGATATCACCAGGAAGGAATTTAAGAACGGTGACAAACTGGGCAAATATCCAAAAACTGGACACAAAGTAACATTGTGCTAGTGAGACCCTCTGATCCTTGCCATTTGATTATTCAAGTCAGTCTGGTTGCTAAGTATATACTGTCAAACACTCACAGGATTGTCAAGCTGAAAGTCCATATCAACCAGTCTTTCATCTAGTGACAGGTCAGTTTAAAAAAAAAAATTCTATAATCTATTACGTCCTAAAAAGAGTAGTTTTTCTATAGAAAGAAGAAGACTGTTTCAGGAACAGCTCTGTTGGTAAGTTTTGGGGTAGTGGTAGACCCCATAGCTTCTCTTCCACAGCTTACTAGTTGGCTGGTTGTGGTTTTGGTCGGCATATCTTTGTCTCATCCTTTATACATTAGTGTGCCACAAGACCCTCCAAGATAATATGATCATAGAAGGATAGCTACACAAGCGAGTGGTTAGTGGGTTGAGATAGACCCCCATAGCTTCTCTCACACATCTTACTGTTGAGTGTGTTGTGGTTTAGGTTAGCAGACCTGAGTCCCATCTTTGGTGGGTATCTAAAAAAATCTAAAAAACTGCACACTAGATCTAGACAAGCCACAGATGTTAGAGAGGGACCTCTTGAAGTTGTAGACAAAATGAGGCACGTTAGAAGCATGTGTTATGCATAACTGTTAGGGACTGGTTAAGGTGTAGACGTAGACCCAATAGCTTCCCTTCCACATCTAACTGGTGAGCTTGCTATAGATTGGCAGGTCTTAGTCCTAGTGCTGGGACAATGGATAGGCAGAGAACGGTGATTGCCTAGGACGGTACTTCCTATCTCCCTTAATAGGGTCAACATTTGAAAACTAGAAAAAAAGGCAGACCAGGTAAGAGTGTTAGAAACTCACTGACATTGCTTACCGGACTACCTGCCCTGCTCCCCGGATGCCTCTGACAAACAAGTTGGGCTGCTGGGGCTATTTTCAGCTGAGTGTGCATCCTCAGAAAAGGAACTCCATAGGAGATTGGCCACAAGAAGCAGCACCAGGCAAATATTTGGGGAATACTGTATATTTTTTGGCTAGTAGATGAGGGGTAGAGGTAGACCCCATAGCTTCTCTCCCACATCCCACTGATGGGATGGTTCTGTGCTAAATGGGTTGTTAAATCTTTGCACAATATGTAGGAACATTAGATATGGCTGTAAGAAATTATACTGGGCACATAAAGACAACCCCAGAGCCCATGATTTCTCTCCCATATTCCACTAGTGAGCTTTTTGTAATTTAGATTTCCAGATCGTAGTCTAATTTTAGATTGGTTGCTAAATATTGGCACCACGTGGACAGTCATTAGACATACAGTAGAGTTTAGAAAAAACCTTCAAAAGAGATTATCCACAAAGTAGCAGCACCAGGAGAAGCTTTGGGGATATACTCTTTGGTCAGTAAATACGGGGCATAGATAGACCCCATAGCTTCTCTCCCACATCCCACAAGTGAGTTGCTTGAGGCTTGGCAGACTTTGTTCCTATTTTAGCTGGGTCGCTTAACATTGACACCCTGTATGCAGGCATTAGACATAGATGTTGGAGAGGGACCGCTAGCAGAGACTGGCCACAATCAGACATCAACCAGCGAACCTTTAGGGTCTGCACTCTTATCAGTTGTTGAAGACTAGAAGATGGCTTCTCTTCTACATCTCAGCTCTTATCGGCATACTTCTCCTCCTCTCTTACCTTTAAAGATATGATAATTAATTCAGATGGAAGGCAAAGGATCCATTCATTTCCTAAAATGGAGATATTAAGAATAATGACCACCAAAGAGGTGAATTCTTCTCTTTGCTCGAGAAGCAAACTCCGGGAGAAATTATATTTTCGTCTTTTGCAGAACGCCCCCTCAGCAGCACAAAGAAAGGGATTTTTAGGCTAATGTGTGGGATTGGAGCTTTCTTGAAGACTTCAGTTAATTGCACATAGTGTACTGTACCCAAGTCTGCAGCCTTAATCAGATTCATGTCAGAGGCACTCAATAGAGACGTCTTATTCCCTTGGATACCTATTGATTCATTTCAAGACCCTTTACTGAGACGTGTGTCTTCATCAAGGGGGAATTATGGCTAAATTACAGACAGTTCTGGTCTGAAAAATCATTTCTGTGGCATTGAAACACACATAAACTGTATATGTTGGCATAGACACATAGTTACCAGGTGTAGCAAAGCCCAGAAAACCGCAGAGTATATTATACCCAAATAACCTTTATTATATACTACATTTAAAAACAATAGGAAATCAGAGATATAATGACGTATCCAAAACCATGTAGTACCAGACACCAAGTTCGTTCCTACAAAAGGTTTAAATGTTCTATATAATATTACCAAACTCATGATGCCTAATGTGAAACAGCGATAGTCTACTGCTGCTACCGTATGCATAGACTTAGATTGGAAGTAATTAAACACAAGTATTAGCGATATAATGTTATCATGTATGTCTTGCAGGTAAATTAGATAAATGTATGAAAGTACTTACACAGGGAAGCTGGTAAGGAGACCCCCTGATGAAGAGAGGGGAAACGTGCGTTGGGGGCGGCAGGGTGGGCATATAACTGTAGTTAGACACCAATTAGTGCTAGACTTGGTCTGCAAAACATACATGATAACATGATATCGCTAATTAATACTTGTGTTTAATTGTTTTTAATTGCTTGTAACCGATGTCTATGCATGTATCTAATCGTATCATGTGTGATACTGTCTGTTGATCCATGTATATATCCTAACCTGTGTACTCGGATACCCCTGACACGGTTAATTTTAGGGGAGGCTAACCTGTTATTTTCTATGCACTCAGGGTCAGCATTGGGGATGATATTTTGTCTTCTTCCTGTTTTAGGATCTAGTCTTCCCGCTCATCATCTCTGTTACGTTCTGATATCTTCGCGTTTCCTTATTTCCCTCTTAATGTGAAATATATTGAAAAAGACATCATCTTTATCTGACTGTGCACAGACATCGGAGGCGACAAGAGTCATGCAATTAATTACTCAAGATAATTAGTGTTTTATTAGCAATTTTCCAGTTCTTGGCAGCTTCCCCCTACAGAGCATGTCTCCACAGATATCAAACCGAATAACTTATTATCTTTGTGTTTCTCCTGCATGTTCAGAGACTCAGCAACCCCCAAGAGCTCACAGTCTAATGGTGAAATCAGAAAACAGCACGTCACCTGGTGTAATGGTAAGTACTGGATAATATATTGTGACTACTCAGGAGTTCTCATCTTAGAGTCAAAAGCGAATGTAAGCCATCAAAAATACATGGATAAGAAGTTGAGTCACCGTGTACATATATTACATTACTTACCCTGTATTATACTCCAGAGCTGCACTCACTGTTCTGCTGGTGCAGTCACTGTGTACATTCATTACATTACTGATCCTGAGTTACATCCTGTATTATACTCCAGAGCTGCACTCACTATTCTGCTGGTGCAGTCACTGTGTACATACATTACATTACTGATCCTGAGTTACATCCTGTCTTATACTCCAGAGCTGCACTCACTATTCTGCTGGTGCAGTCACTGTGTACATACATTACATTACTGATCCTGAGTTACCTCCTGTATTATACCCCAGAGCTGCACTCACTATTCTGCTGGTGCAGTCACTGTGTACATACAGTACATTACTGATCCTGAGTTACCTCCTGTATTATACTCCAGAGCTGCACTCACTATTCTGCTGGTGCAGTCACTGTGTACATACATTACATTACTGATCCTGAGTTACATCCTGTATTATACCCCAGAGCTGCACTCACTATTCTGCTGGTGCAGTCACTGTGTACATACATTACATTACTGATCCTGAGTTACATCCTGTATTATACTCCAGAGCTGCACTCACTATTCTGCTGGTGCAGTCACTGTGTACATACGTTACATTACTGATCCTGAGTTACCTCCTGTATTATACTCCAGAGCTGCACTCACTATTCCGTTGGTGCAGTCACTGTGTACATACATTACTGATCCTGAGTTACATCCTGTATTATACCCCAGAGCTGCACTCACTATTCTGCTGGTGCAATCACTGTGTACATACATTACATTACTGATCCTGAGTTACATCCTGTATTATAACCAGAGCTGCACTCACTATTCTGCTGGTGCAATCACTGTATACATACATTACATTACTGATCCTGAGTTACCTCCTGTATTATACCCCAGAGCTGCACTCACTATTCTGCTGGTGCAGTCACTGTGTACATACATTACATTACTGATCCTGAGTTACCTCCTGTATTATACCCCAGAGCTGCACTCACTATTCTGCTGGTGCAGTCACTGTGTACATACATTACTGATCCTGAGTTACCTCCTGTATTATACCCCAGAGCTGCACTCACTATTCTGCTGGTGCAGTCACTGTGTACATACATTACTGATCCTGAGTTACATCCTGTATTATACTCCAGAGCTGCACTCACTATTCTGCTGGTGCAGTCACTGTGTACATACATTACATTACTGATCCGGAGTTACCTCCTGTATTAAACCCCAGAGCTGCACTCACTATTCTGCTGGCGCAGTCACTGTGTACATACATTACATTACTGATCCGGAGTTACCTCCTGTATTATACCCCAGAGCTGCACTCACTATTCTGCTGGTGCAGTCACTGTATACATACATTACATTACTGATCCTGAGTTACCTCCTGTATTATACCCCAGAGCTGCACTCACTATTCTGCTGGTGCAGTCACTGTGTACATACATTACATTACTGATCCTGAGTTACCTCCTGTATTATACCCCAGAGCTGCACTCACTATTCTGCTGGTGCAGTCACTGTGTACATACATTACTGATCCTGAGTTACCTCCTGTATTATACCCCAGAGCTGCACTCACTATTCTGCTGGTGCAGTCACTGTGTACATACATTACATTACTGATCCTGAGTTACCTCCTGTATTATACCCCAGAGCTGCACTCACTATTCTGCTGGTGCAGTCACTGTGTACATACATTACATTACTGATCCGGAGTTACATCCTGTATTAAACCCCAGAGCTGCACTCACTATTCTGCTGGCGCAGTCACTGTATACATACATTACATTACTGATCCGGAGTTACCTCCTGTATTATACCCCAGAGCTGCACTCACTATTCTGCTGGTGCAGTCACTGTATACATACATTACATTACTGATCCTGAGTTACCTCCTGTATTATACCCCAGAGCTGCACTCACTATTCTGCTGGTGCAGTCACTGTGTACATACATTACATTACTGATCCTGAGTTACCTCCTGTATTATACCCCAGAGCTGCACTCACTATTCTGCTGGTGCAGTCACTGTGTACATACATTACTGATCCTGAGTTACCTCCTGTATTATACCCCAGAGCTGCACTCACTATTCTGCTGGTGCAGTCACTGTGTACATACATTACATTACTGATCCTGAGTTACCTCCTGTATTATACCCCAGAGCTGCACTCACTATTCTGCTAGTGCAGTCACTGTGTACATACATTACTGATCCTGAGTTACATCCTGTATTATACTCCAGAGCTGCACTCACTATTCTGCTGGTGCAGTCACTGTGTACATACATTACATTACTGATCCGGAGTTACCTCCTGTATTATACTCCAGAGCTGCACTCACTATTCTGCTGGTGCAGTCACTGTGTACATACATTACTGATCCTGAGTTACCTCCTGTATTATACCCCAGAGCTGCACTCACTATTCTGCTGGTGCAGTCACTGTGTACATACATTACTGATCCTGAGTTACATCCTGTATTATACTCCAGAGCTGCACTCACTATTCTGCTGGTGCAGTCACTGTGTACATACATTACATTACTGATCCGGAGTTACCTCCTGTATTATACTCCAGAGCTGCACTCACTATTCTGCTGGTGCAGTCACTGTGTACATACATTACTGATCCTGAGTTACCTCCTGTATTATACCCCAGAGCTGCACTCACTATTCTGCTGGTGCAGTCACTGTGTACATACATTACTGATCCTGAGTTACATCCTGTATTATACTCCAGAGCTGCACTCACTATTCTGCTGGTGCAGTCACTGTGTACATACATTACATTACTGATCCGGAGTTACCTCCTGTATTATACTCCAGAGCTGCACTCACTATTCTGCTGGTGCAGTCACTGTATACATACATTACATTACTGGTCCAACCGGTTAATGTAAACTCACCTTTATTCCTAAGACCTGATATGTGAGTTGGGCTGAGCTGCAATATCAAACACAGCCACATGGATAATGATGGCACTGTGATGTGAAGGAAATACATAGAAATGAATAATGAACACTACAGAGCAGAAATCATATCAACACCTGCATCCTGATACAATATACCATGCTGATACAATCCTGCAGCTCTGATACTTTCCTTAATCCAAGTGTCTTTTTCAATCATTTAGACCATTGACTGTGACTGCTGGAGACCGGGGAGGAGGGGTGCACTGCGGGAGCATACATTATAATGTATAGGTGTAGAGCAGGAATCAGATATTGTGTGATTATTACAGCTGCAATCAGATTCATTAATTAGATTAATTAGAGGAAGGAATCACTAATGTGTGAAAGATTCACGGACAAGGAACAGTCTAACTTCCTGCTGTGTTTACTGATTTCATTGACTAGAGAACAATGTGTCACTATCTATCTATATATATATATATCTATTTATCTATCATTTATCTATCATCTATTATCTATCTATCTATTATCTATGTATCATCTATTATCTATCTATTATCTACTGTATATATCTATTATCTATCTATTATCTTTCTGTCATCTATTACTTATCTATTATCTATCTATTATATATAATCTATTATCTATCTATCTATCTATCTATCTATCTATCTATATCTATAATCTATTATCTATCTATCTATTATATATAATCTATCTATCTATCTATCTATCTATCTATCTCTATTATCTATCTATCTATCTATCTATCTATCTATCTATTATCTATCCATTATCTCTCTATTATCAATGTATCTATCTATTATATCAGTAACCTGTGGCTGCATTTCTTGACTCGGTGTTATTACTATTATATGGTAGCACCACTGCACAGTGGTATAAATGGCACACATTCTGTCTATACACTACTCACAAAATATTAGGGATATTTGACTTTCAGATTAAATCTATGGAAAACGTAAAACGTTCCTGCTCCAGTGATATTTTATCCTGACAGTCGGCATTAAGTGAAGCAGCAATAGTGATTTCCTCATCTCAAACATTTTATTGAAACACAAGCCAACACCAGCGGCTACAAAAATGTCAAAGTCCCAATCACTTGTCATGTGGCCTTGAGCATCAGTTACAGCTGACGACATCTCCTGCTCCTCACAAGTGGGGTTATTGTCGCTGAGACACGGCGTCCACTGGTTTGTATTAATATTTCTTGTTATATTATGTCAGTCTTATTTTTTGCTGATTTTCCAGGATTAATATTTAGGAGGGTATATCACTACATGGCAATAATATTTGGGAATCCGGATTTATGCATTGTAGAGCGGTATTATTAGGAATTTAATTGACCTTTTACTTGGCCATTTTTTCCAGCAGTGAGTAGTATTTTGTGAAATTGTGTTAGGACTATATGGCGGTATTATTTATGCACATTTTTATAACTATTACTGAGATATAAAAGTAACTAAAATAAAGAGGCTTGAAGTAAAAAGAAAACAGTAAACAGCAGCCTCCAAATCTCAATTTCCTGGACTTGTAAAAACACGGTATGGTCCAGCAGGACATTAGACCGTCACAGATGGAATGACCTCTGAAGGTGGAAGCCGACTGCCAGGATTGTCACAGTATTAGGCTGGGGTCACACATGCGAGTTTTACGGACGTAAGAGCGCAGAAACTACGTCCGTAAAACTCGCATTACATACGGCACAATTATTCTCAATGGGGCTGCTCCTATTAGCCGTATATTACGGTTCAGTATTATACGGCTTTCTACGGCCGTACAAAATCGCAGCATGCTGCGTTTGTCAGCGTACTGCGCAAATAATACGCCAATGAAAGTCTATGGGGGCGCGAAAGATACGGATTCCACACGGACCTGCAGTGTGACTTGCGAGAAATACGCAGCGCTGTTAGTGAAAAGTCGGTAATTCAATTGCCGGCTTTTCATTTCTCCTGCACAAACCCGACAGGATATGAGACATGGTTTTCATACAGTAAACCATCTCATATCCCCTTTTTTGTTGCATATTCCACACTACTAATGTTAGTAGTGTGTATGTGCAAAATTTCAGCGCTGTAGCTGCTGAAATAAAGGGTTAAATGGCGGAAAAAATTGGCGTGGGCTCCCGCGCAATTTTCTCCGCCAGAGTGGTAAAGCCAGTGACTGAGGGCAGATATTAATAGCCAGGAGAGGGTCCATGGTTATTGGCCCCCCCGTGGCTAAAAACATCTGCCCCCAGCCACCCCAGAAAAGGCACATCTGGAAGATGCGCCAATTCTGGCACTTGGCCACTCTCTTCCCACTCCCTGTAGCGGTGGGATATGGGGTAATGAAGGGTTAATGCCACCTTGCTATTGTAAGGTGACATTAAGCCAGATTAATAATGGAGAGGCGTCAATTATGACACCTATCCATTATTAATCCAATTGTAGGAAAGGGTTAAAAAACACACACACACATGATTACAAAGTAGTTTAATGAAATAAACACAGCGGTTGTTGTAATAATTTATTGTTCTCCCATTCCATTTCCAGGACCTCGCTTGGCAACATAATAAACGCACAAGATACATACCTTCTGCTGTCAGATCTCGTCCCACGAAGTAATCCATCTGAAGGGGTTAACTAATATTACAGGCAGGAGCCCTGCAAATGCAGCTGTGCTCCGTGCTTGTAATCCCCGGGGAATGAATGAAATGTAGGTCATTGACCTACATTTCCTTCAGTCGCGGTGATGCGCCCCTGCTGGATGTTCTCATGAACTGCAGCCTGGGAACTTTTTCCCACGCTCCAGGTCATATGAGGACATCCACCAGGGGGCGCATCACCGCGACTGAAGGAAATGTAGGTCAATGACCTACATTTCATTCATTCCCCGGGGATTACAAGCACGGAGCACAGCTGCATTTGCAGGGCTCCTGCCTGTAATATTAGTTAACCCCTTCAGATGGATTACTTCGTGGGACGAGATCTGACAGCAGAAGGTATGTATCTTGTGCGTTTATTATGTTGCCAAGCGAGGTCCTGGAAATGGAATGGGAGAACAATAAATTATTACAACAACCGCTGTGTTTATTTCATTAAACTACTTTGTAATCATGTGTGTGTGTGTTTTTTAACCCTTTCCTACAATTGGATTAATAATGTATAGGTGTCATAATTGACGCCTCTCCATTATTAATCTGGCTTAATGTCACCTTACAATAGCAAGGTGGCATTAACCCTTCATTACCCCATATCCCACCGCTACAGGGAGTGGGAAGAGAGTGGCCAAGTGCCAGAATAGGCGCATCTTCCAGATGTGCCTTTTCTGGGGTGGCTGGGGGCAGATGTTTTTAGCCACGGGGGGGCCAATAACCATGGACCCTCTCCTGGCTATTAATATCTGCCCTCAGTCACTGGCTTTACCACTCTGGCGGAGAAAATTGCGCGGGAGCCCACGCCAATTTTTTCCGCCATTTAACCCTTTATTTCAGCAGCTACAGCGCTGAAATTTTGCACATACACACTACTAACATTAGTAGTGTGGAATATGCAAAAAAAGGGGGATATGAGATGGTTTACTGTATGTAAACCATGTCTCATATCCTGTCGGGTTTGTGCAGGAGAAATGAAAAGCCGGCAATTGAATTAGCGGCTGTTCACAGATATCGCGCTGAATGAAATCTAAATACAGAATATATATATATGTGTCTCAATGACATATATATATATATATACTGTATATATGTTTTCCCTAACATTTGAGCACATAAATCCATTAGATGTCGGTTTTGCAAGCCTGCGCGAAAATCTCGCAGTACGGATGCCATACGGATTACATACGGAGGATGCCATGCGCAAAATACGCTGAAACACCCTGACTACGGATCAATATTTTGGGGACATTTCTCCGTATTACGGCCGTAGTACGGACGTATAATACGTGGCGTATTTTCTTACGCCATGTGTGACCCCAGCCTAACAGGTCGTTCAGTAATTGCAGGTTGTGTAAATGAGGCTTCTGTGCGCAGGGGTCTGTAATCGATGACAGGTCACAACTGCTCAGTAATTGACTAGAGGCTGGCCCCATCATGGTCAATGCTCTGCCCCCAAGGTCAGCACAGATCCCTCTAGTCATCACATTGCAGGTTCCTCCCATCAGATAGCAGTGAAATCAATGGTTATTGGAGCGTTCCTCTCAAGCCAGCTTAGTGGCTGTCACCGCCAGCGGATTAATTAGGGATACGGACACTTGGAACGAGTAAACTCTATGGCCATATAAGTGAATTGCATCGTTACAAGAATCCCTTGGAGAACAAACATCTGCTAAATTTCTTTTTAAATGGTCTTGTAAGGATTTCTTTATAGATGAAGCTGATGAACGGGAGATGAAGCTGGTAAAACATGAGATTGAAGCACAGGACATTTTCTTTTCTTTTCTTGCAGATATTATGTCATCTGCCCAGACAAACGCACACGAGTGTGAATACAGAAGAAGACTAGATGTCATATGTAGGGGCGTAGTATATAGAGGATCTGTCCTGGGTGGTGTAGTAAATACAGCACATGTGTCAAACTCTAGCCAGCGGGTCAAATCTGGGTCGCAGGGTGAGTATATTTGACCCACGACGCCAAGCGGGTCCCCCGAGTATATTTAGCCCACTACGCAAGGCAAGTCCCCTGAGTATATTTAGCCCACTACGCCTGACGGGTTCCTCCAGTATATTTATCCCAATACGCCAGATGGGTCCCTCCATTATATTTGACCCACTACACAAGGCAAGTCCCCTGAGTATATTTGGCTCTCTATGCCAGGCGGGTCCCTCTAGTATTTTTAGCTCACTATGCCAGGTGGGTCCCCCGAATATATTTGGCTCATTACTCAAGGCGGGTCCCCCGAGTATATTTGGCTCACTATGCCGGGTGGGTTTCCCGAGTATATTTGGCTCACTATGCCGGATGGGTCTCCCGAGTATATTTGGCTCACTATGCCGGATGGGTCTCCCGAGTATATTTGGCTCACTATGCCGGGTGGGTCTCCCGAGTATATTTGGTTCATTACTCCAGGCGGGTTCCCTAAGCATATTTGGCTCCTTCCTCCAGGCGGGTCCCCCGAGTATATTTAGCTCACTATGCCGGATGGGTCTCCCGAGTATATTTGGCTCATTACTCCAGGCGGGTCCACCGAGTATGCTTGGCCCATTACACCAAAGGATTTCACGTTTTCTTTTTTGCTAGGGCTCTTATCTCTACCAGTCGTAAATCTACCCTTCTCTGCCTTCTTGTGCATTCTTGCTAAGATAGGCCTCTCATCTGTTAGCCATTAGGATTTTCCTTAATTGCCAGTTTCAAAAGCAGGGGGTCAGCTGCATAGGGGAGTCACTGCTTCAAAAGGTTGTACTGGAAAAATATATATCTTTTGTACCATGTTAGCCAGTAGATGCCTGATGAAGAGACCTGAGTAGTCTTGAAAGCTTGTAATTTGCTACCATCTTTTCAGTTAGCCATTAAAATATATCAACCACTGAGGACTCTCAAATTTTAATATTTTTCAAAGGTTGTATTAATTAGTTTTTCTCTCCTTAGCTGTAACTAGTTTCCTCTCTTCCCCATATGTTCAATGTGAAGTCCTACTTCAAAAGGAGTTTGAAGTGTCAGCTGTTTCTACCTTCTGAAGAAGTCTTAGGGGGTTTAATTTGTCTATGACAGCTGCCCCTCTCTGAGGAGTGATTTACAGTGTGTCTCCCATCCCACCTTACGTCGTACCCTACCTGGATCCCACAATACCCTCTCCTTCTGGGACTCAGACATGGGCTTCTTTGTGAGGTCACTCAGGGCCTTCAGACAAGTCTGAAACTCCTGGCTGGAGGTAGCCAGAAGCGACATCAAGGCACCAACTCTGCAGGAACCCTCTGGGACCTGCTCTGGGTCAGTAACTGGTCCTGGTGTTATCCCAATGGAAGAAGAGGGTCAAGAAAGCAGCGCGTTACCATCGTTCTGAGCACTATGACTGCAGGTGACAGAGGCTATGTAGGTTGTCTCCCAGGGGATAACAACACTTTCCCATTACACTGACAGGCCGTGAGTAACCCTTTCACACCACCCTGATAGACTCGTGGCACTACTTTCCTGCCACCACCCTGACAGACTGAGTACAATACCACTTTCCTACCACCCTGACAGGCTGTGGGATACACTTTCACACCATCCGGACAGGCTGGGGATAAAACTTTCCCCATCTCCACTGATACATCAGGAGCAGTTCTAATCATGGAGTAGTTACCACCGTCCATGTCACAGTCCGTCATGACACTGTTCAGCTGCATAGGACCGCCTGCTTCATGATATCCGTGACCGTCCCCTTAACACTCATGCTTGCTTCTTTTAGTGGATCCTCAGCAACATCACCCCGCAGCGTGACATGGCTGAGTTCTCCTGTACCACAAAACACATCATCATCATACAGCACAGTGACATTCACATTATCAATATCTGAAACACATGACGTACCAGATCTCAGCGAGTTGTCAGGAAAGTATTGAGCGACCAATCATCCCAGATCAGTTCCCACTGAAACATTTGTAGGGAGCACCCACCTAACCAGCACCCCAATCCAGGAAAACCCGGACCATAGGTAAGGGTAGCCGAACACCCCCAAACCAGGTAACAGTCAGGGTCTTCCCAGGGATAAGTTCTTCAGGGAACACAAATTCAGGGCAGACGAGAGTCCATTCTGCACCGGTGTCCTTGAGCCCCACAGTGATAGTGTCCTGTGTGGTGTAGTATATAGAGGATGTGTCCCGTGTGGTGTAGTATATAGAGGAGGTGTCCCGTGTGGTGTAGTATATAGAGGATGTGTCCCGTCTGGTGTAGTATATAGAGGATGTGTCCCGTGTGGTGTAGTATATAGAGGATGTGTCCCGTGTGGTGTAGTATATAGAGGAGGTGTCCCGTGTGGTGTAGTATATAGAGGATGTGTCCCGTGTGGTGTAGTATATAGAGGATGTGTCCCGTGTGGTGTAGTATATAGAGGAGGTGTCCCGTGTGGTGTAGTATATAGAGGATGTGTCCCGTGTGGTGCAGTATATAGAGGATGTGTTCTGTGTGGTGTAGTATATAGAGGATGTGTCCCGTGTGGTGTAGTATATAGGGGATGTGTCCCGTGTGGTGTAGTATATAAAAGGATGTGTCCTGTGTGGTGTAGTATATAGAGGAGGTGTCCCGTGTGGTGTAGTATATAGAGGATGTGTCCCGTGTGGTGTAGTATATAGAGGATGTGTCCCGTGTGGTGTAGTATATAGGGGATGTGTCCCGTGTGGTGTAGTATATAGGGGATGTGTCCCGTGTGGTGTAGTATATAGAGGATGTGTCCCGTGTGGTGTAGTATATAGGGGATGTGTCCCGTGTGGTGTAGTATATAGGGGATGTGTCCCCTGTGGTGTAGTATATAGAGGATGTGTCCCGTGTGGTGTAGTATATAGAGGATGTGTCCCGTGTGGTGTAGTATATAGAGGACGTGTCCCGTGTGGTGTAGTATATAGAGGATGTGTCCCGTGTGGTGTATTATATAGAGGATGTGTCCCGTGTGTAGTATATAGAGGATGTGTCCCGTGTGGTGTAGTATATAGAGGATGTGTCCCGTGTGATGCAGTATATAGAGGATGTGTCCCGTGTGGTGTAGTATATAGAGGATGTGTCCCGTGTGGTGTAGTATATAGAGGATGTGTCCCGTGTGGTGTAGTATATAGAGGATGTGTCCCGTGTGGTGTAGTATATAGAGGATGTGTCCCGTGTGGTGTAGTATATAGAGGATGTGTCCCGTGTGGTGTAGTATATAGAGGATGTGTCCCGTGTGGTGTAGTATATAGAGGATGTGTCCCGTGTGGTGTAGTATATAGAGGATGTGTCCCATGTGGTGCAGTATATAGAGGATGTGTCCCGTGTGGTGTAGTATATAGAGGATGTGTCCCGTGTGGTGTGGTGTAGTATATTGTTGTGTATCCGCTTTTTGGGCTCCCCTGGTGGTTGCTGGTGGTACTGGTGACTTGTTTGCACTTTCCTGCTTCTGTTCACCTGCTTCCATCAGCGTTTGGGAGTTTCCTATTTAGCCTTGCTCTCCAGTCATTTCCTTGCCGGTCATCATTGTAACCAGAGCCTTCGGTTGCATGTTCCTGCTACTAGTCTGCTGATCAGCTAAGTGGACTTTGTCCTTTTGTTTTGTATCTTTAGTCCAGTTTGCAGTTTTTGTAATTCTCTGTAGCTGGAAGCTCTTGCGGGCTGAAATTGCCACTCCTGTGTCATGAGTTGACACAGGAGTCTTAAAGTAATTTCAGGATGGTTTTTTGAAAGGGTTTTCAGTTGACCGTGAAGTCCTCTTTTGTATCCTTCTGCTATCTAGTAAGTGGACCTCTCTTTGCTAAATCTACTTTCATACTGTGTATGTCTTTTCCTCTTATTTCACCGTTATTACATGTGGGGGGCTGCTATCATCTTTTGGGGTATTTCCCTAGAGGTAAGCCAGGTCTGTTTCTTCCTCTACCAGGCTTAGTTAGTCCTCCGGCTGGCGCGTGGCATTTAGGAAGCCGTAGGTATGCTCCCTGGCTACTATTAGTTGTGTGGTAGATTTAGCTCACGGTCAACTCGAGTTTCCATCACCCGAGAGCTCGTTCGTTATTTATATGTTTCTTACGTTCCCTTGCCATTGGGAACCATGACAGTATATAGAGGATGTGTCCCGTGTGGTGTAGTATATAGAGGATGTGTCCCGTGTGGTGTGGTGTAGTATATAGAGGATGTGTCCCGTGTGGTGTAGTATATAGAGGATGTGTCCCGTGTGGTGTAGTATATAGAGGATGTGTCCCATGTGGTGCAGTATATAGAGGATGTGTCCCGTGTGGTGTAGTATATAGAGGATGTGTCCCGTGTGGTGTAGTATATAGAGGATGTGTCCAGTGTGGTGCAGTATATAGAGGATGTGTCCCGTGTGGTGTAGTATATAGAGGATGTGTCCCGTGTGGTGTAGTATATAGAGGATGTGTCCCGTGTGGTGTAGTATATAGAGGATGTGTCCCATGTGGTGTAGTATATAGAGGATGTGTCCCGTGTGGTGTAGTATATAGAGGATGTGTCCCGTGTGGTGTAGTATATAGAGGATGTGTCCCGTGTGGTGTAGTATATAGAGGATGTGTCCCGTGTGGTGTAGTATATAGAGGATGTGTCCTGTGTGGTGTAGTATATAGAGGATGTGTCCAGTGTGGTGTAGTATATAGAGGATGTGTCCCGTGTGGTGTAGTATATAGAGGATGTGTCCCGTGTGGTGTATTATATAGAGGATGTGTCCCGTGTGGTGTAGTATATAGAGGACGTGTCCCGTGTGGTGTAGTATATAGAGGATGTGTCCCGTGTGGTGTATTATATAGAGGATGTGTCCAGTGTGGTGTAGTATATAGAGGATGTGTCCAGTGTGGTGTAGTATATAGAGGATGTGTCCTGTGTGGTGTAGTATATAGAGGATGTGTCCCGTGTGGTGTGGTGTAGTATATTGTTGTGTATCCGCTTTTTGGGCTCCCCTGGTGGTTGCTGGTGGTACTGGTGACTTGTTTGCACTTTCCTGCTTCTGTTCACCTGCTTCCATCAGCGTTTGGGAGTTTCCTATTTAGCCTTGCTCTCCAGTCATTTCCTTGCCGGTCATCATTGTAACCAGAGCCTTCGGTTGCATGTTCCTGCTACTAGTCTGCTGATCAGCTAAGTGGACTTTGTCCTTTTGTTTTGTATCTTTAGTCCAGTTTGCAGTTTTTGTAATTCTCTGTAGCTGGAAGCTCTTGCGGGCTGAAATTGCCACTCCTGTGTCATGAGTTGACACAGGAGTCTTAAAGTAATTTCAGGATGGTTTTTTGAAAGGGTTTTCAGTTGACCGTGAAGTCCTCTTTTGTATCCTTCTGCTATCTAGTAAGTGGACCTCTCTTTGCTAAATCTACTTTCATACTGTGTATGTCTTTTCCTCTTATTTCACCGTTATTACATGTGGGGGGCTGCTATCATCTTTTGGGGTATTTCCCTAGAGGTAAGCCAGGTCTGTTTCTTCCTCTACCAGGCTTAGTTAGTCCTCCAGCTGGCGCGTGGCATTTAGGAAGCCGTAGGTATGCTCCCTGGCTACTATTAGTTGTGTGGTAGATTTAGCTCACGGTCAACTCGAGTTTCCATCACCCGAGAGCTCGTTCGTTATTTATATGTTTCTTACGTTCCCTTGCCATTGGGAACCATGACAGTATGACCGGCCATGTGTTAAACTTATTGGCAGAAGAAAGGAGAGAAAAAGGAAGTCTGTAAAAAAAATTTTTTTCTTTTTCCCTATGCTTGCTCCATAGTTGGATCAGTTGTATTTCAGCTCTAATTACTGCCTTTGCCTTTCTCTCCTTATAATCCTTGAATGGCTCTGAGCTCACCTGTTTAAAGATGGATCCTCAGAGTTTGGCTGCAGGTTTAAATAATCTTGCTACGAAGGTTCAAAATTTACAAGATTTTGTTATGCATACTCCTATTTCTGAACCTAAAATCCCTACACCAGAGGTGTTTTCCGGAGATGGATCTCGGTTTCTGAATTTCAAATATAATTGTAAATTATTCCTTTCTCTCAGACCTCACTCCTCAGGAGATCCTGTCCAGCAGGTTAAGATTGTAATTTCTTTGCTGCGAGGTGACCCTCAAAATTGGGCATTTTCATTGGCACCAGGGGATCCTGCGTTGCTCAATGTGGATGCGTTTTTCCTGGCTTTAGGGTTGCTTTATGAGGAACCTAATTTGGAGATTCAAGCTGAAAAAGCTTTGATAGCCCTATCTCAAGGGCAAGATGAAGCTGAGATATACTGCCAAAAATTTCGTAAATGGTCTGTGCTTACTCAGTGGAATGAGTGCGCCTTAGCGGCAAATTTCAGAGAGGGCCTTTCTGATGCCGTTAAAGATGTTATGGTCGGGTTCCCTGCGCCTACAGGTCTGAATGAGTCCATGACAATGGCAATTCAGATTGATCGGCGTTTGCGGGAGCGCAAACCCGTGCACCATTTGGCGGTATCTTCTGAAGAGACGCCAGAGAAAATGCAATGTGACAGAATTATGTCCAGAAGCGAGCGGCAGAATTATAGGCGTAAAAATGGGTTATGCTTCTATTTTGGTGATTCTGCTCATGTTATATCGGCATGCTCTAAACGTACTAGGAAGGTTGACAAGTCTATTTCAATTGGCACTTTACAGTCCAAATTTATTTTGTCTGTAACCTTGATTTGTTCATTATCAGTTATTACCGTGGATGCCTATGTGGACTCTGGCGCCGCTCTGAGTCTTATGGACTGGTCCTTTGCCAGGCGCTGTGGGTTTGATTTAGAGCCTCTGGAAGTCCCTATACCTCTGAAGGGTATTGATTCTACACCTTTGGCTTGTAATAAACCACAGTTCTGGACGCAAGTGACTATGCGAATGACTCCAGACCATCAGGAGGTGATTCGCTTCCTTGTGTTGTACAATTTACATGATGTTTTGGTGCTTGGATTACCATGGTTACAGTCTCATAACCCAGTCCTTGACTGGAAAGCTATGTCTGTGTTAAGCTGGGGATGTCGGGGGGCTCATGGGGACACTCCTATGGTGCCCATTTCGTCATCTATTCCATCTGAGATTCCGGCATTTTTGTCTGATTATCGTGATATTTTTGAAGAGCCTAAGATTGGTTCACTCCCTCCTCACAGGGATTGTGATTGCGCCATAGATCTGATTCCTGGCAGTAAATTTCCAAAGGGTCGTTTGTTTAACCTATCTGTACCTGAACATGCTGCTATGCGCGAGTATATTAAGGAGTCCCTGGAAAAGGGACACATTCGTCCTTCTTCATCACCTTTAGGAGCCGGTTTTTTCTTTGTCTCTAAAAAGGATGGCTCTCTGAGGCCTTGTATTGATTATCGACTCCTGAATAAAATTACAGTCAAATATCAGTATCCGTTGCCTTTGCTGACTGATTTGTTTGCTCGCATAAGGGGGGCTAAGTGGTTCTCTAAGATTGATCTTCGTGGGGCGTATAATTTGGTGCGAATTAAGCAGGGGGATGAGTGGAAAACCGCATTTAATACGCCTGAGGGCCATTTTGAGTATTTGGTAATGCCTTTCGGCCTTTCTAATGCACCTTCTGTCTTTCAGTCCTTAATGCATGATATTTTCCGTGAATATTTGGATAAATTTATGATAGTGTACTTGGATGATATTTTGATTTTTTCTGATGACTGGGAGTCTCATGTTCAGCAGGTCAGGAGGGTTTTTCAGGTTTTGCGGGAGAATTCTTTGTGTGTAAAGGGTTCAAAGTGTATTTTTGGGGTTCAAAAAATTTCCTTTTTGGGGTACATTTTTTCCCCTTCTTCTATTGAGATGGACCCTGTCAAGGTTCGGGCTATTTACGACTGGACGCAGCCTACTTCTCTGAAGAGTCTCCAGAAATTCTTGGGCTTTGCTAATTTTTATCGTCGATTTATAGCTGGTTTTTCTGGCGTTGCTAAACCTCTGACGGATTTGACTAAAAAGGGTGCTGATGTTGCCAATTGGTCCCCTGCTGCCGTGGAGGCCTTTCGGGAGCTTAAGCGCCGCTTTTTGTCTGCCCCTGTGTTGCGCCAGCCTGATGTTTCCCTTCCCTTTCAGGTTGAGGTCGATGCTTCCGAGATTGGAGCGGGGGCGGTTTTGTCGCAGAAAAGTCCCGACTGCTCAGTGATGAGACCTTGTGCGTTCTTTTCGCGAAAATTTTCGGCCGCCGAGCGAAACTATGATGTTGGTAATCGGGAGCTTTTGGCCATGAAGTGGGCATTTGAGGAGTGGCATCATTGGCTTGAGGGTGCCAAACATCAGGTGGTAGTTTTGACTGATCACAAGAATTTAATTTATTTGGAGTCTGCCAGGCGCCTGAATCCTAGACAGGCACGTTGGTCGTTGTTCTTTTCCCGGTTTAATTTTGTGGTCTCGTACTTACCGGGTTCTAGGAATGTGAAGGCAGATGCTCTTTCTAGGAGTTTTGAGCCTGACTCTCCTGGGAATTCTGAACCTGCTGGTGTCCTTAAGGATGGAGTGGTTTTGTCTGCTGTCTCTCCTGATTTGCGACGTGCTTTGCAAGAATTTCAGGCGGATAGACCTGATCGTTGTCCGTCTGGTAGACTGTTTGTTCCTGACGAGTGGACCACTAGAGTCATCTCGGAAGTTCATTCTTCTACTCTGGCAGGTCATCCGGGAATTTTTGGCACCAGAGATTTGGTGGCTAGATCCTTCTGGTGGCCTTCCCTGTCTCGAGATGTGCGTGTTTTTGTGCAGTCTTGCGATGTGTGTGCTCGGGCCAAGCCTTGTTGTTCTAGGGCTAGTGGGTTGTTGTTGCCCTTGCCTATTCCGAAGAGGCCTTGGACGCACATCTCTATGGACTTTATCTCGGACCTCCCTGTTTCTCAGAAGATGTCTGTCATCTGGGTGGTGTGTGACCGTTTTTCTAAAATGGTTCATTTGGTGCCATTGCCTAAGTTGCCTTCCTCATCTGAGTTGGTCCCTCTGTTTTTTCAAAATGTGGTTCGCCTGCATGGTATTCCGGAAAACATCGTTTCTGACAGGGGTACCCATTTCGTGTCTAGATTTTGGCGGGCAGTCTGTGCCAGGTTGGGCATTGATTTGTCTTTTTCGTCTGCATTCCATCCTCAGACCAATGGCCAGACGGAACGAACTAATCAAACTTTGGAGACTTATTTGAGGTGTTTTGTGTCTGCGGATCAGGATGATTGGGTTGCCTTTCTGCCGTTGGCGGAGTTTGCTCTTAATAATCGGGCTAGTTCTGCCACTTTGGTTTCTCCTTTCTTTTGCAATTCAGGGTTTCATCCGCGTTTTTCATCTGGTCAGGTTGAATCTTCGGATTGTCCTGGAGTGGATGCGGTAGTGGATCGGTTGCATCAGATTTGGGGACAAGTGGTGGATAATTTGGAATTGTCCCAGGAGAGGACTCAGCAGTTTGCTAACCGCCGTCGTCGTGTTGGCCCCCACCTTCGTGTTGGTGACTTGGTGTGGTTGTCTTCCCGTTTTGTCCCTATGAGGGTTTCTTCTCCTAAATTTAAGCCTCGGTTCATCGGTCCTTATAGGATTTTGGAGATTCTTAACCCTGTCTCCTTTCGTTTGGACCTCCCGGCATCTTTCGCTATCCATAATGTGTTCCATCGGTCGTTGTTGCGGAGATATGAGGTACCGGTGGTTCCTTCTACTGAACCTCCTGCTCCTGTGCTGGTGGAGGGTGAATTGGAGTACGTTATAGAGAAGATCTTGGACTCCCGTATTTCCAGACGGAGACTTCAGTATCTGGTTAAATGGAAAGGCTATGGTCAGGAAGATAATTCTTGGGTAACTGCCTCTGATGTTCATGCCTCGGATTTGGTTCGTGCCTTTCATAGGGCTCATCCAGATCGCCCTGGCGGTTCTTGTGAGGGTTCGGTGCCCCCTCCTTAAGGGGAGGGTACTGTTGTGTATCCGCTTTTTGGGCTCCCCTGGTGGTTGCTGGTGGTACTTGTGACTTGTTTGCACTTTCCTGCTTCTGTTCACCTGCTTCCATCAGCGTTTGGGAGTTTCCTATTTAGCCTTGCTCTCCAGTCATTTCCTTGCCGGTCATCATTGTAACCAGAGCCTTCGGTTGCATGTTCCTGCTACTAGTCTGCTGATCAGCTAAGTGGACTTTGTCCTTTTGTTTTGTATCTTTAGTCCAGTTTGCAGTTTTTGTAATTCTCTGTAGCTGGAAGCTCTTGCGGGCTGAAATTGCCACTCCTGTGTCATGAGTTGACACAGGAGTCTTAAAGTAATTTCAGGATGGTTTTTTGAAAGGGTTTTCAGTTGACCGTGAAGTCCTCTTTTGTATCCTTCTGCTATCTAGTAAGTGGACCTCTCTTTGCTAAATCTACTTTCATACTGTGTATGTCTTTTCCTCTTATTTCACCGTTATTACATGTGGGGGGCTGCTATCATCTTTTGGGGTATTTCCCTAGAGGTAAGCCAGGTCTGTTTCTTCCTCTACCAGGCTTAGTTAGTCCTCCGGCTGGCGCGTGGCATTTAGGAAGCCGTAGGTATGCTCCCTGGCTACTATTAGTTGTGTGGTAGATTTAGCTCACGGTCAACTCGAGTTTCCATCACCCGAGAGCTCGTTCGTTATTTATATGTTTCTTACGTTCCCTTGCCATTGGGAACCATGACAGTATATAGAGGATGTGTCCCGTGTGGTGTAGTATATAGAGGATGTGTCCCGTGTGGTGTGGTGTAGTATATAGAGGATGTGTCCCGTGTGGTGTAGTATATAGAGGATGTGTCCCGTGTGGTGTAGTATATAGAGGATGTGTCCCATGTGGTGCAGTATATAGAGGATGTGTCCCGTGTGGTGTAGTATATAGAGGATGTGTCCCGTGTGGTGTAGTATATAGAGGATGTGTCCAGTGTGGTGCAGTATATAGAGGATGTGTCCCGTGTGGTGTAGTATATAGAGGATGTGTCCCGTGTGGTGTAGTATATAGAGGATGTGTCCCGTGTGGTGTAGTATATAGAGGATGTGTCCCATGTGGTGTAGTATATAGAGTGTCATGGGGTCCTTCTCCGATGCCACACAATCAACAGAGCAAGGGAAGTGTGAACAATCCAAAGACTTTTATTATAGGCAAAACTAAAAGGTCCATAAACAATCCACCACACTTAGGATACAATAGTCCAGAACACAAATGCAGTTCAGTAAGAGGATAAAATGTCCAAGGAGATGAGAGTCCAATAATCCAGCAGACAGAGGATAAAAAATCCATAGGCTTCCCTTTCTCTCTGACGTGCTGTGTTCACACCATCCTCATCACACAGGAACTGACTTCCCAGCTCCTGTCCTCCCCAGCCCCCTCCTTATGTCCACGGGTAGTCAGCAGACAGGTTGGGGTGGTTTTCAGGCCTCCCAGACCTGACAAAGGTGCCTCTGGGATTAAGGCACTAAAGGGGGTCATCAAGAGGCATAAGGTACCTTCACATTAAACGACGCTGCAGCGATATCGACAACGATGCCGATCGCTGCAGCGTCGCTGTGTGGTCGCTGGAGAGCTGTCACACAGACAGCTCTCCAGCGACCAACTATGCCGAGGTCCCCGGGTAACCAGGGTAAACATCGGGTTACTAAGCGCAGGGCCGCGCTTAGTAACCCGATGTTTACCCTGGTTACCAGTGTACATGTAAAAAAAAAAAACAGTACATACCGTATTTTCCGGCATATAAGACGACTGGGCGTATAAGACGACCCCCCAACTTTTCCAGTTAAAATATAAAATCTTCTTAAAAGTCGGGGGTCTTCTTATACGCCGTATGTCGTCTTATAGGGCCGGTGACTAATGTGCCTTTTGGGGGGGAGTGGTCCTGATGACAAAGAGGGGGCATCTCACAGGAAAGTGTGAGTGGAGTATCCCCCATTACCTCATTGTAACAGCAGTGTGGGGTGCTGGGGAGCGGCGGCGGCCACCGCCCCACAGCACAGCACCCATGCGGCACAAAGAGGAGCAGCAGCTGCCGCCTCTCCCCAGCACAGAGACCCCATGCTGCAGCTACAATGAGGTAATGGGGGATACTCCACTCACACTTTCCTGTGAGACGCCCCCTCTTCGTCATCGGGACCACTCCCCCCCACCCACCATATACACATTGGTGTCTGCACTCGGCGTACAAGACGACACCCGGCGTATAAGACGACCCCCGACTTTTAAGAAGATTTTCAGGGGTTAAAAAGTAGTCTTATACGCCAGAAAATACAGTACTTACATTCCGGTGTCCGTAACGTCCCCCGGCGTCTGCTTCCTGCACTGACTGTGAGTGCCGGCCGTAAGGCACAGCACAGCGGTGACGTCACCGCTGTGCTCTGCTTTTACTTTACGGCCGGTGCTCACAGTCAGTGCGGGAAGCGGACGGTGGGGGACGTGTGACAGACACCGGAATGTGAGTATGTACTGTTTGGTTTTTTTTACATGTACACTGGTAACCAGGGTAAACATCGGGTTACTAAGGCTTCTTTCACACTTCAGTTGTTTGGCGTCAATCACTTCCGACATAGTGACGGATCGACAGATCCGTCACAATTGTTGAGAAAACGGTTCCAACGGATCCGTTTTTTTGACGGATCCGTTACTTGGGGGTTGTCTGGGAAAAGTATCTACTTTTTGTAGCATGCGCAATTGAAAAAGCGGATTGGAGAGACGGATCCGCCGAAATGACGGTCGCGACGGATCCGTCGCCCATAGGCGGCCATTCTATGGAATGACGGACGCGACGGATCCGCCGCGAACCGTCATTTCGGCGTTGACAAAAAACGTTTCAATGTCCGTCTATGTCTAGACAACGTCCGCCAAATTTCGACGGATCCGTCGCATGACGGATGGAACGGACGACCATCCGTCACAATCCGTCGCCAATGCAAGTCTATGGGAAAATAACGGATCCGCCAAAAAAAATGACGGATCCGTTATTTGAGGAAACTGGCGGTTTTAGACTGACGCCAAACAACTGAAGTGTGAAAGAGGCCTAAGCGCGGCCCTGCGCTTAGTAACCCGATGTTTACCCTGGTTACCATTGTAAAACATTGCTGGCATCGTTGCTTTTGCTGTCAAACACGACGATACACGCCGATCTGACGACCAAATAAAGTTCTGGACTTTCAGCAACGACCAGCGATATCACAGCAGGATCCTGATCGCTGCTGCGTGTCAAACACAACGATATCGCTATCCAGGACGCTGCAACGTCACGGATCGCTATCGTTGCAAAGTCGCTTAATGTGAAGGTACCTTTAGATACAGTCAGGCTGCAGACAGTAAGTGAGCTAATTCAATTATCAGCCTTTTGGAAGGTAATTGAGACTCTAGACAATATGGGGAATACACGGAATGATACAGGGCAACAAGAGAACATTATGAAAATCAGTAAAATATAAATATAAGCAAAATGATACCCACATAACATATCACACCATCACAACCTCTCCCCCCTCATAATAAGTGAGCACGCCATGAGATCTACACAGACCTCTGGACTGCTCACTTTAGTCCACATTGCTCAATCGTTTATAGTTCCTTATGCAGTGGCAGGGATAGGTCGGCCTGGGGAGCCTATGGTTCTTCTTGTCAAGACAGTCCATCGGCGTTCTGGTGTTGGTTTCCCCGCTTGTATTGGATGGAGAAGCTGTAGGGTTGTAAGGACAAGCTCCACCGCAGCAATCTTCCATTGTCCCCAATGTTCCATTGTTGTTCAGCCATGTGAAGGGGTTGTGGTCTGTAACAATTGTAAAGTCTCTGCCATACAAGTATGGCTGCAACTTTTTTAGTGCCCATATGATGGCAAGGCACTCCTTTTCAAGAGTGGCATAGGCAACTTCCCGATCCAGTAGTTTCCGACTGGCAAAAGCAACAGGATGTTCTTCTCCGGCGGTGTTCACTTGGCTAAGTACTGCCCCAATCCCAAAGGTTGATGCATCTGTCTGCACGAGGAACCTGCGCTTATAATCAGGGGCAGCCAAGACAGGAGCAGTGATGAGGGCGGTCTTTAACGCTGAAAAGGCATCCTTGCATGCAGTCGTCCACGTCACATTCCTAGGCATGTTCTTGCGGGTCAGGTCGGTTAGTGGCTTGGCCAAGGTGCTGAAGTTAGAAACAAATTTTCGATAGTAACCAGTAGTTCCTAAAAATGCAAGTACCTGCTTTTTAGTCTGGGGTCTACACCAGTTGCTAATGGCTTCCGCCTTGGCAGGCTCAGGCCTTAGGGTCCCACCCCCTACTCTATGCCTGAGGTACTGCACCTCAGCCATCCTTATTTGGCATTTATCAGGGTGAATGGTCAGCGCTGCAGTAAGCATACAGTCTAGCACTATGCCCAAGTGTTTAAGATGTTCCTCCCAGGTGGTGCTAAAAATGGCAATGTCATCCAAGTAAGCACAGGAAAAGTCCTGACATTGTTGTAACAGTCGATCTACCAGTCTCTGGAAAGTAGCGGGGGCATTTTTCATCCCAAAGGGCATTCCCAGAAACTCAAAAAGCCCAAATGGAGTAATGAAGGCCGAGCGCTCCCGAGCGTCCTCCGTTAGGGGTATCTGCCAGTACCCCTTGCTCAAGTCTAACGTGGTCACAAATTGGGCACTGGCCAGATGATCCAATAGATCATCAATGCTGGGCATGGGGTAAGCATCGCTCTTGGTGGCATCATTTAATCGTCTGTAATCAACGCAGAATCGTGTTGTACCATCCTTCTTGGGGACCAGGACGACAGGAGTGGCCTAAGAACTGTGAGATGGCTGAACAACTCCTAGTCGTTTCATCTCCTCCAGTTCGTTCTTTATCATGCCTTGAACAGCCTCTGGAACCCCCGTAGGCAGCCTGCTGGTTGGGGTGTTGTCAGGGGGTTTCCACATGGTGGCTGGTGAGAGTAGTCTTCCCCGGCTTGGAGGAGAAAGCGGCAGCCCTCAGCCTTAGTATGGCAAAAATATCATCCTTTTGTATATCTGATAAATGGGAGCCCAGTGGCACTTGTTCCAGTGATCCTCCCACGGGCGACCTGGAGAAGATCGGGGAGATACTCGACGTCAGCGGTATCACTAGGGGGTGGCTGACGGCTAGAACAGACAGAGATCGGTCGTGGTAGTCTTTCAGCATGTTAATGTAGACGGTTTTCTGTCAACGACCACTAGAGTCCAGGGCAATAACGTAGTTAGTGTCGTTAATTTTCTTGACAACCTGATAAGGGCCTTCCAACACTGCTTGAAACTTGTTGGCAGGGGAAGCAGTAATCATGAGCACTTGTTGTCCTTCCATAAATTCCCGGGTCCTGGCATTACGGTCATACCAGTTTTTTTGTCTGGACTGGGCAATTCGCTGATGTTCTTTAGCCAAGGTAGCTAGCTGGGCAAGACGGTCTCTGAAGTCTAGAACATAGGGAATGATGGGCATTCCGTTGTCTGAGATATCTCCCTCCAAATGTTCTTTCAGAAGAGTGAGAGCCCCACGGAGCTTCCGGTTAAACAGTAGTTCGAAGGGAGAGAACCCTGTGGACTCTTGGGGAACCTCCCGATAGGCGAAGAGGAGATGTGGCAGGTATTTTTCCAAGTCTTTTTAAACATCAACAAAAGCCTTCAGCATATTTCTTAGGGTTCCATTAAAGCGTTCACATAGTCCGTTGGTCTGCGGGTGGTATGGGGTGGTGCGAATGGCTCGAACACCACAGGTATGCCATAAGGACTGGACCAGATCTGACATGAACTGAGTGCCTTGATCCGATATTTCACTAGGAAACTCTACCCAGGTAAAGATGGTAACAAGGGCCTCAGCTACCTTTACTGCTGTAATACTGGACAGGGCCACAGCTTCAGGATACCGAGTGGCATAGTCCATCACTGTCAGGATATATTGTTTCCCCGACCGGCTGGGGTGGGCCAGAGGACTTATAATGTCGACAGCTACACGTTGAAATGGTTCTTTAATTATGGGCAGGGATTGCAGGGGTACCTTATGTCGAGCTCCTGGATGCCGCATTCGCTGGCACACATCGCAGGTGCGGCAATAATGGGCTACCGACTGCGAGATGCCAGGCCAGTAAAAACTTTGGGTGAGTCTCTTTTCAGTCCTTTTCCTCCCTTGATGCCCAGCCAAGGGGATGTCATGGGCCAGTTGGAGTAGCTGTGCCCTGTACTTCTGAGGGACAATGAGCTGCCCGGTCGTTGCATCAGGGTTGCCCTTGTCACTGACCTTTGTTACACGATAATACAGTCCGTTTTCTCAAGTGAAGCCATCCCCATTATTTCCAATGTGCCCAGTTTCTGCCCTTAACCTAAGGGCTGCTAAGGTAGTGTCACCCTCTATTTCTCTCCTAAACTCCTCTCTATCCCAAGACTCTTCCAATGTAGTAGCAGCGAACGTATTGCTTACCAACTCTGATGCGGTTCGTGGTGGTTGCTCCTCGATGAGGTCCGGATGACGTAGTGCTTGAAGGGCCTGTAGTCAGGTGACTGCTCCCACAAATTAGCACTGTAACTCCCCAATGTTGTTCCTAAGGAGGATATCTGCAGGAAGTCCTCCCATAACTCCAATCCAACAGTTTTTCTCCACAACCATAATCTAAACGCACAGAAGCTCGCTGTATATATTTGCAGGCACCCCCCCGCCAGGACAGTGGGAATTCCCGGACCCTGGTGAATTGCCCCGGGTTGAACCACACTGGGGTTTGCGATAGTCAGGAATGCCCCCGTGTCTCTAAATCCTGACACTTTGTATCGATCAATTAAGACATCCTGCAGGTGGTGTTGCCGTTGCTCTGGGTAGCTAAAGGACAAAGGCCAGAGTCCGTACACTCCAGGAGGGGTATCTATGGTGCTGTGGTCGGTGGTCCACTCTGGTGGGGGTGGTGGTAGCTCTTCCTCATGCGGGATGGAGTGCACAAGATGCACTGGATGAGGTGAGGCTGCGTGAGGCTCCCTCCGAATCTTTGAGGGATAGCCAGACTGCAAATGTCCAGGTTGCCCACACCCATAACATCTCCTCTCTGTGATACCTGCAGGTCGTGGTCGGAACTGTTGGGGCCCAGGATTGTGAGGCGTGATTGTCATCGGCTTGCGACTAGGTGGAAAGGCAGATATAATCGGATCGGAACGGGGCGCGAGAGCAGGCCATGGTTCATTGTCCGGAAGCCTCCTCCATTGCGGTCGGATAGTAAGGGTTTCTTAGGCCAGGGCTACAGCTCTATCCACGGTACACGGCGTGCGCTCCTGGACCCATTCCCGTACCTCTGCAGGGCACTTGGCAAGAAATTGTTCTATAAGGAACACCTGTATAACATCTTCAACAGTAAAGGCGCTTTTTGCTTTCAGCCATCTCCGACATGCCTGGGACATCTTATGTGCATACATCCCAAACGATCCCCCCGTGGTGTATGGGAGGTCTCGGGACTTGGCCCTATATGAGTCTGGGGTGATAGCATGGTAATCCAGGATAGTCTGCTTTACAATTTTATAATCCCGATTCTGCTGTGAGTCAATGGTTCGGTAAGCCTCCGCCATGCTACCGTTCAGGAGTCCCACTAACAAACGCATCCAGCCAGAGTGGGGCACCTCCATCACAGCACACTGCTGCACAAAGTCCTTGAAGAATCCCTCCACATCTCCAGAAGCCTCATCAAATGGCTTAAACTCTGTCCGGGTGATCCGTACAGGCTCCCGGATCGTTGGGTTTACACTTCACATTGCATTACTCCCTCTTTCAAGCTCCATTGCTTCTTGTCTCCGCTGTGCCCGGCGGGCAGCCTCCTCCTTATACTCCTGAGAGACGCCTGGGCCCAGACCCGCCATCTCTTCTTCGTACCACACCAACCACTGGCATTTTGGGGTGGGGATCCCTGTCTCCAGTGCTTGTCCATCAGACATCTTGGTCCTCCGAGTCAACCTGGCTGAGCACAGCACCAAGGCCAAACTCGCCGGCGTCGGTCTATACCAAGAACTGTCGACTGCTGTCGACTGCTTTCAACACAGGGGCGTTGCACAGTGCTGTTTTCAATGACTGGAAGGCCCCCTCACAGCCGTCGGCCCAGTTGACGATGTAGGGAAGCTTCTTCCTGGTGAGGTCCGTCAAGGGTTTTGCCAGGCTACTATAGTGCTGTACGAAGCGCCTACAGTACCCTGCAGTGCCCAGGAAGGACATCACCTGTTTCTTGGTCCTGGGAGTGGGCCAGTTCACGATCATTCCCACTTTCTCAGGCTCTGGCTTTAGGGTGCCCCCGCCTACCCGGTGTCCCAGGTAGTGGACCTCCCTCATGCCCATCTGGCACTTTCCGGGCTTGATAGTCAGTCCAGTTTGGTGAATTCGCCTGAGCACCTCCTCGAGATGCTGCAGGTGTTCCTTCCAGGAGGAACTGAAGATGGCAATGTCATCCAAATACACCACGGCGTACTCCTCCAGTCCCTGAAGCAGGAGGTTGACCATCCGCTGGAAAGTGGCAGGGGCATTCTTCATGCCGAAGGGCATGACCGTGGACAGTCCAAAGGGTGTGATAAAGGCGGACTTCTCCTGCGCCTCGGGGCTCAGGGGAATCTGCCAGTATCCTCGACTCAGATCCATTATGGTCAGGAATTTTGCACCAGCTAACCTCTCAAGCAGCTCTTCGATGCGCGGCATTGGGTGCGCGTCAGAGGCTGTGATGGTGTTGAGCCCCCTGTAGTCCATGCAGAACCGGGTGGTCCGGTCCTTCTTGGGCACGAGAACTACAGGTGAGGCCCACTCACTCTTTGACCGTCGAATCACCCCCAGCTGTAACATCTCATCGATCTCCTGGCGCATAACCAGCTGCACCTGGTCAGAGACTCGATAGGGTGTTTGCCGTAGTGGGGCATGATTCCCGGTGTCCACCTCGTGGACTGCTAACTCAGTCCTTCCAGGTCGGTTGGAGAACACGGCCCGGAAGGGTTCCAGCGTGGTTTGCAACTGCAACCGCTGGCGTTCGGTTAAAGAGGCACTTACCTCCACGTCCTCAATGGACCCACCGGCCTTGGTTTGGGCCAGCATGTCCAGGAGGGTGTCTTCCTCCCCGTCTTCGGGTAAGCTGCAGACTGGTAGAACAAAAGGTTCACGTTCATGATGAGCCTTCATCATGTTGACGTGAAAGGGCTTTCGCCTACCCCGAGCGTGGTCAAGCGTGACCACGTAGGTGACCGGGTTGAGCTGTGGGTGGACGACGTACAGGCCCTCCCAGGCTGCCTGAAGCTTATCCGTTGGTACGGGGACCAGCACCCACACCTTTTGACCCACGTGGTAGGTCCACTCCCGGGCATTCTGGTCGTACCAGTGCTTCTGGTCAGCCTGAGCCTGCGTCATGTTGTCATGCACCAACTGCGTCAAGGTCTGCATCTTGTCACGGAAGCGCATGACATACTCCACTATGGACAGTTCAGAAGGGTTCGGCTCCTCTTCCCAGGATTCTCTTACCAACCCAAGGGGTCCCCGTACTCGCCTGCCGCACAGGAGCTCGAAGGGGGAGAACCCCGTCGAGGCCTGCGGAACCTCTCAGTAAGCGAACAGCAGGTGTGGGAGGTACCGCTCCCAGTCGTGCCGTTGTGTCTCAACCAGCATGCATAGCATCTGTTTGAGGGTACCATTGAAGCGTTCACACAAGCCATTGGTCTGTGGGTGATACGCACTCGATACCAGGTGCTTCACCTGCATTCTCTTACAGAGAGCCTCCCTTAGGCGAGACATGAATTGGGTCCCTTGATCAGTAAGCATCTCCCTGGGAAATCCTACACGTGAAAAGATAGCCAACAGGGCATCCGCCACCTTATCTGCCCTAGTTGACAACAGACCTACTGCCTCTGTGTACCGGGTAGCGTAGTCTACCACAGTAAGGATGTATTGCTTTCCAGAGCTGCTGGGGACGGCCAGCGGGCCCACAATGTCCACCGTGATTCTCTGGAATGGCTCCTCTATCACTGGCAAATGGATCAGGGGAGCCTTAAAAGCAGGCCCCGCCTTCCCCACTCTTTGACAGGTGACACAGGAGCGGCAGTAGTTTTACACATCTGTCCCCATCTTAGGCCAATAGAAGTGTTGAGACAGCCGGGCCTTTGTTTTGCGGATCCCCAAGTGTCCAACTAGCGGGATATCATGGGCAATCCGTAACAACTCACGCCGGAATTGCTGCGGGACGACCAGCTGTCTTTCCCTCAACCACTCCTTTTGCGATTTTCCGGGTACAACCTTACTCTTTCCCAGAACACCCTCTCCTTATCAGTCACGGAGGTGGGCGTCTCGGTGAGTTGTCTCAAACTCTCCAGGGTCGCATCTGTGTGCAGAGTGGCCTGAAACTCCTGGCTAGGGGAAGCCAGAAGTGCTGTCAGGGTCCCTTCCCCACGGGAACCCTCTGGGACCTGCTCTGGGTCCACCTCTGGTTCAGTCACCATGATGACTGAGGAGGGTCCGGAAGGTAGACAGTTATCTGCGTTCTGGGCACTCTGACTGCGGGTGACAGCAGCTACGTAGGCTGTCTCCCTGGGGATTTCTACAGACCCATCAGCCGGCGCTGCTATGGGCTCTACCTCCCCATCCACCACCATTACCTCAGGAGCAGGGCTACTTATGGGCCAGTTACCTTCCTCGGTGGCACTGGTCAATTGCATGGCATCACCTTCCTCACGGTTCCCATGCATCTCCCCATTTCCTGTAGCACCGACACTTGCCCCTGCTAGGGGTTCCTCAGCCATCTCACTCTGCAGAGCGACGTGGCTGAGCACTCCTGTACCTATGGACACATCAACTTTCACAGAAAAATCATTATCAGGTTCAGTTGGCACAGGTACAACATTTTCACCATCAATCCTAGGGAAAAAATGGTTATCAGATGCATCATTATAAGATAAAGCATGGTCAGGTAACACATGCGATTTCCTATCATCATCATCATCAGGGTTAACGTTACCCTTATTAGCAGATTGGGAAGGGGTGTCAGGGACGTAGTATGCAACCATCCTCCCCAAATCAGTCTCCAACAAAACATCAGTGGGCAAATTATCTGACAGCCCCACTTCCTTCACCCCGCTCCCGGCACCCCAATCAATATAAACCCGGGCCATTGGCAAGGGACAGCTGATGCCCCCAATCCCAGTGACAGTTAGGGTTTTCCCCGGAATGATTTCTTCAGGGGCCGCCAGTTCGGGTCGGATGAGGGTTCGTTCAGCCCCGGTGTCCTTGAGGCCTGTAGCAACATGGCCTCCCAAGGTGATGTGCTGTACGTTGTCGCACACCCTCCCAGCCACACCACCCACCAAAAGAACTGCTGCATTAGGCCCTGGGGCCTTGGATGGGGGGTTCTTTGGCTTGTCTGGACAGTGGGGACTGATATGACCAGTCCGCTTGCAGACGTAACCCTGGCGAGGTTCGGTGGTAGGTCTGATGCTGTTGGCTACGGGGGACAGGACCTCTGGTGTGTTGGCTGGCAGGGGTACTGGCGTTGGTTGCAGGCTTACCCCCTCTCCAGCTGGTGGTGACTGGCTTCCGCACTTCCGATCTATGGTTGGCCTCATAGGCATCGGCAATCTGCGCTGCTTTCGTCACGTCTTTGGGTTCTCTGTCCATCATGAACTGTCGCACCTCAGCTGGACAAAGATGTAAGAACTGGTCTTTGATCATCAGGTCTTCTAGCTGCTCAAAGGTGGTCACTGACAGTCCTTGGGTCCAGTGGTGAAAGTGGGCCCTGAGTCCATGCACCACATCGCCGTAGCTGTCGTGTGGGCCACGTTGGAGGTTCCGGAACTCTCTACAATACACCTCGGGTGTAAGCTGGTACTTGGCTATGAAAGCCTGCTTGATGGCCTCATAGTCACCATCTTGTTCTTGAGGGAGGGCAGCAAACGCCTCCAGAGCTTTGCCTCTCAGCCCTGGTGTCAGGTATCGTGCCCATTCTTGTGTAGGCAGCTGGTACTGCCTGCAGGCTTTCTCAAAGGCCCGCAGAAAAGTGTCCAAGTCCCCGTCCTTTTCCATAACAGGAAAGTGATCGGGCCGGGGCTTCGGTATCTGAGCGCTGCTGGGCTCACGGCTGGACTGGGACGACCCCTGCCTTTGCATTCAGGCTATCTGCAGCTGGTACTCCCGCTCTGCTTGCCGCTCGGCTCGGGCCTCTCACTCGGTTCGCTGGGCCTGGGCCTCCTGCCGGTATTGCTGAATCAGCTGCCGACGTCCCTCATGGTCGTCAGTGGGGAATTCTTCCAAGGCCGCCAGCAGGTGGGGGTCCAATTCGCCCTGATTGCTAGTGCAGCGCCCCAGAGTCCTGGTCGTTGCAGTACTGTTGCTCCGCCACTAAGGGGGGCTATGGTACGTCTGATGGCACTGAAGGAGTTCATTTGACCAGGTATCACAGACACCAATACATTTCACAGTCTGGCCTCCAGGGGGAGCTAAGGGCACTATGCATTAGGCCACTCCTCACAGTCTGGTAAAACTGGGGGTTGGATAGGAAGTTAGATCAGAAAGCTGATTGGGTTGGAACCAGGCAACACCTTGTGGCAGAGGGTGTTGTAGGGGAAGATTCAGAGGGGTCCCTGTCAGGGGTGGGATCCTGACAGAGGCCTAGCAACCAGAGAGAACGTTACGGGACCGCGCCTGCACAATATAGCGGCGGTACCCCAAGAAAGGACAAGAAGCAAGGTTTATTGTGCTGAGTGAGAAACGAAATCAACGCAACAAGGAGAATACCAGTAGGAGTCGTGCTGTAAGACGAGGCAACATCCTACTGAGGCGCGTAACCGGTGGCCGGAACGCCGAGGAAGTATAGAGCTCCAGGCCAAACTTCAAACCTACGGCAGGACAGTCAGTTATAGGCGGGCTGTCTCACCCAATCGACCTTGGAAGACACAGGGGGGTAACAACAGGAGTGGGGTGACGCTAGAGTCCCGGAAGAGCTCCGAGCCTCCCCGTCATACGGGTGCGTCCTAACCATAAGATCTGGGGGACGTGGAAGAACATCAGAATCGAGTTGTGAGGGAACACGAGAAACAGACACAACAGTTGTGGGGACTATCCCGTGAGCACAGCAGGGGAGGACCACAACACACAAGCGCTAGAAGGTAGGCACAGATTTCCACCTGCAAAGGGAGCTCTGGATGTGCCATCGGACCGGCCAGGCTTGCGCGGCCCGGTTAACCGTATTCTGGATTGAGGATCCTGAAGCCTTCAGTAAAGAGGTAAAGAGACTGCAACCTGGTGTCCTCTTTATTTACCGCGACCGGCACTTCACCGCACCATAACGACATCCCATACCTCCACCTTCATTGTACGCCCCTCAGCAGGGTCACGGACCGGGTCTAGCCACCGTGACAACTCCAGAACAGAGACTCAGAGGCCCGGTACCGGGTACCCCTCGGCCCTGCGACAGTGGGGGCGCTGCAAACTTGGCGTCAAGAACAGGATCTACTTAGGCCTTAAGAATCAGGTCATGTGTGCCTTGGAACTGTGATTTATTATACTTGGACTGTGACTTATCGCAAAGACTGTGGATTGCCATTTGCCGCCAAAACCAGCCGCTATTACAGCGCTAGGGAAAGCGCAGGAGAAGAAGAACGGCGTGGAGTAGGCGTGGACCAGCTGAAGAGCACGAAAGACAATGGCCGCCCAGTCTAAATATTTCTGCACTGTGAGGACGTGTCGGTCAGCAGCCGAGATCCGCCTCCTAATTCTCAATGGTGGGCGGAAACAGAGAAAACGAAACCGCCCACGAAGGAGAGAGCGGGAAAAGGACCAGGAAGCGACCCATGCGGAGGACGCCATGACGAGTCGCTCAGACCAGGAATGCGGGGTTGAAGCCGAAGACTTCCCCAGCCACCCGGACGAGCACGGTGGCCAGCTCTCCGTGATCGGGACCGGTCTCCTGCAAATGGAGATGGAGGGCCTGATCGAACAACTCCTCCAGCTACGGACAGAGACGCCAGCGGAGGACCTTCTAACGCCGGACCCTACGTTGCTGCCGGAACCCCAGCCGACGCTCCCATTGACCATACCGCCAGCGGAGCCGACCGAGGAGGAAGGGCACACACCGACTGGTGAGTCCGCCGACCCTGTCCCGCTGGCTGAGGGTCTGTTGATAGGCCCCGTCGCGGCACCACCTCTCCCTGGGACCCATAGACTCCAGCGCTTGTTGCCGTGGGAGGAGGCAACGGGTATGGAACGCCTCTTGAAAGCCCCGATTCCAACAATTACCCCGCTGAGTGAGGTCCATGCGGAGCGTACAGTATGCCGCTTGGTGAACCTAGGACCCAACCTCATGGGGTTCCCCGGGGTGAAGACACAGGAAGGGGAGATGGTACAGGCCCTGAGCTGGGAGGAATACCAGGTCCAGCTGGAACAGCAGTGGGAGGAGAGAGAAAGGGCGTACCAGGTTGGGCTAGAGGCCTACCACCAAAAGGACTTGGCGGTCAAGGACCGGGCCCGCAAGGACCCCATCGCTCACCAGGCCCCGCGCAGGCAGGGCACCGTTGTCGCCTTCAAGCTCCGCGGAGGCTGGGGCTTTATCAAAGAGCCGGGCCTGTACGCCGAAGTCTTTGTTAACCGACGGGATGTGGAGTCTCATCTCAGAGAGGGCCACCCAGACCGGGATCTCTACCCAGGGGACGAAGTTATTTACACCAGGCACTTTGGGGAAAAGGGGTGGTTCGCCCTGAATGTCCACAAGAAGCAGAGCCCCGTGACACCCCCGACTAAGGTGCCAGTGAAGCTGACCCCCGTGGCAAAGGTGCCCCCTCGTGGTCAGCCCATGATCGTCACCAAGACCACCGAGGTCACTCTGACGTACACCGTCATTGAAACCACGACCTGCAACATTGTCACCTCAACCACTGTCGTGGCCAAGGGGGCGTCCTCCCAGGTGGTCGGTGCTCCAGCTGCCCCAGAACGGAAGACAGTGGGTACGCAGACCCCCAGATGGGACAGTACTCCCCCTTACGCAGTACCAGGCGGCGGGCAATATCCAAAGGGGTTGCCTCCGCCGGTGCTGCCCCCTGATTGGTTCAAGTAAATGTCCTGATCTTCTGAACATGTATATAGTTAACTGTTTGTCCTTCTGATGTTTTTGCTGCTACAACCCGATCAGGGTTAACTCTTAAAGGGATCCCTTTGTTTACCCGGGATCCCTTTTTCTGCTTTTTGTTTTTGTTTCCTGTTTATTCATCATTGAAAGAACTGCTGAATCATGAACAATGCATGATTACAAACTTTTTGTACATAGTTTGCACCTTCTTAAAGGTGCTCTCTACTGGTTTTGCACAAGGAAAGGACTCTTTGCGAAGACACTGGTCTTGGAACCAGCACCGGAGTCCTTACTGCGAACAGACTTGCAGCTTGAGAAGTTGCACTACCTCATAGAGACTTGGTCCCCTCTTGAAGGGGATGTTCACATATTGCACTTATGAACAGTGTTGCCTTAAGATGGTTAAATGGCAATAATGTCTTGAAAGAAGAAGTTAAATGTAGCTAACTAGTTGATTGTGAGAAATGTTTAATGATGTTGATAGAAGAATGAGGACAGAAAGTGAACCCGTACGGGGTTAGTCAGTGAGTCCTCCTAGGAGCCAGACAGAGCTGGCTAAGTAATCCTGAACTGAAAGATGGATGATAAGTTCTATACCGTGTATAGTAGTAGAAAGGCAGTAGGCCCGGGTGGAAAGGGGCAGTCCTGTAACAGAAAGGAGAGGCAGTAGGCCTGGAGCGGATAGGACAGGCGGTCCTGCAGATGTAAAGAAGGAGAATGCAGAAAAGTTGATTAGCCTTATAATGTTTTATAAGAAGGTCTTTAGTGGATTCAGCGAGTACGTCCTTAAAGGCAAAGTTAAATTACTGTTCAAAAATTTGCACTTAGTAGAATACCCGGTTGGGTAAAAGAAGTTATTTATAGTATGTTACTTAAATATTTAACCATGGTTGTAACGTTCAAGTGTCCTCACCTCCCATAAAGGGAAGCTCTGTTAAAGTTTACTTGTTATTGCATTTCAAAAATTGTATGTCTTTTTGCTGACATGTATTGTTGTTTTCTTCCCGGTCCAGGAGTACTGGATTTAACCGGGGGGGAGTGCAGCGCCCCAGAGTCCTGGTCGTTGCAGTACTGTTGCTCCGCCACTAAGGGGGCTATGGTACGTCTGATGGCACTGAAGGAGTTCATCTGATCAGGTATCACAGACACCAATACATTTCACAGTCTGGCCTCCAGGGGGAGCTAAGGGCACTATGCATTAGGCCACTCCTCACAGTCTGGTAAAACTGGGGGTTGGATAGGAAGTTAGATCAGAAAGCTGACTGGGTTGGAACCAGGCAACACCTTGTGGCAGAGGGTGTTGTAGGGGAAGATTCAGAGGGGTCCCTGTCAGGGGTGGGATCCTGACAGAGGCCTAGCAACCAGAGAGAACGTTACGGGACCGCGCCTGCACGATATAGCGGCGGTACCCCAAGAAAGGACAAGAAGCGAGGTTTATTGTGCTGAGTGAGAAACGAGATCAACGCAACAAGGAGAAACACCAGTAGGAGTCGTGCTGTAAGACGAGGCAACATCCTACTGAGGCGCGTAACCGGTGGTCGGAACGCCGAGGAAGTATAGAGCTCCAGGCCAAACTTCAAACCTACGGCAGGACAGTCAGTTATAGGCGGGCTGTCTCACCCAATCGACCTAGGAAGACACAGGGGGGTAACAACAGGAGTGGGGCGACGATAGAGTCCCGGAAGAGCTCTGAGCCTCCCCGTCATATGGGTGCGTCCTAACCATAAGATCTGGGGGACGTGGAAGAACATCAGAATCGAACACGAGAAACAGACACAACAGTTGTGGGGACTATCCCGTGAGCACAGCAGGGGAGGACCACAACACACAAGCGCTAGAAGGTAGGCACAGATTTCCACCTGCAAAGGGAGCTCTGGATGTGCCATCGGACCGGCCAGGCTTGCGCGGCCCGGTTAACCGTATTCCGGATTGAGGATCCTGAAGCCTTCAGTAAAGAGGTAAAGAGACTGCAACCTGGTGTCCTCGTTATTTACCGCGACCGGCACTTCACCGCACCATAACGACATCCCATACCTCCACCTTCATTGTACGCCCCTCAGCAGGGTCACGGACCGGGTCTAGCCACCGTGACAACTCCAGAACAGAGACTCAGAGGCCCGGTACCGGGTACCCCTCGGCCCTGCGACAGTGGGGGCGCTGCACTAGTAGGGCCGGCATTCAGTGGTTGGACCTCTACTGCAGCACCATGTTCGCTTGTGCTGGCTTCTGCGGCCACTGGGCTCTGAGAGCGGTGTGCTTCGAATTGCACCAGTTCAGCGACCATTTGGTCTTTGGTTTTGCCTGCACAGTCAATCTGCTGTGACATGCCCAAGGCCATAAGAGTGTCGTTGGACTGCTTCTTATAAAAGGTTTCTCCCAGCACAACCATGGTTGCCAAATAAAAGATAGGACAGAAAAACGAAGAGAAAGGGAAGGGGTAATTACCAGTACACACAATTGTCTCAGGACTAATAAACACTGAGTTCGTTCTCCAAACTTATTTGCGCAGAGTTCTCGCAAGAACTTTGCAAGTTTTTAGTGAGAGGAATGATCACTCAAACCAAATCACTAATGCTCTAAGATCTCCCACCGCCTTGCCACCAATTTGTCATGAATCCCACTGCTGCCACCAATTTGTCACGATTCACACCGTGACTGTCACCCCAACGACACGGGTCAGGGTGACCTTAGGCCAACAGACGGCTATCACATGTGCAGGGGGGCTTATCTTAGTTATCCCTCCACTGCTACAATGTGATGAAAAAACACACACAAGGTTATTGACCTCTTAGTTTACAGCAGGGGCTTATTTTAGGTATCCCACTGCTGTTCAATATACCACGAACTGCAGGGATTTATGTATATCCCGCTTACAGTTCCACTTGAGACTTGCAGCTCTCTGGCGCCCCCCTTACTCTCAGGTCAGATTAGGTACTGCACCTAGGGTACTTAGTCGCCAGAAAGGCTGCCTGATATGTACTGGCTATTGGGTACGCTGCAGCGAGGCGATATAACTACTCCCACTCAGGCAGGAACAATAATTATCAATGCCGCAGTCGCTACAACGACTCCCAACTACCCAGTACAAAGGTATGCTGCCACCAGCTTCGATTAAACGGGTCCGAAGCTAACCCAAAACAGTAGCGTAATTCCCTTCAGAAGCCTTAGGGTACATTTTAGAACAGGAAGAACGAACTAGTAATTTATATATTTTACTCCGAAAGTTTAAGGCAGTGTATACAAAAAGGCATATAAAGATGTTACAATATGAGACAATTGAAAATGTACAAGGTAATTATAAAATAAAGGGATTAAATGAGAAAAGCTAACACTCACATGTTCTCAGGACATTGCAGGCAAACCTGTTATGGTTTCCAATGGCAAGGAAACATCAGAAGCATAGAATAAACGGACAAGCTCTCGGGTGATGGAAACTAGAGCTGACCGCGATGCTAAACCTACACACCACACTAGAAGTAGCCAGGGGGCATTCCTGCGTTGTCTCTAGATGCCGCGCGCCAGCCGGAGAACTAACTACCCCTGGTAGAAGAAAACACAGTCCTGGCTTGCCTCCAGAGAATGTCCCCACAGGAGATAGCAGCCCCCCACAAATAATAACGGTGAGAGCAGATGAAAAGACACACGTAGTATGAAAGCAGATTTAGCACAGAGAGGCCCGCTAACTAAATAGCAGAAAGATACAACAGAGGACTTCGCGGTCAGCTGCAAAACCCTTCAAAACACCATCCTGAAATTACCTTAACTCATGTGACAACTCATGCCACTGGAGTGGTAATTTCAGCCCAACAAGAGCTTCCAGCTGCAGAGATTCACATAAGTGCAAACTGGACAAAACATACAAAAATAGACTTAAGGACTAAAGTGTCCAACTTAGCTGAGCAGAAAACTGGGAGCAGGAACATGCAACAGAATCACTCTGGATACATAGATGGCCAGCATTAGAATGACTGAGGAGCAAGGTTAAATAGGATACTCCCACATCCTGATAGGAACAGGTGAACTGAGAAGGCAAAGCTTGCAGGACACCAGTACCACAAGAGACCACCGGGGGAGCCCACGAACCAAATCACAACAGTACCCCCCCCTTAAGGAGGGGGCACCGAACCCTCACAAGAACCACCAGGGCGATCTGGATGAGCCCTATGAAAGGCACGGACCAAATCAGAAGCATGAACATCAGAAGCTGTAACCCAAGAATTATCCTCTTGACCGTAGCCCTTCCATTTCACCAGATACTGAAGTCTCCGTCTGGAAACACGGGAGTCCAAGATTTTCTCCACCACGTACTCCAATTCACCCTCAACCAGCACAGGAGCAGGAGGCTCAACAGAAGGCACAAGTGGTACCTCATACCTCCGCAATAATGACCGATGGAAGACATTATGGATAGCAAAGGATGCTGGGAGGTCCAAACGAAAAGACACAGGGTTAAGAATTTCCAAAATCTTATAAGGACCGATGAACCGAGGCTTAAACTTAGGAGAAGAGACCCTCATAGGGACAAAACGGGAGGACAACCACACCAAGTCCCCAACACGAAGACGAGGACCAACACGACGATGGCGATTAGCAAAACGTTGAGTCCTCTCCTGGGACAACTCCAAATTGTCCACCACCTGCCCCCAAATACGATGCAACCTATCCACCATGGTATCCACTCCAGGACAATCCGAAGACTCCACCTGACCAGATGAAAAACGAGGATGGAACCCTGAATTGCAAAAGAAAGGGGAGACCAAAGTGGCAGAACTGGCCCGATTATTAAGGGCAAACTCAGCCAACAGCAAAAAGGAGACCCAGTCATCCTGATCAGCAGACACGAAACACCTCAAATAAGTCTCCAAGGTCTGATTAGTACGTTCCGTCTGGCCATTTGTCTGGGGATGAAATGCAGACGAAAAAGACAAATCAATGCCCATCCTGGCACAAAACGCCCGCCAAAATCTGGACACAAACTGGGATCCCCTGTCGGAAACGATATTCTCCGGAATACCATGCAGCCGAACCACATTCTGAAAAAACAGGGGCACCAACTCAGATGAGGAAGGCAGCTTGGGCAAGGGCACCAAATGAACCATCTTAGAAAAGCGGTCACACACCACCCAAATGACGGACATCTTCTGAGAAACAGGGAGATCAGAAATAAAATCCATAGAGATGTGTGTCCAAGGCCTCTTAGGAACAGGCAAGGGCAACAACAACCCACTAGCCCGAGAACAACAAGGCTTGGCCCGAGCACAAACATCGCAAGACTGCACAAAAGTACGCACGTCCCGAGACAGGGAAGGCCACCAGAAGGACCTAGCCACCAAATCTCTGGTACCAAAAATTCCCGGATGACCTGCCAACGCAGAAGGATGAACCTCCGAGATGACTCTATTGGTCCACTCATCCGGCACAAACAATCTACCAGGCGGACAACGATCAGGCCGATCCGCCTGAAACTCTTGTAAAGCACGTCGCAGGTCTGGGAAGACAGCAGACAATATCACCCCATCCTTAAGTATACCCGTAGGTTTAGAATCACCAGGGGAATCAGGTTCAAAACTCCTAGAAAGGGCATCCGCCTCCACATTCTTAGTACCTGGCAGATACGAAACCACAAAATTAAACCGGGAGAAAAACAACGACCAGCGCGCCTGTCTAGGATTCAGACGTCTGGCCGACTCAAGATAAATCAAATTTTTGTGATCAGTCAAGACCACCACCTGATGTTTGGCACCCTCAAGCCAATGACGCCACTCCTCGAATGCCCACTTCATCGCCAAAAGCTCCCAATTACCGACGTCATAATTTCGCTCGGCGGGCGAAAATTTTCGAGAAAAGAACGCACAAGGTCTCATCACTGAACAATCTGAACTTTTCTGCGACAAAACCGCCCCCGCTCCGATCTCGGAAGCATCAACTTCCACCTGAAAAGGAAGAGAAACATCAGGCTGGCACAACACCGGAGCAAGGTTAAATAGGATACTGACTGTTATGGTTTCCAATGGCAAGGAAACATCAGAAGCATAGAATAAACGGACAAGCTCTCGGGTGATGGAAACTAGAGCTGACCGCGATGCTAAACCTACACACCACACTAGAAGTAGCCAGGGGGCATTCCTGCGTTGTCTCTAGATGCCGCGCGCCAGCCGGAGAACTAACTACCCCTGGTAGAAGAAAACACAGTCCTGGCTTGCCTCCAGAGAATGTCCCCACAGGAGATAGCAGCCCCCCACAAATAATAACGCTGAGAGCAGATGAAAAGACACACGTAGTATGAAAGCAGATTTAGCACAGAGAGGCCCGCTAACTAAATAGCAGAAAGATACAACAGAGGCCTTCGCGGTCAGCTGCAAAACCCTTCAAAACACCATCCTGAAATTACCTTAACTCATGTTACAACTCATGCCACTGGAGTGGTAATTTCAGCCCAACAAGAGCTTCCAGCTGCAGAGATTCACATAAGTGCAAACTGGACAAAACATACAAAAATAGACTTAAGGACTAAAGTGTCCAACTTAGCTGAGCAGAAAACTGGGAGCAGGAACATGCAACAGAATCACTCTGGATACATAGATGGCCAGCATTAGAATGACTGAGGAGCAAGGTTAAATAGGATACTCCCACATCCTGATAGGAACAGGTGAACTGAGAAGGCAAAGCTTGCAGGACACCAGTACCACAAGAGACCACCGGGGGAGCCCACGAACCGAATCACAACACAAACCCATGCTGGCAGAGCAGAACTCCCAAAAGTCCCAGTGCATCAGGAGGTCTGGATAGAAACAGCTCCTCAAGTAAAACTCTGCTGACTACTGCCGGCTGGGTTAAGAGTAGAGACTTATATACTCTAGCCTCGCGGCATCACTAAAGGGCTGGTTAATTATATTCACTGAGGTCAGAGATCTATATGTTCTGAGACTCTGGAGACAAAGACATTTCTGACTGAGAAGGGAGGGACCACAGGTGGCTTTGCAGGATTGGTCACCTGCAGTTTAAAGCCACACCCTGCTCACACACTAGCTTCAAATTACCCAGTGTCTGCCACAAGCGCAATAGACCTTCCTGGCTTGGGGGGCAGGGCAGAGAATTGAGAAGAATAGCTTCACACACATTCCAGCAGCAAGCAAAACACAGAGTGAAGGGGGGTTTTTAGCACACAGCATGGTACTAACAGGCAAGAGACTAAAACATATATTATACATTATCCTCACACCGCCATCGCTACAAAAATTCCCAATCGCACAAAACAAAATATGCTGCCACTAGCTCCAATTCCACCAAAGGTTAAGGGGTCCAGAGCCAACTCAAATCATAGTAGCATAGTAGCATAATTCACTTCAGAGGATGTGACAGTTCGTTCATAAAGCAGGAAGAGACAGCTAGTAAATTATATATTTTACTCCATAAAAAGTTAGGCAGTGTTTACAAAGTATAAAAGATATTACAAAGAAGACAAAATAATGTGTACATTACAAGTTACAAATAAAATGGGATTAAAATGGAATAGAGAACACTTACAGGTCGTTCAGTTCATTTCATATCAGCGTGTGCTCAGGAGATACATCCAGGTGCATTAGAACAGCTGTGTTGAGCTGTTGTTAGCTCGCTTCCTGGGCCAAGACTGAAAACTAACTCCCAACTCAGCAGGGGTGAAGATATGCCCTCTGTCGTGACATCACTAAGTGGGCTGAGAAATGATATGCACTGTTTTCCCAGTTATTTACGTTTTTGGAAGCCCCCAGACAAAGGCATTCCTTGGGTAAGGGGAGGGGGAAACGAGTGGCTTTACGGGATTGGTCGTCTGCAGTTTAAAAGCCACACCCTGCTCACTCATTAGTATGAAGTTGCACCGTGTCTCTGCCATAGGGCTTTGTTTGTGGTATGAGTTAATGCAGGGGGGAGAAAGGGGGGGGGGGTCGAGGCTGCAGTGTGTGTGTAGAAAGCCATGTAAGCTCCTGAAACTAAACTCACATTATGACATTTTTGGCATTCTCGTGACAGGCGCTGACAATTGCTCTTTACGTCTTTTGATGTTAGAATTTCCTTTGTATCATTTTGCCATTTTCTGATTCTTAATAGAGGTAAGGACTTTTCTCTGCAGATTCAGCCAAATTAGGTGAAGTGCGTGTTGTGTGAGCGTCCCCCGGGGTGTCCTCCTACAATCAGGCTGCACGGACACCTCCTCTCTGTGGCACCGCAGACTTGATTGCTTTCTCTCTTGTAACTGGAGAGGCCAATAGCAAATAACACTAATGTATTCTATATCATATGTGCTCCCACTAATAATATACACGCTCACAGTGTGCGCCAAAGAGACGGAGAAATAACAGACTTAATGAGGACGTGACATCTGCATTTGTATCACACTCCGCCTAATTGTGCACCATAATACCGAGCACTCGTCTCCCACTCCCAGAATCCTCCCTGTTGTTTGTATGGGGCACAACACAAGTTGTAATTACTTTGGATTAAATCCATTCATCACAGCAAAACTAGCAGATCGCATCTCAGATTATTACTCCATACATTGCACCATGTTAATAAATACATCTATAATCTTGACGAAACCCCGCAGTCAGCGCTGCTGATCAATGATGGAACTCTGACTACACAAACTGCAGATAAGTTCTTGGAAAATATCAATGTTGCTTCACTGAGATAAAGAATCCAAAGACATGATCATCTGATTGGAGAAGATAATGAACAAAGCATAGAAGTCAAAACGCAAAAATAATAATGTAATGTATAACAAAACATACAGGACTACTGTCAGTGTCTGCTACAGCACAAATACATATTCTTGTACATAAGGGCAGTATTATAGTAATTATATTCTTGTACATAAGGGCAGTATTATAGTAGTTATATTCTTGTACATAGGGGCAGTATTATAGTAGTTATATTCTTGTACATAGGGAGCAGTATTATAGTAGTTATATTCTTGTACATAGGAGCAGTATTATAGTAGTTATATTCTTGTACATAGGAGCAGTATTATAGTAGTTATATTCTTGTACATAGGAGCAGTATTATAGTAGTTATATTCTTGTACATAGGGGCAGTATTATAGTAGTTATATTCTTGTACATAGGGGCAGTATTATAGTAGTTATATTCTTGTACATAGGAGCAGTATTATAGTAGTTATATTCTTGTACATAGGAGCAGTATTATAGTAGTTATATTCTTGTACATAGGGGACAGTATTATAGTAGTTATATTCTTGTACATAGGGGCAGTATTATAGTAGTTATATTCTTGTACATAGGAGCAGTATTATAGTAGTTATATTCTTGTACATAGGGGCAGTATTATAGTAGTTATATTCTTGTACATAGGAGCAGTATTATAGTAGTTATATTCTTGTACATAGGAGCAGTATGATAGTAGTTATATTCTTGTACATAGGAGCAGTATTATAGTAGTTATATTCTTGTACATAGGAGCAGTATTATAGTAGTTATATTCTTGTACATAGGGGCAGTATTATAGTAGTTATATTCTTGTACATAGGGGCGGTATTATAGTAGTTATATTCTTGTACATAGGATCAGTATTATAGTAGTCATATTCCTGTACATAGGGGCAGTATTATAGTAGTTATATTCTTGTACATAGGTGCAGTATTATAGTAGTTATATTCTTGTACATAGGATCAGTATTATAGTAGTCATATTCCTGTACATAAGGGCAGTATTATAGTAGTTATATTCTTGTACATAGGGGCAGTATTATAGTAGTTATATTCTTGTACATACTGGCAGTATTATAGTAGTTATATTCTTGTACATAGGAGCAGTATTATAGTAGTTATATTCTTGTACATAGGGGCAGTATTATAGTAGTTATATTCTTGTACATAGGAGCAGTATTATAGTAGTTATATTCTTGTACATAGGAGCAGTATTATAGTAGTTATATTCTTGTACATAGGAGCAGTATTATAGTAGTTATATTCTTGTACATAGGTGCAGTATTATAGTAGTTATATTCTTGTACATAGGTGCAGTATTATAGTAGTTATATTCTTGTACATAGGGGCAGTATTATAGTAGTTATATTCTTGTACATAGGAGCAGTATTATGGTAGTTCCATTCTTGTACATAGGAGCAGTATTATAGTAGTTATATTCTTGTACATAGGGGCAGTATTATAGTAGTTATATTCTTGTACATAGGGGTGGTATTATAGTAGTTATATTCTTGTACATAGGATCAGTATTATAGTAGTTATATTCTTGTACATAGGGAGCAGTATTATAGTAGTTATATTCTTGTACATAGGAGCAATATTATAGTAGTTATATTCTTGTACATAGGTGCAGTATTATAGTAGTTATATTCTTGTACATAGGGGCAGTATTATAGTAGTTATATTCTTGTACATAGGAGCACTATTATGGTAGTTCCATTCTTGTACATAGGAGCAGTATTATAGTAGTTATATTCTTGTACATGGGGCAGTATTATAGTAGTTATATTCTTGTACATAGGGGCAGTATTATAGTAGTTATATTCTTATACATAGAGGCAGTATTATAGTAATTGTATTCTTGTACATAGGAGCAGTATTATAGTAGTTATATTCTTGTACATAGGAGCAGTATTATGGTAGTTCCATTCTTGTACATAGGAGCAGTATTATAGTAGTTATATTCTTGTACATTGGGGCAGTATTATAGTAGTTATATTCTTGTACATAGGGGGCAGTATTATAGTAGTAATATTCTTGTACATAGGAGCAGTATTATAGTAGTTATATTCTTGTACATAGGGGGCAGTATTATAGTAGTTATATTCTTGTACATAGAGGCAGTATTATAGTAATTGTATTCTTGTACATAGGAGCAGTATTATAGTAGTTATATTCTTGTACATAGGAGCAGTATTATGGTAGTTCCATTCTTGTACATAGGAGCAGTACTATAGTAGTTATATTCTTGTACATAGGGGCAGTATTATAGTAGTTATATTCTTGTACATAGGGGGCAGTATTATAGTAGTAATATTCTTGTACATAGGAGCAGTATTATAGTAGTTATATTCTTGTACATAGGGGGCAGTATTATAGTAGTTATATTCTTGTACATAGGAGCAGTATTATAGTAGTTATATTCTTGTACATAGGAGCAGTATTATAGTAGTTATATTCTTTTACATAGGGGCAGTATTATAGTAGTTATATTCTTGTACATAGAGGCAGCATAATAACAGTTATAGATGTGTGCATAGGAGCAGTATTATAGTAGTTACTTTGTTGTAGATAGGGGGCAGTATTTTTGTACCTAGTATGTGAGCATTTTTCCTGTCTATATAGGTGGCAATATAACATAACCTTTTTGTTTTTTGTATCTTGAGACTTTGGTTTGATAACCAGCTCATACATTTGACTTCCTTTGACTTCGTTTACTGTCTTGTGTCCTTCCTGGAATCTGGGAAGGTTGGTCTTTATCCTAGAAAGTTCCGGTACTTAGTGCGGTGAATCAGAGCCTTTCATCTTCTCATCATAGTGACGGTAAGATTCTAACTACTGTTTCCCAATCAATACTAATGAATAATGTATCAGCTGTAAGGAGCTGGTTTTAATTTGAATGAATAATTAATGTCCTGTTTACATGTATGAATGCACATGGCTGGACGGCGACTGCCGGAGGGGAGGACCGCATGCTGGCCGTTCCTCTCGCTTCCAGGAGGGTTAATTCCGAGGGCACTATTTATAATACCTGCTGCACCAGCTAATACTTAATGCTTTTATTTTTAGGTTAGAGATGGTGAAATTAGCCCGGGGGTCAAAGTCTCCAAAGTGTAAGATAAAGAAATATTGTGTGACCTTGGCGCCAGTCCCAGTGCCGTTACCAGTGTCCCCAGTAGACATCAGGCAAGGTGCGATGGACGGATGTGGTGCAGGAGCGGAATGTTAATAGGATGGGGAGGTGCAGGTCAATATTAGAGGGACTGATGTTACTAATTTTATGTTCTAAAGGAACTTACACTGTAAACAATTCACAAAAAATGGTTAAATATTTGTAAATATTCTGTTTTTTTCCGGTCAAACCTGGCAACGGCTGTAAGGCATCTGCCCCCGAGAGAGAGCAGGAGCTGCAATGTCCGCCATTCCTCGGTCATCTTCTAAAGTCCAGGCACAAGTTTTTCATCCATCTACTTTTATCCTTTTTTGTTGGCTTTGTATTTCTTTATTTCTGTACATTATGTAGAGCAATACTTTTAATTTGCAGCAATCTTGACTAATGTCTTCCACTTTTATTACATCTAGAGCTGCGTTCATAATTCTGCTCTTGGTGCTAACTCTGCGGCTATAGTTCTTCTATCTATTATATACTTTTTCTTTTTTTTTAAATGTATACTAAAGAGGGGCTTTTTATCCCCGTGGGAGATAAATAATAAATTTAGGGATGCTGAAAATTAGGAGGGACAATCCCTTAGTAAATGCTCTACTGAACGATCGGTAGAACTTTGTAATATTTCTTAACTTTTTCTTCTAATTCTAATTTTTGCTACTTTTTTTTTTACTCTTCTGCTTACAAGGCTCATAACTTTATTTTACAATAGAAAATACTGAAACATTATTTTTTGGGGATTCTGTTTAATGACCCAATATCTTCATTCTACAGGTCAGTACAATTACGGTGATGACAAACTTGGATATCTTTTAAGTGATGAGAAAAATGGGAAATTTGTAAAAAATAAAAATCTGAGATTTGGAACTTTTTTTTTCTGTTAATGTAAATGTATGTTTTTTTTGCAAGGTGAGCTGATTTGATTATTGGTATCTTTTTTAGGGTACATATGACATTTTGATTGCTTTTTATAGATTTTTTTTACAGAGGTGTGTAGGCTGTAAAAAAACCTTAATTCTGGTGTTCTGATTTATTTTCTTTCTTACAGTGTTTGATTAATTTTTATTTTGATACTTTGGACTTTTGTGAAAGCAGCGATATTGAATGGGCTTATTTTCTCGTTATGAAGGGGAAAATAGAAAAAAACTCTTACAGTCGTGTCTATAAGACGTCATTCAGCCAAAAACTTAATTTGCCCATGAGCCACCCACGACAATGACAGCACCATTTTATTGAAGGGCAGCTGGGAACTCAATCTGCAATGGTGGCACTGGCACCACATTTCAAACAGAGAAGGAGAGTCAGTGAAAAAGCTGTGACCTGCCATTCAATATTGGAGGCAGGAGGAGAGACCAAGGAATCATAGACAGGGAGGAGAAGACCCAGTGCACCGTCCGGCCCCTGGGCACAGAAATCTAAGTAGCAGAAAACTTTAAGCTGTTAAAGAAGAACATCTAAGGATCAATGTAATTAGTATTATAGTACAATTACAGCCAGTGAGCTCCCCCTAGTGGTGGCGGTATAGATCTTTACTTTACACTACAAAATTGGGATTACAGGTTCTCTTTAAATTCAATTGGAGCTGTATAATCTGTATGTAGTGAGCTCCCCCTAGTGGTGACTGTATAAATCTGTATGCAGTGAGCTCCCCCTAGTGGTGACTGTATAAATCTTTATGTAGTGAGCTCCCCCTAGTGGTGACTGTATAAATCTTTATGTAGTGAGCTCCCCCTAGTGGTGACTGTATAAATCTTTATGTAGTGAGCTCCTCCTAGTGGTGGCTGTATAAATCTGTATGTAGTGAGCTCCTCCTAGTGGTGACTGCATAAATCTGTATGTATTGAGCTCCCTCTAGTTGCAGCTGTATAAATCTATGCATTCAGCTCCCCCTAGTGGTGGCTGTATAAATCTGTATGTAGTGAGCTCTCTTTACTGGTTGCTGTATAAATCTGCATTTAGTGAACTCCCTCTAGTGGTGGCTGCATAAAACTATGTATTATGCTTCCCCTAGTAGTGGTTGTAGAAACCTGTATGTAGTGAGCTCCTCCTAGTGGTAGCTGTATACATTTGTATGTAGTGAGCTCCCCCTAGTGATGGCTGTATAATTCTGTATGTAGTGAACTCTACCTAGTGGTGGCTGCATAAATCTGTATTAAGTAAGCGCCCTCTAACGGGGGCTGTATAGATCTGTGGGTGGTGAGCTCCCCCTAGTGGTGGCTGTATGAAAATGTATGTAGAGAGCTGCCTCTATTGGTGGCTATATAAATTTGTATTTAGTGAGCTCCCCCTAGTGGTGGCTGCATAAATATGTACTTAGTGAGCTCACCCTAGTGGTGACTGTATAAATCTGTATGTAGTGAGCACCCTCTAGTGGTTACTGTATAAATATGTATTTAGTGAGCTGCCTCTAGTGGTGGCTGTATAAATAAGTATGTAATGAGCTCCCCCAAATTGTGGTTGTGTAAATCTGTATGTAGTGAGCTCCCCCTAGTGGTGGCTGTATAAATCTGTATGTAGTGAGCTCCCCCTAGTGGTGGCTGTATAAATATGTATGTAATGATCTCCCCCTAGTGGTGGCTACATGTAAATACTATGCAAGGGGAACAATTCTGTGGAGGGTCCCTCTTTCTGCCCCTATGGCAGGCACCATATGCCGTCCATACACCCAGCCATTATTAAGTGGCCTCTACTGAATATTCCTCACTTTGTAAAGAATTATCTTCCCTTAGAACAATTATAAATCGCTCTCAGATAACGGATAATTAATTATCAGCGAGGGGAAGAATTTCAATCTGACTCTCGGCTGCCAGATATAAACGGGGCACCACTTCGTGATCACATTTTCCCTAATCAGCTAATTTCCTCTTTATAATTTATTATGGCGGCATAAGTCGCTGTGTGATCACTTAATACAGCGCGACTAGGACCGAGCCGTATCCGCTGATCACTGTGACCGCCAGCGATGCAGAAGATATACCCACACTCCGCGTGTACTGCTTAAAGGGAATTACAGCTTAAAGGGGCTGTCCAGGATTAGTAAAACATCCGCCTTCTTCAGAAAACAGCGCCATCCCTGTCCTTCAGGCTGTGTTTGGTATTGCAGGCCGCTGATTTTGGAAGAAGCACCTTCCATATTTTATTCTAATACTGGACAGTCCCTTTAATTTCTTTTACTTAAAAGTTCTGAAAGTTTCCTATAAACTTTGTGTTTTTCTCAATTTCTCACCATTTTCAAGATCGCTAATGGCGAGGTGAATGCTTATGTTCTTGTTCTGTCCAGAGGCTAAAAATCTAACATTTCTCACTGCTGAGGCTTTGTTACAGTGTGTCAGCATAAGCAATAGAAAGTAACTCAGACTGGGTCCATCAAAGGACGGGAGGATAATGGGCCCCGGTCACCACCGGACCCGCGAGGTCCAGGTAGGATCAACCTGGATGATGGCCGGACCCTGCCTGATATTTGTCACCTACACCGACACAATGTAACAAACCTTCAGCTAAATCCTACAATCAGAAAATGGTGAAAAGTTCTGTAACTGTAATATACTTTATTTCTAACATTTTCATTATTTCCAAGATCTCTGCTTGCTGTCAGTGAACGGAATATTTAATATTATTATAATTATTATGTATTTATTAACCCCCTCCAGGTCCTCCTTACACAGCTGAGGATTTGTTACAGTGTATTAATCAACCTTCGTACCATTTTTAAGGATCCAGTAAAATTCGCCTCCGTTTTGTGCTCGCAGCACGAGGGTAATTGTCACCTGCAAACCTGTCATTTGGTGACCGCTGCGAGCCGAGGATTTCATTTGGAGAAGCGGCGGACTCCGGCACGTACCGATCCCCGCTATTATCTCCGACATCGCTGCTCGTTTCCCATCGATTTTCTCTCAACTCCTGCAAATTAGCGGAGAAAAATCTGATAGTATCAGAGTCTGGAAACCGGTCCGACCGGACGCTGAGCTTTGCTGCTATTGCTGTTACATTGTAACAAACCCTCAGCTGGAGACTTACTGTTCACACATTGACCTCGGTATGTGAGCGCCCTCTAGTGGCGGCTGCAGGAATATAAGATTTCATCATTTTACCGCTATGCAGAAGGTTTGGAGCTGTATCAGCAAAACCATTATTGCAGGTTACACGGAGTCATGCTCTAGTCACATCTAGAGCTGCAATCTGCTCCAAGGCATAAATTAATAGGAAACGGCTGAAAAAAGCCTCCTGAAATGCTCTAGACTTCTGCTGTTCTAGAGTTTAGCCCAGCAGGAGCAGTGAGATCTGGAGTCTGCCACCTGAGAGCCAACTGGACAGCAGCAAAACCAATACTCTAGTCACATCCAGAGCTGCGTTCTGTGACTTCCAGTGATGGGAGAGGCATTCTGCCGCCTGAGAGCTAACAGGAAAGTAGCACAGATCAGAATCTAACTTTGATAACCATATGATCGCACTGGGGGATAACTTGGCCCATTAGCTGTGGCCCCCAGGTAAGGGCCACAGCCCCAATTATGGGATCTTTTGACTTTGTACAAGTTTTTAGTCCTGGAATATTTTTGCAGAGGTGAAATTTGGTGATTGTCCCTCATGAGTCATCAGCATGCTCCCTGCGGGTCGTAATGAGGCTGACGACGCTCATGACTCACGCTGCCTGATGTGTTACCTGCTCGAGGTTCATTGAGATCATGTGGGAGGTAAAGTCCAGACATTGTGTAAAGCAAAAAGAGGCGAGACCCCCGGTGCCATCACCCCCCCCCCCCCCATATATTAATAAAGCCGCCTGAAAACCCTCCACATACATACGGCAGATAACAGCGGGTGAATATAAAGCGACAGCGATACAAGTGACACATCGGACATGGGGTATAAAAGACAACGCACAGACTCCAACACTAGATACGGGGTCTCCTTACATGTGATACATATACATACAGTGGGGAAATAAGTATTTGATCCCTTGCTGATTGTGTAAGTTTGCCCACTGACACAGACATGTACAGTCTATAATTTTAAGGGTCGGTTAATTTTAACATTGAGAGATAGAACATCAAAAATAAAATCCAGTAAATCACACTGTCTAAATTATATAAATGTATTTGCATTTTGCAGGGGGAAATAAGTATTTGATCCCTCCAGCAAACAAGACTTAATACTTGGTGGTAAAACCCTTGTTGGCAAGCCCAGCAGTCAGACGTTTTTTGTAGCTGATGATGAGGTTTGCGCACATGTCAGGAGGAATTTTGGTCCACTCCTCTTCGCAGATCATCTCTAAATCATTAAGATTTTGAGGCCGTCGCTTGGCAACTCAGAGCTTCAGCTCCCTCCATAAGTTTTCTATGGGATTAAGGTCTGAAGACTGGCTAGGCCACTCCATGACCTTAATGTGCTTCTTTTTGAGCCACTCCTTTGTTGCCTTGGCTGTGTGTTTTGGGTCATTGTCTTGCTGGAAGACCCAGCCATGACCCATTTTTAATGTCCTGGTGAATTAGGTTGTCACTCAGGATTTTACGGTACATGGCTCCATCTATTCCATTGATGCGGTGAAGTAGTCCTGTGCCTTTAGCAGATAAACACCCCGAATGCATAATGTTTCCACCTCCATGCTTGACAGTGGGGATGGTGTTCTTTGGGTCATAGGCAGCATTTCTATTCCTTCAAACACAGAGAGTTGAGTAAATGCCAAAGTCATCAATATTGGTCTCATCTGACCACAGCACCTTCTCCCAATCACTCACAGGATCATCCAGGTGTTCATTGGTAAACTTCAGATGGGCCTGCACATGTGCCTTCTGGAGCAGGGGACCTTGCTGGCACTGCATGATTTTATAACTTTACGGCGTAATGTATTACCAATGGTTTTCTTGGTGACTGTGGTCCCAGCTGCCTTCAGATCATTAACAAGTTCCCCCTGTATAGTTTTAGGCTGATCTCTTACCTTCCTCATGATCAAGGATACCCCCACGAGGTGAGATTTTGCACGGTGCCCCAGATCGATGTCGATTGACAGTCATTTTGTATTTCTTCCATTTTCTTACTATTGCACCAACAGTTGTCTCCTTCTCACCCAGCGTCTTACTTATGGTTTTGTATGCCATTCCAGCTTTGTGCAGGTCTATGATCTGGTCCCTGACATCCTTATAAAGCTCTTTGGTCTTGCCCATGTTGTAGAGGTTAGAGTCTGACTGATTGAGTCTTTTATAAAGGTGACTATGTAAGACAGCTGTCTGTAATGCAGGTAACAAGTTAATTAGGAGCATCTAACTGGTCTGTAGGAGCCAGAACTCTTAATGGTTGGTAGGGGATCAAATACTTATTTCTCACTGCAAAATGGAAATAAATTTATATAATTTATACAATGTGATTTTCTGGATTTTATTTTTGATATTCTATTTCTCAATGTTAAAACTAACCTACCCTTAAAATTATAGAATGTTCATGTCTTTGTCAATGGGCAAACTTACAAAATCAGCAAGGGATCAAATACTTATTTCCCCCTCTGTAGTCTTTAACAGGGAATAAAAAATCTGTACGCAATGCTAGAAAACAGAATAAACCCTGACTCTTTACACTGCAGGCTGGAATAAAATTCCAAAAAAGTTTTACTTACAAAAAGCTTCTACTTTTTTTACTTCACAGAGAATCGTTTATATTTACAAATGCTCCTTTACAATCTTTGGGGGGTAATTATTAGTGATGAACCCCTCAGTCATCTTTTATCTAGAGTAAATAATCCTAATTTTGCTAATCTCTCTGGGTATTGTAGTCCCCCATCCCCTTTATTAATTTTGTTGCCCTCCTTTGTACTCGCTCTAGTTCCATTATATCCTTCCTGAGCACCGGTGCCCAAAACTGGACACAGTACTCCATGTGCGGTCTAACCAGGGATTTGTACAGAGGCAGTATAATGCTCTCACCATGTGTATCCAGGCCTCTTTTAATGCCCCCCATGATCCTGTTTGCCTTGGCACCTGCTGCCTGGCACTGGCTGCTCCAGGTAAGTTTGTCATTAACTGGGATCCCCAAGTCCTTCTCCATGTCAGATTTACCCAGTGGTTTCCCGTTCAGTGTGTAATGGTGATATTGATTCCTTCTTCCCATGTGTATAACCTTACATTTATCATTGTTAAACCTCATCTGCCACCTCTCGGCCCAAGTTTCCAACTTATCCAGATCCATCTGTGGCAGAATACATGATAGAATAACCGCCCTCAATCCCTGCATGTGTTCAGGTTGGCGACTCAAACATAATTTCCGAGAACGACCCAAATACTCGGAGACCACCCGAGCATGCTCGGAAATCTCAAGTAACGAGCACACTTGCTCATCACTAGTAATTATACAATCCATGGACTGATGCGGCGACCACATTTTTTTGGGGGTGCGGGGTGCTTCGTGTTCCACCAGAGGGCGCTGTACGTGACCTTCGTTTAGCTGCCCATGGAAAGGCCTCTGCCTAGAAATCACTTTCCCAGTTTGGCAGCTATGAATGAGGCTTTGTGGGTCTGGAGGCTCTCGGTTTTCATGTGTTGGTGGAGGTATGCGGGCACTTTTCACATTGAGGAATTTCTTAAAGTGACTTCTCCAACAAAATCAGCTGCTTTATTTAATTCATATTTTATTGTTATAAAATGTGCTTATTCTTGAATTGTTGATTTTATTTTATTTTTTATAAAGCTGCCTGTCCCTTTAAGTGAAGGGCTTGATGTGGGAAGGGACGCCGGCCCGGCGTCTGTGGGCAGCAGCTTGTGACAGGTGGCCCATTATATACCAGAAGACCCTCCATGTGCCAGGGGAAATACACGGCCAGAAGCTGGCAGCTTTCCTGGCACCGAGCAGCGGAATATCTGCTAACACTTCCAGGGACATTAAATATTAACCGTGGTGGGCAGCGGGATAATTGCTTGTGTACCCGACCAGAATATTAACTCACCCCAAAAGCTCAGTCCCCCCATACAGCTGCAGAATAATGAAGTGACACAATCTAACTAAACACCCTTCATCAGACCTAATGTCTCACAGCTGGGGGTTTGTTGCAATGTATCAGTGCAGGCATTACAATCAAACAGCAAATCTGAACCCCAAACTGAAGGCTGATAACTAGTGATGAGCGAGTATGGTCGTTACTCGAGTTTTCCGAGTATGCTCGGGTGGTCTCCGAGTATCTTGGGCATGCTCGTAGATGATAGACCACCCGAGCATGCTCAGGAAATCTTGAGTAACGAGTATATTCGCTCATCACTACTACTGATAACTGCACAGATACATTATAGCAAACTGCATCGGACCCAACATACTGCACCCCAGAGCCCAGCTTCTCTGACAGCTTTATGACTGGAGGGCTCAGAGTACAAATCTCAACTGCAGCCAGGTAGTGGGGTCAGTTATTGGAGTCAGGCAATGGGGTCAGGTAATGGGGTCAGGCAGTGGGGTCAGGTAGTGGGGTCAAGCAGTGGGATCAGGTAATGGGGTCAGGTAGTGGGGTCAGGCAGTGGGATCAGGTAGTGGGGTCAGGTAATGGGGTCAGGCAGTGGGATCAGGTAATGGGGTCAGGCAGTGGGATCAGGTAGTGGGGTCAGGCAGTGGGATCAGGTAATGGGGTCAGGCAGTGGGATCAGGTAGTGGGGTCAGGCAGTGGGATCAGGTAATGGGGTCAAGCAGTGTGATCAGGTAGTGGGGTCAGGCAGTGTGATCAGGTAGTGGGGTCAGGTAATGGGGTCAAGCAGTGTGATCAGGTAGTGGGGTCAGGTAATGGGGTCAGGCAGTGGGATCAGACAGTGGGGTCAGGTAATGGGGTCAAGCGGTGGGGTCAAGCGGTGGGGTCAGGCGGTGGGATCAGGTAGTGGGGTCAGGCAGTGGGATCAGGTAGTGGGGTCAGGCGGTGGGATCAGGTAGTGGGGTCAGGTAATGGGGTCAAGCAGTGCGATCAGGTAGTGGGGTCAGGCGGTGGGATCAGGCGGTGGGGTCAGGCGGTGGGGTCAGGCGGTAATACACACTTCTTCCATTCTTAACACTCTGAACACTTGAGAATATTGATCTTCCATGTGTCTGGCAGTGAGATGTGAACTGTCCGCGGAGCAGAAATCAATGAGATCATGTAATGAGAGAAGAGAATTACCGATCAGGTAGATATAATGATTGGTGTTAGGATGAATCATTCTAACAGCTTTTTATTACCATATCTATCTGCCCACCAAACAAAATATCCAGATTTTCTCTTATATAATAGTCAAAAAAGGCAGGCAGCGCTCCAATAGTTACCAAACAGAAGGACTTTAATCAGCCCACGTGGCGTGGCGACATTTCTCAAGCAACTTGTTTTTTCCTCCAGCACATTAAGTGTTGTGAGGCTTTAAATAAGTTGCATAATGGGCTGGTTTTTATGTGGACAACCATAGCGTGGGTGGGAGGATGTCAACCTTATCTCCACCTGCAGAGCCGTTACCGCCGTGTGCGGACAGGACCAGATGATACAAAACTATGTAAAGCAGTTAATACAAGAGAAGATAGTATTCTGCTACAGATGGATCTGGATAAGTTGGAAACTTGGGCTGAAAGGTGGCAGATGCGGTTTAACAATGATAAATGTAAGGTTATACACATGGGAAGAAGGAATCAATGTCACCATTACACACTGAACGGGAAACCACTGGGTAAATCTGACAGGGAGAACGACTTGGGGATCCTAGATAATGATAAACTTACCTGGAGCAGCCAGTGCCAGGCAGCAGCTGCCAAGGCAAACAGGATCATGGGGTGCATTAAAAGAGGTCTGGATACACATGATGAGAGCATTATACTGCCTCTGTACAAATCCCTAGTTAGACCGCACATGGAGTACTGTGTCCAGTTTTGGGCACCGGTGCTCAAGAAGGATATAATGGAACTAGAGCGAGTACAAAGGAGGGCAACAAAATTAATAAAGGGGATGGGAGAACTACAATACCCAGATAGATTAGCGAAATTAGGATTATTTAGTCTAGAAAAAAAGACGACTGAGGGGCGATCTAATAACCATGTATAAGTATATAAGGGGACAATACAAATATCTCTCCGAGGATCTGTTTATACCAAGGAAGGTGACGGTCACAAGGGGGCATTCTTTGCGTCTGGAGGAGAGAAGGTTTTTCCACCAACATAGAAGAGGATTCTTTACTGTTAGGGCAGTGAGAATCTGGAATTGCTTGCCTGAGGAGGTGGTGATGGCGAACTCAGTCGAGGGGTTCAAGAGAGGCCTGGATGTCTTCCTGGAGCGTAACAATATTGTATCTTACAGTCATTAGGATCTTTAGAAGGACGTAGATCTGGGGATTTATTATGATGGAATATAGGCTGAACCGGATGGACAAATGGCTTTTTTCGGCCTTACTAACTATGTTACTATGACCTGTGTGATGTCCCTGTCATGTGATCAGTCACATGGGTGAGGAGTCACATGATCTGGGCTTAACTAGCTAAACTCCAGGGGCTGTCGGGAGTTGTTGAGTGCCTGGAGATGAAGACTGCAGGAAAGTGATTGTGCACGTGGTGCCTATTAAAGGACATTGCTAACCCTGAGCGGGCTGACCCCCACTAATGTAAGGACTGCACAAAGTGCTACCGTTTTTTTTTGTTTCGCTGTTTTGCCCAGAGGGACGTGCTAATTTTGTGTTAAAACTTGGTTTATGCTGTATCCAATAAACTAAGTGCACCAGTAAATAAAGATGCAGTGTTCTCGTGGATACCTCCATGTGCAGCTGAGTGAGCGGATCTACCACAAAAGATAGATATGAGATAGATAATAGATAGATACCGTAGATAATAGATAGATGATAGATAGATGTTAGCTAGATAATAGATAGATAATAGATAAATAGATAGATTGATAGTTAGATAATAGATTATGTATAATAGATAAATAATAGATATATGATATATAATAGATTGATAGACAGAAAAACCTGACCAGTACCTCCTATCTATTACCTATCTATCTATTATCTATCTAATTTTATCATGTTTTCATATATAACATTAACTTCGGTTCTGTGTTTATGTACAGAATTTATTTCAATTTTACGATCTGTTTTGAGATGACTAAAGCAAAAGTAAAATTTTCCAGTACAAGATCTGTGTGGTCATCTGTATGGTCACCCTTCAGGTCATCTGTATGTTCATCCATTGGGTCATGTGTGTGGTCATCTACAGTCATGGCCAAAAGTATTGACACCCCTGCAATTCTGTCAGTTAATACTCAGTTTCATCCTGAAAATGATTGCAATCACAAATTCTTTGGTATTATTATCTTCATTTAATTTGTCTTAAATGAAAAAACACAAAAGAGAATGAAGCAAAAAGCAAAACATTGATCATTTCACACAAAACTCCAAAAATGGGCCAGACAAAAGTATCGGCACCCTCAGCCTAATACTTGGTTGCACAACCTTTAGCCAAACTAACTGCGACCAACCGCTTCCGGTAACCATCAGTGAGTTTCTTACAATGCTCTGCTGGAATTTTAGACCATTCTTCTTTGGCAAACTGCTCCAGGTCCCTGATATTTGAAGGGTGCCTTCTCCAAACTGCCATTTTTAGATCTCTCCACAGGTGTTCTATGGGACTCAGGTCTGGACTCATTGCTGGCCACCTTAGAAGTCCCCAGTGCTTTCTCTCAAACCATTTTCTAGTGTTTTTTGAAGTGTGTTTTGGGTCATTGTCCTGCTGGAAGACCCATGACCTCTGAGGGAGACCCAGCTTTCTCACACTGGGCCCTACATTATGCTGCAAAATTTGTTGGTAGTCTTCAGACTTCATAATGCCATGCACACGGTCAAGCAGTCCAGTGCCAGAGGCAGCAAAGCAACCTCAAAACATCAGGGAACTTCCGCCATGTTTGACTGTAGGGACCGTGTTCTTTTCTTTGAATGCCTCTTTTTTTCTCCTGTAAACTCTATGTTGATGCCTTTGCCTAAAAAGCTCTACTTTTGTCTCATCTGACCAGAGAACATTCTTTTAGATCGTTTTAGGCTTTTTCAGGTAGGTTTCAGCAAACTCCAGCCTGGCTTTTTTATGTCTCGCGGTAAGAAGTGGGGTCTTCCTGGGTCTCCTACCATACAGTCCCTTTTCATTCAGACGCCGACGGATAGTAAGGGTTGACACTGTTGTACCCTCGGACTGCAGGGCAGCTTGAACTTGTTTGGATGTAAGGGTACCGTCTCACAGTGGCACTTTTGTCGCTACGATGGTACGATCCGTGACGTTCCAGCGATATCCATACGATATCGATGTGTCTGACACGCAGCGGCGATCAGGGACCTGCTGAGAATCGTACGTCGTAGCAGATCGTTTGGAACTTTCTTTCGTCGCTGGATCTCCCGCTGTCATCGCTGGATCGGTGTGTGTGACAGCGATCCAGCGATGTGTTCGCTTGTAACCAGGGTAAACATCGGGTTACTAAGCGCGGCCCTGCGCTTAGTAACCCGATGTTTACCCTGGTTACCCGGGGACTTCGGCATCGTTGGTCGCTGGAGAGCTGTCTGTGTGACAGATTATATCCAATTTAGGACAATTCTTTTTGTGTTTTTTCATTTAAGACAAATTAAATGAAGATAATAATAACAAAGAATTTGTGTTTGCAATCATTTTCAGGAAGAAACTGAGTATTATCTGACAGAATTGCAGGGGTGTGAATACTTTTGGCCATGGCTGTATATGATCGTCCATTTTGTCATCTGTCAATTAATCTCTTTTTTGCTCTACTCATGTTCAGAACAATGGAGGTGATCAGAGACATCTGAAGTTAAAACTGCATCAGAAACAAACAGAAGAAAAATTGTCGTAAAACAGAAAATATTTATTTGTAAATACAGTTGATCCTTTTTTCTTTGTATTTTTTTAAAAGAGGGGTCCATTCTGAAATGGAAACTTTATTTTAACATTAGCATTTGTTTTTGCTCCGTTTCCAACAGATCCATGTTTTACAAATACTGGATCCATTACAACACTATGAGAGCTGGACCTGTGTACTGAGCCTTATTCTGCAGCTTTTTACAGACTGCGGAGACAAGGTCGACTACCCCACCTGAGGTAACGACAACCTTAGGAAGATGACAGTCCATTCAGGTGTAGGGAGGAGGAGAACCAGGCTGCAAGTACCTGTATTAAGCCAGGTCCGGACCTGTTGAGGCTGCATCCTTTATTCCCGGGGGGGGAAGCAATGGCAAGCTGGACCTTCCTCCTGATCAAGGGGGGGGGGATATAAAAGGGGAACGCATGCGCAGCAGAGGAGTTTGGTGTGAACGGAGAGCGCAACAAACTCAGGAGAGCGGCGCGCTCTGCTTCCCCTCCCCACTGAGCACCGTCACTGCAACAGGGCCTCACCGTCTACAGAGGGACCGCTGCCAGGAGAGAAGCCGGGTGTTCTGCAGCAATCCAGAGAGAGGGTCCGCTGCGCTGAGGGAGGCAGCGGGTCAGAGAAAGACTTGGCGGGAACAGATAGTGCGCAGCAGGGACCAGTGAGTGCTGTGACCCCGGAGCATCCATGCAGTGCAGGTCCAGGCGTTATTATCCCTGCTGCCACTTACAGAGACTGTGAGGAGAGAGGTGCAGGGTGCCCGTTGGTCACCACGGAGCGGGGTGTGAAACGATCCGGGCGAGTACTGAGAGCATGCTGCCAGAGAGCGATCGGGTGCAGTACCCCGTCAGGGAAGCAGCGCACCAGTGGTTGTCGGCGCTTCAATCTCGGCAGGAACAGGCAGCAAGCAGCATAGAAAGAAGAGTGCAGCGCGCCCAGTAGCTGGCAGAGATCGAGGTGCCACGTGCTTCATGACCGTGAGTCCCGTAAAGAGAGAACTGAGTGCTGGATAGACTTGTGTAGCCCACCTGGACTTCGGCAGTGTAGATTTGCAGAGCCATGTTGGGCTCGTATAGGACTGTGGCCCATAGCCTTGTCATATATGGACTAGGCTCAGTAGAAGGTACCAGAGACCGACCACTGCCACCAAAAGACGGGGCATTGTTACTCACAGGACCTTCCTGGAAAAGACACCGTGCCAGCCGTTGCCGGCGTTATTGAGTTCACAGCAGGAGTGACAGTTTGAGGAACTCCTTACACAATTGCTTCACAGGAACTGCCATTTACTGATCCTTTATTTTTGAACTCTGCATATCCTTTTCAAACTGAACCGTTTATTCCCCTGTTTCACCCATTACCTATGTAGCAAGGAAAAGAAAATCCAGCTTCTAAAAAACTCCAAAATTATTGTCAATAAAACAGTCCAGTTGGATGAATTCACACGATAATGAGTAACAGATAACGCATTTTGAACAATAGCTTGTTCTTTCTCAAAGCTGACCCATTACCTCCCTGCATGGAGTATTCCCGTTATTAAACTTGTTAACCCTTGCTCTGCCTCCGGTCCGTTACTGCATCCCGCAACCTGCTTACACAGATACAAGGGCCAGTTGACTGGAGGGCCCCAACTTGGCTTCTCCAAACATTTTCATGGAGCCAGGCGACCAGCAGGTCCCAATCTTGGCTTTCTCCAAACGTATCCGTAGTTCAGCGATGGTCAATAGAGCAGATCTGTATTCTTCCAACCGGAGCTCAGGTTCCCTAGGTTGTTTTCTGTAGAATGAAAGATCCATGTCCCTCATGATGGAGCCATGATGTCTTGGCAGCAGTCCTGTATGGTCCCCTGGATGCTTGGATGTCTTGGCAGAATCTCTGGCTGTCTCTCTCTCTATAGAGGCATGTAACCTCTTTTTATACTTAGAAAGTGTCCTTCATTCAGTATTGAAATAAAGGGTGAAAATAGAGATGAGATCAAGTACAGTAGCATTACTTGATTATTTAAAATATTTGCATCATTTTTCCTCCTCTGTTTTCGAAGTCACCAAAATATCTGGCCTACACAATGCATAATTAGCATATCAGTAAACATCACTAGTCATCAAAGATAACAGCACACTATGTTATATCAAATGTCAGCTTACAAGTCAAGTATTCCAGGCTTACACAAACAAAAGTCTGTTTTCTTGACCAACCAGAAATCAACATACAGATAAGTCTATTCTTCTTGGCTTGCAAAAGAAATAGTCATCTGGTTAATTAAGATTAGTGATGAGCGAGTGTACTCATTGCTCGGGTTTTCCTGAGAACGCTCAGGTGACCTCCGAGTATTTATGACTGCTCGGAGATTTCATCGTGGCAGCTGAATGATTTACAGCTAGTAGCCAGCCTGAGTACATGTGGGGGTTGCCTGGTTGCTAGGGAATCCCCACATGTAATCAAGCAGGCTAGTAGCTGTAAATCATTCAGCTGCAGCAAGGAAAACTAAATCTCCGAGCAGTCATAAATACTCGGAGGTCACTCGAGCGTGCTCGGGAAAACCCGAGCAACGAGCACACTCGCTCATCACTAATTAAGATACAATGCTGTGTCTCCACACTGACCTTATGCTTACTGTCGCTATTGGGGCTCACAATCTACATTCGCTATCAGTCTCTGGAGTGTGAGAGAAAATCTGAGAACCTGGAGGAAGCAAACACGGGGGGAACAAACAAACACCTCACAGATGTTGTCTTTGGTGGGATTTGAGTCCAGGACCCCAGCCTCACTCCATCTGTCCATCTATCATAACAAGTCTTGGAAAGATGGGAGAAGTGCACGACCAGGATGGAGGCAGCCTCCACCATATGCATTTTTTTTGGGAAGAATTATTAGTAATAGTGATGAGCGAGTGTACTCGTTGCTTGGGTTTTCCAGAGCACGCTCGGGTGGTCTCCAAGTATTTATGACTGCTCGGAGATTTAGTTTTCATCGCCTCAGCTGAATGATTTACAGCTACTAGCCAGGCTGAGTACATGTGGGGGTTGCCTGGTTGCTAGGGAATCCTCGCTCATCACTAGTACAGAGCGCAGGACACATGTACAGAGCGCAGGACACATGTACAGAGCGCAGGACACATGTACAGAGCGCAGGACACAGGTACAGAGCGCAGGACACAGGTACAGAGCGCAGGACACAGGTACAGAGCGCAGGACACAGGTACAGAGCGCAGGACACAGGTACAGAGCGCAGGACACAGGTACAGAGCGCAGGACACAGGTACAGAGCGCAGGACACAGGTACAGAGCGCAGGACACAGGTACAGAGCGCAGGACACAGGTACAGAGCGCAGGACACACGTACAGAGCGCAGGACACAGGTACAGAGCGCAGGACACACGTACAGAGCGCAGGACACACGTACAGAGCGCAGGACACACGTACAGAGCGCAGGACACACGTACAGAGCGCAGGACACACGTACAGAGCGCAGGACACAGGTACAGAGCGCAGGACACAGGTACAGAGCGCAGGACACAGGTACAGAGCGCAGGACACAGGTACAGAGCGCAGGACACAGGTACAGAGCGCAGGACACAGGTACAGAGCGCAGGACACAGGTACAGAGCGCAGGACACAGGTACAGAGCGCAGGACACAGGTACAGAGCGCAGGACACAGGTACAGAGCGCAGGACACAGGTACAGAGCGCAGGACACATGTACAGAGCGCAGGACACATGTACAGAGCGCAGGACACATGTACAGAGCGCAGGACACATGTACAGAGCGCAGGACACATGTACAGAGCGCAGGACTCAGGTACAGAGCGCAGGACTCAGGTACAGAGCGCAGGACTCAGGTACAGAGCGCAGGACTCAGGTACAGAGCGCAGGACTCAGGTACAGAGCGCAGGACTCAGGTACAGAGCGCAGGACACAGGTACAGAGCGCAGGACAGGTACAGAGAGCAGGACAGGTACAGCACTATGTAAAAGTTTTAGGCATTTATAGAAAAAATGCTGCAGAGTAAGAGGGCTTCTATAAAAGAAATATTAATAGTTTATTTTTATCAGGTAAAAAAATGCAAACTGATGAACAAAAGAGAAATGTAAATCCCATCAGTATCTGGTGATCTGGTCCATCGCCTCCATCATCATTATCTGGTGACCGTCCGTCGCCTCCATCATCATTATCTGGTGACTGTCCGTCGCCTCCATCATGAGTATCTGGTGACCGCCCGTCACCTCCATCATCAGTATCTGGTGACTGCCCATTGCCTCCATCATCAGTATCTGGTGGCGATGGAGGCGACGGGCGGTCACCAGATACTGATGATGGAGGCGATGGGCAGTCACCAGATACTGATGATGGAGGTGACGGGCGGTCACCAGATATTGATGATGGAGGTGACGGGCGGTCACCAGATATTGATTATGGAGGCGATGGGCAGTCACCAGATACTGATGATGGAGGTGACGGGCGGTCACCAGATACTGATGATGGAGGTGACGGGCGGTCACCAGATACTGATGATGGAGGTGACGGGCAGTCGCTAGATACTGATGATGGAGGTGACGGGCAGTCGCTAGATACTGATGATGGAGGTGACGGGCGGTCACCAGATACTGATGAGTTTTACATTTCTATTTTGTTCAATCACTTTGAATTTTGTTAAATGATAAAAATAAACTATTAATTCTACTTTTTAAAGCATTAACAAATATTTTATTTCTATAGCGCCAACATATTCCGCAGCACTTTACAAAGCTTCTTACTTTGTAGCAGTTTTGCACAGTACTATCAGTCCTATATATGAGTAGAACTTGAGGATAAATCGCGAGGAGACACAATCTGTGCGGACATTTCTTGTCTTTATACTATATCACAGATGAACAGTCCTTAGTGGCTATAAAGCTGAATACTAATGTAAAAGAACTGAGTAATGGTGAGCAAGGACACACATGTATGATGGTCCTTCCTGTCTATCTCTATATACATTCCTCAACACTGAGATTACAACATCAAGAAGGAAAAGACACGGAATGATGTCAATCATAGGATGGAAAGACATTAATAATCTGCAAATGGGAATGAATGGAAACTAAATTATCAAAACTCCTGGATTTACGACTATGAGAGGTATAATTCATGTGCAGAAATCCAGGCACTTCCTCAGCTGCTATCACTGAGGTTATTAATGGTCGTCAGATGAAGGTCCTGTCACTGAATGCACTTGGGTAAATCATCAAGATCCTCTGCTGGCAGCTCCTGTGTAATCACCGACCAATGACGTGTCTGATATGCTCGAAGGGAGACAAGTCCAGAGATGCTGCAGTCATAGGAGCACGTTTAGACCACACAGTCTGCTCACAGTACCACAAGCAACATAAGGCACGGTCTTGTTTAAAAACTGCTCATGGGACACTTTGGAGGAATGACCATATCATTTCTAGACATAGACCTCACATCCAGTCTATACTACTGGGAGAGACACACACAGACCTCACATCCAGCCTATATTACTGGAGAGACACAAAGACCTCACATCCAGCCTATATTACTGGGAGAGACACACAGACGTCACATCCAGCCTATATTACTGGGAGAGACACACAGAACTCACATCCAGCCTATATTACTGGAGAGACACAAAGACCTCACATCCAGCCTATATTACTGGGAGAAACACACAGACCTCACATCCAGCCTATATTACTGGGAGAGACACACAGACGTCACATCCAGCCTATATTACTGGGAGAGACACAAAGACCTCACATCCAGCCTATATTACTGGGAGAGACACACAGACGTCACATCCAGCCTATATTACTGGGAGAGACACACAGAACTCACATCCAGCCTATATTACTGGAGAGACACAAAGACCTCACATCCAGCCTATATTACTGGGAGAAACACACAGACCTCACATCCAGCCTATATTACTGGGAGAGACACACAGACGTCACATCCAGCCTATATTACTGGGAGAGACACACAGAGCTCACATCCAGCCTATATTACTGGGAGAGACACACAGACGTCACATCCAGCCTATACTACTGGGAGAGACACACAGACCTCACATCCAGCCTATATTACTGGGAGAGACACACAGACCTCACATCCAGCCTATATTACTGGGAGAGACACACAGACCTCACATCCAGCCTATATTACTGGGAGAGACATACAAACCCCACATCCAGCCTATATTACTGGGAGAGACACACAGAGCTCACATCCAGCCTATATTACTGGGAGAGACACACAGACCTCACATCCAGCCTATATTACTGGGAGAGACACACAGACCTCACATCCAGCCTATATTACTGGGAGAGACACACAGACCTCACATCCAGCCTATATTACTGGGAGAGACACACAGACCTCACATCCAACCTATATTACTGGGAGAGACACACAGACCTCACATCCAACCCATATTACTGGGAGGGACACACAGACCCCACATCCCACCTATATTACTGGGAGAGACACAAAGACCTCACATCCAGCCTATATTACTGGGAGAGACACACAGACGTCACATCCAGCCTATATTACTGGGAGAGACACACAGAACTCACATCCAGCCTATACTACTGGAGAGACACAAAGACCTCACATCCAGCCTATATTACTGGGAGAAACACACAGACGTCACATCCAGCCTATATTACTGGGAGAGACACACAGAGCTCACATCCAGCCTATATTACTGGGAGAGACACACAGACGTCACATCCAGCCTATATTACTGGGAGAGACACACAGAACTCACATCCAGCCTATATTACTGGAGAGACACAAAGACCTCACATCCAGCCTATATTACTGGGAGAAACACACAGACCTCACATCCAGCCTATATTACTGGGAGAGACACACAGACGTCACATCCAGCCTATATTACTGGGAGAGACACAAAGACCTCACATCCAGCCTATATTACTGGGAGAGACACACAGACGTCACATCCAGCCTATATTACTGGGAGAGACACACAGAACTCACATCCAGCCTATATTACTGGAGAGACACAAAGACCTCACATCCAGCCTATATTACTGGGAGAAACACACAGACCTCACATCCAGCCTATATTACTGGGAGAGACACACAGACGTCACATCCAGCCTATATTACTGGGAGAGACACACAGAGCTCACATCCGGCCTATATTACTGGGAGAGACACACAGACGTCACATCCAGCCTATACTACTGGGAGAGACACACAGACCTCACATCCAGCCTATATTACTGGGAGAGACACACAGACCTCACATCCAGCCTATATTACTGGGAGAGACACACAGACCTCACATCCAGCCTATATTACTGGGAGAGACATACAAACCTCACATCCAGCCTATATTACTGGGAGAGACACACAGAGCTCACATCCAGCCTATATTACTGGGAGAGACACACAGACCTCACATCCAGCCTATATTACTGGGAGAGACACACAGACCTCACATCCAGCCTATATTACTGGGAGAGACACACAGACCTCACATCCAGCCTATATTACTGGGAGAGACACACAGACCTCACATCCAACCTATATTACTGGGAGAGACACACAGACCTCACATCCAACCCATATTACTGGGAGGGACACACAGACCCCACATCCCACCTATATTACTGGGAGAGACACACAGACCTCACATCCAGCCTATATTACTGGGAGAGACACACAGACCTCACATCCAGCCTATACTACTGGGAGAGACACACAGACCTCACATCCAACCTATATTACTGCGAGAGACACACTGACCTCACATCCAGACTATATTACTGGGAGAGACACACAGACCTCACATCCAGCCTATATTACTGGGAGAGACACACAGACCTCGCATCCAGTCTATATTACTGGGAGAGACACACAGACCTCACATCTAGCCTATATTACTGGAGAGACACACAGACCTCACATCCAGCCTATATTACTGGGAGAGACACACAGACCTCACATCCAGCCTATATTACTGGGAGAGACACACAGACCTCACATCCAGCCTATATTACTGGGAGAGACACACAGAGCTCACATCCAGACTATATTACTGGGAGAGACACACAGAGCTCACATCCAGACTATATTACTGGGAGAGACACACAGAGCTCACATCCAGCCTATATTACTGGGAGAGACACACAGACCTCACATCCAGCCTATATTACTGGGAGAGACACACAGACCTCACATCCAGCCTATATTACTGGGAGAGACACAGACCTCACATCCAGCCTATATTACTGGGAGAGACACACAGACCTCACATCCAACCTATATTACTGGGAGAGACACAGAGCTCACATCCAGCCTATATTACTAAATTACGATAATCAAACAGGATAAGAGCTGGTGCAGAGGACATATCTGTAATACAACCACATTGTACAGTAAGCATCATTTTTGGATAAAGGATGAAGTGACATCTGTCCACAGTATAAAGATGAGAATTACAGGCTCGAGATTCTGCAAAAATAACCTATGAAGGTATTTATTAATGATGGGAATGTAGTCCCGGATACGCTGGGAGCTTACACATATCTAAGAACTGTACATTTCAGAAATGTTCACACAGATATCTGTGCAGATCCATCTGTCGTCTGCCTATCTCTATACAAAGTCTCTATCTTCTATCTACAATCTCTGTGTTATCTATTTACAATTTATATCTATCTGATATCTGTATTTCTACTGTTTATCTATTCATCCTACTACTTATCTCAAACCTCCCAAATATATATCTGTCTTTCTCTTACTTTGCTATTTATCTCTCCCTCTCTTATTTTTGACTGCTGTACACAGAATTGTTTTCCCTGTCATGTACTGGCTGGCAATCTAATCTCATTTTATCTATCTATCTATCTATCTATCTATCTATCTATCTATCTATCTATCATCTATCTATTATATATCTATTATCTATCTATCATCTATTATCTATCTATTATCGCTCTATTATATATCTATTATCTATCTATTGTCGCTCTATTATCTATCTATCTATCTATCTATCTATCTATCTATCTATCTATCTATCTATCTATCTATCATCTATCTATTATATATCTATTATCTATCTATCATCTATTATCTATCTATTATCGCTCTATTATATATCTATTATCTATCTATTGTCGCTCTATTATCTATCTATCTATCTATCTATCTATCTATCTATCTATCTATTATCTATCATCTATCTGTCTGATCTCCATACATAAGTGGCAGAATATGGGAATTGTCCTGGATACACCGTGTAATGTAGAGGATTTCACTAGATACAAGGAGAATATACGATGGTTATCGATCATCCATGGTGGGAGTTGTTACACTTATGTTATAGAAGAAGCCCCTAACGGTGGGCGCACAATGTCCAGGGCGGCTCCGCACCTTCCTACATGCACCATAATGGATGCACACTTTACTTTATAAAATCCCACGCCATTTCAGCTGCTGCTTTTATTAAACGCCAATCCCCCTTACAAAAAAAGGCATAAAATAGAGTAAAAAATAGTAATGAAACCCAGTAATTCCTTTCTGAGCTCAGCACTTTGTATCAGTTTAGAACAAATATTCTGCTGGAAGATCGGCGTGCACTCGGTCAAAGTGTCGAGGTGCTGGTGGAAGGTGTCCCGAGACCCCAGGACCAGGGCTGGAGACCTTCTCCGCACGCTCTGCTTCTTTGTGATACAAGTTTCTTTATTTCGTGCAAACAAACAAAATTAAATGTGACTTTGAGATGTGCGACAAAGTAACGACATTACGACCCCACTGGGGTCTTCATCACAATGTCCTGCAAGGAAAGAAGACAGAATGAGTGAATATAAAGGAAAAATGAACAAAACTGGATAAAAGTGAGCAAAATAAACACAACAGGTGACGAAGTCAGAGCCCTCACATGATAAAGGCTGTCAGCCTGAGGGTCCAATCTTGCTCTATTTGCTGTATATATATATGCACATATTCCGGTTGGACCCTCGGGCTGACAGCCTTTATCATGTGAGGTCTCTGACTTTCTCACCTGTTGTGTTTATTTTGCTCCATTTTATCCACTTTTCTTCATTTTTCCTTTGTTTGGATTGTTGGCTTTGTTTACAGACTGTTGTTGTTTTTTGTGTAATTGTTTATACAATTGTATCCTCTGAGATATTGGACACACATTGTTGGTTGTTGCCCTGTGATCATTCTATTATTCACTCATTCTGTCTTCTTTTCTTGCAGGACATTGTGATGAAGACCCCAGTGGGGTCGTAACGTCGTTACTTTGTTGCACATCACAAAGTCACATTTAATTTTGTTTGTTCTCACGAAATAAAGAAACTTGTATCACCAAGAAGCAGAGCGTGCGGAGAAGGTCTCCAGCCCTGGAACAAACACTATGACTTGGGGAGAAGATGCACCTGGACCAGAGGTTGTCAGACATCAGTCCTGCAGTGCTGGAATCAATGGAACATCTGACAACCTTAGTTCCCCCTAGCATAGAATATAAGGCAGAACCAGCGGAACAGAAAAAAAAAGACCGAGGACCCCCTTGTAAATCTTTATGTGGTGGGAGATGGGGGAAAAAAGTATTAGGGGGAGATATGATATTTTATAGGGGCTATGGGTGTAAAGAAATAAAACCTGACACCTCATGTATACAGTCTATCACTGCTGCATGCAAATGATCCCATAAGCAAACGCATTCCTATACATATTCATGATGAACGTCGCTACTGCCTGCGGATGGATTTTGCTCTTGCTTCGCCCCAGGCAGGAAATTTTGCACTTTAAAAAAAATTACAAAAATCAAAGTATTTCCCTTTGGACAACAATACCCACCCCTTCATTGACTTTACAACATAAACCAAAGATGTGGAATCGCTACAGGAAGGGCGCGCGCTGTCTCTTTAAGAAGAATTTACACTACGGAATGCTACAAAGTGATATTAGTGGTTATCAATATAAATGAAAAATAAAGTCACATGACTTTAGGTAAAATGCAGATAAATAAAGGTGCAGTTATCTTCCTATCTAAGTCCCAATAAGGGGCGTCAGATCCTTCTCATCCCCATTATCTCCATGGTTTAGACTGAGGGTCTCCTCGGCAGAAGAGCTGACAATCACCAAGGGCAGCGCAGCTGGATGGAGCCTGGGTGCCAGAGGGGGCGCCACCGAGTCACTGCCTCATCCGGGGTATCTACACACAGGACTAGGAAGGCAAAATGCCCCCCACCCGGCAGACCCCCAAACTGAAGGGAAGTATGAAGGGGAGAACCACGTACCTGGCTGACGGAGGCTGCTTCATTGTGTCCAGTGCTATGGGAGACGCCAGGAAGAACGTGCGGAGACCCTCTAACTGCTCCCCGGCAGGTGGTCGGTGGTCGGGGGCTCCTACACTGATGGGATGGCTGCCCCGGGGGCCCGCAGCATTCTAGACGCAGGTGTCCGAGCCTCAGTCCACACAATGTAGCTGAGAATGACCGGTGTCACTGCGCCCCCCGATCACTGCGCCCCCGCCGATCACTGCGCCCCCCGATCACTGCGCCCCCGCCGATCACTGCGCCCCCCGCCGATCACTGCGCCCCCCGCCGATCACTGCCGTGTTTCCTCCCCGGTTGTCTCACGCCGGAGTCTGGGGATGGAGGCGGCGGGGACGATGCACAACCGGCATTTAAATCTGAATGGCGGGGAGGTATTCAGGGAAGATCGGGAGCCGCGGCCGCTGATTGGCCGAGGGAGGAGCAGGAGTGACGGAGACGGACAGACCGGCGACCGCCGAAAAGTCAGGGATTTATTCCTCCCTCGTCTTCAGGCATCGGGCGGAAGGATTGATCAGAGTCTGAATGAAAAGCGTTCATCATAGCCGCCTGCAGAAGTCACTGCAACCGCGTCCCCGCCAGCTGCTGCTCAATGCAAGGCATCATCCAGGACCAGCAGCAGGAGAGGGTGCAGTGCAGGAGGAGAGGGTGCAGTGCAGGAGGAGAGGATGCAGTGCAGGAGGAGAGGGTGCAGTGCAGGAGGAGAGGGTGCAGTGCAGGAGGAGAGGGTGCAGTGCAGGAGGAGAGGGTGCAGTGCAGGAGGAGAGGATGCAGTGCAGGAGGAGAGGGTGCAGTGCAGGAGGAGAGGGTGCAGTGCAGGAGGAGAGGGTGCAGTGCAGGAGGAGAGGGTGCAGTGCAGGAGGAGAGGGTGCAGTGCAGGAGGAGAGGGTGCAGTGCAGCAGGAGAGGATGCAGTGCAGCAGGAGAGGGTTCAGTGCAGGAGGAGAGGATGCAGTGCAGGAGGAGAGGGTGCAGTGCAGCAGGAGAGGGTTCAGTGCAGGAGGAGAGGATGCAGTGCAGGAGGAGAGGGTGCAGTGCAGCAGGAGAGGGTTCAGTGCAGGAGGAGAGGATGCAGGAGAAGAGGGTGTAGTGCAGGAGGAGAGGATGCAGGAGGAGAGGGTTCAGTGCAGGAGGAGAGGATGCAGGAGAAGAGGGTGTAGTGCAGGAGGAGAGGATGCAGTGCAGGAGGAGAGGGTGCAGGAGGAGAGGGTGCACTGCAGGCAGGAGGAGAGGATGCAGTGCAGGAGGAGAGGATGCAGTGCAGGAGGAGAGGGTGCAGTGCAGGAGGAGAGGGTGCAGACAGGAGGAGAGGATGCAGTGCAGGAGGAGAGGATGCAGTGCAGCAGGAGAGGGTTCAGTGCAGGAGGAGAGGATGCAGGAGAAGAGGGTGTAGTGCAGGAGGAGAGGATGCAGTGCAGGAGGAGAGGGTGCACTGCAGGCAGGAGGAGAGGATGCAGTGCAGGAGGAGAGGGTGCAGTGCAGGAGGAGAGGGTGCAGACAGGAGAGGATGCAGTGCAGGAGGAGAGGATGCAGTGCAGCAGGAGAGGGTTCAGTGCAGGAGGAGAGGATGCAGTGCAGGAGGAGAGGGTGCAGTGCAGCAGGAGAGGATGCAGTGCAGCAGGAGAGGGTTCAGTGCAGGAGGAGAGGATGCAGTGCAGGAGGAGAGGGTGCAGTGCAGCAGGAGAGGGTTCAGTGCAGGAGGAGAGGATGCAGTGCAGGAGGAGAGGGTGCAGGAGGAGAGGGTTCAGTGCAGGAGGAGAGGATGCAGGAGAAGAGGGTGTAGTGCAGGAGGAGAGGATGCAGGAAGAGAGGGTTCAGTGCAGGAGGAGAGGATGCAGGAGAAGAGGGTGTAGTGCAGGAGGAGAGGATGCAGTGCAGGAGGAGAGGGTGCAGGAGGAGAGGGTGCACTGCAGGCAGGAGGAGAGGATGCAGTGCAGGAGGAGAGGATGCAGTGCAGGAGGAGAGGGTGCAGGAGGAGAGGGTGCAGACAGGAGGAGAGGATGCAGTGCAGGAGGAGAGGATGCAGTGCAGCAGGAGAGGGTTCAGTGCAGGAGGAGAGGATGCAGGAGAAGAGGGTGTAGTGCAGGAGGAGAGGGTGCAGGAGGAGAGGGTGCACTGCAGGCAGGAGGAGAGAATGCAGTGCAGGAGGAGAGGATGCAGTGCAGGAGGAGAGGGTGCAGTGCAGGAGGAGAGGGTGCAGACAGGAGAGGATGCAGTGCAGGAGGAGAGGATGCAGTGCAGCAGGAGAGGGTTCAGTGCAGGAGGAGAGGATGCAGTGCAGCAGGAGAGGATGCAGTGCAGCAGGAGAGGGTTCAGTGCAGGAGAGGATGCAGTGCAGGAGGAGAGGGTGCAGTGCAGCAGGAGAGGGTTCAGTGCAGGAGGAGAGGATGCAGTGCAGGAGGAGAGGGTGCAGGAGGAGAGGGTTCAGTGAAGGAGGAGAGGATGCAGGAGAAGAGGGTGTAGTGCAGGAGGAGAGGATGCAGGAGGAGAGGGTTCAGTGCAGGAGGAGAGGATGCAGGAGAAGAGGGTGTAGTGCAGGAGGAGAGGATGCAGTGCAGGAGGAGAGGGTTCAGTGCAGGAGGAGAGGGTTCAGTGCAGGAGGAGAGGATGCAGGAGAAGAGGGTGTAGTGCAGGAGGAGAGTGCAGGAGGAGAGGGTGCACTGCAGGCAGGAGGAGAGGATGCAGTGCAGGAGGAGAGGATGCAGTGCAGGAGGAGAGGGTGCAGTGCAGGAGGAGAGGGTGCAGACAGGAGGAGAGGATGCAGTGCAGGAGGAGAGGATGCAGTGCAGCAGGAGAGGGTTCAGTGCAGGAGGAGAGGATGCAGTGCAGGAGGAGAGGGTGCAGTGCAGCAGGAGAGGGTTCAGTGCAGGAGGAGCGGATGCAGTGCAGGAGGAGAGGGTGCAGTGCAGCAGGAGAGGGTTCAGTGCAGGAGGAGAGGGTGCAGGAGAAGAGGGTGTAGTGCAGGAGGAGAGGATGCAGTGCAGGAGGAGAGGGTGCAGTGCAGCAGGAGAGGGTTCAGTGCAGGAGGAGAGGATGCAGTGCAGGAGGAGAGGGTGCAGTGCAGCAGGAGAGGATGCAGTGCAGGAGGAGAGGATGCAGTGCAGGGGGAGAGGGTGCATGAGAAGAGGGTGCACTGCAGGCAGGAGGAGAGGATGCAGTGCAGGAGGAGAGGGTGCACTGCAGGCAGGAGGAGAGGATGCAGTGCAGGAGGAGAGGGTGCAGACAGGAGGAGAGGATGCAGACAGGAGAGGATGCAGTGCAGGAGGAGAGGATGCAGTGCAGGAGGAGAGGATGCAGTGCAGGAGGAGAGGGTGCAGACAGGAGGAGAGGGTGAAGACAGGAGAGGATGCAGTGCAGGAGGAGAGGGTGCAGTGCAGGAGGAGAGGGTGCAGTGCAGGAGGAGAGGGTGCAGTGCAGGAGGAGAGGATGCAGTGCAGCAGGAGAGGGTTCAGTGCAGGAGGAGAGGATGCAGTGCAGCAGGAGAGGATGCAGTGCAGCAGGAGAGGGTTCAGTGCAGGAGAGGATGCAGTGCAGGAGGAGAGGGTGCAGTGCAGCAGGAGAGGGTTCAGTGCAGGAGGAGAGGATGCAGTGCAGGAGGAGAGGGTGCAGGAGGAGAGGGTTCAGTGAAGGAGGAGAGGATGCAGGAGAAGAGGGTGTAGTGCAGGAGGAGAGGATGCAGGAGGAGAGGGTTCAGTGCAGGAGGAGAGGATGCAGGAGAAGAGGGTGTAGTGCAGGAGGAGAGGATGCAGTGCAGGAGGAGAGGGTTCAGTGCAGGAGGAGAGGGTTCAGTGCAGGAGGAGAGGATGCAGGAGAAGAGGGTGTAGTGCAGGAGGAGAGGGTGCAGGAGGAGAGGGTGCACTGCAGGCAGGAGGAGAGGATGCAGTGCAGGAGGAGAGGATGCAGTGCAGGAGGAGAGGGTGCAGTGCAGGAGGAGAGGGTGCAGACAGGAGGAGAGGATGCAGTGCAGGAGGAGAGGATGCAGTGCAGCAGGAGAGGGTTCAGTGCAGGAGGAGAGGATGCAGTGCAGGAGGAGAGGGTGCAGTGCAGCAGGAGAGGGTTCAGTGCAGGAGGAGCGGATGCAGTGCAGGAGGAGAGGGTGCAGTGCAGCAGGAGAGGGTTCAGTGCAGGAGGAGAGGGTGCAGGAGAAGAGGGTGTAGTGCAGGAGGAGAGGATGCAGTGCAGGAGGAGAGGGTGCAGTGCAGCAGGAGAGGGTTCAGTGCAGGAGGAGAGGATGCAGTGCAGGAGGAGAGGGTGCAGTGCAGCAGGAGAGGATGCAGTGCAGGAGGAGAGGATGCAGTGCAGGGGGAGAGGGTGCAGGAGAAGAGGGTGCACTGCAGGCAGGAGGAGAGGATGCAGTGCAGGAGGAGAGGGTGCACTGCAGGCAGGAGGAGAGGATGCAGTGCAGGAGGAGAGGGTGCAGACAGGAGGAGAGGATGCAGACAGGAGAGGATGCAGTGCAGGAGGAGAGGATGCAGTGCAGGAGGAGAGGATGCAGTGCAGGAGGAGAGGGTGCAGACAGGAGGAGAGGGTGAAGACAGGAGAGGATGCAGTGCAGGAGGAGAGGGTGCAGTGCAGGAGGAGAGGGTGCAGTGCAGGAGGAGAGGGTGCAGTGCAGGAGGAGAGCGTGCAGTGTAGGAGGAGAGGGTGCAGGAGGAGAGGATGCAGTGCAGGAGGAGAGGATGCAGTGCAGGAGGAGAGGGTGCAGGAGGAGAGGGTGCGGTGCAGTGTAGGAGAGGATGCAGTGCAGGAGGAGAGGGTGCAGGCACGAGAGGGTGCAGTGCAGGAGGAGAGGGTGCAGTGCAGGCAGGAGGCAAGAGGAGAGGGTGCAGTGCATGAGGAGAGGGTGCAGTGCAGGCATGAGGAGGGTGCAGTGCAGGCAGGTGAGGGTGCAGTGCAGGAGGAGAGGGTGCAGGCAGGAGAGGGTGCGGTGCAGGCAGGAGGCAAGAGGAGAGGGTGCAGTGCAGGCAGGTGAGGGTGCAGTGCAGGAGGAGAGGGTGCAGGCAGGAGAGGGTGCAGGCAGGAGACAAGAGGAGATAGTGCAGGTAGGAGGAGAGGGTGCAGTGCAGGCAGGAGGAAAGGGTACAGTGAAGGCAGGAGGAGAGAGTGCAGGCAGGAGGAGAGGGTGCAGTGCATGCAGGAGGAAAGGGTACAGTGAAGGCAGGAGGAGAGGGTGCAGTTAAGAAGGACAGGGTGCAGGAAGGGGAAGAGAGTGCAGTGCAGGCAGGAGGCAAGAGGAGACAGTGCAGGCAGGAGGAGAGGGTGCAGTGCAGGCAGGAGGCAAGAGGAGAGGGTGCAGGAAAAAGAAGAGGGTGCGGTGCAGGAGGAGAGGGTGCAGTGCAGGAGGAGAGGATGTAGTGCAGGCGGCAAGAGGAGAGTGTGCAGTGCAGGCAAGAGGAGAGGGTGCAGTGCAGGCAGGCAGGAGGAGAGGGTGCAGGAGGACAGGAAGTAGTGCAGGCAGGAGGCAAGAAGAGAGGGATCTAGCAGGAGGAGAGTGCAGGCAGGAGGAGAGGATGCAGTGCAGGCAGGAGGCAAGAGGAGAGGGTGCAGTGCAGGCAAGAGGAGAGAGTGCAGGAGAGGATGCAGTGCAGGTAGGAGGCAAGAGGAGAGGGTGCAGTGCAGGCAGGAGGCAAGAGGAGAGGGTGCAGTGCAGGTGAGAGAAAATGGTGCAGTTCAGGCAGAAGGAGAGGGTGCAGTGCAGGCAGGAGGAGAGGGTACAGTGCAGACAAAAGGAGAGGGTGCAGTACAGGCAAGAGGAGAGGGTGCCTGCAGGAGGAGAGGGTACAGTGTAGGCAGCAGGCAGGAGGAGAGGGTGCAGGCAGGAGGAGAGGGTACAGTGTAGGCAGCAGGCAGGAGGAGGGGGTGCAGGCAGGAGGAAAGGGTGCAGTGCAGGCAAGAGGAGAGAGTGCAGGCAAGAATAGAGAGTGCAGTGCAGGCAGGAGACAAGAGGAGAGGGTACAGGCAAGAGGAGAGGGTGCAGTTCAGGCAACAGGAGAGAGTGCAGGCAAGAATATAGAGTGTAGTGCAGGCAGGAGGCAAGAGGAGAGGGTGCAGTGCAGGCAGGAGGAAAGGGTACAGTGAAGGCAGGAGGAAAGAGTACAGTGAAGGCAGGAGGAGAGGGTGCAGGCAGGAGGAGAGGGTGCAGTTAAGAAGGACAGGGTGCAGGCAGGAGAAGAGAGTGCAGTGTAGGCAGGAGGCAAGAGGAGAGGATGCAGTGCAGGAGGAGAGGGTTCAGTGCAGGAGGAGAGGGTTCAGTGCAGGAGGAGAGGATGCAGGAGAAGAGGGTGTAGTGCAGGAGGAGAGGGTGCAGGAGGAGAGGGTGCACTGCAGGCAGGAGGAGAGGATGCAGTGCAGGAGGAGAGGATGCAGTGCAGGAGGAGAGGGTGCAGTGCAGGAGGAGAGGGTGCAGACAGGAGGAGAGGATGCAGTGCAGGAGGAGAGGATGCAGTGCAGCAGGAGAGGGTTCAGTGCAGGAGGAGAGGATGCAGTGCAGGAGGAGAGGGTGCAGTGCAGCAGGAGAGGGTTCAGTGCAGGAGGAGCGGATGCAGTGCAGGAGGAGAGGGTGCAGTGCAGCAGGAGAGGGTTCAGTGCAGGAGGAGAGGGTGCAGGAGAAGAGGGTGTAGTGCAGGAGGAGAGGATGCAGTGCAGGAGGAGAGGGTGCAGTGCAGCAGGAGAGGGTTCAGTGCAGGAGGAGAGGATGCAGTGCAGGAGGAGAGGGTGCAGTGCAGCAGGAGAGGATGCAGTGCAGGAGGAGAGGATGCAGTGCAGGGGGAGAGGGTGCAGGAGAAGAGGGTGCACTGCAGGCAGGAGGAGAGGATGCAGTGCAGGAGGAGAGGGTGCACTGCAGGCAGGAGGAGAGGATGCAGTGCAGGAGGAGAGGGTGCAGACAGGAGGAGAGGATGCAGACAGGAGAGGATGCAGTGCAGGAGGAGAGGATGCAGTGCAGGAGGAGAGGATGCAGTGCAGGAGGAGAGGGTGCAGACAGGAGGAGAGGGTGAAGACAGGAGAGGATGCAGTGCAGGAGGAGAGGGTGCAGTGCAGGAGGAGAGGGTGCAGTGCAGGAGGAGAGGGTGCAGTGCAGGAGGAGAGCGTGCAGTGTAGGAGGAGAGGGTGCAGGAGGAGAGGATGCAGTGCAGGAGGAGAGGGTGCAGGAGGAGAGGATGCAGTGCAGGAGGAGAGGGTGCAGGAGGAGAGGGTGCAGTGCAGGAGGAGAGGGTGCAGTGTAGGAGAGGATGCAGTGCAGGAGGAGAGGGTGCAGGCACGAGAGGGTGCAGTGCAGGAGGAGAGGATGCAGGAGGAGAGGGTGCAGTGCAGGCAGGAGGCAAGAGGAGAGGGTGCAGTGCATGAGGAGAGGGTGCAGTGCAGGCATGAGGAGGGTGCAGTGCAGGCAGGTGAGGGTGCAGTGCAGGAGGAGAGGGTGCAGGCAGGAGAGGGTGCGGTGCAGGCAGGAGGCAAGAGGAGAGGGTGCAGTGCAGGCAGGTGAGGGTGCAGTGCAGGAGGAGAGGGTGCAGGCAGGAGAGGGTGCAGGCAGGAGACAAGAGGAGATAGTGCAGGTAGGAGGAGAGGGTGCAGTGCAGGCAGGAGGAAAGGGTACAGTGAAGGCAGGAGGAGAGAGTGCAGGCAGGAGGAGAGGGTGCAGTGCATGCAGGAGGAAAGGGTACAGTGAAGGCAGGAGGAGAGGGTGCAGTTAAGAAGGACAGGGTGCAGGAAGGGGAAGAGAGTGCAGTGCAGGCAGGAGGCAAGAGGAGACAGTGCAGGCAGGAGGAGAGGGTGCAGTGCAGGCAGGAGGCAAGAGGAGAGGGTGCAGGAAAAAGAAGAGGGTGCGGTGCAGGAGGAGAGGGTGCAGTGCAGGAGGAGAGGATGTAGTGCAGGCGGCAAGAGGAGAGTGTGCAGTGCAGGCAAGAGGAGAGGGTGCAGTGCAGGCAGGCAGGAGGAGAGGGTGCAGGAGGACAGGAAGTAGTGCAGGCAGGAGGCAAGAAGAGAGGGATCTAGCAGGAGGAGAGTGCAGGCAGGAGGAGAGGATGCAGTGCAGGCAGGAGGCAAGAGGAGAGGGTGCAGTGCAGGCAAGAGGAGAGAGTGCAGGAGAGGATGCAGTGCAGGTAGGAGGCAAGAGGAGAGGGTGCAGTGCAGGCAGGAGGAGAGGGTACAGTGCAGACAAAAGGAGAGGGTGCAGTACAGGCAAGAGGAGAGGGTGCCTGCAGGAGGAGAGGGTACAGTGTAGGCAGCAGGCAGGAGGAGAGGGTGCAGGCAGGAGGAGAGGGTACAGTGTAGGCAGCAGGCAGGAGGAGGGGGTGCAGGCAGGAGGAAAGGGTGCAGTGCAGGCAAGAGGAGAGAGTGCAGGCAAGAATAGAGAGTGCAGTGCAGGCAGGAGACAAGAGGAGAGGGTACAGGCAAGAGGAGAGGGTGCAGTTCAGGCAACAGGAGAGAGTGCAGGCAAGAATATAGAGTGTAGTGCAGGCAGGAGGCAAGAGGAGAGGGTGCAGTGCAGGCAGGAGGAAAGGGGACAGTGAAGGCAGGAGGAAAGAGTACAGTGAAGGCAGGAGGAGAGGGTGCAGGCAGGAGGAGAGGGTGCAGTTAAGAAGGACAGGGTGCAGGCAGGAGAAGAGAGTGCAGTGTAGGCAGGAGGCAAGAGGAGACAGTGCAGGCAGGAGGAGAGGGTGAAGTGCAGGCAGGAGGCAAGAGGAGAGGGTGCAGTGCAGGAGGAGAGGATGCAGTGCAGGCAGGAGGCAAGAGGAGAGGGTGCAGGCAGCAGGAGAGGGTGCAGTGCAGGCAAGAGGAGAGGGTGCCGTGCAGGCAGGAGGAGAGGGTGCAGTGCAGGAGGAGAGGATGTAGTGCAGGCAGGAGGCAAGAGGAGAGGGTGCAAGCAGGAGGATAGGGTGCAGGCAGGAGGAGAGGATGCAGTGCAGGTAGGAGGCAAGAGGAGAGGGTGCAGCGCAGGCAGGAGGCAAGAGGAGGGTGCAGTGCAGGTGAGAGGAAATGGTGCAGTGCAGGCAGAAGGAGAGGGTGCAGTGCAGGCAGGAGGAGAGGGTACAGTGCAGACAAGAGGAGAGGGTGCAGTACAGGCAAGAGGAGAGGGTGCAATGCAGGCAAGAGGAGAGGGTGCCTGCAGAAGGAGAGGGTACGGTGTAGGCAGCAGGCAGGAGAAGAGGGTGCAGGCAGGAGGAAAGGGTGCAGTGCAGGCAAGAGGAGAGCATGCAGGCAAGAATAGAGAGTGCAGTGCAGGCAGGAGGAGAGGATGCAGAGCAAGAAGAGAGGATGCAGGCAGGCAGAAGGACCGGGTGCAGGCAGGAGGAGAGGGTGCAGTGCAGGCAGGAGGCTAGTGTGCAGGCAGGAGGCGAGGGTGCAGTATAGGCAGGAGGCAAGAGTAAAAGGCGCAGTGCAGGCAGGAGGCAAAAGTGGAGGGTGCAGTGCAGGCAGGAGCTGAGGGTGCAGTGAAGGCAGGAGGTAAAAGTAGAGGGTGCATTGCATGCAGAAAGCGAGGGTGCAGGGTAGGCAGGAAGCGAGGGTGCAGCACAGGCAAAAGAAGAGGGTAGAGTGCAGGCAGGAGGCAAGAGGAGAGGGTGCAGGTAGGAGGCAAGGTGCAAAGGTGCAGGTAGGAGGCGAGGGTGAAGGCAGGAGGCAAGAGGAGAGGGTACAGTGCAGGCAGGAGGAGAGGGTGCAGGTAGGAGGAGAGGTTGCAGGTAGGAGGAGAGGGTGCAGTGCAGGTAAATGGCATATGTGTGCAGACAGAGAGGGTGGAAAATCTGCGGATATCATCATCATCTGTGTAGTGAGCAGAAATTCATGGAATTCTGGGATTTGTTCACTATCTGGACACTGGAGATTTGTGTTGAGTGTGGTGGGAAGTGATTGGGCCGTCTATGCAATGATGGAGGTAATAGGAAATATCTGGGAGACTCGGACTTGTGGATATGTGATAGGATTTTTCAGGATATCTGGTGGGAAGTAGAGACAAGAATGGGAAGAATTGTGGAATTCTGTGGATTTTTGTGGCCTATCTAGATATAAGGGATTTGTACAGTAGGGTGGGATGTAAAAAACCTTGGGATTTATGCAATGATGGGAGTAATCAGGAATCTGAGAAATGCGACAGCAACAGGATTTAGATGGATACTTAAGAGATTAGGGGGGCTGTGCAGTGGGGTGATCAAGTATCTGGGGGAATAGGGAATCTGGAATTTGGTAGTGACAGATTAATCAGAATATTTGGGAAGTAGAGAATTGCGATGATTAAGCAATGGAATCCAGATTATGGAATTCTGGGGTTTGTGGCAGCGATAGGATGTGGATATATGGTGGAAAGTAAAGAATTGGGGGGGGCGGGATCTGTGCCTTAGGCTAATCACGTATCTAGGAGAAGCAGGAATTACTGTGATCAGTGGATGTGATAAAATCAGGATGTCTACTGGGAAGAATTGGGATAATATACATTTTGGGATTTGTGGCAGTGATAAGATCAGGTAATGTGGTGGTAGGTTAAACATGACACATTTACTTTGTATTTTAGGTAAACTATGTATATAAATATATTTTCATATTTTACATTTTAAAAATTATACAAAGGAAAATGGGCAGATGCAAATGTCTTGGCACCTTTGGAGATTTGTGTGCTCAGATAACTTTGACCGAGGTTTCAGACCTTAATTATCCTGTTAGGGTTATTGGTTGTTCACTATCATCATTAGGAAAGGTCAGGTGATGAAAATTTCCAACTTTAAAAAAATCCAGCCTCCTCGAACCTTGTGCCAAAAACAGCAGCCATGGGTTCTTCTAAGCAGCTGCCTAGCACTCTGAAAATGGCGGAGGCCCACAAAGCAGGAGAAAGTTATAAGAAGATGGCAAAGCATTTTTAAGTTGCCATTTCCTCAGATCGAAATGTAATTAAGAAATGGCAGTTACCAGGAACAGTGGAGGTCAAGATAAAGTCTGGAAGACCAAGCAAAACTTTAATGAGAGCTGCTCATAGGATTGCTAGATCAGAACCCCCGCTTGACTGCAAAAGACCTTCAGAAAAATTTAGCAGACTCTGGAGTTGTGGTACATTGTTCTATTGATCAATGACACCTGCACAAATATGGCCTTCATGGAAGAGTCATCAGTAGAATACCTCTCCTGCATAAAATTCAGTGAAAGAAGTCTGCAAGAGAACATCTAAACAAGCCTGATGCATTTTGGAAACAAGTCCTGTGGACCGATGAGGTCAAAATAGAACTCTGTGGTCACGATGATCAAACATGTGTGGAGAAAAAAGGGCACAGAATTTCAGGAAAAGAACATCACGCCCACAATTAAGCATGGGGGGGATCAATCATTCTTTGGAGTTGTGTTGCAGCCAATGGCACAGGTAACATTTCTTGATGCAAACATAACACCATCTGCATAAAATCTGAAGGTGAAAAGGGGATGGCTTCTACAAATGGATAATGATCCTAAACACACGGCACAATCCACATTATACGACCTCAAAAGGCGCAAGCTGAAGGTTTCACAATGGCCCTCACAGTCCCCTGATCTGAACATCATTGAAAATCTGTGTTTCTATATCTCAAAATAGTAGTGCATGCAAGATCAACCAGGAATCTCACAGAACTGTAGGAATTCTCCAAGGACAAATGGATGAAAATCCCTCAAACGATAACTGAAAGACTATTAGGTAGCTACAAAAAGCGTTGACAAGCTGAGATACTTTCAAAAAGGGGTGATATTAGGTACTAAGCATGCAGGGTGCCCAATCTTTTGTATTGGCCCATTTTCTTTGTTGTAATTTTTAAAATGTAAAAGGTGAAAATATATATATATACACCATATATACTAGAGTATAAGCCGAGATTTTCAGCCCCCAAAAATGGGCTGAATGTGCCCCTTTCGGCTTATACTCGAGTCATTACAGGAATGAATATGGACTCCACTCCCATAGGGGTGGAGCCGCGTATTCATTACTGTAATAAGTACTACCACGTGACCGCTGAACAGAGGAAGAAGCTGCCACGCCCGGAGACCATCTGTCCGGGAGAAGCTGCCAGGGACCGTGCCGGGAGCAGGTGAGTATTTCATATTTACCTTCCCTCGCTCTACCGCCGCCCTGTCTTCCGTCCTCTGCAGTGACTGTTCAGGTCAGAGGGCGCGATGACGTATTAGTGTGCGCGCCGCCCTCTGCCTGAACAATCACTGCGGAGAGACGGGACGCTGAGGAGCAGCGGGCAGCGACGAGAGGTAAGTCATTTTTTTATTGCAGCAGCAGCAGCATTATATGGGGCACATTGTTATATGGAGCATCTATGGGGCCATAATCAGCATTTGTGCAGCATTATATGGGGCATATTTTAATATGGGGCATCTTATGGGGCCCATCATAAACTTTATGGAGCATTATATGGGGCTCCTGATTCATTATGGATATTCAAAAACACTTAACCTACTGATGTCTCAATTAATTTTACTTTTATCGGTATCTATTTTTATTTTTGACATTTACCGGTAGCTGCTGCATTTTCCACCCTAGGCTTATACTCGAGTCAATGTTTTCCCAGTTTTTTGTTGCAAAATTAGGGGGGTCGGCTTATACTCGGGTATATACGATTATATATATATATATATATATATATATATATATATATAATTGTCTAAGGGTTTTTCCGTCTGTCTGTATGTCTGTCTGTCTGTCTGTCCTGGAAATCCCGCGTCTCTGATTGGTCGAGGCCGCCAGGCCTCGACCAATCAGAGACGGGCACAGCATGGCGACGATGATGTCATAAAGGTTGCCTCGACCAATCAGCTACGGGCACAGTATCGCCGTAGATGTCATAATGGTTGCCATGGCGACGATGATGTCATAAAGGTTGCCTCGACCAATCAGCGACGGGCACAGTCTGCCGCGAATTCTGGAATCATCATTGTCCATATACTACGGGGACATGCATATTCTAGAATACCCGATGCGTTAGAATCGGGCCACAATCTAGTATATATACTGTATATATACAGGGGTTGGACAAAATAATGGAGACACCTGGAAACATCAACAAAAGTTAGTTTAACCCCTTCACCCCAAAGCCTGTTTTCACCTAAGTGACACGGCCAATTTTTACAATTCTGACCACTGTCACTTTATGAGGTCATAACTCTGAAACGCTTCAACGGATCCTGGTGATTCTGAGAATGTTTTCTAGTGACATATTGTACTTTATGATAGTGGTAAAACTTCTTCGATATGACTTGCATTTATTTGTGAAAAAAACAGAAATGTGTCGAAAATTATGAAAATTTAGCAATTTTCAAATTTTTTGTTTTTATGCCCTTAAATTAGAGAGATATATCACATAATATAGTTAATAAACAACATTTCCCACATGTCTGCTTTACATCAGCACAATTTTGGAAACATAAATTTTTTTTGTTAGGGAGTTATAAGGGTTAAAAGTTGACCAGCGATTTCTCATTTTTGCAACAAAATTTGCAAAACCATTTTATTTACAGACCACCTCACACTTGAAGTGACTTTGAGGGGTCTATATGACAGAAAATGCCCAAAAGTGACACCATTCTAAAAACTGCACCCCTCAAGGTACTCAAAACCACATTCAAAAAGTTTATTAACCCTTCAGGTGCTTCACAGGAATTTTTGGAATGTTTAAAAAAAATTGAACATTTAACTTTTTTTTCACAAAATTTTTAATTCAGATCCAATTTGTTTTATTTTACCAAGGGTAACAGGAGAAATTGGACCAAAAAAGTTGTTGTACAATTTGTCCTGAGTACGCCGATACCCCACATGTTGGGGTAAACCATTGATTGGGCACATGGCAGAGCTCGGAAGGGAAGGAGCGCCATTTGACTTTTCAATGCAAAATTGGCTGGAATTGAGATCGGAACCCATGTCGTGTTTGGAGAGCCCCTGACGTGCCTAAACAGTGGAAACCCCCACAAGTGACACCATTTTGGAAAGAAGACCCCCTAAGGAACTTATCTAGATGTGTGGTGAGCACTTTTAACCCCCAATTGTTTCACTAAAGTTTAGAATGTAGCGCTGTGAAAATAAAAAAATCATTTTTTCTTTACACAAAATGATGTTTTAGCCCGCAATTTTTTTTTCCCCAAGGGTAACAGGAGAAATTGGACCACAAAAGGTATTGTCCAATTTGTCCTGAGTACGCTGATACCTCATACATAGGGGGAAACCACTGTTTGGGCGCACGGCAGAGCTCAGAAGGGAAGGAGCGCCGTTTGAAATGCATACTTAGATGGATTGGTCTGCAGGCGTCATGTTGCATTTGCAGAGCCCCTGATGTACCTAAACAGTAGAAACCCCCCACAAGTGACCCCATATTGGAAACTAGACCCCCCACGGAATTTATCTAGATGTGTTGTGAGAACTTTGAACCCCCAAGTGTTTCACTACAGTTTATAACGCAGAGCCGCGAAAATAAAAAATATATTTTTTTCCACGAAAATTATATTTTAGCCCCCACGTTTTTATTTTCCCAAGGGTAACAGGACAAATTGGACCCCAAAAGTTGTTGTCCAACTTGTCCTGAGAACGCTGATACCCCATATGTTGGGGGGAACCACTGTTTGGGTGCACGGGAGAACTCGGAAGGGAAGGAGCACTGTTTTAGTTTTTCAAAGCAGAATTGGCTGGAATTGAGATCGGACGCCATGTCGCGTTTGGAGAGCCCCTGATGTGCCTAAACAGTGAAAACTCCCCAATTCTAACTGAAACCCTAACCCCAACCCTAACCCTAGCCCTATCCCTAGTCCTAACCCTAGCGCTACTTTCACACTAGTGTTTTTTTGCATACGTCGCAATGCGTCGTTTTGGCGAAAAAACGCATCCTGCAAAGTCATCTGCAGGATGCGCTTTTTCCCCATAGACTAACATTAGCGACGTATTGACACACGTCGCAAGCGTCGTGCGACGGTTGCGTCGTGTTGTGGCGGACCGCCGGCAGCAAAAAACGTTACATGTAACTTTTTTTGTGCCGACGGTCCACCATTTCCGACCGCGCATGCGCGGCTGGAACTCCGCCCCCACCTCCCCGCACCTCACAATGGGGCAGCGGATGCTTGGAAAAACAGCATCCGCTGCCCCCTTTGTGCGGCGCTTGCACAGTATGCGTCGGTATGTCGGGCCGACGCAGCGCGACGGCCCCGTACCGACGCTAGTGTGAAAGTAGCCTAACGGGAAAATGGAAATAAATATATGATGAAGGGGGATTTGATTTACTTATATAGCGTTTTTTGGGCGGATTTTTATGGTTGGCAGCCGTCACACACTAAAAGACGCTTTTTATTGCAAAAAATAGTTTTTGCATCACCACATTTTGAGAGCTATAATTTTTCCATATTTTGGTCCACAGAGTCATGTGAGATCTTGTTTTTTGCGGGACGAGTTGTCGTTTTTATTGGTACCATCTTCGGGTACATTACATTTTTTGATCGCTTTTTATTCCGATTTTTGTGAGGCGGAATGAACAAAAACCAGCAATTCCTGAAATCTTTTAGGGGGGGGCGTTTATACCGTTCCGCGTTTGGTAAAAAGGATAAAGCAGTTTTATTCCTCGGGTCAGTACAATTACAGCGATACCTCATTTATGTAATTTTTTTTATGTTTTGGCGCTTTTACACAATAAAAACTATTTTATATAAAAAAATAATTGTTTTTGCATCACTTTATTCTGAGGACTATAACTTTTTTATTTTTCTGCTGATGATGCTGTATAGCGGCTTTTTTTTGCAGGACAAGATGACGTTTTCAGCGGTACCATGCTTATTTATATCCGTCTTTTTGATCGCGTGGTATTCCACTTTTTGTTTGGCGGTATGAGAATAAAGCGTTGTTTTTTGCCTCTTTTTTTTTTATTTTTTACGGTGTTCACTGAAGGGGTTAACTAGTGATATAGTTTTATAGGTGGGGTCGTTACGGACGCGGCGATACCAAATATGTGTACTTTTATTGTGTGATTTTTTTTTAATTTAGATAAAGAAATGTATTTATGGGAATATTTTTTTTTTCTTTATTTAGGAATTTATTTATTTATTTTTTTTACACATGTGGAAAAATTTTTTTTTTACTTTTTTACTTTGTCCCAGGGGGGGACATCACAGATCGGTGATCTGACAGTGTGCACAGCACTCTGTCAGATCACCGATGTGACAGGCACATTGCAGAGGCTTGCCGGCGCCTGCTATGAGGATTCTCAGCAGACGCCGGCAAGCAGGGTCATCTCATGACCCGGAAGGAGTCCCGCGGCCATCTTGGATCCGGGGACTCCTTCCAGGTCACCGGAGCAGCGCGATCTTATCGCGTTGCTCCGGTGGGAGAGCGCAGGGAGCCCCCGCCCCTGCGCGATCCCCCTCTATGCCGCTGTCACTATTGACAGCGGCATTAGAGGGGTTAAATGCCCGCGATCGGCGATAGCGCCGATCGTGGGCATTGCTGCGGGGTGTCAGCTGTCATATACAGCTGACACCCGCACCCGATCACCGCGGCGCTCAGCGCGAGACCGCGGTGATCGGGGCGCCGTACTAGTACTGCGGCTGGCACTAATGCAGTGCCGGCAGCGCAGTACTAGTACGGCGCATGTCGGGAAGGGGTTAATATGGTGCAGGTCCACCTTTTGGGGCAGTTACAGCCTCAATTCTCCCAGGTATGGATTCATACAAGGTGTGAATTGTTTCCGAAGGAATTTTAGCCCATTCTGCAGTTAAACACCCTCCAGTTCTTTGAGCGACGATGGCGGCGGAAATCGACGTCTAACTTGAATCTCTAAAATCGACCATAAATGCTCAATAATGTTGAGGCCTGGGGATTGTGGGGGCCAGATGAGATGCTCAACTTCATTAGAATGTTCCTCGTGCCATGCTTTAACGATTCTAGCTGTATGAATTGGTGCATTATCATCCTGAAAGATGGCGTTCCCCTCCGGGAACAGTGCTTGAACCATTGGATGCACTTGGTCGCCCAAAATGCCAAAATAATCTCGGCTGTTAATTCTTCCATGAAGGGATATCATTGGCCCGGCAGATCTCCACGAAGTAGCACCCCAGATTATCACAGAACCTCCGCCATGTTTTACGGTTGGGAGAAGGCAGTCTGGATGGAATGCTTCTTTCAGCTGTCTCCAAACGTACACTCAGCTGGAGGTCGGAAATAGGGTAAGCGATGATTCGTCTGAGAATATCACGTTTCCACTGTTCGAGGGACCAATTCTGGAGGTTTCTACACCACTCTACACACTTGGAAACCTTTGTCATTGAGAGCAGCGGTTTTCTAATTGCAGCTCTTCCATGGAATCCAGATTTGTGCAGCTCCCGACGAACAGTTTTCGTGGAAATTGGGTTCTGTAGGTGTTCATTGAGCTCAGCAGTGATTTGCGGAGCCGTGGTCTTGCGATCCTCTCTCACAATTCGCTTTAGAGTCCGACAGTCTCAGTCAACTTTGACTTTTGGCCGGACCTGTGCTTTGAAAGAGAAGGAAAAACGTCCACAGCATTACTTTGGAGACAGTACCTCTTGACACGCCAAGCATTCGGGCACTTTCTGTTACACTAGCGCCTGCCATACGAGCACCAACAATTTGGCCTCTTTGAAAATCCGAGAGGTCTGCCATTGGTATCAGGTTCTCATCAATGGTCTTACAATTATGCAAAACAAACAGTAAATTTACATACACATATCACATAACACAAATAATCAACTACAAAACATTACCATATGTCACGGTTTGCATATTTATCACATGTTCGAAGATTATGATGCCAAAACGTTAGGTGTTTCCATTATTTTGTCCAACCCCTGTGTGTATATATATATATTGCCTAACATACAAAGGAAATGTGTCATCTGTAACTTTAGGATCATTTTATTTTCAACCTGCTTAACAGTTCACAATAACAGCAATTTTCACCAGGGGTGCCCAAACTTTTACATGTCACTATATTACTATATTGTCACTGAGAGTTTTTTGTGAATTTCAGAAATGTATTTTGTACATTGAGATGTTCGGTTCTTATTCTCATTGTAACAGATGAAAAGAAACAATTGAGATAGAAAGTTTAGATTTTTTTTATTTAGTTGACCATTAATTCTGCAAACAGAGATATTCTCCTAAAAGTAAAGCGCACTGTGACTTTCTTAAATATTCAGGTTTATTCACATGTTGGACTGACGACAGCTCTGGAGATGTTCAATAATAAAAGTAATCACCAAAAATACCAATCTCCTAATAATTCTGCACACGGTGTATTGCAGAAGTGCATGTTTTATGAGAATAGTCTTCTATGACGATAAGAATATGGAATTGTATCTGTCTGCAGTGTTTGCATTTTCTAAATATATGGGAATTTATGTGAAGTTAAGGAAGAATCAAGGAAATCTCTGTAGAAAAAATAGATCTGTCCGGGTGAAAGACGAAAGTATCTAGGACCAGTGTACAGCGCGGAAATGACCTGTGATATGTTAGTTCTGTGTTATTCTCTCAGCAATATTCTAAGTGTGACAGATAATATATGGACATAAAAGTGTCTATTATCTATCCATCTATTATCTATCCATCTATTATTTATCCATCTATCTATCCATCTATCTTTCCACATATCTATCTAAAAAAAACTCATCCCTCCAGCGAATCTGCTAGAAAAAAAAAAAATCAGTGTCCTCATTTATTCTGTGCTACATTTCCACTCTCTCAATGGAGTCTTTCAAAGAGTCGAAATGCAGCATGGAATAAACGAGGACACAGATTTTTTTTTTTCTGTTAATCACAATCACTGGCGCGCTGCCAAATTTGAATTTTATTTATGAAGTACTGACCTTTGGTTCTGGGTCCGAAAGGATTTTCTTCCATTATAATCTGTTTCACGTGGTGCTGGTCTCTTCCATGACTGTCTGTCTATCTACTTATCTAAAAATCAGAGACAGCCATCATTAATCACACATGAATTTGGAGACAAGTTCGGGCTTGTAATCTTGGGCTGTGGGCCCTTTTGCCTCTCGCTACCTCCAGTTTTGATATTATTTAGACTTGTTCTGCTCATCGTCCACTGAACCCTTAACAATTGGTCAATTGTTCAGGATGGCCGCCATGTCCTGCTTCCCTGTGTCATTCTCCAGTACTGGCACAACACTGTCTCTCGGCTCTGCTCACTCGGACTTGAAATGTCTTGGCATTTTCAGGCAGCATGCATTTTCCATCCTTTCCTGGCTTTCATCTCCTTGGAGGACACTATCATTCAGGGCAGTCTCTCTCTTTTCTGACTTCCTAGTGGTCATTCTTCTTATGCTCAGGACAGTTGTTAACAGGTACGTGGAATCAACATCAACAGCGCAGAAAATGAGGAGACCCGATCTATTCACTACTCACCTACTAGGCAACACTTAGTAATATGGCTCACTTCTCAGACCCTCTGCAACTGACACAGGTCCTCTACAACTGACACAGGTCCTCTACAACTGACACAGGCCCTCTGCAACTGACACAGGCCCTCTGCTAATGACACAGGTCCTCTGCAACTGACACAGGCCCTCTGCAACTGACACAGGCCCTCTTCAAATGACACAGGGCCTCTGCAAATGACACAGGCCCTCTGCAACTGACACAGGCTCTCTGCAACTGACACTGGCCCTCTGCAACTGACACAGGCTCTCTGCAACTGACACAGGCCCTCTGCAACTGACACAGACCCTCTGCAACTGACACAGGACCTCTGTAACTGACACAGGCCCTCTGTAACTGACACAGGCCCTCTGTAACTGACACAGGCCCTCTGCAAATGACACAGGCCTTCTGCAACTGACACAGGCCCTCTGCAACTGACACAGGCCCTCTGCAACTGACACAGGCTCTCTACATCTGACACAGGCCTTCTGCAACTGACATAGGCCCCCTCTGCAACTGACACAGGCCCTCTGCAACTGACACAGGACCACGGCAACCGACACAGGCCCTCTGTAACTGACACAGGCCCTCTGCAACTGACACAGGCCCTCTGCAAATGACAGGCCCTCTGCAAATGACACAGGCCCTCTGCAACTGACACAGGCCCTCTGCAACTGACACAGGACCACGGCAACAGACACAGGCCCTCTGTAACTGACACAGGCCCTCTGCAACTGACACAGGCCCTCTGCAACTGACACAGGCCCTCTGCAACTGGCACAGGCCCTCTGCAACCGACACAGGATCTCTGCAATTGACACAGGCACTCTGTAACTGACACGGTACATTTTTAACTGACACAGGATCTCTGCAAGTGACCTAGACCTCGCTATAAACCTAGGTATGTCTAATCATGAAGATAATCTTTGGGTGGGTATCCTTTATGGGGTGGATTTTAGCACTGGTCTCATTTTGCAGACAGAGCATGGTGAAAATCTTGTGCAATGCCAGTTACCTTATAGGAGGACATAGATCTGATCTAAGCCTTGTTGCAAGATATAAACTGTATGGAGGATTGTGCAGCATCGGTCGAATGGACAAATGTACCGAGACGTTCTTGATAAAAATCTGTTGCCTACTGGGACGATGAAAATGAAACGAGAGTGGACATTTTAGCAAGACAATGATCCCAAACACACAGCCAAGGAAATGCTCCACTGGTTTCAGAGAAATAAAATAAAGCTCAGATCATAGAAGGAGCCCAGGGGACCTTCAGGATGTAAAGAGTGTTTGTGTGGAAGAATGGGCCAAAATCACACCTGAGCAATGCCTGGGACTAGTTTCTCCATAAAGGAGGTGTCTTGAAGCTGAACAAAGACTTGTGTACAAAGTAATAAATACATTTCAGTAAGTGTGTGTCAACAGGACCAAGCGGGGAAATCACACAGATCTCCTGGCTGGTACCAATATGCCAGGGAACAACACTCCACTGCCTCCAATCTCCAGAACAATTACGCAATTGACCGACGAGTGATGAACAAGGCTGCAGCTGTTTTCACTACTAGGCTGGTTATTGGGGTACGCAGAGTGAATGTATGGAAAAAAAATTTTTTTATATATCCCGGTACAGTCACTGCAAGCTCCACAATAACAAATGGAACTAGCTGCCACCACCAATTGTTTATATAGACCGATTGGACACCCGTTACAGGTAATGTATGGCTTCAAGGGTGCGGTTTACAGAGCAAAAGGAACAGACCTATTAAATGTTATATATTTCACTTACAAAATAGGCAGTGTTTATAAAAATATACAAAAGATGATACAAAATGGACAAAACAATACAGTAAATGCAATTATATTAAAATAAAAATTACAGCAAGTTCACCAATTTTACCTGTGTCATTTCTCATTATTACACATAATCTATGCACATCTATGGAAGATGTATTTTCCTGTGTGGGTTGGATGGGATCCCCATCACTGTGCCCCTGAGCTGGTGGTAGAATCTACCATTTAACATAAAATAGTTATGATCAAGTACAAAATTTAGTAAATCAACCAAGAACTTATTGTTTGCTGTTAAATGAGTCTTTCTTGTGCTAAGATAATATTAAACTGCTTGGATACTTTTTACTCACCAGCTCAGGGGCACAGCGATGGGGATCCCATGTGCCCCAACGTATGCCAACTTGCTTTTGGGCTGGTGGGAAAACACCGTTGTGTTCCAGGACGGGGATACAATTGATGACAACCTTGTCCTGTGGTCAGCGATACATATTCCTTTGATAAATTTGTAGCATGCGTGAACATGAACAATCTTGGCTTCAGGTTTACATGGGAGGTAGGTGGGGACAGGATTACTCTCTTGGATATTATGATCACAAAGGGTGTGGAGGGCTACCTCAAAACTTCTATTTTCCGAAAACCGATGGCATCGAATAGCCTCATACAGTGGGAAAGCTATCATCCCCAAACCTCATACAGATGAAAATTGTAAAAACGAGTAGATGTGGATATTTTGGATCACATCACCCTAACACCATCATTCACTTTTTGGAGAGGCAAGTCCTTTTGAGATTATGTAGTGCATAGCCATTAAAGTACTCCGAGACCAACAGGTAATTGGCTAGATCGGAGAGAGGTGGGAACCTTTAAATGCGACACATGCATGTATACGAACGCGTCTAAACCTTCTTTAGTGTGGTTACAGTCAGGACCTATGATAATAGAGACTTTGCGAACCCCAAAATTGCAGGCGTTGTACATGTCTGTACATGCACCTGCCCCATGAACTAGACGAAAAGACAAGTTAGGGTAAGAATAGGCTAACATATTAGTGATATTTATAAAAGGGATACCGCTAAATCATTCCATATAGTGAACGAACACCGTGGTGAGTTGAAGTCACTCTAATTTAGAGCCATTGGAATTATACCACAATCCAAAAGCTTGGGCGGTTGGGACAAAAAGATTCTTGATGGATCTTTTTTTTCTTGATTCTGTGAGTCCAGGGGGTTTAAAAGAGCAACTCCGTTTCACTAGCTACATTTGAGAGTTGTTCACTTATTTTCCCAGTTAATGATGCCTAGGTGTATCGGTCTCTAGTAGAGCACGCCACTGTTCGCTATTGGTTTTCCTCTATTATCAGGATCAATATTTTTCATCTTTCCTTATGGCTATTTTCCCTAGAGCCTTACCTCAATTGGTGGTACGGTAACATTGGTCCTTTTTATATATATTTTTCATTTTTTGGTCTATTTTTTTCCATGATTTTTTTTACATCCTTGATACTCTGACCCTTCCTTGGGGTGCATTTTGTGTTCCAAGGATACTTCCGTCCGGCTATTATAGCCTGTATGGTGGAGCACCTCTTGGCTCCATCTTTTGACACTCGTCACTTTTGGTGATGCTGGTGCAGTGCCTTTGCATTCCAGGACGGGCACATACGTGCAGCCATGTCTTTTCAGGAGGAGCGCATTCGCGTTCCACCTCTCGGCGTACGTCACGGTGACGAGGGCACTATGGTGACGCGCATTATGGTTCTTATTCATAACCACTTCTGGTAAATGACCGGCGGGACCATTTCAAAAGCATTCCATCAAAACGTATGCGTTCCATGTGGCAGGACCTTCATCCTGGCTCAATTTTTCACCCAGAAATGTAACCCCTGATGAAGCCCTTACTGGACTTACACGTGGTGAAACGCGTTGTCATGGGGTACTCTAAGATAAGTTGATTATTGGTCTGCTTTACTTGTACTTTGTATTAATTCTATCATGAACATGCTGTTTATATCTGGTTAATGTCTGACATGGGCAATGTATGACACTGTCACATTTCGGGGGTCTGTTTTTTTTTCATTGGCTGCTTGATAATCTGGTCATTGATATGTTTACGGATAGATGATAATTTTTCACATGGTCACTAATCTGACAATAGATGTGGAATTGAAGACTTTAGAACTTTTAGGAGTTAGAACTCGCCTGACTTACAGCTACTTCTTATTGATACACTGATCATATGCCAAGTACTGCTCATATAATAAGCTGTTTGCCCATTTTTCCACAGGGGCCCACCGGAGGATTCTCTGGTTCTTCTGTGAGCCAGTCCAGCCCTGATCGTATATACTGAATGTGGGGTATGTGCAATTGATGATATTCTGGCTACCCCTCTACACGGTCAATAATAATACCGATACATACATATGGATCCTCTCTGTTATTAGATCTAGTCACTCATTTGACGTAGAAGATCCTCTGTATTTTTGGTAAGAGATATTTATAAAGCTGATGATATCTCCTTACGGCACCTCTAAGAGTCCAAGACTAAACTATAGACCTTTAGGCTAGTACTCTCTGGGCCTAGCCAGACTTAGCCTATGTTTTTATCGAACGTAAGCACTTTACTGGGTGGTGGTGTTGGCTTTATTTAGGGAGGTCCTTTAAGGGTCAGGTGGGGATAGCCTGCGTGGAGCGGGGGCGCCATATCGTATCCCCAGGGTGCCAACCTCCGCTGTCAGGAAGAGATACTTTGGGTAAGACACGTTCTATTCCCTTAGATTGTTTCTTAGAATTTGACTAATACTCCTGACCATACTAACCCCACGTTGCATATTTTTGATGACCCTTACGGCCTAGATTTTTTCAATCACGTCTCTATTTTGGTGCTTTTAAATTAATACAAATAAAAGGTATTTTAGCGGAGATTTTTTCCCTTGCCTTATTTCTTTTGATAGACCCTTGTTCACATAGATTTGTTTTTCTACCATTTGGGCTCTGACCAGGAATGTCCATACCTTATGGTGAGAATAGTTAAAGGTTAGGTTGAGAGTATTTCTCACCGGCAATGTGTCATCAGAAAATGACCTACTGCTTAAATCACGCTTTTATGTTAAATGGTTTGTTTTTTTGCGTTAATTTTATTTTTGTTCTTAATTTTGCATGTCACAATTGGTGTTCAAACTTAATTTAAAAATCATAAAATTTTCACACTGGACAATGGGGCTACGCTACACTCAAACTTACTGTTTTTGAAGAAAATCGACATGAACACTAGAAGCAACAAACTGACTCAGCATCTAATGAGCGTGTGCAAAGGGAGGAGGAGGTCAGCTGTGGCGTCTTATTTTGTGATTGGTGGATCCTGTGTAGGATTTACTAAGTTTCAATGGTTTGGACAGGGTTCATGCCCTGCCCTCTCAGGGTTAATTGTATTTGGCCTCCTTTTGGATCTGGGAGGGGTATTTATATCCACTCTGAACCTGGATTCCCTGTGAGTTATACTTTCATTCTGTCTGTGTGTCTGACCCCCTGGTGTGCGTGTGCATACTGCGTTTGACTGCTTTCCTTGGTTCTGACCTCCTGGCCTGTCTGTTCTGACTTCATCACCTCGCGTCCTTTTCTGTACTTCTTTGCTTGGTTCGGCTCCCTGATCCCCATCTTTCACCTGACTATTCTTCCGTCTCACCCCCGGTACCTCATTTGACCTCCCGGTTTTGGCCTCGGCACGTTTGACTTCTCTCCAGCGCCATCTGGCTCCCCAGCACTCCGGCGCCTGTCTCCGCCCTCGGCTACACCCCCTCAGTCACATGGTTCAGGTCCTGCTCGCTGCGCGGTGAGTTCTCCGCCATTCTGCTTGTGTCTGCTTACTGCGGCGAGCCGCCCCCCTTGCGGCAGGTACACCTGGGGTTCGTGACAGTTTCAGGTCTCAGTGGGCACACGGACCCCGTGCGTTGGTGCAGCTTCCTTGAGGAGTTGGGTAGACAGCAATCTCAGGAGCAGTAGGACAGATCAAGTGGAGTCCAACAGATGAATGCACAGAATGAAGCACAGATGGTGGAGCCCACCAAACAGAGGGCTCTGGAGCCTCAATCCCAAGGCACAGGTGTGTGTCTTAGTGGACCTTAAGTAAGTCTAGGGAGACTATGTCATTGAGCAACGCAGGGCAATTTATAAAGCAGACGTGGAGCACAGCAGTGGGCAGCGGACCCAGGGGAAGGAAGCGGAGCCCGGGATACTTGGGTTATATAGAGGTAATTATGGTATTTCTGCTTGTGATGATAACGAGACTTCTGAAATGTCATCTGTAAAGAACAGGAAGGATGAGTCAAAAATAGCCCCAGTGGCCAGTGTGAAATAAGCAAATGTGCAAGGTTACTATTTTTTTTTTCTTAAATACAGATTGTGATATATAAACATAAACTTTTAAAACCAAAAAGCCAATTTAAACAATGGGTCATTTTCTGATGATACATTCCCCATAATCTCTTTTCCTCACTTAGAAGTTTCAACCGCGCGGGTGAGTTTCCTAACAAGCGTCTGATTTGTTGACATACGCATTTCCATTGTTTTTCCTCCATTTCTGCCCCCCTGCTACTCTCAAAATCCTTGTCCCTTCTCACTGAGCCGCTGTAATGAGTTTTATCATAAAACAAACACCATCAAGGAAATCTCAGCACTCAACAACAACAAAAAAAAAACAAAAATCACATCTTCCTCCTGACACGACGGAACTGGTACACCGACAGGAAAATGAGATTTGGGTAGTGGAGCGTCGTATTTTAGGTTCTAAGCAACTTTTCTAAAGGGATTAACCTACTGTGTCCTCCGCTACAGAGTACAACATTGAAATGCGACGCCGAGACCTCCTCCAATTGTGTCTGCCAGGTCCTTAATTATGCTACCGAGTGAACAGCGAGGAATCAGAGCTACGACGCGTGCCATGTAATGAATGGCGCATTATTTCATCTTCTCTTTTTAATTAATGTTTCTTATTAGATTCCAAACCGGTAAGTATGATCCTTCACATTAGATGCAGAAGAAGGAGCAAAGTGACAGAGAGATGGCGGAGCGCCTTCAACAAATAAATTAAGTTTGTGGGGAACTTTGTGTCTGAGGATATGTTTTTCTAGGGAGTGTTTCATATCGCATTTTAGCCCTGTTCAATATTGGATACAACATATGGTCGAAGATGTCCGCAAGAGTTGACTTTCCGACAGATACATATCATTGATCGTTGTGTGAGGAGGATAATTATTCACCAAGAACCTTTAAGATGGAGGAAAATAGCCAAAACGAAAAGTGCAGTATAGCTAATGGAAAGATACAACGCCACTGGAAAAATTATTTCCTATGGTCTATCTTCAAAAGTGTATATTAGATTAGGTCAATTAGACATACCGTAAACCTCAGAGGACCACCAGGATCCTAAAAAATGTGGTAGAAAACAATTTAAACTTCAGGTTCTAAGATGATGGTTCTTGATATTCTGTTCTCTTCTAATGGTCCTCTGGATTCTGCCTGCTTCTAGTGGTTCTCCCTCATCTGCAGTCTTCTAGAAGCCCTCCGGCAGGTTCACTCTCTTCTGGTATCTAATGGAGGTCCTTTCTCTTCTGCTCTCCACTAGAAGTCCTCCCTGATCTACTATTTTCTAGAGGTTTTTCCCTTTTGTTCTTTTCTCTTCTATCTCGTCTGTGGTTTCTCTCTCTTCTGCCGTTCTTCTCTCATGATTCTCTCTCATCAGGAGTTCTGTCTCTTCTTGTCATTTTTGATGGGTTTCTCTCTTTTCCTTTCCTCTTGGGATTGTCTATTGTCTGTGTTATAGAAGTCCAGGAGAAGACAATTTATAGATCACATTTTATTAGATCCTTTGTTATCTATTATTATTATTATTTATTGTTATAGCGCCATTTATTCCATGGCGCTTTACAAGTGAGGAGGGGTATACATAATAAAAATAAGTACAATAATCTTGAACAATACAAGTCATAACTGGTACAGGAGGAGAGAGGACCCTGCCCGCGAGGGCTCACAATCTACAAGGGATGGGTGAGGATACAGTAGGTGAGGATAGAGCTGGTCATGCAGCGGTTTGGTTGATCGGCGGTTACTGCAGGTTGTAGGCTTGTCGGAAGAGGTGGGTCTTCAGGTTCTTTCTGAAGGTTTCGATGGTAGGCGAGAGTCTGATGTGTTGTGGTAGAGGGTTCCAGAGTACGGGTGATACGTGAGAGAAATCTTGTTTGCGATCGTGGGAAGAGGAGATAAGAGGGGAGTAGAGAAGGAGATCTTGTGAGGATCGGAGGTTGCGTGTAGGTAAGTACCGGGAGACGAGGTCACAGATGTATGGAGGAGACAGGTTGTGGATGGCATTGTATGTCATGGTTGGGTTTTCTACTGGAGTCGGGTAATGGGGAGCCAGTGAAGGGATTGACAGAGGGGAGAGGCCGGGGAATAGCGGGGGGACAGGTGGATTAGTTGGGCAGCTGAGTTTAGAATAGATTGGAGGGGTGCGAGAGTGTTAGAGGGGAGGCCACAGAGCAGGAGGTTGCAGTAGTCAAGGTGGGAGATGATGAGGGCATGGACTAGGGTTTTTGCAGAATTCTGTTTTGTCCATGTTAAGATTTAGAAATCTAGCGGAGAAGAAAGATGAAATAGCGGATAGACATTGAGGGATTCTGGTGAGCAGGGTGGTGATATCTGGTCCAGAGATGTAGATCTGTGTGTCATCAGCATAGAGGTGATACTGAAAGCCATGAGATTCTATGAGCTGTCCCAGGCCAAAAGTGTAAATGGAGAAGAGCAGGGGCCCAAGGACTGAACCTTGTGGGACTCCGACAGGTAGGGGGCGAGGTGAGGAGGTGGTGTGTGAATGGGAGACGCTGAATGTCCGGTCTGTTAGGTATGATGAGATCCAGGATAGGGCCAAGTCTGTGATGCCAAGGGACAAGAGGGTCTGTAGTAATAGGGAATGGTCCACTGTATCAAAGGCAGCCGACAGGTCCAGGAGGAGGAGGACAGAGTAGTGTCGCTTGCTCTTGGCGGTTAAGAGGTCATTGGTGACCTTAGTGAGGGCAGTTTCAGTGGAATGGTGTGACCGGAAGCCAGATTGTAACTGGTCAAAGAGGGAGCAAGAAGAGAGATGGGAGGACAGTTCAAGATGGACGTGTTGTTCCAGTAGTTTTGAGGCATAGGGGAGAAGTGATATAGGGCGATAGCTACAGAGGATGGGTCAAGAGAGGGCTTTTTGAGGATAGGTGTGATTGAGGCATGTTTAAAGCTTGAGGGGAAAACACCAGTTTGTGATAGGTTGAAGAGATGGGTTAGGGTTGGGATGAAGACTGTGGTGAGGTTTGGGATGAAGTGGGATCTATCTGTCTATTTTTGGAGGCCCACCCCACCTGGACACCTGGATGACCATTATTTTGAGCAGGTAAAACATAAACAAAATGCAGGCCCTTAATTTAGTTTTCATTATAAAAAAAAAAAAAAATTAAATTAAATAAAAATGAATAATAACAAAATAAAAAAAAAAGTTTCCATTCTCTTAATTGCAAAGTTATAGGAAACATGAGGAAAGATGCCCAACAACCCTGAACATTGGGTGCAAAAGCAAATAGAATAAACACATGAGAAAATACATAACATACAGCTGGATGTGGACGCGCAGAGCACGAGACACGTATATGATGAGGATGTTGTGTTCGCTTCAATGAGTGACGATAAGCTGTAAGATAACAGAATCTGTGCGGATATTTCTTATGTTTATATTATATGACAGCGACGAAGAATCCCGGTGCCGATAAAGCTGAATATTAATGAAAAAGTAATGGTGACAAAGGACATAAATGTAACATGTAAAGGAAATACACATATGCCATTATGTATCTATCTATCTATCTATCTATCTATCTATCAACTATCTGTTATCTTTATATTATCTATCATCTATTATTCATCTCTATCTATCTATCTATCATATATTATTAATCTCTCTATCCATTATCTATCTATATATTATCCATCTATTTATTATCTATACACTGTATCTATTATATATTATCTATCTATCTATATCTCATATCCGTCCACCTGCTTTCCATTGCTCGGCTGCAGTATAGAGACGCCATGAGCACAGATGATGGGATTATTATAGTCCTGTTTGCTGACGGTCTTTATACCGGCGCAGTAAACACAGAAGGGAATTTTTCCCTTTTAGTGAAGATACAAAGCTTTACTGCTGGATGTTTCCACAGGTAATCTTCTATCTGTGTAACCCCTAGTGCCAGCCTAATGCATCCATTCTGCGGGCGCTTTATGAGGGGGCGACGATCGCAGCGGTCCTGGGTAGAGGAATTTGCTGCGTAATTTACATTCAGCTTCTTGCTGCATAAAAGCATCTCAGATAAAGAAAATTCTACATCTGTATCCAGAGCCTCTGGCCCCAGAGCAAAATCCCCCAATCATCTGTCATTTATAATACTGGGGTCTTAAGTGATAGAGTGAGCTCTGGACCACCGCAGACTCCAGGGCCCGGGGGCAACAGCCACCACTGCACCCCCTATATCTACATTCCTGCCACAATAGCAGTAGGGCGGAGGAGCAGAAGCAAAGTCCAGCTCACCAGGTCTGTGACCCCTTTACCAACACAATCACAATGACTACATAGACAGTGCCATCCATACAAAGTGCTGGGCAAGTGGCTCCTTTCACATACAAGGCCAACAGAGTGCCCCCCCCCCCCCCATAAACAGTCTAAAAAAATTAAACCACATGATGAGATTCTGTCTGCAGTCACCACTAGGGGGAGCTCCATGTATACAGAGATACATGATAATATCCTGTCTGCAGTCACCACTAGGGGGAGCTCCCTGTATACAGAGATACAAGATAAGATCCTGTCTGCAGCCACCACTAGAGGGAGCTCCCTGTACACAGAGATACATGATAAGATCCTGTCTGCAGTCACCACTAGGGGGAGCTCCCTGTATACAGAGATACATGATAAGATCCTGTCTGCAGCCACCACTAGAGGGAGCTCCCTGTATACAGAGATACATGATAAGATCCTGTCTGCAGCCACCACTAGGGGGAGCTCCCTGTACACAGAGATACATGATAATATCATGTCTGCAGTCACCACTAGGGGGAGCTCCCTGTATACAGAGATACATGATAAGATCCTGTCTGCCGCCACCACTAGGGGGAGCTCCCTGTATACAGAGATACATGATAAGATCCTGTCTGCAGTCACCACTAGGGGGAGCTCCCTGTATACAGAGATACAAGATAAGATCCTGTCTGCAGTCACCACTAGGGGGAGCTCCATGTATACAGAGATACATGATAATATCCTGTCTGCAGTCACCACTAGGGGGAGCTCTCTGTATACAGAGATACATGATAAGTGTTGTGAATTCTGCTCTTGGGCTCCCTCCGGTGGTTATAAGTGGTAGCGCTGCTGTCTCTGGATCGCAGCATTCATCAGGTGTGTCAAGTTTTTGCAATCCTGACTGGGCTATTTAGCCTTGCTTGACCCTTTAGTCAGTGCCAGTTGTCCATTGTTCCTGGAGGATTCACATCCCTGCCTGCTCTCTCCTGCTTTGCTGTTCATTTCAACAAAGATAAGTTCTGGCCTTGATTTTTGCTGTCCACAAGCTGTGGCCTTATTGTTCAGTTCTTTTCCATGTTTTTGTCTTGTCCAGCTTGGTCTGTATAAGGATTTGTTTAGCCAAGCTGGTATCTCTGGAGATGCAGATATACCCTCCATATCTTTAGTTAGCTGTGGAGATTTTGTATTTTCTGTGGTGGATATTTTCTAGTGCTTTAATACTGACCGCATAGTACTTTGTCCTATCCTTTCTATTTAGCTAGAAGTGGCCTCCTTTGCTAAATTCTGATTTCAGTCTGTGTATGTTTTTCCCTCTCCTCTCACAGTCAATATTTGTGGGGGGCTGTCTATCCTTTGGGAATTTTCTCTGAGGCAAGATAGTTTTCCCTTTTCTATCTCTAGGGGTAATTAGTCCTCCAGCTGTGTCGAGGTGTCTAGGGAGTGTCAGGTACATCCCACGGCTACTTCTAGTTGTTGTGTTAAGTTCAGGGTCTGCGGTCAGTACAGGTACCACCTTCTCCAGAGTACGTCTCATGCTGCTCTTAATGAAGAAGTTGACACGTCACTCCTCTGTCATATATGATGGTGCCTGAGACAAGGGTCACCACTCCCTTACTACATAGAATAAGAAAAACAGTCTTGGCACTCAAAATTAGCACTCTTTTTCAAAATGAGATTGGTTTATTAAAGGAATATGTTCCAGAAATTTCATAACGTTTCGGTCTTTTTAATGACCTTCATCAGACTGGAATGTACAAACAGAAAAGAAAAATGAATATTTGAACATATACATATCCATTAATTGTACATATCATGAGAATATAAATGTATAACAGTTTCTTTGAAAATTAAACGACTAACTCCTCAGGGAGCGACATAATAAAGAATGAAAGAAACAAAAACATCGATGCCAACGGTACATTAATGTACCAATATCATAGTAAAGTAACGATCAGTTGGTGGCTGACTGCAAGGAGGTCCCATATAGGACCAATGTCTGACTGATAATCTCTCAGTAGTGGGTTCCAAGGTAATTTGACTGGTCAGGAGACTACTTTGTTTTCTATAGAGACTCTGAGTATGATCAATCATTGTTATTTTGTGACCAAATTACCTTGGAACCCACTACTGAGAGATTATCAGTCAGACATTGGTCCTATATGGGACCTCCTTGCAGTCAGCCACCAACTGATCGTTACTTTACTATGATATTGGTACATTAATGTACCGTTGGCATCGATGTTTTTGTTTCTTTCATTCTTTATTATGTCGCTCCCTGAGGAGTTAGTCGTTTAATTTTCAAAGAAACTGTTATACATTTATATTCTCATGATATGTACAATTAATGGATATGTATATGTTCAAATATTCATTTTTCTTTTCTGTTTGTACATTCCAGTCTGATGAAGGTCATTAAAAAGACCGAAATGTTATGAAATTTCTGGAACATATTCCTTTAATAAACCAATCTCATGCTGCTCTTAGGCCACCAGATCATAACAGTACAACTGGCCAACAATGAGTTAACCGCATCTCAGAAGAAGGGAAGGAAAGTGCTGAGCCATTTTTTTTCTGTAGTCTGTTGTGTTTTTTTTTTTTTCCCTCTTTACCTCTGGGTGGCTCAGGAGTTCGGCGCTGGTATGGATGTTCAGGGATTGGCTTCTCGTGTGGATCAACTTGCTGCTAGAGTACAGGGTATTTCCGATTATATCGTTCAGACTCCGGTTTTAGAGCCTAGAATTCCAACTCCTGATTTGTTTCTTGGGGACATGTCCAAATTTTTGAGCTTTAAAAATAACTGTAAACTGTTTTTTGCTCTGAAACCCCATTCCTCTGGTGATCCCATCCAGCAGGTTAAAATTGTTATATCTCTGCTGCGTGGTGACCCCCAGGATAGGGCATTTGCCCTGGAACCTGGGAAACCGGCATTGCTTAATGTAGACACCTTTTTTCAGGCGCTTGGGTTATTGTATGATGAACCTAATTCAGTGGATCATGCTGAGAAGACCTTGTTGGCCCTGTGTCAGGGTCAAGAAGCGGCAGAATCATATTGCCAGAAATTTAGAAAATGGTCTGTACTGACTAAATGGAATGAGGATGCCTTGGCGGCAATTTTCAGAAAGGGTCTTTCTGAATCCGTTAAAGATGTTATGGTGGGGTTCCCCACGCCTGCTGGTCTGAGTGATTCTATGTCTCTGGCCATTCAGATTGATCGGCACTTGCGCAAGCGCAGAGTTGTGCACACTATGGCATTGTCTTCCGAGCGGAGTCCTGAGCCTGTGCAGTGTGATAGGATTGTGTCTAGAGCTGAGCGACAAGGATTAAGACATCAGAATAGGTTGTGTTTTTACTGCACCGATTCTGCTCATGTTATTTCTGATTGCCCTAAGCGTGCCAAGAGAATCGCTAATTCCGTTACCATCAGTACTGTACAACCTAAATTTCTGTTATCTGTGACCCTGATCTGCTCATTATCGTCATTCTCTGTCATGGCATTTGTGGATTCAGGCGCCGCTTTAAATTTGATGGACTTAGAATTTGCCAGACGTTGTGGTTTTCCCTTACAGCCTTTGCGGAGTCCTATTCCTTTGAGGGGCATTGATGCTACACCGTTGGCTAAAAATAATCCTCAGTTTTGGACACAGGTGACCATGTACATGGCGCCAGCCCATCAGGAAGATTGTCTTTTTCTGGTGTTGCATAATTTGCATGATGCTATTGTGCTGGGTTTCCCATGGTTACAGGTGCATAATCCGGTATTAGATTGGAAATCTATGTCTGTGACTAGTTGGGGTTGTCAGGGGGTTCATGGTGACGTTCCTTTGATGTCAATTGCCTCCTCCCCCTCTTCTGAAATTCCTGAGTTTTTGTCAGATTTCCAGGATGTATTCAATGAGCCCAAGTCCAGTTCCCTTCCACCGCATAGGGACTGTGATTGTGCTATTGACTTGATTCCAGGCTGTAAGTTCCCTAAGGGCCGACTTTTCAACCTGTCGGTGCCTGAACATACCGCCATGCGGAGCTATGTTAAGGAGTCCTTGGAGAAGGGGCATATTCGGCCATCTTCTTCACCATTGGGAGCAGGTTTTTATTTGGTTGCCAAAAAAGATGGCTCCTTGAGACCCTGTATTGATTATCGCCTCTTGAATAAGATCACGGTCAAATTCCAATACCCTTTGCCTTTGCTTTCTGATCTGTTTGCTAGGATTAAGGGGGCTAGTTGGTTTACTAAGATTGACCTTCGAGGGGCATATAATCTTGTTCGTATTAAGCAGGGTGATGAATGGAAAACTGCGTTTAATACGCCCGAAGGCCATTTTGAATACCTTGTGATGCCATTCGGACTCTCTAATGCCCCATCTGTGTTTCAGTCTTTCATGCATGATATATTTTAGAATTATCTTGATAAATTCATAGTTGTATATTTGGATGATAGTTTGATTTTTTCAGATGATTGGGAGTCTCATGTGAAACAAGTCAGGATGGTATTTCAGATCCTTCGTGATAATGCCTTGTTTGTGAAGGGGTCTAAGTGCCTCTTTGGAGTACAGAAGATTTCTTTTTTGGGCTTCATTTTTTCTCCCTCATCTATAGAAATGGATCCGGTTAAGGTTCAAGCCATTCATGATTGGATCCAGCCCACATCCGTGAAGAGCCTTCAGAAATTTTTGGGCTTTGCTAATTTTTATTGCCGTTTCATTGCCAACTTCTCCAGTGTGGTTAAACCCCTGACCGATTTGACGAAGAAAGGCGCTGATGTTACGAATTGGCCCTCTGCGGCTGTTTCTGCCTTTCAGGAGCTTAAACGCCGATTTACTTCTGCCCCTGTGTTGCGTCAGCCGGATGTTTCTCTTCCTTTTCAGGTTGAGGTTGACGCTTCTGAGATTGGGGCAGGGGCCGTTTTGTCTCAAAGGAATTCTGATGGTTCCTTGATGAAACCGTGTGCCTTCTTTTCTCGAAAGTTTTCGCTTGCGGAACGCAATTATAATGTCGGCAATCGTGAGTTGTTGGCTATGAAGTGGGCATTTGAGGAGTGGCGACATTGGCTTGAGGGGGCCAAGCACCGTATTGTGGTCTTGACCGATCATAAGAATCTGATTTACCTCGAGTCTGCCAAACGGCTGAATCCTAGACAGGCCCGATGGTCCCTGTTTTTCTCCCGTTTTGATTTTGTGGTCTCGTATCTTCTGGGTTCTAAGAATGTTAAGGCTGATGCCCTCTCTAGGAGCTTTTTGCCTGATTCTCCTGGGGTCCTTGAGCCGGTCGGCATTCTGAAGGATGGGGTGATTCTTTCTGCCATCTCCCCTGATTTACGACGGGTTCTTCAGGAATTTCAGGCTGATAAACCTGACCGCTGTCCAGTGGGGAAACTGTTTGTTCCTGACAAATAGACTAGTAAAGTGATTTCGGAGGTTCATTGTTCTGTGTTGGCTGGTCATCCTGGGATTTTTGGTACCAGAGATTTGGTTGGTAGGTCCTTTTGGTGGCCTTCTTTGTCACGGGATGTGCGTTCTTTTGTGCAGTCCTGTGGGACTTGTGTGTGGGCCAAGCCTTGCTGTTCCCGCGCTAGTGGGTTGCTTTTGCCTTTGCCGGTCCCTGAGAGGCCTTGGACGCATATTTCTATGGATTTTATTTCGGATCTTCCGGTTTCCCAGAGGATGTCGGTTATCTGGGTGGTTTGTGACCGGTTTTCTAAGATGGTTCATTTGGTACCTTTGCCTAAGTTGCCTTCCTCTTCTGATTTGGTTCCGTTGTTTTTTCAGCATGTGGTTCGTTTGCATGGCATTCCGGAGAATATTGTGTCCGATAGAGGTTCCCAGTTTGTTTCTAGGTTTTGGCGGGCCTTTTGTGCTAGGCTGGGCATTGATTTGTCTTTTTCTTCCGCGTTTCATCCTCAGACAAATGGCCAAACCGAGCGAACTAATCAGACTTTGGAAACTTATTTGAGATGCTTTGTGTCTGCTGATCAGGATGATTGGGTGGCTTTCTTGCCATTGGCCGAGTTTGCCTTTAATAATCGGGCTAGTTCTGCTACCTTGGTTTCACCCTTCTTTTGTATCTCTGGTTTTCATCCTCGTTTTTCTTCGGGGCAGGTTGAGCCTTCTGATTGTCCTGGGGTGGACTCTGTGGTTGACAGGTTGCAGCAAATTTGGGCTCATGTTGTTGACAATTTGGTGTTGTCTCAGGAGGGGGCTCAGCGTTTTGCTAACCGTCGTCGGTGTGTTGGTTCCTGGCTTCGGGTTGGGGATTTGGTCTGGTTGTCTTCCCTTCATGTTCCTATGAAGGTTTCCTCCCCTAAGTTTAAGCCTCGGTTTATTAGCCCTTATAGGATTTCTGAGATTATAAATCCAGTGTCTTTTCGTTTGGCCCTTCCAGCCTCTTTTTCCATCCATAATGTTTTTCATAGATCTTTGTTGCGGAAATATGTGGTGCCCGTTGTTCCCTCTGTTGATCCTCCTGCCCCGGTGTTGATTGATGGGGAGTTGGAGTATGTGGTTGAAAAGATTTTGGATTCTCGTTTTTCGAGGCGGAAGCTTCAGTATCTTGTCAAATGGAAGGGTTATGGCCAGGAGGATAATTCTTGGGTTGTTGCCTCCGATGTTCATGCTGAGGATTTTGTTCGTGCCTTTCATTTGGCTCGTCCGGATCGGCCTGGGGGCTCTGGTGAGGGTTCAGTGACCCCTCCTCAAGGGGGGGTACTGTTGTGAATTCTGCTCTTGGGCTCCCTCCGGTGGTTATAAGTGGTAGTGCTGCTGTCTCTGGATCGCAGCATTCATGAGGTGTGTCAAGTTTTTGCAATCCTGACTGGGCTATTTAGCCTTGCTTGACCCTTTAGTCAGTGCCAGTTGTCCATTGTTCCTGGAGGATTCACATCCCTGCCTGCTCTCTCCTGCTTTGCTGTTCATTTCAACAAAGATAAGTTCTGGCCTTGATTTTTGCTGTCCACATGCTGTGGCCTTATTGTTCAGTTCTTTTCCATGTTTTTGTCTTGTCCAGCTTGGTCTGTATAAGGATTTGTTTAGCCAAGCTGGTATCTCTGGAGATGCAGATATACCCTCCATATCTTTAGTTAGCTGTGGAGATTTTGTATTTTCTGTGGTGGATATTTTCTAGTGTTTTAATACTGACCGCATAGTACTCTGTCCTATCCTTTCTATTTAGCTAGAAGTGGCCTCCTTTGCTAAATCCTGATTTCAGTCTGTGTATGTTTTTTCCCTCTCCTCTCACAGTCAATATTTGTGGGGGGCTGTCTATCCTTTGGGAATTTTCTCTGAGGCAAGATAGTTTTCCCTTTTCTATCTCTAGGGGTAATTAGTCCTCCGGCTGTGTCGAGAGGTCTAGGGAGTGATAGGTACATTCCACGGCTACTTCTAGTTGTTGTGTTAAGTTCAGGGTCTGCGATCAGTACAGGTACCACCTTCTCCAAAGTACGTCTCATGCTGCTCTTAGGCCACCAGATCATAACAGGTAAGATCCTGTCTGCAGTCACCACTAGGGGGAGCTCCCTGTCTACAGAAATACATGATAAGATCCTGCCTGCAGCCACCACTAGGGGGAGCTCCCTGTATACAGAGATACATGATAAGATCCTGCCTGCAGCCACCACTAGGGGGAGCTCTCTGTATACAGAGATACATGATAAGATCCTGTCTGCAGCCACCACTAGGGGGAGCTCCCTATATAGAGAGATACATGATAAGATTCTATCTGCAGTCAACACTAGGGGGAGCTCTGTTATGATCTGGTAACCTTGGAGCCGCATGAAACTTTCTCTGGAGTCGGTGGAACCTGTACTGACCGCAAATCCTGTACTAACACCGCAACTAGAAGTAGCCGTGGGGTGTGCCTAACATACCCTAGACACCTCGACACAGCCGGAGGACTAAATACCCCTATTGATGGAAATAGGAATGCTACCTTGCCTCAGAGCAGACCCCCAAAGGATAGGCAGCCCCCCACGAATAATGACTGTGAGTAGGAGAAGAATAGACACACGCAGGTAGAAAACAGGATTTAGCAAAAGAGGCCACTCTAGCTAAATAGGAAAGGATAGGACAGATTACTAGGCGGTCAGTATTAAAAACCCTTCCAAAAATATCCACAGCAGATAATACAAAAAGTTCCACAATCTAACTATAGACATGGAATGTATATCTGCCACTCCAAAGAATCCAACAAGACTGAGAAAATACTGACACAATCTAAGATGGACAAGAAAATACAAAGAATAGCACTAAATTGTGAAGCACATAGCATGTGTGCCACAGGAAAAAAAAAAACAGACACTTATCTTTGCTGATTTGGCAGAAAGGCAGGAGGAACCAAGCAGAGGTCCAACACCTCCCAACAACAATTGACAACTGGCAAGGACTAATGAATCCTGCACGAATAAATACCCCAGTCAGAACTGCAATCAGCAGATACACCTGACCAGGTTTGCAACTCAGGGGCAACTGCATTACCACCTACAACCACCGGAGGGAGCCCAAAACCAGAATTCACAACAGTACCCCCCCCCCTTGAGGAGGGGTCACCGAACCCTCACCAGAGCCCCCAGGCCGATCAGGACGAGCCAGATGAAAAACATGAACCAAATCAGCAGCATGGACATCAGAAGCAAAAACCCAAGAATTATCCTCCTGGCCATAACCCTTCCATTTGACAAGGTACTGAAGCCTCCGCCTCGAAAAACGAGAATCCAAAATCTTCTCAACCACATACTCAAACTCCCCATCAACCAAAACAGGGGCCGGAGGATCAACAGAGGGAATAACGGGCATCACATATTTCCGCAATAAAGATCTATGGAAGACATTATGGATAGCAAAAGAGGCCGGAAGCGCCAATCGAAAAGACACCGTATTAATAATCTCAGAAATCCTATAAGGACCAATAAACAGAGGTTTAAACTTAGGGGAAGAGACCTTCATAGGAACATGACGGGAAGACAACCAAACCAAATCCCCAACCCAAAGCCGGATCCAACACACCGACGACGGTTAGCAAAACGTTGAGCCTCCTCCTGAGACAACACCAAATTGTCCACCACATGAGCCCAAATCTGCTGCAACCTGTCAACCACAGAATCCACACCAGGATAGTCAGAAGGCTCAACCTGCCCAGAAGAAAAACGAGGATGAAAACCAAAATTACAAAAAAAAGGCGAAACCAAAGTAGCCGAACTAGCCCGATTATTAAGGGCAAACTCGGCCAATGGCAAAAAGGCCACCCAATCATCCTGATCGGCAGACACAAAGCATCTCAAATAAGTCTCCAAAGTCTGATTAGTTCGCTCGGTCTGGCCATTTGTCTGAGGATGAAATGCAGAAGAAAAAGACAAATCAATGCCCAGCCTAGCACAAAAGGCCCGCCAAAACCTAGAAACAAACTGGGAACCTCTGTCGGACACAATATTCTCCGGAATACCATGCAAACGAACCACATGCTGAAAAAACAACGGAACCAACTCTGAAGAGGAAGGCAATTTAGGCAAAGGCACCAAATGAACCATCTTAGAAAACCGGTCACAAACAACCCAGATAACCGACATCCTCTGGGAAACCGGAAGATCAGAAATAAAATCCATAGAAATATGCGTCCAGGGCCTCTCAGGGACCGGCAATGGCAAAAGTAACCCACTAGCACGGGAACAACAAGGCTTGGCCCGCGCACAAGTCCCACAGGACTGCACAAAAGAACGCACATCACGTGACAACGAAGGCCACCAAAAGGACCTACCAACCAAATCTCTGGTACCAAAAATACCAGGATGACCAGCCAACACAGAACAATGAACCTCAGAAATCACTCTACTAGTCCATCTGTCAGGAACAAACAATTTCCCGTTATGATCCGGTGGCCTTGGAGCCGCATGAGACCTTCTCTGGAGAAGGTGGTACCTGTACAGACCGCAACCCTAAACTGACACCGCAACTAGAAGTAGCCGTGGGGTGTACCTAACACATCCTAGACACCTCGACACAGCCGGAGGACTAAATAACCTTATAGATGGAAATGGGAATTCTATCTTGCCTCAGAGCAGAAACCCCAAAGGATAGGCAGCCCCCCACAAATATTGACGGTGAATATAAGAGTAAAGACACACACAGGCTGAAAACAGGATTTAGCAAAAGAGGCACTTCTAGCTAAATAGTAAAGGATAGGACAGAGTACTAAGCGGTCAGTATTAAAACTCTGAAAATATCCACAGCAGAAAATACAAAAATTCCACATCTAACTAAAGACATAGAATGTATATCTGCATCTCCAGAGAATCCAGCATGACTGAAAAAATCCAAACAAGTCTAAGCTGGACAAGACAAAACAATAAATTGTTCTGAACTGAAAAGCACACTACATGTGTGCTGCAGGAAAATAAACAAGACACTTATCTTGGCTGAATTGGCAGCAGAGCAGAAGGAACCAGACAGGGATGTAAACCCTCCAAGAACAATGGACAACTGGCACTGACTAATGAATCCAGCACACCTAAATACCGAATAGAGCTGCAATCAGCAGAAACACCTGCCCGGATTACAACCCAGAGACAACTGCACTATCACAAACAACCACCGGAGGGAGCCCAAGAACAGAATTCACAACATTCTCCACAGGACAGCGGTCAAGTCTATCAGCCTGAAATTCCTGAAGAACCCGCCGTAAATCAGGGGAAATGGCAGAAAGGACCACCCCTTCTTTCAGAATCCTGACCGGTTCAAGGACCTCAGAAGAATCAGGCAACAAACTCCTAGAAAGGGCATCAGCCTTAATATTCTTAGAACCCGGAAGATACAAAACCACAAAATCAAAACGGGAAAAAAACAAGGACCATCGAGCCTGTCTAGGACTCAGCCGTTTGGCAGACTCGAGGTAAATCAAATTCTTATGATCGGTCAGGACCACAATACGGTGCTTAGCTCCTTCAAGCCAATGTCGCCACTCCTCAAATGCCCACTTCATAGCCAACAACTCCCGATTGCCGACATCATAATTGCGTTCAGCAGGCGAAAACTTACGGGAAAAGAATGCACACGGTTTCATCAAAGAACCAACAGAATCCCTCTGAGACAAAACGGCCCCTGCCCCAATCTCAGAAGCATCAATCTCAACCTGAAACGGAAGAGAAACATCTGGTTGGCGCAACACCGGAGCAGAAGTAAATCGGCGTTTAAGCTCCTGAAAGGCAGAGACAGCCGCAGAGGACCAATTCGCCACATCAGCGCCTTTTTTCGTCAAATCAGTCAAGGGTTTAACCACGCTGGAGAAGTTAGCAATGAAACGGCGATAAAATTTTGCAAAACCCAAAAATTTCTGAAGGCTCTTCACGGATGTGGGTTGAATCCAATCATGAATGGCTTGAACCTTAACCGGATCCATCTCCATAGATGAGGGAGAAAAAATAAAGCCCAAAAAAGAAACCTTCTGCACCCCAAAGAGACACTTAGACCCCTTCACAAACAAGGCATTGTCACGAAGGATCTGAAATACCATCCTGACCTGTTCCACATGAGACTTCCAATCATCGGAAAAAAATCAAAATATCGTCCAAATATACAATCAAGAATTTATCAATATAAGTCCGGAAGATATCATGCATGAAGGATTGAAAAACAGATGGAGCGTTAGTGAGCCCGAATGGCATCACAAGGTATTCAAAATGGCCTTCGGGCGTATTAAACGCAGTTTTCCATTCATCACCCTGCTTAATACGAACAAGATTATACGCCCCCCGAAGGTCAATCTTCGTAAACCAACTAGCCCCCTTAATCCTAGCAAACAAATCGGAAAGCAATGGTAAAGGGTATTGAAACTTGACCGTGATCTTATTCAAGATATATAATCAATACAAGGTCTCAAGGAGCCATCCTTCTTAGCAACAAAAAAAAACCTGCTCCCAACGGTGAAGAAGATGGCCGAATATGCCCTTTCTCCAAAGACTCCTTAACATAACTCCGCATGGTGGTATGTTCAGGCACAGACAGGTTGAAAAGTCGGCCCTTAGGAAACTTACTGCCTGGAATCAAGTCAATCACACAATCACAGTCCCTGTGCGGTGGAAGGGAACTGGACTTGGGCTCATCGAATACATCCTGAAAATCAGACAAAAACTCTGGAATTTCAGAAGTGGAAGAAGAGGAGATTGACATCAAAGGAACATCATTATGAACCCCCTGACAACCCCAGCTAGTCACAGACATAGATTTCCAATCCAACACAGGATTATGTACCTGCAACCACGGGAAACCCAGCACGATAACATCATGTAAATTATGCAACACCAGAAATCGACAATCTTCCTGATGGACTGGCACCATGTGCATGGTCACCTGTGTCCAAAACTGGGGCTTATTTTTAGCCAAAGGTGTAGCATCAATCCCCCTTAAAGGAATAGGGTTCTGCAAAGGCTGCAAGGGAAAACCACAATGCCTGGCAAACTCAAAATCCACTAAGTTCAAGGCGGCGCCTGAATCCACAAATGCCATGACAGAAAATGATGACAATGAGCAGATCAAGGACACTGATAACAGAAATTTAGGTTGTACAGTACTGATAGTAAATGAACTAACGATCCTTTTTGTCCACTTAGGGCAGACTGAAATGACATGAGAAGCGTCGCCACAATGACTTTGCTCTAAGGACGACGCCACAGCGCGCACAGTTTGACGCTCCCGCAAGCACCGATCAATCTGACTGGCCAGAAACATAGAATCACTCAGACCGGAAGGCGTGGGAAACCCCACCATAACATCTTTAGCGGATTCAGAAAGACTCTTTCTGAAAATTGCCACCAAAGCATCATCATTCCATTTAGTCAACACAGACCATTTTCTACATTTCTGACAATACAATTCTGCCGCCTCTTGACCCTGAGACAGGGCCAACAAGGTTTTCTCCGCTTGATCCACAGAATCCGGTTCATCATATAATAATCCTAAAGCCTGAAAAAAGGTGTCTACATTAAACAAGGCCGGATTCCCAGATTCCAGGGAAAATGCCCAATCCTGTGGATCACCACGCAGCAGGGAGATGACAATTTTAACCTGCTGAATGGAATCACCGGAGGATCGCGGTCTCAGAGCAAAAAACAGTTTACAATTGTTTTTAAAACCCAAGAATTTGGACCTATCACCAAAAAACAAATCAGGAGTAGGAATCTTCGGCTCTAAAGCAGGAGTCTGAACAATATAATCAGAAATACCCTGTACCCTAGCAGCAAGCTGGTCTACACGAGAAGTTAATTTCTGAACATCCATGCTGGCACAAGACTCCTCAGCCACCCATAAATAAAGAGGGAAGAAAAGACAAAACAGACTACAGAAAAAAAAATGTCTCAACACCTTTCTTCCCTTCTTCTGGGATGCATTTAACTCATTATGGGCCAGTTGTACTGTTATGATCTGGTGACCTTGGAGCCGCATGAAACTTTCTCTGGAGTCGGTGGAACCTGTACTGACCGCAAATCCTGAACTAACACCGCAACTAGAAGTAGCCGTGGGGTGTACCTAACATACCCTAGACACCTCGACACAGCCGGAGGACTAAAATACCCCTATAGATGGAAATAGGAATGCTATCTTGCCTCAGAGCAGACCCCCAAAGGATAGGCAGCCCCCCACGAATAATGACTGTGAGTAGGAGAAGAATAGACACCCGCAGGTAGAAAACAGGATTTAGCAAAAGAGGCCACTCTAGCTAAATAGGAAAGGATAGGACAGATTACTAGGCGGTCAGTATTAAAACCCTTCCAAAAATATCCACAGCAGATAATACAAAAAGTTCCACAATCTTACTAAAGACATGGAATGTATATCTGCCACTCCAGAGAATCCAACAAGACTGAGAAAATACTGACACAATCTAAGCTGGACAAGAAAACACAAAGAATCGCACTGAATTGTGAAGCACATAGCATGTGTGCCACAGGAAAAAAAAAACCAGACACTTATCTTTGCTGATTTGGCAGAAAGGCAGGAGGAACCAAGCAGAGGTCCAACACCTCCCAACAACAATTGACAACTGGCACGGACTAATGAATCCTGCACGCCTAAATACCCCAGTCAGAACTGCAATCAGCAGATACACCTGACCAGGACTGCAACTCAGGGGCAACTGCATTACCACCTACAACCACCGGAGGGAGCCCAAAAGCAGAATTCACAACAGAGCTCCCTGCATAGAGCTACATCTATCTATAAAATTGTCTAAGGGGTACTTTCGTCTGTTTGTCTGTCTGTCTGTCTGTAGTGGAAATCCCGCGTCACTGATTGGTCGCGGCCGGTCGACTCAGTCTGGCCACGAATTAGCCCCTCCCTACTCTCCTCCAGTCAGTGCCAGTGTGTTGCCCCATTGATGCAGCATCAATAGTAAAAAAGATATAATGCCAAAAATAATATAAACAATTGTGCTATTCTCACCTTCTGCCGTCCACCGATGCAAGACTGCTAAGTCATCTGGGTAATTTCGCAATGCATCACTGGGAATGGAAGCTGGCGGCAGCATCGCGCGCATCGGGACAGCTTTGGTGGAAGCCAGAGGGTGAGTTTATAACTATTTTTTATTTACATATTTTATTTATTTTTAACAGGGATATGGTGCCCACACTGCTATATACTACGTGGGCTGTGTTATATACTATGTGGGCTGTGTTATATACTACGTGGCCTGTGTTATATACTATGTGGCCTGTGTTATATACTGCATGGGCTGTGCTATATATTACGTGGGCTGTGTTATATACTACGTGGCTGTGCTATATACTACGTGGCTGTCTGTGTTACGTGGGCTGTGCTATATACTACGTGGCTGCTATATACTATGTGGCTGCTATATACTACGTGGCTGTGCTGTATAATATGTGGCTGTGCTATATACTACGTGACTGCTATATACTACGTGACTGTGTGTTATATACTACGTGGCTGTGTTATATACTACGTGCCTGTGCTATATACTACGTGGCTGTCTGTGTTACGTGGGCTGTGCTATATATTATGTGGCTGTGCTATATACTACATGCCTGTGCTATATACTACGTGGCTGTCTGTGTTACGTGGGCTGTGCTATATACTACGTGGCTGTGCTATATACAACGTGGCTGTGCTATATACTACGTGGCTGTCTGTGTTATATACTATGTGGCTGTGTTATATACTATGTGCCTGTGCTATATACTATGTGGCTGTCTGTGTTACGTGGGCTGTGCTATATACTATATGGCTGTGCTATATACTACATGGCTGTGCTATATACTACGTGGCTGTCTGTGTTATATACTACATGGCTGTGTTATATACTACGTGGCTGTGCTAAACGCGACGTACATACATACAGACATATTCTAGAATACCTGATGCGTTAGAATCGGGCCACCATCTAGTGATAAGATAAGCAGGAATCATAGTCAGGGAAGCCACAGTTCTTACTAGAAGCAGCAATGTCATTTGAAGGAATAGCAGGTGGAAGGAAGCTTGACTGGATGCTGGTAGCTCAATAATCACACAAGGAAAGGAGAGCAAGGCCAGGTTTAAATAGGGTGTGCAATCAGGATGAGCCAATCAGGATCTCAGGGTAGTGACCAACTGGAAACTCAGCGTGGAGACTTCAGCAACAACATAGGTATAAGTATTTGGGTTAGCACAAAACTAGTGTCCAGCAAGCTGAATACCTCAGAGGGAAGAGCTACCGTCTGGTGCAGTACAGTACTCCCCTCCTTCCAGTACGCCCCCCGGAAGAAGGCAAATGCCGAAACGCGCGTAGGGACCAGGAGCACATTAGGTTTGAGGAGCCCTTTATATATTTGTTAGTATCTACCTGCTGGGTATATGCATATTATAATTTTGGCACCACGGCACTTTAGATTATTTCTTGCACGGTAGTGCTTTGATTAAGTGATTCCTAATTTGGATATACTTGATTTATTATATACTATCCAGCACTATCGCACTTTATGAGTTGGATTACACCCTTGTGAAACTGTGGCATCAGCACTCTTTGCACTTTTTTTGCACTTTTTTTTGCACTGTTGCACATTTGATAGCATTTATTATCCCTTATATGAAATATTTGGTGCATACTTAGGTCTATACACTAGATATTTGAAATATTAATAGAATTTGCAGTGTATGACATTTTTGTTTATTTCACAAGATTTTTGTGTCACATTTTTTATATATAAATTTTCATTTTTTTTTCACATTTTTTTTATGCATTATCCAGTATATTATATTGATAACTGTTATGACCCCAATGGCGAGGGTCTCAGAGATATCAGCAAGTCTGCGAAGTACAAAAATCCAGCTCATAGGGCAGTGGTAACTGGGTTGACCATATATCTACTCCTAACGCCAACCCTAGAAATAGCCGGGGAACATGCCTACGTTGGTCGCTAGATGTCTCGCGCCAGCCGGAGAGCTAACTACCCCTAGAAGAGGAAAACAAAGACCTCTCTTGCCTCCAGGGAAAAGACCCCAAAAGTAGGATACAAGCCCCCCACAAATAATAACGGTGAGGTAAGAGGAAATGACAAAACACAGAGATGAACTAGGTTTAGCAAAGAGAGGCCCACTTACTAATAGCAGAATATAGTAAGATAACTTATATGGTCAACAAAAACCCTATCAAAAAATCCACGCTGGAGATTCAAGAACCCCCGAACCGTCTAACGGCCCGGGGGGAGAACACCAGCCGCCCTAGAGCTTCCAGCAAGGTCAGGATACAGATTACATACAAGCTGGACAAAAATAGCAAACAAAAACAAATTGCAAAAAGCAAAAAAGCAGACTTAGCTTAATGAAGCAGGAACCAGGATCAGTGGACAAGAGCACTACAGATTAGCTCTGATATCAACGAAGCCAGGCATTGAACTGAAGGTCCAGGGAGCTTATATAGCAACACCCCTGACCTAACGACCCAGGTGAGCATAAAAGGAATGACAGACATACCCAGAGTCAAATCCCTAGTAGCCACTAGAGGGAGCCAAAAAGTAAATTCACAACAGTACCCCCCCCCTTAGTGAGGGGTCACCTAACCCTCACCAAGACCACCAGGGCGATCAGGATGAGCGGCGTGAAAGGCACGAACTAAATCGGCCGCATGCACATCAGAGGCGACCACCCAGGAATTATCCTCCTGACCATAGCCCTTCCACTTGACCAGGTACTGAAGCCTCCGCCTGGAGAGACGAGAGTCTAAGATCTTCTCCACCACGTACTCCAACTCGCCCTCAACCAAGACCGGAGCAGGAGGCTCAGCAGAAGGAACCACAGGCACAACGTACCGCCGCAACAAGGACCTATGAAATACGTTGTGAATGGCAAACGACACCGGAAGATCCAGGCGAAAAGATACAGGATTAAGGATCTCCAATATCTTGTAAGGACCAATAAATCGAGGCTTAAATTTGGGAGAGGAGACCTTCATAGGAACAAATCGAGAAGACAGCCATACCAAATCCCCAACGCGAAGTCGGGGACCCACACCGCGGCGGCGGTTGGCAAAACGCTGAGCCTTCTCCTGTGACAACTTCAAGTTGTCAACCACATGATTCCAGATCCGCTGCAACCTATCCACCACAGAATCCACCCCAGGACAGTCAGAAGGCTCCACATGTCCCGAGGAAAAACGAGGGTGGAAACCAGAGTTGCAGAAAAATGGCGAAACCAAGGTGGCAGAACTAGCCCGATTAGTAAGGGCAAATTCAGCCAATGGCAAGAAGGTCACCCAATCATCCTGATCAGAAGAGACAAAACACCTCAAATACGCCTCCAGAGTCTGATTAGTTCGTTCCGTTTGACCGTTAGTCTGTGGATGAAAAGCGTACGAAAACGACAAATCTATGCCCATCCTACCACAAAAGGATCGCCAGAACCTGGAAACAAACTGGGATCCTCTGTCCGACACAATATTCTCAGGAATGCCGTGCAAACGAACCACGTTCTGGAAGAACACAGGAACCAGATCAGAAGAGGAAGGCAGTTTGGGCAAAGGAACCAGATGGACCATCTTGGAGAAACGATCACATATCACCCAGATGACAGACATGCCCTGAGACACCGGAAGATCCGAAATGAAATCCATAGAGATGTGTGTCCAAGGTCTCTTCGGGACAGGCAAGGGCAAGAGCAACCCGCTGGCACGAGAACAGCAAGGCTTAGCTCGAGCACAAGTACCACAGGACTGCACAAATGACCGCACATCTCTTGACAAGGAAGGCCACCAAAAGGACCTGGCCACCAGATCTCTAGTGCCAAAAATTCCCGGGTGCCCTGCCAACACAGAGGAATGAACCTCGGAAATGACTCTGCTGGTCCATTTAGCAGGCACAAACAATCTGTCAGGTGGACAAGAGTCAGGCCTACCAGCCTGAAATCTCTGCAACACACGTCGCAGATCTGGAGAAATAGCTGACAGGATAACTCCTTCCTTAAGAATACCCACAGGTTCAGCGACTCCAGGAGCATCAGGCACAAAGCTCCTAGACAGAGCATCGGCCTTCACATTCTTAGAACCTGGTAAATATGAAACCACAAAGTCAAAACGGGAGAAAAACAATGACCAGCGGGCCTGTCTAGGATTCAGGCGTTTAGCAGACTCGAGGTACATCAGATTTTTGTGATCAGTCAAGACCACCACACGATGCTTAGCACCCTCGAGCCAATGACGCCACTCCTCAAATGCCCACTTCATGGCCAACAACTCCCGATTGCCCACATCATAATTTCGCTCAGCCGGCGAAAACTTCCTAGAGAAAAAGGCACAAGGTCTCATAGTAGCACAACCAGGGCTTCTCTGCGACAAAACGGCCCCTGCCCCAATCTCCGAAGCATCCACTTCAACCTGAAAGGGAAGTGAGACATCAGGCTGGCACAAAACAGGCGCTGAAGTAAACCGGCGCTTCAACTCCTGGAAAGCCTCCACGGCAGCAGGAGCCCAGTTAGCCACATCAGAGCCTTTCTTGGTCATATCCGTCAACGGTTTAACAACGCTAGAAAAATTAGCGATAAAATGACGGTAGAAGTTAGCAAAACCCAAGAACTTCTGAAGACTCTTAACTGACGAGGGTTGAGTCCAATCATGAATAGCTCGAACCTTGACTGGGTCCATCTCCACAGCAGAAGGGGAAAAAATGAACCCTAAAAAGGGAACCTTCTGTACACCAAAGAGACACTTTGAGCCTTTAACAAACAAAGAATTTTCACGCAAAATCTTGAAAACCATCCTGACCTGCTCCACATGCGAGTCCCAATCATCAGAAAAAACCAGAATATCATCCAGATAAACGATCAAAAATTTATCCAGATACTTCCGGAAAATGTCATGCATAAAGGACTGAAAAACTGAAGGTGCATTAGAGAGCCCAAATGGCATCACCAAGTACTCAAAATGACCTTCGGGCGTATTGAATGCGGTTTTCCATTCATCTCCTTGCTTAATGCGCACAAGGTTGTACGCACCGCGAAGGTCTATCTTGGTGAACCACTTGGCATCTTTAATCCGGGCAAACAAGTCTGACAACAACGGCAAAGGATACTGAAATTTGACAGTGATCTTATTTAAAAGCCGATAGTCAATACAAGGCCTCAAAGATCCGTCTTTTTTAGCCACAAAAAAGAATCCCGCACCAAGAGGGGAAGAAGAAGGACGGATATGCCCCTTCTCCAGAGACTCCTTGATATATGAACGCATCGCGGTATGTTCAGGTATCGACAGATTAAACAGTCTTCCCTTAGGAAATTTACTGCCTGGAATCAAATCTATTGCACAGTCACATTCCCTATGAGGAGGCAATGCACTTGACCTGGACTCGCTGAAGACATCCTGATAATCAGACAAATACGCCGGAACTTCCGAAGGCGTAGAAGTAGCAATAGACACGGGCAGGGAATCTCCATGAATTCCATGACAGCCCCAACTTGACACTGACATTGCCTTCCAGTCCAAGACTGGATTATGGGTCTGTAACCATGGCAACCCCAAAACAACCAAATCATGCATTTTATGCAGAACAAGAAAACGTATCACCTCCCGATGTTCAGGAGTCATGCACATGGTAACCTGTGTCCAAAACTGCGGTTTATTTTCTGCCAATGGCGTAGCGTCAATACCCCTAAGAGGGATAGGATTTTCTAATGGCTCAAGAACAAAACCGCAACGCTTGGCAAATGACAGATCCATAAGACTCAGGGCAGCACCTGAATCTACAAACGCCATGACAGGATACGATGACAGTGAGCAAATCAAAGTTACAGATAGAATGAACTTAGGTTGCAAATTACCAATAGCGACAGGACTAACAACCTTAGTAAGACGTTTAGAGCATGCTGAGATAACATGTGTAGAATCACCACAGTAGTAACACAAGCCATTCTGGCGTCTATGAATTTTCCGCTCATTTCTAGTCAGGATTCTATCACATTGCATTAATTCAGGTGCCTGTTCAGATAACACCATGAGGGAATTTGCGGTTTTGCGCTCCCGCAACCGCCGGTCAATTTGAATTGCCAGGGCCATGGAATCATTCAGACCTGTGGGAATGGGAAAACCCACCATCACATTCTTAATGGCTTCAGAAAGGCCATTTCTAAAATTTGCAGCCAATGCACACTCGTTCCACTGGGTCAGCACGGACCATTTCCGAAATTTTTGGTAATATACCTCAGCCTCGTCCTGGCCCTGAGACATAGCCAGCAAGGCTTTTTCTGCCTGAATCTCAAGATTGGGCTCCTCATAAAGCAAACCGAGCGCCAGAAAAAACGCATCAATATCAGCCAATGCCGGATCTCCTGGCGCCAGCGAGAAAGCCCAATCCTGAGGGTCGCCCCGTAAAAAAGAAATAACAATTTTCACTTGCTGAGTGGAGTCTCCAGAGGAACAGGGTCTCAGGGACAAAAACAATTTACAATTATTCCTGAAATTTCTAAACTTAAATCGGTCTCCGGAAAACAGTTCAGGAATCGGTATCTTAGGTTCTAACATAGGATTTCTGGTAACATAATCTTGTATGCCCTGCACACGAGCAGCAAGCTGGTCCACACTTGTAATCAAGGTCTGGACATTCATGTCTGCAGCAATCACAAGCCACTCAGAGGTAAAGGGGAAAAGAAAAAAAAAATGAGAGAGAGAAAAAAAAACTCAGAGCTTTCTTTCTTATAATCCCACTTCTGCAATGCATTTAACATTTAATACTGGCCTGGCAAACTGTTATGACCCCAATGGCGAGGGTCTCAGAGATATCAGCAAGTCTGCGAAGTACAAAAATCCAGCTCATAGGGCAGTGGTAACTGGGTTGACCATATATCTACTCCTAACGCCAACCCTAGAAATAGCCGGGGAACATGCCTACGTTGGTCGCTAGATGTCTCGCGCCAGCCGGAGAGCTAACTACCCCTAGAAGAGGAAAACAAAGACCTCTCTTGCCTCCAGGGAAAAGACCCCAAAAGTAGGATACAAGCCCCCCACAAATAATAACGGTGAGGTAAGAGGAAATGACAAAACACAGAGATGAACTAGGTTTAGCAAAGAGAGGCCCACTTACTAATAGCAGAATATAGTAAGATAACTTATATGGTCAACAAAAACCCTATCAAAAAATCCACGCTGGAGATTCAAGAACCCCCGAACCGTCTAACGGCCCGGGGGGAGAACACCAGCCGCCCTAGAGCTTCCAGCAAGGTCAGGATACAGATTACATACAAGCTGGACAAAAATAGCAAACAAAAACAAATTGCAAAAAGCAAAAAAGCAGACTTAGCTTAATGAAGCAGGAACCAGGATCAGTGGACAAGAGCACTACAGATTAGCTCTGATATCAACGAAGCCAGGCATTGAACTGAAGGTCCAGGGAGCTTATATAGCAACACCCCTGACCTAACGACCCAGGTGAGCATAAAAGGAATGACAGACATACCCAGAGTCAAATCCCTAGTAGCCACTAGAGGGAGCCAAAAAGTAAATTCACAACAGATATCTATTATTAATTGTTGGGCTTTCTTTGTACTTTTACTCTATGTGCTTCTATTATCAGCTGTAATTAATTTTTTAGATTATTATTATTATTATTATTATTTCCAATAAAGTATCAAATTATTTAGAAAAATATTGTCTTTTACTACACATTTTTTTGGGAGGATTTCTATGTGTTACTGTGTCTCAGGTGTGTGTGGCGGACAGGTAACTTGCAGTTCAGCTGTCCTGCCGGTCTCTGCTGTAAATCGTAGAGTCCCTTACAACCTCGGTGGTCTGGCTATCGGTTATCTGCACTTTAGAGGGAGGCAGCTTGTTCACAGCTGGTCTCCGCTGATATCACTCTCCTGTGCTTCGCTCTCCTTCACGCTCACTGAACAATGTCCTTTCCTTCTGTATGCCTCTTTCCAGGAGCTGTAGTACTTCAGACTACACTGCCCCTTAAGACCCTCTGACACTCTCTGTCGGTCTGCTCTCTTCTGTCTCTCTGACAATCTCCCTAAGTCTGACTGACTTCCTTCCAAACCACAATATAATGTATATATAGGGGAGTCACCTAGAAATAGGATCAAAAGCTCCCCCTTGTGGCCTGGAGTGTGAACAAGTTGTGTGCATTGAGGTTACCTGGTGAGAGTCATCCTTTATCACTTCCTTACGTAACATCACTCTCCCCGTGAGGAAAGCAATGCTACTGTGATGACCAGGACCCTGGGGCGCCACACAGTGTTATTATCAAGTGTGAATTGTAAGTCCATGAAATTCCCTCCTGCTCCAGAATCTAGCATGGCAGAACATTGTATTTTTTGGCTCACAATTATGACCTGTATGAGAACGACAAAATGAGACGATGGTTATTGCTATTTGCCTTTATCCTGCATTATGGATGGGACGGTCTCCATAACCGGATCTGTCTGTTCAGAAAGGTCTAAATTGCTTTCAGTCCTGGTGTTTGTGAGGGCTATAGTCCTTTTATTAGGACAGTTGATGTCCATTTTCCCCACAACAGAGGCATAAATTCTCTGTACATCGCCTCGTCTTCTCTACTACAGAGAGAGGTTTTCGGATTACATCAATTTGCATAGGTTCAGGAACTCTTTCCATTTCCCGTTGGTTTTTTTTAAATGCGGATTGAGTGAAGGAGTAGTCAGGGTTGTTTCCAAACACTCGCAGCCTTTCCTTTCTTCGTTCCGTGAGTCTCTGATCAATTCGGATACATTGTTCAATAAAGTCCTCTAAATTATCAGGAGTCTCAACCCTTGCAAGTTCATTTTTATTAGCTCTGATAATCCATGGCAAAATTGACTCCTCTGGGCAGCCAAATTCCATGTGGTGTCTGCCACCCAGCGGCGGAATTCGGAGGTATATTTATCTACAGAGCACCGCCCTTGACGTAGGTTATGCAGTTTGGCTTCTGCTGTAGCACAACGATTTGGGTCATCACTTGATCTATAGCAGCGATGAAAGATACTGAGTTAATTAGGAGGTCAGCGTTCTTCTCCACATAAGGTGAGGCCCATGCAAGAATCTTATCAGTCAGGAGATTAGTGATGAGCAGAACCTTTTTCCTGTCAGGAAGCATCTGGAAATAGATGCAGCATCGATTTAGGAATCCACGGTAATGATAATGATCCCCGCTGAACTTTGCGGGCATCGACATGCGTGCATTTGATTTCAGGCCAGAGTTGTGCAAATCCAGAAGTTGCCTCTGCAACTCAATAATTTCTACATTAGACACATTATTGGGACATGTGTCCCTGACGCGCGTTTCTTTGGGATACCGAATTCTTCTAAAGCCCTTAGAAAAAGCTGGTATCCTGCCGACATGAGCATCAGGGAAACATGTCCCAATAGTGTGTCTAATGTAGAATCATGATTGAGTCTGTATGTAACAGATCACGAAGAAGGAATAGATTACATGTGCGCTGTTACAGCGCAGCAAACCGCAATTACACTGCATTAATTAGAGCTGCCTTATATTGAATATGGTGACTTATAATTTACAAGAGACAATAGTTAGGGATCCAATCTCAATTTATATTTCTACATCAACACTAATCGGGATTTAGTTTATCACAGTTGTCAATGTAAATGGTTGTATCTGAATTAAAAGGTTTTAAATGAATATAAGAATAAAAGTTACATTTTAATTACACATCCTTCCCCTTGTTTCTTTCCTTGTTCACCCTACTTATATTATAGTGCCAGCTGTATATCTGTGGTTTGTGTCTTGAAATGTCCACATAATAGAACCATCTGATCACGGTGCATTATAAGTTGTCACCTTTTTATACTCGTAACCCCACGACAGTGCCAGTCACATATCAGTGCCCTCGATAATAGAACTAGCTATATAACATTGCCACTTTCGTTCTCAACACATGAGAATGTTATTTTAATTGTGCCAGCTCTATAGCAGTGTCCATATAATGTTTCCAACCTTATAACTGCCTCCACAAGAGATCCAACCACATAGAAAACAGCTCCTGTAGAGCGGTGCCTGCAGTGTTATATGTCCTCATTCCCCAAGATTGTCGGAACATTCCAGGCAAAGAGATCCAACCACATAGGAAACAGCGCCTGTAGAGCGGTGCCTGCAGTGTTAGACGTCCTCACTCCCCAAGATTGTCGAAACGCTCCAGGCAAAGAGATCCAACCACATAGAAAACAGCTCCTGTAGAGCGGTGCCTGCAGTGTTATACGTCCTCACTCCCCAAGATTGTCGGAAAACTCCAGGCAAAGAGATCCAACCACATAGAAAACAGCTCCTGTAGAGCGGTGCCTGCAGTGTTATACGTCCTCACTCCCCAAGATTGTCGGAAAACTCCAGGCAAAGAGATCCAACCACATAGAAAACAGCTCCTGTAGAGCGGTGCCTGCAGTGTTATACGTCCTCACTCCCCAAGATTGTCGGAACGCTCCAAGCAAAGAGATCCAACCACATAGGAAACAGCGCCTGTAGAGCGGTGCCTGCAGTGTTATACGTCCTCACTCCCCAAGATTGTCGGAACACTCCAGGCAAAGAGATCCAACCACATAGAAAACAGCTTCTGTAGAGCGGTGCCTGCAGTGTTATACGTCCTCACTCCCCAAGATTGTCGAAACGCTCCAAGCAAAGAGATCCAACCACATAGGAAACAGCGCCTGTAGAGCGGTGCCTGCAGTGTTATATGTCCTCACTCCCCAAGATTGTCGAAACGCTCCAAGCAAAGAGATCCAACCACATAGGAAACAGCGCCTGTAGAGCGGTGCCTGCAGTGTTATACGTCCTCACTCCCCAAGATTGTCGGAACACTCCAGGCAAAAAGATCCAACCACATAGAAAACAGCTCCTGTAGAGCGGTGCCTGCAGTGTTATACGTCCTCACTCCCCAAGATTGTCGGAACGCTCCAGGCAAAGAGATCCAACCACATAGAAAACAGCTCCTGTAGAGCGGTGCCTGCAGTGTTATACGTCCTCACTCCCCAAGATTGTCGGAACACTCCAGGCAAAGAGATCCAACCACATAGAAAACAGCTCCTGTAGAGCGGTGCCTGCAGTGTTATACGTCCTCACTCCCCAAGATTGTCGGAACACTCCAGGCAAAGAGATCCAACCACATAGAAAACAGCTCCTGTAGAGCGGTGCCTGCAGTGTTATATGTCCTCACTCCCCAAGATTGTCGGAACACTCCAGGCAAAGAGATCCAACCACATAGAAAACAGCTCCTGTAGAGCGGTGCCTGCAGTGTTATACGTCCTCACTCCCCAAGATTGTCGGAACGCTCCAGGCAAAGAGATCCAACCACATAGAAAACAGCTCCTGTAGAGCGGTGCCTGCAGTGTTATATGTCCTCACTCCCCAAGATTGTCGGAACACTCCAGGCAAAGAGATCCAACCACATAGAAAACAGCTCCTGTAGAGCGGTGCCTGCAGTGTTAGACGTCCTCACTCCCCAAGATTGTCGAAACGCTCCAAGCAAAGAGATCCAACCACATAGGAAACAGCGCCTGTAGAGCGGTGCCTGCAGTGTTATACGTCCTCACTCCCCAAGATTGTCGGAACACTCCAAGCCAAGAGATCCAACCACATAGAAAACAGCGCCTGTAGAGCGGTGCCTGCACTGTTATACGTCCTCACTCCCCAAGATTGTCGGAACGCTCCAAGCCAAGAGATCCAACCACATAGGAAACAGCGCCTGTAGAGCGGTGCCTGCAGTGTTATATAGCCTCACTCCCCAAGATTGTCTAAACGCTCCAAGCAAAGAGATCCAACCACATAGGAAACAGCGCCTGTAGAGCGGTGCCTGCAGTGTTACACTTCCTCATTCCCCAAGATTGTCGGAATGCTCCAGGCAAAGAGATCCAACCTCATAGAAAACAGCTCCTGTAGAGCGGTGCCTGCAGTGTTATACGTCCTCACTCCCCAAGATTGTCGGAATGCTCCAAGCAAAGAGATCCAACCACATAGGAAACAGCTCCTGTAGAGCGGTGCCTGCAGTGTTAGACGTCCTCACTCCCCAAGATTGTCGAAACGCTCCAAGCAAAGAGATCCAACCACATAGGAAACAGCTCCTGTAGAGCGGTGCCTGCAGTGTTATACGTCCTCACTCCCCAAGATTGTCGGAACACTCCAAGCCAAGAGATCCAACCACATAGAAAACAGCGCCTGTAGAGCGGTGCCTGCAGTGTTATATAGCCTCACTCCCCAAGATTGTCGGAACACTCCAGGCAAAGAGATCCAACCACATAGAAAACAGCTCCTGTAGAGCGGTGCCTGCAGTGTTATACGTCCTCACTCCCCAAGATTGTCGGAACGCTCCAAGCAAAGAGATCCAACCACATAGGAAACAGCTCCTGTAGAGCGGTGCCTGCAGTGTTAGACGTCCTCACTCCCCAAGATTGTCGAAACGCTCCAAGCAAAGAGATCCAACCACATAGGAAACAGCTCCTGTAGAGCGGTGCCTGCAGTGTTATACGTCCTCACTCCCCAAGATTGTCGGAACACTCCAAGCCAAGAGATCCAACCACATAGAAAACAGCGCCTGTAGAGCGGTGCCTGCAGTGTTATACGTCCTCACTCCCCAAGATTGTCGGAACACTCCAGGCAAAGAGATCCAACCACATAGAAAACAGCGCCTGTAGAGCGGTGCCTGCACTGTTATACGTCCTCACTCCCCAAGATTGTCGAAACGCTCCAAGCAAAGAGATCCAACCACATAGAAAACAGCGCCTGTAGAGCGGTGCCTGCAGTGTTATACGTCCTCACTCCCCAAGATTGTCGGAACGCTCCAGGCACTTTTATTTTTGCTTCTTCCCTTTGCATCGATCCTTTATAAGTTGTGGTGTCAGGTAAAGATCTTCAGAAGTAACTTGTGTAATCAGCCGTTTCTACTCCTCTGCTACAAACGCCTCTTATTAGGTTACAGCAATAAATGTTTCCCGGTGGACGCCATTAATCTGCGGCAAAACGTCCTCATCAGGTGAAATATCCTTAGACAAGCACATCTGAGCTCCGGCAAAGCGTAATGAGTCCTACGAGGGCCCATCTACAGCAGAGAGAGGCCATCTTTTTTTTGACCGTTTTGTCTACCTATTGATGATCGGCCGCACTCAGATGGAGAAGTTTATAAATGATTGTTTGTATTTATTTATTTATTTCCAGGACAATATTTCAGCACAGTGCTGGGTAGAAGAATATAGAGCGACAAGTCGTATTTACATTTAGACTCTTCAAGGGTCTTTTTTTAAAGGTTGCTGGGGGGGTAAAGTGAAGATATAGAGACTCCGGGTCTGCAGTAATGGGAAGTCACGCTTTTGGTTCACCTTCTAAAATTAACCCCTTTATGGCTTATATCACACCAGTGATGGGGCGCAGTGCACCCTAGCCTTGTGAATACAGGTATGTTTAGTACGATGATGACCAGGACAATAATGCACCTGTATATATCTGCTCCGTGTCACATAGGTGCTGAGAGACACAGAGAGAGACACAGAGAGACACAGAGAGAGATACAGATAGAGACACACAGAGAGAGACACAGAGAGAGACAGAGAGACAGAGAGAGATACAGAGAGACACAGAGAGAGACGCAGAGAGACACAGAGAGACACAGAAAGAGATACAGAGAGAGACACACAGAGAGAGACAGAGAGACACAGAGAGACAGAGAGACATAGAGAGAGACAGAGAGAGACACACAGAGAGAAAGTGAGAGACAGAGAGAGAAAGAGGCAGCGAGAGACAGAGAGAGACACAGAGAGAGACAGAGAGACACAGACACACAGAGAGACAGAGAGAGACAAAGAGAGAGACAGAGAGACACACAGAGAGAGACAGAGAGAGACAGAGAGACAGAGAGACACAGAGAGAGACACTGTGTGTCTCTCTCTGTGTCTCTCTGTGTGTCTCTTTCTGTCTCTCTCTTTGTCTCTCTCTCTCTCTGTCTCTCTCTGCCTCTTTCTCTCTCTGTCTCTCTCTCTCTGTCTCTCTCTGTCTCTCACTGTGTGTCTCTCTCTGTGAGAGACAGAGAGAGACACAGAGAGAAAGAGAAAGACAGAGCGAGAAAGAGGCAGAGAGAGACAGAGAGAGACACAGAGACAGAGAGACACAGAGAGAGCCAGAGAGAGACACAGAGAGAGACAGAGAGAGACACAGAAAGAGAGACAGAGAGACACTGAGACACAGAGAGAGACACACAGAGACAGAGAGACACACACAGACAGAGAGAGAAAGAGGCAGAGAGAGACAGAGAGAGACACAGAGAGGTAGAGAGACAGACAGACACAGAGAGAAAGGGAGAGACAGAGAGAGACACAGAGAGAAAGACGGAGACAGAGAGAGAAAGACAGTGAGAGAAAGAGGCAGAGAGACAGAGAGACACAGAGAGAGAAAGATCCAGAGTGGCAACATCTGGCTCCAGTACTTCAAGGACCTTTACAATTACATCCCAAGTGAAGACCTGAACCCGGCACAAAAAGAGCTTGTGAAAAAACTGAAAGATATGGAGAAAAAGTTCAAAGATTTCCAAAAACCTCTGGATTCACCAAATCACACTGTCAGAAATAACAGAAAGGATCACACAGATAAAAGGTAAAAAAGCCAGCGGTCCAGATGGGATCCTCCCAGAAATGCTGAAATACAGCCCTCCAGACATCCAGGTTGTGATAACAATATTGTACTGCAGGCCAGCTGCTTCCCCAAAAACTGGAACCAAGGCCTCATAACCCCTATACACAAAAACGGGGACAAGTACGACCCATCAAACTACCGGGGGATATGTGTCAGCAGCAACCTGGGTAAACTCTTCAACTGCATCCTGAACAAGAGGATCCTCACCTACCTCACTGAGCACAACGTCCTCAGCAAGAGCCAAGCAGGGTTCATGCCAAACCACCGCACCACTGACCACATCTACACTCTGCACAGCCTCATCAAGAGCACCGTCCACAATACAAAGAATGGGAAGATATACGCCTGTTTTGTGGACTTCAAGAAGGCCTTCAACTCAGTGTGGCACCCTGGACTATTCCTAAAACTGCTGTGGAGCGGAATAGGAGGCAAAACATACGACGTTATCCGAAGCTCCTACATTGAGAACAGTTGCAGTGTGAAGGTCAACGGAAGGAGGACGACCTATTTCCAACAGAGCCGAGGAATGAGACAGGGCTGCAGCCTCAGTCCAACGCTCTTTAACATCTACATCAATGAACTGGCGGTGGCCCTAGAGTCCTCCTCAGCACCAGGACCCACCCTCCATGACACCCAGGTGAAATTTCTGCTGTATGCGGATGACCTCGTGCTTTTATCACCAACTGAGAAAGGCCTCCAAGATCATCTGAAAATCCTAGAGACCTTCAGCAGCACATGGGCACTGCCAATCAACCAAAAGAAAACTAATATTATGGTGTTCCAGAAAAGAAAGCAGAAACCTACTGGCCATCCTAACTTTGTGATAGACAACCGTCCACTTACAGAAACCTGGGCCTAGAACTCAGCCAGTCGGGAGCTTCAAGCAAGCCATAGAGTTACTAAAAGACAAGGCATCCAAAGCCTTCTATGCCATCAGAAAACGTCTGTACCATCTCAAGGCACCAGTAACCGTCTGGCTAAAAATCTTTGACTCCATCATTGCCCCAATCCTTCTGTACAGCAGTGAGGTCTGGGGCCCAACCTCACAGCCAAACTGGTCAAAGTGGGACGCTGGGCCGACTGAAAAATTCCACCTAGAGTTCTGCAAGCATCTTCTCCAAGTCCATCAGAGCACATCAAACAGCGCCTGCCGAGCAGAGCTGGGAAGGTTCCCACTACACATCGCAATAAAGAAGAAGGCGCTGTCATTCAAGGCTCATCTACAAATTAGCAGTCCCAGTTCCTACCATCACAAAGCCTTCCTACACCAGGAAGCCAAAGAAAAAGTACCCAAAGCCAGTCTGACCAAGCCATCAACCTACATGGCCTGACAAAAGGTGAAATCCAGAAGATGATACACAAAGTCAAAGAGGAATATCTCAGCATCTGGAGGAACGACATAAACAAATCCAAGAAACTGACGATATATCAGAATCTACAGAGGGAGTACAAACTGGCCCCATATCTAGAGAAACTAGAAAACCCCAATGAGCGACAGATCCTGAGCCGATACAGACTGAGCGCCCACAGCCTACTCATCGAATCCGGATGGCACCGACAGAACTACAAGCCCCGAGAGAGCAGACTCTGCCAGCAGTGCCCCCTGGAGGCCCACTTCCTGCTGAGGTGCCCCAAATACTCTGCAGAGAGGGACACTCACTTCAAGAGACTGTCTGATCTCCTCCCAGACCTCACCTCCATGGAGGAGGAAGAGAAACTACTGATAATACTGGGGGAAGAGGAAAGTACAGTGGCCGTGGCAGCAGAACATGTCAGTGCCTGCCACAGACTAAGAGGAGCCTGATATGTCATGGACTCCTGTACCCCACTTTGACTTTGTGTACCATCTTCTGGATTTTGCCTTTTGTCAGGCCATGTAGGTTGATGGCTTGGTCAAACTGGCTTTGGGTACTTTTTGTTGGGAAGCATCCTGGGGCTTCCTGGTGTAGGAAGGCTTTGTGATGGTAGGAGCTGGGACTGCTACTTTGTAGATGAGCCTTGAATGACAGTGCCTTCTTCTTTATTGCGATGTGTAGTGGGAATCTGCCCAGCTCTGCTTGGCAGGCGCTGTTTGATGTGCTCCAGTGGACTTGGAGAAAATGCTTGCAGAACTCTAGGTGGAATATTTCTGTTGGCCCATCATCCCACTTTGACCAGTTTGAGACACACACAGAGAGAAATAGAGACAGAGAGAGAGACTCAGAGAGAGGCCGGAGTCACACTAGTCTGTAATACGGATAAGTGCTTTGCGATAAAAAATCTCATAGCACTTGGACCAATGATAATCTATAGGGCAGCTCCCATCATCCGTGGAGAATCCCCAATGAAAATCTATGGGTGCGAGAAAAACTCGCACACCACATGGACCATCAGTGTGACTTGAGAGAAATATGCACCGGTTTCCTATAGAAAAGCTGACAATTCAGTGTGGTGTACAGTAAAATCACACTGACAGGTTACAATCAATAGAATAGATCAAATAAATGTCTACACATAGTATAGGTATATATATAGAGAGAGAGAGAGAGAGAGAGAGAGAGAGAGAGAGAGAGAGAGAGAGAGAGAGAGAGTACAGACCAAAAGTTTGGACACACCTTCTCATTTAAAGATTTTTCTGTATTTTCATGACTATGAAAATTGTACATTCACACTGAAGGCATCAAAACGATGAATTAACACATGTGGAATTATATACTTGACAAAAAAGTGTAAAACAACTGAAATTATGTCTTATATTCTAGGTTCTTCAAAGTAGCCACCTTTTGCTTTGATGACTGCTTTGCACACTCTTGTCATTCTCTTGATGAGCTTCAAGAGGTAGTCACCGGGAATGGTTTTCACAGGTGTGCCCTGTCAGGTTTAATAAGTGGGATTTCTTGCCTTATAAATGGGGTTGGGACCATCAGTTGTGTTGTGCAGAAGTCTGGTGGATACAAAGCTGATAGTCCTACTGAATAGACTGATAGAATTTGTATTATGGCAAGAAAAAAGCAGCTAAGTAAAGAAAAATGAGTGGCCATCATTACTTTAAGAAATTAAGGTCAGTCAGTCCGAAAAATTGGGCAAACTTTGAAAGTGTCCCCAAGTGCAGTGGCAAAACCCATCAAGCGCTACAAAGAAACTGTCTCACATGAGGACCGCCCCAGGAAAGGAAGACCAAGAGTCACCTCTGCTTCTGAGGATAAGTTTATCCGAGTCACCAGCCTCAGAAATCGCAGGTTAACAGCAGCTCAGATTAGACACCAGGTCAATGCCACACAGAGTTCTAGCAGCAGACACATCTCTACAACAACTGTTAAGAGGAGACTTTGTGCAGCTGGCCTTCATGGTAAAATAGCTGCTAGGAAACCACTGCTAAGGACAGGCAACAAGCAGAAGAGACTTGTTTGGGCTAAAGAACACAAGGAATGGACATTAGACCAGTGGAAATCTGTGCTTTGGTCTGATGAGTCCAAATTTGAGATCTTTGGTTCCAACCACTGTGTCTTTGTGCGACGCAGAAAAGGTGAACGGATGGACTCTACATGCCTGGTCCCCACCGTGAAGCATGGAGGAGGAGGTGTGATGTGTGGGGGGGTGCTTTGCTGGTGACACTGTTGGGGATTTATTCAAAATTGAAGACATACTGAACCAGCATGGCTACCACAGCATCTTGCAGCGGCATGCTATTCCATCCGGTTTGCATTTAGTTGGACCATCATTTACTTTTCAACAGGACAATGAACCCAAACACCTCCAGGCTGTGTAAGGGCTATTTGACCAAGAAGGAGAGTGATGGGGTGCTACGCCAGATGACCTGGCCTCCACAGTCACCAGACCTGAACCCAATCGAGATGGTTTGGGGTGAGCTGGACAGCAGAGTTCAGGCAAAAGAGCCAACAAGTGCTAAGCATCTCTGGGAACTCCTTCAAGATTGTTGGAAGACCATTCCCGGTGACTGCCTCCTGAAGCTCATCAAGAGAATGCCAAGAGTGTGCAAAGCAGTCATCAAAGAAAAAGGTGGCTACTTTGAAGAGCCTAGAATATAAGAAATAATTTCAGTTGTTTCACACTTTTTTGGTAAGTATATAATTCCACATGTGTTAATTCATAGTTTTGATGCCTTCAGTGTGAATGTATAATTTTCATAGTCAGGAAAATACAGAAAAATCTTTAAATGAGAAGGTGTGTCCAAACTTTTGGTCTGTACTGTATTATATATGTCTTTGACACACATATAGAGAGTTAGATAGCAGAATAGCTGATAATTCAAATGTCGGGTTCTGTAAAATCATTGCAGAACCCAACAGGATATAGGACAGGGATTACATACAGTAAACCATTGCATATCCGTTTTTATATATCCCTCACTAATAATGTTATTAGTGTGTGTGTAAAATTTTGGAGCTGTCGGTGTTAAATTAAAGGATTCATTCACAGAAAAAACTGGCGTCGGCTCCCGCGCAATTTTCTCCACCAGAGAAGGGAAGCCAGTGACTGAGGGCAGATTTTAATAGCCTAGAGAGGGACCATGGTTATTGCCCCCCCCCCCCCCCCCTCGGCTAAGAACATTTGCCCCCAGCCACCCCAGAAAAGGCACATCTGTAAGATGCGCCTTTTCCGGCGCTTAGCCACCCTCTTCCCACTGCCATGTAGCGGTGGCATATGGGGTAATGAGAGGTTAATGTCACCTTGCTATTGTAAGGTGACATTAAGCCTGGTTAATAATGGAGAGATGTCAATAAGACACCTATCCATTACTAATCCAATAGTCTGAAAGGGTTAAAAATACACACATACATTAAGAATAAAGTCTTTTAATGAATTAATGAAACACACAGGTTTTAACATCTTTATTGCTCAATCGAAGTGAAGCCCTCGTTCTCCTGTAAAAAAGCCAAGATAAAAAAGCAACAATTTCCCATACCTGTCCGCCGTACAGTCAAGTCCCATGCTGTAATCCATATCTGGGGGCATTTACATTTTACAACCGGGAGTGTTGCTAATGCGACTGCTCCCGGCTTTAAAACGACTGGGGAATGAATGAAATGCAGGGGCGGTCTTCGATGACTAGCGGTGACATCACCAAAGCTGCGCCCCCTGGCGGCATGAACTCATATGAACTCTGTAGCGTGGGAAAATCAGCTATTGGATTAATAATGGATAGGTGTCTTTTTAAAGTTCGCTCTAATCATGTTTCATGGGACTGGGACACCTGGAGTTATTTATTGATTATTTATCATATCCATTATATATTATATATAATATACATTATATAATTGTCTAAGGGTCACTTCCGTCTTTCTGTCTGTCTGTCTGTCTTTCTATCTGTCTGTAATGGAAATCCCAAGTCGCTGATTGGTCGCGGCAAAACAGCCACGACCAATCAGAGACGGGCACAGTCCGGCGGCAAAATGGCCGCTCCATACTCCCCTCCAGTCAGCGCTCACACAGGGTTAATGGCAGCGGTAACAGACCGCGTTATGCCGCGGTGTAACCCACTCCGTTAACGCTGCTATTAACTTTGTGTGACCAACTTTTACTATTGATGCTGCCTATGCAGCATCAATAGTAAAAAGATCTAATGTTAAAAATAATAAAAAAAATAAAAAATAGTTATATACTCACCTTCCGTCGGCCCCTCGGAATCAGAACAGGCCTTTCCCGCTCCTCGCGACGCTCCGGTAACCGCTCCATGCATTGCGATCTCATGAGATGATGACGTAGCGGTCTCGCGAGACCGCTACATCATCGTCTCGCGAGACCGCAATGCACTCTTGGGACCGGAGCGCGTGAGGAGCATCGGTAAACGCTTCGCCTGGATCCGGGGGGCCGACGGAAGGTGAGTATATAACTATTTTTTATTTTAATTGTTTTTTTAACAGGGATATGATGCCCACATTGCTATATACTACGTGGGCTGTGTTAGATACTGCGTGGGCTGTGCAATATATTATGTGGGCTGGGCAATATACTACGTGGGCTGGGCAATATACTACGTGGGCTGGGCAATATACTACGTGGGCTGTGCAATATATTATGTGGGCTGTGCAATATACTACATGGGCTGTGCAATATACTATGTGGCTGTGCAATATACTATGTGGCTGTGCTATATACTACGTGGGCTGTGTTATACACTACGTAGGCTGTTATTTACTACGTGGCCTGTGTTATACACTATGTGGGCTGTGTTATAGACTATGTGGGCTGTACAATATACTACGTGGGCTGTGTTATACACTATGTGGGCTGTTCTATACAACGTGGCCTGTGTTATACACTATGTGGGCTGTGTTATACACTATGTGGGCTGTGTTATATACTGCGTGCATGGGCTGTTATATACTACGTGAGCTGTGTTATATGCTATGTGGGCTGTTATAAACTACGTGGCTGTGTTATATGCTATGTGGACTGTTATACACTCCGTGGGCTGTGCTATATACTACGTGGCTGTGCTATATACTCCGTGGGCTGTGTTATATACTACATGGCTGTGCTATATACTCTGTGGGCTGTGCTATATACTATGTGGCTGTGCAATATACTACGCAGCTGTGCTATATACTACGTGGCCGGCCGCGAACAATCAGCGACAGGTGCAGTCCGGCTGCGAATTGGCGCGGGATTTGAACCACGCTTCGCTAATTGGTCGCGCCCGGCCAGTCGAGTTCTGTGTATTCATTGTATTATTCTAAAATCTTCATAAATAAACTACATACATATTCTAGAATACCCGATGCGTTAGAATCGGGCTACCATCTAGTTTTAATTATAATCACGTAACACTTCATGTATTATATATAGCAATAATGAATTTAAACAGATCATTTCAATGTGCATAGATGCACTTTATTCATCAAGTGTCACTAAAGCACTTTTTATCAGTTTTATATTATTACACTTAATGAATTTACTAATGAGAAATGTATGTGTTTTATATAAAAGTCTGTCTCACTCATGTGTTCACTGCTTGAAAAAGGATAATACATCCGAAACTTTGCCACGCCGTTTGGGCAATAAAGTCCACTTTTTTCTTCAGTTTTTTTGTGCTGTTTTCCTTTTTTTTGTATATATATATATATATATATATATATATATATATATATATATATATATATATTTAGAGTATATATATGTTTTCACGAATATTTGAGCCCATGGATCCATTCTATGTCCATTTTGCAAGCCGACGAGAAAATCTTGTCATACAGATGTCACACGGATGCTTACATGCAAGAAAATCGCCTCCTCGCACTGCACACGGATGACATACGGATCACTGTTCAGGGAATATTTCTGCGATTCTCGTCCTTGTAAAATGGACCGATTTTTTATACGTTGTGTGTGATGCCAACCAGAGAGAGACAGACAGAGAGAGACATAAAGAGAAAGACACAGAGAGAGAGACAGAGAGACACAGAAATATATATAGAGAGAGAAACACAGAGAGAGACTCAGAGAGAGAAAGAGACAGACAGAGAGACATAAGGAGAAAGACACAGAGAGAGAGAGGCAAAGAGAGACAGAGAGATGTAGAGAGACAGAGAGAGCGACAAAGAGACAGGAAGAGAGAAATAGAGAGAGACAGAGAGAGAGACTCAGAGAGAGAAAGAGACAGAGAGAGAGACAGAGACAGAGAGAGGCAGAGAGAGACAGAGAAAGACAGAGAGAGAGAGGCAGAGAGAGAGAGACAGAGACAGACACAATGAGAAAGACAGAGAGAGAGGCAGAGAGACACAGAGACAGAGAGTGAGATGGAGAGAGACAGATAGACATAGAGAGATAGGCCGGCGTCACACTAGCGAGTTTTACGGGCGTATGAGAGGCGCAGAAAATACGGATTGCACACAATACAATGATTCTCTATGGCCCAGCTCCTATCTGGCGTATGTTACGCATCCGTATTTTACGGACTTGGACGGCAGTAGAAAATCGCAGCATGCTGCGTTTGTCACCATATTGCGCCCAAAAATCGCCAATGAAAGTCTATGGGGGCGAGAAAAATACGGATTCCACACGGACCAGCAGTGTGACTTGCGAGAAATACGCAGCGGTGTTCTATAGAAAAGCCGGTAATTCAGTGCGGTGTGCAGTAAAATCACACTGACAGAATAGAATAGGTAGAATAAATGTCTACACATAGTATAGGGGTATATATATATATATATATATATATATATATATATATATATATATATATATATATATATATATATATATATATATATATATATATATATATACTGTATATATATATGTCAGTGAGACAGCTATATATATATATATATATTTAATACAGCGCTAGATAGCAGAAAAGCCACTAATTCAATTGCCGGCTTTTGCTATCTCCTTCCCAAACCCGACAGGATATGAGAAATGGTTTACATACAGTAAACCAATTCACATCCCTTATTTTATTACATATTCCTGACTACTAATGTAACAAGTGTCTGTGTGCAAAATTTTGGGGCTCTAGCTGTTAAAATAAAGGGTTAAATCACGGAAAAAATTGGCGTGGGCTCCCGCGCAATTTTCTCTGCCAGAGTGGTAAAGCCAGTGACTGAGGGCAGATATTAATAGCCTAGAGAGAGTCCATGGTTATAGGACCCCTCTGGCTAAAAACATCTGCCCCCAGCCACCCCAGAAAAGGCACATCTGGAAGATGCACCTATTCTGGCCCTTGGCCACTCTCTTCCCACTCCCGTGTAGATATGGGATGTGGGATATGGGGTAATGAAGGGTTAATGTCACCTTGCTATTGTAAGGTGACATTAAGCCTGGTTAATAATGGAGAGGTGTCAATGAGACACCTATCCATTATTAATCCAATAGTAGTAAATGGTTAATAAAACAAACACACATTGTGAAAAAAGTATTTTATTGAAATAAAGACACAGGGTGTTGTAATAGTTTATTATACTCTCAATCCACTTGAAGACCCTTGTCACCTGAAACAAAGTTAAAATAAAAAATCAACAATATCCCATACCTTCCGTCGTTCAGTCTTGTCCCATGCTGTAAATCCATCTGAAGGGGTTAAATAATTTTACAAGCAGGAGCTCTGCTAATGCAGCTGTGCTCCTGGCTGTAAAATCTGGGGAATGGATGAAAAGCAGGGGATGGTAGCTACCTAGACTTGCGGTCCTGTGCCCCCTGCTGGCATAACCTCAGATGAACTCGAGCATGAGAAAATAATCAGAAAAATTCCCACGCTCGAGTTCATCTGAGGTTATGCCAGCAGGTGGCGCAGCACCGCAAGTCTAGGTAGCTACATTCCCCTTCTTCCCATTCATTCCCCAGTTTTTGCAGACAGGGGTGGCTGCATTAGCAGAGATCCTGCTTGTAAAATTATTTATCCCCTTCAGATGGATTTACAGCGTGGGACAAGACTGAACGACGGAAGGTATGGGATATTGTTGATTTTTTATTTTAACTTTGTTTCAGGTGACAAGGGTCTTCAATTGGATTGAGAGTATAATAAACTATTACAACACCCTGTGTCTTTATTTCCATAAAATACTTTTTTCATAATGTGTCTGTTTTATTAACCATTTACTACTATTGGATTAATAATGGATAGGTGTCTTATTGACACCTCTCCATTATTAACCAGGCTTAATGTCACCTTACAATAGCAAGGTGACATTAACCCTTTATTACCCCATATCCCACCGCTACACGGGAGTGGGAAGAGAGTGGCCAAGTGCCAGAATAGGTGCATCTTCCAGATGTGCCTTTTCTGGGGTGGCTGGGGCTGGGGGCAGATGTTTTTAGCCGGAGGGGGGGGGGCAATAACCATGGTTCCTCTCTAGGCTATTAATATCTGCCCTCAGTCACTGGCTTTCCCACTCTGGCGGAGAAAATTGTGCGGGAGCCAACGCCAATTTTTTCTGTGATTTAACCCTTTATTTTAACAGCTAGAGCCCCAAAAGTTTGCACACAGACACTTGGAACATTACTAATGAGGAATATGTAAAAAAAATAAGGGATATGAGATGGTTTACTGTATGTAATCATGTCTCATATCCTGTCGGGTTTGGGAAGGAGAGAGGAAAAGCCGGCAATTGAATTACCGGCTTTTCTGCTATCTAGCGCTGTATGAAATATAAATATATATATATATATATATATATATATATATATATATATATATATATATATATATATATATATAGGTGTCTCACTGACATATATATATATATATATATATATATATATATATATATATATATATATACACTCACCGGCCACTTTATTAGGTACACCATGCTAGTAACGGGTTGGACCCCCTTTTGCCTTCAGAACTGCCTCAATTCTTCGTGGCATAGATTCAACAAGGTGCTGGAAGCATTCCTCAGAGATTTTGGTCCATATTGACATGATGGCATCACACAGTTGCCGCAGATTTGTCGGCTGCACATCCCAAAGATGCTCCATACAAGGCAGGATGGATCCATGCTTTCATGTTGTTTACGCCAAATTCTGACCCTACCATCCGAATGTCGCAGCAGAAATCGAGACTCATCAGACCAAGCAACGTTTTTCCAATCTTCTACTGTCCAATTTCGATGAGCTTGTACAAATTGTAGCCTCAGTTTCCTGTTCTTAGCTGAAAGGAGTGGTACCCGGTGTGGTCTTCTGCTGCTGTAGCCCATCTGCCTCAAAGTTCGACGCACTGTGCGTTCAGAGATGCTCTTAGGCCTACCTTGGTTGTAACGGGTGGCGATTTGAGTCACTGTTGCCTTTCTATCAGCTCGAACCAGTCTGCCCATTCTCCTCTGACCTCTGGCATCAAAAAGGCATTTCCGCCCACAGAACTGCTGCTCACTGGATTTTTTTTCTTTTTCGGACCATTCTCTGTAAACCCTAGAGATGGTTGTGCGTGAAAATCCCAGTAGATCAGCAGTTTCTGAAATACTCAGACCAGCCCTTCTGGCACCAACAACCATGCCACGTTCAAAGGCACTCAAATCACCTTTCTTCCCCATACTGATGCTCGGTTTGAACTGCAGGAGATTGTCTTGACCATGTCTACATGCCTAAATGCACTGAGTTGCCGCCATGTGATTGGCTGATTAGAAATTAAGTGTTAACAAGAAGTTGGACAGGTGTACCTAATAAAGTGGCCAGTGAGTGTATATATATATATATATATATATAGACTGTATATATGTTTTCATGAATGTATGAGCCCATGGGTCCATTGTATGTCTGTTTTGCAAGCCGGCGAGAAGATCTCGCTGTACGGATGCCATACGGAGGTTTACATGCGTAAAATACGCTGCCACACCCTGCCTACGGATGACATACGAATCACTATTTTGGGAACATTTCTGCGTATTACGCATGTAAAATACGGCCCGTATTTCCCTACGCTGAGTGTGACGCCGGCCATACAGCGAGAGGGAGAGAGACAGACTCTCCGCCCCGCGCATAGAACAGGCTCAATAGCGTGCATTACATATAGTGCACAGGACAGTAATTCTGTATGGTATAGACTTGGGTTTTGTCCTGATGATGGGATCCTGCGTTGACTTTTAAACCTTAATAATAAAGTTTTCACGGCTATCACTCGTTTGTCAAATTCAACAGCAGCGGATCAAGTGACACTTCACCCGGAGCTGTTTGTTTTCTATGTACTATGGCAGCAGCTGATACCTGCAGTTGTTATATGTTGCTACAAATATACCAAGAGCATACTGCCCCAAAATGGACATAACGTCACCAAATTCGTATAAAAAATGAACTTTATTAATGTCGTGATACAATATTTTTAATACAATTGATTACACAATAAATAAATGTGATGAGGGTCAATAGATGATTAAATGAACAGTTCCAGCAGAGAAACCCACATTCACAAATGTAAAGGTGCACCACAGTGCAGCACAAAGTGTAGTATTAATTAATATAGGGCATACAGACAGCCTTAGGGATGTAAGGAATGGGTAAGAATAGCCCCACAGGGACCATGTGCAAATCCTAATATGGGATATAAACCAACTATTCTACCCTATAAAGTTCCCTATAAAGTTCTCAGCCCCCGAGGAAGCCCAGTACACGAAACGCGCGTCGGGGCCTGCAGTGGACGTATCCAGCAGCAAACCTCACATGGGTAAGCAGCACTGATTGTACTTTTTTTGATGGTCTCTTTTTGACAAACGATCGGGCTACGTGCAATACGGGAGGGAACTTTATAGGGTAGAATAGTTGGTTTATATCCCACATTAGGATTTGCACATGGTCCCTGTGGGGCTATTCTTACCCATTCCTTACATCCCTAAGGCTACGTTCACATTTGCTACGTTCACATTTGCGTTGTGCGCCGCAGCGTCGGCGCCGCAACGCACAACGCAAACAAAAACGCAGCAAAACGCATGCACAACGCTGCGTTTTGCACCGCATGCGTCCTTTTTTTCATTGATTTTGGACGCAGCAAAAATGCAACTTGCTGCGTCCTCTGCGCCCGGACGCGGGCGCTGCAGGTACGCATGCGGTCGCAAAACGCAAGTGCGACGCATGTCCATGCGCCTCCATGTTAAATATAGGGGCGCATGACGCATGCGGCGACGCTGCGGCGCCGACCGCAAATGTGAATGTACCCTAAGGCTGTCTGTATGCCCTATATTAATTAATATTATACTTTGTGCTGCACTGTGGTGCACCTTTAGTTATATTCTTGTACATACGGGCAGTGTTATAGTAGTTATATTCTTGTGCATAGGAGCAGTATTATAGTAGTTATAGTCTTGTACATAGGGGCAGTATTATAGTAGTTATATTCTTGTACATAAGGGCAGTATTATAGTAGTTATATTCTTGTACATAGGAGCAGTATTATAGTAGTTATATTCTTGTACATAGGGGCAGTATTATAGCAGTTATATATTTGTACATAGGAGCAGTATTATAGTAGTTATATTATTGTATATAGGAGCAGTATTGTAGTAGTTATACTTTTGTACATAGGGGCAGTGTTATAGTAGTTATATTCTTGTACATAGGGGCAGTATTATAGTAGTTATATTCATGTACATAGTGGCAGTATTATAGTAGTTATATTCTTGTACATTGTGGCAGTATTATAGTAGTTATATTCTTGTACATAAGGGCAGTATTATAGTAGTTATAGTCTTGTACATAGGAGCAGTATTATAGTAGTTATATTCTTGTACATAGGGGCAGTATTATAGTAGTTATATTCTTGTACATGAGGGCAGTATTATAGTAGTTATACTTTTGTACATAGGAGCAGTATTATAGTAGTTATATTCCTGTACATAGAGGCAGTATTATAGTAGTTATATTCCTGTACATAGGGGTAGTATTATAGTAGTTATATTCTTGTACATAGGGGCAGTATTATAGTAGTTATATACTTGTACATAGGAGCAGTATTATAGTAGTTATATTCTTGTACATAGGGGCAGTATTATAGTAGTTATATTCTTGTACATAGGGGGCAGTATTATAGTAGTTATATTCTTGTACATAGGAGCAGTATTATAGTAGCTATATTCTTGTACATAGGGGCAGTATTATAGTAGTTATATTCTTGTATATAGGGGCAGTATTATAGTAGTTATATTCTTGTACATAGGGGGCAGTGTTATTGCAGTTATATTCTTGTACATAGGAGCAGTATTATAGTAGTTATATTCTTGTACATAGTGGCAGTATTATAGTAGTTATAATCTTGTACATAGGGGCAGTATTATAGTAGTTACATTCTTGTACATAGGGGCAGTATTATAGTAGTTATATTCCTGTACATAGAGGCAGTATTATAGTAGTTATATTCCTGTACATAGGGGTAGTATTATAGTAGTTATATTCTTGTACATAGGGGCAGTATTATAGTAGTTATATACTTGTACATAGGAGCAGTATTATAGTAGTTATATTATTGTATATAGGAGCAGTATTGTAGTAGTTATACTTTTGCACATAGGGGCAGTGTTATAGTAGTTATATTCTTGTACATAGGAGCAGTATTATAGTAGTTATATTCTTGTACATAGGGGCAGTATTATAGTAGTTATATTCTTGTACATAGGGGGCAGTATTATAGTAGTTATATTCTTGTACATAGGAGCAGTATTATAGTAGCTATATTCTTGTACATAGGGGCAGTATTATAGTAGTTATATTCTTGTATGTAGGGGCAGTATTATAGTAGTTATATTCTTGTATATAGGAGCAGTATTATAGTAGTTATATTCTTGTACATAAAGGCAGTATTATAGTAGTTATATTCTTGTACATAGGAGCAGTATTATAGTAGTTATATTCTTGTACATAGGGGCAGTATTATAGTAGTTATATTCTTGTATATAGGGGCAGTATTATAGTAGTTATATTCCTGTACATAGGGGTAGTATTATAGTAGTTATATTCTTGTACATAGGGGCAGTATTATAGTAGTTATATACTTGTACATAGGAGCAGTATTATAGTAGTTATATTATTGCATATAGGAGCAGTATTGTAGTAGTTATACTTTTGCACATAGGGGCAGTGTTATAGTAGTTATATTCTTGTACATAGGAGCAGTATTATAGTAGTTATATTCTTGTACATAGGGGCAGTATTATAGTAGTTATATTCTTGTACATAGGGGGCAGTATTATAGTAGTTATATTCTTGTACATAGGAGCAGTATTATAGTAGCTATATTCTTGTACATAGGGGCAGTATTATAGTAGTTATATTCTTGTATGTAGGGGCAGTATTATAGTAGTTATATTCTTGTATATAGGAGCAGTATTATAGTAGTTATATTCTTGTACATAAAGGCAGTATTATAGTAGTTATATTCTTGTACATAGGAGCAGTATTATAGTAGTTATATTCTTGTACATAGGGGCAGTATTATAGTAGTTATATTCTTGTATATAGGGGCAGTATTATATTAGTTATATTCTTGTACATAGGAGCAGTATTATAGTAGTTATCTTCTTGTACATAGGGGCAGTATTATAGTAGTTATATTCTTGTATATAGGGGCAGTATTACAGTAGTTATATTCTTGTACATAGGAGCAGTATTATAGTAGTTATCTTCTTGTACATAGGGGCAGTATTATAGTAGTTATATTCTTGTACATAGGGGCAGTATTACAGTAGTTATATTCTTGTACATAGGAGCAGTATTATAGTAGTTATATTCTTGTACATAGGAGCAGTATTATAGTAGTTATATTCTTGTACATAGGGGCAGTATTATAGTAGTTATATTCTTGTACATAGGGGCAGTATTATAGTAGTTATATTCTTGTACATAGGGGCAGTATTATAGTAGTTATATTCTTGTACATAGGGGGCAGTGTTATTGCAGTTATATTCTTGTACATAGGAGGCAGTATTATAGTAGTTATAATCTTGTACATAGTGGCAGTATTATAGTAGTTATATTCTTGTACATAGGAGCAGTATTATAGTAGTTATATTCTTGTACATAGGAGCAGTATTATAGTAGTTTTATTCTTGTACATAGGAACAGTATTATAGTAGTTATAATCTTGTACATAGGGGCAGTATTATAGTAGTTACATTCTTGTACATAGGGGCAGTATTATAGTAGTTATCTTCTTGTACATAGGGGCAGTATTATAGTAGTTATATTCTTGTACATAGGAGGCAGTATTATAGTAGTTATATTCGTGTACATAGGGGGCAGTATTATAGTAGTTATATTCTTGTACATAGGGGCAGTATTATAGTAGTTATATTCTTGTATATAGGGGCAGTATTATAGTAGTTATATTCTTCTACATAGGGGCAGTATTATAGTAGTTATCTTCTTGTACATAGGGGCAGTATTATAGTAGTTATAATCTTGTACATAGGGGCAGTATTATAGTAGTTACATTCTTGTACATAGGGGCAGTATTATAGTAGTTATATTCCTGTACATAGAGGCAGTATTATAGTAGTTATATTCCTGTACATAGGGGTAGTATTATAGTAGTTATATTCTTGTACATAGGGGCAGTATTATAGTAGTTATATACTTGTACATAGGAGCAGTATTATAGTAGTTATATTATTGTATATAGGAGCAGTATTGTAGTAGTTATACTTTTGCACATAGGGGCAGTGTTATAGTAGTTATATTCTTGTACATAGGAGCAGTATTATAGTAGTTATATTCTTGTACATAGGGGCAGTATTATAGTAGTTATATTCTTGTACATAGGGGGCAGTATTATAGTAGTTATATTCTTGTACATAGGAGCAGTATTATAGTAGCTATATTCTTGTACATAGGGGCAGTATTATAGTAGTTATATTCTTGTATGTAGGGGCAGTATTATAGTAGTTATATTCTTGTACATTGTGGCAGTATTATAGTAGTTATATTCTTGTACATAAGGGCAGTATTATAGTAGTTATAGTCTTGTACATAGGAGCAGTATTATAGTAGTTATATTCTTGTACATAGGGGCAGTATTATAGTAGTTATATTCTTGTACATGAGGGCAGTATTATATTAGTTATATTCTTGTACATAGGAGCAGTATTATAGTAGTTATCTTCTTGTACATAGGGGCAGTATTATAGTAGTTATATTCTTGTACATAGGAGCAGTATTATAGTAGTTATATTCTTGTACATAGGAGCAGTATTATAGTAGTTATATTCTTGTACATAGGGGCAGTATTATAGTAGTTATATTCTTGTACATAGGGGCAGTATTATAGTAGTTATATTCTTGTACATAGGGGCAGTATTATAGTAGTTATATTCTTGTACATAGGGGGCAGTGTTATTGCAGTTATATTCTTGTACATAGGAGCAGTATTATAGTAGTTATATTCTTGTACATAGGAGCAGTATTATAGTAGTTATATTCTTGTACATAGGAACAGTATTATAGTAGTTATAATCTTGTACATAGGGGCAGTATTATAGTAGTTACATTCTTGTACATAGGGGCAGTATTATAGTAGTTATCTTCTTGTACATAGGGGCAGTATTATAGTAGTTATATTCTTGTACATAGGAGGCAGTATTATAGTAGTTATATTCTTGTACATGGGGGCAGTATTATAGTAGTTATATTCTTGTACATAGGGGCAGTATTATAGTAGTTATATTCTTGTATATAGGGGCAGTATTATAGTAGTTATATTCTTGTACATAGGAGCAGTATTATAGTAGTTATATTCTTGTACATAGTGGCAGTATTATAGTAGTTATAATCTTGTACATAGGGACAGTATTATAGTACTTACATTCTTGTACATAGGGGCAGTATTATAGTAGTTATATTCCTGTACATAGAGGCAGTATTATAGTAGTTATATTCCTGTACATAGGGGTAGTATTATAGTAGTTATATACTTGTACATAGGAGCAGTATTATAGTAGTTATATTATTGTATATAGAAGCAGTATTGTAGTAGTTATACTTTTGCACATAGGGGCAGTGTTATAGTAGTTATATTCTTGTACATAGGAGCAGTATTATAGTAGTTATATTCTTGTACATAGGGGCAGTATTATAGTAGTTATATTCTTGTACATAGGGGGCAGTATTATAGTAGTTATATTCTTGTACATAGGAGCAGTATTATAGTAGCTATATTCTTGTACATAGGGGCAGTATTATAGTAGTTATATTCTTGTATGTATGGGCAGTATTATAGTAGTTATATTCTTGTACATTGTGGCAGTATTATAGTAGTTATATTCTTGTACATAAGGGCAGTATTATAGTAGTTATAGTCTTGTACATAGGAGCAGTATTATAGTAGTTATATTCTTGTACATAGGGGCAGTATTATAGTAGTTATATTCTTGTACATGAGGGCAGTATTATAGTAGTTATACTTTTGTACATAGGAGCAGTATTATAGTAGTTATGTTCCTGTATATAGGGGTAGTATTATAGTAGTTATATTCTTGTACATAGGGGCAGTATTATAGTAGTTATATACTTGTACATAGGAGCAGTATTATAGTAGTTATATTATTGCATATAGGAGCAGTATTGTAGTAGTTATACTTTTGCACATAGGGGCAGTGTTATAGTAGTTATATTCTTGTACATAGGAGCAGTATTATAGTAGTTATATTCTTGTACATAGGGGCAGTATTATAGTAGTTATATTCTTGTACATAGGGGGCAGTATTATAGTAGTTATATTCTTGTACATAGGAGCAGTATTATAGTAGCTATATTCTTGTACATAGGGGCAGTATTATAGTAGTTATATTCTTGTATGTAGGGGCAGTATTATAGTAGTTATATTCTTGTATATAGGAGCAGTATTATAGTAGTTATATTCTTGTACATAAAGGCAGTATTATAGTAGTTATATTCTTGTACATAGGAGCAGTATTATAGTAGTTATATTCTTGTACATAGGGGCAGTATTATAGTAGTTATATTCTTGTATATAGGGGCAGTATTATATTAGTTATATTCTTGTACATAGGAGCAGTATTATAGTAGTTATCTTCTTGTACATAGGGGCAGTATTATAGTAGTTATATTCTTGTATATAGGGGCAGTATTACAGTAGTTATATTCTTGTACATAGGAGCAGTATTATAGTAGTTATCTTCTTGTACATAGGGGCAGTATTATAGTAGTTATATTCTTGTACATAGGGGCAGTATTACAGTAGTTATATTCTTGTACATAGGAGCAGTATTATAGTAGTTATATTCTTGTACATAGGAGCAGTATTATAGTAGTTATATTCTTGTACATAGGGGCAGTATTATAGTAGTTATATTCTTGTACATAGGGGCAGTATTATAGTAGTTATATTCTTGTACATAGGGGCAGTATTATAGTAGTTATATTCTTGTACATAGGGGGCAGTGTTATTGCAGTTATATTCTTGTACATAGGAGGCAGTATTATAGTAGTTATAATCTTGTACATAGTGGCAGTATTATAGTAGTTATATTCTTGTACATAGGAGCAGTATTATAGTAGTTATATTCTTGTACATAGGAGCAGTATTATAGTAGTTTTATTCTTGTACATAGGAACAGTATTATAGTAGTTATAATCTTGTACATAGGGGCAGTATTATAGTAGTTACATTCTTGTACATAGGGGCAGTATTATAGTAGTTATCTTCTTGTACATAGGGGCAGTATTATAGTAGTTATATTCTTGTACATAGGAGGCAGTATTATAGTAGTTATATTCGTGTACATAGGGGGCAGTATTATAGTAGTTATATTCTTGTACATAGGGGCAGTATTATAGTAGTTATATTCTTGTATATAGGGGCAGTATTATAGTAGTTATATTCTTCTACATAGGGGCAGTATTATAGTAGTTATCTTCTTGTACATAGGGGCAGTATTATAGTAGTTATAATCTTGTACATAGGGGCAGTATTATAGTAGTTACATTCTTGTACATAGGGGCAGTATTATAGTAGTTATATTCCTGTACATAGAGGCAGTATTATAGTAGTTATATTCCTGTACATAGGGGTAGTATTATAGTAGTTATATTCCTGTACATAGAGGCAGTATTATAGTAGTTATATTCCTGTACATAGAGGCAGTATTATAGTAGTTATATTCCTGTACATAGGGGTAGTATTATAGTAGTTATATTCTTGTACATAGGGGCAGTATTATAGTAGTTATATACTTGTACATAGGAGCAGTATTATAGTAGTTATATTATTGTATATAGGAGCAGTATTGTAGTAGTTATACTTTTGCACATAGGGGCAGTGTTATAGTAGTTATATTCTTGTACATAGGAGCAGTATTATAGTAGTTATATTCTTGTACATAGGGGCAGTATTATAGTAGTTATATTCTTGTACATAGGGGGCAGTATTATAGTAGTTATATTCTTGTACATAGGAGCAGTATTATAGTAGCTATATTCTTGTACATAGGGGCAGTATTATAGTAGTTATATTCTTGTATGTAGGGGCAGTATTATAGTAGTTATATTCTTGTACATTGTGGCAGTATTATAGTAGTTATATTCTTGTACATAAGGGCAGTATTATAGTAGTTATAGTCTTGTACATAGGAGCAGTATTATAGTAGTTATATTCTTGTACATAGGGGCAGTATTATAGTAGTTATATTCTTGTACATGAGGGCAGTATTATATTAGTTATATTCTTGTACATAGGAGCAGTATTATAGTAGTTATCTTCTTGTACATAGGGGCAGTATTATAGTAGTTATATTCTTGTACATAGGAGCAGTATTATAGTAGTTATATTCTTGTACATAGGAGCAGTATTATAGTAGTTATATTCTTGTACATAGGGGCAGTATTATAGTAGTTATATTCTTGTACATAGGGGCAGTATTATAGTAGTTATATTCTTGTACATAGGGGCAGTATTATAGTAGTTATATTCTTGTACATAGGGGGCAGTGTTATTGCAGTTATATTCTTGTACATAGGAGCAGTATTATAGTAGTTATATTCTTGTACATAGGAGCAGTATTATAGTAGTTATATTCTTGTACATAGGAACAGTATTATAGTAGTTATAATCTTGTACATAGGGGCAGTATTATAGTAGTTACATTCTTGTACATAGGGGCAGTATTATAGTAGTTATCTTCTTGTACATAGGGGCAGTATTATAGTAGTTATATTCTTGTACATAGGAGGCAGTATTATAGTAGTTATATTCTTGTACATGGGGGCAGTATTATAGTAGTTATATTCTTGTACATAGGGGCAGTATTATAGTAGTTATATTCTTGTATATAGGGGCAGTATTATAGTAGTTATATTCTTGTACATAGGAGCAGTATTATAGTAGTTATATTCTTGTACATAGTGGCAGTATTATAGTAGTTATAATCTTGTACATAGGGACAGTATTATAGTACTTACATTCTTGTACATAGGGGCAGTATTATAGTAGTTATATTCCTGTACATAGAGGCAGTATTATAGTAGTTATATTCCTGTACATAGGGGTAGTATTATAGTAGTTATATTCTTGTACATAGGGGCAGTATTATAGTAGTTATATACTTGTACATAGGAGCAGTATTATAGTAGTTATATTATTGTATATAGAAGCAGTATTGTAGTAGTTATACTTTTGCACATAGGGGCAGTGTTATAGTAGTTATATTCTTGTACATAGGAGCAGTATTATAGTAGTTATATTCTTGTACATAGGGGCAGTATTATAGTAGTTATATTCTTGTACATAGGGGGCAGTATTATAGTAGTTATATTCTTGTACATAGGAGCAGTATTATAGTAGCTATATTCTTGTACATAGGGGCAGTATTATAGTAGTTATATTCTTGTATGTATGGGCAGTATTATAGTAGTTATATTCTTGTACATTGTGGCAGTATTATAGTAGTTATATTCTTGTACATAAGGGCAGTATTATAGTAGTTATAGTCTTGTACATAGGAGCAGTATTATAGTAGTTATATTCTTGTACATAGGGGCAGTATTATAGTAGTTATATTCTTGTACATGAGGGCAGTATTATAGTAGTTATACTTTTGTACATAGGAGCAGTATTATAGTAGTTATGTTCCTGTATATAGGGGTAGTATTATAGTAGTTATATTCTTGTACATAGGGGCAGTATTATAGTAGTTATATACTTGTACATAGGAGCAGTATTATAGTACTTATATTCTTGTACATAGGAGCATTATTATAGTAGTTATATTCTTGTACATAGGGGCAGTATTATAGTAGTTATATTCTTGTACATAGGGGGCAGTATTATAGTAGTTATATTCTTGTACATAGGAGCAGTATTATAGTAGTTATATTCTTGTACATAGGGGGCAGTATTAGAGTAGTTATATTCTTGTACATAGGAGCAGTATTATAGTAGTTATATTCTTGTACATAGGGGGCAGTATTATAGTAGTTATATTCTTGTACATAGGAGCAGTATTATAGTAGTTATATTCTTGTACATAGGGGCATTATTATAGTAGTTATATTCTTGTATATAGGGGCAGTATTATATTAGTTATATTCTTGTATATAGGAGCAGTATTATATTAGTTATATTCTTGTACATAGGAGCAGTATTATAGTAGTTATATTCTTGTACATAGTGGCAGTATTATAGTAGTTATAATCTTGTACATAGGGGCAGTATTATAGTAGTTACATTCTTGTAAATAGGGGCAGTATTATAGTAGTTATATTCCTGTACATAGAGGCAGTATTATAGTAGTTATATTCCTGTACATAGGGGTAGTATTATAGTAGTTATATTCTTGTACATAGGGGCAGTATTATAGTAGTTATATACTTGTACATAGGAGCAGTATTATAGTAGTTATATTATCGTATATAGGAGCAGTATTGTAGTAGTTATACTTTTGCACATAGGGGCAGTGTTATAGTAGTTATATTCTTGTACATAGGGGCAGTATTATAGTAGTTATATTCTTGTATGTAGGGTCAGTATTATAGTAGTTATATTCTTGTATATAGGAGCAGTATTATAGTAGTTATATTCTTGTACATAAAGGCAGTATTATAGTAGTTATATTCTTGTACATAGGAGCAGTATTATAGTAGTTATATTCTTGTACATAGGGGCAGTATTATAGTAGTTATATTCTTGTATATAGGGGCAGTATTATATTAGTTATATTCTTGTACATAGGAGCAGTATTATAGTAGTTATCTTCTTGTACATAGGGGCAGTATTATAGTAGTTATATTCTTGTATATAGGGGCAGTATTACAGTAGTTATATTCTTGTACATAGGAACAGTATTATAGTAGTTATCTTCTTGTACATAGGGGCAGTATTATAGTAGTGATATTCTTGTACATAGGGGCAGTATTACAGTAGTTATATTCTTGTACATAGGAGCAGTATTATAGTAGTTATATTCTTGTGCATAGGGGCAGTATTATAGTAGTTATATTCTTGTACATAGGAGCAGTATTATAGTAGATATATTCTTGTACATAGGGGCAGTATTATAGTAGTTATATTCTTGTACATAGGGGCAGTATTATAGTAGTTATATTCTTGTACATAGGGGCAGTATTATAGTAGTTATATTCTTGTACATAGGGGGCAGTGTTATTGCAGTTATATTCTTGTACATAGGAGGCAGTATTATAGTAGTTATAATCTTGTACATAGTGGCAGTATTATAGTAGTTATATTCTTGTACATAGGAGCAGTATTATAGTAGTTATATTCTTGTACATAGGAGCAGTATTATAGTAGTTATATTCTTGTACATAGGAACAGTATTATAGTAGTTATAATCTTGTACATAGGGGCAGTATTATAGTAGTTACATTCTTGTACATAGGGGCAGTATTATAGTAGTTATCTTCTTGTACATAGGGGCAGTATTATAGTAGTTATATTCTTGTACATAGGAGGCAGTATTATAGTTGTTATATTCGTGTACATAGGGGGCAGTATTATAGTAGTTTTATTCTTGTACATAGGGGCAGTATTATAGTAGTTATATTCTTGTATATAGGGGCAGTATTATAGTAGTTATATTCTTGTACATAGGAGCAGTATTATAGTAGTTATATTCTTGTACATAGGGGCAGTATTATAGTAGTTATATTCTTGTATATAGGGGCAGTATTATATTAGTTATATTCTTGTACATAGGAGCAGTATTATAGTAGTTATCTTCTTGTACATAGGGGCAGTATTATAGTAGTTATATTCTTGTATATAGGGGCAGTATTACAGTAGTTATATTCTTGTACATAGGAACAGTATTATAGTAGTTATCTTCTTGTACATAGGGGCAGTATTATAGTAGTGATATTCTTGTACATAGGGGCAGTATTACAGTAGTTATATTCTTGTACATAGGAGCAGTATTATAGTAGTTATATTCTTGTACATAGGGGCAGTATTATAGTAGTTATATTCTTGTACATAGGAGCAGTATTATAGTAGATATATTCTTGTACATAGGGGCAGTATTATAGTAGTTATATTCTTGTACATAAGGGCAGTATTATAGTAGTTATATTCTTGTACATAGGGGCAGTATTATAGTAGTTATATTCTTGTACATAGGGGGCAGTGTTATTGCAGTTATATTCTTGTACATAGGAGGCAGTATTATAGTAGTTATAATCTTGTACATAGTGGCAGTATTATAGTAGTTATATTCTTGTACATAGGAGCAGTATTATAGTAGTTATATTCTTGTACATAGGAGCAGTATTATATTAGTTATATTCTTGTACATAGGAACAGTATTATAGTAGTTATAATCTTGTACATAGGGGCAGTATTATAGTAGTTACATTCTTGTACATAGGGGCAGTATTATAGTAGTTATCTTCTTGTACATAGGGGCAGTATTATAGTAGTTATATACTTGTACATAGGAGCAGTATTATAGTAGTTATATTATTGTATATAGGAGCAGTATTGTAGTAGTTATACTTTTGCACATAGGGGCAGTGTTATAGTAGTTATATTCTTGTACATAGGAGCAGTATTATAGTAGTTATATTCTTGTACATAGGGGCAGTATTATAGTAGTTATATTCTTGTACATAGGGGGCAGTATTATAGTAGTTATATTCTTGTACATAGGAGCAGTATTATAGTAGCTATATTCTTGTACATAGGGGCAGTATTATAGTAGTTATATTCTTGTATGTAGGGGCAGTATTATAGTAGTTATATTCTTGTATATAGGAGCAGTATTATAGTAGTTATATTCTTGTACATAAAGGCAGTATTATAGTAGTTATATTCTTGTACATAGGAGCAGTATTATAGTAGTTATATTCTTGTACATAGGGGCAGTATTATAGTAGTTATATTCTTGTATATAGGGGCAGTATTATATTAGTTATATTCTTGTACATAGGAGCAGTATTATAGTAGTTATCTTCTTGTACATAGGGGCAGTATTATAGTAGTTATATTCTTGTATATAGGGGCAGTATTATAGTAGTTATATTCTTGTATATAGGGGCAGTATTACAGTAGTTATATTCTTGTACATAGGAGCAGTATTATAGTAGTTATATTCTTGTACATAGGAGCAGTATTATAGTAGTTATATTCTTGTACATAGGGGCAGTATTATAGTAGTTATATTCTTGTACATAGGGGCAGTATTATAGTAGTTATATTCTTGTACATAGGGGCAGTATTATAGTAGTTATATTCTTGTACATAGGGGGCAGTGTTATTGCAGTTATATTCTTGTACATAGGAGGCAGTATTATAGTAGTTATAATCTTGTACATAGTGGCAGTATTATAGTAGTTACATTCTTGTACATAGGAGCAGTATTATAGTAGTTATATTCTTGTACATAGGAGCAGTATTATAGTAGTTATATTCCTGTACATAGGAACAGTATTATAGTAGTTATAATCTTGTACATAGGGGCAGTATTATAGTAGTTACATTCTTGTACATAGGGGCAGTATTATAGTAGTTATCTTCTTGTACATAGGGGCAGTATTATAGTAGTTATATTCTTGTACATAGGGGGCAGTATTATAGTAGTTATATTCTTGTACATAGGGGCAGTATTATAGTAGTTATATTCTTGTATATAGGGGCAGTATTATAGTAGTTATATTCTTGTACATAGGAGCAGTATTATAGTAGTTATATTCTTGTACATAGTGGCAGTATTATAGTAGTTATAATCTTGTACATAGGGGCAGTATTATAGTTGTTACATTCTTGTACATAGGGGCAGTATTATAGTAGTTATATTCCTGTACATAGAGGCAGTATTATAGTATTTATATTCCTGTACATAGGGGTAGTATTATAGTAGTTATATTCTTGTACATAGGGGCAGTATTATAGTAGTTATATACTTGTACATAGGAGCAGTATTATAGTAGTTATATTATTGTATATAGGAGCAGTATTGTAGTAGTTATACTTTTGCACATAGGGGCAGTGTTATAGTAGTTATATTCTTGTACATAGGAGCAGTATTATAGTAGTTATATTCTTGTACATAGGGGCAGTATTATAGTAGTTATATTCTTGTACATAGGGGGCAGTATTATAGTAGTTATATTCTTGTACATAGGAGCAGTATTATAGTAGCTATATTCTTGTACATAGGGGCAGTATTATAGTAGTTATATTCTTGTATGTAGGGGCAGTATTATAGTAGTTATATTCTTGTATATAGGAGCAGTATTATAGTAGTTATATTCTTGTACATAAAGGCAGTATTATAGTAGTTATATTCTTGTACATAGGAGCAGTATTATAGTAGTTATATTCTTGTACATAGGGGCAGTATTATAGTAGTTATATTCTTGTATATAGGGGCAGTATTATATTAGTTATATTCTTGTACATAGGAGCAGTATTATAGTAGTTATCTTCTTGTACATAGGGGCAGTATTATAGTAGTTATATTCTTGTATATAGGGGCAGTATTATAGTAGTTATATTCTTGTACATAGGGGCAGTATTACAGTAGTTATATTCTTGTACATAGGAGCAGTATTATAGTAGTTATATTCTTGTACATAGGAGCAGTATTATAGTAGTTATATTCTTGTACATAGGAACAGTATTATAGTAGTTATAATCTTGTACATAGGAGCAGTATAATAGTAGTTATATTCTTGTACATAGGGGCAGTATTATAGTAGTTATATTCTTGTACATAGGAGCAGTATAATAGTAGTTATATTCTTGTACATAGGAGCAGTATTATAGTAGTTATATTCTTGTACATAGGAACAGTATTATAGTAGTTATAATCTTGTACATAGGGGCAGTATTATAGTAGTTACATTCTTGTACATAGGGGCATTATTATAGTAGTTATCTTCTTGTACATAGGGGCAGTATTATAGTAGTTATATTCTTGTACATAGGAGGCAGTATTATAGTAATTATATTCTTGTACATAGGAGCAGTATTATAGTAGTTATATTCTTGTACATAGGGGCAGTATTATAGTAGTTATATTCTTGTACATAGGGGGCAGTATATAGGAGCAGTATTATAGTAGTGATATTCTTGTACATAGGGGCAGTATTATAGTAGTTATATTCTTGTACATAGGAGCAGTATTATAGTAGTTATAGTCTTGTATATGGGGGCAGTATTATAGCAGTTATATTCTGGTACATTTATATTCATGTCCATATGACCTATTACCTGGGTAATTTCTTTTATCCATCCAGGTCTCATCAGGCAGATAATTGATTAGTAATGATTACTTTATCATTGTTGGTAATTGTGATTCCGTTTATAGAAACAAGATTATTTTATAATCCGCGTGTTTATTCCATTTTTCTTACTGTTGCCATAATTTCCGCTTTGATGTAAGAAAATGATTTTCTTTGACCTGCTGCTGATTTCCAGGATCTGATATCTGACATTTCTTCCAGTAAAATCGTCTCCGTCCCCCGAAACTCTCTAAAACATTATCGGAAAAACCTTGTTTTTTCAATATCCATGAAAATATCCAATTGTGCTACAAAACATGTTATAATCAGGACGCCGTCCCTTTAAGACATGTAATTAACGGCTGTTGACTGAGTGGAGATATCCGTAGATTATACCAGGATGTAAGACTTTGCTATGAGCTGAACAAACCTCTGTGTTATGATGAATGTAGACAATATCCAGCAGCTTATTGATATCGCCCTGGGGTGATACTTAGTGGGTCACATGGACGGATCAGCTCTTAAGACTTGCAGTGATTCATGGCGCTTCATCGCTATCTCTTCCGAACACATTAACGCTCTACAATTTTCTCGGCTTTGGAAAGACACTTATAAAAGATGCGCTGTCACCTTGTCCTGGCGCAATGAGGTTCTTGAAAGAGTCGATGACAATACGATGTTTTTTAAAGGGCCGGTGCTACAATTTTTATTGTATTAATATATTCTTATATTATTATTTTAAGAAAATGTTTACTTTAAAACATCCATTTTTATAATGTTAGGTTAAAGGTAAATTATGGAGCAGTCACTATTGTCACTTAAGGTGATGCTAGAAGTTAGCCCCACCTTCCTGACTCCTTCAACTATTCCTCCATATGATTTCAGTCAGTTTCTGTGCCGCAATTATAAGTCTCATACAGTGGCCTATAAGACATGCTAAAATAAAATACTGTTCAGTCCATGCCTAACCGTGCCACAAAAAATACCATATAGTACAAAATAGTACTACTATCATAGAGTACTGTTCAGTCCATGCCTAACTATGCCACAAAAACTGCCATACAGTACAAAAAAATACTGCTGCCATACAGTGACGCCAACAAAAAATAATATTCTGTTCCGTCCATGCCTAGCAGTGCCACAAAAACCACCATACCGTGCAAAAAATACTACTGCCATACAGTGACTCTGTCAAAAATAATATACTGTTCAGTCCATACCTAACCGTGCCACAAAAACTGCCATAAGGTGCAAAATAGTACTACAACCATGCAATGACTTCTGTAAAAATAATATACTGTTCAGTCCATGCCTAGCAGTGCCACAAAAACCACCTTATGGTACAAAAAAATACTGCTGCCATACAGTGACTCTGGCAAAAATGATATACTGCTCAGTTTATCAACAGCAACAGCATAATAAAACACCATACAGTGTCCAAATAAAAAGTATAGTCATAAAGAAATGTAATAAGATTGAAATACAATGTCGATAATAATACCGCATTACAATATTGAATATTCATGGTGTTCGCAAACCTCAGGGGCAATGATATACATAGCCTGGGTGGTCTATGCACCCTGTGTAAAACCACAGGTTACGCAGCTATAAAGCTGGCCCTTGCTATGGAGATCAGGGCGATCTTAAAAGATCAGGGGTGCAAGATCCAAAGGATATGTCTTCCCGTACACCCCCACCCCGGCACTTAAAATAAAACTATATATTCACAGCAAAAAATTATCATAATTTTCTGCTATAGCAGGACTAGATAATACCTACAAACACTATAGAAAAAGCCCAATGATGCCGCCATATGGGGACCATGTAGTGGTAAATTCGAGTCCTGTAGACAGTATAAGTGATCACAGTACAGTTATAGATGGCGACTTACCGCTGACGTTCTTTCTGGTAGTCGTTCACTTTTCCCGTCTTTTCCATCTGGGTCAGACCGACATGATGACTTGTCTGAAGAGATTGTAACAGAGACATTTTATTTCTCACATTTCCTACATCGTCCCCACTTATTCCCAACCTACATAGACTCCTCATCCTGCTGCTACCCCTAATAATAATGCCCCCTGACTTCCCCCTCCAATAATAATGCCCCCTGACTTCCTCCTCCAATAGTAATGCCCCCTGACTTCCCCTCCAATAGCAATGCCCCCTGACTTCCTCCTCCAATAATAATGCCCCCTGACTTCCTCCTCCAATAGTAATGCCCCCTGACTTCCTCCTCCAATAGTAATGCCCCCTGACTTCCTCCTCCAATAATAATGCCCCCTGACTTCCTCCTCCAATAGTAATGCCCCCTGACTTCCTCCTCCAATAATAATGCCCCCTGACTTCCTCCTCCAATAATAATGCCCCCTGACTTCCTCCTCCAATAATAATGCCCCCTGACTTCCTCCTCCAATAGTAATGCCCCCTGACTTCCTCCTCCAATAGTAATGCCCCCTGACTTCCTCCTCCAATAATAATGCCCCCTGACTTCCTCCTCCAATAGTAATGCCCCCTGACTTCCTCCTCCAATAATAATGCCCCCTGACTTCCTCCTCCAATAATAATGCCCCCTGACTTCCTCCTCCAATAATAATGCCCCCTGACTTCCTCCTCCAATAGTAATGCCCCCTGACTTCCTCCTCCAATAATAATGCCCCCTGACTTCCTCCTCCAATAGTAATGCCCCCTGACTTCCTCCTCCAATAGTAATGCCCCCTGACTTCCTCCTCCAATAGTAATGCCCCCTGACTTCCTCCTCCAATAATAATGCCCCCTGACTTCCTCCTCCAATAGTAATGCCCCCTGACTTCCTCCTCCAATAATAATGCCCCCTGACTTCCTCCTCCAATAATAATTCCCCCTGACTTCCTCCTCCAATAGTAATGCCCCCTGACTTCCTCCTCCAATAGTAATGCCCCCTGACTTCCTCCTCCAATAATGCCCCCTGACTTCCTCCTCCAATAGTAATGCCCCCTGACTTCCTCCTCCAATAGTAATGCCCCCTGACTTCCTCCTCCAATAATAATGCCCCCTGACTTCCTCCTCCAATAGTAATGCCCCCTGACTTCCTCCTCCAATAATAATGCCCCCTGACTTCCTCCTCCAATAATAATTCCCCCTGACTTCCTCCTCCAATAATAATGCCCCCTGACTTCCCCCTCCAATAATAATTCCCCCTGACTTCCTCCTCCAATAGTAATGCCCCCTGACTTCCCCTCCAATAATAATGCCCCCTGACTTCCCCTCCAATAATAATGCCCCCTGACTTCCTCCTCCAATAATAATTCCCCCTGACTTCCTCCTCCAATAATAATGCCCCCTGACTTCCTCCTCCAATAGTAATGCCCCCTGACTTCCTCCTCCAATAATAATGCCCCCTGACTTCCTCCTCCAATAATAATGCCCCCTGACTTCCTCCTCCAATAGTAATGCCCCCTGACTTCCTCCTCCAATAATAATGCCCCCTGACTTCCTCCTCCAATAGTAATGCCCCCTGACTTCCTCCTCCAATAATAATGCCCCCTGACTTCCTCCTCCAATAATAATTCCCCCTGACTTCCCCTCCAATAATAATTCCCCCTGACTTCCCCTCCAATAATAATGCCCCCTGACTTCCCCTCCAATAATAATGCCCCCTGACTTCCTCCTCCAATAATAACACATCCTGACTTCTCCTTTAAAAATAAGGCACCTTGAGTGTTTACTTCAAATAATAATTTGCCCCTAATGGACCTTCAAATAATAATGCTCCCGGAGTTCCTCCTTTAATAGTAATGCCTCATGAGTGCCCCCTTTCAAGAAATAATGTGCCTTGAGTTCCCCCTCCAATAATAATGCCTCTGATATCGCCAAGATGATGCATCATTTCCTGTTAGAATTTTAAAATTATTTTCTTAATATTTTGAATCTTCCTCCAGGGAAGGACCTACATTGTTGCTTGACAGTGCACATGTGGTAGACTGCATCAGGGTGTCTGTCTCCAGTAGGCGTATACGCCCGAAAATGAGGCAGTGAGAGCTCTAGTTCTCTCTGTCGGCACCATTAGTCTATGGCATGCGCCCGATTCCCGATTTACGGGAGGTTCAGATGGACTGGATGGGACCAACAAACGGGTGAAAAAGCACAACATGACAATGTGAAAGCATGGTTAGCCACAAGATCGGAACATAATTTTACATGGAAAACTTAATTTTCAGTTTGGATACAGCTGCCACACAATGCAATTATACATAGGGTCTTCCTCTTCCTCCTCCTCCTCTTCTTCTTCTGACGCCCTTTTGCATTCTATTCTATAAACTGCCTGAGCAAACATCATGGTTGTCACGACAGGTCACCTGCATGTACACGACCGTTCAAAAGTTTAGGGTCACTTAGAAATTTCCTTATTTTTGAAAGAAAATCAAAGTTTTTTCCAATGAAGCTAACATTAAATAATTCAGAAATACCCTCTATATATTGTTAATGTGGTAAATGACTATTCTAGCTGCAAACGTCTGGTTTGTAATGCAATATCTTCATAGGTGTATAGAGGCCCATTTCCAGCAACCATCACTCCAGTGTTCTTATGGTACTTTGTGTTTGCTAACTGTGTAAGAAGGCTAATGGATGGTTAGAAAACCCTTGAAAACCCTTGTGCAAGTATGTTAGCACAGCTGAAACCAGTTAGGCTGATTAGCGAGCCTATAAACCTGACCTTGCTTTGAGCTAGTGGAGAATCTGGAGCATTACATTTGTTGGTTCCATTAAACTCTCAAAATGGCCAGAAAAAAATAACTTTCATGTGAAACTCGACAGTCTATTCTTGTTCTTAGAAATGAAGGCTATTCCATGCGAGAAATTGCCAAGAAACTGAAGATTTCCTACAATGGTGTGTCCTACTCCCTTCAGAGGAGAGCACAAACAGGCTCTAACCAGAGTAGAAAGAGAAGTGGGAGCCCCGCTGCACAACTGAGCAACAAGACAAGTACATTAGAGTCTGTAGTGTGAGAAATCGACGCCTCACAGGTCCTCAACTGGCAGCTTCATTAAATTGTACACGCAAAACGCCAGTGTCAACGTCTACAGTGAAGAGGCGACTCCGGGATGCTGGCCTTCAGGGCAGAGTGGCAAAGAAAAAGCCATATCTGAGACTGGCTAATAAAAGGAAAAGATTAATATGGGCAAAAGAACGCAGACATTGGACAGAGGAAGATTGGAAAAAAGTGTTATGGACAGAAGAATCCAAGGTTGAGGTGTTTGGATCACACAGAAGAACATTTGTGAGACGCAAAACAACTGAAAAGATGCTGGAAGAGTGTGACGCCATCTGTCAAGCATGGTGGAGGTAATGTGATGGTCTGGGGTTGCTTTGGTGCTGGTAAAGTGGGAGATTTGTACAAGGTAAAATCGATTTTGAATAAGGAAGGCTATCACTCCATTTTACAACGCCATGCCATACTCTGTGGACAGCGCGTCATTGGAGCCAATTTCATCCTACAACAGGACAATGACCCAAAGCACACCTCCCAATGATGCAAGAACTATTTAGGGAAGAAGCCGGCAGCTGGTATCTATCTGTAATGGAGCGGCCAGCACAGTCACCAGATCTCAGCCCCATTGTGGGAGCAGCTTGACCGTATGGTGCAAAAAAGTGTCCATCAGCCAAACCAACTTGTGGAGGGGCTTCTGGAAGCATGGGGAGAAATGTCTCCAGATGACCTCAGCAAATTAACTGCTAGAATGCCAGAGGTCTGCAATGCTGGAATTGGTACAAAGGAGCATTCTGTGACGAAAGCAAAGTCTGAAGGAGAAAGTTATTATTTCACAGAAAAATCTTTTTTTCGAACCTTGTCAATGTCTGGACTAGATTTTACAATCATTTGGTAACTCATTGGATTAATAAAAGTATGAGATTTCATGGAAAACACAAAATTGTCTGGGTGGCCCTAAACTTTGGAACGGTAGTGTACATTACCGCTCTACAAACAGACAGGTCCATATACACACCCATAACACAGTAACGCTACTCGCCTTTTTCCCAGAATGCACTCTGTCTCACACCTTAGTTGGTCCCTATTATGTATTCCGGATGACAATTTCAGGGGCTTTTTATTCAAAAGCAAAGAAAATGATCACAAGTTTAAACAAAAGTCATACAAAATAAATAAATAAAAGCAAGTAAATAGGTTCAAACAAACAAACAAACAGTAGGTTCTGTAAATATAAAAAAACTGTGCAAAAAGTAAAACAAAGTGTTAACTCAATGTTAAAAAAAAGAAAGTAATTTCTAGGCATTTTAGGTATGCGGGTATACTTATTTAAAAGCAAACAAAATAATAAATCAACAAAAGAGAAAAAAATAAATTAGAAATAAAAAAGTATGAATAAAACTGCATACTAAACATGAAAAATGCAAACAAACTGTAAGTGTTGTAGTTGTAAAAAAAAAAGGTTTTAATTTTATTTTTTAAGAGAAAAAAAGGAAAAAGGAAAATTGACTTGACAAAAGATCCAATAAAAAGTATTAATAGTAAATTCTGATTTATATCAGGTGGGGGGATTAGTGAAAAATAATTAAAAAACAATAGAAAATATAAAACATAACTTTAAACGCTGTATGTTGTTTAAATTAATAATATTGGAAGAAAATAAGTAATTACCACAAAGAATAGAAAATACAATAATAATAATAATAATAATAATAAAAATAATAGTAATTATATTTTTTTTTTCCTTTTCCTTGTATGAAAAGGAGATCATGATAAATAACTTCAATAATCCTAAAGACTAGAACATAATCAAACTCTTAGTGACAAGGTGACCTGAGGATAAATGAACTATTTTTTTCTGTCGAGACGAGATTTGAAATCATATCCGTTGCATACATTCCTCCGCTGATTATGAGGGAATTGGAAAGCAAGATTTGATAGTGCGTCTTAAGCTCCCAGCATCAGATAAGGGGCGGCATGTGATGGGGGATAGGAAATAATAAAATAAAACAAATTGAGGCACGGCGTACGATCAGCCAGGCGGGAGGAGAGCAGGACTCTCTATCATATCATTCTGCTACAAGGAGGATGGCACCAACTCTTTCCAAACCTGCTACGTGCCAATAGTGTAACTAAATACCAGGAGTGGGGTTCATGGATGACACGTCTGGGGGGACAGTAGTGTTTGACTTCATGTCTGTGTGTCAGTTAATACTGTAGTTCTGGCATTCTATTCACTAGCCAGGAAATGTCATCAAACGGGGGTGTATACAGAAGTTGTAGCACCCCATAACAAATTTATACGACGTCGCCGTATGTTATAGGCCTGTAATGGAATAAAGTAATATAGGAATTATATTATAAATTATTATTAGAAACTATATTATACAGCACTGGATGCTGTGACCACTAGGAGGAGCTCACTACATGCAGATAGTACAGCCACCACTAGGGGGAGCTAACTAAATATAGATTATACAGCCACCACTAGGGGGAGCTAACTAAATATAGATTATACAGCCACCACTAGGGGGAGCTAACTAAATATAGATTATACAGCCACCACTAGGGGGAGCTAACTAAATATAGATTATACAGCCACCACTAGGGGGAGCTCACTACATACAGATTTATACACTAGGGATAGCGCATTGCAAACAGATTATAAAGCCACCACTAGGGAAGCTCACTATGTACAGATTTATACAGCCACCACTAGAGGGAGCTCACTACATACAGATTTATACAGCCACCACTAAAGGGAGCTCACTACTAGTGATGAGCGAGTGTACTCGTTGCTCGGGTTTTCCAGAGCACGCTCGGGTGGTCTCCAAGTATTTGTTAGTGTTCAGAGATTAAGTTTTCCTTGCGGCAGCTGCATGATTTGTGACTACTAGCCAGCATGATTACATGTGGGGATTCCCTAGTAACCAGGCAACCCACACATGTACTCAGCCTGGCTAGTAGCTGTAAATCAAGCAAAACTGTATCTCCGAGCAGTCATAAATACTCGGAGATCACCTGAGCGTGCTCGGGAAAACCCGAGCAACGAGTATATTCGCTCATCACTACTCACTACATATAGGTTTATACAGCCACCACTGGGGGGAGCTCACTACATATCAATTTATACAGTCACCTCTAGAGGATGCTCACTACATAGAGTTTCAAACAGCCACCACTAGGGGGAGCTCATTACATACAGATGTCTACAGTCACCACTAGTGGGAGCTCACTACATATTGATTTATACAGTCACCACTAGTGGGAGCTCACTACATACACATTTATACAGCCAACACTAGGAGCTTGTAGTCTGTGGAGGAAGGTGCTGGTTTGTTTGCTCCAGGAGAGTCACCAGTTTTTTTTCCCACCAGTAATTCTCCCCCTCTCTGACCTAGGAAAGAGAGGGGTGTAGTGGATGGACTGTGGGGCTGAGTCCCCGTCTCCCACCCCTCGGTCTAAGCCGGCGAGGGGTGGGAGCTCATTGCTACCGGCAAAGAGGGTCACCAGATCTGGCAAGGCCCAGAGCATGGAGGAGCCCAGGAAGACCCAGGAGGGCTGCAAAGCCCCTAAGGCTGAGGCGAGGGCCACTGCGGTGTCTCCTCCCGGAGGTGAGCGGAGCACTCGCAGAGGTGCAGCGGTGGCGGTGCCGAAGGATTGGGGCACTAGGGCCGCACGGGAGCCGGTTACCAGCTATGGCTCCCGTGTCCATACGTACCTCGGCGAGTATGAGGAGGCTGGGAAGACCATCAGGAGACTCCGGGAGGAGCTGAAGGAGGTGAGGCAAGCTGCAAACAGAGCCTCCCGCACAGAGAAGTCTGCCCTGACAGCCAGGATATCCAGCCTGGGGATATGCATTGAGGGCATGGAAGCCCGGAGAGCGGCTATATTAGACAACAGCGGGCCCTTCCGGGAAAAACTGGAAAACGAAGACCGATTCCACAACATGGCTGCTGCGAAGGAGCCAGAGGGGTCTCGGCGTCCGACCCAGGTGGAGGAGGTGGACCATGAGGAGATGGAGGAGGCGCCGTACCCACCTGGGGGCTTGGTAAGTGATCTCCAGGCCACACACAGCGGGATAGATCCAGTGCAGGTCCCACTCCCATCAGACAATAGCATTTCAGAGGATGATGGGGGTGATGCGGATGATAGCAGCAGCGATAACAGCAGTAGTGGGGGTTGCCTCGTCTTGCAGCAGATCCGTCAGCTAGAGTCCCCAGTAAATTATGCCCACCTGAAGTTTGGGGATGAGGTCTGCGGGGACGAGGCAACCAGGAGGGGGAAAAAGAAAAGCAAAAAAAGGAAGAAAACATCGGAGGAGAGGTTGGTGTTTGTCCCCCTTCCTGGGACCCCCCGGTCCCGCTGTGTGGAGCCCGCTACCCACCCCGGCCCGGGACCTGCAGTGGGTCCGGTGCGAGGGAGCGGGGAGAGTACAAGTCGTATGGCGCAGGTCGCCGTCTCTGCTGGCGGTAGCAGAGGGGGCGAGAGTGGGCATGCGGCTGCAGAGCCGGACAGTGTGCATGGTATGGAGTGTGGCCCTGTGGCGGGTCCTGTGGCGTGGCCCTGTGGCGGGTCGGGATCTGTGGAGGTGTCCAGGCCCGATCCTCTGTGGAAACGGGGGACGGCCTGGTGCCTGCTGCACCCGCTGACGCTCGGGGGGTGGAGGCTGTGGGTACCTTGCCGGTGGTCACCGCTCCCCGCAGTGTTGGCGGTGCGCTGTCAGCCGGGGCCGCATCATCGGCGGCGTGTGCTGTGGTGTCGGGGTCCCCCACATGCAGATCCGATGCTGGGTCAAAGTCCGGGACCCCGGCACCGGTTATCATCTCGGGTGCAGCTGTAATGGCTGCGGTAATGCCGGCCCGGATCGCACCCTCGCCGGAGGGGGTCGCACCGCCGGGGTCCTCAGCATGTGTGTCACCTGTATCTGTGGGGGACCCGGTGGTGAAGTGCACACAGGAGCGATGGTCTGCAGGAGAGGCTGGAGCAACAGTCTGCAGCTGCCAGCACATGCTCTGCTGAAAAGCAGGGTGTGGTAATCAAACCCTGCAGTATGGATCTTAAAGGGGCGGCTGCACTGCAAATAGTAACAACCCCAGCAGAAAGCAGAAAAAAAAATGCAAACAAAAATGTAAATAAGAATGGAAGTGGTGCAAGTGGTGTGAATAGTGTCTGTGATAATGGTGACGGGTCAGGGGCGGTTTCTGCTGGAGGTATGGTTGGTGTGAATGGTGCCAGTGCGGTGATTTCTACCAGTGAAAATGGTGAGGCTGAGGTAAATGAGGTGGAGATGGTTGACTGTGAGGTTGAGGGTTCAGGGAATATAGGGGCTGGTCCATCGTCCCCCTCACCTGCAGCCGCCATTAGTTATGCGGCTGCTGCCGCTGGGGTTCCACAGGGGTCTTCCTCATCTCCGGACCCAGGGAATGAGGCTTTTCGCCGCCGTTTCCTGGAGGCCCTCAAAAAAGGGGAGCGGACGATCAATGTAGAGGGAAGAGAGGTGGCGTTGTCCTACTGGCTAGATAAGTTTGGTCTAGCTGCCTTCCAAGAGAAAAGGGGGGGGGAGACCGTGTGGTCCCTCCCGACAGCCGGGCAGGGGGTCTCCAGGAGAAATGTGGTTCGTCTTCGCTGGAGGGGCGATGAGGCGTGTCCATCCAGGACAAATGTAGTGAAGCTCCTCATGAAGATGGACTTCAGAGCTATTGACATCTTTGCTCTGATACATCCTTTTGGGACCTCCACCTTTGATATCAGCTTTGTTCGGCCGGAGGGCTTGGAGCTCTTTTGGTCGAATTATGAGCTGGTAAAAGAGGAGCCCGGCTGGCGAGGGTTCGCCGTGGAAGCAATTTCTCGCCAAAGTGGGCCGAAGAAAGTGACTGTTTTAACATGTAATGAGTCTCTTTCTGGCGTTGACATAATGACCTGGTTGAGCCGCTATGGCGAGGTTGTGGACGTCCCTAAGAAGAACCGGGACGATTTTGGTATCTGGTCAGGAGGCTGGACCTTCATGGTAAAGTTGAAGCGTTCAGGTGGCACTGTCACCCACATCCCTTCCTCGGCTTTCCTGGGAAGGGATCGGATTCTGGTCTTCTACCAGGGGCAGCCGAAGGTATGCCACAGGTGCGGTGATCCTCGCCACTTCAGCGCAGGCTGCAAGGTGCAGAAATGTTCCTTGTGTGGCGAGGTGGGTCACCTCGCCGCATCCTGTGGTGTCATTCGATGCCACCTGTGTGGTGATCTAGGTCACCCGTTCAGCCGCTGCCCTCGTTCCTTCTCTAATGCCATGGCCGGCCGGGCGGAGGGGAGCCGCGAGGAAGTTCCTGGCGGTGCAACTTCTGCAGGGGTTGGAGGTGGCAGCGGGGGAGGAGCTGAGGGGCCGATGAGGAATGGCAGGGCGAGGGGCCCCTCTTACCAGCGGAGGCAGGCAAGGCGTCAGGAGGACAGGGGGCAGGAGGAGCCTCGGGAAACTGGGGTAATGGCTGCCCCCTCCTCCGAGGCGACAGCTCATGTCACTGAGGCACCGGGGGAGGAAGCGGTGAATGAGGAGATCAGACGGATGGAGAATGAGGAAGTGGCTGATCTCTCAGATGCCTCTCAATATGAAAGTTTTGATGAGGATGGAGGGGAACAGCCAAAAGAAATGGGTGACAAGGGTACCAAGAGTGCCAAGAGTGCCAAAAGTAAAAAAAAGAAGAAAAAAGGTGGAAAATCTTCTTCCCTGACCAAGGTGCCTAAGGAAGGTCCCACCGACTCCCCTCTGATCCCCCTCTCCAACCGGTTCCAAGCCCTTGACGATCCTGCTGAGACGGGAGTCGGGGGTGAGGTTCCGGAGGTAACATCGGGAGGGCCTTTGGGAGGCGGGGGAGTCCCTTCTCCAGGGGGTGTGTCTTCCTCGGGAGGTGGGGACGACCCTGGGTCCGGAGATGAGAAAGAGGTGGGAGGGATGGATACCTCAGTCTCTCTGAAAAGAAGAGGGGGGGCTTCATCGTCCGGAGATGAGCGGGCTAAGAAAAAGGGTGGGGGGAAGAAAAAGGCCATCTAACTTGATCACTCATGATGGCGGCACCCACCCCGTTGACTCTAGCGACCATTAATGTCGCTAGTATAAAGTCTGATGCGGCTAGATTTGCGGCCTTTGATTTTCTCACCCGATTTGAGGCTGAAATTTTGTTTTTGCAGGAGACCAGGCTTACGGATATGGGGGCCATACGCAACGCGGAGAGCGAGTGGAGGTGCGGGTCTTCGTACTGGTCTCTTGCGGCCGAGCCGTGTAGCGGGGTGGCAGTCCTTTTTAAGACTGCATCGGTTGAATGCCGGAGAGTTATCGAGGTAGAAATGGGGAGGTGCCTGGTCTTAGACGTCTTCATGAGGGGACAGGAGCTTCGGCTCATTAACATCTATGGTCCGCAGTCAAAGTGGGACCGTAAATGTCTCTTCCTGAAGATTAAGCCCTATCTTTTTACGAGTCGGCAAGTGGTCTTTGGAGGTGACTTTAACACTGTCACAAGGCTTCGTGATAGGGGAGGCTCCATTGACCGGCTGGCTTATGATAGTAATACTCTTAATAGCATAGCTAGTGACGCTCGCCTGGTGGATGTCCACATCCGGCACACCCCAGGTCACTGTGGTTTCACCTTTTATAGAGGTAATTGTAGGTCTAGGATAGACAGGTTTTTTTTAAAGGAGGAAGCCATCTCTTCAGCAGTGTCCGTTGTTGAGGTGGAGTTCTCCGATCACTGTCTGATTTCTTTTTCTCTGAATGTTTCAGAAACCCCTCGGATGGGAAGGGGACTATGGAAGCTGAATTCGTCCCTCTTGGAAGAAGCAGAGATAAGACAATCCTTTGAGGACTTTCTTCAGAGCCAGGTACCGCTTTTGGATCTCTGTAGCGATAAGTCAGAGTGGTGGGAGATGTTCAAGGATCGGGTTGCGAGTTTCTTCCGCCAGCTCTCGAGCCTCAGGAGCCTGAGCAGGTACCGCCTGTATCAGGATCTGAGGAGGAAACTCGAACATCTCGTCTCGGCTGGAGGTGACCGTGAGGAGATCTCCAGAGTGAAGTCTTTACTCAAGAGGTGTCAGTACGATAGGCACACATCTTTGGTTTTTGAGAGGGATTTCGGGAGGTACCGCTCGCCTGACCCCTACAGAAACTGTAAGATGTCAGTGAGTTGTAAGGTGGTGACAGGTTTGGTCGACGATACGGGTTCCCTGAACAGATCCAAATCAGGGATCCTGGAGGTGATCAGATCTTTCTACTCACACCTCTTGGGGAAGAGGGATCTGGATCGGAACGTGATGTCGGCTTTCCTGGCCGAAGCCATCCCTGAGCCAGGAGATGACCCCTCGCTTCACGTTTTGACAGAACCAATCAGGGAAGAGGAAGTGCGACTGGCCATTGATGGGCTTCGGCCTAAGAAATCGCCAGGTCCGGATGGCTTAACATCTGAGTTTTATAAGACCTTTAGGGACTCCTTGGTCCCTCTCTTGACTGAGGTGTTTAACGAGTGTCTCTCCTCGGGCGCTCTTTCCCAGTCAATTAGGCAGTCTGCCCTGATTATCCTGTCAAAGGGTAAGGACCCGTCCCGTATTGAGAATTGGCGTCCCATAGCGCTTCTCAATACGGACCGGAAGGTTCTGGCAAAGGTGCTGTTCAAACGGCTGGTGAAGTTTGCACCCCGGCTCCTTTCGGAGGCCCAGCACTGCTCTGTTCCAGGCCGCAGTATGTTTAGTGCTGTGCTCGGTGTCCGAGAGGCAGTGGAGCAGGGCAGGGCAGGTCACTGGAAGGGGTACTTGCTGTCCTTAGACCAGGCGAAGGCTTTTGATCGGGTTAACCATGAGTACCTCTGGTCCGTCCTTCTGAGGTATGGTCTGCCTGGGGGGTTTGTAAATTGGCTAAAGATCTTGTACGCGGGGGCAGAGACTTTCCCGCTCGTGAATGGTTGGTCTGGCCGCCCTTTTGAGGTTGGGTCTGGGGTCCGCCAGGGCTGTCCATTGAGCCCGCTGTTATACGTGTTCGCGATAGATCCCCTTTTAAGGAGGATTGAGCGTGGACCGTTGGTGGGAGTCAGGATGGACCAGGTGGCCCCGGAAGCCACTCTGAGGGTGGTAGCGTATGCCGATGACGTCTCCCTTTTCGTGTCCTCGGGTGAGGAGGCGGAGTGGGTCATGTCTGAGGTTGATCGCTACTCGGAGGCTTCTGGGTCCAGAATTAATCAGGAAAAGTGTGAGAGTCTCTGGCTGGGAGGGGGAGACCCTAGTTTTGGTCTCCCGGACACTCTTCCAGAGCCCCAGGCATCGGCAAAAATCCTAGGCATCGAATTTGGCCCTGGGGACTACCCCCAGCAAAATTGGGAGGGCAGACTTAAGATCGCCGCCCAGAAGGTGGACCAATGGAAGGGTTGGTCTTTGACCCTGAGGGAAAGGGTTAGCCTGGTTAAGGGTTTTTTGCTACCCTTGTTAATATACCTGGGCAGTGTCTGCATGTTGCCAGAGCCGCTCTGGACACGGGTCTACAGCCTGTTTTTCCAGATGTTATGGGGAAATAGGCTGAACCTAATCAAGCGGGAGGTCACATACCGCACAAGGAGACTAGGAGGGTTGGGTATGGTCAACCCAGTGGTGTTTCTAATAAACACTTTTGTCAAGACTAACATCGCCAACCTCTGGTCAGAGAGGGCTCCTCCGTGGGTATTCTCCTGCAAGGGGTGACTTCGACCCTTCTTCCAGGAATGGGAGACAGGAGGGCAAGTGAAGGACCTGCGCACACCGCACGGGCATCTCCCGGCTTACGCTACCCCGGTTCTGAAGGTGATCCGCCGGTGGGGTCTGGGAATGTGGGAGATCAGGACCATGTCGAGGAAATTCCTTGACAGGAGGATCCTGTTGACCCATTTCCAGAAGCCTCTGGTGCTCAAAGATTGCCCAAGTCGGGATCTGGAGGGTGGGCTGAGGTTATTGAATTCTACACGGGTCCCCTTGAAGTTTTGGGACTTGGCTTGGCGTTGCTTCCATGGGAAACTGTATGTAAGGGACAACCTGAAGTGTAGGAACTCCGATGATCGGGGTTGTCCCCGTGAGGGGTGTTGCGACACGCTGGAAAGCATGGAGCACTTCCTCCTTCAGTGTCCTTTTAATACAGCGGTCTACAACAGGGTGGGTGCTTCCATAGGCTGGCCTCGGCTGGCACACCTTTCTTATGCGGAGTGGGCGTATGGGGCATTCGGATCCCTGGGTGGCCGAGATCGGGGCACTTTATTTCTAGTCAGTTTAGTCGTCAGGTTTTACACGTGGAACGCACGGTGCTTAGTGTCAACTCAGCAGAAAATCCTCCCCCGGGACGAGGTTGTTAGGAACATTCTGGGTGGCCTGGTGAAGGTGCGCTCTCTGGAGTATGACAGGCTGGGTGCAGCGAGGGCCTCTCTTCTCTGGAGAGGGTTCTCATTTAATGTACCTAGGGCTTAGATGAGCAGGTAAATGATAGGGACAGGTAGACAGCTTCAGTAGGGACAGGTAGATAGTTAGGGACAGGATAGGGACAGTTAGATAGGCACGCGGTGAATTAGGTAGGGTAGTAGGGTCAGGCAGAAAGAGACAGGGAAAGGTAGGTAGATGAATAGGGGCAGATGTCTAGACAGGTAGGGACGGCTGGTAGGGTAAGGATTGTTAGGGTAGAAGCCTGTCATCTCCGGTTTCCCGGTGGCGGGCTGGGGCTTTTCACTATCAGATTTTTGTTTTGCAGAAGTGAATTATTGATATAGGGCTCACAGGCACCAATCCTGGCTCTGGGTAAGTGTTGTAATATAGAGTTATGTAGCATTGTATTGTAAGGTGATGACCCTGTGGCTTACGGGGTTAATGCACCTGTAAGCAAGAGGTTATGAGTTACTCGGTGAGCTTATTTTTGTATTGTGTGGGTTTGGTGGTAGGTTGTTTATAGTTGTGTTTGCTGTGTAAAAAAAAAAAAAAAAAAAAAAAAAAAAAAATTAAAAATTAAATAATAATAAAAAAATATATATAAATTTAAAAAAAATAATAAAATTTTTTTTGTGGGATTTAGATAGATGTGTTTAAGCCAGGTGGCTATAATGTTTCTTTTTGGGCGATGGACCAGAGTTTTCTTTGTCAGGTTTGGTATGAAGTGTGTATGTGCGTGTGTATTAATAAAATGTTTCTTCTCTCCTTGGGTGAGGTAACCTGGGGAGGAGGAATCAAAAAGTGAAAAGAAGAGTAAAGGACAGAAAACAACATAAAGAAAGAAAGGAAAGATGGATGAAGCTTCTCTGAGAAAGAAGAAGGCAGTTTGTTTTCTTTTGCAGGGTTGCTTTGACTGGGGACAGTTATGCTGGACTCGGACTTTGCTTTGGACTGGGGGGGTAATGTTGGACTCGGACAGTTGCTTTTGCTGGGGTTTTGATTTTTGCTATTTATTGTAAGTTTTGTATTTTTATAATAAAAGAGTTCACTACATATCAATTTATACAGTCACCTCTAGAGGATGCTCACTACATAGAGTTTCAAACAGCCACCACTAGGGGGAGCTCATTACATACAGATGTCTACAGTCACCACTAGTGGGAGCTCACTACATATTGATTTATACAGTCACCACTAGGGGGAGCTCACTACATACAGATTTAAACAGCCAACACTAAGAGGAGCTCACTACATACAGATTTATACAGCCACCACTAGAGGGAGCTCATTACATACAGATTTATACAGCCACCACTAGGGGGAGCTCACTACATATAGATTTATACAGCCACCACTAGGGGGAGCTCACTGTATATACATTTAAAGGGAACCTGTCACCCCGTTTTTTCCGTATGAGATAAAAATACCGTTAAATAGGGCCTGAGCTGTGCATTACAATAGTGTATTTTGTGGACCCTGATTCCCCACCTATGCTGCCGAAATACGTTACCAAAGTCGCCGTTTTCGCCTGTCAATCAGGCTGGTTTGGTCGGATGGGTGTGGTGACATCGCTGTTTCTTCCCCCAGATCTTGCTTATTTTTCCGTTGGTGGCGTAGTGGTTTGTGCATGCCCAAGTGCCGAATCCACTGCACAGGTGAGGAAAAAGAGCGCGATCTGCGCTATTCCCCTGGTGATCGGTGGGGGCGGCCATCTTCCTGTGGCCGCGCGTGCGCAGATGGAGCGCTCTGCTGCCCGGGGCTTCAGGAAAATGGCCGCGGGATGCCGCGCGTGCGCAGATGGAGATCGCGGCGGCCATTTTCCTGAAGCCTGCATAGGCAGCATCAATAGTAAAAACTTGGTCACACAGGGTTAATAGCGGCGGTAACGGAGTGAGTTACCCGCGGCATAACGCGGTCTGTTACCGCTGGCATTAACCCTGTGTGAGCGGTGACTGCGGGGAGTAGGGAGGGACTAATCGGACTGTGGCCGTCGCTGATTGGTCGTGGCAGCCATGACAGGCAGCTGGCGAGACCAATCAGCGACTTGGATTCCATGACAGACAGAGGCTGCGACCAATGAATATCCGTGACAGACAGACAGATGGAAGTACCCCTTAGACAATTATATAGTAGATATAAAGTGAGTTCCCCCTAGTGGTGGCTGCAAGTAGTTACAAGGACAGGTCATCATAACTAATGGTGGGGAGCAGAGCTTTGGAATTGGATGGAGGATATGTTAAAGGGGTTGTCCACTACTTTCAATTAACCCCCCAATGTATCCCCCCGGGGCCCCTGATGAATTGTGTGATTACCTTCCGTTGCCGTTTTCGCCTGTGAGCGGCGCTGTAGCGGCGGCTGAGTCCGGGTCACGTGATCCCCAGGCTGCAGCCGCCGCTTATTTCCGCCGACGTCACGTCAATTTCCAGGCTCTGGAAATTGACGTGACGTCAGCAGCAGGCGTGTCCCAGCCGCACAGTCAGCAGTCACTCAAGAGTGACTGGGCTGTGGGCTGCCTGCGGGGCTGTGCTAGGGGCGGGCGGGACTTGCTGGGGGCGGGGCTAGGCAGGGAATACACGATGTGATGTGCGGGGCTCTGCGTGCCGGCTCCGGTATGTGCGGGCCGGCGCCGGTATGTGCGGGCAGCGCCGGCCCGCACAGCCCCGGCCCGCACATACCGGCGCGGCATGCAGAGCCCCGGCCCCGCTGCCTGCGGGGCTGTGCTGGGGGGCGGGCGGAGCTGTGCATGTGCTGGGGGCGGGGCTAGGCAGGGAATCCTCGATGTGATGTGCGTGGCTCTGCGTGCCGGTGCCGGTATGTGCGGGCGGCGGCGCCGGCCATCACATGCTGGCACGCAGAGCCACGGTCCGCACGTACCGGCGCCGCCCGCACATACCGGCATGCAGAGCCCCAGTGTCTCTGTGCAGGCATCGTCCGATGGGACTACAAGTCCCATCGGGCTCTACCTGCTACAGTGACAGTGAGTGACACATTAGCCAATGATGGGACAGTAGTAGTCCCATCATCCGGCTAATGTGTTGAATGTAAAAAAAAACAACACATATACAGTACATACACACATACAGAACATGCGCCATGCGACGACGTGCAGCATGCGACAACATGCGCCATGCGACAACATGCGCCATGGGACAACATGCAGCATGCGACAACATGCGCCAACATGCACCATGCGACGACGTGCAGCATGCGACAACATGCGCCATGCGACAACATGCGCCATGCGACGACATGCCCATGCGACAACATGCAGCACGCGACAACATGCGCCATGCGACAACATGCGCCATGCGACGACATGCAGCATGCGACAACATGCGTCATGCGACAACATGCGCCATGCGACGACATGCAGCATGCGACAACATGCAACATGTGACTTCATGTGACATGCCACATACAGTACATACATACAACATACATACAGTACATATAACATAGAGTACATACTCACCATCACTTGTCACTTTGATCCCCGAAGCCATTGTCATCTGTAAAAAATATTAAAATAATAAACAAACACTATACTCCCTGATCCGCAGAAATCCAATTAAAACGAGTGTCCCACGACGATCTCCCGTAGAGAGCAGGAGCATCAGGTGATGCAACCACTCTCTAGGGGCTCCAGGAACACAATGAGGGGAGGAAGGTATCCTTCCACAATGTATTCCCCACAATGTATTCCTACGCCCCTGTGAGAAAATAGTCCCTAGTCTCACTTTATGGTATGCTGTATGAGAAAGTTCCCACGCAGCTTTTTGCCATAAAGTGAGACCAGTGTATAGTAACCTCAGTGATGCACTGCAGGAGCCATTGTCTTTAAATACGTGGCACGTGGCACTTACATACGTGGCACTTATATACGTGGCACGTGGCACTTGCATACGTGGCACTTATATACGTGGCACTTACATACGTGACACTTACATACGTGGCACGTGGCACTTACATACGTGGCACTTACATACGTGGCACATGGCACTTAGATACGTGGCACGTGGCACTTACATACGTGGTACTTATATACGTGGCATGTGGCACTTACATACGTGGCACTTACTTAAATACGTGGCACGTGGCACTTACATACGTGGCACTTATATACGTGGCACGTGGCACTTACATACGTGGCACTTACATACGTGGCACTTACATACGTGGCACTTACATACGTGGCACTTACATACGTGGCACGTGGCACTTACATACGTGGCACTTATATACGTGGCACGTGGCACTTGCATACGTGGCACTTATATACGTGGCACTTACATACGTGACACTTACATACGTGGCACGTGGCACTTACATACGTGGCACTTACATACGTGGCACATGGCACTTAGATACGTGGCACGTGGCACTTACATACGTGGTACTTATATACGTGGCACGTGGCACTTACATACGTGGCACTTACTTAAATACGTGGCACGTGGCACTTACATACGTGGCACTTATATACGTGGCACGTGGCACTTACATACGTGGCACTTATATACGTGGCACGTGGCACTTACATACGTGGCACTTACATACGTGGCACTTACATACGTGGCACGTGGCACTTACATACGTGGCACTTATATACGTGGCACTTACATACGTGGCACTTATATACGTGGCACGTGGCACTTACATACGTGGCACTTACATACGTGGCACTTACATACGTGGCACGTGGCACTTACATACGTGGCACTTATACACGTGGCACTTACATACGTGGCACTTACATACGTGGCACTTACATACGTGGCACTTAAATATCGTGGCACTATGTCATAAAATGTTCATTACACGGTTAGGGGTGAGGTTATAGGGGTAGGGTTAGGGTTTGGATCCCTTTATCACCCTGATGGTGGTGGGTGGTTTTTCAGTGTTTTTTCAGTTTTTTTTCTATAAAAACACATGCGTTTTTAACGCAAACAAACGCGCGCGTTCAAAAACGCATGCGTTGCCGAAAACGCGTCAAAACGCATGTGAAAAAACGCATGCGTTTTTAATGTTAAGTATAGGAAAAAAATGCATGCGTTTTTTAGCGCTAAAACGCAGCGTCCAAAAACGCAAGTGTGAAACCAGCCTCAGTGCCGGAATTGGCGCATCTAAGGCTACGTTCACATTTGCGTTGTGCGCCGCAGCGTCGGAGACGCAACGCAAACAAAAATGCAACAAAACGCACGCTAAAACGACGCATGCGTCCTTTTTGGCCGAAAGTTGGACGCAAAAAAAATGCAACTTGCTGTGTCCTCTGCGCCCAACGCTTGCGGCCAAAAAAACCCATGCGTCGCAAAACGCAGCACAATGCATGTCCATGCACCCCCCATGTTAAATATAGGGGCGCATGACGCATGCGGCGACGCTGCGGCGCCGAACGCTAATGTGAACGTAGACTTACAGATGCGCCATTTCTGGGGTGGCTGCGGACTGGTATTTGTAGCCGGGGGGGGGGGGACCAATATCCATGGCCCCTCTCTAGGCTATGAATATCAGCCCGCAGCTGTCTGCGTAGCCTTTCTGGCTATAAAATATAGGGTGACCCCACGTCATTTTTTTGGGGGGGTCCCCCTATTTTAATAGCCAGTAAAGGCTACGCAGACAGCTGCGGGCTGATATTCATAGCAGGCTACAAATATTGGCCTCGGCCGTCGGCTTTCCCCCTCTGGCACAGAAAATTGCGCGGGAGCCCACACCGTTTTTTTCAGTTTTTTATTAAATTAAACGCTCATTAAGCCCTGTTTCACACTTGCGTCGGCACGGGTCCATCGCTATGCGTTGGGCCGACGTACCGACGCACGTTGTGAAATTTGTGCACGTCGTGTGCAGCGGATGCAGTTTTTCAACGCATCCGCTGCCCATTCTGAAGTCCGGGGAGGAGGGGGCGGAGTTTTGGCCGCGCATGCGCGGTAGAAAATGGCAGACGTGACGGATGTGCCAACGGTCCGCCAAAACACGACGCATCCGTTGCACGATGGACGCGACGTGTGGCCATCCGTCGTGATCCTGCACTAATACACGTCTATGGGTAAAAAACGCATCCTGCGAGCACATTTGCAGGATCCGTTTTTTTCCCAAAAAGACGGATTGCGAAAAACGCAAGTGTGAAAGTAGCCTTATAGAAACATCGGCCTTTCTATTATATATCTATGGATATATCTATCTATAGATATATTTATCTATAGATATATCTATAGATACATAGATGTATCTATCCATATATTTGGGTGCTTTCACACATCAGGTTTTTGCCGTGAGGCACAATCCGGCGAGTTTTGAAAAAAACGGATCCATTTTTTTCCGACGATCCGTCTTTTTCTCATAGAGTTTCATCCGTTTTTTGCCGGATCCGTCAAAAAAAGCTGTTTCCGCCGGATGGAAAACACATACAGAGGAACGTTTTTTCTGTCCGGCGAAAAAACGCACAGCGACGGATCCGGCAAAAAAAGTATGAAACTGAGCTGTGAAATGATGAATCCGGCCTTGGAATCCGTTTTTTCATGCATGTTTCCATTCAAATCATGCACATTTTCCGTTTATTTACTTATTTCCAAAAACGGCATTAAAACCGCGCATAAACCGCACCAAAAAAAGCATCAAAACTGCACCAAAAACTGCATCAAAACTGCACCAAAAACTGCATCAAAACCTGGTGCAGTTTCGCAGTTTTGGTGCGGTTTTGATACAGTTTTTGGTGCGGTTTTGATGCAGTTCTTGGTGCGGTTTCGGTGCGGCTTTTTCCGCAGCATGTGCACAAGTCTGCGGCTCCCATAGACTTACATTGGTTGTACACTACACGTGCAGCAAAAAACGCTGCGGATCTGCAATCAGATCCGCAAAGTGTGCACACAGCCTTAGCATTTAGTGAACCTAGCCAAAAAGCCAAGCAAAAAACAAGCGTGGGATTGCACTTTTTTTGCCATTTCATTGCACTTTGAATTTTTTTCACATTTCCTGCTACACGACATGCTAAAACCAATGATGGCGTTCAAAAGTAGAACTTGTTCTGCAAAAGATAAGCCCCCACATGGCCATACTGACGGAAAAATTATGGCTCTGGAAAGAAGGGGAGCGATAAACAAAAACAAAAAAGCTCCAGGGGGTGAAGGGGTTTAGAAACATGGATATGGACATACCTATGGAAATAGACATAGATATATCTGTATGTATCTAACTATCTATCTATCTATCTATCTATCTATCTATCCATCTATCTATCCATCTATCTGTGTGTAATGGAGTGTGGGTTGGACAAATGTAAAAGAGGAGGTTGGACAGAAATGACATCACAAATCTTTTTGAAGCTAGAGGAGGGAGAGGAGGGAGGGGTTGGGGTGTGTTTTGGAGTGGGTGTGCTAGGTTCAGGCTTAGTAGCAGTGCAATGCATCATGGAACTTGTAGTATTAGAGCACAATGACTCAGGAGAAAGGAAGTTGTCGATTAACTCCATGAGAGCTGAATCCAGCACTAAAATGTGCTGCTACAGCATGATAAAAGGTAATATTGCTAAAATAAACACAGTAGATGTTTTCAGTGGCACATAATAGCAAGATTTATGAAAGAAAAAAAAAAAGGTTATAGTAGTGGACAACTTCTTTAATGCTGATGAGTGTGCACCGTGGTGAGGGCTTTATTTGCTGGAATAGAAAGATAAAGTATAGATTCTCTGGATGGCTGCTTTATAATGGGCAGGTAGGAACCGCAGTATAGGGGAATCTCAGTCAGCCCACAGCTGACACTCCTGACCCTCATTATGTTCCATTCAAACTATTTAAAGTGCACAGGTGGGGCGAGAAAAAAAAAAGAGTAAAATGTGGTCCCAGCACCAAAGAGCTCATTACATTACCAGCTACAGTGCCTCATACATAATATCACAGTGCAGCAATAACTGTATTTAATGATCATTGTGATAGTTTCAATGTGAAAAAGCTCCTTGTCTAATGCCTTATTTACACGTGAGTGCCACAGTCCAAGATACCCAGAGCAGGGAAAAGGTAATTTGGTGCCCTAGGCAGATAAAGCCAATGCCAAAGACATGGGTCAGAGACTAAGGTAACTAATGCACCTCCCCTCCTCCTCCGATGGGTTAGGTAATAAGCTCTGATGACCACGTCCACTAGATAAAGAATAAATGATTTTCTACGGTCCACTTACACAATACAAATGTCAAACCCATGGATAATCATGGAAACTAATATAGCTTAACTATACTGGGAGTCGTTTGGTTTCAATTAATGTGTCCAGTTTGGCAGATGCCCTAATGGAAAATAAACAGACCCCCATTATAGACAAAGAGAAATGTCCGATGGTTTTTGCGTCCATCATGTGACAAATATAGCTTGCACAAAACTGATGGTGGTTCTGATGATGTATTCATGTACTGATGGTGGTTCTGATGATGTATTCATGTACTGATGGTGGTTCTGATGATGTATTCATGTACTGATGGTGGTTCTGATGATGTATTCATGTACTGATGGTGGTTCTGATGATGTATACCGACCTGGTGACATTCATGTAGTGATGCTTGTACTAGCACTGTAATCATGTAGCGAGGATGATTCTGGTGATACATTCATCACCAGAACCATCAACAGTACATGAATACGAAAACAAAATCATCACAGTATATAATTAGTGCACCAGAACCATCAATGGTACATGAATATGGCCACAGACATCATCAGTAAATAAATATGTCACCAGAACCACAATCAGTACATGAATTTGTCAACAGAATCATCCTTAGTACATGAATGCATCACTAGATCTACCATCGATACATGAGTACATCAACGGACCCACCATCAGTGGGTCACCAGAACCACCATCAGTACATGGATACATGACCAGAACCAAGAGTTCTTGAATACAAGAACCCAGCTGAGTGCAACGATCAATTGTAATACCAAGTCAGCGCCATAAACAATTGTATCGCATGAACCTCCAACCTTACAACTTCCAATATCTCCTTAACAATGGTGAGGAGATACTGGGAGTTGTAATTAACTGCCATCATCAGACTGTGGACCATACAGGAACCACAGTACTGGTGAGAATCAGTCAGTATCACAAATAAACATTTACATCCAGGTATGTTATATATTACAACTTCTCTGGAGTCGTCTCTTTCTCTTCAACTCCATCTTGTCTAGATGCCATGATGACTTTTCACATCCACAGCTGTTCTCTGCAGACCCTCCTCTTCTCCAGTTTTTTGCAGCACATCCTCACACAGTGCCCTTAGAAATAAGAGTGTTATTAAAATGTCCTACTGCACCATAAATAAGCCGGCTATGGTGTATGGCCTCCACCCTGTCTACCATTATCAGCTATAATGGCCACACCATCTGCCCTAATGACCCACGGCCTATTCCATGGCTGTCCCCTCTCTAATTTTCCATGACACTTTCTATATCTCCACACTGCCCCCCCCCCACCATGCTAACCACGCTCATTATTCACGCTTCATTATTTTATGCCAATCCCTATACAGCCCCTCATTTTATGCCCCACTACACAGCCCCTCATTTCATGCCCCACTGTACAGCCCCTCATTTTATGCCCCACTGTACAGCCCCTCATTTCATGCCCCACTGTACAGCCAGTCATTTCATACCCCACTGTACAGCCCCTCATTTCGTGCCCCACTGTACAGCCAGTCATTTCATACCCCACTGTACAGCCCCTCATTTCGTGCACCCCCACAATCCCTCATTTCATGGCCACCCGCACGGCCCATCATTTTTTGCTCCTTTGCACAGCCCCTCATTTCATGCCCCCCCTGCACAGCCCCTCATCTCATGGTCACCATGCATAGCCCCTCTTCTCAAGGCCCCCCTGGACAGCCCATCCTGTCGCCATGCACTGCCCCTCATTTCATGCTTCTCTGCACAGCCCATTTTATGCCCCCTGCACAGTCTCTGATTTCATGCTCCCCTTCACAGACCCTCATTTTATGCCCTCCCCCCGCACAGCTCTGCATTTTATGCCCCCTTGCACAGTCCCTGATTTCATGGCCAAGTAATATAAGAAATACAACAAATAATAAAAAACCTTATATTCACCTAATCCAGGCGTCCCGCTCCTCATCTCCTCTTCCACGCTTGATGGCATGATCACATGACTGCATCGCACCTTCCGATATCCCCTGTGTGCGCTGTCTCCAGAAGTGGCCTGTGTCTTGCTGGAGTTCCCGGCGGAGCAGGCGGCTTATAACAGATTTACAGCTCCTCTGCTCCTGTCCCGGGCAGCGCGCACAGCAATTGTATTGTCGTCTGACAGATGTGAATACAACTGAGCAGTGGCGTAACTACAAAGTTATGGGCCCCCACCGCACAGTGGTATATACAGCACAGCCCGCACAGGGGTATATCCAGCACAGCCCGCACAGTGGTATATCCAGCACAGACCGCACAGTGGTATATCCAGCACAGACCGCACAGTGGTATATCCAGCACAGACCGCACAGTGGTATATCCAGCACAGCCCTCACAGTGGTCTATCCAGCACAGCCCGCACAGTGTTATATACAGCAGAGCCCGCACAGTGGTATATACAGCACAGCCCGCACAGTGGTATATACAGCACAGCCCGCACAGTGGTATATCCAGCACAGACCGCACAGTGGTATATACAGCAGAGCCCGCACAGTGGTATATAGAGCACAGCCCGCACAGTGTTATATACAGCAGAGCCCGCACAGTGGTATATACAGCAGAGCCCGCACAGTGGTATATACAGCAGAGCCCGCACAGTGGTATATACAGCAGAGCCCGCACAGGGATATATACAGCAGAGCCCGCACAGGGATATATACAGCACAGCCCCCACAGGGATATATACAGCAGAGCCCGCACAGGGATATATACAGCACAGCCCCACAGGGGTATATACAGCACAGCCCGCACAGGGGTATATAGAGCACAGCCCACATCTCATCTCATCCCCCCCGATAATGGCCCCACAGTCCGGTTAAAAAGAAAAAAAAAAAAAACTCTCCTCACCCTTCCTTTTGCCCGCGCTGCTCCTGGCGGCTGCAGTCTGCCCAGGACACTGCAGGTGCGCGATGATATGACGTCACGTCATCGCGCACCCGCAGTGTACTGTCAGAGGCAGAGCGGGGAATGATGGGAGAGGAAGCGTCAGGTGACGCTCTCTCCTCCCATCATTGCATTGAACTATACCGGTGTCATAGACGCCGGTATAGTTAAATGCGGCGGCGGCGGCGGCGGCACTGGGGGGGTTCCGGGGGAGGAACAGTGCAGCGACCCACTACTGGCATCGGCTCTTCTGGCATTTGCCAGAAGTGCCCGATGGCCAGCCTGGCCCTGCTCAGTGGAATGGCGACCGCTGCGACCGCGGTAGTTACGCCCCTGCAACTGAGTGCAGAGAGAGCAATGCCGAAGCACAGGCAGAGAGAAATGAGAGCGATGTCCGTGACTAACACTGCTCCCCTGTGTGCCTCTGCCTCGGCCGTCAGCGTGCTGAATGCCTGCGGCAGGAGGAAGGTGCTGGGCAGCCGCAGGCATTCAGCATTTTTTTTTTTTTAAGATGTCCGTTGCTCTGGGTCAGGGCTTTCAGCCTCTTCATGGCAACAAGAATGTTCCTATTCACTGATAGCAAACAGAGATTTTGAAAGTAGTGATTTCTATATGTTTTTTAGGCTCACAGAGTACATTGGAAAGTTGCAGAAGTTCTTGCACAAAGAGCAGCCTCTGACATGTTGCCCACCCGTGGCGAATAAGGGCTTCTTATTTCCGGATTGCAGGCAGATGGTGGCGCTGGTGGAGAGGGTCCTCGCTATGTGGCTGATGCAGAGGTGGGACGAGATGATTATATATTCCAGCCCTGGCACGCGCACTGTTAAATGTTTGCAAAATGCAAGAAACAAATTACAGACAATTTATGAGAAGCGGGCGACGGGGCGACATCGGGACAATGAGCCGTGATTGTCTTGTGTCGCTACAACAATGCCACGAGTGCTGATGCCAGGAAAACAATATATTATTAAAACGCACAACATCTGCAAATACAGCCCGATTAAAGGATAATAGCCTGATTACACTGCAGATGGGGAGCGGCGCAGGCTCAGCTGTAATAAAAAAAAGTGATTTACCAGATGCAGCAGAGCCAGGACTGCTCTGTGCCACAACTCTTGGGGGTGTACAGAAGAAAGCATCCAGGATTATTGTTTCAGCACAATCAACTCTGCTATATCTTTGCATTGTCCTAGAATTTGAGTTTCGGGATGTTTTTGTCATTACTGTCCACTAGATGTCACTCTGCAGCTTAACCAAAATGCCGGCAAACAGTTTGCATTTCTCAAAACTCTGAAAGTTACAAAATAAGGACAAATCCTGCAATGCGGCGCGTGGAAATATATATATTTTATGCCACTTCCCTATCTCTGGACAACCTTTTACATGTACCTACACAGAAATATTGGTTCTAGTGTGCCGACAAGTGTTCAATTCAGGAGGGAGTCATAGAGGGTGGTACCGCACCTGGGCCCTTACGGGATGGGCCCCACCAGCCTACAGCAGCTGAAAACGGGACGGCGACGCACATTCAGTTACCATGTATTATTACTGGAAGGCACAGGATAGAGGACAGTATTAGAGGAAGGGGCCAGGGTGGAGGACATTATACCAGGAAGGGACCAGGGTGGAGGACATTATACCAGGAAGGGGCCCCGGATGGAGGACATTATACCAGGAAAGGGGCCCAGGGTGGAGGACATTATACTAGGAAAGGGGCCCAGGATAGAGGACATTATACCAGGAAAGGGGCCCAGGGTGGAGGACATCTACCAGGAAGGGGCCCAGGGTGGAGGACATTGTACAAGGAAGGGGCACAGGGTGGAGGACATTATACCAGGAAGGGGTCCAGGGTGGAGGACATTATACCAGGAAGGGGCACTTGGTGGAGGACATTATACCAGGAAGGGGTCCAGGGTGAAGGACATTAATCCAGGAAGGAGCCCAGGGTGAAGGACATCTACCAGGAAGGGGCCCAGGGTGGAGGACATTAATCCAGGAAGGGGCCCAGGGTGGAGGATATTATACCAGGAAAGGGGACCAGGATGGAGGACATTAATCCAGGAAGGGGCCCAAAATGGAGGACATCTACCAGGAAGACACCCTGGATGGAGGACATTATACCAGGAAAGGGGCCCCGGATGGAGGACATTATTACACAAAAGGAAAGCAACACATGTTTTTATAGGATTTAGAACACTTCAAGGGCCCACCCATACATCTGACCAACAAGCAAGTGGGGGTCTATGTGCAAATCTTGTATCGGGGCCCATTGAGTTATGCCACTGGTTCCATTACAGTACGATACTGGTGTGTCAGATGTTACAGACCGTCGCTCTGCACCTGGCTGCAGAAGGTCTCTGCGTTTGGCATTGCAGACGCCTTCTTAATCCTTCTGACTTTTGGACCCAGTGGCAACCTCCCTCTGGCTCTAATTTACACACCTGGACCTGGGTGTTTATAGACTCTCAGTCTGCATCAGGGAGTCTCCGGTGATATTCACATTTTTCCCTTGTGAAGGCTTGGAGCTATAGCAGTCGGCTTACTTCCTCTCTGGTGCTGTTGGAGGACTTTTGGTGTTACCTCTCTGAGTCTGCTCAAGATAAGTTGCTTCCCCCTTGTTTGTCTACCTTCTTCTCTTTAGTGTACAGTGGGGACTGACCAGTGCTTACCCTCCTCTTCCCTATTCAGGGCCTAGCTCTAGGAATATACAGGGCTTAGGTTCCAGCTCGGCGATTGGTGTGGAATCAATATAGGGATGGTAGGGGAGGCAGGGTGCTATTAGATCTGCTTAGGGGTCTTAACTCACCCTTTCCCTAGCGTTTGGGCTTTCTTCCCCTCTTCCTCTCGTGTTGCACTTAGTCTTTCTCACACTGTGTGTGACATTATCACCAGCCGTGCATATTTAGGAAATAAAAAAAAACTGACACATGGTTTTATTTATGTTTTTTTTTCCCCCGGGCTTTTTTCTTTCTCTCCCTTGGTTATGGATCCAGTTGCAGGTGCTTGTTAGAAGAGCAGCTACGCTGTGTCTCTGGAGGGGAATGACCTTCGCTATGAGGTTCAGCAGCAGCAATAGTGGTGGCAGGTCGCTAATGTTGGGGTATCTGCAGGTAGGCCGCTCCAGCTAGAATCCAAGGTTCTCCTCCCAGACAGAGGTAGAGACAAGTTTTTGTGTTCACGGAAGCTTGCAAACTGTGTTTTAAACTTCTTCCCCGCTCCTCCGGAATGAGGAGCAACAAGAAGGAATTGTGATCTCTCTGCTGGAACGAGGTCCTCAATCCCGGGCTTTCTCTTTGCCGCAGGATTCGGTGTGTCTCCAGTCTGTGGAGGGATTTTTTGGGGTTGTAGCCCTTATCTATGATGACCCTGACCGAGTCTCCTTGGCTGAGTCCAGGCTGCATCGCAATCAGAAGGGGAATCGGTCAGTGGAAACATATAGCTCCGAATTCCGCAGATGGGCAACTGATACAAAATGGAATGACCTGGCCCTCAGAAGCCAATTTCTTCAGGGCCTCACTGAAAGGTTGAAGGATGCTTTGGCGGTGTATGAAACTGCTTAGCAATTCTGCGCACAGTGCAATATATCACTGAAACAATACTTCCGCACGATACCTAAGTAATATGGCCATACAGTGCTCACATATCACTGACATAGAGTACATATTTAATACCAACATCCAGTACCCAAATATTACCATATCACACATAAAGTATCCTACCATGTGTTACAGAAATACTGCTGCAAAATGACACCTAAATAATACTGCTATACGGTGCACACACATTATTGACCAGTTAATATCAACATCTAGATTTAAAACTGTAAGGATACTACCAAGCGTTCCTCAACTAATACTACCATAAACCTAACTAATAATGCAGTGCCCAAATAATAGTGTAAGTCAATAACTAAATAATGCCATTATACAGTGGTCAAATAAATGTGCCATACATTGAAAAAAGACCGCCACTATCCAGGATCATTACTGCTCATCCATCCATCCTCTACAACCACAAAGCAAATCTTAAAACCTGCAGCAAAATTCATGTGTACTATATGGCATTATTTGGGGGGCATGGAATGACATTTGACATGACTCAGTATCACACTATTACTGGCACACTATATGAGCTTATTTTAAGAGCACTGTAAGGCACTGTTATTTGGCCACTCCGTAGCATTATTACGTGAGCACTGCATGGTACGGTTATTTGGCCACAGAATGGAACTAATATTTGAGCATCATATGGTCCTTTTATTTAAGCTCTGTACAGTATTCTTATTTGGACACTATATAGAACTATTATTTATACACTGTATGGTACTTACCAATATTTCCACACTGTATAGCACTAATATTTTAGCAATGTATACTCCTATAATTACTGCAATATATAATCCAATTATTCCAGCTTGGTATGATCCTATTTCTTGAGCACTATGTGGTACTATTATTTGATAACTATATAGCAATATTATTTTAGCACTGTATGGTACTATTTGGCCACATTATGGCTCAGTCATTGTTGAACTGTAAGGAACTTTTACATGCCCACTATAAAGCACTATTATCTCAACACTGTATGGTACCATTTTTATGGAACTGTATAAAAAAACAACATTTAAGCACTGTATAGCGCTATTATTTGAGCACTGTAGGTAATATTATTTAGTCACAATTTAGGACTATTTTTAAACACTGTATAGTACTATTATTTGGCCTCTGTTTAGCACAATTATTTCAGACCTGTATGCACCTATGACTTGGCCACTGTAAATCATGATTATTTGGCCACTCTATAGCACTAATACTTCAGCACTGTATGATCCTATTATTTGTGAATTGTTTAGTACTATTATTTGACAGTTATCTGACCACAGTACTGTATTGTAGATGTGAATTGTATGGCTCTGTCATTAATAATATATTATTATTTGGGTATTTTATAGCACTATTACGGGAGCACGACGTGACACTATTATGCTGACTTTCTGGCAAGAAAAGACAATAAGAATCATTAAATAATAAGTTTCACCCAGCTTTCCTAGAAAGAGATTAGGACTTTCATTGACTGGAACTTCTAACAAAACAAGAAGATGATGACAGGATTGCAAGAAAATCACTATTAATGGTGACTGTAGGAAAATACTGTACGTGCCGCCATCACACATCGATGAGGATTATAATAGGATCTGAGATCGGGAAATGGCAATAAATTACGGAAATGAGGAGCATGCATGCCAAATATCGCCAAAGACAGGAACAGGGCAGATCGCCAGCTCGATACATGGTACAGAGGCCGCACTGACCAAGATTAATCCCTCCAGCTGTACGGTACGTGGCGGGCAGGGAGACGTCAGAACCGTGTCTAATAGCCCAAAACCCACAACACTGCTGGAAATACAATATCACAAATTACATTATGTGCAGTGAGAGGCATAAAATCCTGCAACTAAGCAGATACGATACAGGGTGAAACTCATTATCACTGGTACCACATCTGTCAGAGTCCTAGGAAAGCGGGATTAATTATTTAAGTACATAGGAGCAGTATTATAGTAGTTATATTCTTGTACATAGGGGCAGTATTATAGTAGTTATATTCTTGTACGTAGGAGCAGTATTATAGTAGTTATATTCTTGTACATAGGAGCAGTATTATAGTAGTTATATTCTTGTACATAGGAGCAGTATTATAGTAGTTATATTCTTGTACATAGGGGGCAGTATTATAGTAGATATATTCTTGTACATAGGAGGCAGTATTACAGTAGTTATATTCTTGTACATAGGGGGCAGTATTATAGTACTTATATTCTTGTACATAGGGGCAGTATTATAGTAGTTATATTCTTGTACATAGGGGCAGTATTATAGTAGTTATATTCTTGTACATAGGAGCAGTATTATAGTAGTTATATTCTTGTACATAGGAGCAGTATTATAGTAGTTATATTCTTGTACATAGGGGCAGTATTATAGTAGTTATATTCTTGTACATAGGAGCAGTATTATAGTAGTTATATTCTTGTACATAGGGGCAGTATTATAGTAGTTATATTCTTGTACATAGGAGCAGTATTATAGTAGTTATATTCTTGTACATAGGAGCAGTATTATAGTAGTTATATTCTTGTACATAGGAGCAGTATTATAGTAGTTATATTCTTGTACATAGGAGCAGTATTATAGTAGTTATATTCTTGTACATAGGAGCAGTATTATAGTAGTTATATTCTTGTACATAGGAGCAGTATTATAGTAGTTATATTCTTGTACATAGGAGCAGTATTATAGTAGTTATATCCCTGTACATAGGAGCAGTATTATAGTAGCTATATTCTTGTACATAGGGGGCAGTATTATAGTACTTATATTCTTGTACATAGGAGCAGTATTATAGTAGTTATATTCTTGTACATAGGGGGCAGTATTATAGTAGTTATATTCTTGTACATAGGTGCAGTATTATAGTAGTTATATTCTTGTACATAGGAGCAGTATTATAGTAGTTATATTCTTGTACATAGGGGCAGTATTATAGTAGTTATATTCTTGTACATAGGGGCAGTATTATAGTAGTTATATTCTTGTACATAGGAGCAGTATTATAGTAGTTATATTCTTGTACATAGGAGCAGTATTATAGTTGTTTTGGCCTTTTACATTTTTGCGCTGACTTTACCTAAACTAGTAGCATCTTGGGGCATCTTGTAATTAGACTTAGTCAATACTAATTGTGTTATCTTTGCTGAGGACCAAGGCAGCACCAGTCATCTTGACTTCATGGTCAGAAGGAGGTGACATGGAAGGGGACAAGGTCTATTTTTACATGTCCACCCATGCCCACCCTGTGCCTTGGTCTTTGTTTGTTTCCTGCTGAACAATACAGCCTGAAAGAATTGCTTGGTAAGCTGCCAGGAATCGCTGGGATGGGAGCAAGGCGCATGCGCTAGAGAGGTCACTATAACCGTGGTCAGACCAAGCAGGGGGCAGCAGGAGCTGTCGTCAGCCCCAATAATCAGCTCTTGCCGGCCAGTGATCAGTCAATGCAGGGAAAGAGTTTTGTGGAAACCTTTTCATCCAACTTCCAGCTTGTTCCTAACTGGGAACTTCCAGCACAAAGTAATTAATAAGGAATCTGTCACCTAACATGAAAGTAGCATAATATAAAGACAGAGACTCTGATTCAAGCGATGTGTCACATACTGGGCTGCTTGCTGCAGTTTGGATAAAATCAGTGTTTTATCAGGAGGAGATTATCACTAGAGGACTAGTCCCCCATATTCATGAGCTTGTATAGCCCCGCCGTCACTACTGAGCCCCCCATACACTAAACAGAGATGTCTAATGAATGGTGAGAGCAAATCACTCAGCCAATGGCCGTCTCTCCCGACTCCTCCATGCCCAGGAGCGCTCATCTTTCCTGAGTTTTCTATGACAGAGCTGCTGCCAGACTCCTCTGTCCTCCCACAGATTCCTCTGATGGCTTATCTCTAGGAGAACAAGAAGATTGAGGTACTAGATCCTGCTGCCCCCGAAATAATCTGTCCTCAGAGAGACAGGAAGCCCCCATAGACATTAGACTGTCTGCCACTGGTTACAGCGAGCCAGATGAGAACAGGTTAATAAATGTACATACACAGTGACTGCACCAGCAGAATAGTGAGTGCAGCTCTGGGGTATAATACAGGATGTAACTCAGGATCAGTAATGTAATGTATGTACACAGTGACTGCACCAGCAGAATAGTGAGTGCAGCTCTGGAGTATAATACAGGATGTAACTCAGGATCAGTAATGTAATGTATGTACACAGTGACTGCACCAGCAGAATAGTGAGTGCAGCTCTGGGGTATATTACAGGATGTAACACAGGATCAGTAATGTAATGTATGTACACAGTGCACCAGCAGAATAGTGAGTGCAGCTCTGGGGTATAATACAGGATGTAACTCAGGATCAGTAATGTAATGTATGTACACAGTGACTGCACCAGCAGAATAGTGAGTGCAGCTCTGGGATATAATACAGGATGTAACACAGGATCAGTAATGTAATGTATGTACACAGTGACTGCACCAGCAGAATAGTGAGTGCAGCTCTGGAGTATAATACAGGATGTAACTCAGGATCAGTAATGTATGTACACAGTGACTGCACCAGCAGAATAGTGAGTGCAGCTCTGGGGTATAATACAGGATGTAACTCAGGATCAGTAATGTAATGTATGTACACAGTGACTGCACCAGCAGAATAGTGAGTGCAGCTCTGGAGTATAATCCAGGATGTAACTCAGGATCAGTAATGTAATGTATGTACACAGTGACTGCACCAGCAGAATAGTGAGTGCAGCTCTGGGGTATAATACAGGATGTAACTCAGGATCAGTAATGTATGTACACAGTGACTGCACCAGCAGAATAGTGAGTGCAGCTCTGGGGTATAATACAGGATGTAACTCAGGATCAGTAATGTAATGTATGTACACAGTGACTGCACCAGCAGAATAGTGAGCGCAGCTCTGGGGTATAATACAGGATGTAACTCAGGATCAGTAATGTAATGTATGTACACAGTGACTGCACCTGCAGAATAGTGAGTGCAGCTCTGGAGTATAATACAGGATGTAACTCAGAATCAGTAATGTAATGTATGTACAGTGACTGTACCAGCAGAATAGTGAGTGCAGCTCTGGGGTATAATACAGGATGTAACTCAGGATCAGTAATGTAATGTATGTACACAGTGACTGCATCAGCAGAATAGTGAGTGCAGCTCTGGGGTATAATACAGGATGTAACTCAGGATCAGTAATGTAATGTATGTACACAGTGACTGCACCAGCAGAATAGTGAGTGCAGCTCTGCAGTATAATACAGGATGTAACTCAGGATCAGTAATGTAATGTATGTACACAGTGACTGCACCATTACAATAGTGAGTGCAGCTCTGGAGTATAATACAGGATGTAACTCAGGATCAGTAATGTAATGTATGTACATAGTGACTGCACCAGCAGAATAGTGAGTGCAGCTCTGGGGTATAATACAGGATGTAACTCAGGATCAGTAATGTAATGTATGTACACAGTGACTGCACCAGCAGAATAGTGAGTGCAGATCTGGGGTATAATACAGGATGTAACTCAGGATCAGTAATGTAATGTATGTACACAGTGACTGCACCAGCAGAATAGTGAGTGCAGCTCTGGAGTATAATACAGGATGTAACTCAGGATCAGTAATGTAATGTATGTACACAGTGACTGCACCAGCAGAATAGTGAGTGCAGCTCTGGAGTATAATACAGGATGTAACTCAGGATCAGTAATGTATGTGCACAGTGACTGCACCAGCAGAATAGTGAGTGCAACTCTGGGGTATAATACAGGATGTAACTCAGGATCAGTAATGTAATGTATGTACACAGTGACTGCACCAGCAGAATAGTGAGTGCAGATCTGGAGTATAATACAGGATGTAACTCAGGATCAGTAATGTAATGTATGTACACAGTGACTGCACCAGCAGAATAGTGAGTGCAGCTCTGGAGTATAATACAGGATGTAACTCAGGATCAGTAATGTAATGTATGTACATAGTGACTGCACCAGCAGAATAGTGAGTGCAGCTCTGGGGTATAATACAGGATGTAACTCAGGATCAGTAATGTAATGTATGTACACAGTGACTGCACCAGCAGAATAGTGAGTGCAGCTCTGGAGTATAATACAGGATGTAACTCAGGATCAGTAATGTAATGTATGTACACAGTGACTGCACCAGCAGAATAGTGAGTTCAGCTCTGCAGTATAATACAGGATGTAACTCAGGATCAGTAATGTAATGTATATACACAGTGACTGCACCAGCAGAATAGTGAGTGCAGCTCTGGAGTATAATACAGGATGTGACTCAGGATCAGTAATGTAATATGCACACAGTGACTGCACCAGCAGAATAGTGAGTGCAGCTCTGCAGTATAATACAGGATGTAACTCAGGATCAGTAATGTAATGTATATACACAGTGACTGCACCAGCAGAATAGTGAGTGCAGCTCTGGAGTATAATACAGGATGTAACTCAGGATCAGTAATGTAATATGCACACAGTGACTGCACCAGCAGAATAGTGAGTGCAGCTCTGCAGTATAATACAGGATATAACTCAGGATTAGTAATGTAATGTATGTACACAGTGACTGCACCAGCAGAATAGTGAGTGCAGCTCTGGAGTATAATACAGGATGTAACTCAGGATCAGTAATGTAATGTATGTACACAGTGACTGCACCAGCAGAATAGTGAGTGCAGCTCTGGAGTATAATACAGGATGTAACTCAGGATCAGTAATGTAATGTATGTACACAGTGACTGCACCAGCAGAATAGTGAGTGCGGCTCTGGAGTATAATACAGGATGTAACTCAGGATCAGTAATGTAATGTATGTACACAGTGACTGCACCAGCAGAATAGTGAGTGCAGCTCTGGAGTATAATACAGGATGTAACTCAGGATCAGTAATGTAATATATGTACACAGTGACTGCACCAGCAGAATAGTGAGTGCAGCTCTGGGGTATAATACAGGATGTAACTCAGGATCAGTAATGTAATATGCACACAGTGACTGCACCAGGCGAATAGTGAGTGCAGCTCTGCAGTATAATACAGGATGTAACTCAGGATCAGTAATGTAATATGCACACAGTGACTGCACCAGCAGAATAGTGAGTGCAGCTCTGGAGTATAATACAGGATGTAACTCAGGATCAGTAATGTAATGTATGTACACAGTGACTACACCAGCAGAATAGTGAGCGCAGCTCTGGAGTATAATACAGGATGTAACTCAGGATCAGTAATATATGTACACAGTGACTGCACCAGCAGAATAGTGAGTGCAGCTCTGGAGTATAATACAGGATGTAACTCAGGATCAGTAATGTAATGTATGTACACAGTGACTGCACCAGCAGAATAGTGAGTGCAGCTCTGCCATATAATACAGGATGTAACTCAGGATCAGTAATGTAATATGCACACAGTGACTGCACCAGCAGAATAGTGAGTGCAGCTCTGCAGTATAATACAGGATGTAACTCAGGATCAGTAATGTAATATGCACACAGTGACTGCACCAGCAGAATAGTGAGTGCAGCTCTGCAGTATAATACAGGATATAACTCAGGATCAGTAATGTAATGTATGTACACAGTGACTGCACCAGCAGAATAGTGAGTGCAGCTCTGCAGTATAATACAGGATGTAACTCAGGATCAGTAATGTAATATGTACACAGTGACTGCACCAGCAGAATAGTGAGTGCAGCTCTGCAGTATAATACAGGATGTAACTCAGGATCAGTAATGTAATGTATGTACACAGTGACTACACCAGCAGAATAGTGATAGAATAGATAAATATATTGATAAATATCAATCACAGTAATAATAGAGCCAGACTTTAGGAATTTGACTGTTAGGTGCTTGAGTATCAGAATCCCAGAATGTTCCTGGTAATGTATTTGGAGAGATCTGATAGTCCGCAGTGATTCTGTGCTTTGGTTGCTGATTGCTGTTTTTCTTTCTGTACAGATTACATGAAGGGAATATTGTTGGGATTTGGGGAATGCAGTGATGATTTCCTGGGGATTAATGGAGACTGGAGGTGAACACTCGGCATCAGTACTAGTGTAATGAAAGGGAGCGCATGTTCCAGCGCTGTGTGCCCTAGCTGCACACAGTAGTCGCCTTCTCTCCTTTGGAATTTATTCCAAGTAGGATTTCTTCGGCACAGACAGGGAACCCTCAGTATCATGGACACGTCAGGTTTACTATTACTACTGTTAAACATCTTAATTATTTAGCTAATCATAATATATCAGCTGGGCTCAATTAAAAAAAGTAATTTTATTGCAAGGATCAATTTGACTTAAATTAGATCTGGGGGCGCTGTTTCACTGGTGACTATGGAAGTTTTGGCCAAATTAAATGGTGAAAAGTGGTACTGCAAGTTACAAAACTTTATAATGTCAAATGGACATGCCGCTAACTCTCAGAAATGCAAAATGAAGTCTTCATAGATTCTCAAGTTATAGATTGTGTTAGGCAGAAAGGTCTCCAGCCACAAATGACTAGAAGGTGACAGGTGCACATACAACAGTGATATCCATTGCCGAACCCCAGTGTTGCACCCCCTCTGCAACCTTGTAAGATGTGTTAGAGGGTTCCGGTGTTAAACAATTTTTTTTTTTTTACAGCAGTGACTCAAGCACATGATGGTTACTTGACCACAAGAAGGCACAATAAGCTTGGTGGTTGCAGGTCACCAGGGTGCAATGCACTTGAGTGTTGTAGATCTTTACTTTTGGGGCTGGTGGAACATGTGTAACTCCAAAGGTCCAAAGAGAATAAAGTTGCACCCACAGTGTCTGCGGGGTCTTGTCCGCTACGTGGTACCACAGGGTCCTGGGAGGTTATTTTTTGTCACACTATTTTCTACCTTGGTTTTTCTCACCATCCTCTTTGCATAGTCATGCCCAACGCCTCTTCGGACCTTTATCGAATTACTGCACACCACCCCCGGCTGCAAATACACTGTAACCTGAATGCCGTCCATCCGTCTGTGCACATGGAGTATGGACTGGGACCGCCTTCTGCTCACACATTGTCAATCCAAGTCATTGTTCGCAAAGGGAACTGTCTCTTTAAGGATGATACGTTCACAAAGTAACCTACCAATCAACGCTCAATAAACAGGACATTATGGGAGTCTGTCCTCAATACTTCAGGGATGTCTGTGGTTAGAACATCATGGATATTATCAATATCATGGATGGGAAGAAGAACAAACAAATACATTTTGGAACAAATCAAGCCAGACATGTCACTCAGAGCAATGACCACCAAGTTATGACTTGTCTACTTTGGACACATCATACGAAGAGAACAATCACTAGAGAAGGACATCATGGTCGGAAGAATAGAAGGAACAAGGTGAAGAGGAAGACCAGCGACCCGATGGCTTGATACCGTCAAGATAACAGTAGAGAAGACCCTGGTGGACCTCTCTAGGCTGCACAAGATCAATCTTCCTACAGATCGTTCATCCATCAAGTACCCATAACTTGAGCTCGAACCAAAGGCTGTTAAGTAAAATAATAAAATAATATCCCTAATTCCAGTTGATATTACATTTCTCTGTTTTCCCAAAGACAAAAATCCTGGCACTTGAACCCACAGAAGCAGATTATGTCTCCCAATCAGCCTGAGTATCATAAGTACCTCTGGTCAGGGCATCATGGACATCTCTGCTCAGAATTTCATAGGCATCTTTGATCAGAACTTAAGGGGCATCTTTGCTCAAGACATTGTGGATGTTTTTGCTTAGAACATCACGGAATCTTTGCTTGGAACATCATGGATATCTTTAGTCATGATCATGGGCGGACACACCGCATGTTCAGCCTGTGCAGCTGCACAGGGGCCCAGGCGGACAGGGGGCCCGATCAGCTGCTCAAATATCTTACTCTCTCATAGAGCCAGCGGCTGCATCTACACTAAGGCTACGTTCACATTTGCGTTGTGCGCCGCAGCGTCGGCACCGCAGCGCACAACGCAAACAAAAACGCGGCAAAACGCACGCTAAAACGCTGCGTTTTGCGCCGCATGCGTCGTTTTTGGCCGCAAGTTGGACGCCAAAAAAATGCAACTTGATGCGTTTCTTGCGTCCAACGCTTGCGGCCATGCGGCGCTAAACGCAGCACAACGCATGTCCATGCGCCACCATGTTAAATATAGGGGCGCATGATGCATGCGGCGCCGCTGCGGCGCCCGACGCTGCGGCGCTGACCGCAAATGTGAACTTAGACTAAGAGGAGAGGAAGGGGCCGTACATGAGTCTTTTGCTGTCAGAGAGGGGCCTCTTCCTCTCCTCTGAGTTGATGCTGCCGCTGGCTCTTTGATATGATGAAGGAGCCGGGGATCACTGGACACGCCCCCCAGAATCCTTGGACACGCCCCCAGCTTCTCTTCCTGGTTCCTGCAGGGCAGGCAGGAACAGGCCTGGTAAGTATGGCTGATCTCAGCCAGTCCTGTCTCCTGCCTCCTCCTCACTGCCTCTGACTGCTGCTGGGAGCAGCCTCTGAGCAGTCAGTACATCTGACACCTCTGCTGCCTCCTGAGCAGTTCTGACAACTGAACTGCCTGATCAATGTTCACATGAGAGATCACATCAATCCCCCTGTAGCTACCTCCACCTCCTGTACTGAGGGGGCTTTATTGGAAAACTGCGGCACTGGCCCATTCAGATGCAGGAGCTGCAGTGTGAATGCTGAAGAGTGGCCAGTGCAGCCCAGTAAAGACCCCTCAGTACAGGGTTGGTAAGTGGCTACGGGGGAGGGGAGGTTGATGTGATGGCCGATGTTCACATGGGTCAGGCACCTGACAGAACTTCTCAGGAGGAAGAAGTCTCAGATCCACTGACTACGGGGAGAACACTGCAGCTATCAGAGGTAGTGAAGAGGCAGGAGGACTGGCCAGTAAGTGCTGATGGAGGACTGAAGACCTCCAGGATGGAGCTGCTGGAGATGGAAGAATGCACCTGCCAGAGGGACGGCACGTGTAAGTAACAAAATGTGTACAGACTCACTATCACCTATGTGTATTACCAAAGTCTATATATAAGTATCTGTATATATGTATATATAATTGTCTAAGGGTCACTTCCGTCTGTCTGTCCTTCTGTCACGGTTATTCATTCGCTGATTGGTCTCGCCAGCTGCCTGTCATGGCTGCCGCGACCAATCAGCTACAGGCACAGTCTGGAAGAAAATGGCCGCTCTTTACTCCCCGCAGTGTCCCCGGCGCTCCGCTCCATATTCCCCGCAGTGTCCCCGGTGCTCCGGTCCATACCCCCTGCAGTGTCCCCGGCAGTCCGGTCCATGCTCCCCGCAGTCACTGTCCCCGGCGCCCGCTCCATACTCCCCTCCGGTCACTGCTAACACAGGGCTAATGCCGGCTGTAACGGACCGCGTTATGCCACGGGTAACGCACTTCGTTACCGCCGCTATTAACCCTGTGTGTCCCCAACCTTTTACTATTGATGCTGCCTATGCTGTTGTGAATTCTGTTCTTGGGCTCCCTCTGGTGGTTATAAGTGGTAGCGCTGCTGTCTGTCCTTCACAGCAGTTATCAGGTGTGTCCACTCTGGACTGGGCTATTTAGTCTGGCCTCACCCTTTAGTCAGTGCCAGTTGTCCATTGTTTCTGGAGGATTCACATCCCTTCATGGTTTCTCCTGCTTCCTGGTCTTTTCACCAAGATAAGTCCTGCTTGTTTTGCAGCCCACATTTTGTGGGCCTCATTGTTCAGTGCATTTCATGTTTTTTCTTGTCCAGCTTAATCTGTGTAAGGATTTATGCAGTCAAGCTGGAATCTCTGGAGAGGCAGATATACCCTCCATGTCTTTAGTTAGATGTGGAGTTTTTTGTATTTTCTGTGGTGGATATTTCCTAGTATTTTAATACTGACCGCATAGTTCTCTGTCCTATCTTTCCTATTTAGGTAGATTGGCCTCCTTTGCTAAATTCTGTTTTCAGTCTGTGTATGTTTTTTCCTCTCCTCTCACAGTCAATATTTGTGGGGGGCTGCCTATCCTTTGGGAATTTTCTCTGAGGCGAGATAGTTTTCCCTTTTCTATCTATAGGGTTAATTAGTCCTCCGGCTGTGTCGAGGTGTCTAGGATCAGTAGGTACATCCCACGGCTACTTCTAGTTGCTGTGTTAAGTTCAGGGTCCGCGGTCAGTACAGATACCACCTTCTCCAGAGTACGTCTTATGCTGCTCCTAGGCCACCAGATTATAACACTATGCGGCATCAATAGTAAAAAAAGTAATGTAAAAAACCCCCAAAAACCTGCTATTCTCACCCTCCGTTGTCCGCTCGCGCCTGCCGCCATCTTCCTTTCCCAGCGATGCTTTGCGAAATTACCCAGAAGACCTAGCGGTCTCGCTAGGAATGGAAGATTTCGCGCCCCTCGGCACAGCGCCGTTGGATCCCAGGAGGCTGAGGAGCAGCGACGAGAATGGTGAGTATGTTAGAACTACAAGGGGCCCTCGGATCCGAAGGTGAGTATGTTTATTTTTTATTTTTTAACCTGTGACATACGTGACTGGGCAATATACTATGTAGCTGGGCAATATACTACGTGGCTCCGTGCTTTATACTACGTCGCTGTGCAATATACTACGTGGCTCTGTGCTGTATACTACTTGGCTGGGCAATATACTACGTCACTGGGCAATATACTACGTGGCTGGGCAATATACTACGTGGCTCTGTGCTGTATACTACGTGGCTGGGCAATATACTACGTGGCTGGGCAATATACTACGTGACTGGGCAATATACTACGTGACTGGGCAATATACTACGTGACTGGGCAATATACTACGTGTCTGGGCAATATACTACGTGGCTGGGTAATATACTACGTCGCTGGGCAATATACTACGTGGCTGGGCAATATACTACATGGCTGGGCAATATACTACATGACTGGGCAATATACTACGTGACTGGGCAATATACTATGTCTCTGTTCAATATACTACGTCGCTGGGCAATATACTACGTGACTGGGCAATATACTACGTGACTGGGCAATATACTACGTGGCTGGGCAATATACTACATCGCTGGGCAATATACTACGTGGCTGGGCAATATACTACATGTATCTGTGGGACACAAAGATAATCACAGTACACTATATATATATATATATATATATATATATATATATGTATGTGTGTGTATTAGAACCTGAGTGTACAGTAGTTATCTGTGTGTCTATAATTATATATATACAGTACACTGTATATGCTACATATAATGCACACACATACACACAGTCATGGCCAAAAGTGTTTTCATGTATCGATGTGTACTTTGGTTATCTATGCATGTATGTACAATATATATATATATATATATATATATATATATATATATATATTAGTATCTGAGACACAGTAGGTAGTAAGTGTAAAGGTAAATATCACTTAAAGGGAACATGTCAGCAGTTTTGGCCGCTATAAGATACGGCCACCACCTTTCAGGGCTTATCTACAGAATTCTGTAATTATGTAGATAAGCCCCCGATCCAACCTGAAAGATAAGAAAAACAAATTTTATTATACTTCCCTAGGTGGCGGTCCGGTCCGATGGGTGTCGCAGCTCAGGGTCCGGGGCCTCCCATCCTCTTGCAATGCCGTCCTCCTGTTGCTTCATGGCTCCCCGGAATCGCGCTCCTGCACAGACGTACTTATCTGTCCTGTTGAGGGCAGAGCAAAGTCATGCAGTGCACAGGCGCTATGCCTCTCTGACCTTTCCTGGCATCTGCGCACTGTAGTACTATGCACAGATAAGTACGACTGCGCAGGAGCGCAATGCCGGGGAGCCATGATGCAAGCAGCACGGCGGCGATCATAAGAAGATGGGAGGCGCCGGACCCGGAGCTGTGACACTCATCAGACCGGACCGCCCCCCGGGTGAGTATAATAAAACTTATTTTTCTTCTCTTACAGGTCGGATCGGAGGCTTATATACAGCATTATAGAATGCTGTAGATGAGCCCTGAAAGGTGGTGGCTGTATCTTATATCTGCCAAACCTGGTGACAGGTTTCCTTTAGCGGGCCATTCCCGGGGCCAGACAAGTCGCAGCTGCATTGGGCCCAGAAGTGGAGTGTGGCCACTGACACCAGCGAATATTTCAGCTCGATCTGCATCCTTGGACGCACATTCAGCTGAAATATACTGCAGCGCCGGTGATCCGCCAGTTCCGCTGCAGTATACGCCGCTGACCAATTTGCATCCAGCATCTGACCTCGGTGTGTCCATGACTGGGGGGCATATGGCAGTGACGACAAGTCAGCTGGCGGCTCTTGCGCCGGTTGCAGAAGAGGACGCCGTGTGGCATGGGAGCGGAGAAAGGTGAGTAGAATCGAGGTTTTTTCGATGTGTTGCAGAAGAACAAGACAAATTCAGAAAGGGGCATGTAGCGCTATGCCTGACATGGTGTCCCCTCCTCCCTCTATGCAGGGACACCAGCTTACTCACCGGCCCATGGCACTGTCTCCAGCATGCTCCTGCCTTCTACCTCCACTATGCATGCTGCACTGTGTCCTGATGGGGTGCCTAGGGTGCATCTGTGCGCACTCCCCTGTTCTAAAAGGGGCAGCACGTACACATGGTAAATGCTCAGCCGGGAGGCATTTAGTTAAATGTGTGTTCACTTGCAACGTGTCTCCCAGCCAAAAGCGTGGAGACATCTTGTATAAAAAGCACCCTCCTCAGTAGGGAGGTGCCTGAGCAATCCCTATAGTTACAGTATGTTAGGTAGTTGGTGTGTATGCAACTGTATGTTGCCAGGTCCCCCATCCCTAGTCTGATATAGTATCCCATATCCCATACCCTGTGTACTGTTATTAGTGCTCGCTTCCTGTGACTGCTTCGGCGGTGACCGTATCCTGAAATCGCATCTGCGGTATCGGTACCCTCCCGTCCCTTATTACGTAACATCCTATTTATGTATGATGCCGTCCTTTATTATATAGCGTCTAGTGATGAGCGAATATACTTGTTACTGGAGATTTCCCATGCACGCTCGGGGGTCCTCTGAGAATTTTTTAGTGCTCGGAGATTTAGTTTTCTTTGCCGCAGCTGAATGATTTACATCTGCTAGCCAGGCTAAGTACATGTGGGGGTTGCCTGGTTGCTAGGGAATCCCCACATGTACTTATGCTGGCTAACAGATGTAAATCATTCAGCTGCGGCAAGAAAAAGTAAATCTCCGAGCACTAAAAAATACTCGGAGGACCCCCGAGCGTGCTCGAGAAATCTCGAGTAACGAGTAGATTCGCTCATCACTAACAGCGTCCTGTTATGTGGAGCGCCGTCCATTATTACCCAGTATAATCTCTTGCCATCTACAGCACCGTCCCTTACATTGAGTATTCTCATTATTTTGGTTATTCACAGCGTCTTTTCTTTATTGCATGGTGTCCTCTCCTGTAAAATGACTGCTGAGGGAGCAGCATCTGACCAGAAGACCAGTCCATCAGCCGCATCCATCACAAAAGAAGCTTTCCCGTGCTCCATCAGCCATCATTTCAGTTTATATCTAACAGGAGTGGATGATATGTAATAAAGAACAGGGAGGTATAAATAACAAAAATAATGAGAATCTGATATGTAAGGGACGGTGCTGTACATAACAAGAGGGAACTATGTGATACGGGACGGTGTTATACATAAAGAGAGAGCACTGTGTAATAAGGGGCGGCAATATATATGAGAGGAGACTGTAAAAAAAATATGTATATCTGTAGCTTGGTCGCGATGAAAGGAGGGGGGCCCAGATACATTTCTTGCACAGGGGCCCTAAGCTGTCTGTGTCTGCCCCTGGTCATGATCTCACAAGACTTTTTTCCCAGGTCATAATGTACATCTCTACTCAGAACTTCATAGATGTTTTTGCTTCAAACTTCTTGGTCCTCTGTGCTCAGGAACTCACAGGTGCCTTTCCCCTGGACACCATGGGCATCTTTGCTTAGAACTTCATGGACCCCTGTGCTGAGGAACTTACAGGTGCCTTTCCCCAGGACACCATGGGTATGTTTGCTTAGAAATTCATGGACCTCTGTGCTCAAGAACTCACGGGTGCCTTTCCCCAGGACATCATGGACATCTTTGCTTAGAACTTCATGAACATCTGCGCTTAGGAATTCACGGGTGGCTTTCCTCAGGACATCATGGGCATCTTTGCTTCGAACTTCATGGATCTCTGTGCTCAGGAACTCACAGGTGCCTTTCCTCAGGACATCATGTTCATCTTTGCTTAGAACTTCATGGACCCCTGTGCTCAGGAACTCACGAGTGCCTTTCTTCGGGACATCATGGGCATCTTTGCTTAGAACTTCAGGGACCTCTGTGCTCAGGAACTCACATGTGCCTTTCCTCAGGCCATCATGGGCACCTTTGCTTCGAACTTCATGGATGTGTGCGCTCAGGAACTCACGGTTGCCTTTCCTCAGGATATCATGGACATCTTTGCTTACAACTTCATGGACCTCTGTGCTCATGAACTCACAGGTGCCTTTCCTCAGGACATCATGGACATCTCTGCTTAGAACTTCATGGTCCTCTGTGCTCAATAACTCACGGATACCTTTCCTCAGGACATCATGGACATCTTTGCTTAGAACTTTATGGACCTCTGTGCTCAGAAACTCACAGGTGCCTTTCCTCAGGACATCATGGACAATGGACATCTTTGCTTAGAACTTTATGGTCCTCTGTGCTCAGGAACTCACGGGTGCCTTTCCTCAGGACATCATGGACATCTTTGCTTAGAACTTTATGGTCCTCTGTGCTCAGGAACTCACAGGTGCCTTTCCTTAGGACATCATGGGCATCTTTGCTTATAACTTCAGGGACCTCTGTGCTCAGGAACTCACAGGTGCCTTTCCTCAGGACATCATGGGCATCTTTGCTTAGAACTTTATGGTCCTCTGTGCTCAGGAACTCACAGGTACCTTTCCACAGGACATCATGGGCATCTTTGCTTATAACTTCAGGGACCTCTGTGCTCAGGAACTCACGGGTGCCTTTCCTCAGGACATCATGGACATCTTTGCTTAGAACTTTATGGTCCTCTGTGCTCAGGAACTCACAGGTGCCTTTCCTTAGGACATCATGGGTATCTCTGCTTAGAACTTCATGGTCCTCTGTGCTCAATAACTCACGGGTACCTTTCCTCAGGACATCATGGACATCTTTGCTTAGAACTTTATGGTCCTCTGTGCTCAGGAACTCACGGGTGCCTTTCCACAGGACATCATGGGTATCTCTGCTTAGAACTTCATGGTCCTCTGTGCTCTATAACTCACAGGTGCCTTTCCTCAGGACATCATGGGCATCTTTGCTTCGAACTTCATGGGCATCTTCGATCAGGACACCAGAGACATCTCTGCTCATCACTTTATGGTCATCACATCATCAGTGTCTCTGCTCAGAACATCACAAACGACCTGGATCATTATGAATTACTAACATTGTAACCTTCTGATGAGAAAGAAGATTTTTAAAAAATCTCTTCATTATTTTTTTTCTCTTCTGAGACAAGTCTTTTTTTTCACTTGTGTGTGATGTTCAATGAGAATTGACATTGTCCGCTCTTCGGGTGAATACAAGGAGATGCACAATGTATATAATAGGGACATATTTCCAATAATGATAATGATGATGATGATGAGGCCTGAGGAATAACATCTATTTACGTGTCTTGTGCCCACCTGTCATGGTATCTCGGTCCCCATTTAGCATACACAAATTATTTTGGCAGCGGTGGACATTAAAGCTGCAGACAGTGTTGCCGGGCTGTGGATCAATACTCTGTCTGCTGCATAATACAGGTGATTAATGCACAGTCAGTCCAGGCACAGCCATAGAAAGGGTCCTTTAAAGGGACGAACTAAAACACTGCTGTACCCGATGTGGAGCCTGCGGGGTTGGAGCATGATACAGAGACGCTCTCTTTTGTGTTATGCCCGCCCCTTTGGGTCCTGCACTTGACATAATGCATCATATACATTTTGTCTGACGTATCCCTTTAATTAAAGGGTATCTCCACTTCTACACATTAGACTCGTCTATACATTCCTGATGCTAATTTTGTTAATACAAGATGTGTGATTTCTGGAATATCCTCTTTATGCTCATTAAACTCTTCCCATCTTCCTTTGCAGGAGAGGCGAGGACGGGCGCACATCAGAGGCGGAGCTGTGACTGCTCAGTCATTCCATAAACATAGTGCGTAATGAAGCCCTCTAGTGGTCACATTGTGCAGTGCAGCTCCTAATTATCGGCGGAATTGCTCTTTAATCATATGTTAATAAAAGCATATAATGTTTCTAATATTGGCCAATTTTTGTAGAATGTCCGGGAGGCTCCTGAAAAAAGGGGAAAACTAAGCGTAAATTCTGCAAGTTAGCAGAAGGAGGCAGGGAACGGGGTCATAAAGAGGGAAAAAAAAAACACTGCAGGAAAAGGGGCGTGACCTATAAAAGGGGCATGGCAACAGCGCAACAACCTTTTCTGCCCCAAATGGAGGCTTTAAAGTTTTGGTAAAGATGATGCAACCCAGCTCTATTGAAGGGATTGGTCCTGAGTTGCAATATTAAATTTGCAATGCACGCCTATGAAGCCGGGACGCGTACACCCGGCTGCAGATTTACAGGAGCTGGTGATGACGCGGGAAGAGGGCTGACTGGTCTGGGGCAACTAACGCCCCTCAATTAGTCAAAGCCCTAATTAGCATAGCAAATGGGGACACTAGAAATGCTTTTTTAAAGCATTCATTTAGCTGAATTATGTTACATTGCTGGTTAGGGAGGGAGTGTAATCAAAAATGGCTGAACGCTCACGGATTGGAGGGCATGGGGGACCTGACAGGTTCCCTTTAAGAGGTCACATTAAGGGCGCATACTCATCCGCGTTTAGAAAATCGGTCCGATGTTGGTCCAGAAAAGTCAGACAAGTGTCATGCGAGTACGATGCCATTTTTCTGTTTTTCTCACCATGTTTGTTTATTTAACTGTAGTGTTGATAGCCCGAGAGAGGCATGTACAGTAGAACAGGGACCCATCAGAGAGAGGTCACCTTGCCGTGGTCGATGGGCTCACATGAACTCGACAATTTATGAGCTAAGTACCTTCATTTTTGTAAGTTTGTCGTTTTGAGTAGTAAAGTCTAGATTCAATGTTTTTAATGTTTTCTCATGAGCTAAACTTATGCAGAGTGCCGCTCTTTTCTTTTCTAGATAGATAGATAATATATAATAGATAGATGATAGAAAATAGATAGATAATAAAGATATAATAAATGGATAGATGATAGGTAATAGATAAATAGATAATAGATTATAGAGATAGATAATAAATAGATCATAGATAATAGATAATAGAGAGATAATAGATAGATAATAGATAGATACTGTAATACAGTTTGGAAAAAAGTATTTAGTCAGCCCCCAATTGTGCAAGTTCTCCCCCTTATAAAGATGAGAGAGGCCTGTAAGTGACATCATAGGTCGACCACAACTATGAGAGTCACAATGAGAAAACAAATCCAGAAGATCACCTTGTGTGATTTTTAAGTGGGAGAGCTTGCACAATTGGTGGCTGACTAAATACTTTTTCCCCACTGTAGATAGATAGATAGATAATAGATAAACAGATCAATAGATACATACTAGATAGATTCTAGATAGATAATAGACCGATGATAGATACATAATAGATAGATAATTGATAGATAATAGATAGATACATAGATGTAATTGAGATATATAATCAGTGCAGTGCAGCTTACTGTATATGTATTTAGCTCATAATTAAGTATGTTAAAAAAATGGAGTGTGGTCCCTCAAATATTTATTAACCAGCTCAGGGAAAGCAGACAGCTGTGGGCAGATGTTTATAGCCTAGGAAGGGGGTAATATCAATGGAGCTCTCCAGGCTATTAATATCAGCTCACAGCTGTATACTTAGCCTTTACTGGTTATTAAAATGATGGGCCTAAAAAAAATTGGAGTCTGTATCTTTATATTGGAGACTTTATTCTGGCTGTGTATTTTTTACAATATAACTATGGGGTTAGTAATGGGGGTGTCTTATAGCCGCCTCTCCATTACTAACCCCTGGGCTTGATGTCAGCGACCATAAAAACAGCTGATGTCAGCCCCAACCCTATTACCCCACTTGCCATCGCACCAGGGCAAGTGGGAAGTACAAGGCTAAGCTCCAGATTTAGCCAATCTTATGGATGCGCCATTTCTGGGACAGCTGAGGGCTGATGTTCTTAGGCTAAGAAAGTACCATGGATATTGGCCCCCTTCCAGACTATTAATATCAGCCCGCAACTGTCTGCCTAGCCTTTGCTGGTTATTAATTATATTGGGGACACCACATCATTTTTTTGGGGGGGGGTCCCCCATTTTAATAACCAGTAAAGGCTAAGTATACAGCTGTGAGCTGATTTTAATTGCCTTATTATCCCCTTCCCAGGCTATAAACATCAGCCCCCAGCTGTCGGCTTTCCCTAAGCTGGTTAATAAAAATTCAGGGGACCACATACCATTTTTGTTTTATTCTTTCTATATCTCTTCTAATCTATTATGATGGTTCACATTGGAAATTTACTGTACTTGGCTAGCGAAATGTCAGATTTTCTAGGAGCTGGGTGTGTAAAAATCCTACGGCACATGCATGGTCTGTAGGCAGTGCGATTTTTGTCATGCACTCCTTGACTTGCATTGGCGAGTCTTGTCTGATATATGCGGCCACTCGCAGCATACTAATATTTTTTTCTTAGTTCAATCTGAGCTGAGAAAAAAATCGCAAATGAGCAGGAAATAATTGACTAATATTATAATCCAATGTTTTATCAGACTGAACTTGACCATTTCTAACATAGATGAGTATGAGCCCTTACTGAAGTCAAAAGCTTTTTGTAACAGAACCACCTTAACAGGCCAGGTTACATGTAACATCAGAGTCATCTGTGGCGTTGCCTTCACAATTTATGCATCCATTGAACTTGTGAGTTTTTGGATAATTTCTTTCCATGATGTTACAATCGCCCCCAGAGCTGCTGTTTTGAAGTTATCGGCCTTCCACCCTCATAGGTCTTTTGCTTGAGGATAATCCAAAGTTTCTCAATAGGGTTGAGGTTAGGGGAGGATGGTGACCACACTCCTTTTCAGCCCATAGCAGCCAATGGCTCAGAGGTTTCCTTGCAGCATGAGATGCGGCATTGTCAGCATGAAGATGATTTTGCTTATGGATGTTATGGCTCTTCTTTCTCTACCATGGAAGAAAGTGATCAGTCAGAAACACTGTTACTTTGCTGTGGTCTTTTACACTCCTTCAGGGACCCTAAATGGGCCTTCCACTTCTCTCCCCATTATTCCGGCCCAAAACATGTCTCCGCCACTCCTCCGTCTTGTTTAGACAAGGTGGCCATCCACCAACCATCCACTACTCCATCCATCTGGACCATCCAGTGTTGCCGGCAATCAAAGGCAACAAGGCTGTTTTACAATGAGACTTCATGTCTGTCTGGGCCACTGCAACCATTTCTGCTTGTGAGCTCTGTTTAGGGGTGGCCGAATAGTAGGCTTATGTATAATTGCAGCCTCTGGAGGAGCCTACAACTTGAGGTTCATCGGACTCCAGATGTACCAGCAGCTTCAAATACCTGTTTGTTGCTTTGTAATGGTATTTTAGCAGCTGCTCTCTTAATCCAATGAATTTGTCTTGCAGAAAACTTCCTCATTATGCCTTAGTCTGCAGGAACCTTCCTTATTATGCCTTTATCTGCACGGACCCGTCTGTGCTCTGTATCAGCGACAAATCTCTTTGCAATACGAAGATCACACTTGGGTCTAATGTTTTCTTACCTTATCCAATACATTGTACTATGAGATGCTCTTCGGCAGCAGAGAGATCCTTTTCTTTCTTATTTTGCATGAAACCTCTTGCAGCTTATAAATGTGGAACGTCCTATTCATGTCATTTTCCTTTAATTGCGCTCAGCTGACAAACTAATTATCACAGGTATTTGAGATTGATTTCAGTGACCCTGGAGACACAATACCATCCAGGAGAGAACAAGGACTGAATTCCCTATAGGGGTTTCTGTACCCGCTCCTTTAGCAGGAACGGGCCGCTAATGTGCACAGGTGATGTCATAACAAACTGTCCATATCAGGAAAGCTTGATAACTCAATGATCTATTTATAGGGGAGCGCTTTCCTCTCTTTCGGCGCCTGGCAGGTTGCTTCGGAGTGCAGAGATCTCTAGACAGGAAACGACTTCTACTTGGCCGGGCATACAAAAGAGGGAGAGACAGAAATAGAAAGAGATGTCTCCCCTTATGAGGAATCTCGAAAAGGTCTCAATCCATGGAGGTTTTCTTGGCCTGAGCATCTCTGGGTGCAGGCGTCATATTGAAGAAGATGGGCCCCATAGAAAAATGTAAATGTAGCGCTTCTCTTTGAGCGCAACCCTCAGTTGCACCAATAGGGGGCGATAGTTGAGATATCTTATTTATATAGTTACATAAGATGAAAAAAGACAAAGCTCCATCACATTCAAACTTTCTCCCCAGGAATACATTCTGTATCGCTAGATTGTTTATAACCCCCAAAGCCATTTGTTGTGAGAAAAGCCCCCCGATCCCTGAGAATGGACAGTGTATAGTGTACGGAGCTGTGCTGTTCCGGTTCCATACTCCAGAGTGGATATCAGCTGATCAGTGGAGGCTGCGGACCCCCACATATCACATAAAAATAACCCACTGAGATCGATGATCTCGCCTTCCCCTTATCTCTACAGGATCAGGAGTGAAGGGATCGTCCACGATGATTTGCTGCTCTCGGAGTCTTCTCTGCTCGGTGTCGTCTCTGTTCCTTTCTCTGTACATGTGGTTTTGGATCCCATCACTTCCATTAGTTTCTTCCATTAAGAAAGTGTCCTATGTACAGTTCCCTAAAAAGAAGGGCACCATGGACTATGTATTCCAGGGTGAAAGTATCTATATTAACAGTGCCTCCTTCAGAAAGTGACCTATTAACAGTGCCCTAGGGCAAAGGAACACCATGCACACAGTACTGTAGGGTGAGACTGTCTGACTACAGCGCCACAGGCAAATAGTTCCCTCCACAGACAATGGATACTAGCTCTCGTAAACAGTACCCCATAAAGAAAGTGTCCCATGTACAGTGCCTTAAAAAGAAGGGCACTATGGACTATGTATTCCAGGGTGAAAGTATCTATATTAACCCCTTCACCCCCGGAGCTTTTTCCGTTTTTTAGTTTTCGTTTTTTGCTCCCCTCCTTCCCAGAGCCATAACTTTTTTAACTTTCTGTCAATATGGCCATATGAGGGCTTATTTTTTGCAGGACACGATGTACTTTTGAACGATACCATTGGTTTTACCATGACATGTAACAGAAAACGGGAAAAAAATTCCAAGTGTGATGAAATTGCAAAAAAAGTGCAATCTCACACTTGTTTTTTGTTTGGCTTCTTTGCTAGGTTCACCAAATGCTAAAACTAACCTGCCATTATGATTCTCCAGGTCATTACGAGTTCATAGACACCTAACATGTCTAGGTTATTTTTTATCTAAGTGGTGAAAAAAAAATCCAAAACTTGCTAAAAAAAAAAAATAAATTGCGCGATTTTCCGATACCCGTAGCATCTCCAATTTTCGTGATCTGGGGTCAGTTGAGGGCTTATTTTTTGCGTGCCAAGCTGGTGTATTTAATGATACCATTTTGGTGTAGATACGTTCTTTTGATCTTGCATTTTAATGCAATGTCGCGGCGACCAAAAAAACGTAATTTTGGCGTTTTGATTTTTTTTGTCGCTACGCCATTTAGCGGTCAGGTTAATCCTTTGTTTTTATTGATAGTTTGGGCGATTCTGAACGCGGTGATACCAAATATGTGTATGTTTGATTTTTTTTTTATTGTTTTATTTTGATTGGGGCGAAAGGGGGGTGATTTGAACTTTTATAAATTTTTTATTTTTTTTATATTTTTAAATACTTTTTTTTTTTAATTTTGGCATGCTTCAATAGCCTCCATAGGAGAAGTACAGATCACCTCTATGTAGCAGAAATGCAGGTGTACTTTGAACGCTGACCACAGGGTGGCGCTCAAAGCAATCGGCCACCAACAACCATAGAGGTCTCAAGGAGACTTCTGGTTGTTATGGCAATGCACCGATGACCCCCGATCATGTGACGGGGGTCAGCGGTGCGAGCACCTCCGGCCGCGCGGCCGGGAGCGCTAGTTAAATGCCGCTGTCAGCGCTTGACGGCGGCATTTAACTAGTTAATGGGCGCGGGCAGATCGCGATTCTGCTCTCGCTCATTGCGCGCACATGTCAGCTGTACAAAACAGCTGACATGTCGCGGCTTTGTGGTGGGCTCACCGCCGGAGCCCACCTCAAAGCAGGGGATCTGCCAGCTGACGTACTATTCCGTCAGCTGGCAGAAAGGGGTTAACAGTGCCTCCTTCAGAAAGTGATTTATTAACATTGCCCTAGGGCAAAGGAACACCATGCACACAGTACCCCAGGGTGAGACTGTCTGACTACAGCGCCACAGGCAAATAGTGCCACCTGTAGTGCCCCGGTGTTCATACCGTGCAGTAATGAGGCAGTAACCTAGGAAAGTTCACAGAGAACGTATTTAATGGCCAAACAACTCACAAAATGAACAGCACACAGTATCCTCCGGATCACAGCTGGGGCGTCACAACAGTCCATAGCCAAGGCCGGTTGCCGAGGGCGACTGCACCACCGTATCACTCTGCGGGGTGCCAGGCGTTTGCTGCTCTTGGCTCTGTGTTACCTCACACAGGCTGGATGCTGCAGAGCCACCTGCTCTGTCACTTAGAAACAAACACTGACACACCCAAACCCTTTACTGCCGGGTTTTTAAATGGAATCTGTGGCCATGGGCCACTTGTAAAATCCGGCCTGGAGGGAGTGAACCGCCCCACTACCATTCTGTACTTCACGCCAAAAATTAATGCCCTTAACGGGTTTTCCTAAACATTGCCTTGGTTAAATAACTTGACCAGGTCCACACTTACTTTTATTTTGCACTGCAGCCACAGCTATGCCTGTGACTACAATGCACTCCAGCGGGTTTAATACTCTTCTATGTGCATCCTTGGAGATACATGGCGACCCTCACATATAATACCTGCCACTGCCTCACACCCCATAGACAATGGATACTAGCTCTCATAAATAGTACCCCATATAGAAAGTGTCCTATGTACAGTGACCCAAAAAGAAAGGCACCATGGACTAAGTAACACAGGGTTAAACTAGCTCTGATAACAGTGCCCCCTGCAGGAAAATACCTATTAACAGTGTTGCAGTGCAAAGGAGCACCATGCACACAGTACCCCAGGGTCAGGCTGTCTGTCAACAGCGCCACAGGCAAATAGTGCCCCCCACAGACAATAGATACTAGCGCTCATAAATAGTACCCCATTAAGAAAGTGTCCTATGTACAGTGCCCTAAGAAGAAGGGCATCATGCACTGAGTATGCCAGGGTGAAACTGTCTCTATTAACAGTGCCCCCTGCAGAAAGTGACTTATTAACAGTGCCCCAGGGCAAAGGAACACCATGCACACAGTATCCCAGGGCAAAGGAACACCATGCACACAGTATCCCAGGGCAAAGGAACACCATGCACACAGTACCCCAGAGTGAGACTGTCAATAGTGCTCCAGGCAAAGAGGGCCCCTATAGATCATATATAGTGTCACAGGCAGAAAGTATGCCAAGAGTTAAATGAAGTTTTTATGATAGCACTGACCAGCAGGCGCGGGTGCCCAGGGTGTGAGGGGTTGGTGTGGCGCAGTGACGGTGACACGTGTGGAGATAGGAGCGGCAGCTGTGCGCAATATTTCAGATTTGCATCCCTTTCTACTGCAGCCAAATACCCTGGTGAGCAGGGAAATGAATCTAAAGTGAATATGAAGCCAGCCCCTGAGCGTTCATGTGTCCACAGGCAAATGACCTGAACTTTCCACCCACTGTTAAAGGGGTGCTAATCCTTAAAGGGGTAGGATGTTTTGAGCCAAACACATGAGTAGGATTGAGCGAACCCAAATTGTAAATTTTGTAGTTTGTACCAGGAACCTAATGTCCGGTGCCGAAGTCTGAACACAGTGCCGAAAAAAGTTTGTGAAAGGCTTCACCACAGCCAATCAACATGCTTTTTGGCTGTAGGAACTTTCAGACCCATAACAACCATGCTAAGTATTCAGCATTCATGCCTGGTGCACATTGTTCTAACAGCCCGGTGCAGAGTGCCCTAACAACCTGTGCAGAGTGCTCTAACAGCCTGGTGTAGAGTGACCGAACAGCCTGGTTCACAGTGCCCTAACAGCCTGGTTCACAGTGCCCTAACAGCCTGGTGTAGAGTGACCGAACAGCCTGGTTCACAGTGCCCTAACAGCCTGGTTCACAGTGCCCTAACAGCCTGGTTCACAGTGCCCTAACAGCCTGGTGCAGAGTGCTCTAACAGCCTGGTGCAGAGTGCGATAACAGCTGGTGTAGAGTGCCCTAACAGCCTGGTGCATAGTGCCCTAACAACCTGTACAGAGTGCCCTAACAGCCTGGTGCATAGTGCCCTAACAGCCTGGTGCATAGTGCCCTAACAACCTGTACAGAGTGCCCTGACAGCCTGGTTCACAGTGCCGTAACAGCCTGGTTCACAGCGCCCTAACAGCCTGGTTCACAGTGCCCTAACAGCCTGGTTCACAGTGCCGTAACAACCTGGTTCACAGCGCCCTAACAGCCTGGTGCATAGTGCCCTAACAACCTGTACAGAGTGCCCTAACAGCCTGGTTCAGACTGACCTAACAGCCTAATATAGAGTACCCTAACAGCCTGGTGACGATGGTGAACAGGTAGAGGCAGTTTTAGACTGTATGGCTTAGAATGCCTACAATTTCTTCATATTATCATCCATCTGGACCGTTGCTGAAATCACAGAGTTGGCACCTGAGGACCATGGTCATATGGCTTCCACCTCACCCACTTGCAAGTCAGTCAAGCAATCTGAGCCCCAAGTCATGCAGCAGTCACCTCTGCTTTTTGCTGACTTCTCTGGCAGTGGTTCCGTGGCCCATCCACCTGGCCCTGCCCCAGCAGTAAAAGAGACTGAGTGCAGTGATGCCCAACTTGTTATGTTGGAGGATGGGTACGCTGGAGGGTTAGGGCACACGCTGTGCGGATCACTGCAGCACATCTCTGATGATGGAACTCAGGGGCCAACTGCTGCGTCTTTCTACAGTGTGCGGCTGGGGCAGAGGCAGAAGGCCTTCTAGCTCATGTCCTACCACCACCGAGGATTGCTGGACATTTCTCTGATTTCTAGATTGCCTCTTCCTCCTACTCCGCTTCCTCCACCGCCTCCTCATCCAGTCAGCGCAACACCTGCACCACCAACTTCAGTGCTGAGGGAAACTCATATACATAGAAGGCCAGATGATGGCAGTGTATATAATGCTGGGAGTGGCAGGGCTGTTTTCTACATTACTACTAGCAGTTACATGATTGATCTCCTGCTCATCATTAGGCGTTCTTTAGTTTATAAACTGGCTGACACAGCCCGGTCATTAAAGGGTTATTCATAGATGTTTTTTTTTTTTTTTTAAAGTTGCGTTAAAGGGGTGCGACTAAACAACTTCTGCAGGTTCCCAAAATCTTTACGATATTTTTGGGTACAAAGTTCTGCACATTTGTGACCACTGGCAGCCGAGATGACGATACTTGTGGTTAATACCGCGTCCAATGACTAAGGCGACATGAGATTAGCCTAAGGCTACGGCCACCTGGCGACGTTGGTAACGCGACCTGAAGATTGCAATCTCACAGTTATGTGGTCGTGTTGTGACTGTTGCTAGATAATCCTGAGCGGCTGGATTCTGCTTGCAGGTTGTGCATCGTACATGATTTTACCATCCGAAAATGTAAGTTGCCACCTTGAACCATTTGTAATTTTTAGCCTTCGCAGGTACGTGATCTTTCTCATACGCAAAAAAACTGTCCGAGTTCCATCAGTGGTTTTGATCAGCATCTTAAAGTTTGATAAGTGTCAGTTTCTTGGCTTCAGAGTTTGAGTATTTTTTTTTTTACTTCTATAAGAAGCCTCCACCCCAACTGTCACCATTTCTGCAAATGTTGGAAGCAATAAGATAAATCTAAAGCGACATTCACATGTCTGTTTCCACGTACATCAAGAACTGACCATTTTTCTCTCATGTATCATCTGTTTTACTTCCGTTTAATCTCCGTGTTGCGTCTGTTTTTTTTTCTCATCTTTTTTTTACAAGTTGGAGTTAGACCGAACTCTTTTTTTATCCATCTTTGCAATGTATCGGTTGAAAAAGGATGAAACAGATTGAAAATGGAAATGAAATAGTTGTCTTTGATTTTATCGTTATTTATTATTTATTTATCTAGCACCATTAATTCCATGGGCTTACGTACAGGGTTATAGATATCGTTTACAGTAAACAAATTTACAATGACAGACCGGTACAGAGAGGAGGTCCCCATAGACTTTAATGGCAGAGTGGATTACGATACGTCTGATTCTCACGGATAGGGCACATGGATCTGTATTTATAACGGATGTGTCTATGGGTCCTTGAGCCGTCACAGAAGACTTTTATGGAAGTGTGAATGCAGCCCTAAGACTAAGACAACACTTGTCGCACAACCTAAACATTTGCAATATATTCTGCGACTTTCTGACTATTTTACAGCTCTGATTTCGCATGCAACATACTTTGAAATCTATTTAGTCAAAAATGTAATTTTTGGCTTTATCTCTCGACAGTTGCGTTATCAGTGATCACGTTTGTAAATGGAGTTGTGATATGAATCACGACCCATCGCGGCACGAGCGTCAAGAAATCCCCAACCCTTTTGAGTTTTTGGTTCCGGTTGCACCTATAGGTTTGAGCACAAGTTGTATGCGCCTTGATTGCAATTTGGCTTTAAAATAGTCGCATGATTGTTTTTGTTTTTGCCATCATGCGACCGGAGTGCAGGCGCAACACCTTAAAGTGACAGCTCCCCAATAACCCATGTCAGTGTCGAGGACCCTGCAGCGCCTCCTCTGCTGGGATGGCCCTTCTCCTGACAAGTTCTGGGCTGGGAGGAAGTTGCTGGAGTTGGGAGCTGGGTAGCAAATTTCCTTCAAGCACAATCCTTGCTGTCCCGTTATCTGGTGGTGCATGTCAGGACTACTCTCCCTCCCTCCCCCCCTGTCATACCACCACATCCCCCCACCCCTCACACACACTGCCAAAAAAACAAGCAACCCCCCCCTTCTCCTTCCTCATTTCCTTAACAGCATTTCCTGAGCTGGATAACCCAGTGATTTGTAAGAAAAGGAGGAAGAAGGAAAAAAAAGACAGATAGGTCAAAAAGAGTCATTTACAGCCTGTGGGACTGGTCATGGTGCACCTTGGAGTGCAAGCTCCTGTGACTTTCTGCTGATTTACCCTGGGACAGTCCTGCAGAGGTGGCCACTGTGCCCTGGAGCCAGATGCCAAGGTGCCACCACCCAGCTGCTTCGCCTCCCAGGATGTGATCCCTCTGTCCATCCCAATCTCAGCCTGTAGATCTCCAGTGTCCATCCCTCCTCCTCCTCCTCCCCACCCTGGGGTGACAGCTGATCTCCTGTCCAGAGCTGCTGGGATCTTCATGGAGTGACTTGGAAGGAGCTGGGACATCCCTAATGTTGGCCGGCTGAGCTCCCCCTGGGCTCCCTCACCCCTCTCATTGCTGCTTTATCTAGACATTACTTTGGTTTGCACTGGGAGGGGTAGGGGGGCTCCTCTCTGGACCAACTCATGAAGAACAAGGGAGCCAAGACGAAGATCAAAAGGAAAGGAGCCTTTGGATGTGACCTGGCTGAGCACCTGGAGACCTCTGGGCAGGATGGTAAGTGCCCCCTCCTCCTGGCTGCCCACCTAAGGGTGGGCACCCTCCTCTGTATCACTGCATGATAGTTACTGGATCCTGGGAATGATGCAACTGCGAGGCGTTGGCACGGAGGGGTTAATGGACATCTGATTTGAATTAACGGCCGGAAAAAAAAAAAAGGAGAAACTGTTACAAGTTCCACAAAATGTATCAATAGAACGTTAACCCTGTGCGCGCCGCAGGCGGAGGTGACAGCACCTGGAGGGGAGAGGGACAGGGGAGGTTAACACTTTCACTGCCAGGAATCAGAATCAATGCTGGGAAAGGTCCCTGGTAGGGAAGGGGTGAAGAAGGAGCATACCCCGTGAGTCCTAACTATACACTGTAAAGGCAATATATAGGAAGGGCTTGGATTAACCCACTGCCTGCCAGGGAGCTCCATATCAAGTGAATAGATGGCATTATACAGATGGAGGTGGCATTAACTCGCTGACTGCCAGGAAGCTGCATAGTTTATAGACTTCTAAGTATCCATGGGGAAAGGGGTAACTTGCAGTTTTATAACCCTAGAGTTAACTCATTGACTGCTAGGATGGTGCATGACCTATGTATAATAGTGTGTCAGGGATCATCCTCTTGGGTCTTGAATTTCCACTCCCAGCATTACTTTTATATTTTTAACCTATTATGTCCAATATATTAAGAATTTCGTAAATTTTGTATGATGTCATACTGTGGCCCTGGCTACACTGCGACTTTTTGTAGCGCTACTGATTTGATTTTTAACTATTTAGCTAAAGCCGTATTCCAAAGCAATACACTAAATTGTACGTAACAGGGAGGGCTGCAGCCGCCACTTAATAGTTAAAATCAATCAGTAGCGCTACATAATATTGCAGTGTATCCCTGGCCTGAAGGCTATGTTCCCACCATGAGCTTTTGGTGACTTTTTCTTATGCTGCGTATTTTAAAAAAAATGCAAGTAACCTATTTTACATAATGGGTGCAGAAAATCTGCAGCTCAAAAATTTACTAAAAGTTCATTGCCTTAAAGGCATTTTCAATTTGTAGGAACGACTGACCTAGCAAAGAAATGGTTAATGAAAAGATTGCGATTAACCCCTCGTTGCACGGACTTGCACTTTATAAAGCAGGACAGGGATAATTCGATTATTCAGCCTAATCTGGGGTCGCAATGCTTGGGTTGTGTTGGTGGGGTGCACTTTTATTTGATAAGGCATCTTCATAAGTGGCCAGTATCCATTAACGCAAAGCAACTGCCTTTAAGCTTTTGTCTGTTATCAATATTGCTCCATTATAAAGGCGTGACTATGGGGGGAGCAGTTGCACTTGTGCCCTGGAGTCTAAGGGGGCACAACATGTTCCTTTGGCCCAAGTGAGAAGACCACTATTAAACAAAACAAAAATAAAAACTTAGAAAGTATTATTGGAGATTTTGCATTGCGCCTCAAGAGCTTGAAGTTACGCCATTGCTTTCTAATATCTGTGTGTACATTTCAATGACATTTCTTCATTTCCTTTTGTATGAATCGTTCACGATCGTCTGGATAATCACATCGCAAATTGGCTAAAAAGGGTTAATACGAATGTTACTCCTTGTACTTGCCCTGAAGAGTCATTCTATTAACATCCTGTATGGATTAAAAAGAAATGACACAAGCGAGACGATCAGTCATCATGGTGTGTGTCACGCTTACACTCTCTGTGCTGCTGGGAGTCATGGGGTAGGCATTGGAGGAGACCTGACATCACAGTATTTGCTCACTCTGGTGGGTTCAGATTTCCTCATTTTGATGTCATGTCTGTTTGTTTTCTTACCATATCGTTAATTCTTAAAGTGACAGTATGACAATTTCCATCACCTGGCAAAGTCTCTTCATTGGGATCCTGTGTCCTGTTCTTCCCCCTTAAGGGCCGATGTTTTCCGATAGACGATAATTACAGCTCTGGTAATTGTATGCGATTGATAATTACAGTGTGTGCGTCTGCGCTGCTCATACGTGGCTGTGACAGAGCAATGGGGACTGTGCTGTCGAATAGAGATGGTCCTGTCCTCCTAAATACCTGTGTCCTCCTCCGCCCCGATCTTAGGGCTCTATGTGTTAAAATGTGGCCCATAAAGAGGAGTTGTACAAATGATCATTCACATTCCAGCTCCCACTTTTCTCTCATTTTGGGGCTGATCAAATCTTTACACCCCTAAAGTTCTACAACTTTCTACTTTGTTTCACCCATGTCACGTGGACACGATCCTCATGGCTTTTTTTAGCCTGTGAATAGAAATGGCAATGCTCACGTTCACTGACAGCAAGCAGAGATCTTGCAGATGGTGAGGAAATGCTGAGACTATACATGTCAACGATGAGTTTTTGGTGGCACATATTTTTGAAAAAATGCAAATAACTTCTCTTACTTAATGGATGCAGAAAATCTGCAACATCCAAAAAACTCATTGTGGGAACGAAGCCTTAGAAAATGTCACAAGTTCTCATTGATGGCTGCCTTCACCCAGTTTTTGGCTACTGGATATTGAAGCTTCCAGTGAGAATTTTTTCATATATTATTAATGAGATGAAGTATAAATGCTATAAAGCCGGACACATCAATCTAGATCTTACCATTTATTGATAGAACACTTTACTGTGTGAATGAAAACTGTGGATTCACTGAGGCTTCATTGCCGGATTCCCCATGATCACGGGTTATCCTGGGAACCAATCACAGCCAGCATTTATTTTTGTAGCCCAGACCCTAGAAAAAAAAATAAAGTTGTAAATGATTCAGAGACCCAGTGTCCTTGTGATAAGACTGAACTATCTGATTACAGGGCAGGAAGTGTTGTCATGGGACAGGGTGAATGTGGCCCTTGTAGGACAGTGTCAAAGTGGGCTCCTCATCTCTTGCTTTTTTCTCTTCGCCTTCCAACAGCCGTAACTTTTTTTTTCATTTGATTTTTATGTCAAAAGAGCTATATAATTTCTTTCTGCACAATTTGTAGCTTTATTTGTTACCATTTTGGGGTCCTTACGGCTTTCTGATCTTATTATTACATTTTTTGGGGGGAGGCAGATTGACCATAAACAGTAATTTTGCTGGCATCCTGAATGCCACTTACGATTACTAGCCCCCGTGACATAATGACCTGGCAATTAAGTGCCGGCTGAGAAAGTTCGAAGTGCCCGGGTCTGGCTGCTTCGGAGAACCACGGGGTTCCATGGTTTTTAAGGCAAAAGAAGTAAAAAAAATTGAACATGTGAGGAGCAATGTCACTTTAAAGGGAAGGTACCGCATTTGTAAAAACTAATAAATCAATGTAATGTAGCATAACATGCTGTTCTAACCAAGTTTTGAATGCATTTGAAACATTTTGTGTGTTATAGGAGTTTAAAGGCGGCACTGGGGGCTGACATCTTGCTTTCACAGTAGCAGCACGACATTATGAGTGTCATAATACGGCAACCCATGGTCATAGGAGATAACAGATGGACTCGGACCCTATCTATTGTAATAGAACTGTCACCGCTGTGAACTGGGCACACCTCTGTGGGCTGCACAATTCACAGTAGTGGGAGTGTTCTGCTGCCATATTCATGGAGCCCTTGGATCTGCTAACATAAGCAGTACTGCTTCCAGCAGAACAGATCCTTGATTGACAGCCGATGGGAGTAAAATGTAGGAGAAAAGCATGCAGAATAGCAGAGACATCAAGGAGGAACAGTGTACCATTAGCATTATTGGAACAGGAGCTGTCAGCTGCTCAGCAGGAGCTGTCATTCATCCCTCAGTAAGTTAAGAAGGAGCTACAGGTCTGCAGTGAATGGCCAGACATTGTGGAGGGGGGTGAGAGAATAATGTAATCTGGGTGAGAGAGACTGATGGGAGAGAGAGAGAGAGACAGTAACTGCTGGTGATAGCGGATCACAGGGCAGTCACCCACAAAATGGTGCTGCCCTGTGATGCTGCTCTTCATTCTGCCCCATGTATACTAGACAACCCAAAAGGGGAGGGAAACGGTGATGTCAGCAGTTACTGCCCCAATTTTCCAGCTAACAGTAAAGCTGGTAAGTCTCACTATAGCTGCTTGAGGTCTAAAACTGAAAATGCTCCCCCTAGTGGTAAATATATATTTGTAAGAAAATCTACTATATAATTGTCTAAGGGTCACTTCCGTCTTTCTGTCCTTCTGTCTGTCACGGATATTCATTGGTCGCGGCCTCTGTCTGTCATGGAATCCAAGTCGCTGATTGGTCTCGCCAGCTGCCTGTCATGGCTGCTGCGACCAATCAGCGAGGGCCACAGTCTGATTAGTCCCTCCCTACTCCCCTGCAGTCAGTGCCCGGCGCCCGCTCCATACTCCCCGCAGTCACCGCTCACACAGGGTTAATGCCAGCGTAAAGGACCACGTTATGCCGTGGGTAACTCACTCCGTTACCGCCGCTATTAACCCTGTGTGACCAAGTTTTTACTATTGATGCTGCCTATGCATGTGACCGCGACGTCATCACAGGTCCTGCGGTCATACCAACCCGGGGACCGGAAGCTGCCGCGTGCACCGCACACAGGGCCAGGACTTCAGAGGGCCTTCGGAAGGTGAGTATATGTTTATTTTTTATTTTAAGTCTGTGTACTACGTGGCTCTGTGCTATATACTACGTCGCTGTGCAATATACTACGTGGCTGGGCAATATACTACATGGCTGGGCAATATACTACGTGACTGGGCAATATACTACGTGGCTCTGTGCTGTATACTACGTGACTGGGCAATATACTACGTGACTGGGCAATATACTACGTGACTGGGCAATATACTACGTGACTGGGCAATATACTACGTGACTGAGCAGTATACTACGTGGCTGGGCAGTATACTACGTGGCTGGGCAATATACTACGTGGCTGGGCAATATACTACGTGGCTGGGCAATATACTACGTGACTGGGCAATATACTGCGTGACTGGGCAATATACTACGTGACTGGGCAATATACTACGTGGCTGGGCAATATACTACGTGACTGGGCAATATACTACGTGACTGGCCAATATACTGCGTGACTGGGCAGTATACTACGTGGCTGGGCAATATACTGCGTGACTGGGCAGTATACTACGTGGCTGGGCAATATACTACGTGGCTGGGCAATATACTACGTGGCTGGGCAATATACTACGTGGCTGGGCAATATACTACGTCGCTGGGCAATATACTACGTCACTGGGCAATATACTACGTTGCTGGGCAATATACTACGTGGCTGGGCAATATACTACGTGGACATGCATATTCTAGAATACCCGATGCGTTAGAATCGGGCCACCATCTAGTATATTATATTTTTCATATAGAAATGTTTGCAAGCATTGCATTAATACAGTGGGGCAAAAAAGTATTTAGTCAGTCAGCAATAGTGCAAGTTCCACCACTTAAAAAGATGAGAGGCGTCTGTAATTTACATCATAGGTAGACCTCAACTATGGGAGACAAACTGAGAAAAAAAAATGCAGAAAATCACATTGTCTGTTTTTTTATCATTTTATTTGCATATTATGGTGGAAAATAAGTATTTGGTCAGAAACAAAATTTCATCTCAGTACTTTGTAATATATCCTTTGTTGGCAATGACAGAGGTCAAACATTTTCTGTAAGTCTTCACAAGGTTGCCACACACTGTTGTTGGTATGTTGGCCCATTCCTCCATGCAGATCTCCTCTAGAGCAGTGATGTTTTTGGCTTTTCGCTTGGCAACACGGACTTTCAACTCCCTCCAAAGGTTTTCTATAGGGTTGAGATCTGGAGACTGGCTAGGCCACTCCAGGACCTTGAAATGCTTCTTACGAAGCCACTCCTTCGTTGCCCTGGCGGTGTGCTTTGGATCATTGTCATGTTGAAAGACCCAGCCACGTTTCATCTTCAATGCCCTTGCTGATGGAAGGAGGTTTGCACTCAAAATCTCACGATACATGGCCCCATTCATTCTTTCATGTACCCGGATCAGTCGTCCTGGCCCCTTTGCAGAGAAACAGCCCCAAAGCATGATGTTTCCACCACCATGCTTTACAGTAGGTATGGTGTTTGATGGATGCAACTCAGTATTCTTTTTCGTCCAAACACGACAAGTTGTGTTTCTACCAAACAGTTCCAGTTTGGTTTCATCAGACCATAGGACATTCTCCCAAAACTCCTCTGGATCATCCAAATGCTCTCTAGCAAACTTCAGACGGGCCCGGACATGTACTGGCTTAAGCAGTGGGACACGTCTGGCACTGCAGGATCTGAGTCCATGGTGGCGTAGTGTGTTACTTATGGTAGGCCTTGTTACATTGGTCCCAGCTCTCTGCAGTTCATTCACTAGGTCCCCCCGCGTGGTTCTGGGATTTTTGCTCACCGTTCTTGTGATCATTCTGACCCCACGGGGTGGGATTTTGCGTGGAGCCCCAGATCGAGGGAGATTATCAGTGGTCTTGAATGTCTTCCATTTTCTAATTATTGCTCCCACTGTTGATTTCTTCACTCCAAGCTGGTTGGCTATTGCAGATTCAGTCTTCCCAGCCTGGTGCAGGGCTACAATTTTGTTTCTGGTGTCCTTTGACAGCTCTTTGGTCTTCACCATAGTGGAGTTTGGAGTCAGACTGTTTGAGGGTGTGCACAGGTGTCTTTTTATACTGATAACAAGTTTAAACAGGAGCCATTACTACAGGTAATGAGTGGAGGAAAGAGGAGACTCTTAAAGAAGAAGTTACAGGTCTGTGAGAGCCAGAAATCTGGATTGTTTGTTTCTGACCAAATACTTATTTTCCACCAGAATATGCAAATAAAATGATAAAAAAACAGACAATGTGATTTTCTGGATTTTTTTTTCTCAGTTTGTCTCCCATAGTTGAGGTCTACCTATGATGTAAATTACAGACGCCTCTCATCTTTTTAAGTGGTGGAACTTGCACTATTGCTGACTGACTAAATACTTTTTTGCCCCACTGTACATTTGAATTACTATTTTAAGCTTAATTTCACAAAAAACAAACTACAAGAAAACTAGTGACACCTTCCCTTTAACATTGCTGTGCATTACGCTCACTCTTTGCAGTGGTTTTGCGGTGCGTTTTCAGGCAGCTTCCAGGCGGAATCCATGTGCATATACCTTCAGAATATGTTTTAATTTTTAGGAGGATTTTGATTTTCTCCAATATCTACAGTACATCAAAAATTGTTTCATCTATTCCTGGAATCCTTATCCAATTCATTTCAATAGAAAAATCACTTTGCTTTACGTACATCGAATTCAACAAGGTTTCGGAATTACTGTGGGGATGAAAAAAAGGAACGACATGTCACTTCTTCCTTGTGGAATCTGCTCCAAACGTGACACTGTCAAGACAAAAGGCAGCAAAACCCAAAGTGGAAAAAAAGCTTCAGAAAACTTCTTCAAAACTGCTTCAGGAAAAGAAAAAAAATCTCCAAATTTCCCTCCCCTTCTCAAATAACAGCTACATATTATACACTGGATTGCTTATTACTTTTTCCACCTCCAAAAAAACTTCATGTGAACATACCCTTAGGGTCAGATATGCAGCAGAGTTTCCATCTGGATATTAAAGGATGAAGATATTATTACATATTACAGTATAAATATTGTGGTTAAGATTGTAGCAAATCTCATCCAAACACTGCGGAGAAAATCTGCAGCAAAAATTGATGGGTACTGCGAATTTCAAGTCCTCATCATGTGGATTTTTGATAGTGAAAATCTTGCAGTTTTTACATCATGATCTCTGATTTTTTTGGGGGTATGCTCACACTGAGTATTTTTTTTACTGCAGTCAAAAAGTTTTCCAGTGGAAACCACTTCAAGAAATCCTTCTTTGGGGAGTTTTTCGTTTACTGAAGCAGTTTTGAAGAGTTTTTTTAGCGTTTATGAGCAATGTTCACACAGTTTTTCTATTGTTTTTCGGAGCAGTAACTGAATGAAACATATCCAGATCCTTCTCTAAATCTCCAAACTCCTGAAAAACGTAGAGGTTCTGCTCATTTTAACTGCGAAAACTCAGCAAACGAGAAAATGACTCCATGTGTACAAAGCCTTAGGTTATATGCACATGGAGACGTTTTTGAGGGACTTTCATTTTTTGAGGAGGATTTGAAGACTTCCCACATAGTTTCTGCTCAGTAGTTATGAACACACAATGTCTTTTTCAGGCGTTTACGCCACGGAAACTGCGGAAAAACCTATCAAAAAGCGTTCAGAAGAATGAACATATGCATGTATATGAAAATATGACTTTTTGTGCACATGATCAGGCTTTTGTTATTTCTTTTAACCATTTCAGGGTTTGGAAACCGTGGAGCTGTTAAAAGTATCATGTACAGTGGGCACGGAAAGTATTCAGACCCCTTTACATATTTCACTCTTTGTTTCATTGCAGCCATTTCGGAAATTCAAAAAAGTGATTTTTTTTTTTTCTCATTAATGTACACTCTGCACCCCATATTGGCTGAAAATAAAAATGCAGACATTTTTGCAAATTTATTTAAAAAAACCCTGAAATCTCCCATGGTCATAAGTCTTCCGCCCCTTTGCTCAGTATTGAGTAGAAGCCCCTTTTGAGCTAGTACAGCCATGAGTCTTCTTGGGAATGATGGAACAAGTTTTTCACCCCTGGATTTGGGGATCCTCGGCCATTCTTCCTTGCAGATCCTCTCCAGTTCCGTCAGGTTGGATGGTGAACGTTGGTGGACGCCATTTTCAGGTCTCTCCAGAGATGCTCCAGTGTGTTTAGGTCAGGGGTTTGGCTGGACCAGTCAAGAATGGTCACAGAGTTGTTCTGAAGCCACTCCATGTTATTTTAGCTGTGTGCTTAGGGTCATTGTCTTGTTGGAAGGTGAACCTTCGGCCAAGTCTGAGGTCCAGACCACTCTGGAAGAGGTTTTCATCCAGGATATCTCTGTACTTGGCTGCATTCATGTTTCCTTCAATGACAACCAGTCGTCCTGTCCCTGCAGCTGAAAAACACCCCATAGTATGATTCTGCCACCACCATGTTTCACTGTGGGGATTGTATTGGGCAGGTGATGAGCAGTGCCTGGTTTCTCCACACATACCGCTTAGAATTATCACCAAAAAGGTCTATCTTCATCTCATCAGACCAGAGAATCTTATTTCTCATAGTCTGTGAGTCCTTCATATGTTTTGTAGCAAACTCTATGCGGCTTTCATATGTCTTGCACTGAGGAGAGGCTTCCGTCGGGCCACTCTGCCATAAAGGCCTGACTGGTGGAGAACTCCAGTGATAGTTGACTTTGTGTAACTTTCTCCCATCTCCCTAGTGCATCTCTGGAGCTCAGCCACAGTGATCTTGGGGTTCTTCTTCACCTCTCTCACCAAGGCTCTTCTCCCACAATTGCTCAGTTTGGCTGGACGGCCAGTCTAGGAAGACTTCTGGTGGTCCCAAACTTCTTCCATTTAAGGATTATGGAGGCCACTGTGCTCTTAGGAACCTTGAGCACTGCAGAAATTCTGCTGTAACCTTGGCCTGATCTGTGCCTTGCCACAATTCTGTCTCTGAGCTCCTTGGCCAGTTCCTTTGACCTCATGATTCTCATTTGGTGTGACATGCACTGTGAGCTGTGAGGTCTTATATAGACAGGTGTGCGCCTTTCCAAATCAGGTCCTATCAGATTAATTACACACAGCTGGACTCCAATGAAGGAGTAGAACCATCTCAAGGAGGATCACAAGGAAATGGACAGCATGGGACTTATATATGGGTGTCTGAGCAAAGGGTCTGAATACTTATGACCATGTGATATTTCAGTTTTTCTTTTTTTATTAAATTTGCAACAATTTCTACTTTTCTTTTTTTTTTCAGTCAAGATGGGGTGCAGAGTGTACATTAATCAGAAAAAAATGAACTTTTTTGAATTTACCAAATGGCTGCAACGAAACAGAGTTAAAAATTTAAAGGGGTCTGATACTCTTCGTACCTACTGTACCTTTCTACACTAATAGAAGATATAGCAGAACGATGCTGTGAAAATGAGGGTAAAACCGCTGGGGAAGCAGCTTCAGGAAAAATCTGCCAGCCACCTAAAATGAACCAGGCAAGGTGCGTAGTGGCGTGCTCCGCTATGTGCGCCTCGCCACAGATATTACTCCAGCCTGTGCAGGAGTAAGATTTGTGCTGAAGCAAATGCCATAACATTCCACTTTGTCAGAGCTGGGGCGAGAATTGCATGAAAACGCCAAAGGTTTATTTTTTTGTTGTTGCACGTGCATACTCTGCTATTCAAAGAAAATGCAACATTTCAAAGGCGAAAAAGTTTTCAATCGCTCTTGAGCAGAAACTGCAAAACTCCTTGAAAACTTGGAGGCTCTGCTCATTTTGTGAAGCATTGGGTGAATTTCCTTTCAGCTTCGGATTAGGCTATATTCACACGTTGCGTTTTTGCTGCGTTTTTTTTTTTATGCAAACTTTAAGCTGTGTTTTACTGTACCAGCAAAGTTAGATTTCAGAAAATTCATGTGCACAGATTGGGTTTATTTTCCTGACTGATTTGGAAAACTGCTGTGTTTTTGCAAACTGCAGCATGTCAATTCTTTCAGAGTATTTGTAGTGGGGTTTTTTCACCCATGAGAAATATTGGGTAAGTGCAAAAAATGCAGTTACCCGTTTTTGTCTCTGTTTTTTTGTGCAAAAACCTAAGGAAGCTAAATCATGTTTTTTGAGGAAACACTAAACTTGATCAACATATACAAAAGACAATAAAAGAGCAGCAAAAACTCCTCCAATAACTCTGTGTGGACACAGCCCTAAAGGTTTTTTTTTGTGTTTTTTGCAGCCTTTTGATTGGATGCTGCCGAGTTTGGGGCCTTTTCCGCCAGGAGTCGCATCAGAGAAGTGACAAGCTGAAATCACACATGCAGTTTTTTGGAAATCTAAGACTATGTGCACACGATGCGGATTTTGCTGCGGGTCCACAGAAGTTTCCCATGAGTTTACATTACAATGTAAACCTATGGGAAACAGAAAAGGCTGTTCACATGCTGCGAAAAATATGGCGCGGAAACGCAGCGGTTTACATTCCACAGCATGTCACTTCTTTGTGCGGAATCCGCAGCGGTTTTACACCTGCTCCATAATAGAAAACCGCAGGTATAAAACCGCAGGGGAATCTGCACAAAAACCACGGTAAATCTGCTATAAATCCGCAGGAAAAACGCAGTGTTTTTGTTTGTTTATCAAATCCGCTGCGGAAAAATCCGCAGAGGACCATTCTACGTGTGCACATAGCCTAAGTGGAGGCCTTCTCCTTCCCGCCGGATCCATTTCTGGCTTTGTGTGCCCTCAGTCCCATAGTAGTAGCGGTAGCCGGTCATCACGCAGCGCCCCACACAAAGCTGTATGATGTTTTCTCACATATCACTCGTCCGTATTCTGCGCTAGTGTGACCCCGGTGTAACAGGCCAAAGTAACCCCGTCCCAGATTAACCCCGGGTATAATTTGGCCTAGGCCAGAGTATACCCCGGGGTATAAACTGGCCTAGGCCAAACTATACCCAGGCATAAAATGGCCTAGGCCAAACTATACCCCGGGGTGTAAAATAGCCTAGGCCAAACTATACCCCTCCAGGCCACATTATACCCCCCAGGGTTAAAGTGGCCTAGGCTACATTTAACCCTGGGTATATTTTGGCCTAGGCCAAACTATACCTAAGGATGTAAAACAGCCTAGGCCAAACTATAACAGGCCACACTATACCCTCAGGCCAGACTATAGCCTTTTACTGGTTGCTATGGGATTTTACATGGCCACTTTATCCTAGCAACGCCCTGGATACGGTTGGAAAAGGGGTTTATCTACCTTGGGGGGCACCCTCACAGCACTGCGGGGAAGCCGGGGAACCCTTTTACTGGTTGCTATGGGATTTTACATGACCAATTTATCCTAGCAACGCCTTGTATACGCTTGGAAAAGGGGTTAATCTACCTTGGGGGCACCCTCACAGCACTGCGGGGTGGGTGGGGATCCCTTTTACTGGTTGCTATGGGATTTTACATGGCCACTTTATCCTAGCAACGCCCTGGATACGGTTGGAAAAGGGGTTTATCTACCTTGGGGGCACCCTCACAGCACTGCGGGGAAGCCGGGGAACCCTTTTACTGGTTGCTATGGGATTTTACATGACCAATTTATCCTAGCAACGCCTTGTATACGCTTGGAAAAGGGGTTAATCTACCTTGGAGGACACCCTCACAGCACTGCGGGGTGGGTGGGGATCCCTTTTACTGGTTGCTATGGGATTTTACATGGCCACTTTATCCTAGCAACGCCCTGGATACGGTTGGAAAAGGGGTTTATCTACCTTGGGGGCACCCTCACAGCACTGCGGGGAAGCCGGGGAACCCTTTTACTGGTTGCTATGGGATTTTACATGACCAATTTATCCTAGCAACGCCTTGTATACGCTTGGAAAAGGGGTTAATCTACCTTGGAGGACACCCTCACAGCACTGCGGGGTGGGTGGGGATCCCTTTTACTGGTTGCTATGGGATTTTACATGGCCACTTTATCCTAGCAACGCCCTGGATACGGTTGGAAAAGGGGTTTATCTACCTTGGGGGCACCCTCACAGCACTGCGGGGAAGCCGGGGAACCCTTTTACTGGTTGCTATGGGATTTTACATGACCAATTTATCCTAGCAACGCCTTGTATACGCTTGGAAAAGGGGTTAATCTACCTTGGAGGACACCCTCACAGCACTGCGGGGTGGGTGGGGATCCCTTTTACTGGTTGCTATGGGATTTTACATGGCCACTTTATCCTAGCAACGCCCTGGATACGGTTGGAAAAGGGGTTTATCTACCTTGGGGGCACCCTCACAGCACTGCGGGGAAGCCGGGGAACCCTTTTACTGGTTGCTATGGGATTTTACATGGCCACTTTATCCTAGCAACGCCTTGGATACGCTTGGAAAAGGGGCTTATCTACCTTGGGGGCACTGTCGCAGCATTGCATGGAGGCTGGGGAACTCTTTTCCTGGTTGCTAAGCGATTTCAAATGATCAATCTAAGGTACTTACACCATGTAAAACCCTATAGCAAGCAGGGTGCCCCCAAGGTAGATAAACCCCTTTTCCAAGCATATACAAGGCATTGCTAGGATAAAGTGGTCATGTAAAATCCCATAGCAACCAGTAAAAGGGTTCCTCGGTGTAACAGGCCAAAGTAACCCTGTCCCAGATTAACCCCGGGTATAATTTGGTCTATGCCAGAGTATACCCGGGCATAAACTGGCCTAGGCCAAACTATACCCCGGGGTGTAAAATAGCCTAGGCCAAACTATACCCCTCCAGGCCAGATTATGTAACTAATCTGGGGTTAAAGTTGCCTAGCCCAATTTATACCTCTCAGCTCATATTATACCCCAATGAAATCATTTGCATTGAGTGATATACACAAGAATTACTTAATGCTTCAACATTTTATTGAGAAACCAAACTGACAATTCTTAAAGAGTACCTCCCACTATACAAAACTTTTGCCCATGGCAAAAGTAGTTGTAAAGGGGGGTATTTGTAATGCATATGCATTACAAATACCCCCCCATTTTATAGTTACCTTAGGGGGGCTGCCCGATTACCCCCCCTCGCTAACCGCCGCTGCCCGTCTCCTGGTAGACGGGGTCCCCCTCCTGCCGCTAGGTGGCGCTGCCTCTCCATGCGCCGACGTCACAGCCAGGCGCCATAGAGGAGAGCGGCACCTGGCTAGTGCCGTTGGAGCTTGTAGAAGCAGAGCCAGCACCACCTAGCGGTGGGAGGGGGGGCAATAATTTCTCATTAGCTATAAGTCACTTATCATGCAATGCAATTATCTGGGGCAACAAATCGCCCAACAGTCATTCTGTGTATTATGACATTTAGTCTAGCATGTCCTTGCTACCAAATTAACGTTTAAAGCTAAACACTGATAACAACATTGAAATGATCGTGCTTATTTTCAAGATACAGTGCATGTTCAGTTGTTGACTGCAGATTGAAGCTTGCAGGATATGTCAACCAATCCATGGAGTCACCGACGTTTGTGTAGATTATTATGTCGCAACTCAACAGATTCGCCGTGGTCATGATCTCTGCATCAGTTGCCCAGACTCCATCACGAGAGATTCCAGAGATGTTCACATATTCATTCACATTTTGGTTCAAGTAGTCCTGTAGTTTTTTTGTCAAGTCAGTTTTCATATGGTGGATGACTTTATCTCTGAGAAGGGAATGGTTGTCCTCTGTTCCTGTCAAGATGTAGCTGATGGCCCGGAAGAAGCAGTTTCCATCACCTTTGGTTTTATATGTACGCCGTGGTTGTTCAAGGTCTCGTCTGCATCCACAGTATACAACCTTACTAAACGTAAGGCCAAGAGTGGTGCTAAGATACTTCCTTCTTGAACTTGGTAGTAGGTTGAAAGCCTTAGTTTGCTTATTTTTCTGTGTGGCAGAGTCACTGGAATAATCATCATCGGATGGTGGAGAAGCCTCTTTATCCTGGTAAATCTTTAGGTTGCTGGTGTGGTATGTGTTGCTTAATATCTTGCCAGTTTTGTTGTTCTTAAGTTTTACTCGTCCCTTGGTCAAGGATTCCACAACTAAATAAGGTCCAATCCAGCGTGGTTCCATCTTTGAACCTATGCGTTGAATACGGCGCTGATTCTTGATATAAACTATGGTACCAGCAGTGATTTCTTTGTTGCTTTTGTGTCGGCGATCAAAGGCACACTTCTGGTGTTCTTGAGCAGAGTGGATGTTGGTACTGACGTCTGAGTGCAGCTTTTTAAGAATGCTTGACAGTGTATTTAGCACATCAGGGGTGGCATGATCTGAAATGGGCATGGGATCCACCGTATCATCTTTTGAGGGATTAAGGTCCATGGGAAGCTTGGCCTTCCGTCCATACATGACCTCAAATGGAGTAACCTTGGTTGAAGCATGCACAGATGTGTGATAGGCAAACAGAACACCAGGGATGAATTGATCCCAGTTGTTTCCTTGGTCATTGACAAGCTTACTAAGAGCTTCTTTAAGTGTCCGATTATCACGTTCCCGCTGGCCATTTGTTTGTGGGTGGTATGCAGATGAAATACGGTGATCTGTTTGAAAATGTTCCATCAGGTTGTCAATGATCGAGTTTACAAACTCTCGTCCCTGGTCGCTAATCAGAGTCTCCATACAGCCAAGGCGACAGATAACGGAGTACAAAAAATTTGCCACTGACTTGGCACTCTTATCTGGGACAGCTGTTGCTTCAGTCCATTTGGAGAAATGATCAGTGGCAGCAACTATATATTTGTTGCCATTTGATGTTTCCTGAAGAGGGCCAATCATATCAATCCCAACTAAGCTCCATACTTTTCCAGGCACTGATATACTGTTGAGTGGTGGAGCTTCCTTTGTGATTTTGGGATTTATAACAAAACATTTTTGACAGGCTTTCACATACTGGTGAACGTCATTTTTCATTCCCTTCCAGTAAAACCGGTCAGAGATTTTGGCTAAAGTTTTATCTCTGCCAAAATGGCCCCCAGATATTGGGTTGTCATGACAGGCCTTCAGGATATTTGGCAGTCGACTTTTAGTAAGAACCTCCTTTTCCCTATGATAAACAATTCCTCCTTGGGCTCGATATGGCTTTGCTGTTTGTCTAAACTGGGACTTGGCATTTGCACGTTTCTCAGGAGGTAGATCGTAGGTATACTGAGGGTACCTTTGTTCTGTTGCAGTGTAGAATCTCAAAAGCTGGTCATACAATTGATCTTCCATGGTTGTCAAAATTGGAAAAGATTTGGTGTCATAGAGAGCAGAGAGGTGTCATAGAGAACATACAAAACAAGTTATCATTAACTATGCACTGACAGGACAGCGCCATCTACTGTCAGTTCAGATCTGCACACTTTTCAACAAATAAGCAATAGGGTGAGAAAAACAGTGAAGTGATAACATTATGGCCTAGAGAAATACTATAAAAACTATTTTATACCCCCTGGTATAAAGTTTATCCCCCGGGGGTATACTATGGCCTAAGTCAGCTTTTGAATTTTTGTGCTGTTTCCTTCCTCAGTAAAAGGGTTCCCCGGCTTCCCCGCAGTGCTGCGAGGGTGCCCCCATGGTAGATAAACCCATTTTTTAAGCGTATCCAAGGCATTGCTAGGATAGAATGGCCATGTAAAATCCCATAGCAACCAGTAAAAGGTTTCCCCACCCACCCGCAGTGCTGCAATGGTGCCCCCAAGATAGATAAACCCCTTTTCCAAGCGTATCCAAGGTGTTGCTAGGATAGAGTGATCATGCTATATCCCATAGCAACCAGTAAAGGGGTTCCCCACCCACCCCTCAGTGCTCGTCAGTGCCCCCTAGGTATACAAAGCCCTTTTCCAAGCATATCCAAGGCGCCAAGACAACGAGCTGGCACGAGCAGGGCTGAAGATTTCATGTCACATGTGACTATAGGGAGGGGGTGGGGCTTAGAAAGGGAGATCCCTGGCGTCACCAGAGGTGGAGGAGCTTGAAAAGGAGCAGTGCCCGATGGGAGGGGGAGCTGTGACCTAGAAGAATGAGCAGCTTTCCCTCAGCTTACCCTGGGGGGTATAATCTGGCCTGGAGGGGTATACTTTGGCCTAGGCTATTTTATACCCCGGGGTATAGTTTGGCCTAGGCCAAAGTATACCCGGGGTATAATCTAGCCTAGGCCACTTTAACCCCGGGTATAGTCTGGCCTGGGGGTATAATCTGGCCTGTTACACCGGCCTTATAGTGGTAGCGGTAGCCGGTCATCACGCTGCGCCCCACACAGAGCTGTATGATGTCTTCTCACATATCACTCGTCCGTATTCTGCGCTATTGTGACCCCGGCCTTATAGTAGTAGTAGCAGTAGCCGGTCATCACGCTGCGCCCCACACAGAGCTGTATGATGTTTTCTCACATATCACTCGTCCGTATTCTGCGCTAGTGTGACCCCGGCCTTATAGTAGTAGCGGTAGCCGGTCATCACGCTGCGCCCCACAGAGAGCTGTATGATGTTTTCTCACATATCACTCCTCCGTATTCTGCGCTAGTGTGACCCCGGCCTTATAGTAGTAGCGGTAGCCGGTCATCACGCTGCGCCCCACACAGAGCTGTATGATGTTTTCTCACATATCAATCGTCCGTATTCTGCGCTAGTGTGACCCCGGCCTTATAGTAGTAGCGGTAGCCGGTCATCACGCTGCGCCCCACAGAGAGCTGTATGATGTTTTCTCACATATCACTCGTCCGTATTCTACGCTAGTGTGACCCCGGCCTTATAGTAGTAGTAGCAGTAGCCGGTCATCACGCAGCGCCCCACACAGAGCTGTATGATGTTTTCTCACATATCACTCGTCCGTATTCTACGCTAGTGTGACCCCGGCCTTATAGTGGTAGCGGTAGCCGGTCATCACGCAGCGCCCCACACAGAGCTGTATGATGTTTTCTCACATATCAATCGTCCGTATTCTGCGCTAGTGTGACCCCGGCCTTATAGTGGTAGCGGTAGCCGGTCATCACGCAGCGCCCCACACAGAGCTGTATGATGTTTTCTCACATATCACTCCTCCGTATTCTGCTCTAGTGTGACCCCGGCCTTATAGTAGTAGCGGTAGCCGATCATCACGCTGTGCCCCACAGAGAGCTGTATGATGTTTTCTCACATATCACTCGTCCGTATTCTACGCTAGTGTGACCCCGGCCTTATAGTAGTAGCGGTAGCCGGTCATCACGCAGCGCCCCACACAGAGCTGTATGATGTTTTCTCACATATCACTCGTCCGTATTCTACACTAGTGTGACCCCGGCCTTATAGTAGTAGCGGTAGCCGGTCATCATGCAGCGCCCCACACAGAGCTGTATGATGTTTTTGCTTATTTTGACTCTGCCCCGCTTTGCTGATGACAGGACTGTACTGGTCCCTCCGCTAGATGCAGGAATTTGGGGTAATGATTCCCACATGGGTTAGGAATGGCAGGAGTAGGGCCAGGCGGGAGGAATGCTGGTGGCTCCATCTGTTTCCCACCTGCCCCTTCTCCGCAGAGTGGCCGCCATTCCTGCTCGCCTTCCATCAGCAGGCAGCATAGTGAGGCCTCTGTTCTGGGACGGTCCGGGTCTCTGATCAGCCGCCAACCAGAGTGCGTGCCTGCGCCTTTAACGCTTCATTTCCTTCACATGTCTCTGTAGACACGTGTGTGTGCCGCAACACGTCCCAGTCATTCACCGCCGCCATTAATCCTCTAACATAAACTATGTCTATTCCTCCAGATCACTGGAATGGTAGAAATACTTCAGCCATCGTCGGTCTCAGTCTGGAAAAGCTGGGTGACAACTATCATCTTATTTAAAGGGGGTTGTCATTTTGATTTCTCAGCTGGGATTCTTGGATATAAATTACCTGGGGTCATTTACTTTATTGTCATAGACACGAGGCGATTAAATTGGGGTAGAGTAATAAATCCGTCTAAAATAAAATGTCGCTTTCGCATAGCAACCAATCAGAGAGCAGCTTTTAATTCACCAAAGCAGTCTAAGAAATGAAAGCTGAGCTCTGATTGGTCGCTATGGGCAACAGTTTTCACAAATGATGACTAGTGTGGGAAATTTATAAAACGGTCTCCAAGAAAATGTCTGACACCCATAGCAACCAATCACGGCACAGCCTTCATGTCATATTCTGCTTTTAAAAAATGAAAGCTGTGTTGTGATTGGTTGCTATGAGTAACGGTTTCATATGTCTCCTTTTATGAAAAATGTTGCCCATAACTGCCAATCAAAGCTCAGCTTTCACTTTCCAAACTGCTCTGGCAAAATGAAAGCAGCACTGTGATTGGTTGCTACGGACAATAAAGAAAGTTGGATTTCTAAGAATACGTCGCTCCCATAAATCCCACTGTATTAGGCGGTCGTAAAACAGAGCCCTGTATAATAACGTGTCGATTGTAGTTAATGGTGACATTATTAACAATTTATAAAAAAAGTTATCACACCTAATAAATGATGTTGCAGCGCCAGAAAGTAAACTCTATCCAGCCATGCGATATAATCAGCGACATTATATGCCATCGGACCCAAACATAACAGTGGACATCAGAAAGCCCGACGCCACAGTGCCCTTATAGAAGCCGCCATAAATGGTGCCAATAATCAGACTATGGAAGAACAGAGAGAGGGGACAGGTGATGCGTCGTGCCCCAATCCATGCCCATCTACCATTTCTTTCTCCCCTGACAGGAGGAGTTGTCAGAGGGACGCTGGTAGTGAGGGACATTCAGCAGACGCCCGAGACTGCAGGGCGTAGACCTAAATCGGGGACTGTCCGCTGTATCCGGGGGACTCTGGACGGGAGGCCACAAATCTCTAACCTTCCGATGTCCCCGGCGCGGCTTTTGATCACCCAGGGTTGGTGCGACATCATCAGTGCGTCCTGCTGATCTCTTGTTAGGATCTATGGATTATTTTTCGTTCCTTCATTCACAGCCGGAGACGCCAGAACTTTCTCTTCTTTAGGCCAGTCTCACACGTCCAGATAATTCCGGTACCGGAAAAATCGGTACCGGAGTTATCCGTGTCCGTGTGCTCACGTGGCACATCAGTGTGGCACACGTGCGGCAGCCGTGTGCTGCCCGTGTGCCCACTGAGGACCACACGGACCGTGCAGGAGACAGCGCTAGAGATAAGCGCTGTCCCCTGCATCTGGTGCTGAAGCCGGAATTCATTCCTTCTCTCCAGCAGCGTTCGCTGGAGAGAAGGAATGAAAAATCATTGTTTTTTTATTTTTTTTCTGGTTAAAATCAAGTTCCCGGCAACCTTCCACCCCCTGTGCGCCCGCCCGCTGGAAATAAAATACTCACCCAGCTCCCTCGATGCTTCCTCTCAGCGCCGCAGCTTCTTCCTGTATGAGCGGTCACGTGGTACCGCTCATTACAGTGATGAATATGCAGCTCCACCTCCCATAGGGGAACTTGATTTTAACCAGAAAAAAAATAAAAAAACAATGATTTTTCATTCCTTCTCTCCAGCGAACGCTGCTGGAGAGAAGGAATGAATGGCAGCTTCAGCACCACAAGCTGGGGGGACAGCGCTTACTGTAGTGCTGTCTCCTGCACGGCACACGGACAGCACACGGACAGCATCCGTGTGCGGTACGTGTTTTACACGGACCCATTGACTTTAATGGGTCCGTGTGATCCGTGCGCTCCTACGAACACTGACATGTCTCCGTGTTTTTTAAACGGACACACGGTCCGTGAAAACACGCTGACATGTGCAGAGACACATTGATTTTAATGTGTCTATGTGAGTCAGTGTCTCCGGTACATGAGAAAACTGTCACCACACGTACCGGAGCCACTGACGTGTGAAACCGGCCTTATGGAGCTTCACTATATGACATCCAGCGTCTGGTGTCTGTAAGGCCGTGTTCACACGGTGCAGAAAGTCTGTGTTGTTTTTTTGTTTTGTTTTTTGCAGGATCCGCACCAAACTACTCTAAAACAATGTTCTCTCCCTTATTTGATGCATTTTTGGTGCAGATTTTAAGTCGCTTTTTTATGTTTTTTATAGTTCAGGAAAGTTTTGATTCTGCACATGTGAAAAACTGCAGATACTTTTTTATGTGTTTTTTTAGGCTCCACATAGAAGACAAGAAACAAACAAAAAAAAAATGCACCAAAACCACAGAGTTCAGCAGCGTCTTTAGGCTATGTGCACACGTTGAGGATTTGCCTCTGGAATTTTTTGTGTGGATTCTGCATCTCTTGGCAAAAAACGCAGGTGCGGATTTGATGCGTTTTTTATGCGGATTTTGTGCGGATTTCTTGTGTTTTTTACCCCTGCGGATTTCTATAATGGAATGGGTACAAAAACGCTGCAGATCCGCACAAATAAATGACATGCTCCTTCTGTTGATCCGCAGCATTTTTCGTGCGGAATTTTCCGCACCATTAGCACAGCAATTTTTTTTTTTCATTGATTTACATTGTACTGTAAATCACTGCGGATCTTCAGCGTTTCTGTTCGGAAAAAAAAGCTGCGGATCCGCAACGTGTGCACATAGCCTTAGACCACAGGGGGCCAGTTCTCATGGGATCACATCCACTTTGCTTGGACAGTTGAACAGCAGAATTTCTGTGCAAAAAAAAAAAGCAACAGAAAATACTCAGCATTTATGCTACATGTGAACACGGTCTAAATTGTTAAGCAAATACGACTCCATGAAATCTCCACCGTCGGTACATCTAAAGACGCTGCTGAACGATGACATTTTGGTGCCTTTTTTTTCTCTATAGGCTTCTTCTGAAAAAAAAAAAACATGAAAAAAAAACGCTATTACATTTTCAAGAGCAGGATCAAAGCTTTTAAAAATGAGGATTCACATCTGCATCAAAGAAGGGAGAAAATACATAAAAGAAATGCAGCAAAACATAATAATCAGGGAAAATTGTTATTGCATCGTGTGGTGTAGAAAAAAAGCAGCAGAAAGAACGTAGCATTTACGCTACGTGTGAACACGGCTTCACCATTACAGTTTTTACATTTTTTATTTTTTTTTATAGGTTTTACTAGAGAACTACGGTATAAATTACCCCATTTTTTTTATTTCATTTACTGATCCCTGTAAATAATCTTATCGTTGTGTTGTGCAGGTTGTTATGATTACAGGGACACCAAATATGTCCTTGTTATTTGCTGATTAGTGATGTTTTATTATTTTTGTTTCTTTTTAAAAACGCATTCGAAATGTTAATTTGCTTTCATTATTAAGAGTTTTTCATTATTATTTTTTAGTAATTTTATAGGATGAAAAAAATCTCTTATTCTGCCTTGAGAATACAAATACATAGAAATCCATTGCGGTGTACAGTGTATCTCTATAGCTCTGTATAATCTGCCTATGGAGTCACAGCCTGCAGTACAGATCAAGTATACAATATTCTCCTGGTAACATCAGCAGAGCTTGTGTCTCAGTAGCTTAGGTTAATGCCTGTAATGTTAATTTTTGGGGGGTTCAGGACCTGGTAGACTCACAAAAATAGAGAAAATGATATTTTTGTAATTACTGTTTATTATTTTTACTATTTTTATTGAAACTAAAAAAACCTTTTTCTTCACCTCAGCATACAGGGACCATAGAAATCCATTGTTATATATACAATATATTTCTATGGACATGTATAATTTGCTCCTGGGTTCATTGCCTGCAGTAGAGGTCAAGATTACCAAATTCTCCTATCTAGATCATTATAAGCTGTGGCTCATTGGTAGAGCTGCAACTTGTGGACTTGGAGATGCGAGTTGATCACAGGCGAAGAAGTAGTGAATATATATAATTTATTTTATGCACTGAGCAGAGCAGTGTCCCAGCCCCCGAGGAAGAGGAGCTATGGAGCGATGAGAGGTAAGTATCAGAAGCTGGGACAAAAGCTCTGACGTGTCCTGACGTGACGAGACGTGGGACTGAGCCCTCTAAATGGGACAGTCCCGCTGAATCCAGGAAGGTTGGGAGCTATGTCAATAATAGTGCTGACATAAATTTGGGGGTCTTTAGAGTCCCCCCATGAATACTGCCATCCATAATTAGTGCAATCAGGGGTGCCTTAGGGCTCATTCACACGTCCAATTTTTCCATATGAGAAAAATGGACCAATTATTCTGATCAGGCCACGTTCAGTATTTGGTCAGTATTTTATTTCCGGACATCGGGTTCCGTAGACATACTGTGAACGTCGCTCATGTGATGTCAGCTTTAGGCATCATTCCGAAATCAGTGTATGGTCAGTGTGTCCTCAGCGTTTTTCATGGATAAATAAATTACAAAGCTTCTCCTCTTCTGCCATGCCGTGTGCTCTTCGTGTTTTTCACGGTCCTGTAGACTTGTATTTGCCCTTTTCCTTTGTGCTGTACCTGTAATTACCGGAAGTCAAGGCAAGGAAAACTTCACGACCTGTAGAACATAAAGACTGTTCGACCTTTGGTGGTAGCATGCCTGTAAGTCAACATCCTACCCTTTTACACTCCTTGCAACATATCCACATTTTTCTTTCTTTTTCCTCACAGGACATTGTCGATAAGACACTATACATAGTTGATCTACTTAAAGGGAATCTATCAGTGGGATCAACCCATCTTAAGACGATTATATGGGCATGTAGGTAATAGGAAGCTGAATGAAATGATACCTTCATATCTGCCTACAAATGTCTTATTCATGAGAAATCCACATTTTCTTATATGCAAATGAGCTGTTAAGATCTATGGACTTGAATCTGCCTCCAGAGCTTATTTCTAATGTAAAGGGGCGTTACCAGTGTGAGACATGTAGATCAAGAGAATAGACTGTCAGTGATTACATGTCTCACATTGGTAACTCCCCCTTTCATTCATTTATAAGCTTTAGAGGCGAACTCTCAGGGAGATCTATGGCCGACCCATAGATCTTAACAACTCATTTACATATTAAGAAAGCCATAGATTTCTTGGGAATGAGACATCAAATCGCAGATATCTAGGTACAATTTTGTTCAACTTTTCCATGACCTTCATTTCCCTATAGACTGTTTAGGAGGGTTGACCCTGCTAACAGATTCCCTTTAAGGAAATTTAGTCATCTTTAAAAGATATTATTATTTTTTTTTAAGTAATTACTATTTTTCTTTTCTAGAGCATTTCTGGTTTGAGGCTCCTTTAATTTTTGGAGAATGGCAAAAAAAATCATTTTTAGATATTTATCGGGCATTCTGGATTCTTTAAATTTTTGTGTGACACAAAAGACAAAGTATAGTTTTGTTCCACAGCTTAACTTTTGATACATATATTATTTTTGTGAAAAATTGATTTTGGGTAAACTCGTGTTTCATCCTATTCAGTTTTTGTATTTTGTGTTTAAAAAAAAGAGAATTTTTCCACTACATAATGCCAGCACACAATACATTCTGTTGCAGTATGTATGTATGGTTTCACACGTCTCACAATCATAATTTTTAATTACATTTTTTTTTCTTTAGGACTGGATACAAATTGCCACCATTGGTTGAGTCAGCATTGACCAGTACAGTTTGTACAAAGAAAACCTGCGTCACATCTTATGTCTGGGAATAATTATCGTAATGGGGTAAATGAGTGAAAATTGTTCTATCCAGATCTACAAGATTGGGTAATGGGGAGGTCCTGACAGTAGTTAGGAGGAAGGAATCATGGGTCGGGTCCCATGCAGATTCTAAACTTGACTTCTAAGATGATGTCCAGAAAACGTTGGAGGGATTCCTTGTTCCTAATAGGGAGTCACACCCTTTGTTCTCTGTGATTTTTTTTTTTCCTCCTCTTGAAGTGAAGTAATTTTCTGTTCACGGAAAAGTCAAATTAATCTGTCTGGGTGGGTAGGGAGAGGTTCAGAAAATCAATATAATATGTAGGAAATATTAAAAAATTTTCACAAAGTAATGGCAAAAAATAATTAAAATTGAAAAATAATTAACATTTTCTAGATTATAAATGCAAAGTTTATGAGCTTTAGATAGATAACACACTGATTAAAGAAGCCTTACAATTTACATTTCACTGCATGTTAAATAAGCAAATGTATCATTTTTTTTCTTTATGAAGCAATTCTACTAAATACTTTCAGTTGGCCCAATGATAAGCCCCATTGCGGTACCACATGTAAAAATTGTGCCTTTAATGCCATGCTTATCCTAATAAAAAGGGAAGTCTGCGAGATGGTATAGATGTTGCATTTTTGTGTGCAGAAAATTTTCTGCGTTAAACAGTTCAAGCAAAGTGAATGTAGTTTCATTAAAACTTATGCATTTGAAGATGCTATTTTTTGGGTGATTTTTTTTTTCTTTATAGGTTTTGTATTTAAAGCCTGAAAAAATGCATGTAAAAAATAAAATTACAAATTTAAAGTGTGAAATTTGTACTAGAATGTACCGGAAATATATAAAAAAACACTGCTAGAAATATACATAAAAAAGGTAAAATAGAGCAAAAATGCAAAACAAATTACTAGTGTGAAAATCAGCAGAAAAAAACTCAGTGGGTGAAAAAGCAACGGCTTTGTACATGGAGTGTGGCCTAAAAGATAATGCATTCTGTAGTTTGCAAGGTGGTGACAAGTGGACATTTTTTAAATTCACCTATGATGGCCTTAGATTTGGGACTTTAGCTATATGGCTCCTTTAGTAAGAAGATGGCAGGAAGCTCATATTTAAGGCTGCACCCTCACACGACCCTTTAGCACATGACTCTGGAGTATTAGATGTTGCCCAGCTATGGAGTGAAATTATCAGATTTAGATAATTGATTATTTGATTTGACTACTGTACATTGAAGAGGGTAATGAAAGGGGCATCACTTCCTCCGCAGTCCTCACATCTGTTTCCTGCTCGCATCCCTCTCCCTATGATGCTGCCCTGATGTTGTCAGTCGTTACTCAGCAGCCGTGTACTTAATAATGCAGCACGGGCGCTTCTACACAGAAAGTGCCGCTCCAGGCTTTCAAGTAGAGTCTTGCTATTCTCTGACGACAACATCCTAATTGCCCTTTTCCTACTTTGATTTTTTTTTTTAAATAAAAACTAATCTTCCTAAGTGGCTACGTGAGACCTGACCCATCTGTTTCTAATCAGTAACCAGTGAGTGTATAGACCGTATTCTCAGTGATGTCACCGCTCTCTAGTGATGGATAGGCTGCATTCTCAGTGATGTCACCGCTCTCTAGTGATGGATAGGCTGCATTCTCAGTGATGTCACCGCTCTCTAGTGAATGGATAGGCTGCATTCTCAGTGATGTCACTGCTCTCTAGTGATCGATAGGCTGCATTCTCAGTGATGTCACCGCTCTCTAGTGATGGATAGGCTGCATTCTCAGTGTTGTCTCCGCTCTCTAGTGAATGGATAGGCTGCATTCTCAGTGATGTCACTGCTCTCTAGTGATGGATAGGCTGTATTCTCAGTGATATCACTGCTCTCTAGTGAATGGATAGGCTGCATTCTCAGTGATATCACTGCTCTCTAGTGAATGGATAGGCTGCATTCTCAGTGATGTCACTGCTCTCTAGTGAATGGATAGGCTGCATTCTCAGTGATGTCACTGCTCTCTAGTGAATGGATAGGCTGCATTCTCAGTGATGTCACTGCTCTCTAGTGAATGGATAGGCTGCATTCTCAGTGATGTCGCCGCTCTCTAGTGAATGGATAGGCTGCATTCTCAGTGATGTCACCTCTGATCTCTGGTGATGGATAGGAGGCATTCTCAGTGATGTCACCGCTCTCTAGTGAATGGATAGGCTGCATTCTCAGTGATGTCACCACTCTCTAGTGATGGATAGGCTCCATTCTCAGTGATGTCACCGCTCTCTAGTGAATGGATAGGCTGCATTCTCAGTGATGTCACTGCTCTCTAGTGAATGGATAGGCTGCATTCTCAGTGATGTCACCCCTCTCTAGTGATGGATAGGCTGCATTCTCAGTGATGTCACAGCTCTCTAGTGAATGGATAGGCTGCATTCTCAGTGATGTCACCGCTCTCTAGTGATGGATAGGCTGCATTCTCAGTGATGTCACTGCTCTCTAGTGATGGATAGGCTGCATTCTCAGTGATGTCACTGCTCTCTAGTGATGGATAGGCTGCATTCTCAGTGATGTCACTGCTCTCTAGTGATGGATAGGCTGCATTCTCAGTGATGTCACCGCTCTCTAGTGATGGATAGGCTGCATTCTCAGTGATGTCACTGCTTTCTAGTGATGGATAGGCTGCATTCTCAGTGATGTCACTGCTCTCTAGTGATCGATAGGCTGCATTTTCAGTGATGTCACCGCTCTCTAGTGATGGATAGGCTGCATTCTCAGTGATGTCACCGCTCTCTAGTGATGGATAGGCTGCATTCTCAGTGTTGTCTCCGCTCTCTAGTGAATGGATAGGCTGCATTCTCAGTGATGTCACTGCTCTCTAGTGATGGATAGGCTGTATTCTCAGTGATATCACTGCTCTCTAGTGAATGGATAGGCTGCATTCTCAGTGATATCACTGCTCTCTAGTGAATGGATAGGCTGCATTCTCAGTGATGTCACTGCTCTCTAGTGAATGGATAGGCTGCATTCTCAGTGATGTCACTGCTCTCTAGTGAATGGATAGGCTGCATTCTCAGTGATGTCGCCGCTCTCTAGTGAATGGATAGGCTGCATTCTCAGTGATGTCACCTCTGATCTCTGGTGATGGATAGGAGGCATTCTCAGTGATGTCACCGCTCTCTAGTGAATGGATAGGCTGCATTCTCAGTGATGTCACCACTCTCTAGTGATGGATAGGCTCCATTCTCAGTGATGTCACCGCTCTCTAGTGATAGATAGGCTGCATTCTCAGTGATGTCACCGCTCTCTAGTGAATGGATAGGCTGCATTCTCAGTGATGTCACCGCTCTCTAGTGAATGGATAGGCTGCATTCTCAGTGATGTCACCGCTCTCTAGTGATAGGCTGCATTCTCAGTGATGTCACCGCTCTCTAGTGATGGATAGGCTGCATTCTCAGTGATGTCACCGCTCTCTAGTGATAGGCTGCATTCTCAGTGATGTCACCGCTCTCTAGTGATGGATAGGCTGTATTCTCAGTGATGTCTGTGCTATCTAGTGATGGATAGGCTGCATTCTCAGTGATGTCAGTGCTATCTAGTGAATGGATAGGCTGCATTCTCAGTGATGTCACCGCTCTCTAGTGATGGATAGGCTGCATTCTCAGTGATGTCACCGCTCTCTAGTGAATGGATAGGCTGCATTCTCAGTGATGTCACCGCTCTCTAGTGAATGGATAGGCTGCATTCTCAATGATGTCACCGCTCTCTAGTGATAGATAGGCTGCATTCTCAGTGATGTCACCGCTCTCTAGTGAATGGATAGGCTGCATTCTCAGTGATGTCACCGCTCTTTAGTGAATGGATAGGCTGCATTCTCAGTGATGTCACCGCTCTCTAGTGAATGGATAGGCTGCATTCTCAGTGATGTCACCGCTCTCTAGTGAATGGATAGGCTGCATTCTCAGTGATGTCACTGCTCTCTAGTGAATGGATTTTCTGCATAATGAGTAAAGTTTTTATTCACAAGTGAATTGCAGTTAGAAGTGTAAATCTTCCTGTGCTGATTTCGCATAGCAAAAAAGTGAAATCTGCAGCATAATATGACACGCGACAGACCTTAAATCAGTATTGCAGATCCATTTTTCACTGTGAATTCTTTCCATCTGTATAAATGGAAAATCCTCAGCGTTTTCTCCTTGTGTGAACATGACCATGGACAACTGCAATGCTACTGGTCGGATAATTGTCCTCGTATGTTTTTTTTGTTTTGTTTTTTGTCCCAATGCCAAATTCATACATACGGGAATAATTTGTGTCCTCGCTGTGCAGCTTTTGGCCAGGTTACTTTCCCACGAGCTACTTGGCTGGAAAATCATCTCATTATCGGACTTAGTCGGAGATTGTTTGGTAACCCTTACATTTGGGGAAGAAGTGAGATAAACTTGTAGGAAAACCAGAATAACAATGTGCCAGTGTTGCCATGTGCCCTGTATGTTACATGCATGCCGACAACTCACCCCCAAGGAGATCAGAGGTTCTCCAGGTGTCAGGCGACCCTCCCCCATCATTCACTTGTCATGTAGTATTTTCTGTTTCATCCTTGACATTGACTATTTGCTTCATTTGCGTTTATTCCTAAGGTAACCCCCCCCCCGCGACCTTATAAACCTCTGTGCCATCAATCACTGTTTGCATGGCACTGAGGATCCTGCAGTAATAGGGGAATCTATACCATTACTATATCTAGCATATGGGCTCCAGCCTAGGGCGGCATGGATGAGGGCACAGAACAGAAAAAGTTACTTATTCTTGTAATATTTTATTTTTATTCATTGCTCAAGGTTTCCATTATTACCCCAACTCTCCCCCGTATCGTCAAAGGCATCTATGCTCCTTCAAAGGCTGTGTGGCTGCTGTAGGACGGCCCTTGCTCAGTTGGACTCCACCCACATTTACTCATGGGTGGTGCTTATACACAGCTGTCCATTCACACAGGTACAGTGCTGGGCGGGTGTCGGATCATCAACAAGCACTGGGACGTCCTAGTCTGGGATAGCGACATAAACTGGTATCAAGATGGGGAAAGATTTATTGATTTAATAAAGAGCTTTATTATAATTAATTGCAAATTTAGAAAGTAGTACACCTTCTAGTTCTGTGGAAAATTCATCAGTCTCCCAACTTTTATGGTAGATCTATCTGTTTATAGATATATGGATAGACACATATTCAATATTAAATATGGGATAGATTGATGGATTGATACATATTAGATACATAAATGGTAACATATATATAAGACACATGATCCATAAACAGCTGACAACACAGCAAAGGGATCTCATTATTGAAAGTTGTCCAGAGACAGGGACAAAAACATTTCCCAGGCATTACGTATACTATGGAACACTGTGAAAACATCATCAAGTGGTGAAGTGGTGTAAATTTGGCACAGCAGTGACATCACCTAGAATTTAATGTCCCTCAAAAATTCATGGAAAGACTAGAAGAAAATTGGTTTCGGGAGGCTACCGAGAGGCCTACAGAAACACTAAAGGAGCTTCAAGAATTTCTGGCAAGTTCTGGTTGTGTTCTGCAGCTGACAACAATCTCTTGTATTATTCATATGTCCGACCCACAAGGGTTGGAGTGGAAAAATTGAATACTTTTCTTTAAAGGGGCTGTCTAGTCTCCATGTGACTGCAGACTTGTGAATCTTCACAGCGGCTCCCGGTACGGCTGTCATGTGACCACCTGTATGCGATATGCATACTAGCGGTGACAATCTGATAAGATGGGTGCAGCCTTGCTTAATGAAAGTGTACTGAACTAGGCCAGAAACAATTTACTTGGATTGTGGCAATTAGAATGCATATCGCAGACTTGTGGTCACATAACTGCCGTTCCCAGTGCTGACATCGGAGAATCCAAACAGTGCGCTGTGCGGTCAATGTGAGGATTCACAAGTCTGCAGTCACATAGAGTGACTGCATACTTGTCGTTTTAGCCCAGACAACCTCTTTAAAGAAAAACATCCAACCGGGCTATGTTTTGCCAAAACTAACATCAAGTCTGCCAAAAGTAGGTGGGAAAACGTGTTATGGTCTGATGAGACTAAGGTTGAACTTTTTTGGCGATAATTCTAAAATATGTTTGTCGCAAAGCCAAAACGAAAAGAACATCATACCCACAGAGAAGCATGGTGGAGGCAGCATTGTGTTCTAGGGCTCTTTTTTTGGTATCTGAAACTGGGGCTTTAGTCAAGGTGGAGGGAATTATGAACAGTTTCAAATATCAGTCAATTTTACAACAAAACATTTAGGCCTCTGTTAAAAAGCTGAAGATGAGGAGGAATTTCACCTTTTCAGGATGACAATGACTCTAAGCGACCTCCAAATAGTTCAAAGAATAGCTGTGCCAGAAGGAAAGCAAAGTCTTGGAACAGCCCAGTCCTGAATTGAATGGAAAATCAGTTTGGAGTGGCAGAAGCAGCAGAGTTCGGAGTGGCAGAAGCATCAGAGTTCGGGGTGGCAGAAGCAGCAGAGTTCGGGGTGGCAGAAGCAGCAGAGTTCGGGGTGGCAGAAGCAGCAGAGTTTGGGGAGGCAGAAGCAGCAGAGTTTGGGGTGGCAGAAGCAGCAGAGTTCGGGGTGGCAGAAGCAGCAGAGTTTGGGGAGGCAGAAGCAGCAGAGTTTGGGGTGGCAGAAGCAGCAGAGTTCGGGGTGGCAGAAGCAGCAGAGTTTGGGGTGGCAGAAGCAGCAGAGTTCGGGGTGGCAGAAGCAGCAGAGTTTGGGGTGGCAGAAGCAGCAGAGTTTGGGGTGGCAGAAGCAGCAGAGTTTGGGGTGGCAGAAGCAGCAGAGTTCAGGGTGGCAGAAGCAGCAGAGTTCGGGGGTGGCAGAAGCAGCAGAGTTCGGGGGTGGCAGAAGCAGCAGAGTTCGGGGGTGGCAGAAGCAGCAGAGTTCAGGGGGGCAGAAGCAGCAGAGTTTGGGGGGGCAGAAGCAGCAGAGCTCGGGGGGGCAGAAGCAGCAGAGTTTGGAGGGGCAGAAGTAGCAGATTTCGGGGGGGGGCAGAAGTAGCAGATTTCGGGGGGGGGGGGCAGAAGTAGCAGATTTGGTGGGGCAAAAGTAGCAGAGATCGGGGTGGCAGAAGCAGCAGAGTTCGGAGGGGCAGAAGTAGCAGAGTTCGGGGGGGCAGAAGTAGCAGAGCTTGGAGTGGCAGAAGCAGCAGAGTTCAGGGTGGGGCAGAAGTAGCAGGTTTGGGGGGGGCAGAAGTAGCAGATTTCGGGGGGGGCAGAAGTAGCAGATTTGGGGGGGCAGAAGTAGCAGATTTCGGAGGGGGCAGAAATAGCAGCCCTCAAAGTTGCAGAATTAACAAAGGTCAGATTGACAGATGTAGCATAGCTCAAGTAGGCAGAAGTAGCAGAGCTCAGAGTGACAGTGTAGCTAGGATCAGTTTGTCACTTGCCACATTGTATGTGATTTCACCATTAATGTAGCACTCTGTGATTCAGGAATAAAAGTACTTAGAATTTTTGGATGTAGCAGAGCTCAGGTTTTCACATGTAGCAGAGCATAGTTTGATATTAGCAGACCTACAGGATTTTCTATTTTCACTTTTTTTTTTTTTTTTTTTTTTTTTACTGAGGATTTGATTGCACCTAACCCAGCAAAATTATAATTAGGCAGAGGTGCAACCCACGGTTCCTGGGCCTTAATGCAATATCCGTAAAAGGCCTGACCCCTCCTACCTGCCCACCGTGTGCCTTCTGTGAACTGGTGTCCTATTTGGCAGAGAGGACTCTGGACCCTCTAATCCACCAAGGACCCCTATAAATATGATAACTCCGTGGGAAACGGACATAATACACAGTCACAAACTCGGCTCTGCTACATCTGGTGAGCAGACGTGATGCTGTCACAGTGTTGTGGCTAAATATTGATGCGATGATGTCATATGTTCCCGATGACATCGTTCTGATCCAGAAATAAAATGTTCTCTCATTCTGAACATTACATCAGTGTCTTACTGAAAAATACTCCTCCTTGTTTTGTAAAAGAACTAGAAATTAAGGCCGGCTTCACACTAGCGAGTTTTACGGACGTATGAGCGCAGAAAATACTCATTGCACACGGCCCAATGATTCTCTATGGCCCAGCTCCTATCTGCCGTATATTACGCATCCATAATATACAGTATGTTACGGCCGTAGAAAATCCCAGCATGCTGCGTTTGTCAGCGCATTGCGCAAAAAATCCGCCAATGAAAGTCTATGGGGGCGAGAAAATTACGGATTACACACGGACCAGCAGTGTGACTTGCGAGAAATACGCAGCGGTGTTCTATAGAAAAGCCGTTAATTCAGTGCAGTGTACAGTAAAATCACACTGACAGAATAGAATAGGTAGAATAAATGTGCACACATAGAATGTGTGTGTGTGTGTATGTGTATATATATATATATATATATATATATATATATATATATATATATATATATATATATATATATATGTCAGTGATACACATAGATATATATATATATTTATTTATTTATATTTAACTCAGCGCTAGATATGTGAAAAGCCGGTAATTCAATTGCCGGCTTTTCATTTCTCCTTCCCAAACCCGACATGATATGAGACATGGTTTACATACAGTAAACCATCTCATATCCCTTTTTTTTTGCATATTCCACACTACTAATGTTAGTAGTGTGTATGTGTAAAATTTGTGCGCTCTAGCTATTAAATTAAAGGGTTAAATCCCGGAAAAAATTGGTGTGAGCTCCCGCGCAATTTTCTCCGCCAGAGTGGTAAAGCCAGTGACTGAGGGCAGATATTAATAGCCTAGAGAGAGTCCATGGTTATAGGACCCCTCTGGCTACAAACATCTGCCCCCAGCCACCCCAGAAAAGGCACATCTGGAAGATGCCCCTATTCTGGCACTTGGCCACTCTCTTCCCACCCCCTGTAGCGGTGGGATATGGGGTAATGAAGGGTTAATGTCACCTTGCTATTGTAAGGTGACATTAAGCCAGATTAATAATGGAGAGGTGTCAATTATGTCACCTATCCATTATTAATACAATAGTTTGAAATGGGTAATAAAACACACACACACATTATTAAAAAGTATTTTAATGATATAAAGACACATGGTGTTTTAATATTTTATTATACTCTCAATCCACCTGAAGACCCTTGTCACCTGAAATAAAGTAAAAAAAAAAAAAACAACAATATTCCATACCTTCCGTCGTTCAGTGTTGTCCCACGCTGTAAATCCATCTGATGGGGTTAATTCATTTTACACTCAGGAGCTCTGCTAATGCAGCTGTGCTCCTGTCTGTAAAACTTGGTGAATGAATGGAGTGCAGGGGAATGTCCTGTAGTTACCTCGAGTCGCGGTGACGCGCCCTCTGCTGGATGAACTCATATGAACTCGAGCGTGGGAAAATATTCTGAAAAGTTCCCAGGATAACAGGAGATAAATATCAATCTTTGATTACTGGGTGACCCATAGGTCCCCACCCAGCTTTCCAAAATTCACAACCCGCTGGACCTTAAAAAAACTGAGTCACGGAGTTAAAGTTGATTGGCTCCGTCAGCTAATGGACGGTTAAAGAAAAAAAAGGGAAAGATTTACTTTATTCTTATTCTTTTTTTGTTACTTTTCTTTTTTTAAAACATGATTTTTATGTAAAGTAACAGATGCTCATAACAAATGAGAAAAACCATTGTCAGTTTCTGGCTTTCAAGGCCTCCTCACATGCCATCTGGCAGTTCATCCTCTCACTGGCGCTCACTGCTGATAGAGACCATGGGACGTCCAGATAATTCATTCAGTCAGGATATCCGGGCTACCAGATTTCACTAATAAAACCGTAAATCTGGGAAATAGTAAAAACTTGTAGATATTTCATTGCCATGTTTCACATCCCAGAACTGGGGTTGGCATTAGTGGCAGGAGGTTTTCAACTTCATAAGGGGTAGTATTATAGTAGTTATATTCTTGTACATAGGAGCAGTATTATAGTAGTTATATTATTGTACATAGGAGCAGTATTATAGTAGTTATATTCTTGTACATGGGGGCAGTATTATAGTAGTTATATTCTTGTACATAGGAGCAGTATTATAGTAGTTATATTATTGTACATAGGAGCAGTATTATAGTAGTTATATTCTTGTACATGGGGGCAGTATTATAGTAGTTATATTCTTGTACATAGGAGCAGTATTGTAGTAGTTATATTCTTGTACATAGGGGCAGTATTATAGTAGTTATATTCTTGTACATAGGGAGCAGTATTATAGTAGTTATATTCTTGTACATAGGAGCAGTATTATAGTAGTTATATTCTTGTACATAGGGGCAGTATTATAGTAGTTATATTCTTGTACATAGGAGCAGTATTATAGTAGTTATATTCTTGTACATAGGAGCAGTATTGTAGTAGTTATATTCTTGTACATAGGGGCAGTATTATAGTAGTTATATTCTTGTACATAGGGAGCAGTATTATAGTAGTTATATTCTTGTACATAGGAGCAGTATTATAGTAGTTATATTCTTGTACATAGGGGCAGTATTATAGTAGTTATATTCTTGTACATAGGAGCAGTATTATAGTAGTTATATTATTGTACATAGGAGCAGTATTATAGTAGTTATATTCTTGTACATAGGAGCAGTATTATAGTAGTTATATTCTTGTACATAGGGGCAGTATTATAGTAGTTATATTCTTGTACATAGGAGCAGTATTATAGTAGTTATATTATTGTACATAGGAGCAGTATTATAGTAGTTATATTCTTGTACATGGGGGCAGTATTATAGTAGTTATATTCTTGTACATAGGAGCAGTATTGTAGTAGTTATATTCTTGTACATAGGAGCAGTATTATAGTAGTTATAGTCTTGTGCATAGGGGCAGTATTATAGTAGTTATATTCTTGTACATAGGGGCAGTATTATAGTAGTTATAGTCTTGTACATAGGGGCAGTATTATAGTAGATATATTCTTGTACATAGGGGCAGTATTATAGTAGTTATATTCCTGTACATAGGGGCAGTATTATAGTAGTTATATTCTTGTACATGGGGGCAGTATTATAGTAGTTATATTCTTGTACATAGGGGCAGTATTATAGTAGTTATATTCTTGTACATAGGAGCAGTATTATAGTAGTTATATTCTTGTACATAGGGGCAGTATTATAGTAGTTATATTCTTGTGCATAGGGGCAGTATTATAGTAGTTATATTCTTGTACATAGGGGCAGTATTATAGTAGTTATAGTCTTGTACATAGGGACAGTATTATAGTAGTTATAGTCTTGTACATAGGGGCAGTATTATAGTAGATATATTCTTGTACATAGGGGCAGTATTATAGTAGTTATATTCCTGTACATAGGGGCAGTATTATAGTAGTTATATTCTTGTACATGGGGGCAGTATTATAGTAGTTATATTCTTGTACATAGGGGCAGTATTATAGTAGTTATATTCTTGTACATAGGAGCAGTATTATAGTAGTTATATTCTTGTACATAGGGGCAGTATTATAGTAGTTATATTCTTGTACATAGGGGCAGTATTATAGTAGTTATAGTCTTGTACATAGGGACAGTATTATAGTAGTTATAGTCTTGTACATAGGGGCAGTATTATAGCAGTTATATTCTTGTACATAGGGGCAGTGTTATAGTAGTTATATTCTTGTACATAGGAGCAGTATTATAGTAGTTATATTCTTGTACATAGGAGCAGTATTATAGTAGTTATAGTCTTGTACATAGGGACAGTATTATAGTAGTTGTATTCTTGTACCTAGGGGCAGTATTATAGTGGTTATATTCTTGTATACATAGGGCAGTAATATGGTGGGATGTGTGACTGACCATGGTTAAGGCTGGGAATAGTCCCATTTTATCTCATATGTGGGGAAACTGATATGGTTAAGTTGAAGGAGTCGATATAAAAACTTGGACCATGTCGAGGGATTTCTGCCAAAAACTTTCCTAATAATAAAATGAGAACTGACAACATTTAGTGATAAAGTTATATATAATCCATGTTACCCTCCTCTTGCCAAATCCGGCCCCACTGGCCTCTGCTGACTCCAGAGCATGTTGCGATATATTGTGAGACTGTGTACAGCAATTCTGTGAGCTTTATGTACTTAACAGTGAACACTTAAAGGAACAGTAACAGTCTTTATTTTCTAGGTTTTCTTAACAGAGAACACTACATAATATTCTACTGGTATCAGCCATCTAAAGCTTTGTAGTGTTAGAACCCTGGCTCATTATTTTTTGGTGGTTGTGTCTGATACTTGCTCGTTTTTTTTACACTTCGTGCATCCCAGTGTGCAGTCATTTCCGAGCACTATAACTACCTCATCCCCAGGGGAAAGGCTGGAAATCCTGGAAATCTTTCTGATGCTTCACTGCTCCTCTATACCATGAATGCAAATATATTATTACATCATGATCCTTGAGCCCAGAGCTGGGTGGGTAACACTTATGGGGCCCGATATTTTGCTAATGTGAACTGAGCCTTACTGAAAAAAAAAACAAAGATAGCGACCTCAAGGTGTCCATTTAGGGGAGATGTTCTTGAGCAATTGCTGATCAGGCTAGATATCTCCCGATAGCTAAAAAAAAAAAGACTAAATATTAGAGGGGAGTCAAGAGTTAAAGGCAAATTCCAGATACAGTATCTACAAGTAGAAAATATGTATCAACAATCGTTGCCTAGCAACAGGTGCAGCAGAGAATGGAGACAACTCCAGCACTGCCATCCATGGATCCCGAGCACATTTGTGGGCAAGCATCGAGTGCGAGAATCTTTCCAACAGATTTAAAATTTGTGACTATTTAAAAAGTTAATTTTCTTTTTTTTACCCAGTTACAAATGGAAACCCAAAATCTGATGATCGTTGTGGCAAATCTACCGTTTTTTTTTTACATTTTAATTTGCAATAGTGATGTAAGAAACTGTTTAACAAAATATTGACTTTTAGGCTTTGTTCACACGTTGCTTTTTTGCTTTTTTTCTGTAAGCAACACCTCCTAAGAAGTTGCTTACTAAAAGGAATTTTTTGCTTTTTTTTTATAGGGTTTTTATTGGTGCGTTTTTGTTTAATTTTTCCTGCATTTTGGAGGGCAGATTTATCTACAGTACTTTTAATAAAGTCACTTTTTTTTCACCAAAAACACATGGTTGCATTTTTTCGCTGCGTTTTTGCACTTCCTTATTGCTTCCCATGGTGAAAAAAAAACCGCTGCAAAAATCCTGAAAGAATTGACAAGGTTCAGTTTTAAAAAATGCAGCGGTTTTTCAATTCATTCATAAAAAAAAAAGCAATTGTGTGCATGCGATTTCTGACATCTCATACATTTTGATGGTACTTTAAAATCAGCTTTTAATTTGCATTAAAAAAAGCAGCAAAAAAAAAAAACCGCTGCAGAAACTCAGTGTGTGAATAAAGCCTTAGCTTCTCCAATATGAACTGCCAGAACACGTGACGAGGAGTGTTATCATGGGGACACATAGAAGCTGTAGAACATTTTATTATGTCTTTACATAGTGGCCGCGTCCTGATGGCCACTGATAAAAGTAAAAAGTGAGACCCGAGTAAGACACTTGGCGATTGTAAAGAGTCAAAATGAGAAAACGAATCCAGAAAATCACCTTGTCTGATTTGGGAAGATTTATTTTGTAAATTATGATGGAAATAAAGTATTTGGTCACCTAAAAACTTGCAAGATTTCTGGCTCTCACAGACCTGTAACTTCTTCTTTGAGAGGCTCCTCTGTCCTCCACTCATTACCTGTAGTAATAGCACCTGTTTGACCTTGTATCAGTATAAAAGACCCCTGTCCACAACCTCAAACAGTCTGACTCCAAACTCCACTATGGTGAAGACCAAAGAGCTGTTGAAGGACACCAGAAACACAATTTCAGCCCTGCACCAGGCTGGGAAGACTGAATCTGCAATAGCCAACCAGCTTGGAGTGAAGAAATCAACAGTGGGAGCAATAATAAGAAAATGGAAGACATACAAGACCACTGATAATCTCCCTCGATCTGGGGCTCCACGCAAGATCTCACCTCGTGGGGACAAAATGATCAGAACGGTGAGCAAAAATCCCAGAACCACACGGGGAACCTAGTGAATGACCTGCATAGAGCCGGGACCACCGTAGCAAAGACTACCATCATTAACACACTATGCCACCAGGGACTCAGACCCTTCAGTGCCAGACGTGTCCCCCTGCTTAAGTCAGTACATCTCAGGGCCCGTCTGAAGTTTGCTAGATAGCATTTGGATTATCCAGAAGAGTATTTGGAGAATGTCACATGGTCTGATGAAACCAAAGTAGAACTGTTTGGTAGAAACAAAACTCGTCGTGTTTGGTGGGAGACAGAATGCTGAGTTGCATCCAAAGAACACCATACCTACTGTGAAGCATGGGAGTGGCAACATCATGCTTTGGGGCTTTTTCTCAGCAAAGATTCCAGGACGACTGATCCATGCACATGAAAGAATGAATGGGGCCATGTATCGTGAGATTTTGAGTGCAAACCTCCTGCCATCAGCAAGGGCATTGAAGATGAAACGTGGATGGGTCTTTCAGCATGATAATGATCCCAAGCACACCGCCAGGGCAACGAAGCAGTGGCTTCGTAAGAAGCATATGAAGGTCCTGGAGTGGCCTAGCCAGTCTCCATATCTCAACCCTATTGAAAACCTTTGGAGGGAGTTGAAAGTCCGTGTTGGTCAGTGACAGGCCCAAAATATTACTGCTGTAGAGGAGATCTGCATGGAGGAGTGGGCCAACATACCAACAACAGTGTGTGGCAACCTTGTGAAGACTTACAGAAAACGTGTGACCTCTGTCATTGCCAACAAAGGAGATATAATAAAATATTGAGATGAACTTTTGTTAATGACCAAATACTTATTGTCCATCATAATTTGCAAAATAAATCTTCCCAAATCAGACAAGGTGATTTTCTAGATTTGTTTTCTCATTGTGACTCTCATAGTTGTGGTCGACCTATGATGTCACTTACAGGCCTCTCCCATCTTTATAAGGGGGAGAACTTGCACAATTGGGGGCTGACTAAATACTTTTTTTTCCCCCAGTGTATACCACTTTATGGTGGGTATCTGCCTCGTGCCATGTTAGACTTACTGTGGATGACAAAGACAAGCCACATTACTGGCCCTTTAAGGAGTGACTACTGAGCCGCAGACAGATTGCGATGCACAGGTTCCATCTCCCCCTTTGTCTCCGATATTTCCTGCTTTTGTGTCAGTCTTCACTGCATCTCTGTATTGGTGAACCAGGACCTTCAGGATGAACACTAGTATACATCCATCTGTATTCTGGATATGTCAAATATTTATCCTCATCATTTGTATAACAATCCTCTGTCCAGTTCATAAGTTTTGTGTTATATATATATATATATTCACTTTTGTGCATCAATATAAGGTGAGAGACAGAGCTGCAGCAAGTGACAAACAGCTGGATGGTCTCACTGTACAATATCACTGCGCTGATTATTAGAGAGACGGAGATGATGTCACCGAAACATTATAGACGCCAGTCTAGACCGACGTGTATCCCAGGCAGGCTGAAGGATAAGAACGAATAATCTACAAAGGAGGAGGGATAGTGTAAGGAATTAGTAATGCTGATATAACCTGGGCATCTCCAGTATATAATTATATATGTACTGTACAGCTGGTATAACCTGGGCATCTCCTGTATATAATTATATATGTACAGCTGGTATAACCTGGGCATCTCCTGTTTATAATTATATATGTACAGCTGGTATAACCTGGGCATCTCCTGTATATAATTATATATGTACAGCCGGCATAACCTGGGCATCATCTGTATATAATGATATATGTACAGCTGGTATAACCTGGGTATCTCCTGTATATAATGATATATGTACAGCTGGTATAACCTGGGTATCTCCTGTATATAATTATATATGTACAGCTGGTATAACCTGGGCATCTCCTGTATATAATTATATATGTACAGCTGGTATAACCTGGGCATCATCTGTATATAATTATATATGTACAGCTGGTATAACCTGGGCATCATCTGTATATAATGATATATGTACAGCTGGTATAACCTGGGCATCTCCTGCACATATAGATACATGTACAGCTGGTGCATAGTGATAATTCGCTGCTCACTCCTGGAGGTCTCGGACCCCTCTGCAGCCAGTCCTTCTGTGTCTCGCCATCCTGTCCTCCACCCTCTCTTCTGTGCCTTCAGCTCTTGGGCAGATGGAGCCATCGGGGGCCGACTTGATGTTCCTAACAATGGAGTATGAAGTGAACATTGTAAACGCTTTTACATGATGAAAATCAGAATTCCTCGCCCTTCCAACCCGTGATAGTCATTTCTTTCATAACTTGGGAGTTGGGACCTTTTTTTTTTTCCACTGTTAGAATGTCTCCGAGGAGAACTTGTGCCCTGATGTCTTGGGCTATGAGAAGGTCTTTGTTCTTCGCTTTGGATATTGTGGGATGAATTTTGCTTCCAGCTACTTGGTGAAAATGGCACTGTTCTGCGTAAACCTCCACTGAAAAGGTCTATTCTGCATTTCTGGGGGTGACACAAGGAGCAGAGCAGGAACCTCTCCGGAGCCTCTCTACAGTCATTACATAGGATTCTGTGCGCACTGTAAAGACCTTGTGTGACTGCGAGAGCGGAAAGCTTCAAATAATGAGCAATTATCTGCAGACATCAAAATATCATTGCCTTTAAAGAGAATGTAACCTCAAAGTAACAGGAATGTAACACATAAAGTACAGCAAGATACGGATCAGTCCCATGACCACCACATCCAAAGACGCGATAATCTGCCAGAAAAAAGGGATAATACAGCAGTGATCACCTCCAAATCTGCTGCAGCACTGCTCCATAGATGGCAGGAGTCAGTGGCGTAACTGGAATCTGATGGGGCCTGGAGCAAGATCTGGACTGGGCCCCATCCTGGTATATGTCCCTTATCCTGGGCCCCATCCTGGTATATGTCCCTTATCCTGGACCCCATCCTAGTATATGTCCCTTATCCCGGGTCCCATCCTGGTATATGTCCCTTATCCTGGCCCCATCTTGGTATATGTCCCTTAACCCGGGCCCCATCCTGGTATATGTCCCTTATCCCGGGCCCCATCCTGGTATATATGTCCCTTATCCTGGGCCCCATCCTGGTATATGTCTCTTATCTTGGGCCCCATCCTGGTATATGTCCCTTATCCCGGACCCCATCCTGGTATATGTCTCTTATCCCGGGCCCCATCCTGGTATATGTCCCTTATCCTGGACCCCATCCTTGTATATATGTCCCTTATCCCGGGCCCCATCCTGGTATATGTCCCTTATCCTGGGCCCCATTCTGGTATATATGTCCCTTATCCTGGACCCCATCCTTGTATATATGTCCCTTATCCTGGGCCCCATCCTGGTATATGTCCCTTATCCTGGACCCCATCCTTGTATATATGTCCCTTATCCCGGGCCCCATCCTGGTATATGTCCCTTATCCTGGGCCCCATTCTGGTATATATGTCCCTTATCCTGGACCCCATCCTTGTATATATGTCCCTTATCCTGGGCCCCATCCTGGTATATGTCCCTTATCCTGGGCCCCATCCTGGTATATGTCCCTTATCCTGGGCCCCATCCTGGTATATATGTCCCTTATCCTGGGCCCCATCCTGCAATATGTCCCTTATCCTGGACCTCATCCTTGTATATATGCCCCTTATCCTGAGCCCCATCCTGGTATATATGTCCCTTATCCTGGGCCCCATCCTGGTATATGTCCCTTATCCCGGGCCCCATGCTGGAATATGTCCCTTATCCTGGACCTCATCCTTGTATATATGTCCATTATCCTTGGCCCCATCCTGGTATATGTCCCTTATCCTGGGCCCCATCCTGGTATATGTCCCTTATCCCGGGCCCCATCCTGGAATATGTCCCTTATCCTGGACCTCATGCTTGTATATATGTCCATTATCCTTGGTCCCATCCTGGTATATGTCCTTTATCCTGGGCCCCATCCTGGTATATGTCCCTTATCCTGAGCCCCATTCTGGTATATGTCCCCCATCTTCGTATATGTCCCCCAGTCTGCCGATGTTCTATAACGTATAGAAAAACATAAACCATTATACTCACTAGGGGCGAACATAGAAGTCATGAGGCCCTATAGCAGAAGTATAATGCACAGCCCATAGTCATCCATAAAGTATAATGCACAGCCCATAGTCATCCATAAAGTATTATGTACACTCCCTGACAGAAGTTATGTCGCTTATCCATGTTATGTAAATAAAAGATTATAACCTGACGTTAAATTCATCCATTGGTTGTATAAATTATTCTTTTGAAAGCTTAAACCCTCCGAAATGTGGTTTAGGTTAAGAAAATAAATTGGCATCAATGCAGAAATATTGATCAGTTAATGGACACAGAATGGTCAGATTTTGGCAAGACAAAAGTTTTGTCGCCCACAGAAAGTAATGTGATATTCAAACAAATAACTTAAAATACAAATATATGTTGCATAACATTGGTGAATGAACTTGCAGTGCTATTAGAGTCATATTTAATATTTTGTGTGACTTCCATGAGCTTGAAGGACTGCATCCATGCGGTTCAACAATGATTCATACAATTCATTAATGAAGTCATCAGGAATAGCACAGAATGCAGTCTTACATGCCTCCCAGAGTTCATCTAGATTCTTTGGTTTTATCTTCCAAGCTTCCTCTTTCATCCTACCCCAAACATGCTCAATGATGCTTATGTCTGGTGACTGGGCTGGCCAGTCCGTGAGCACCTTGATCTTTTTTGCCTGGAGGAACTTTGTTGTAGAGATGGATGGATGAGATGGAGCACCATCCTGCTGCAGAATGTGACCCCTTTTATGATTTGGAATATAAGACGTAGCTAATACTTCTTGATATTTTAGGCTATTGATATTGCCTTCCACCTTGCACATGTTTCGCACACCCCCATACTGAATGTAACCCCAGACCATGATCTTTCCACCACCAAATTTAACTTTTCGGGGTGTATTTTGGATCCATTCAGGCTCCAGTAGGTCTCCTGCAGTATTTGCGGTGGCTGTGGTGTAATTCTACTGAAGAGAAATCCACCTTCTGCCACTATTCCAGTGTCCATCTGTTTAGCAGGCTGTGGGACTTTGCAAATGCCACACGGTTTTTTATTTGCCTTTTGTTTAGTGCTGGCTTCTGGGCACTGATTCCACCATGGAGGCCATTTCCAGACAGAATCCTACAAACTGTTCTAGTTGACACGGGGACTTGAGGTGACCAGGCCTGTTGGAGCTCTGCTGCAGTGGAAAAGGTGCTTGCATTGGATTTTCTAACCAACAAATGTTCCTCCTGAGCAGTTGTCTTGTGGGGTCTGCCGGACCTGGGCTTGTCAAACACAACTCCAGTCTCTTCAAATCTTTTTTAAATTCTTTGTACTTGACGCTGAGACGCATTAAAGGTGCCAGCTACTTCTGCAGTGGATCTGGTCTTCAGCCTCTTGATAATCCAGGCTTTAGTTGCAGGGTGGATTTTTGGCGTGTTGTCAGAGCTCAAGTTACAGTTCAAGTGAAGGTCTGGGATGCTGGGTTTCTTTTTACACACACACTAATTAACCGATCATTTACTGAGCACAAGATGAGGATGTAAACTAGGATTGGGTGCATTATATGACCATACAACAAAACTTTTGTCTTGCCAAAATCTGACCATTCTGTGTCCATTAACTGATCAATATTTCTGCATCGATGCCAATTTATTTTCTTAACCTAAACCACATTTCGGAGGGTTTCAGCTTTCAAAAGAATAATTTATACAACCAATGGATGAATTTAACATCAGGTTATAAGCTTTTATTTACATAACATGGATAAGCGACATAACTTCTGTCAGGGAGTGTACAACCCACAGTCATCCATAAAGTATAATGTACAGCCCATAGTCATCCATAAAGTATAATGCACAGCCCATAGTCATCCATAAAGTATTATGGCCACTGATTTAAAAAAAAAAAAAAAATACTCACCTTCCCCTCACTCCCCTGGCGTACAGCGTCCTCTTTTGAAGCCGGCAGCTGACTTCTGTGTGTGTCGGGAGCACATGATGTCACTGCCAAGCGCCGCCGATCACGTGCACGCAGACATCAGCTGCTGGTCTCTAATTGGCCGGCAGCATGTATTACTGCGCACAAACACAATGGGTCTGTGCTGTGCAATACACTTCAGTTGAATTTTCGGCTGAAGTCAGCGGGCCCTTGATCCACGAGGCCTGGTGTCTGAGGCACCTGCTGCACCCGCGGTTGTTATGCCCCTAGCAGTAGTATTACAGGTATATTCTAGTACATAAGGGGCGGTATTATAGTAGTTATATTCTTGTACATAGGGGGCAGTATTATAGTAGTTATATTCTTGTACATAGGAGCAGTATTATAGTAGTTATATTCTTGTACATAGGAGCAGTATTATAGTAGTTATATTCTTGTACTTAGGGGGCAGTATTATAGTAGTTATATTCTTGTACATAGGAGCAGTATTATAGTAGTTATATTCTTGTACATAGGAGCAGTATTATAGTAGTTATATTCTTGTACATAGGAGCAGTATTATAGTAGTTATATTCTTGTACATAGGAGCAGTATTATAGTAGTTATATTCTTGTACATAGGGGGCAGTATTATAGTAGTTATATTCTTGTACATAGGGGTAGTATTATAGTAGTTATATTCTTGTACATAGGAGCAGTATTATAGTAGTTATATTCTTGTACATAGGAGCAGTATTATAGTAGTTATATTCTTGTACATAGGAGCAGTATTATAGTACTTATATTCTTGTACATAGGAGCAGTATTATAGTAGTTATATTCTTGTACATAGGAGCAGTATTATAGTAGTTATATTTTTGTACATAGGAGCAGTATTATAGTAGTTATATTCTTGTACATAGGAGCAGTATTATAGTAGTTATATTCTTGTACTTAGGGGGCAGTATTATAGTAGTTATATTCTTGTACATAGGGGCAGTATTATAGTAGTTATATTCTTGTATATAGGAGCAGTATTATAGTAGTTATAGTCTTGTACATAGGAGCAGTATTATAGTAGTTATATTCTTGTACTTAGGGAGCAGTATTATAGTAATTATATTCTTGTACATAGGGGCAGTATTATAGTAGTTATATTCTTGTACTTAGGGGGCAGTATTATAGTAGTTATATTCCTGTACATAGGAGCAGTATTATAGTAGTTATATTCTTGTATATAGGGGCAGTATTATAGTAGTTATATTCTTGTACATAGGGGCAGTATTATAGTAGTTATATTCTTGTACATAGGGGCAGTATTATAGTAGTTATATTCTTGTACATAGGAGCAGTATTGTAGAATAATTTCAACGAGCATGAAATCCATGTCATGTCTGCCATTGTTGGTGGGACATTTTGTGTGCCATCGCTGTATTACTCTCCTTGTTATATGACACAGGATTGGTGATTGGACTTTTGACATTATTATAAATTATCGCAGGAACGTTTAATGTTAAAACATTTTTACTAAAGTCATTTCAGTAACCTGTATAATCTGAGCATCCCAAGTTTTGGATGATGTCAGAGGAGCCTTCTCTGGTCCTGCCTGTGACCAGTTGTCATTGATTGACCGTTGCGCTCTTTGACCCTTACACAGTATAACACAATTACACTTACCCAGCTTCAGCCAAAAACCAGATGGGACAAGAAGCGAATTTCAGAGTGTAATTTGTTTAGGGGCAGATTCTGTTAGAATTGACAATTAGTGAACAATGGCGGCATGTGAGCCCCTGACCGGCCCCTGAGAGTCGGACCCCTGAATAGAAAGAGCAAGACAAACTCCGGAGCCTCCTGTCATTCACCATCCGCAGCTGCCGCGTGATTTATGGTTTCCATTATGTGTCAGAGAGACCTGATCCCAACTGTTGACCCCACTGCGCTTCATGGATTTTATTATTGCCCCCCAGCTACTGGTGTATATCGGTGGTCACAGTAGGCATTTATGGGATTGCTTTCAGGAGTAGAGTCTTTAATGAAACCTCCCCAGTCCAGTATGCAACAGTGCTGCTGATATAAAAGTGACGCCCCATACATCCATCCTTAACAGTGCCAGACACAGTCTCTCCATTTGTGTATGCTGCATTCCTGCATAACAATGTTCAGTATGTCAGTGACTGGAGTAGTAATATCAGTCACAGGGCCCCATAATGATATCAGTCAAAGGGCCCCATAATGATATCAGTCACAGGGCCCCACAATGATATCAGTCACAGTGCCCCGTAATGATATCAGTCACAGGGCCCCATAATGATATCAGCCACAGGGCCCCGTAATGATATCAGTCACAGGGCCCCGTAATGATATCAGTCACAGTGCCCCGTAATGATATCAGTCACAGTGCCCCGTAATGATATCAGTCACAGTGCCCCGTAATGATATCAGTCACAGGGCCCCATAATGATATCAGCCACAGCGCCCATAATGAGATCAGTCACAGGGCCCCACAATGATATCAGTCACAGTGCCCCGTAATGATATCAGTCACAGGGCCCCATAATGATATCAGCCACAGGGCCCCGTAATGATATCAGTCACAGTGCCCCGTAATGATATCAGTCATATTGCCCCATAGTAACATCAGTCACAGGGCCTCATAATGATATCAGTCACAGTGCCCCATAATGATATCAGTCACAGTGCCCCATAATGATATCAGTCACAATGCCCTATAATGATATCAGTCACAGTGCCCCATAATGATATCAGTCACAGTGCCCCATAATGATATCAGTCACAGTGCCCCATAATGATATCTGTCACATTGCCCCATAATGATACAAGTCACAGTGCCCCATAATGATATCAGTCACAGTGCCCCATAATGAGATCAGTCACAGGGCCCCATAATGATATCAGTCACAGTGCCCCATAATGATACAAGTCACAGTACCCCGTAATGTTATTATCAGTCACAGTGCCCCATAATGATATCAGTCACAGGGCCCCATAATGATATCAGTCACAGGGCCCCATAATGATATCAGTCAAAGGGCCCCATAATGATATCAGTCACAGGGCCCCGTAATGATATCAGTCACAGGGCCCCACAATGATATCAGTCACAGTGCCCCGTAATGATATCAGTCATATTGCCCCATAATAACATCAGTCACAGGGCCTCATAATGATATCAGTCACAGTGCCCCATAATAACATCAGTCACAGTGCCCCATAATAACATCAGTCACAGTGCCCCATAATAACATCAGTCACAGTGCCCCATAATGATATCAGTCACAATGCCCTATAATGATATCAGTCACAGTGCCCCATAATGATATCAGTCACAGTGCCCCATAATGATATCAGTCACAGTGCCCCATAATGATACAAGTCACAGTACCCTGTAATGTTATTATCAGTCACAGTGCCCCATAATGATATCAGTCACAGGGCCCCATAATGATATCAGCCACAGCGCCCATAATGAGATCAGTCACAGGGCCCCATAATGATATCAGTCACAGTGCCCCATAATGATACAAGTCACAGTACCCCGTAATGTAATTATCAGTCACAGTGCCCCGTAATGATATCAGTCACAGGGCCCCATAATGATATCAGCCACAGCGCCCATAATGAGATCAGTCACAGGGCCCCATAATGATATCAGTCACAGGCCCCATAATGATATCAGTCACAATGCCCTATAATGATATCAGTCACAGTGCCCCATAATGATATCAGTCACAGTGGCCCATAATATCAGCCATAGTGTCCCATAATGATAGTACCCTGTAATGTTATCAGTCACAGGGCCCCATAATGATATCAGTCACAATGCCCCATAATGATATCAGTCACAGTGCCCCAAAATGATATCAGTCACAGTGCCCCATAATGATATCAGTCACAGTGGCCCATAATATCAGCCATAGTGTCCCATAATGATAGTACCCTGTAATGTTATCAGTCACAGTGCCCCATAATGATATCAGTCACAGTGCCCCAAAATGATATCAGTCACAGTGCCCCATAATGATATCAGTCACAGTGCCCCATAATATCAGCCATAGTGTCCAATAACACTGTCAGCCACAGTGCCCCATATTGATGTCAGTAACAATGTTTTCCACAGTGCCCTTTATCACTGCCAGTCGGAGTGCACCATGGTAATGCCACCCATGATGCCCCATAACAATGTCAGTAGCAATGTTGGCATTGTGCCCTATAATGTTGCAAGTAACATTGTCGGTCATATTGTCCCATAACACTGTCAGCCATAGTGTCCCACAACACTGTCAGCCATAGTGTCCCACAACACTGTCAGCCATAGTGTCCCACAACACTGTCAGCCATAGTGTCCCATAACACTGTCAGCCATAGTGTCCCATAACACTGTCATAGTGTCCCATAACACTGTCAGCCATAGTGTCCCACAACACTGTCAGCCATAGTGTCCCATAACACTGTCAGCCATAGTGTCCCATAACACTGTCAGCCATAGTGTCCCATAACACTGTCAGCCATAGTGTCCCATAACACTGTCAGCCATAGTGTCCCATAACACTGTCAGCCATAGTGTCCCATAACACTGTCAGCCATAGTGTCCCATAACACTGTTAGCCATAGTGTCCCACAATACTGTCAGCCATAGTGTCCCACAACACTGTCAGCCATAGTGTCCCACAACACTGTCAGCCATAGTGTCCCATAACACTGTCAGCCATAGTGTCCCATAACACTGTCAGCCATAGTGTCCCATAACACTGTCAGCCATAGTGTCCCACAACACTGTCAGCCAGAGTGTCCCACAACACTGTCAGCCATAGTGTCCCATAACACTGTCAGCCATAGTGTCCCACAATACTGTTAGCCATAGTGTCTCATAACACTGTCAGCCATAGTGTCTCATAACACTGTCAGCCATAGTGTCTCATAACACTGTCAGCCATACTGTCTCCATCGGCCATGGCTGGAAACACTAATGTGACCCCCCCACCGATCGCCCCCCCAGTGCTCCGTTATGGGGTCCGGTCCCCTCCGTCCTGTGCTCCGCTCCCCCGTCCTCCTGCCCGCTCCCCCCCTGCTCCTATGTCACCCCCCGGTGCTCCGACGCCCCCCCCCGTGCCCCGATCTCCCCCCCTTATACTTACCGAGGCTCCCGGTGTCGGTCCGTCTCCTCGCTGGGTGCCGCCATCTTCCAAAATGGCGGGCGCATGCTCAGTGCGCCCGCCGAATCTGCCGGCTGGCTGATTCATTACAGGTACATTTTGATCGCTGTGGTAGGTTCTAACACAGCGATCAAAATAAAAAAATAATAAATAAACCCCCCCCCTTTATCACCCCCATAGGTAGGGACAATAATAAAATAAAGAAAATATATTTTTTTCTTTTTCCACTAGGGTTAGGGTTAGAACTAGGGTTAGAACTAGGGGTAGGGTTAGGGGTAGGGTTACGGGTAGGGTTAGGGTTAGGGGTAGGGTTATGGCATGTGCACACAGAGCGGATCGGCCGCGGATCCGCAGTGGATCGGCCGCGGATCTGCAGCGGATCGGCAGCGGATCCGCAGCGGATCGGCCGCGGATCCGCAGCGGATCGGCCGCGGATCCGCAGCGGATCGGCCGCGGATCCGCAGCGGATTGGCCGCGGGTCCGCAGCGGATTGGCCGCGGATTGGCAGCGGATCCGCAGCGGATCGGCAGCGGATTGGCCGCGAATTGGCAGCGGATTGGCCGCAGATCCGCAGCGGATTGGCCGCGGATCCGCAGCGGATTGGCCGCTGCGAATTCGAAGCAGTTTTCCATCAGGTTTACAGTACCATGTACACCTAAGGAAAACCAAATCCGCTGTGCCCATGGTGCGGAAAATTCCGTGCAGAAACGCTGCATTGTATTTTCCGCAGCATGTCAATTCTTTGTGCGGATTCCGCAGCGTTTTACACCTGTTCCTCAATAGGAATCCGCAGGTGAAATCCGCACAAAAAAACACTGGAAATCTGCTGTAAATCCGCAGGTAAAACGCAGTGCCTTTTACCTGCAGATTTTTCAAAAATCGTGCGGAAAGATCTCACACGAATCCGCAACGTGGGCACATAGCCTTAGGGTTAGGGTTGGAATTAGAGTTAGGGTTGGAATTAGGGCTAGGGTTTGAAATAGGGTTAAGATTAGGCTTGTGGTTAGGGTTACGGATAGGGTTAGGGGTGTGTTGGGGTTACAGTTGTGGTTAGGGTTGGGATTAGGGTTACGGTTGGGATTAGGGTTAGGATTAGGGTTGGAATTAGGGTTACGGGTGTGTTGCGGTTAGGGTTGTGGTTAGGGGTGTGTTGGGGTTAGGGTTGTGATTAGGGTTATGGCTACAGTTGGGATTAGGATTAGGGGTGTGTTGGGGTTAGTGTTGAAGTTAGAATTGAGGGGTTTCCACTGTTTAGGCACATCAGGGGTCTCCAAATGCAACATGGCGCCACCATTGATTCCAGCCAATCTTGCGTTCAAAAAGTCAAATGGTGCTCCCGCCCTTCCAAGCCCCGACGTGCGCCCAAACAGTGGTTTACCCCCACATTTGGGGTACCAGCGTACTCAGGACAAACTGGGCAACAACTGTTGGGGTCCAATTTCTCCTGTTACCCTTGCAAAAATAAAAAATTACTTGCTAAAACATAATTTTTGAGGAAAGAACAATTATTTTTTATTTTCACGGCTCTGCGTTATAAACTTCTGTGAAGCACTTGGGGGTTGAAAGTGCTCACCACACATCTAGATAAGTTCCTTCGGGGGTCTAGTTTCCAAAATGGGGTCACTTGTGGGGTGTTTCTACTGTTTAGGCACATCAGGGGCTCTGCAAATGCAATGTGACGCCCGCAGACCATTCCATCAAAGTCTGCATTTCAAATGTCACTACTTCCCTTCCGAGCCCTGACGTGTGCCCAAACAGTGGTTTACCCCCACATATGGGGTATCAGCGTATTCACAACAAACTGGGCAACAAATTTTGGGGTCCAAATTCTCCTGTCACCCTTGTGAAAATAAAAACTTGCTTGCTAAAACATCTTTTTTGAGGAAAGAAAAATGATTTTTTATTTTCACGGCTCTGCGTTGTAAACTTCTGTGAAGCACTCGGGGGTTGAACGTGCTCACCACACATCTAGATAAGTTCCTTGGGGGGTCTAGTTTCCAAAATGGGGTCACTTGTGGGGGGTTTCTACTGTTTAGGCATATCAGGGGCTCTGCAAACGTAACATGATGCCCGCAGACCATTCCATCAAAGTCTGCATTCCAAAACGTCACTACTTCCCTTCCAAGCCCCGGCATGTGCCCAAACAGTGGTTTACCCCCACATATGGGGTATCAGCGTACTCAGGAGAAACTGGACAACAACTTTTGGGGTCCAATTTCTCCTGTTACTCTTGCAAAAATAAAAAATTCTGGGCTAAAAAAATATTTTTGAGGAAAGGAAACACATTTATTATTTTCACGGCTCTGCGTTATAAACTTCTGTGAAGCACTTGGGGGTTCAAAGTGCTCACCACACATCTAGATAAGTTCCCTTGGGGGTCTAGTTTCCAAAATGGAGTAACTTGTGGGGAGTTCCTACTGTTTAGGCACATCAGGGACTCTGCAAACGCAACCTGATGCCCGCAGAGCATTCCATCAAAGTCTGCATTTCAAAACGTCACTACTTCCCTTCCGAACCCCGACGTGTGCCAAATCAGTGGTTTACCCCCACATATGGGGTATCAGCGTACTCAGGAGAAACTGGACAACAACTTTTGGGGTCCAATTTCTCCTGTTACTCTTGCAGAAATAAAAAAATTCTGGGCTAAAAAAATATTTTTGAGGAAAGGAAACACATTTTTTATTTTCACGGCTCTGCGTTATAAACTTCTGTGAAGCACTTGGGGGTTCAAAGTGCTCACTACACATCTAGATAAGTTCCCTTGGGGGTCTAGTTTCCAAAATGGAGTCAATTGTGGGGAGTTCCTACTGTTTAGGCACATCAGGGGCTCTGCAAACGCAACGTGACGCCCGCAGAGCATTCCATCAAAGTCTGCATTTCAAAACGTCACTACTTTCCTTCCGAACCCCGACGTGTGCCAAAACAGTGGTTTACCCCCACATATGGGGTATCAGCGTACTCAGGAGAAACTGGACAACAACTTTTGGGGTCCAATTTCTCCTGTTACCCTTGGGAAAATAAAAAATTGTGGGCTAAAAAATCATTTTTGAGAAAAGAAAAATTATTTTTTATTTTCATGGCTCTGCGTTATAAACTTCTGTGAAGCACTTGGGGATTCAAAGTGCTCACCACACATCTAGATTAGTTCCTTGGGAGGTCTAGTTTCCAAAATGGGGTCACTTGTGCGGGAGCTCCAATGTTTAGGCACACAGGGGCTCTCCAAACGCGACATGGTGTTCGCTAATGATTGGAGCTAATTTTCCATTCAAAAAGCCAAATGGCGTGCCTTCCCTTCCGAGCCCTGCCGTGCGCCCAAACAGTGGTTTACCCCCACATCTGGGGTATCATCGTACTCAGGACAAACTGGACAACAACATTTGGGGTCCAATTTCTCCTATTACCCTTGGGAAAATAAAAAAATTCTGGGCTAAAAATCATTTTTGAGGAAAGAAAAAATATTTTTTTATTTTCATGGCTCTGCGTTATAAACTTCTGTGAAGCACCTGGGGGTTATAAGTGCTTACTATGCATCTAGATAAGTTCCTTGGGGGGTCTAGTTTCCAAAATGGGGTCACTTGTAGGGGAGCTCCAATGTTTAGGCACACAGGGGCTCTCCAAACGCGACATGGTGTCCGCTAACGATTGGAGCTAATTTTCCATTCAAAAAGTCAAATGGCACGCCTCCCCTTCCGAGCCTTGCCGTGCACCCAAACAGTGGTTTACCCCCACATATGGGGTATCAGCGTACTCAGGAGAAACTGGACAACAACTTTTGGGGTCCAATTTCTCCTGTTACTCTTGCAGAAATAAAAAAATTCTGGGCTAAAAAAATATTTTTGAGGAAAGGAAACACATTTTTTATTTTCACGGCTCTGCATTATAAACTTCTGTGAAGCACTTGGGGGTTCAAAGTGCTCACTACACATCTAGATAAGTTCCCTTGGGGGTCTAGTTTCCAAAATGGAGTCAATTGTGGGGAGTTCCTACTGTTTAGGCACATCAGGGGCTCTGCAAACGCAACGTGACGCCCGCAGAGCATTCCATCAAAGTCTGCATTTCAAAACGTCACTACTTTCCTTCCGAACCCCGACGTGTGCCAAAACAGTGGTTTACCCCCACATATGGGGTATCAGCGTACTCAGGAGAAACTGGACAACAACTTTTAGGGTCCAATTTCTCCTGTTAACCTTGGGAAAATAAAAAATTGTGGGCTAAAAAATCATTTTTGAGAAAAGAAAAATTATTTTTTATTTTCATGGCTCTGCGTTATAAACTTCTGTGAAGCACTTGGGGATTCAAAGTGCTCACCACACATCTAGATTAGTTCCTTGGGAGGTCTAGTTTCCAAAATGGGGTCACTTGTGCGGGAGCTCCAATGTTTAGGCACACAGGGGCTCTCCAAACGCGACATGGTGTTCGCTAATGATTGGAGCTAATTTTCCATTCAAAAAGCCAAATGGCGTGCCTTCCCTTCCGAGCCCTGCCGTGCGCCCAAACAGTGGTTTACCCCCACATCTGGGGTATCATCGTACTCAGGACAAACTGGACAACAACATTTGGGGTCCAATTTCTCCTATTACCCTTGGGAAAATAAAAAAATTCTGGGCTAAAAATCATTTTTGAGGAAAGAAAAAATATTTTTTTATTTTCATGGCTCTGCGTTATAAACTTCTGTGAAGCACCTGGGGGTTATAAGTGCTTACTATGCATCTAGATAAGTTCCTTGGGGGGTCTAGTTTCCAAAATGGGGTCACTTGTAGGGGAGCTCCAATGTTTAGGCACACAGGGGCTCTCCAAACGCGACATGGTGTCCGCTAACGATTGGAGCTAATTTTCCATTCAAAAAGTCAAATGGCACGCCTCCCCTTCCGAGCCTTACCATGTGCCCAAATAGTGGTTTACCCCCACATGTGAGGTATTGGTGTACTCAGGAGAAATTGCCCAACAAAATTTAGGATCCATTTTATCCTGTTGCCCATGTGAAAATGAAAAAATTGAGGCTAAAATAATTTTTTTGTGAAAAAAAGTACTTTTTCATTTTTACGGATCAATTTGTGAAGCACCTGGGGGTTTAAAGTGCTCACTATGCTTCTAGATAAGTTCCTTGGGGGGTCTAGTTTCCAAAATGGGGTCACTTGTGGGGGAGCTCCAATGTTTAGGCACACGGGGGCTCTCCAAACGCGACATGGTGTCCGCTAAAGATTGGAGCCAATTTTTCATTGAAAAAGTAAAATGGCGCTCCTTCCCTTCTGAGCCCTGCCGTGCGCCCAAACAGTGGTTTACCCCCACATATGAGGTATCAGCGTACTCAAGACAAATTGGACAACAACGTCCGTGGTCCAGTTTCTCCTTTTACCCTTGGGAAAATAAAAAAATTGTTGCTAAAAGATCATTTTTGTGACTAAAAAGTTAAATGTTCATTTTTTACTTCCATATTTCTTCTGCTGCTGTGAAACACCTGAAGGGTTAATAAACTTCTTGAATGTGGTTTTGAGCACCTTGAGGGGTGCAGTTTTTAGAATGGTGTCACTTTTGGGTATTTTCAGCCATATAGAACCCTCAAACTGACTTCAAATGTGAGGTGGTCCCTAAAAAAAATGGTTTTGTAAATTTTGTTGTAAAAATGAGAAATCACTGGTCAAATTTTAACCCTTATAACTTCCTAGCAAAAAAAAAATTTGTTTCCAAAATTGTGCTGATGTAAAGTAGACATGTGGGAAATGTTATTTATTAACTATTTTGTGTCACATAACTCTCTGGTTTAACAGAATAAAAATTCAAAATGTGAAAATTGCGAAATTTTCAAAATTTTTGCCAAATTTCCGTTTTTTTCACAAATAAACTCAGAAATTATCGACCTAAATTTACCACTAACATGAAGCCCAATATGTCACGAAAAAACAACCTCAGAATCGCTAGGATCCGTTGAAGCGTTCCTGAGTTATTACCTCATAAAGGGACACTGGTCAGAATTGCAAAAAACGGCAAGGTCATGAAGGGGTTAATGCTCCATTTCTCTGCGCTGGCACCTCAGGTTACTATAAGGAATTTATCCTTTTTATAGGACCGGTGCTGCCAGTCTCGGTAATAAAATGGTCCTGTTAGATTCCCTTGAAGCCCACCCTCCTTTCTAGCCCCCCACCCTCCTTCCTAGCCCCCCACCCTCCTTCCTAGCCCCCCACCCTCCTTCCTAGCCCCCCACTGTCTCTGTGCTGCGATCTGTACCATAGATCTGTATGATTTCTGTCTCTTCCTGATCTTATGAACCAGTTCTCTTTGGATCGAGCTCCATTGTACAGAATAGACTCCGGCTTTGAAGCTCGAGCCTCGTCCTCGATGCTGCGCACAACGGATGTGCCTCATTAGGATGGGGCAGAGCGTCTCATCTGATCCGGGAATGTGACTATTATATAATATATAGGATGATGTAACATTACTGTTACGGGAGGAGAGGACACCGGCTGGGGAGACCATTAATAGCACATTATGGGGTTTAGATGGTGTATCTAAGCCTAAGATGTGTGATACGATGTGGTGAGCCAGTATCTAAAGACCCCCAAAGACATGCGATTCATTTTGGCTAAACCCGCCAACGCCGGTCGGTGGAATTGTCCAACTTTCTGATATGTCTGGGGGTCTCCCCACTCCCCCAGTAGATGATCTCGGGGGGAAGGATCCTGAACTTCTTGTTCTCTGCGAGATAAGACGCCATCGCCAGAATCATCTGTCGGCAACTTTCTCATTGATCTCTGCTGAAAAAAAAATGAACGCTCAACCTAGTTGAGAGTGCACATTATGGGGGATATAGGAGAGAAAACGACACACATGATGTGTGATACCGCCTGTCATATCTGTGTATCCAAACCTATATAAACTCTACTATCTGCTCAGCTGGTGCATCTAAGCCTTTCACTTGTGATGCCTGCTGAGATGGTGTATCAAAACCTTTCATCTGGAATTTCATCATATGTGTTTGTGTATCTAATGTGTGTGATACTTCATGCTGAGCTGTGTATCTAATCCTGTTATCTATGATACTGTCTGATGAGCTGTGTATCTAATCCTATCCTGTGTGATACTGTCTGCTGAGCCGTGTATCTAATCCTATCCTGTGTGATACTGACTGCTAAGTTGTGTATCTAATCCTATCCTGTGTAAGGGTACCGTCTCACAGTGGCACTTTTGTCGCTACGACGGTACGATCCGTGACGTTCCAGCGATATCCATACGATATCGCAGTGTCTGACACGCTACTGCGATCAGGGACCCCGCTGAGAATCGTACGTCGTAGCAGATCGTTTGAAACTTTATTTCGTCGCTGGATCTCCCGCTGTCATCTCTGGATCGTTGTGTGTGACAGCGATCCAGCGATGCGTTCGCTTGTAACCAGGGTAAACATCGGGTTACTAAGCGCAGGGCCGCGCTTAGTAACCCGATGTTTACCCTGGTTACCAGCGTAAAAGTAAAAAAAAACAAACCGTACATACTCACATTCCGGTGTCCGTCAGGTCCCTTGCCGTCTGCTTCCCGCTCTGACTGACTCCCGACCGTAAAGTGAAAGCAGATCACAGCGGTGACGTCACCGCTGTGATCTGCTTTCACTTTACGGCGGCACTCAGTCAGTGCAGGAAGCAGACGGCAAGGGACCTGACGGACACCGGAATGTGAGTATGTACGGTTTGTTTTTTTTTACTTTTACGCTGGTAACCAGGGTAAACATCGGGTTACTAAGCGCGGCCCTGCGCTTAGTAACCCGATGTTTACCCTGGTTACCCGGGGACCTCGGCATCGTTGGTCGCTGGAGAGCGGTCTGTGTGACAGCTCTCCAGCGACCACACAACGACTTTCCAACGATCACGGCCAGGTCGTATCGCTGGTCGTGATCGTTGGAAAGTTGCAGAGTGTGACAGTACCCTAATACTGACTGCTGAGCTGTGTATCTAATTCTATACTGTGTGATACTGTCTGCTGAGCCGTGTATCTAATCCTATCCTGTGTGAGGCTGGTTTCACACTTCCGTTTTTGTCCGCTGCGTTTTAGCGCTAAAAAACGCATGCGTTTTTTTCTATACTTAACATTAAAAACGCATGCGTTTTTTTGCATGCGTTTTGATGCGTTTTTGGCAACGCATGCGGTTTTTTATGCGTGCGTTTGTTTGCAGAAATGCAACCTGTAGTAATTTCTAGCTGCGTTTTTTTGCCACAAAAAAACGCATGCGTTTATTCGCAGCAAAAAAATGTATTGCTGTCTATGTAAACGCATGCGTTTTTAAGCACATGCGTTTGCGTTAAAAACGCATGCATTTTTATAGAAAAACACACAAAAAAACAAGAAAACCCTAACCCTAACCCTAAACACAAGAAAAAACAAGAAAACCCTAACCCTAACCAACCCTAACCCTAAGGTTAGGATCCCTAGTAACCCTAGGGATCCTAACCCTAACCCTAGGGATCCTAACCCTAACCCTTAGGGTTAGGGTTAGGATCCTAACCCTTAGGATTAGGGTTAGGATCCCTAGGGTTAGGGTTAGGATCCCTAGGGTTACTAGGGATCCTAACCCTAACCCTAACCCTAGCTATTTCTGTTTATAGTGGGTTTTCTAGTTGATTTTGATGATTGGCAGCTGTCACACACTTCTCAGCATGCGTTTAAAAAACGCAAACGCAGGAAAAAACGCATGTAAACGCGGCAAAACGCCGCGGTTTTTTTTTCTGCATGCAAAAACGCATGCGTCTAAAAAACGCAGCGTTTGCACGCGTTTACATGCGTTTTTCACCACATGCGTTTTTTAAAAAACGCTGCAGATCAAAACGCAAGTGTGAAACCAGCCTGATACTGTCTGCTGAGCTGTGTATCTAATCCTATCCTGTGTGATACTGTCTGCTGAGCTGTGTATCTAATCCTATCCTGTATGATACTGTCTGCTGAGCTGTGTATCTAATCCTATCCTGTGTGATACTGTCTGCTGAGCTGTGTATCTAATCCTATCCTGTGTGATACTGTCTGCTGAGTTGTGTATCTAATCCCTTGATGTTCGGTATAACATATTTCTGGATGACGGTACTGAGGCTTGTGGTACCTCGTGCCTCTGGCTCCTCTGTGTTTCCTCCTCTATGATTTCATTTTGGGTTACATATTACTGACTATTCGTTACAGTGTGTCAGCAGTGATGATACTTCCGACATTCCATGCTCTTCCCAGTATTGTTGTGTATCTAAGCCTATCATGTTTGACCCTCTATTGAGCCTGTGTACCTAATCATGTTTGATACAGCCTACTGGGAGAACGCACACTGGCCGGTGAGGCTCTCGGCATTGGCTTGGTGTCATGTTCATGTCGCCCGATATAACCACCTCCATGCCAGTAACTAAGTCATTAGAGCAGAATATTCATGTGCGACTGCAGCAGACGCGGCACTGACCTCATATGTTAGAAAAATGTTTCAGCAAATATTCGCATGATACTGTACTCAATGCCAAGCGGCAGCTGCAAAAGCAACAACAATTTTGTAATTCCTCTGATTTAGTCTCAACCTGCCGACCATCTTATACACATGGACCCCGGACTCTCCCCTAATGGTAGATGTCAGGGGAAAGAGGGATCAGGCATGTTGGATTTGAACATGTCCAATCCTTTGTTCTTATGAGAAAAGTGCCTGCCTGCATCTCATCCCTCTGTGTCCATTTAGGATGCATGCATGATCGGCTCAGATGAGCGTGCATGTATGCGGAATGGCTGTTAGGTGACCTCTGTATTGTAGCAGTTTGATGCCCCTATACAGCTATAGGGGAACATGTGACATAAAGGGATTGTCCAGTCAGTGCCTTAGAATAAGGGAATGGGTGGGGTGCACTATGACAAAGCTCTCAATATGCTAATGCAGCGCCCCAGAGTCCTGGTCGTTGCAGTACTGTGGCTCCGCCGCTAAGGGGGGCTATGGTACGTCTGATGGCACTGAAGGAGTTCATCTGACCAGGTATCACAGACACCAATACATTTCATAGTCGGGCCTCCAGGGGGAGCTAAGGGTTCTATGTATTAGGCCACTCCTCACAGTCTGGTAAAACTGGGGGTCAGGCAGGAAGTTAGATCAGAAAGCTGACTGGGTTGGAACCAGGCAACACCTTGTGGCAGAGGGTGTTGTAGGGGAATATTCGGAGGGGTCCCTGTCAGGGGTGGGATCCTGACAGAGGCCTAGCAACCAGAGAGAACGTTACGGGACCGCGCCTGCACGATATAGCGGTGGTACCCCAAGAAAGGATAAGAAGCGAGATATATTGTGCTGAGTGAGAAACGAGATCAACGCAACAAGGAGAAATACCAGTAGGAGTCGTGCTATTCATCCTATTGAGGCGCATAACCGGTGGCCGGAACGCCGAGGAAGTATAGAGCTCCAAGCCAAACTTCAAACCTACGGCAGGACAGTCAGTTATAGGCGGGCTGTCTCACCCAATTGACCTAGGAAGACACAGGGGGGTAACAACAGGAGTGGGGCGGCGCTAGAGTCCCGGAAGAGCTCCGAGCCTCCCCGTCATACGGGTGCGTCCTAACCATAAGATCTGGGGGACGTGGAAGAACATCAGAATCGAGTTGTGAGGGAACATGAGAAACAGACACAACAGTTGTGGGGACTATCCCGTAAGCACAGCAGGGGAGGACCACAACACACAAGCGCTAGAAGGTAGGCACAGATTTCCACCTGCAAAGGGAACTCTGGAGGTGCCATCGGACCGGTCAGGCTTGCGCAGCCCGGTTAACCGTATTCCGGATTGAGGACCCTGAAGCCTTCAGTAAAGAGGTAAAGAGACTGCAACCTGGTGTCCTCGTTATTTACTGCACCGCACTACCACCACCATCCACACCTATTATTGGGCGCCCCTCAGCAGGGTCACGGACCGGGCCTAGCCACCGTGACAACCCCAGGACAGAGACTCAGAGGCCCGGTACTGGGTGCCCCTCGGCCCTGCGGCAGTGGGGGCGCTACACTAAAGTCCTATAAGCTTAGTCATCTTGGTCACTGCCTATGCAGAGCGCAGCAGCTCCTGACAAGCTGATTTCACATGCTGCGCTCTGCATGTGCTGCATTGTGTTCTCCTGCCGCTTTCTTCCTCTCTCACTCAGACTGCTGGGAAACCTTTCCCAAATTAAAATAGTCTCCATTGTAAAAGATTAAATAAAAAAAAAATACTAAAAAAAAAAAAACAACCATCATAAAAGCTTTTATGTTTTTACTTTTACTACCTAGGGTTAGGGCTAGGGTTAACTATAGGCTAGGATGATCAAATAATGACATGAAAAAATGAATTAAAAGATTTTTTATTTTTTTTTAAATCTAGAAATGGATAACTTTTTATTATTAATGTTTTATGTCCGATTTCAGTAAGGAACAGAGAAAAAATTAGAGGGCGAAAAGGCAAATTGTAAATGAGGAATAAAGGGTTCATTACTGGACTGGTGCAAGGGGTCAGCAGATACGATGGCCGTCCCGTACGGCGCGCATTTGTTTGGCGCATGAACAAGGAAAGTTCTGTTCTGCGGAAGACTTTCTGGCAATGGGAAAATCTATATTTCTTGAGGTTTAAGTATTGGAAAATGTGTCCTGTCAGAAATACGGAAAAGTGTTCTCTATCTGCTAACAGGAAGTGGCGCTCGGAGAGGAGGAAGCCGCGACTGACATCAACAGGAAGCGCCGCTCCAATCTCTCCGCTGCTAATCCCAAGGCCAAGGCTCTGGAAACAATGTTGGCCTGGGCTTTAGACAAAGCGGGCAGGAAACGGCTGAATGTGGGGCTGCAGAATACAGAGGAAGCCATATCTGCTACCTGTGCTGGAGTCACCACAGCGCCTGTCCCCGAGCCTGCCTGTCATCACTTACAACCATCCTGACAATGATGAGTGATCAGCCACATATTGTGTCATTCAAATATTTTTATGTATTATTTTCCTTGCTGAATGTGGGGCTGCAGAATCCTCCTTACGGAGCTCTGCACAAACCACCCAAAATGCTTCTTTTGTGGTATTGTCTCCAGGATAAAATGATTATGAGCATGTACCTATAACAGCCGTAAAACCACTGACAGGTGAAGCGCCTGTCAAGGGGGCGAGATATCAGACAGCAAGTGAGCGGTCAGTTCTTACACCAAAAGGCAGGTCTTCTGCGATGCTCGTGTTATATGGCAGATCTTGAGGGTTTGAGCCCGCTATACGGCAGATCTTCTGGGGTAATCCTGGTACACAGCAGATCTTGTGGGATATTAATGGAATACAGCAACTCTTGTGGGATGTTCCTGGCATAAGTCAGGACCTCTGGGGTGTTCCTGGTATACAGCAGGTCTTGTGGGGTGCACCTGGTATACAGCAGGTCTTGTGGGGTGTTCCTGGTATACGGCAGGTCTTGTGGGGTGTTCCTGGTATACGGCAGGTATTGTGCTGTGTTCCCTGTACATGGCAGCTCTTGTGGAGTGTTTCCAGTATGCGGCAGTGTCACGGGGTCCTTCTCCGATACCACACAATCAACAGAGCGAGGGAAGTGTGAGCAATCCAAAGACCTTTATTATAAGCAAAACTAAAAGGTCCATAAACAATCCACCACACTGACGATACAATAGTCCAGAACACGAATGCAGTTCTGTAACAGGATAAAATGTCCAAGGAGATGAGAGTCCAATAATCCAGCAGACAGAGGATAAAAATCCATACGCTTCCCTTTCTCTCTGACGTGCTGTGTTCACACCATCCTCACCACACAGGAACTGACTTCCCAGCTCCTGTCCTCCCCAGCCCCCTCCTTATGTCCACGGGTAGTCAGACAGGTTGGGGTGGTTTTCAGGCCTCCCAGACCTGACAAAGGTGCCTCGGGGATTAAGGCACTACAGGGGGTCATCAAGAGGCATAGATACAGTCAGGCTGCAGACAGTAAGTGAGCTAATTCAATTATCAGCCTTTTGGAAGGTAATTGAGACTCTATACAATATGGGGAATACACGGAATGATACAGGGCAACAAGAGAACACTATGAAAATCAGTAAAATATAAATATAGACAAAATGTTACCCACATAACATATCACACCATCACAACCTCTCCAACCTAAGGCCATGTGCACACGTTCAGTATTTTTCGCGTTTTTTTCGCGTTTTTTCGCTATAAAAACGTGATAAAAACGCGAAAAAAAACGCTAACATATGCCTCCTATTATTTACAGTGTATTCCGCATTTTTTGTGCAAATGTTGCATTTTTTTCCGCGAAAAAATCGCATCGCGGAAAAAAAAAGCAACATGTTCATTAAAAATGCGGAATTGCGGGGATTCCGCACACCTAGGAATGCATTGATCTACTTACTTCCCGCACGGGGCTGTGCACACCATGCGGGAAGTAAGCAGATTATGTGCGGTTGGTACCCAGGGTGGAGGAGAGGAGACTGTCCTCCACGGACTGGGCACCATATAATTGGTAAAAAAAAAAATAATTAAAATAAAAAATAGTGATATACTCACCTTCGATGGCCTCCGGAGTCTTCCCGCCTCTCCGGTGCATGCTGCCGCTTCGGTTCCTATAGCTGGTGTGCGGTGAAGGACCTGCGATGACATCGCGGTCTTGTGATTGGTCGCGAGACCGGTCATGTGACCGCTCACGTGACCGCGACGTCATGGAAGGTCCTGCACACACACAGCATCTATAAGAACGGACGCCGCTGAGGAGATCCGCTGTCTGCAGGTGAGTATAACCATTTTTTTTTTTTATTATTATTATTTTTAAACATTCTATTTTTTACTATAGATGCTGCATAGGCAGCATCTACAGTAAAAAGTTGGTCACACTTGTTAAACACTATGTTTGACAAGTGTGACCAACCTGTCAGTTTTCCAAGCGATGCTACAGATCGCTTGGAAAACTTTAGCATTCTGCAAGCTAATTTCACTTGCAAAATGCTAAAAAAAACTCGAAAAAAACGGGAAAAAAAACGCAAAAAAAAAATGCGGATTTCTTGCTTAAAATTTCCGGTTTTCTTCAGGAAATTTCTGCAAGAAATCCTGACGTGTGCACATACCCTAATAATAAGTGAGGGCATTCCCAGGAACTCAAAAAGCCCAAATGGAGTAATGAAGGCCAAGCACTCCCGAGCGTCCTCCGTTATGGGTATCTGCCAGTACCCCTTGCTCAAGTCTAATGTGGTCACAAATTGGGCACTGGCCAGACGATCCAATAGATCATCAATCCTGGGCATGGGGTAAGCATCACTCTTGGTGGCATCATTTAATCGTCTGTAATCAACGTAGAATCGTGTTGTACCATCCTTCTTGGGGACCAGGACGACAGGAGAGGCCCAAGAACTGTGAGATGGCTGAACAACTCCCAGTTGTTTCATCTCCTCCAGTTCGTTCTTTGTCATGCCTTGAACAGCCTCTGGAACCCGGTAGGCAGCCTGCTGGAAGGGGCGTTGCCTGGGGGTTTCCACATGGTGGCTGGTGAAAGTAGTCTTCCCCAGCTTTGAGGAGAAAGCAGCAGCCCTCAGCCTTAGTACAGCGAAAATATTGTCCTTTTGTATATCTGATAAATGGGAGCCCAGGGGCACTTGTTCCAGTGATCCTCCCGCTTGGGCGACCTGAAGAAGATCGGGGAAATACTCGTCGTCGGCGGTATCACTAGGGGGGTGGCAGATGGCTAGAACAGGCAGAGATCGGTCGTGGTAGTCTTTCAGCATGTTAATGTGGACGGTTTTCTGTTGTCGACCACTAGAGTCCAGGGCAATAACGTAGTGTCATTAATTTTCTTGACAACCTGATAAGGGCCTTCCCACACTGCTTGAAGCTTGTTGGTAGGGGAAGCAGTAATCATGAGCACTTGTTGTCCTTCCATAAATTCCCGGGTCCTGGTATTACGGTCATACCAGGTTTGTTTGTCTGGACTGGGCCATTCGCTGACGTTCTTTAGCCAAGGTAGCTAGCTGGGCGAGACGGTCTCTGAACTCTAGAACATAGGGAATGATGGGCATTTCGGTGTCTGAGATATCTCCCTCCAAATGTTCTTTCAGAAGAGTGAGAGGCCCACGGACCTTCCGGCTAAACAGTAGTTCGAAGGGAGAGAACCCTGTGGACTCTTGGGGAACCACCCAATAGGCGAAGAGGAGATGTGGCAGGTAATTTTCCCAGTCTTTTTCAACATTAACAAATCCCTCAGCATATTTTTTAGGGTTCCATTATAGCGTTCACACAGTCCGTTGGTCTGCGGGTGGTATGGGGTGGTGCGAATGGCTCAAACACCACAGGTATGCCATAGGGACTGGACCAGATCTGACATGAACTGAGTGCCTTGATCCGATAATATTTCACTAGGAAACTCTACGGGTTAAGATAGTAACAAGGGCCTCTGCTACCTTTACTGCTGTAATACTGGACAGGGCCACAGCTTCAGCATACCGAGTGGTATAGTCCACCACTGTCTGGGGTGGGCCAGAGGACCTATGATGTCGACAGCTACACGTTGAAATGGTTCACCAATTAAGGGCAGGGATTGCAGGGGTACCTTATGTCAAGCTCCTGGATGCCGCATTCGCTGGCACACATCGCAGGTGCGGCAATAATGGGCTACCGACTGCAAGATGCCAGGCCAGTAAAAACTTTGGGTGAGTCTCTTTTCAGTCCTTTTCCTTCCTTGATGCCCAGCCAAGGGGATGTCATGGGCCAGTTGGAGTAGCTGTGCCCTGTACTTCTGAGGGACAATGAGTTGCCTGGTCGTTTCGTCAGGGTTGCCTTTGTCACTGACCTTTGTTACACAATAATACAGTCCGTTTTCTCGAGTGAGGCCATCCCCATTATCTGTCATGTGCCCAGTTTCTGCCCTTAGCCTAAGGGCTGCTAAGGTAGTGTCATAGTATAAGCGGATTCCCATATAATATAAAATATAACTTTTATTTCCTTCTAGTTAAAAAAGTGGAGACATAGTGCTAACAAAAAGTGCAAGGTGCATACGTACAACAAAAAGTCGAATATAAAAAGGCATAAGCATAACACCGCCAAGAGATAATATCCTGTCCCAATATTAGACAAACTAGTATCTCATACAAATCCACAATGCGCCAGAGTCTATAGAACCATGACCCTAAATATATAGACGCTCCAGATCTGCACAGATATGGTAAGGTGGGGTAGCGTACCAAAATTAATTGAGGTTTAAATGCCTCTAGATACACACCGTAACATTATGTACATATTCTTACCAAAAAAGGCGGTGTATTCCTATTTTAATGCTCATATACAGGCAGTGACAATATGGCCATGTAAATTCCCTTAGTATGCAGACATTTCATGCCTAAATCTATACTTGTCACATGCGTATATTAAAATGTTTTACTCATCTGTCTTCTGCCGGTCATCATCTGGACCCGGTGCAGTTCTGAGTTATAGTGGCCCGTCAGGGCGGCTTACTACTTTCAACCGCATCATTCCCTCTGGGTCCACCTTGCTGAAAAGTGCCTCCCAACGCGTTTCATATGGATAATAATCATCAGGGGATTGTGTCACCTTTACGCATACTAGATGAGCATATCGCTAAGGCGGTCCATCTACCGCCTCTTTTTATATGTTACTCACCGGCGTTTGCAACCTCGTGCTTCCGGACGCCGAGAGCCTCACTTCCGGTGTACCCATATTAATGCACCCTAGATTCATGGAACGCACCTTCGTTCCGGACACTTAGACGTCGGCACAACATGCCGTAACGTCATATCCGGTGGGCGGGCATTGCCCTTGTATTCCGCCCACTCAGTTGTGCGTCCCAGCGCTTTGCGCTCTCTTCAGTACAAGGAAGGGGACAACTGTCACTCAAACCTATCCTGTACTGCTATGGATACAGGGAGCATCTCCTTATCTCCTAACAAAGGCATATGCAAATGAAACTACCACATTAAAATCACAATACCACCATGGTCTGAGGCTCACAGAGAAAATCAGACAAAGGCTAGGAATCAACCATAAAGGATGTTTTCACACACACCTCAAAAAAACGGCCCTACACAAAAAAAAAAAATATATTTGAAAAGATGGTGAGGATATATGTAAGCGACACGGCGGACCCTCAATAGTGGGAATGATAGAAAAGGGGGCAACTATTGGAGTCCCTAAGGAACCCTCTCTATATTCATCCCTACCTACCGCGGAGGTTGGCACCCTATTCCTGCGCAGTGGCGCCCTCACTCAACGGCGGCTATCCCTATTTCTGGGATACCTTATTGCTCCCTATCTCTACAGGAAAGAAGAAAAGCTAAGGTGGTCGTTAAGACCATGTGGTGTTGTAGTTTGGAGGCGAAAAATCCACCTGCTTTCTCTCTGTAAAATGCTCCTGTCCCAATCCCCACCTCTCTGGGACTGGTACACTCTATCGATGCCCATAAATCTAACCATCTTTAAATCGCCTTGATGGACCCTATTGATATGATTAGCAACAGGGGTGTCTCTTTTGTTAATAGTATCACAGTGATGCTCTCCAACTCTTCTCCTGAGCTCCCTGCTAGTTTTTCCGATATATTCGAGCCCGCAATCACACGTCATTTTGTAGATCACCCCCTTGGTTTTGCAATTTATAAAGTGGTTAATATGGAAAGTCTTTCCTGTTACATTGCTCGAAAACACTCTACCTTGCTGTATGGACTGGCAGTATTTGCAGTTCCCACATCTATAGCATCCCCTAGTTTGATTACCTAACCAAGTAGGTTGTGTTTGGGGAGGGGCAAAGTGGCTGTGGACTACCCTGTCTTTTATTGAGCGGCCTTTCCTGAATGTGATCTGTGGAGCTGCGGTCAGGATATCCGTGAGATCATGGTCCATTTGCAGAATAGACCAGTGTTTTTTAATGATCTCACGTAAATCACCTGCCCCATTCATGTATTTTGTAATCAGTCTTAAACTGTTGTCATTTTCCTTTTTAGGGGTGGGGGTCAGTAGGTCCCTTCTTTGTTTAGTGAGAGATGATTTATATGCTTCCTTCAAAATTTTGTTGGGGTACCCCCTCTCCAGAAAACGTTCCCTCAGGTCCTCGGCTTGTTTTTGATAAAGGATATTATCGGAGCAGTTCCTCCGTACTCGTAAGTATTGACCTTTAGGGATTCCTCTCGAGTGGTGTTGGATGATTAGATTCCCATCTCAAGAGAGAATTTGTTGCCGTAGGTTTTCTGAAGGTACTTGTGACCAATTGGCCATCTCTCCCCCTCTCGATCAGAACATCCAAGAAAGGCAATTTTTACGGGTTTACCTTGAAGGTAAAGTGAAGACTCAGCTCATTGCGGTTCAAGCCCGCCACGAAAGCAATAAAACTGGATTCATTCCCCCTCCAGATAACAAAAACGTCATCAATATACCTTAGCCATAGTATGACGCTACTCTCAGTCGAAGTGGTATCATTGAAGACGATGTTCTCCTCCCACCAGCCCAGGAGCAGATTTGCATATGAGGGGGCACAGGGGCTCCCCATCGCAGTACCCCTGAGCTGGTGGAAGTATTTACCGTCATACAGGAAGTAATTTCTGGTGAGACAAAATTCTAAGGCCTGCTTAACAAAGTGATTATGTTCAGCTTAAGGTAGTGTCACCCTCTATTTCTCTCCTAAACTCCTCTCTATCCTAAGACTCTCCCAATGTAGTAGCAGCAAACGTATTGCTTACCAACTCTGATGCGGTTTGTGGTGGTTGCTCCCCGGTGAGGTCCGGATGACGTAGTGCTTGAAGGGCCTGTAGTCGGATGACTGCTCCCACAAATTGGCACTGTAACCCCCCCAATGTCATTTCCAAGGATATCTGCAGGAAGTCCTCCCATAACTCCAATCCAACACAGTTTTTCTCCACAACCATAATCCAAATGCACAGAAGCTCGATGTGTATATTTGCGGGCACCCGCCGCCAGGACAATGGGAATTCCCGGACCCTGGTGAATTGCCTCGGGTTGAACCACACGGGGGTTAGCGATAGTCAGGAATGCCCCCATGTCTCTAAATCCTGACACTTTGTATCCATCAGTTAAGACATCCTGCAGGTGGGGTTGCCGTTGCTCTGGGTGGCTAAAGGACAAAGGCCGAAGTCCGTACACTCCAGGAGGGGTATCTATGGTGCCGTGGTCGGTGGTGCACTCTGGTGGGGGTGGTGGTAGCTCTTCCTCAGGCGGGATGAGGTGCACAAGATGCACTGGATGAGGTGGGGCTCCCTCCGAATCTCTGAGGGACAGCCAGACTGCAAATGTCCAGGTTGCCCACACCCATACCATCTCCTCTGTGATACCCCCAGGTCGTGGTCAGAACTGTTGGGGCTCAGGATTGTGAGGCGTGATTGTCATCGGCTTGTGACTAGGTGGAAGGGCAGATATAATCGGAGGAGGACGAGGCGCGGGAGCAGGCCGTGGTTCATTGTCCAGAAGCCTCCTCCATTGCGGTCAGATAGTAAGGGCCTCATCGGCCAGGACTGCAGCTCTATCCGCGGTACACGGCGTGCGCTCCCGGACCCATTCCCATACCTCTGCGGGCACTTGTGTTGTGAATTTGCTTTTTGCTCCCTCTAGTGGTTACTAGTTTTTTGACTCTGGTTTTTCTGTCATTCCTTTTATCCGCACCTGGGTCGTTAGTTAGGGGTGTTGCTATATAAGCTCCCTGGACCTTCAGTTCAATGCCTGGCAACGTAGTTATCAGAGCTAGTCTGCTGTGCTCTTGTCTACTGATCCTGGTTCCAGTTATATCAGCTAAGTCTGCCTTTTGCTTTTTGCTATTTGTTTTGGTTTTGTATTTTTGTCCAGCTTGTTCCAAATCTATATCCTGACCTTTGCTGGAAGCTCTAGGGGGCTGGTGTTCTCCCCCCGGACCGTTAGACGGTTCGGGGGTTCTTGAATTTCCAGTGTGGATTTTGATAGGGTTTTTGTTGACCATATAAGTTACCTTTCTTTATTCTGCTATCAGTAAGCGGGCCTCTCTGTGCTAAACCTGGTTCATTTCTGTGTTTGTCATTTCCTCTTACCTCACCGTCATTATTTGTGGGGGGCTTCTATCCAGCTTTGGGGTCCCCTTCTCTGGAGGCAAGAAAGGTCTTTGTTTTCCTCTACTAGGGGTAGCTAGATTCTCCGGCTGGCGCGTGTCATCTAGAATCAACGTAGGAATGATCCCCGGCTACTTCTAGTGTTGGCGTTAGGAGTAGATATATGGTCAACCCAGTTACCACTGCCCTATGAGCTGGATTTTTGTATTCTGCAGACTTCCACGTTCCTCTGAGACCCTCGCCATTGGGGTCATAACAGTTTGCCAGGCCTATATTAAATGTTTAATGCATTGCAGAAGAGGGATTATAAGAAAGAAGATTCTGAGTTTTTTTTTTTCTCCTTCCCCTTTACCTCAGAGTGGCTATGCTTGCTGCAGACATGAATGTCCAGACCTTGATTACAAGTGTGGACCAGCTGGCTACTCGTGTGCAGGGCATACAAGACTATGTTATCAGAAATCCTAGGTCAGAACCTAAAATACCGATTCCTGAACATACCGCTATGCGTTCATATATCAAGGAGTCTCTGGAAAAAGGACATATTCGTCCGTCTTCTTCCCCTCTTGGTGCGGGATTCTTTTTTGTGGCAAAAAAGGACGGATCTTTGAGACCTTGTATTGATTATCGGCTTTTAAATAAGATCACTGTCAAATTTCAGTATCCTTTACCGCTGTTGTCTGACTTGTTTGCCCGGATTAAGGGTGCCAAGTGGTTCACCAAGATAGACCTTCGTGGTGCGTACAACCTTGTGCGCATTAAGCAAGGTGATGAATGGAAAACCGCATTCAATACGCCCGAAGGTCATTTTGAGTACTTGGTGATGCCTTTTGGGCTCTCCAATGCGCCTTCAGTTTTTCAGTCCTTTATGCATGACATTTTCCGGAAGTATCTGGATAAATTTTTGATTGTTTATCTGGATGATATTTTTTTTTTTTCTGATAATTGGGGTTCATTTTTTCCCCTTCTGCTGTGGAGATGGACCCAGTCAAGGTCCGAGCTATTCTTGATTGGACTCAGCCCTCGTCAGTTAAGAGTCTTCAGAAGTTCTTGGGCTTCGCTAACTTCTACCGTCGTTTTATCGCTAATTTTTCTAGCATTGTGAAACCTTTGACGGATATGACCAAGAAGGGCTCCGATGTAGCTAACTGGGCTCCTGCTGCCGTGGAGGCTTTCCAGGAGTTGAAACGCCGGTTTACTTCGGCGCCTGTTTTGTGCCAGCCTGACGTCTCACTTCCCTTTCAGGTTGAGGTGGATGCTTCAGAGATTGGGGCAGGGGCCGTTTTGTCGCAGAGAGGCCCTGGTTGCTCTGTTATGAAACCTTGTGCCTTTTTCTCTAGGAAGTTTTCGCCTGCCGAGCGAAATTATGATGTGGGCAATCGGGAGTTGTTGGCCATGAAATGGGCATTTGAGGAGTGGCGTCATTGGCTCGAGGGTGCTAAGCATCGTGTGGTGGTCTTGACTGATCACAAAAATCTGATGTATCTCGAGTCTGCTAAACGCCTTAATCCGAGACAGGCCCGCTGGTCATTGTTTTTCTCCCGCTTTGATTTTGTTGTCTCGTATTTACCAGGTTCAAAGAATGTGAAGGCAGATGCTCTTTCTAGGAGCTTTGTGCCTGATGCTCCTGGAGTCGCTGATCCTGTTGGTATTCTTAAAGATGGAGTTATCTTGTCAGCTATTTCTCCGGATCTGCGACGTGTGTTGCAGAGATTTCAGGCTGATAGGCCTGAGTCTTGTCCACCTGACAGACTGTTTGTCCCGGATAAGTGGACCAGCAGAGTCATTTCCGAGGTTCATTCCTCAGTGTTGGCAGGTCACCCGGGAATTTTTGGCACCAGAGATCTGGTGGCCAGGTCCTTTTGGTGGCCTTCCTTGTCAAGGGATGTGCGGTCATTTGTGCAGTCCTGTGGGACTTGTGCTCGAGCTAAGCCTTGCTGTTCTCGTGCCAGCGGTTTGCTCTTGCCCTTGCCTGTCCCGAAGAGACCTTGGACACATATCTCCATGGATTTCATTTCTGATCTTCCGCTATCTCAGGGCATGTCCGTTATCTGGGTGATATGTGATCGCTTCTCCAAGATGGTCCATTTGGTTCCTTTGCCTAAGCTGCCTTCCTCTTCCGATCTGGTTCCTGTGTTTTTCCAGAACGTGGTTCGTTTGCACGGCATCCCTGAGAATATTGTGTCTGACAGAGGATCCCAGTTCGTTTCCAGGTTCTGGCGATCCTTTTGTAGTAGGATGGGCATTGATTTGTCATTTTCGTCTGCTTTCCATCCTCAGACTAATGGACAGACGGAGCGAACCAATCAGACTTTGGAGGCTTATTTGAGGTGTTTTGTCTCTGCTGATCAGGACGATTGGGTGACATTCTTGCCGTTGGCTGAGTTTGCCCTTAATAATCGGGCTAGTTCCGCCACCTTGGTTTCGCCTTTTTTCTGCAACTCTGGTTTCCATCCTCGCTTTTCTTCGGGTCATGTGGAGCCTTCTGACTGTCCTGGGGTGGATTCTGTGGTGGATAGGTTGCAGCAGATCTGGAATCATGTGGTGGACAACTTGAAGTTGTCACAGGAGAAGGCTCAGCGCTTTGCCAACCGCCGCCGCGGTGTGGGTCCCCGACTACGCGTTGGGGATTTGGTGTGGCTTTCTTCCCGCTTTGTTCCTATGAAGGTCTCCTCTCCCAAATTTAAACCTCGTTTTATTGGGCCTTACAAGATATTGGAAATCCTTAATCCTGTATCTTTTCGTCTGGATCTTCCTGTGTCGTTTGCTATTCACAATGTATTTCATAGGTCCTTGTTGCGGCGGTACATTGTGCCTGTAGTTCCTTCTGCTGAGCCTCCTGCTCCGGTGTTGGTTGAGGGCGAGTTGGAGTACGTGGTGGAGAAGATCTTGGATTCTCGCCTCTCCAGGCGGAGGCTTCAGTACCTGGTCAAGTGGAAGGGCTATGGTCAGGAGGATAATTCCTGGGTGGTCGCCTCTGATGTTCATGCGGCCGATTTAGTTCGTGCCTTTCATGCCGCTCATCCTGATCGCCCTGGTGGTCGTGGTGAGGGTTCGGTGACCCCTCACTAAGGGGGGGGTACTGTTGTGAATTTGCTTTTTGCTCCCTCTAGTGGTTACTAGTTTTTTGACTCTGGTTTTTCTGTCATTCCTTTTATCCGCACCTGGGTCGTTAGTTAGGGGTGTTGCTATATAAGCTCCCTGGACCTTCAGTTCAATGCCTGGCAACGTAGTTATCAGAGCTAGTCTGCTGTGCTCTTGTCTACTGATCCTGGTTCCAGTTATATCAGCTAAGTCTGCCTTTTGCTTTTTGCTATTTGTTTTGGTTTTGTATTTTTGTCCAGCTTGTTCCAAATCTATATCCTGACCTTTGCTGGAAGCTCTAGGGGGCTGGTGTTCTCCCCCCGGACCGTTAGACGGTTCGGGGGTTCTTGAATTTCCAGTGTGGATTTTGATAGGGTTTTTGTTGACCATATAAGTTACCTTTCTTTATTCTGCTATCAGTAAGCGGGCCTCTCTGTGCTAAACCTGGTTCATTTCTGTGTTTGTCATTTCCTCTTACCTCACCGTCATTATTTGTGGGGGGCTTCTATCCAGCTTTGGGGTCCCCTTCTCTGGAGGCAAGAAAGGTCTTTGTTTTCCTCTACTAGGGGTAGCTAGATTCTCCGGCTGGCGCGTGTCATCTAGAATCAACGTAGGAATGATCCCCGGCTACTTCTAGTGTTGGCGTTAGGAGTAGATATATGGTCAACCCAGTTACCACTGCCCTATGAGCTGGATTTTTGTATTCTGCAGACTTCCACGTTCCTCTGAGACCCTCGCCATTGGGGTCATAACACACTTGGCAAGAAAGTGTTCTATAAGGACCGCCTGTATAACATCTTCCACAGTAAAGGCGTTTTCTGCTTCCAGCCATCTCCGACATGCCTGGGACATCTTATGTGCATACATCCTAAACGATCCCCCCATGGTGCATGGGAGGTCTCGGAACTTGGCTACTATATGAGTCTGGGGTGATAGCATGGTAATCCAGGATAGTCTGCTTTACAACGTTTTAATCCCGATTGCGCTGTGAGTCAATGGTTTGGTAACCCTCCGCCATGCTTCCGTTCAGGAGTCCTACTAACAAACGCATCCAGCCAGAGTGGGGCACCTCCATCACAGCACACTGCTGCTCAAAGTCCTTGAAGAATCCCTCCACATCTCCGGAAGCCTCATCAAATGGCTTAAACTCTGTCTGGATGATTCGTACAGGCTCCCGGATTGTTGGGTTTACACTCCACATTGCATTTCTCCCTCTTTCAAGCTCTATTGCTTCTTGTCGCTGCTGTGCCCGGTGGGCAGCCTCCTCCTTATACTCCAGAGAGACGCCTGGGCCCAGAACCGCCATTTCTTCTTCGTACCACACCAACCACTGGCTTTTTGCGGTGGGGATCCCTGTCTCCAGGGCTTGTCCTTCAGACATCTGGAAGGAGGTGGCCGGGCTAGCACCCACCAGTAGGTCAATTAAGGCTTCTTTAGTCTGTCGCTGGTAGTTCAGGCCCAGGTCTCTGGCTCTCTCCTGTAAACTGGATACAGTTCAATTTCTGTACTCACTCTGTGGGTGGTTCTCCATTGGGTTGCACTCTGTTGATCCCACTGCTGCCACCAGTTGTTACGGGGTCCTTCTCCGATACCACACAATCAACAGAGCGAGGGAAGTGTGAAGAATCCCAAGACCTTTATTATAGGCAAAACTAAAAACTAGGCCCATAAACAATCCACCACACTGAGGACACAATAGTCCAGAACATGAATGCAGTTCTGTAACAGGATAAAATGTCCAAGGAGATGAGAGTCAAATAATCCAGCAGACAGAGGATAAGAAAATCCATACGCTTCCCTTTCTCTCTGACGTGCTGTGTTCACACAATCCTCGCCACATAGGAACTGACTTCCAGGTCCTGTCCTCCCCAGCCCCCTCCTTATGTCCACGGGTAGTCAGACAGGTTGGGGTGGTTTTCAGGCCTCCCAGACCTGACAAAGGTGCCTCGGGGATTAAGGTACTACAGTGGGTCATCAAGAGGCATAGATACAGTCAGGCTGCAGACAGTAAGTGAGCTAATTCAATTATCAGCCTTTTGGAAGGTAATTGAGACTCTATACAATATGGGGAATACACGGAATGATACAGGGCAACAAGAGAACACTATGAAAATCAGTAAGATATACACAAAATGATACCGACATAACATATCACACCATCACAGGCAGGTTTTGTGGGGTCTTCCGGTTTACGGCAGATCTTGTGGGGTGTTCCCGGTATACAGTAGGTCTTGTGGGCTGTTCCTGGTATATAGTAGGTCTTGTGGGATGTTCCTGGTATGCAGCAGGTCTTGTGGGGTGTTCCTGGTATACAACAGGTCTTTTAGGATGTTCCCGGTATACGGCAGGTCTTGTGGGGTATTTACAGTATATAGCAGGTCTTGTGGGGTCTTCCTGGAATACAGCAGGTCTTGTGGGGTGTTTACAGTATATGGCAGGTCCTGTGGGGTGTTCCCGGCATACAGGTCTTGTGGGGTGTTTACAGTGTATGGCAGGTCTTGTGGGGTCTTCCTGGTATATGGCAGGTCTTGTGGGATGTTCCTGGTATACGGCAAGTCTTGTGGGGTGTTTACAGTATATAGCAGGTCTTGTGGGGTTTTCCTGTATACGGCAGGTCTTGTGGGGTGTTCCTGGTATAAGGCAGGTCTTGTGGGATGTTTCTGGTATACGGTAGGTCTTGTGGGGGGTTACTGGTATACAGCAGGTCTTATGGGGTCTTCCTGGTATACAGCAGGACTTGTGGGGTGTTACTGGTATACAACAGGTCTTTTAGAATGTTCCCGGTATATGGCAGGTCTTGTGGGGTGTTTACAGTGTATGGCAGGTCTTGTGGGGTCTTCCTGGTATACGGCAGGTCTTGTAGGATGTTCCTGGTATACTGCAGGTCTTGTGGGGTGTTTACAGTATATGGCAGGTCCTGTGGGGTGTTCCCGGTATACAGCAGGTCTTGTGGGGTGTCGCCGGTAAACGGCAGCTCTTGTGAGATGTTCCCAGTAAACAGCAGGTCTTGTGAGATGTTCCCAGTAAATGGCACCACTTGTGAGATGTTCCAGTAAATGGCAGATCTTGTGAGCTGTTCCTGGTATACGGCAGCTCTTGTGAGATGTTCCCAGTAAACGGCAGCTCTTGTGAGATGTTCCCAGTAAACAGCAGGTCTTATGAGATGTTCCCAGTAGATGGCACCACTTGTGAGATGTTCCCAGTAAAGGGCAGATCTTGTGTGCTGTTCCTGGTAAACGGCAGATCTTGTGAATGTTCCCAGTATATGTCAGGTCTTGTGACATGTTCCCAGTATAAGGCAGGTCTTGTGGGGTGTTCCTGGTATACATCAGGTTTTTTTTGGGGTGTCCCGGGTATACATCAGAACTTGTGGGGTGCTCCCCATATACGGCAGGTCTTGTGGAGAGCTTCTAGTATGCAGAGGTCTTGTAGGGCGTTCTCGATATACAGCAAGTCATGTGGATAGGTAAGCAGTGTTTAAGTTCTTACATAAATGGTACCAGGAATTACAAATGGTGAAAGGCGCAAAAGTCTTGGGTTCTCAAGACTCATTGATTTGTTGGGTGCAGGGCATCGTAACCATACGGCAAATGGTGCTCCTGCGTTAGTCTCCTGGCAGTGGCACCATTTTCACTTCTTAAGACTGAATTAAATGGCAGGAGAGCACCTTGACCCCCTCAATCCCTTGGGCAGCAGTCAGAGACCCTCCTTTATTAGGCTGGAGGATGTAAATGGATAGATTTGGGTGCAGCACCTTAGACGGGCGTCGCCCTCATCACAAGGATTCTGAGGGGCATCGATAGGGCACCGTCCGTCTCGGCAGGAATGGTCCGGGGATCACGGTGATGTCTCTAGATTCCCAGGTCTTGATCGCATTGATCATATTTGGATTGTTCTGCTCCCGTCTTATTGCGATGGTGTAAGACGCCTGCGCTCCAGAACCTCAGAGATGACGGACTGTGCTGAGTCGGGGAATTCAGACTTCTTCTCCACATTATCTTCTGTTATAGAGATCAGATACCATGAGAAGCATTCTCAGAGTAGGCAGATTAGATACACAGCTCAGCAGGTAGCATCACACATGATAGGATTAGATACACTGGAGCGGTCAGTTTAGGTAACGTGGATGTGTTTATGCTCAGTCAGCGGTGTCTGTGAGTCTACTGTCTGTATTATTCGGTGCTGACAGATTCTCGGAAGAAAAGAGAATTTTCCCATTTATTGAGTTATTACCGGTTTCTCTGCTGTTTCGCCTCTCGTCCTCCCCCCGCCGCTGGCGATCCCCTGGATATAAGCCGGCGGCATCTGTTTAAATGTGATCCCTGTCTGTTCTTCTGCCAAAAGAAATACAGATGATCAAGGCCCAGGTGAGAAAAGAGAGAACAGGCCCGATCACAGCGGGGAGACTGAAATCACAGGCCGCCGTGTCCTCAACATAGCGGCGGCGGCAGCAACGTGCAGAGTTTAAAGCCTCGATACCTTTGAAATCATAGAAAGTCATAGAAGACGCTACAGCTGTGGGGGATTTACATTCCGGAGTCCTCGTAAACTGAATCTATTCTGTAGACATATCAGGAAGAAACAGAGAGATGTAAGAAAGAGACCACCCGAGTGTTATAGACATAGACCACCACAGTCAGTAACGGGAGAGGACGGCGGCGGAGGAGTGCAGGCCCAAAGATAGACCACATCGTCTCCGCTACACTTACATACGAGCAGTATTATAGTAGTTATATTCTTGTACATAGGGGCAGTATTATAGTAGTTATATTCTTGCACATAGGAGCAGTATTATAGTAGTTATATTCTTGTACATAGGGGCAGTATTATAGTAGTTATATTCTTGTACATAGGGGCAGTATTATAGTAGTTATATTCTTGTACATAGGGGCAGTATTATAGTAGTTATATTCTTGTACATTGGGGCAGTATTATAGTAGTTATATTCCTGTACATAGGGGGCAGTATTATAGTAGTTATATTCTTGTACATAGGAGCAGTATTATAGTAGTTTTATTCTTGTACATAGGGGCAGTTTTATAATAGTTATATTCCTGTACTCCACCCACACCCAGACTCATAGTAAAACAGGTGGTCAGGAACAATGTCCCCACCCCTGTGCGTATAACTCCCAATAGGAACTATATAAGAGGAGGACAACGGGAGTATATATAGAAAAGTAACAATTTTATTGAAAAACACAATTAAAAACACACACATTTAAAAGACACCAAATGAATGTACCAGGAATCCATATTATATCCCATTTTAACAACCAACCATTGGAATGTACAAAGAGAAGATGTGCGGTAACTCCATGTAATCCTACCAAGTGGACCCAGTTCCCAATGACCACCCTATATCCGCAGTAATACATATAAGCCTGTGCAACTATGAAGTTAGAAAAGGTGCCAATACAAGAACCTGATCCACAATGGAGACTAACATGGAGAGTGCCCGGAGGAGCAGCAAGAGTAACAAGCCATGCGGCGTTAGAAAATCCACCTCCCAGAGCACAAGCACAATCTTACCCACATGAGGATCCCTGGACTGAGCGTCACCCCCGAAGCACGTTTCGCTGCTATCCTAGCGGCTTTCTCAAGGGGAAGAAAGCCTTGAGAAAGCCGCTAGGATAGCAGCGAAACGTGCTTCGGGGGTGACGCTCAGTCCAGGGATCCTCATGTGGGTAAGATTGTGCTTGTGCTCTGGGAGGTGGATTTTCTAACGCCGCATGGCTTGTTACTCTTGCTGCTCCTCCGGGCACTCTCCATGTTAGGCTACGTTCACACGATCCGGATTTTGATCCGGATCCGTAGCGGATTTTCAGCAGCGGATCCGGATCAGTTTTCCATGTTGGTTACAGTACAATGTAACCCAATGGAAAACCAAAACCGCTGTGCTAACGATCCGTTTTTCCGCTGGAAAATCCGCGCGGATTTTCCAGCGGAAAAAAGAAGTAGCATGTCAATTCTTTCAGCGGATTCCGCACCGGTTTTCCAGCAGCTCCAATAGGAAACTGCTATTGGAAACCCGCAGTGGAAAACGCTGAAGAAAAAGGATCAGAAAACGCAGCTCAAATTCACTGCGGAATTTAGCTGCCGTTTTCCAAAAACGGGCAGGAAAAAAAAAGGATGGAAATCCTGATCGTGTGAACGTAGCCTCAGTCTCCATTGTGGATCAGGTTCTTGTATTGGCACCTTTTCTAACTTCATAGTTGCACAGGCTTATATGTATTACTGCGGATATAGGGTGGTCATTGGGAACTGGGTCCACTTGGTAGGATTACATGGAGTTACCGCACATCTTCTCTTTGTACATTCCAATGGTTGGTTGTTAAAATGGGATATAATATGGATTCCTGGTACATTCATTTGGTGTCTTTTAAATGTGTGTGTTTTTAATTGTGTTTTTCAATAAAATTGTTACTTTTCTATATATACTCCCGTTGTCCTCCTCTTATATAATTATATTCTTGTACATAGGGGCAGTATTATAGTAGTTATATTCTTGTACATAGGGGCAATATTATAGTAGTTATATTCTTGTACATAGGAGCAGTATTATAGTAGTTATATCCTTGTACATAGGAGCAGTATTATAGTAGTTATATTCTTGTACATAGGGGCAGTATTATAGTAGTTATATTCTTGTACATAGGGGCAGTATTATAGTAGTTATATTCTTGTACATAGGGGCAGTATTATAGTAGTTATATTCTTGTACATAGGAGCAGTATTATAGTAGTTATATCCTTGTACATAGGAGCAGTATTATAGTAGTTATATTCTTGTACATAGGGGCAGTATTATAGTAGTTATATTCTTGTACATAGGGGCAGTATTATAGTAGTTATATTCTTGTACATAGGGGCAGTATTATAGTAGTTATATTCTTGTACATAGGAGCAGTATTATAGTAGTTATATTCCTGTACACAGGGGCAGTATTATAGTAGTTATATTCCTGTACATGGGGCAGTATTATAGTAGTTATATTCTTATACATAGGGGGCAGTATTATAGTAGTTATATTCCTGTACATGGGGCAGTCTTAGTAGTAGTTATTATATATGTATTTGGTTCTACTTAAGGTTTGCATACGTTATTAATAAAACAATACAGCAGGAGAATCTATCATCTATTCTAGACATTTATAATGTTTCCAGTCTGTTATAACTTTACATAATGGTTTCCTTCTGTAGAGAAGATGTAAAATATGGGTTTGGATGCGGATGTGGATTCTTTTTCAAAGCCTAATATCAAGACAATAAAAGTCTTCCTACGTAAACTACAAAGTGAGAAGCGTGTGCATAATCCTCTTCCCTTTTCTGTGTAGAGCCCACGCTGGGTTGGTTTATCTATTTCTCCATGGTGGGTTGGGTCACATTTTGTTCGTTTTCTGTCTGCTTTGTTCTTTTCATTGTTTTTGGCAATCTGCTACGTTAGAATGGTGCCTCAGCCGGTGACTTTAAATGAAGGATTTTAGGTCGCCTTTATGAAAAGCCTTTTTGCTGACCTGTTTGCCTACAGCACCTTTAGAGAAGAAATGAAGTATTTCAGGTCTAAAAAACAATTGTGACCACTCCCTTTAAGAGATTTTATGCTGTATAAACCCTAAATTTATTGTGTAGTTTGCAGAATTGAAGGAGCTGTAGACGTCCAGCGAATCTCACATTGTGTTTTGGCGGTCAGAGAGTTGGACGGATGGAAATAGACCCACATCTGTCTGACCGCAATGTCCAACCTCCTCCCTCCACCGAGTTCTGCAGACAGAACCGTACAGCTGGAAGGTTGCAGACAACACTGTCCGGTTCTACTAGAAGAATCTCTTATGTCGCAGGATACTACATTTGATTCTTGCTTAACCTAATACAGCTGCAAATCTATTAGTAAAGTCTCTGGAATTTTCTCAATCACAGTTAAGATAAGATTTGTTTCCTAACAAATCCCTTTATTGACACAGAACAACATTGTCTAAACACACTTGTGACATTTGTAACCTTGTAATGTCACCGCTCTCTAGTGATGGATAGGCTGCATTCTCAGTGATGTCACCGCTCACTAGTGAATGGATAGGCTGCATTCTCAGTGATGTCACCGCTCTCTAGTGAATGGATAGGCTGCATTCTCAGTGATGTCACTGCTCTCTAGTGAATGGATAGGCTGCATTCTCAGTGATGTCACCTTTCTCTAGTGAATGGATAGAATGCATTCTTAGTAATGTCACCGCTCTCTAGTGATGGATAGGAGGCATTCTTAGTGATGTCATTGCTCTCTAGTGATGGATAGGAGACATTCTCAGTGATGTCACCGCTCTCTAGTGATGGATAGGCTGCATTCTGTGATGTCACCGCTCTCTAGTGATGGATAGGCTGCATTCTCAGTGATGTCACCGCTCTCTAGTGAATGGATAGGCTGCACTGACAATACACCGAGGACATTTTTATATTTTAGAGCAGTGTAGAAACTAGTTGGCACAAAGTGTCTCTTGTCTTGAAGATTTAGGAGAGAGGTCATTTTTCTGTTTCCGCTGAGTGACTTTAATGCTCTTGTTAATATGACTGTTGACATTTTATTCTCATTTTATTGCCATGAATCTGCCTGGCGCTCCTCAGATTTGCTGTCACTGAGAGGATATAAAGAAGGATATTAAGTTACTGAAGTGCTTTTACAATGGGGCGGCTTTTACCTTGTGACTTATCCCAGTTTTCGTTCCTTTTTGTTCCTGGATCTGCTCTTAATTTTATTATTCCAGAACTCCACATTGACTTTTTGCGTTTTTTGTCATCTGGTCTGATTTATTTAGCTATATGATAGCAGACGTCAGAGATTGCAGTGAAGTCGGACACTTGGTGACATTTATATGATATCACATTTATTGCGTTGCATTTTTTGGTTAACTGGCAGTAAAGCATAAGATGTTCCACCAGGTTGGGTGCTGTTGTGGCCAGGCTTCATGAAGACCCTGTGTCCTCCGTCGCCTGTAATGAACGGAGCATGACCCTATAGTTTTATATTAGGTAACTACATACATAGCAATTTCATAATGTATTTGTAATCTTAAGGTTGTATTATTTATGCACAGAGGAAACCAATCACTTAAGACAGAGAAGCCTCAGAAAAGTCAATTTCCACATCATTTGCGTTTGTTTAAAAGTCACTTTTCTTTTTTATTCTTGCAATATTTGTTGCTAATTCTTCGAAGTGTTGCACATGAGTCTATGATTTTTTCTGAAAATCAAAAAAACATTTTTATATTTGTCTTTAAAATGTTTTTTTTTTTAATTTTTAAGTACAAAAAGTTACACAGTTTGCAAAATGTCTTAAAAAGTTTCTGGTCTGCATGGAATCACATCAGGGGAAAATTTAAGTACATTTGAGCAAAACTTTTCGAAACATCGCTAATTATTAATCAAGCAAAAACATCTGGAAAGATTAAACCCCTCACAGAGTAGTGGAAAAAAAGGAAAAGAACACTTAAAATAAATGCATTTAAAAAAGATGGAATGTAAACCAGCTCACCCGTGATGCATAAGCTGAGTTTCGGGAGCACGGACCCGCTGTGTCCAGGCGTGTAGAATCCAAAAGAAAAAAATGTCCAGCTTCACTGAATCCGTGAAAAAAGTTTTCTTTATTCACAAACTTAAACATGGAGGATACAAACTTCAGCACAAACCATATGGGTAAGAATCTCAACGCGTTCCTGGAGACTAAGCTCCCTTAATCATGATATTAAGGGAGCTTAGTCGTCAGAAACGCGTTGAGATCTTACCCATATGGTTTGTGCTGAAGTTTGTTTCCTCCATGTTTAAGTTTGTGAATAAAGAAAACTTTTTTTCACAGATTCGGTGAAGCTGGACATTTTTTTTCTTTTGGATTTAAAAAAAGATGCCTTCGTAAGCATGATCTTACTTCTCTCATGCCCCCCACAACATGATAGAAACTGCTCTTGGTGTGCGTTTCGGCCTCATTTCTCCAGGGACTGATCTAATTCTCATGTTTTATAACTAGCCGTCTACTCTTTATCGGTGAGTCGTTCCTCTTCACTAGCATTCTGCTAGCACTATAGATTTGGAACGTTCTTATCATTGCCTCTACCACTGTCCTGTGGCTTACCGATGGTAAACTAAAAGCCCACCACTCCATTAAGTCTGTATGCATTTGGCAGATAGGAGAGCAGCAGAAAGACAAATGAACTGTCACCACTTCCTGTTGGGAGGCGTAGACCAGTATACGCTTCCTGTAGGAAGATATAGACCCGCCTCTACTTCCTATAGGGAGGTGTAGACCCATCTGAGATTCCTGTAGGAAAGCATAGACCCACCCCTGCTTCCTGTATGGAGGCATAGACCCACCCCTGCTTCCTGTAAGCAGGTGTAGACCCACCCCTAATTCCTTTAGGGAGGTGTAGGCCCACTTGAGATTCCTGTAGGAAAGCATAGACCCACCCCTGCTTCCTGTAGGGAGGCATAGACCTGCCCCTGCTTCCTGTAGGAAGGCATAGACCCACCCCTGCTTCTTGCAGGCAGGTGTAGACCTGCCCCTGTTTCCTGTAGGGAGGTGTAGACCCACCCCTGCTTCCTGTAAACAGGTGTAGACCCACTCCTAATTCCTGTAGGGAGGTGTAGACCCACTTAAGATTCCTGTAGGAAAGCATAGACCTGCCCCTGCTTCCTGTAGGCAGGCATAGACGTGCCCCCAATTCCTGTAGGAAGGTGCAGACCCGCACATTTCCTGCAGGGAGTAGTAGACCTGTGTCTGCTTACTGTAGGGAAGAGTTAACCCGCCCAATGCTTCATGTAGGGAGATGTAAACCAGTCACCACTTCCTGTAGGAAGATGTAGACCCGTGCCCACTTCCTGTAGGGAGACGTAGACCCACCCATGTGATTCCTGTAGGAAATCGTAGACCCACACTTGCTTCCTGTAGAAAGATGTAGATCCACGCCCGTTTTCTGTATGGAGGCATAGACCCACCCCTGCTTCCTGTAGGAAATTGTAGACCCGCTTCTGCTTCCAGTAGGTAGGTGTAGATGCACCCCTGATTTCTGTAGGAATGTGTAGACCCACCCTTGCTTCCTGTAAGGAGGTGTAGACCAGTCTCCACTTCCTGTAGTAAGATGTAGAACTGCGGATGCTTCCTGTAGGGAGGTGTAGACCCACCCCTGATTCCTGTAGGAAATCATAGACCTGCCCCTGCTTTCTGTAGGGAGGCACAGAACCACCCATGCTTCCTGTAAAAAGGCACAGACCTGCATTGCATCCTATAGGCAGGCGTAGACCCTCCCCACCACTTCCTGTAGGAAGGTGCAGACCTGGTCCCGTGTCCTGCAGTGAAGGCCAGCTTCCGTTTTCTGTAGTATGGAGTAATCATGCCCCTGCTTCCCACATACAGGTGTAGACCCACCTCTGACAAAAGAGCTGGATTTTTCTATCTTCACTGCTGCATTGTTTCCACGTTCAGCAGAGACAGAATCCTGTGCTCCACACATTTACCATGTGAAGTCCTCCATGAGGGTGAGCTGAATATTTATTTTATTTTATCAGGTGTAACCCACCCTTGCTTCCTGTAGGGAGGTGTAGACCAGACCCTGCCTCCTGTAGGGAGGCAAGCGCAGACCCACCCCCACTTCCTGTAAGGAGGCGTAGAGCTGCTCCTGACTCCTGCAGGGAGCCACTGACCTGCCCTTGCTTCTTGTAGGAAGGCATAGACCCACCCCAGATTTCTGTAGAAATGTTTAGTGCAAAGAGGCATGAACCTGCTTGTTGCAGAGCGGCAGAGACTCTTTCATTCCCGCAATCTGTCCTGGCATGTCTCCTGCTGGAGATGGATTATACTTGACAACAGGCAGTGTAGAGCAAGTTAGACAAAAATAACTTTTTTGAGTGATTTTCAAATCTGAAAACCTAATTTTGTGTAAAGGACTTGACAGTCACCGTGTAAAGAATCTTGTACAACCCTAAAAATTTATATTAGGTAATTGTACGCATATTAGGGGAGATGATCTGACGCTATGGTGGCCATTGAAGCCAAAGCCACGATACATAATCTGGAACATAAATAAATTGAACAGAAACATTCTAGGTAAATGCACATTTAATAAATCGATAATATCGCTGTATTTTTTTTGTGCAGATTTGCTGCCTGTATGGGAGAACATTTTAGTAGAATTGCAAAAGATAAATCCTATAGAACGGTCTCTATGGGATTTTCCAGTGTATGGCCAATCCCGAATAGTCTGGAGTCGTTCAGACATGTATGAGATTGCTGGCCCTTTTGCTTTGTCATAGATCACTTTGATATGTCGACTCATAACTGATTCATGTATAGAAGAAAACAGGAAGACATTGCGACTGTCTGTGCGACGTTCCCGCTGACCCTGCATGTCTGAGACTCAGAATCCAGACATGCACCATATAACAGAATTCTCCAGGACGAAATCGTAACCACCCGGTGAAAAATGAGAGAAAGGTCTGCGCTTTCAGAGCAGCTCCTGGCTTCAAATCACAGGATTTGTCTGGCAAACTGGTGATTGTCGTATTAATCACTAACACAAAGACACAAAAACTGCAAGTGAAGGGTCACAAAGGATGAGAAAAGCACAAAATTATCAGATGACTAATAGAACTGCAGCTATGGGTCTTAAACGGTGTTGTGCAGAGTTAGAAGGCATCCATCAAAAATAGCGCCACTGCTGTTTTTAGATTGTGTCTGGTATTACAGCTCAACTCCATTAATCTGAATGGTGTACAGCTGCAATACCAAGCACAGCCTGCTGACAGGGGTGGTGCTGTTGTTGGAATAAGTGCTTTTTTAAAGATCCGTAAAAGATAGCAGCTCCGCTCTAGGGATATTCATAGAGATCATGGGGGCCCATAGCAAGAGTCCTAATTGAGCCCCCCTCAATTAAAATTAAATATTCAGTGGAGTAGGTGTGGTCATGGCTCACATAACATATGATGACCCCCAAAATTCCCCACACACATATTATGACTTGTGACTCCACAGTGAATTCCCCCATATTGTACCCATATGCAAAGTATGATGACTTTACAATAGCTGCAACAAAGCATGATGCCCTCACAGCCTCTCACACACAGTATGATGCCCTCACAGCCTCCCACACACAGTATGATGCCCCCACAGCCTCCCACACACAGTATGATGCCCCCACAGCCTCCCACACACAGTATGATGCCCCCACCGCCTCTCACACACAGTATGATGCCCTCACAGCCTCTCACACACAGTATGGTGCCCCCACAGCCTATCACACACAGTATGGTGCCCCCACAGCCTATCACACACAGTATGAGCCCCCCCACAGCCTTCTATACACAGTATGATGCCCCCACAGCCTCGCACACACAGTATGATGCCCCCACCGCATCTCACACACAGTATGATGCCCTCACAGCCTCTCACACACAGTATGATGCCCCCACCACCTCTCACACACAGTATGATGCCCCCACCGCCTCTCACACACAGTATGATGCCCCCACAGCCTCCCACACACAGTATGATGCCCTCACAGCCTCCCACACACAGTATGATGCCCCCACAGCCTCTCACACACAGTATGATGCCCTCACAGCCTCTCACACACAGTATGGTGCCCTCACAGCCTCCCACACACAGTATGATGCCCTCACAGCCTCCCACACACAGTATGATGCCCTCACAGCCTCCCACACACAGTATGATGCCCTCACAGCCTCTCACACACAGTATGATGCCCTCACAGCCTCCCACACACAGTATGATGCCCCCACCGCCTCTCACACACAGTATGATGCCCTCACAGCCTCTCACACACAGTATGATGCCCTCACAGCCTCTCACACACACACGGTATGATGCCCCCACAGCCTCTCACACACAGTATGATGCCCCTACAGCCTCTCACACACAGAATATGATGCCCCCACCGCCTCTCACACACAGTATGATGCCCCCACAGCCTCCCACACACAGTATGATGCCCTCACAGCCTCTCACACACAGTATGATGCCCTCACAGCCTCTCACACACACACGGTATGATGCCCCCACAGCCTCTCACACACAGTATGATGCCCCTACAGCCTCTCACACACAGAATATGATGCCCCCACCGCCTCTCACACACAGTATGATGCCCCCACAGCCTCCCACACACAGTATGATGCCCCCACCGCATCTCACACACAGTATGATGCCCCCACAGCCTCCCACACACAGAATATGATGCCCCCACCGCCTCTCACACAAAGTATGATGCCCTCACAGCCTCTCACACACAGTATGATGCCCTCACAGCCTCTCACACACAGTATGAGGCCCCCACCGCCCCCCACACACAGTATGATGCCCCCACCGCCTCTCACACACAGTATGATGCCCCCACCTCCTCTCACACACAGTATGATGCCCCCACCGCCTCTCACACACAGTATGATGCCCCCAAAGCCTCTCACACACAGAATATGATGCCCCCACCGCCTCTCACACACAGTATGATGCCCCCACAGCCTCCCACACACAGTATGATGCCCCCACCGCCTCTCACACACAGTATGATGCCCCCACAGCCTCTCACACACAGAATATGATGCCCCCACCGCCTCTCACACACAGTATGATGCCCTCACAGCCTCTCACACACAGTATGATGCCCTCACAGCCTCCCACACACAGTATGATGCCCCCACCACCTCACACACAGTATGATGCCCCCACAGCCTCCCACACACAGTATGATGCCCTCACAGCCTCTCACACATAGTATGATGCCCTCACAGCCTCCCACACACAGTATGATGCCCCCACCACCTCTCACACACAGTATGATGCCCCCACCGCCTCCCACACACAGAATATGATGCCCCCACCACCTCTCACACACAGTATGATGCCCCCACAGCCTCTCACACACAGTATGATGCCCCCACAGCCTCCCACACACAGAATATGATGCCCTCACAGCCTCCCACACACAGTATGATGCCCCCATAACCTCTCACACACAGTATGATGCCCCCACAGTCTCCCACACAGTGTGATGCCCCCACAGCCTCTCACACACAGTATGATGCCCTCACAGCCTCTCACACACAGTATGATGCCCTCACAGCCTCCCACACAGAGTATGATGCCCCCATAGCCTCTCACACACAGTATGATGCCCCCACTGCCTCTCACACACAGTATGATGCCCCCACAGCCTCCCACACCCAGAATATGATGCCCTCACAGCCTCCCACACACAGTATGATGCCCCCACCGCCTCTCACACACAGTATGATGCCCCCACCGCCTCTCACACACAGTATGATGCCCTCACAGCCTCTCACACACAGTATGATGCCCTCACAGCCTCCCACACAGAGTATGATGCCCCCATAGCCTCCCACACACAGTATGATGCCTCCACCGCCTCTCACACACAGTATGATGCCCCCACAGCCTCCCACACCCAGAATATGATGCCCTCACAGCCTCCCACACACAGTATGATGCCCCCACCGCCTCTCACACACAGTATGATGCCCCCACCGCCTCTCACACACAGTATGGTGCCCCCACCGCCTCTCACACACAGTATGATGCCCCCACAGCCTCCCACACACAGAATATGATGCCCTCACAGCCTCCCACACACAGTATGATGCCCCCATAACCTCTCACACACAGTATGATGCCCCCACATTCTCCCACACACAGTGCGATTCCCCCACAGCCTCTCAAACACAGTATGATGCCCTCACAGCCTCTCACACACAGTATGATGCCCCCACAGCCTCTCACACACAGTATGATTCCCCCACAGCCTCTCAAACACAGTATGATGCCCTCACAGCCTCTCACACACAGTATGATGCCCTCACAGCCTCCCACACAGAGTATGATGCCCTCACAGCCTCCCACACAGAGTATGATGCCCCCATAGCCTCTCACACACAGTATGATGCCCCCACAGTCTCCCACACACAGTATGATGCCCTCACAGCCTCCCACACACAGTATGATGCCCCCACAGTCTCTCACACACAGTATGGTGCCCCCACAGCTTCTCACACACAGTATGGTGCCCCCACAGCCTCCCACACACAGTATGATGCCCATACTCTCCCAGACACAGTATGATTGTACCCCACACCGTGTGATGGCCTCAGATAGTCCTTGTCAAGTATTGACTAATAAAATAAAACTACTTATCTAGCACCGGTCTGTGTTGTGTGTGGACTGAGACTCCGCACCGCAGGCGATTTAGTGATGTTATCTTGCCTGCTGGACTGAAACTTTGACACACAAAGTTGGAAAAACAAACCTGTGATGGTAGCCTAATCCTGCGGATGCGAGTATCATTGAAATTGTAACACCAGTTGGGGAGAGGGTGGTCCTGAGCATCAATGCTCCCCCATTTCTCACGGGCCCCATGGCAGACACAGGGCCACTATTGCAGGTATGCCAGTGCTCAGCTCTATCAGTCTGAATGGTCCAGAGCTGCAATACCAAACACAACATTTAGAAAGGGGTGGTGCTGTTTTTGGACAACGTGCTTGTCCAAGATAGAAAGAAACAACATGCTTCTTTCTAAAAAAAACAACACAGCACCACTCTTGCCTACTGGTTAAACTAAGGGCTAAACTGCAATACCACACAGAACCTGAAGACAGGTGTGGCATTGTTTTTGGATGAAAACCACCATGTTTTTCTTAATCTTTTAAGAGCTAACCATAGAGCAAAGCGTATATTGACAATAGCGGTAATGGTCGATTTGCACCAGTGTGCGGTATACAGATTGCGGAATACATTTTTCTTGTGGCTTTAAAAGACTGGAGCTGACTAGAATATGTTCAAATGATGGATATGTTTCCAGCAGCTGGGGGCTTCACCCTGGTCATGTTTTATTCCTTAATGGGTCCCCCTGTTACAGCTGCTCAGGCCTGGCCCGTGGCCAGCGTACACACAATCTACATACCAACCATATCCATCACATACACAGAAAACATCCACCGAGACCGACCCTCATTCATAAGAGGAAAGCTCCACCGATCAACTTAACATAGTGTACGAATATAACAGAGTCTTCATGTTCCCAGAAGTGGCCCCGGGGCGAGCTGGAAAGGACTCGTTACTGGAGACCATATTTTTATACTTTTTTTTTTTAACTGAATCATTTACTAGAGAACAACAACAGAATTTGTTATTTTTCCATTATTTCTCAGATGGGAGAGAACATGAACTCTTTATTTCAAAGAGCAGCTGAGTACAGTAATGTACATTATATGAGCTGAGAAAAGTGGTGGGGGAAGTGGTGACCACTGTGATCAGCACATTATTGTGTTGTATGTCAGTTCATAAACATGAGCCAAACAATCATACTGCTCCCTATGTACAATAATATAACTACTATAATACTGTCCCCTATGTGCAAGAATATAACTACTATAATACTGCCCCTATGTACAAGAATATAACTACTATAATACTGCTCCTATGTACAAGAATATAACTACTATAATACTGCTCCTATGTACAAGAATATAACTACTATAATACTGTCCCTATGTACAAGAATATAACTACTATAATACTGCTCCTATGTACAAGAATATAACTACTATAATACTGCTCCTATGTACAAGAATATAACTACTATAATACTGTCCCTATGTACAAGAATATAACTACTATAATACTGTCCCTATGTACAAGAATATAACTACTATAATACTGCCCCTATGTACAAGAATATAACTACTATAATACTGCTCCTATGTGCAAGAATATAACTACTATAATACTGCTCCCTATGTACAAGAATATAACTACTATAATACTGCTCCTATGTATAAGAATATAACTACTATAATACTGCCCCTACGTACAAGAATATAACTACTATAATACTGCCCCTATGTACAAGAATATAACTACTATAATACTGCCCCTACGTACAAGAATATAACTACTATAATACTGCTCCTATGTACAAGAATATAACTACTATAATACTGCCCCCTATGTACAGGAATATAACTACTATAATACTGCTCCTATGTACAAGAATATAACTACTATAATACTGTCCTCTATGTACAAGAATATAACTACTATAATACTGCCCCTATGTACAAGAATATAACTACTATAATACTGCCCCTATGTGCAAGAATATAACTACTATCATACTGCCCCTATGTACAAGCATATAACTACTATAATACTGCCCCTATGTACAAGAATATAACTACTATACTACTGTCCTCTATGTACAAGAATATAGCTACTATAATACTGCCCCTATGTACAAGAATATAACTACTATAATACTGCTCCTATGTACAAGAATATAACTACTATAATACTGCCCCTATGTACAAGAATATAACTACTATAATACTGCCCCTATGTACAAGAATATAACTACTATCATACTGCCCCTATGTACAAGAATATAGCTACTATAATACTGCCCCTATGTACAAGAATATAACTACTATAATACTGCTCCTATGTACAAGAATATAACTACTATAATACTGCCCCTATGTACAAGAATATAACTACTATAATACTGCCCCTATGTGCAAGAATATAACTACTATCATACTGCCCCTATGTACAAGAATATAGCTACTATAATACTGCCCCTATGTACAAGAATATAACTACTATAATACTGCTCCTATGTACAAGAATATAACTACTATAATACTGCCCCTATGTACAAGAATATAACTACTATACTACTGTCCTCTATGTACAAGAATATAACTACTATACTACTGCTCCTATGTACAAGAATATAACTACTATACTACTGCTCCTATGTACAAGAATATAGCTACTATCATACTGCCCCTATGTACAAGAATATAGCTACTATAATACTGCCCCTATGTACAAGAATATAACTACTATAATACTGCCCCTATGTGCAAGAATATAACTACTATCATACTGCCCCTATGTACAAGAATATAACTACTATAATACTGCCCCTATGTACAAGAATATAACTACTATAATACTGCCCCTATGTGCAAGAATATAACTACTATAATACTGCCCCTATGTACAAGAATATAACTACTATACTACTGTCCTCTATGTACAAGAATATAGCTACTATAATACTGCCCCTATGTACAAGAATATAGCTACTATAATACTGCTCCTATGTACAAGAATATAACTACTATAATACTGCCCCTATGTACAAGAATATAACTACTATAATACTGCCCCTATGTACAAGAATATAACTACTATACTACTGTCCTCTATGTACAAGAATATAACTACTATACTACTGCTCCTATGTACAAGAATATAACTACTATACTACTGCTCCTATGTACAAGAATATAGCTACTATCATACTGCCCCTATGTACAAGGATATAGCTACTATAATACTGCCCCTATGTACAAGAATATAACTACTATAATACTGCCCCTATGTGCAAGAATATAACTACTATCATACTGCCCCTATGTACAAGAATATAACTACTATAATACTGCCCCTATGTACAAGAATATAACTACTATAATACTGCCCCTATGTGCAAGAATATAACTACTATAATACTGCCCCTATGTGCAAGAATATAACTACTATACTACTGTCCTCTATGTACAAGAATATAGCTACTATAATACTGCCCCTATGTACAAGAATATAGCTACTATAATACTGCTCCTATGTACAAGAATATAACTACTATAATACTGCCCCTATGTACAAGAATATAACTACTATACTACTGTCCTCTATGTACAAGAATATAACTACTATACTACTGCCCCTATGTACAAGAATATAACTACTATAATACTGCCCCTATGTACAAGAATATAACTACTATAATACTGCCCCTATGTGCAAGAATATAACTACTATCATACTGCCCCTATGTGCAAGAATATAACTACTATAATACTGCCCCTATGTGCAAGAATATAACTACTATACTACTGTCCTCTATGTACAAGAATATAACTACTATAATACTGCCCCTATGTACAAGAATATAGCTACTATAATACTGCCCCTATGTACAAGAATATAACTACTATACTACTGCTCCTATGTACAAGAATATAGCTACTATAATACTGCCCCTATGTACAAGAATATAACTACTATAATACTGCCCCTATGTACAAGAATATAACTACTATACTACTGTCCTCTATGTACAAGAATATAACTACTATAATACTGCCCCTATGTACAAGAATATAGCTACTATAATACTGCTCCTATGTACAAGAATATAACTACTATACTACTGCTCCTATGTACAAGAATATAGCTACTATAATACTGCCCCTATGTACAAGAATATAACTACTATAATACTGCCCCTATGTACAAGAATATAACTACTATACTACTGCTCCTATGTACAAGAATATAACTACTATAATACTGCCCCTATGTACAAGAATATAACTACTATACTACTGCTCCTATGTACAAGAATATAACTACTATAATACTGCCCCTATGTACAAGAATATAACTACTATAATACTGCTCCTATGTACAAGAATATAACTACTATAATACTGCCCCTATGTACAAGAATATAACTACTATACTACTGCTCCTATGTACAAGAATATAACTACTATAATACTCCCCCCTATGTACAAGAATATAACTACTATAATACTGCCCCTATGTACAAGAATATAACTACTATAATACTGTCCCCTATGTACAAGAATATAGCTACTATAATACTGCTCCTATGTACAAGAATATAACTACTATAATACTGTCCCTATGTACAAGAATATAACTACTATAATACTGCTCCTATGTACAAGAATATAACTACTATAATACTGCCCCTATGTACAAGAATATAACTACTATAATACTGTCCCCTATGTACAAGAATATAACTACTATAATACTGCCCCTATGTAGAAGAATATAACTACTATAATACTGCTCCTATGTACAAGAATATAACTACTATAATACTGCCCCTATGTACAAGAATATAACTACTATAATTCTGCTCCTATGTACAAGAATATAACTACTATAATACTGCCCCTATGTACAAGAATATAACTACTATACTACTGCTCCTATGTACAAGAATATAACTACTATAATACTGTCCCCTATGTACAAGAATATAGCTACTATAATACTGCTCCTATGTACAAGAATATAACTACTATAATACTGTCCCTATGTACAAGAATATAACTACTATAATACTGCCCCTATGTATAAGAATATAACTACTATAATACTGCTTCTATGTACAAGAATATAACTACTATAATACTGCTCCTATGTACAAGAATATAACTACTATAATACTGCCCCTATATACAAGAATATAACTACTATAATACTGCCCCTATGTATAAGAATATAACTACTATAATACTGCTCCTATGTACAAGAATATAACTACTATAATACTGCCCCTATGTACAGGAATATAACTACTATAATACTGCCCCTATGTACAAGAATATAACTACTATAATACTGCTCCTAAGTACAAGAATATAACTACTATAATATTCTCTGCTGCTTGTCCATTTGAATTTTTTTTTTTAATTCTTGAAAGCAAATTTTGTTATTAATGTTACCAAGTTCTCCACATTATATAATTTTGGTTTACTTGATGCCATATACGTGGATCTGAGCACTCGTTGATGTTTGTGCTACAAAGAGCAGATGACACTAAATATTTATTTTTAACACAAAATAAAATTCCTTGTAACAAAACATTAAAATATCCCTTAAAATATCACGGACGGAAAGATTCCAAGTTGTGTCACAGAGGAAGATTCCTTGTTTGTTAACAGTTTTCCATTTTGTTTTCCACCACAAAGACAGCGCATTATTTCATTTCTCAAAACCATTTTCATTGTCACTTTTGTAGCAATTTTTGCTATTTTCTTTCTTTTTTAGCCACACGACTATTCTGTGCTACAAACCTGTAATTGACGGCGTGATCTTCCGATGGCTATGTTACAGTCCCGGGGCGGCCATTCTCGGCGTCACCCCTTTGCCATGTTTTTCCACGGTTTCAGATGAGAATGTTCCTTTCTTCTCCAGCATCTGGTTTCTATTGTCGTCCTGACAGAACAGGAGAGAGTTCTGCTGACTCTGTGAACAATCTGATCCATGTTTTGTGACTTGATTTGACCTTTTTCAGGAGAGATTCCTGCTTTCAATTACACAAGTCCTTGGTGTAACAATAAGATCATTAGAGCTCACCTGGTGGAGAGGGAATGACCTGCCCTGACATTTTCTGCTTACATTTCATTCATTTTTCTTAAAGGTATTTTTCTAACATTAGAAAAAAAAATGGATCCGATTTTTCTACAGAAACAGCGCCACCCTTGTCTAGAGGCTTTGTCCGGTATTGCAGTTCAGTCCTTTTAACTTCAACTTTGGGCCCTTTTGGACCTTTTCATTTTTGCGTTTTTGTGTCTTTCTCCCTGTCTTCCAAGAGCCGTAACCTTATTTTTCCATCCCCATCGCCATATGAAGGATTGCTATTTGCAGGACAAGTTGTAGATTTGAATGACGCCTTAAATGTTACCATATAATTCACTGAAAAGTGCGAAAATAAAGCTGAAAATTGTTTTGGGCAATTTCCTTTTGTGCAGTAAAAATGGCGTCCTAGTGGTATGATTCCAGAGTCCGTACAATTATGGAAATTCCAAACTTACAATTTTGTTAAAAAAAAAAAGTTTTTCTAGTAATTTTTCAAGACCAATAACTTTATTTTTCCATCAATGGAACTGTGGGAGGATTTGTTTGTTTTTAAAACTAAGTTGCTGTCTGGTTGTAAAATATATATATATATATATATATATATATATATATATATATATATATATATATATATATATATATATATATATATATATATATATATATATATATATATATATATATATAACCTACTGGGAATTGTGCCATTGATGACTCTCATAGATAAACTGGCTACAAATTGTATCTCTAGCTCTTGAGGACACAACACATCCATTCATTACATTTAAAGGAGAGTTGTGTAATACTGCAATTCACCTGTGGGGGCACTGCATAAAAATAAAATGCTTACTGCCTTATTTTTTTTTAGTCCAAGATCCTTTTTTTAACCTCTTCACAAGTCTCATATCTAATGTGCCGATCAATTTGCTTATTGGTGGAAGAAAAAATAAAAATGGGATTCAAAATCCAGCATAAAGACAATTGGGACAACATGCGATTTTCTGATGACTTTTTCCTCCTCCCTTTATGAAAGATTAGGTAAAAAAAAAAAAGCTTCTGGAAATATTTGACTGAAAATTCAGCAGTATTTTTTTTGGATGGCACAAATAATACCTAATCCCATCGGAGCTGGTACAGATTGAACCACTTTGATCGCTCATTGAAATGAATGGAAACATGTAGAGGGGTGCATCTGATTGGAATAGAAGAGTTTGCCTCTTTTTGGAAAGTGCGCCATCTTTGGCTGTGTTTGGTATTACAACTCACCTTTTATTTAAATTAATTAACCTGTGATACCAGATGCGGCCAGAGGTCAAAGGTGGCACAATTTTGGGAAATTTAAATGTTTCTTTAATATTGCAGTTCCTTTAAGAATAAATATGTGAAAGGTAAACAGAGCAAAGCGGTGGCCTCAGCCGTACCCAGCGGGTTCTGAGTAATTGGGCAAGGTTCATGCAATCAGAGATTTTGGCAGGCGTGTTGTTGTTGTGCCGTGGCTGTGAGGCATGGTCGCTCCGCGGTCATTAATCTTTTGGTTACTCCAGTTTCCTACATGAGGAATTAGTTCAGCCTTATCATCGTCTTTACTTGTTAGTTTAATCTAATTGTCACACGCGGTTCAAAGCCAAATGTTATGTAATAAGTCCCAGAGAGCGCGCTCCGAATCCAGAACCAACACCGCGCACACATATATCACCGCACACATACATCACCGCACACATACATCACCGCTGACCCCGGAACTGTGATTAGATAAGATTCCTGATTCTAATTCATATCTGACATCAACCAAGTGACATTAAAGTATTGCAGTGGGCTTAATTACAAAGTTATATATCTGCTCTCTAGTGAATGGATAGGCTGCATTCTCAGTGATGTCACTGCTCTCTAGTGAATGGATAGGCTGCATTCTCAGTGATGTCACCGCTCTCTACTGAATGGATAGGCTGCATTCTCAGTGATGTCACTGCTGTCTAGTGAATGGATAGGCTGCATTCTCAGTGATGTCACTGCTGTCTAGTGAATGGATAGGCTGCATTCTCAGTGATGTCACTGCTGTCTAGTGAATGGATAGGCTGCATTCTCAGTGACGTCACCGCTCTCTAGTGATGGATAGGCTGCATTCTTAGTGGTCACTGCTCTCTAGTGATGGATAGGCTGCATTCTCAGTGATGTCACCGCTCTCTAGTGAAGGATAGGCTGCATTCCCAGTGATGTCACCGCACTCTAGTGAATGGATAGGCTGCATTCTCAGTGACGTCACCGCTCTCTAGTGATGGATAGGCTGCATTCTTAGTGGTCACTGCTCTCTAGTGATGGATGGGCTGCATTCTCAGTGATGTCACCGCTCTCTAGTGAATGGATAGGCTGCATTCCCAGTGATGTCACCGCTCTCTAGTGAATGGATAGGCTGCATTCTCAGTGATGTCACCGCTCTCTAGTGAATGGATAGGCTGCATTCTCAGTGATGTCACCGCTCTCTAGTGAATGGATAAGCTGCATTCTCAGTGATGTCACCGCTCTCTAGTGATGGATAGGCTGCATTCTTAGTGGTCACTGCTCTCTAGTGATGGATAGGCTGCATTCTCAGTGATGTCACCGCTCTCTAGTGATGGATAGGCTACATTCTCAGTGATGTTACCGCTCTCTAGTGATGGATAGGCTGCATTCTGTGATGTCACCGCTCTCTAGTGAATGGATAAGCTGCATTCTCAGTGATGTCACCGCTCTCTAGTGATGGATAGGCTGCATTCTTAGTGGTCACTGCTCTCTAGTGATGGATAGGCTGCATTCTCAGTGATGTCACCGCTCTCTAGTGATGGATAGGCTGCATTCTCAGTGATGTCACCGCTCTCTAGTGATGGATAGGCTGCATTCTTAGTGATGTCACCGCTCTCTAGTGATGGATAGGCTGCATTCTTAGTGATGTCACTGCTCTAGTGATGGATAAGCTGCATTCTCAGTGATGTCACCGCTCTCTAGTGATGGATAGGCTGCATTCTGTGATGTCACCGCTCTCTAGTGATGGATAGGCTGCATTCTCAGTGATGTCACCGCTCTCTAGTGATGGATAGGTTGCATTCTCAGTGACTTTACTACTTTCTAAAGAATGCTGCATTTTCAGTAACCTCCTTGTTGACTTTACAATCTGTGTTATGTATATATTCTTTGTTTTCAGTAACAAATGTATTGACCTGATTCTATAACATTACACTTTTGCCTTAGTCACCTGACCTGACTATGGGATATTTGTGAGGTTGCTGGAGCAGCTGTGATCAATCTTTATGAAGTCAGATGATACAGATGTGCTCCTGCATCACATGCACTGCAGACGTCCTGAGCACACGGACCCAGCTGGCATCTCCGTAGAAGGCATCGGGTAGTCGGCCTCAGCTGATGTCAGCAGACTGTTTTTGCCTCTAGAAAGGAAAAAAAAGGACACCACCGTGATGGCAGCAGCTGGGTGTGATCATGATAGGAGAGATGGATGATTGATTTCCAGAAAATGAATTGTCTTATTTGCCATCATTTTCCGATAGCTGTCATGCCCTGCTATAGTTACACTTTTCTTTACTTGACATTCAAAAATGCCCTCGGTCCAATGTGAAGTACGATTTAGTGTACATTGCGCAGATGAACAGTGGGTTCCCCTGACCCAGAAGGGTTGTTCACTTTGGAAAACCCTTTTTCAGATTTAGCTTGAGACTTGTAGTGTGATGGTTGGATTATGGTTGGTGGTGCCCCCTATTCCGTGTCTACAATTACTTTGGAGTTACGAAAGTAGATAAACCAGCATGCATGGCCACCTCCCCACCTCTGCTTAGTAGGAGAGCATTAACAAATGCTGTTTAGATGCCTCAAGATTCCCATAGTGGTAAAAGACCGCGATCATGTTTTCCTGGTGCTCTTTCTATTCTCTGACACTGTTTAGATGTACTACAGGAGGGACCCCCTTTCTGGAGACAAGTCTGTTATCCAGATCAAAGATGTGCTACAATGAGAGAGTCTTAACCTGACAAAATCAGTTCACCTGTAAATTGACAAGTGTACAATTGAGGTCGATAGAAATGACGTAGTACTTCAATTCTACATTATGTTTTAAACGATGAGTTGTCGAGAATTTTCATTACCCTATTACTAGACTTGTCGGCAATGGAGAGTCCCTTGACTGATCAATATCACTTAACCATTTGTTGGTCTAGTCTCAGCTTGGCATTGACCTGGAAGATGGTTTGAAGATGTCCTTCATAGTTGGCACCAGAAAAATGGCTTGGAGATGTTCTTCATGCTTGGTGCCAGGACAAAGATTGGGAGCTGTTCTTCATAGTAGGTACCAGGAAGATGTCTGGGAGATGTTCTTCATAGTAGGTACCAGGAAGATGACTGGGAGATGTTCTTCATAGTAGGTACCAGGAAGATGACTGGGAGATGTTCTTCATAGTAGGTACCAGGACGAAGATTGGGAGCTGTTCTTCATAGTAGGTTCCAGGAAGATGATTGGGAGCGGTTCTTCATAGTAGGTACCAGGATCATGATTGGAAACGGTTCTTCATAGTAGGTACCAGGAAAATGATTGGTAGATATTTTTCATAGTAGGTAGAAGGAAGATGACTGGGAGCGGTTCTTCATAGTAGGTACCAGGAAGATGATTAGGAGATGTTCTTGATAGTAGGTACTAGGAAGATGATTGGAAGCGGTTCTTCATAGTAGGTACTAGGAAGATGATTGGAAGCGGTTCTTCATAGTAGGTACCAGGAAGATGATTGGAAGCGGCTCTTTATAGTAGGTACCGGGATGAAGATTGGGAGCTGTTCTTCATAGTGGGTACCAGGAAGATGATTGGGAGATGTTCTTCATCATAGGTACCAGGAAGATGATTGAGAGATGTTCTTCATAGTAGGTACCAGGAAGATTATTGGGAGATGTTCTTCATAGTAGGTACCAGGAAGATGATTGGAAGCAGTTCTTCATAGTAGGTACCAGGAAGATGATTGGAAGCGGCTCTTTATAGTAGGTACCGGGATGAAGATTGGGAGCTGTTCTTCATAGTGGGTACTAGGAAGATGATTGAGAGATGTTCTTCATAGTAGGTACCAGGAAGATGATTGAGAGATGTTCTTCATAGTAGGTACCAGGAAGATGATTGAGAGATGTTCTTCATAGTAGGTACCAGGAAGATTATTGGGAGATGTTCTTCATAGTAGGTACCAGGAAGATGATTGGGAGATGCTCTTCATAGTAGGTACCAGGAAGATGATTGGGAGATGTTCTTCATAGTAGGTACCAGGAAGATGATTGGAAGCGGTTCTTCATAGTAGGTACCAGGAAGATGATTAGGAGATGTTCTTGATAGTAGGTACTAGGAAGATGATTGGAAGCGGTTCTTCATAGTAGGTACTAGGAAGATGATTGGAAGCGGTTCTTCATAGTAGGTACCAGGAAGATGATTGGAAGCGGCTCTTTATAGTAGGTACCGGGATGAAGATTGGGAGCTGTTCTTCATAGTGGGTACCAGGAAGATGATTGGGAGATGTTCTTCATCATAGGTACCAGGAAGATGATTGAGAGATGTTCTTCATAGTAGGTACCAGGAAGATTATTGGGAGATGTTCTTCATAGTAGGTACCAGGAAGATGATTGGAAGCAGTTCTTCATAGTAGGTACCAGGAAGATGATTGGAAGCGGCTCTTTATAGTAGGTACCGGGATGAAGATTGGGAGCTGTTCTTCATAGTGGGTACTAGGAAGATGATTGAGAGATGTTCTTCATAGTAGGTACCAGGAAGATGATTGGGAGATGCTCTTGATAGTAGGTACCAGGAAGATGATTGGGAGATGCTCTTCATAGTAGGTACCAGGAAGATGATTGGAAGCAGCTCTTTATAGTAGGTACCAGGACAAAGATTGGGAGCTGTTCTTCATAGTAGGTAGTAGGTTCCAGGAAGATGATTGGGAAATGTTCTTCATAGTAGATACCAGGAAGAAGATTGGAAGCGGCTCTTTATAGTAGATACCAGGACGAAGATTGGGAAATGTTCTTTGTAGTAGGTACCAGGAAGATGATTGGGACATGCTCTTCATAGCAGATACCAGGAAGATGATTGGGAGATGCTCTTCATAGTAGATACCAGAAAGATGATTGGGAGATGTTCTTCATCGTAGGTACCAGGAAGATGATTGGGAGATGTTCTTCATAGTAGGTACCAGGAAGATGATTGGGAGATGCTCTTCATAGTACTGTAGGTACCAGGAAGATTATTGGGAGATGTTCTTCATAGTAGGTACCACGAAGATGATTGGAAGCAGTTCTTCATAGTAGGTACCAGATAGATGAATGGAAGCAGTTCTCCATAGTAGGTACCAGGAAGATGATTGGGAGCAGTTCTTCATAGTAGGTACCAGGAAGATGAATGGAATATGTTCTTCATAATTGGCACCAGAAAGATATTTTTGAAATGTTCTTTGTGGTTGGTGCCAGGAAGATGATTGAGAGATGTTCTTCATAGTTGAGTTATGAAAGTTTCCTGATTTAGGTGGTATAAGACTATAATAGGGAGATGTTCTTCGTAGTAGGTACCAGGAAAATGGTTTGTAGATGTTCTTGAAAAAAATCTCAAAATTGTTCCTGCTCCTTCCGATAAAATCCAAGATTTATTTAATCAGTCCATATAAAAAAAATTTTTTGTATAGCTCCTAAACATAACTGTCTAATGAAAAGTTAAAGGGGATGCGTTTCGGTCCTAACAATGATTTTTATCTGAGCCTTTTGGGCTCCTGCTACAATTGTTGGTGAGTTGACTTTCCCTTTTTGTTTCCTTTATTCTCAAGGTTGAAGATGTTCTTACATGATTGGTGCCAGAAAGATGATTGGGAAATGTTCTTAATAGTTGTGTCATGAAAGTTTCCAGCTTTAGGTGGTACAGGAAGATAATTGGGAGAAATTCTTCATAGTAGATACCAGGACGATGGTTGGGAGATGTTCTTCTTGGTAGGGTTCTTAGTTTCCGTAAAGGGAACTCTATGTTCTTGCATATTTTTCTATTGCAGAGAAACCTGAGCGCCCATATTTGTGGCAAACACTTGAAGAAAGTCCTCTTCTATTTTATCATGACCCTCAACATAAACAAAGCTATAAATTGTTTGGACAAATTTGCAAACAGGGCTACACTGAAACAATGAGTTCCGGACCATGATAATGATATGCGGTCATAATTCCCAATGACCATGGTCTAATTTCTAGTTGGAAGCCAATCCCAAATAGTGGAAGCTGTGATAGATAGAGGGAGGTAAATCTGATCAACTCCAGGAACGGCAAATGGTTCTGTCTATGTAGCCAGTCTCTGGCCATAAGATTAATCCATCCCAGAAGAGTCAAGGCTGTCCACAGGAAGGACGAGGAATCATTTTCTGTCGGCTGAAGACTGATTAATTATTAGACTGAGAATCCTGAGCCCTTGTCCCTCCAGTCATGACCACCGGAGTGAGAGGAAGTTTGCATGGAGTTTTTGGTGGTCATGCATTTGGTAATGGAGGAAGGGGAGCTTTTTTTGGGAAAACCAAAATAAAACATGTTTTTGAATTTTTGGAAAAAATGTTGTAGCAAGCTCAAAAGAACACAATTACAAATATTATCTTTGTCAGATTTGAACCTGGGACCTTAATGTGTTAAGGAGGCTGGAAAATGAGGAGGCACGGGAAAGGGAGGCATGATCACAGAGGAGGAGGGTGATGGAGGAGTATTCGGCCCCATTCCAAGAATGTGGTAGCTCGGCCTCTCAGGTGTTTAGAACAAGTGGTAATGAAAACTGATAACATAAGTATCTGCTGACATATGGAGTAAATACGGTGTCATCCGAGACTAATGGGCCCGGAGCGCCCACTGCAACCAGTCACTGACTCTCTACCTGTCACGTCGGGTGCTATCAAGCTGTGTATTATATCCTTCACTAGTGTTTAATCCCTGGGACTCATTGTGTAACTCCTATTAATGTCCACCATTTAGATTTAAAGGGATTGTTCTACTTTTAAGTTGGAAAAGTTCTGTAACTTTCTAATGTACTTTTGAGTTCCAATCCCTCATGATTTATCAATAGATCTGATAAATTGTCGTGTCTGCAGTCCTATGTAAGATTATTGATGAAACGCTGAGTGATGCCACACGGCAAACTCTGCTCTGCTGTATCTACGCATCCATCCATAGCCGTCGTGTTGAATTCTGATGACTTGCTTGCATGTATTTTAATCTCAGATTGTGATCTATGAAAGTGACCATTTTATCTCCCAGTGACGTCATCCCTTCTTATGTCTTTCTCCCTTAGTTCCCCTTGTGTTGAAAAGCTGCGCAGAGTTTATCGAAGAGCACGGGGTCGTGGATGGTATCTACCGCCTATCAGGAGTCACATCGAATATACAGAAACTAAGGTAACTTCTGCCTTCCTATTTACAAACATCCATTCTTTTTAATGACAAGGAACAAAAGGAAACGATTTACTAAAAAGATGGCGCTGTTGCATTGCTGTCTATGGCAGAACTCGTCCTTCTGCAAAGTGGCGAAAGGTGGTATTGCAACTGGTAAATACAACTTCATGAAAATGTTTAAACAAGGGACATTGACATAGCAACACCTACGTCTTAAAGTCCAGATTATCAGATTAAACTCTTGTTAATCCAGCATGAGATGATTATCAAGGTGTGGGACCATTATCAAAGTCCCAATGGATATGGAATAACTTTATGGTGTTAACGAGCCAATCAGAATACAGCAGGGCACATAATTGGGGTCATAAAAAAACTATCTGTTGCCCATATGAACCAGTCACAGTGCAACTTTTATTTTACCCACCTTTTACAGTTTTTATTTTGGGGCTTTTTTTTTTTCCCTCCTCTCCTTCCAGGAGTAATATCTTTTCACATTTTCTATCCACACAGCCATTTGAGGGCTTGTTTTCTGCAAGGCGAGTTGTAGCTTTGAATGATACCATTCACTTTACCATACAATGAATGGAAAAATGGGGAAAAAAAATCCAAATGGGGGTAAAATGCTTAAAATAAAAATGTAATTCAGCCATTGTTTTTTGGGTTTTGTTTCTACTGTGTTCATTATGCGGTAAAAATGACTTGGTAACGTGACTCTCTAATTCAGTACGATTTACGGTGATACCAAACTTGTCAAGGTTTTTTGATTGCTACATTGGTGAAAGAAACTAAATAAAAATTTGTTAAAAAAAAACAAAACTTTTAGTTTATTTCTGAGACACTTTTTTTTTTTTCCGCCGATGCAGCAGAGTGTAGGATTGTTGTTATGTAGCGAGCTGTTGTTTTTCTTGATATGGTTTTGAAATGTTTTAAGTGCTTTTTTGTTGCATTTTTTCTGGGGAAAAGGTGGGGACCAAAAAATCCGACTCTGGCTTCTTGATTTCTTTTTGTCTTTTATGTGTCGATACAGTTATATGAAAAAGTTTGGGCACCCTTATTAATCTTAAGCTTAATGTTTTATAAAAATTGTTTTTTTTGCAACAGCTATTTCAGTTTCATATATCTAATAACTGTTGGACACAGTAATGTTTCTGCCTTGAAATGAGGTTTATTGTACTAACAGAAAATGTGCAATCTGCATTCAGACAAAATTTGACAGGTGCATAAGTATGGGCACCCTTATCATTTTCTTGTTTTAAATACTCCTACCTACTTTTTACTGACTTACTAAAGCACTTTTTTTGGTTTTGTATCCTCATTGAGCTTTGAACTTCATAGCCAGGTGTATGCAATCATGAGAAAAGCTACTTAAAGTGGCCACTTGCAAGTTGTTCTCCTGTTTGAATCTCCTCTGAAGAGTGGCATCATGGGCTCCTCAAAACAACTGTCAAATGATCTGAAAACAAAGATTATTCAACATAGTTGTTCAGGGGAAGGATACAAAAAGCTGTCTCAGAGATTTAACCTGTCAATTTCCACTGTGAGGAACATAGTAAGGAAATGGAAGAACACAGGTACAGTTCTTGTTAAGGCCAGAAGTGGCAGGCCAAGAAAAACATCAGAAAGGCAGAGAAGAAGAATGGTGAGATCAGTCAAGGACAATCCTCAGACCACCTCCAGAGAGCTGCAGCATCAACTTGCTGCAGATGGTGTCACTGTGCATCGGTCAACTATACAACGCACTTTGCACAAGGAGAAGCTGTATGGGAGAGTGATGCGAAAGAAGCCGTTTCTGCAAGCACGGCACAAACAGAGTCGGCTGAGGTATGCAAAAGCACATTTGGAGAAGCCATTTTCTTTTTGGAAGAAGGTCCTGTGGACTGATGAAACCAAGATTGAGTTGTTTGGTCATACAAAAAGGCATTATGCACGGCGGCAAAAAAACACAGCATTCCAAGAAAAACACTTGCTACCCACAGTAAAATTTGGTGGAGGTTCCATCATGCTTTGGGGCTGTGTGGCCAATACCGGCACCGGTAATCTTGTTAAAGTTGAGGGACGCATGGATTCCTCTCAGTATCAGCAGATTCTTGACAATAATGTTCATTAATCAGTGACAAAGTTGAAGTTACGCAGGGGATGGATCTTTCAGCAAGACAATGATCTAAAACACCGCTCCAAATCTACTCAGGCATTCATGCAGAGGAACAATTACTCTGTTCTGGAATGGCCATCCCAGTCCCCAGACCTGAATATCATTGAACATCTGTGGGATCATTTGAAGAGGGCTGTCCATGCTCAGCGACCATCAAACTTAACTGAACTGGAATTGTTTTGTAAAGAGGAATGGTCAAAAATACCTTCATCCAGGATCCAGGAACTCATTAAAAGCTACAGGAAGCGACTAGAGGCTGTTATTTTTGCAAAAGGAGGATCTACTAAATATTAATGTCACTTTTCTGGTGAGGTGCCCATACTTATGCACCTGTCAAATTTTGTTTGAATGCAGATTGCACATTTTCTGTTAGTACAATAAACCTCATTTCAAGGCAGAAACATTACTGTGTCCAACAGTTATTAGATATATGACACTGAAATAGCTGTTGCAAAAAAAACAATTTTTATAAAACATTAAGCTTAAGATTAATAGGGGTGCCCAAACTTTTTCATATAACTGTATTAACTTAACAAATTCTATACTTTGATACTTGGGACTTTTACAGACGCAGCGAGACCAAATATATTTGTTTATTTATTTTCTTTATTTTTGCTCTAAGAAATGGAAAGGAGGGGCAGGGTTACAACTCTTCTATGTTGTTTACTTTTCTATATTTTTTACTTTTCTATATTTTTTACTTTTATTTATTTTTTATAACTTTTTTTTAGTTTCCGTAAGTGACAGGAACCAGCGATCGGCTGAAAAAAAAAACCTGCGGTTTGCTGATGGATTCCAGGCAGCAACAGATACTTTTATTTTATCTGTATGATATTTTATAAAAGAAAATAAACTAATGACAAAAAAATATATCACCGCGATGCCAGCGACTACAGAACCAGCACTAATCACATCATTAATGAGCCTCCAGTATTATCGGGGTCGGTACTAATCATGTACCATAGCGGATAAGATGTAGGTCAGTCTTCCGCTAATAATAATTGGGTGCGCTCACACAGGACCATCTGCCGGCCCGGTGCCCCGCCGGCCCTGTTTGTCTTCTAATTATCGGATATTAATAACTGCTAATTATCCAGGAGAAGAAATCCTGGAAAATGACCTAAATGTGAATTATTGCTCCAGTTATATCCGCAGCACTACAGTCCCCATCGTGTGAGAGTTGTAGTACTTGTTGGTCTCAGCCGGTGCCGTCTTCTTTTTCAGGCAGGAGTTTGTCTCTGACCAATGCCCGGACCTGACCAGAGAAGTTTACCTCCAGGACATTCACTGTGTGGGGTCGTTGTGCAAGTTGTACTTCCGGGAGCTTCCCAACCCGCTACTCACCTACCAGCTGTACACCAAGTTCACGGTAAGCCTCTGTCTGCTCTGCTGACGTCTGTGTGTCCGGTGAGGGCCCGTCCGAGAAATGGGACATTAAACCCATCCTGAGCACGGGCCGAGACTCCTCTCTAGTAGTTCTAGTTTCTGAATTTTGATTCAACAGAAAAATTAAATCTAAATATTTCCCGGGCCTGCTCAAAAGGTTCCTTAGCATAATATTTTGTTGCACGACTTTTGGATCTATCACTGCAAAGAAATGATACACATACACCTCTTGGCGAGAATTCTGCCCCCGTCTACAGATATTTTGGCTCCTCATGAGCAAATGTCATCTTGTGTCTCTGGTGTGGAGGCGTCTTCTCCAGACTGCAGGTCTCTGCTCCATCCACAGATGTTCAGTACAATTCCGATCAGGGCTCACAGAAGCTTATTCAGAAGAGTCCGATGTTTTGCTCTAAGCCGTTCTTGGATGTTTTTCGCTATTTTGGGTCATTATCCTGTTGGATGACCCATTACCTGCGGCTTGGACCGAGCTTTCTGACACCACCGGAGAGTTGCGGGCGGTTTGGTGGTTATTACAGGGAGTGTCCTCTTTTCTTGGCACCAGGTCAGGTGTATATTAGGGAGTTGGTACTACTATGTTTAGAACATGTTGGCATCTGGTCCGTGCCCATGGCAGGACCCCTCCACCGTGCATCTACTAAACATCACACCCATTTTTATTAGTATTCCCAATGGTCTCCGAGGAGCTGGGTTGTTCAAAATACTACCTACCCCTTTAACTGACATCTGAAATGTTCTGATTTCCAGAGGTTAGTGAGCTTCTCAGTACAGATCCAGTCCAGTGCTTTGGGTCTATTTGCTCAGACCATTGATCCTGTTGCTTCTCCGCTGGCTGCATATATAAGTATATATAGTGTACAGAAAACAAGGGCTCTATGTTTGTTCATCCCTCATATTTCCTTGCAGCTGCTTCACGATACATATTTATAGCTCTGGTATTTAAAGCCACATTTCACGCTGAGACCCCCACTCCGCCTCTTCTTTTTTATGTAAAGATTCTTCGAAAATACCATAGACTTCCGCCATAAACCCACATTTCCCGGTAATGGAGAAGAAGATATATATATATATATATATATATATATATATATATATATATATATATATATATATAGTATCAATTTATTGTTCTCTTCTCAAACAATTACATTTAAAGGTGCGTTACACCTTAACCTATAGTCTGGCATAGACAATTGTGTAATGATGACACTGTCACATTGGTGGGGTCTTTGACTTCCATAGTGCCCCCTTGTGGTGGTAGTTATTACCACCGCGCCATTTACCATGTGGGGCAGGTGAATCTGGTTCTTTGGCTACTTTTCCTAAGCCTAGTATTTAGGAAACATGGTCTTGGCCCCATCTTCCCAGGGGCCCCGCTCTGATAGCCTTAAACCATCCATATACTTCATGGACTGCCATACATCTGAATATCATGTAATACTCAATTTTCTCTGCAAGATCATCACAAATAATTCAGATGATGACTTCATAATGACAATGGATAATTCTCTCCTGGTGTTTGCCAGGTCTCGCTCCTCGGCTCCTGCAGTCTCCCATCCACGAGGTTCCGTCCATCAGTTACGGGTTATTCATCTACATTGGGCTGTGTAAATGTTACAGACTGGAGCGTATCTGTGACAGAACGGGGCAGATCCATCCCCACCAGTGTTTATGCTCCACATTCAGAACATTCCTGGTTTCTCCCTTTTCCATCTTGCCCTGAAGTCTTTGCCAGCTTGGCGCGCCACCGTGTATATCTGTCTCTGGTTACACGGTCCAAGACACACTCATAAATAATCTGCCCATTACTGATTAACGACCCCACAGCCTTCATTATAGAGGAAACATAACTCATATATTCACACACAGCAGCCATAATGATACATTCTACATGCACAACATACACTACATACACAACATAAACTAAATACATACACAACACACACTACACACACAACATAAACTAAATATATACACAACACACACTACATACACAACATACACTAAATACATACACAACATACACTACATACACAACATAAACTAAATACATACACAACACACACTACATACACAACATACACTAAATACATACACAACATACACTAAATACATACACAGCGTACACACACAACATACACTAAATACATACACAGCGTACACACACAACATACACTAAATACATACACAACATACACTACATACACAACATACACTAAATACATACACAACACACACTACATACACAACATACACTAAATACATACACAACACACACTACATACACTAAATACATACACAACACACACTACATACACAACATACACTAAATACATACACAGCGTACACACACAACACACACTAAATACATACACAACATAAACTACATACACAACATACACTAAATACACACACAACATACACTAAATACATACACAGCGTATACACACACTAAATACGTACACAACACACACTGCATACACAACATACACTAAATACATACAGTGTACACACACACATAACACACAAAATACATACAGAGAGTACATACACAATACACACTAAATACATACACAGCGTACACACACAACACACACTAAATACATACACAACACACACTACATACACAACATACACTAAATACATACACAACATACACTAAATACATACACAACACACACTAAATACATACACAACACACACTAAATACATACACAACATACACTAAATACATACACAGCGTATACACACACTAAATACATACACAACACACACACTACACAACACAAACTAAATACATACACAGCGTACACACACAACACACACTAAATACATACACAACACACACTACATACACAACATACACTAAATACATACACAACATACACTAAATACATACACAGCGTATACACACACTAAATACATACACAACACACACTACATACACAACACAAACTAAATACATACACAGCGTACACACACAACACACAAAATACATACAGAGAGTACATACACAATACACACTAAATACATACACAGCGTACATACAACATACACACAAAATACATACAGAGTGTACATACACCACACACACTATATACAAACACAACACAGTGTACAGACACACTACATACATACAGTGTACATATACCACACTCTATATACATACACAGCGTACATACACAATACACACTAAATACATACACAGCATGCATACACCACGCACACTATATACAAACTCAACACAGTGTACATACACTACATACATACACAGCATATATAGACCACACTCTATATACATACACAGTGTACTTGCACAATACACACTAAATACATAAGCATAGTGCATACACAATACACACCTAGTACATACACGTTACACACTGTAAATACATACACAATACATACGACACACAGTAACGCTAAATGTATACACATTACACACTAATTACATACACATAGTACATGCACAATAAACACTACATACATGTAAAATACATATGCGTTGTACATACACAGTGAATACATACACATACACAATACACACAACACACACTCAATACATACACAATACACACTGAGAATAGATAAATAAAGAAAAAAGAAGGCATGCTAGCTCAAGGACCATCAAAGATAAAATGAAAAAAATATATTTATTGACAGAACAAACCAAAGCAAAAAGCATTAAATTAGAGCAATCCAGTCCTGAATCTGTCCCTGTGCCCATTGGAAAGTGCTTGTAGCCAGCGGCCTAGAGAGTGCCCTTGTTTGCGCCATCTTTGTACTCCCATGAAGGCCATCCGCAGGCTGCTCTTTATACGAGATGATCATTTCTCCAAGATACTACAATACTGCGGGACTGCAGTGTATAGTACACGTTATCCAACCGTCACCGGTCCTGCAAGAGGACTACAAAAGTTCAGAATTTTTTTTAAATCGTTAACTTTTACAAATATCTAACCAAATTTGTTATCGCGGCAATCTTACTGTCCGGAAGAATCATGCAGCCAAGTCGTTCCTACCACACAATTAACCCCATAAAAACAAAAGCCAGAAACCATGTGATTTTTTTTTCTTTTTTTTATATATTTTGATTTTTTTCCCTTTTTTTTCAGCACAATAAGTGTTAAAGTGAACGCTGTCATTCACAACTACAAAAAGTCTAATAAAAAAAAACTTCATCCAACAATTGGGGACCAAAAAAAAGAATGGCAGGACACATCGAATGCACAAAAATGAAAATTTTCCTGGTCGTAAAGGGGTTAAAGGGAGACTGTTACACAATGAATCGTGTTTGTTACTTTGTTTATTCCTGTGGATACATAATACAGAACTTCGTTCTTATAGTAGAATTTTTCGCGCATTTCCTCGTTGGTTCAGTTCTGCCAGGTGAGCGTGACCCCCACGTCAGCGTCCCGCCATGAGACGTGGCCCCGACCGTGGACTCTTGGCAGCGCTGTGCGTGGTTGGCACATTATTATGTCTCACACTAAACCTTCGTTGCGGTTGCTCGAGACGTTTCGTTTCTCCAGAAAACTTGAGAATCTTCCGAGTATTTCTGAAAACAATTGTCCTGATTTTCTAACACCAGAAAAATAAACACACAGTAAATGCCTCTGGCCTCGATCCCCGACTGCCGAGAGTGTGGCGAGCGTAATGGGGATTACATCAAATCAACAGTTAAAGGGGAAATTACAAAACCAGTCGGGTAAGACCCACTGTAGCATAAAAAGGATCATAATAAAGTTTCACTTAAAGGGATTGTCCACTTCTTTAAAACACATTCCCAAAAAAATACCAAAACAAATCTCAGCGACCAGATCATCTCCGCCCCTCTGTATACCGCAATCTTCTCCCCCAGACTCAATGGTGGCCCACTGGCATGCCAGTCCGGCACGGTGACTATCGCCTTCTTGGTATCAACCTTTGTTCCTTTCCACCATTCAGCTCTGTTCTTGAAAGCCCATCTCAGGTGACTTTTCAGAATAAGCTGCCGTGTTTGCTCATGAGGGATAATGCTTTTTCTGACTTGTTTCCTGCATTTTACACCACTTTTCCCCTCTAGCTCTAATTTTCAGTTGTCTCTTGGGGAAACTGATGTCTCCCATGCACAGCACACACAGACATGAGGGATCCTTGCTCTCCTATCTCTATATATTTCATATTCAGAAGCATTCAGCAGCATGGAGGACATTATACAGGGGTACTGAGAACTGTAGCTGTGAATCCATCTTTGGGGTGAGCTAAAACACTTACTAGAAAGCGCCAGAACAATATCTTATTCACTATGCTCCTCCTCTTCTTCATAGACTTCCACAAGCAGCTGTAACCTGATCCCTTAGTGAGAAACATTTGGTAGTGAGCCAGTGAGGTTCTAAGAACGCGAGATGTAAACGGGGAGCAACACAAAATGTTTGATACCAGCAGAAAGTGCCTAAGCTCATAATCTACAGGGCTATGGGTGACACCAGTCTCATATCCTTATATTCATTCCGCTTGCCTCTATTTCTTGGACTTTTTCAATCCGTATGTCCATAAGACCAGTGAGACGCTCAGGTTCAACCATTTCTTGCACTTCTTGACATTTGGGCTTCTGAAGTCGTTCCTGTGATCTCACTATTGATCATTATATAATAAATATTCGTGAATGAAAGCGAAAATGTTTTCATTCTCTGACAGTAAGTAGAGATCTTGACAATGAGTGTAACCCAAGCCGAAAATATATAACCATGACATATGTTAGACCAACATTATTGTGCTGTTGTAATCGGGTAACCTGCATGATAGCAATGCCCCTTACTCTGGGGGTGGGACGAAGCTAGACGCGAAACGCGCGTTGGGGTGCTGGGCATTGTGGTTTACAAAAATATAAGTGGTTAATTATTTTCTTTACTGCATTATGTGGCAGTATTAGTCTGAAATAAACTTGGACAGACCCTGTAGAACAGCTTTGAATCTGCATTAAAGGGGTAGATTTTTGCTACATAAGTAACAAACGTTTCATCGGCAGCGGCCGCTGCAAGGAAAGTGTAATATTACACGGAGCTCTATAGGAATCCATATGGGAAGAAAGATTCATAAGAGGAGGGGGATCCATAGGAGGAGAATGATCCAGATGGCAAGGGGATCCTATATGGGGATGGGAATCCATATGGGGAATCCATATAGGGAGGGAGATCTATATGGAGAAAGGGATGCATATGGCAAGGGGGATCCTATATTTGGGTATCCATATTGGAGGAATCCATATAAGGACAGAGATACATAGCACAGGGGGATTCATTTGGAGAAGGGAATCCACATGGGAAAGGGGATCGCATATGGGAAGAAGAAACCTATATGGGAGTGGAATCCATATGGGGAGCGAGATTCATATGCTAAGAGGGTCCATTTAGGGAGGGAGTTCCATTTGGGGACGGGGATCAATTTGGGGAGAGGGATTCATGTGGATAGAGGAATCTCTGTTGTGAATTCCGCTCTTGGGCTCCCTCCGGTGGTTGTAAGTGGCACTTTTGTGAGTTCTGCTCTTGGGCTCCCTCCGGTGGTTTTAAGTGGAACTGCTGCTTCTTGGATTTAGTAGTCAGCAGCTGCTTCCACTGATCGTCTTTCTGGCTCGGCTATTTATCCTGGCTCTATCCTTCAGCCAGTGACAGTTGTCAATGGTTCCTGGTTGGATTCACATCTCTCTTGGATTTCCCTGATATTCTGTCCAGTTCAGCAAAGATAAGTCCTTGCTTTGTTCTTTTGCAGTCCACTTTTTGTGGACTTAATCGTTCAGCACTTTCTATGTTTTTTCTAGTCCAGCTTGTCAGTATGGATTTATTCAGTTAAGCTGGAAGCTCTGGGAAGCAGATTTACCCTCCACACCTTTAGTCAGGTGTGGAGATTTTTGTAAACTCTGTGGTGGATTTTTCTAGTTTTTTAATACTGACCGCACAGTATTCTGTCCTGTTCTATCTATCTAGCTAGAGTGGCCTCCTTTTGCTACATCCAGGTTTCATTCTGTGTATGTCATTTCCCTCTCCACTCACAGTCAATATTTGTGGGGGGCTGTCTGTCCTTTGGGAATTTTCTCTGAGGCAAGATAGCTTTCCAGTTTCTATCTTTAGGGGTAGTTAGTCCTCCGGCTGTGACAAGGTGTCTAGGGAGTGACAGGAACATCCCACGGCTACTTCTAGTGTTGTGTTAAGATCAGGAACTGCGGTCAGTACAGGTACCACCTCCTCCAGAGCACGTCCCATGTTGCTCCTAAACCACCAGTTCATAACAAATCTCTATGGGGAAGGGGATCTATATGGGGGAGAGAATCCATAGGATCTGTTTGGGGAGGATTCATATGAAAAATGGGGATCCATATGGAAAGAAGACGAATCTATATGGGGAGGGGATCTATATGGAGAGAGGGGTCTTATATAGGAAAGGAATCCATATGAGGGTGGATCCATATGGGTAAGGGGGGATCCATATGGGGAGGGGGATCCATATGGAGGAGAGGAATCCATATAGCAAGGGGGATCCATATACATTAGCAAAAGAACAGCCTGGAATTGCTACTATGTAGAAACGTTACTGTAACAGTGAGGACAATGAACCTGAGAACCGTCGCTACTTCATGGACTCTTCTTAGGTTTTCAAGACGTTTTCCTTTTATATTTGCGATAAGAAGTCTCTGGTATTTTCTATCAAGCTCGGTATCCAGTATTGAGTGCCGCTCGTCTAATCTGTGAGGAATCAAATCAAGAAGAAAGAAGGAAAAGAGTAAGACGGCGCCTGATGGATCTTCTGCTCGCTAACATGCTTACTATGCCAAACTTAAAGGTCAGACGCGTCAGACTTCACAGAATCCCGCAGATAAAAGCGGAAAAAAAGCCGGAGTGAATTTATGACGATATCTGCGACTGACCTGACAGAACCTCGGCTTTTATGTTGTCGAATGAAACATTTATTTTTGCTTAAAAAAAATATGTGAACCAAAGCACAAACTGCAGCGACAGGATACATCGCCGTATGGAGAATAAAACTCCCATTTGCAAAGCAATCTATTCAGGTCAGGCTTTAATGGAGAGGCAACGGAGATAAAGGAGCGAACGCGTTTTATAGACTAAATGGAAAAAGTTATTAACTTACAAAAAAAAAACAGAAACATGTCAGCAAATGTGTCCCATAACTGTGACTGCGTACTGTTATACTGCGGGAGGTAGTAATCTAGTGACTTTACTGGCACTCGTTTATTATTAATTTTATAGGGGCTACCCAGAATTTTATTGTTACGTATGGCGTCTCCAGGGAAGGGGCATTCACCCTCCGCCCCCTCACACAGAATATCCTAGGGCATCCTGGGACAAAGAGCTTACACTCCTTGAAGTACAGTTACATAGTTGACATATGGGCTAAAAGGAAATTCGTAATAGCTAAGAAGTGACAAAACTAATTAAAACTCCTTTTAAAATCAGAGACTTTGAGACACAGTTCACTGTGGGTTCTGTCCGTTTTCTTGGAGTACCTCCCTCTGCTAAGCTCTGAGCCATTGCTGTGACATCAGGGTTAGTAAGTTTCGTTGGTCTGTCTTTGTTTTGTCCCTTTTGTAAAATCTTAGGCACGGTATATGTTTTATAAACACTGCCTATCTTTATGGATTAGATATAAAATGTAATAGATCTGTTCCTTTTGTTCTGTTAGCCGCACCCCAAAGCCATAAGCTACCTGTCATTGATCCAATCGGCCTGTAAACAATAGGTGGTGGCAGCTAATCATTTTTGGGTTATTTTTATTGGATATATTCCATGCATTGGAATCTGTTGTATATATAGTTAGTTTCCTAATAACTGGCCTAGTAGTGGAAACAACCACAGCTTCCTTCATTAATCGTTGGTCAATTGTGTAATTGTCCAGACAATAGGGGGCAGCAGAGGGCTGTTCGTGACAAAAGGGTAGCAGGGTGGTTCAGCGTGACCTCCCCAGCTGTAATCAATAACAGTTTTCATTGTTTGGAGTTTGCGCAAGATGTTTGACCCCCACCATTTAGCACAATGAAGGTGCCCTACACATATTGTTATGCACACGTGGTAATAAACACGGGGGTGAAGGATTTAGATAAGAAAATCTGGATAAACCTCACCCGGTTCCAGTACAGACTAAAGTATCCAGAAACGCAGATTCAGCGCAACCTTGATAAACTATGAGAGTAAAACTAGAGAAGACAGCTCAGACCTGGCTCCCTGTGAGGCCGTCGAGTGTATCATGCACCTCCTAAGGAACCGATGAGGAGTGCAGCGCCAGAAAGAAACCAAAGCAGTACACTTATCTAGCCTAGATACTCAGCAGTAGGACTAGTACTCCCAGCAAGATCCACTAAAGACTATCACCAGCAGAGAAGACCAGCAAGGGGAAGGTTTAAATGGTAGCACCTGCATTGAGATAGGACAGGCTAGTTAACAAATGAAAAATGCCTGCTGACCGAAAGGACTGGACAAAGGCAAAAGGTAATCAGCATCCGGACAGCGACAGAACCTGCTGTGGCTCAGTGGCTCAGCGGACAGAGATGCGGACAATAGAGCACATGACCGCCAGATTGACTCTCGAGGCATGATAAATAGAACACATACATGATTTTTTTCTGCTAGTAGCAAGGCATTTGATAAAACATGGCATGGTTTTTGAGGCAAAGATGGATCAAATATGCTTCTGGTAAGTTGTACGGAGACCTGAATCAGCAAAAACAAAATCAAGAATATGGGGAAAAAAGTGATACCGAGTACAACTAAGTATGAAGTGTTCATACAGTATATCAAAGAGGGGCTACAGGATTGGTTTGGTGTTGAGACTCCAATAGCTATGTATCTGGTTTCAGCCTTGTAAACTTTGGCATATCTGTCTATAGGCGCCGTGAGGAATTAGTAAAATCTGGGGACTCCGAAGCTCTTCCATCATCTAGAAATTCACACTGGATCGTGTTCTTCAAGGTAATTCTAGCCAAGACAAGTGGAAGATTTAGACATTTTTGAGGATCTTAGTAGGCACCATGCGTGCTCTATTGGGACCTAAAAGTAAGCTGGACTTAGCCACATTTGGTTTGCTTGGAAATAAAGATCATCAAAAGCATTCTACTAAAAAAATGGTGATGACCACCTCTCCTTTGATGAACTTCAACAGATTTGAAGGCTCATTGGGCTTGTAAGCCACAAATTGATCTGGGGCAACCTTATCTACTCTTCATGAAGGAGTAGACAGGGGCCAAGTCAGTGGAGCTGGCCCTGGCACATTGGCATTGCCTGGTATCCTATCTACATCCTACTAGACACATGACAATAGCTACCTGCCTGGAAACAAAGTTCATCGAAAGTCCATTTCTATGAAAAAAAAAATGATGTCCACCTCTCCTTTGATTAACTTTGACAGATTTTCAGGCTCATTAAGCTTGAAAGCCACAAAGAGATCTGAGGCAACCTTATCTATTCTTGACGGTGGAGTAGGCAGGGACCAACTCGGACTGTTACCCATATACTCTATGTCTGGAGCTGAGCTTGGCCACCTTGGTATTGCTTGGTATCTAATCTTTTTCCTACTGGAAAAATGTGCACGGCCAACCCTCCTTTGATAGACTTCACAGATTCTAGTGCCCATTGGGCTTGGAAGCCACAAAGAGGTCTGAAGCTACCTTATACATGCATTATGGTGGAGTAGACAGCGGCTACTCTGTGTGTGGAGCTGACCCTGGTCACATTGACATTGCCTGGTATCAAATTTCATTCCTACTGGTGAAATGGCCATGACCAACTTTGATAAACTGCAGCAGATTCTAGAGCCCATTGGGCATTGAAGCCTTAAACAGATCAGATCAACCTTATTCAAGCTTGACAGTAGAGTAGACAGGGGCCAACTCGGATTCTGTTACTCACATACCCCTGGCACATTGACATTACCAGGTATCAAGTAGCATTTCTACTGAAGAAATGGCGATGGCCAACTCTGCTTTGGTAAATCTCGGCAGATTTTAGGGCCATTTGGGTTTGGAACCTATAAAGTGTTCTGGGGCAACCTTTTTTTCTTAACGGTGGAGTAGACAGAGGCCAAGTCAGACTGTTACCCATATACCTTGTTTAAAGCCGGTCCTGGCCACATTGGAATTATCAAATCTCATTACTACCGGAAAAAATGGCCGCGGCCAACTCTCTTTGATAAACTTCAGCAGATTCTACAGTCTGCTGGGTTTGGAAGACACAAAGAGGACCGATGAAACCTAATCTATGCTTGATGGTGGAATTGACAGGGAACAGCCAGTGTTGTGAATTCTGTTCTCGAACTCCCTCCGGTGGTTATGAATGGTACTTCGGCGAGTTCTGTCCATGGACTCCCTCTGGTGGCTGTGAGTGGAGCTGCTGGTTCTGAGGTTCTGTCCTCAGCTGACCTCATTTAGTCCTAGGCTGGCTGATCTATTTAACTCCACTTGGATCGTTACTTGATGCCAGCTGTCAATGTCCTAGTACTGGTTCAGTTTGCTCTTGGATCTTTTAGATGACCTGTCTACTCCAGCAAAAGCTAAGTCCCTGCTAGCTTATTTGTTTACCACTGTTTTTTTGTCCAGCTTACTATCATGATTCTGCCTGGCTAGCTGGAAGCTCTGGGATGCAGAGTGGCACCTCCATGCCGTGGTTTTTTGGTAGTTTTTTATGCTGACCGCAAAGATACCTTTTCTATCCTCAAGTCTGTTTAGTTAAGTCTGGCCTCCTTTGCTGAAACCTATTTCATTCCTGTGTTTGTGACTTCCATCTTAACTCACAGTCAATACGTGTGGGGGGCTGCCTATTTCTTTGGGGAATTTCTCTGAGGCAAGTCAGGCTTTATTTTCTATCTTTAGGGGTAGTTAGCTCTTAGGCTGTGAAGAGGCGTCTAGGCAGAGTCAGGTACGCTCCACGGCTATTTCTAGTTGTTGTGATAGGATTAGGGGTTGCGGTTAGCAGAGCTCCCACTTCCCAGAGCTTGTCCTGTATTACTAGTTTGCTCATCAGGTCATTCCTAGTGCTCCTAACCACCAGGTCATCATAACAAGCCAGACAGTGACCCATATACTTTTTGTTGGGAACTGGCACAGGGCACATTGGCATTGCCTGGTATCAAATCTTGTTCCTACAGGAGAATTTAATTTTTAAAGCCTATAAATGTTCACAAAACCATTGGGTTCAGGTTTCTATGTTTTGAATATCCTCTCGTGGGTTCCCATAATTCTCTAAAATTGAGGCATATGTGTAGCTACCTCTTTATCAGAACCTTTTGTGAGGAGGACACCATTCCAAATTTTGCTTCTAGGCACCATGATTACCGGCTATGGGTCCTAAATATTAAACACTGATGTCATGCTCTACTCTTTGGCACATTCCAGTTCACCATGGACAATGCCATCTTGCTCCTTTCAATGGTCAAGGTGATGATGAGATCTTCTGGATTTCAAAAATACTTCTCAGGATATAGCTCCACGGACTTGATTTATATTTTTGTTTTCCAAAGCAGACATAAAAATTGTACTGCCTACACATTTGCAGCAACATAGCTAGGCATACAATGCCAGCATGGAGGATTTATAAATCATAAAAGTCCATTTAGTCTCCTTCAATAGAAAGGGTTCTGTGTGCCTCACGATTTTCCAAACTCGAGAGAATAGTCAATGTCACCGATCACTCAGGATCCTTGAGGTGTAGTATGCGGCGGTTCAGCTACTGAGAGGGTCAATGATTTTCCAGATTATGATATTAAGGTTTTGTTATGCAGGTCTATTGTTTTTTATTATTTCTGTGGAGAGAAGGTGCCATGGATGAATCACTATAATTATGCATATCGCCAACAGTAGACTTCAAGGATGAAAAAATGAAGGTCGCCCGCCAATACTGATAGATAGCAATAAATTAGCACATTGTAGATAATTGCAGAATATTTGACATAAACTTTCTTTAGATCACCAGAGCCATAGGTAGGTTGTAATGCTCCCGATGCAAGATCCATAACATGGCCCCATCTGTCACGATACGTATTGCGACCCAATGGGGGTCGGTAAGTGTACTGCATAACAGATTCACAACAGGATGGAAAAGGGCGAGGAAGGCCCTATCAATAGGGAAATGAAGGAATGGTCACCTCCTGCTCAAACCTGAGCCTGTCCCTTCACTCCCCTAATGCCCTAAGTGGGTCCTTTCCCCCACTGCCGTCAGGAACCTCGTCCATAGTTGTCACCTAACACTGCACTGGCTAGTGCACCAACAGTCAGCTGATGTATCAGGTGACCATTTAAAGGATGGTGGGAGTGGTCACCACCCACATCAGATGACCCAGCAGCACTACAGTTACACCAGATTACCAGCGGGGGAAAAACTGACATTAACCCCCAATGGTACTGAAAGGATAAAAGCTACTTTTAAAACAGAGTGGAACCAGAGCTGCCACAAATCCAAAAATGGATTGTGACACCAACTTTGTCAGAGGAGACCTTCGGGCACCCTTTGGTATCGGTCCTTGGATGTGACTTCTCCCTCCGCATCCTCTTTAGCTATGCTATCCTTGCCAATCCTCCCAGACTCCGAAAAGAGTTGTATGGTGAATTGTCGAAATCTCCAAGAAAGGATCTTTTCCAAAAGTCTTCTAGTGCCTGACACCGAGGAGCTCCATCATCAGACCGGTCACCGGCATCTAATCAGACATTTAGAGGGAATGAACCAAGGCGTGACTGGGACTTCAGCTAATGGAAGGGGTGTGATTTTGGGAAAAATTGTTATCATAAGAGGCAACTATTTAGTTTGCTGTCCCGAATCTTTATTTAGATACCCTGGCCAAGTGAGTGTGGCTTGTTAGTGCCTCCTCTGGAGCTCACCTTGCCCAGCTACATCTGGATTCACTCTGAGGACCATTCCTCATCGGAGACTCATAAATGTGCCATCAGACTACGCTGGATTTCTTTGTAGTCTGTAACCATGGAGACGCATAGGATTGCAATGGAGCTTTGTGCACAAAATGATAGAAGATTTTTAACCTAAACTATTTGTATTGCTTCATTTTTTTTATTAGAGATGCACAAGTGAACGCATCACTTTACAGGGTCATTCCCATCTTCATAAATGGGTACAAGCTATTTCACATTTTCCTGCTTATTCAAATTTTCAGCCGTTTTTGAGATATTCATTTTTTTCTCTTTTTTGTTTATAGCTCGTTGCCTTGGAAACCGACCACTGCAGCTAGACATTTGAACATGCGCAGTGTTTACATGCACTTTTCCACTGACTTTCTAAGTAATGTTGAGAAGCTGGCACGGATCGCAGTTCCCTCCTAATCCAGTCCAGCTACAGCGCAATGCTTGCGTGCTATTCAGCGGCAGTGGTCGGTCTCCTTGGCAACGGGCTGTAAATGTTAATAGCTCAAGAACAGCTGCAAATTTTGACAAGCAGCAAATTGCAAAAGTGCTCGTTTTTACAAGCTGTATCCAAAATTATCCATCTTTTAAGATAAGAAAAATCCATTTAAGGAGTCATTACAGGTTCAGAACCCCAAGTACTGAGTGTGCGGCTTCACCCGTTCATGCAAAAAGCAAGAATATGTACCTCCATATAAAATCCTAAGCACAGAGGAATATAGTACAAGTCCATAGCTGCATACGATGGTTCTGCTCAGTTTATGTTCACGTCCATAGATATTTTGAGACTATTTGGTCCTCATTGGGTCTGGTATAATATTACCTCCATCCCCCAACAGGAGGTTATGCTCCATACTGCAGCTGCATGAACTCCATCATTTATGGTATATAAGACTGCGATGAGGCCACGAGCATCACCTGTGCAGGGCAGGAATCCCAGCAATGTCTCCTCTGACCGCACAAGTCAGCGGCTTTACTAAGAATCCTATAAAGGACGAGACATTGAGATTCAGAACGACATTCAGGCGCTAATTAAAGACCGAGCTCCCCGCACAGCGTGTACATCCTCCACAAAGACCGCTCACGTGTTCCGCCTGCAGCTCGGATCATTTTCAGTCTTATCCACCACAGAAATGTATTCCTAAAATTAAAAACTGACAATAAAAAGTGAATATAAAAAATAAAAATAAAGAAAAAAATAAAAATAAAAAAAAAGTAAAATAATAATAATAAAAAAGCAAAAAAATAAAAATAATAATAACAAAACAAAATGACTAAAAGAGTAATATTTGGAATAATATATAAAATCCTACTAATAATAAAAATACGTAAGTGCTCTATGGCAATAATTCCCTTTACATGTTTTGTAAATGTAGAACATTCAATGTCAGGGTTACACGTATGCCGAGTAGTGATGAGCGAATATACTCGTTACTCGAGATTTCTCGACCATGCTCGGGGGTCCTCCGAGTATTTGTTAGTGCTCGGAGATTTAGTTTTTCTTGCCGCAGCTGAATTATTTAAATCTGTTAGCCAGGCTGAGTACATGTGGGGGTTGCCTGGTTTGCTAGGGAATCCCCACATGTAATCAAGCTGGCTAATAGCTGTAAATCATTCAGCTGAGGCAATGAAAACTAAATCTCCGAGCAATAAAATACGTTCACCCGAGCGTGCTCGAGAAATCTCAAGTAACGAGTATATTCGCTCATCACTAACGCGAGTAAAATCGTGTTCAAACAATTGAGGACTTTAAAGGGAACCTGTCACCCCCAAAATGGAAGGTGAGCTAAGCCCACCGGAATCAGGGGCTTATCTACAGCATTCTGTAATGCGTTCTGTAATGCTGTAGATAAGCCCCCGATGTATCCTAAAATATGAGAAAAAGAGGTTAGATTATACTCACCCAGGGGCGGTCCCGGTCCGGTTCTGGTCTGATGGGTGTCGCAGTCCGGTCCCTGGCCTCTTCTTGTCTCCACGCTGCAGATCCAGCGTACTTTATCTGCCTTGTTGACAGAATGCTGTAGATAAGCCCCTGATTCTGGTGGGCTTAGCTTACCTTCCATTTTGGGGGTGACAGGTTCCCTTTAACAATGAGACAAACTGTTTAAGCAATGCCCATTTTCGTTAAGCCCCACCCACTATAACATTTTAGCTCAATAAGGAGAGCAATTGGAGGGGGAGGACCCCAATTCTCTCCCAGTGAAGTAATTTATATACTTCATTTGTTTCTATATTACATCCTGTATTATACTCCAGAGCTGCGCTCGCTATTCTGCTGGTGCAGTCACTGTGTACATACATTACATTACTGGTCCTGAGTTACCTCCTGTATTATACTCCAGAGCTGCACTCACTATTCTGCTGGTGCAGTCACTGCGTACATACATTACATTACTGATCCTGAGTTACATCCTGTATTATACTCCAGAGCTGCACTCACTAATCTGCTGGTGCAGTCACTGTGTACAGACATTACATTACTGATCCTGAGTTACATCCTGTATTATACCCCAGAGCTGCACTCACCATTCTGCTGGTGCAGTCACTGTGTACATACATTACATTACTGATCCTGAGTTACATCCTGTATTATACTCCAGGGCTGCACTCACTATTCTGCTGGTGCAGTCACTGTGTACATACATTACATTATTGGTCCTGAGTTACCTCCTGTATTATACTCCAGGGCTGCACTCACTATTCTGCTGGTGCAGTCACTGTGTACATACATTACATTACTGATCCTGAGTTACATCCTGTATTATACTCCAGAGCTGCACTCACTAATCTGCTGGTGCAGTCACTGTGTACAGACATTACATTACTGATCCTGAGTTACATCCTGTATTATACCCCAGAGCTGCACTCACCATTCTGCTGGTGCAGTCACTGTGTACATACATTACATTACTGATCCTGAGTTACATCCTGTATTATACTCCAGAGCTGCACTCACTATTCTGCTGGTGCAGTCACTGTGTACATACATTACATTACTGATCCTGAGTTACATCCTGTATTATACTCCAGAGCTGCACTCACTATTCTGCTGGTGCAGTCACTGTGTACATACATTACATTACTGATCCTGAGTTACATCCTGTATTATACCCCAGAGCTGCACTCACTATTCTGCTGCTGCAGTCACTGTGTACATACATTACATTACTGATCCTGAGTTACATCCTGTATTATACTCCAGAGCTGCACTCACTATGCTGCTGGTGCAGTCACTGTGTACATACATTACATTACTGATCCTGAGTTACATCCTGTATTATACTCCAGAGCTGCACTCACTATTCTGCTGGTGCAGTCACTGTGTACATACATTACATTACTGATCCTGAGTTACATCCTGTATTATACCCCAGAGCTGCACTCACTATTCTGCTGGTGCAGTCACTGTGTACATACATTACATTACTGATCCTGAGTTACATCCTGTATTATACTCCAGAGCTGCACTCACTATGCTGCTGGTGCAGTCACGGTGTACATACATTACATTACTGATCCTGAGTTACATCCTGTATTATACTCCAGAGCTGCACTCACTATTCTGCTGGTGCAGACACTGTGTATATACATTACTGATCCTGCGTTACATCCTGTATTATACTCCAGAGCTGCACTCACTATTCTGCTGGTGCAGACACTGTGTATATACATTACTGATCCTGAGTTACATCCTGTATTATACTCCAGAGCTGCACTCACTATTCTGCTGGTGCAGTCACTGTGTACATACATTACATTACTGATCCTGAGTTACGTCCTGTATTATACTCCAGAGCTGCACTCACTATTCTGCTGGTGCAGTCACTGTGTACATACATTACATTACTGATCCTGGGTTACATCCTGTATTATACCCCAGAGCTGCACTCACTACTGCTGGTGCAGTCACTGTGTACATACATTACATTACTGATCCTGAGTTACATCCTGTATTATACTCCAGAGCTGCACTCACTATTCTGCTGGTGCAGTCACTGTGTACATACATTACATTACTGATCCTGAGTTACATCCTGTATTATACTCCAGAGCTGCACTCACTATTCTGCTGGTGCAGTCACTGTGTACATACATTACATTACTGATCCTGAGTTACATCCTGTATTATACTCCAGAGCTGCACTCACTATTCTGCTGGTGCAGTCACTGTGTACATACATTACATTACTGATCCTGAGTTACATCCTGTATTATACCCCAGAGCTGCACTCACTATTCTGCTGGTGCAGTCACTGTGTACATACATTACATTACTGATCCTGAGTTACATCCTGTATTACACTCCAGAGCTGCACTCACTATTCTGCTGGTGCAGTCACTGTGTACATACATTACATTACTGATCCTGAGTTACATCCTGTATTATACCCCAGAGCTGCACTCACTATTCTGCTGGTGCAGTCACTGTATACATACATTACATTACTGATCCTGAGTTACATCCTGTATTACACTCCAGAGCTGCACTCACTATTCTGCTGGTGCAGTCACTGTGTACATACATTACATTACTGATCCTGAGTTACATCCTGTATTATACTCCAGAGCTGCACTCACTATACTGCTGGTGCAGTCACTGTGTACATACATTACTGATCCTGAGTTACATCCTGTATTATACTCCAGAGCTGCACTCACTATTCTGCTGGTGCAGTCACTGTGTACATACATTACATTACTGATCCTGAGTTACATCCTGTATTACACTCCAGAGCTGCACTCACTATTCTGCTGGTGCAGTCACTGTGTACATACATTACATTACTGATCCTGAGCTACATCCTGTATTATACCCCAGAGCTGCACTCACTATTCTGCTGGTGCAGTCACTGTGTACATACATTACATTACTGATCCTGAGTTACCTCCTGTATTATACTCCAGAGCTGCACTCACTATTCTGCTGGTGCAGTCACTGTGTACATATATTACATTACTGATCCTGAGTTACATCCTGTATTATATCCCAGAGCTGCACTCACTATTCTGCTGGTGCAGTCACTGTGTACATACATTACATTACTGATCCTGAGCTACATCCTGTATTATACCCCAGAGCTGCACTCACTATTCTGCTGGTGCAGTCACTGTGTACATACATTACATTACTGATCCTGAGTTACATCCTGTATTATACCCCAGAGCTGCACTCACTATTCTGCTGGTGCAGTCACTGTGTACATACATTACATTACTGATCCTGAGTTACATCCTGTATTATACTCCAGAGCTGAATTCATAAATATGCAGGCTGTTTGTTCAGTGTATACATATATCTTCACTGGTGATTGTCATTACTCGCCCTAATAACATGTTGTCTACAGTATATAGTATATAGGAGGACTTTTCTTGTTATGAGACCTCAATGTCACTAATCACCTGATTCAGCCCTGTAATATGTGTAATGGTTTGGATTTAGCTTGCAGGGATTACAGAGAGTTTCTGCAGATCCATAGAGAGTCTTTGGCCAGTTCATACCGGGAGCCCTGGGATTGGTGTCATGTCCCATCAAGTGTACTCTGCTTATCTGAACGACAGGCTGGAAAAATGCCTGTATGCTTCCAGTGCTGAGACACTAATGCTGCAGACCTCCCAGCAGCTGCTGGACTGTGACATCACTTCATACACAATCTCTCAAATTCCAGTCTCTCGGAATGAAGGACAAGGCTAGAAATGACTGCAAGTGCAAGATAAATATTTAAGGGCCACTAAACTGCAACACTCAAAATACCTGTGTGGTTATAATATAAAGTAACATAGAAAAGAGAAATTCCAGTCAGAACCATAGTGTCATCAGAGCTGCACTTATCATTACCAGGGCAGAATGTGTGTATGCGACATGAAATATTTAGTATAAAATTCCCCCATATGTTCAAGAATATAACTACTATAATACTGCCCCTATGTACAAGAATATAACTACTATAATACTGCCCCTATGTACAAGAATATAACTACTATAATACTGCTCCTATGTACAAGACTATTACTACTATAATACTGCTCCTATGTACAAGAATATAACTACTATAATACTGCCCCTATGTACAAGAATATAACTACTATAATACTGCTCCCTATGTCCAAGAATATAACTACTATAATACTGCTCCTATGTACAAGAATATAACTACTATAATACTGCCCGTATGTACAAGAATATAACTACTATAATACTGCTCCTATGTACAAGAATATAAGTACTATAATACTGCCCCCTATGTACAAGAATATAATTACTATAATACTGCTCCTATGTTCAGGAATATAACTACTATAATACTGCCCCTATGTACAAGAATATAACTACTATAATACTTGTTATGGTTCTCAATGGCAAGAGAACATAGCCCAGCAAACATAAGTCCTAGCTCTTGGAAGGATGGAAACTAAACTGACCATGAACTAAACCTGCCACACAACTAACAGTAGCCGGGTAGCGTTGCCTAAGTTTTTTATCCCTAGATGCCCAGCGCCGGCCGGAGGACTAACTAATCCTGGCAGAGGAAAATATAGTCCTGGCTCACCTCTAGAGAAATTTCCCCGATAGGCAGACAGAGGCCCCCACATATATTGGCGGTGATTTTAGATGAAATGACAAACGTAGTATGAAAATAGGTTTAGCAAAATTGAGGTACGCTTACTAGATAGCAGGAAGACAGAAAGGGCACTTTCATGGTCAGCTGAAAACCCTATCAAAATACCATCCTGAAATTACTTTAAGACTCTAGTATTAACTCATAACATCAGAGTGGCAATTTCAGATCACAAGAGCTTTCCAGACACAGAAACGAAACTACAGCTGTGAACTGGAACAAAATGCAAAAACAAACGAGGACAAAAGTCCAACTTAGCTGGGAGTTGTCTAGAAGCAGGAACATGCACAGAAAGGCTTCTGATTACAATGTTGACCGGCATGGAAGTGACAGAGGAGCAAGGTTAAATAGCGACTCCCACATCCTGATGGAAACAGGTGAACAGAGGGGATGATGCACACCAGTTCAATTCCACCAGTGGCCACCGGGGGAGCCCAAAATCCAATTTCACAACAGTACCCCCCCCTCAAGGAGGGGGCACCGAACCCTCACCAGAACCACCAGGGCGATCAGGATGAGCCCTATGAAAGGCACGGACCAGATCGGAGGCATGAACATCAGAGGCAGTCACCCAAGAATTATCCTCCTGACCGTATCCCTTCCATTTGACCAGATACTGGAGTTTCCGTCTGGAAACACGGGAGTCCAAGATTTTTTCCACAACGTACTCCAACTCGCCCTCAACCAACACCGGAGCAGGAGGCTCAACGGAAGGCACAACCGGTACCTCATACCTGCGCAACAATGACCGATGAAAAACATTATGAATAGAAAAAGATGCAGGGAGGTCCAAACGGAAGGACACAGGGTTAAGAATCTCCAATATCTTGTACGGGCCGATGAACCGAGGCTTAAACTTAGGAGAAGAAACCCTCATAGGGACAAAACGAGAAGACAACCACACCAAGTCCCCAACACAAAGCCGAGGACCAACCCGACGCCGGCGGTTGGCAAAAAGCTGAGTCTTCTCCTGGGACAACTTCAAATTGTCCACTACCTGCCCCCAAATCTGATGCAACCTCTCCACCACAGCATCCACTCCAGGACAATCCGAAGATTCCACCTGACCAGAAGAAAATCGAGGATGAAACCCCGAATTACAGAAAAAAGGAGACACCAAGGTGGCAGAGCTGGCCCGATTATTGAGGGCAAACTCCGCTAAAGGCAAAAAAGCAACCCAATCATCCTGATCTGCAGACACAAAACACCTCAAATATGTCTCCAAGGTCTGATTCGTCCGCTCGGTCTGGCCATTAGTCTGAGGATGGAAAGCAGACGAGAAAGACAAATCTATGCCCATCCTAGCACAGAATGCTCGCCAAAATCTAGACACGAACTGGGTTCCTCTGTCAGAAACGATATTCTCCGGAATACCATGCAAACGGACCACATTTTGAAAAAACAGAGGAACCAACTCGGAAGAAGAAGGCAACTTAGGCAGGGGAACCAAATGGACCATCTTAGAGAAACGGTCACACACCACCCAGATGACAGACATCTTCTGAGAAACAGGAAGATCCGAAATAAAATCCATCGAGATGTGCGTCCAGGGCCTCTTCGGGATAGGCAAGGGCAACAACAATCCACTAGCCCGAGAACAACAAGGCTTGGCCCGAGCACAAACGTCACAAGACTGCACAAAGCCTCGCACATCTCGAGACAGGGAAGGCCACCAGAAGGACCTTGCCACCAAATCCCTGGTACCAAAGATTCCAGGATGACCTGTCAACGCAGAAGAATGAACCTCAGAAATGACTTTACTGGTCCAATCATCAGGAACAAACAGTCTACCAGGTGGGCAACGATCAGGTCTATCCGCCTGAAACTCCTGCAAGGCCCGCCGCAGGTCTGGAGAAACGGCAGACAATATCACTCCATCCTTAAGGATACCTGTAGGTTCAGAGTTACCAGGTGAGTCAGGCTCAAAACTCCTAGAAAGGGCATCCGCCTTAACATTCTTAGAACCCGGCAGTTAGGACACCACAAAATTAAACCGAGAGAAAAACAATGACCAGCGCGCCTGTCTAGGATTCAGGCGTCTGGCGGACTCAAGATAAATTAGATTTTTGTGGTCAGTCAATACCACCACCTGATGTCTAGCCCCCTCAAGCCAATGACGCCACTCCTCAAAAGCCCACTTCATGGCCAAAAGCTCCCGATTCCCAACATCATAATTCCGCTCGGCGGGCGAAAATTTACGCGAGAAAAAGGCACAAGGTCTCATCACGGAACAATCGGAACTTCTCTGCGACAAAACTGCCCCAGCTCCGATTTCAGAAGCGTCGACCTCAACCTGAAAAGGAAGAGCAACATCAGGCTGACGCAACACAGGGGCGGAAGAAAAGCGGCGCTTAAGCTCCCGAAAGGCCTCCACAGCAGCAGGGGACCAATCAGCAACATCAGCACCCTTCTTAGTCAAATCAGTCAATGGTTTAACAACATCAGAAAAACCAGCAATAAATCGACGATAAAAGTTAGCAAAGCCCAAAAATTTCTGAAGACTCTTAAGAGAAGAGGGTTGCGTCCAATCACAAATAGCCTGAACCTTGACAGGATCCATCTCGATGGAAGAGGGGGAAAAAATATATCCCAAAAAGGAAATCTTTTGAACCCCAAAAACGCACTTAGAACCCTTCACACACAAGGAATTAGACCGCAAAACCTGAAAAACCCTCCTGACCTGCTGGACATGAGAGTCCCAGTCATCCGAAAAAATCAAAATATCATCCAGATACACAATCATAAATTTATCCAAATAATCACGGAAAATGTCATGCATAAAGGACTGAAAGACTGAAGGGGCATTTGAAAGACCAAAAGGCATCACCAAATACTCAAAGTGGCCCTCGGGCGTATTAAATGCGGTCTTCCACTCATCCCCCTGCTTAATTCGCACCAAATTATACGCCCCACGGAGATCTATCTTAGAGAACCACTTGGCCCCCTTTATGCGAGCAAACAAATCAGTCAGCAGTGGCAACGGATATTGATATTTAACCGTGATTTTATTCAAAAGCCGATAATCAATACACGGTCTCAAAGAGCCATCTTTCTTAGCCACAAAGAAAAAACCGGCTCCTAAGGGAGATGACGAAGGACGAATATGTCCCTTTTCCAAGGACTCCTTTATATATTCTCGCATAGCAGCATGTTCAGGCACAGACAGATTAAATAAACGACCCTTAGGGTATTTACTACCCGGAATCAAATCTATGGCACAATCGCACTCCCGGTGCGGAGGTAGTGAACCAACCTTGGGTTCTTCAAAAACGTCACGAAAGTCAGACAAGAATTCAGGAATCTCAGAGGGAATAGATGATGAAATGGAAACCACAGGTACGTCCCCATGCGTCCCCTTACATCCCCAGCTTAACACAGACATAGCTTTCCAGTCAAGGACTGGGTTATGAGATTGCAGCCATGGCAATCCAAGCACCAACACATCATGTAGGTTATACAGCACAAGAAAGCGAATAATCTCCTGATGATCCGGATTAATCCGCATAGTTACTTGTGTCCAGTATTGTGGTTTATTACTAGCCAATGGGGTGGAGTCAATCCCCTTCAGGGGTATAGGAGTTTCAAGAGGCTCCAAATCATACCCACAGCGTTTGGCAAAGGACCAATCCATAAGACTCAAAGCGGCGCCAGAGTCGACATAGGCATCCGCGGTAATAGATGATAAAGAACAAATCAGGGTCACAGATAGAATAAACTTAGACTGTAAAGTGCCAATTGAAACAGACTTATCAAGCTTCTTAGTACGCTTAGAGCATGCTGATATAACATGAGTTGAATCACCGCAATAGAAGCACAACCCATTTTTTCGTCTTAAATTCTGCCGTTCACTTCTGGACAGAATTCTATCACATTGCATATTCTCTGGCGTCTTCTCAGTAGACACCGCCAAATGGTGCACAGGTTTGCGCTCCCGCAGACGCCTATCGATCTGGATAGCCATTGTCATGGACTCATTCAGACCCGCAGGCACAGGGAACCCCACCATAACATCCTTAATGGCATCAGAGAGACCCTCTCTGAAATTCGCCGCCAGGGCGCACTCATTCCACTGAGTAAGCACAGCCCATTTACGGAATTTCTGGCAGTATATTTCAGCTTCGTCTTGCCCCTGAGATAGGGACATCAAGGCCTTTTCCGCCTGAAGCTCTAACTGAGGTTCCTCATAAAGCAACCCCAAGGCCAGAAAAAACGCATCCACATTGAGCAACGCAGGATCCCCTGGAGCCAATGCAAAAGCCCAATCCTGAGGGTCGCCCCGGAGCAAGGAAATCACAATCCTGACCTGCTGAGCAGGATCTCCAGCAGAGCGAGATTTCAGGGACAAAAACAACTTGCAATTATTTTTAAAATTTTGAAAGCAAGATCTATTCCCCGAGAAAAATTCAGGCAAAGGAATTCTAGGTTCAGATATAGGAACATGAACAACAAAATCTTGTAAATTTTGAACTTTCGTGGTGAGATTATTCAAACCTGCAGCTAAACTCTGAATATCCATTTTAAACAGGTGAACACAGAGCCATTCCAGGATTAGAAGGAGAGAGAGAGAGAGAAAGGCTGCAATATAGGCAGACTTGCAAGAGATTCAATTACAAGCACACTCAGAACTGAAGGGAAAGGAAAAAAAAAAAAAAAAAAAAATCTTCAGCAGACTTCTCTTTTCTCTCCTTTCTCTGTCAATTAATTTAACCCTTTTTTGGCCGGTCAAACTGTTATGGTTCTCAATGGCAAGAGAACATAGCCCAGCAAACATAAGTCCTAGCTCTTGGAAGGATGGAAACTAAACTGACCATGAACTAAACCTGCCGCACAACTAACAGTAGCCGGGTAGCGTTGCCTACGTTTTTTATCCCTAGACGCCCAGCGCCGGCCGGAGGACTAACTAATCCTGGCAGAGGAAAATATAGTCCTGGCTCACCTCTAGAGAAATTTCCCCGATAGGCAGACAGAGGCCCCCACATATATTGGCGGTGATTTTAGATGAAATGACAAACGTAGTATGAAAATAGGTTTAGCAAAATTGAGGTACGCTTACTAGATAGCAGGAAGACAGAAAGGGCACTTTCATGGTCAGCTGAAAACCCTATCAAAATACCATCCTGAAATTACTTTAAGACTCTAGTATTAACTCATAACATCAGAGTGGCAATTTCAGATCACAAGAGCTTTCCAGACACAGAAACGAAACTACAGCTGTGAACTGGAACAAAATGCAAAAACAAACGAGGACAAAAGTCCAACTTAGCTGGGAGTTGTCTAGAAGCAGGAACATGCACAGAAAGGCTTCTGATTACAATGTTGACCGGCATGGAAGTGACAGAGGAGCAAGGTTAAATAGCGACTCCCACATCCTGATGGAAACAGGTGAACAGAGGGGATGATGCACACCAGTTCAATTCCACCAGTGGCCACCGGGGGAGCCCAAAATCCAATTTCACAACAAATACTGCTCCTATGTACAAGAATATAACTACTATAATACTGCTATGTACAAGAATATAACTACTATAATACTGCCCCTATGTACAAGAATATAACTACTATAATACTGCTCCTATGTACAAGAATATAACTACTATAATACTCCTATGTACAAGAATATAAGTACTATAATACTGCCCCTATGTACAAGAATATAACTACTATAATACTCCCCCTATGTACAAGAATATAACTACTATAATACTGCTCCTATGTACAAGAATATAACTACTATAATACTGACCTCTATGTACAAGAATATAACTACTATAATACTGCTCCTATGTACAAGAATATAACAACTATAATACTGCCCCTATGTACAAGAATATAACTACTATAATACTGCTCCTATGTACAAGAATATAACTACTATAATACTCCCCCTATGTACAAGAATATAACTACTATAATACTGCTCCTATGTACAAGAATATAACTACTATAATACTGCTCCTATGTACAAGAATATAACTACTATAATACTCCTATGTACAAGAATATAAGTACTATAATACTGCCCCTATGTACAAGAATATAACTACTATAATACTCCCCCTATGTACAAGAATATAACTACTATAATACTGACCTCTATGTACAAGAATATAACTACTATAATACTGCTCCTATGTACAAGAATATAACCACTATAATACTGCCCCTATGTACAAGAATATAACTACTATAATACTGCTCCTATGTACAAGAATATAACTACTATAATACTGCCCCTATGTACAAGAATATAACTACTATAATACTCCCCCTATGTACAAGAATATAACTACTATAATACTGCCCCTATATACAAGAATATAACTACTATAATACTGCTCCTATGTACAGGAATATAACTACTATAATACTGCTCCTATGTACAAGAATATAACTACTATAATACTGCCCCTATGTACAAGAATATAACTACTATAATACTCCCCCTATGTACAAGAATATAACTACTATAATACTGCCCCTATATACAAGAATATAACTACTATAATACTGCTCCTATGTACAAGAATATAACTACTATAATACTGCTCCTATGTACAAGAATATAACTACTATAATACTGCCCCTATGTACAAGAATATAACTACTATAATACTCCCCCTATGTACAAGAATATAACTACTATAATACTGCCCCTATATACAAGAATATAACTACTATAATACTGCTCCTATGTACAAGAATATAACTACTATAATACTGCCCCTATGTACAAGAATATAACTACTATAATACTGCTCCTATGTACAAGAATATAACTACTATAATACTGCTCCTATGTACAAGAATATAACTACTATAATACTGCCCCTATGTACAACATTTTTGCTTTAATACTTCTGCTATTGTTTGACTTCATAACAATAATTAGAGTATGACATTAATGCAGCTTCTCCTTGTCTTCTCCTCAGGACGCTGTCTCATGCTCGGTGGAGGGAGATCAATTATCCCAAATACAGAATGTCATCCAGGAGTTGCCTTCATCGCATTACAGGTAAGAACACGCGAGTTCTCATCATTAATCTCACCCAGTTATTGCTGTATTCTGGATTTTAGGTGACACCTCTGCACAGATTCTGATCATCTTTACTCCATCTATAGTGTCTATTAGTGGTTCATATTAACGGGGCGGGGTTATAAATTGTGAATCCTGGGCAGTGGAAATAATATGTGACTGATAGAGCTGTCCATGTTGGTTTAGCGCGCGGTTCTGACCCGCTCCTCTGATCCCAGCTTATTGGTGTCGGCCCCAGAGCAGTGATGGATTTAGTGTTTGTTAGTAGATCGTTGTGAATGGAGGCGACACCGGCCTCACGAATATCCGGTGTCTGTATCCCAGGACGCCTGTCTGCGGCTGTATATACAATCAGTGTACGACGTCTGCTCGAGCGCGTCAATATAATATGTTACTAATAGTGACGATGTAACAATAGTCATATATTCAATCATGTGCTCATAATACACAGATCATTTAATGGGGTCTTTCCGTGGGCTACCTGGCGGAGGGCTAGGATTCCGCATCCTGTAACCAGTGAACCATTAGCATTCTCTTAGTGCCTTCCTCCAGTTTAGTAATAAACCCCTGATGTTTTTACAGTTTGCCCTTTGACCCGCTAGTTTTGTTTTCTGTGGTTTACTCAAATTTGACGTATAAATGTAAAAATAAAGTTTTACATTATATTTTTGTTATTTAACTCATTTATTAACCTAGGCCATTCCCTAACCTTATCCCTAACACTATCCCTATCCCCACCCTATCTTTAGCCCTATCCTTAACCCTATCACATATCCCTATCCCTAACACTATCCCTATACCCAACCCTATCTGTAACCCTATCTTCAAATGTATCCCCAACCCTATCACTAACCCTGTCTCCAACCGTATCCCCAATCCTATCCCTAACTCTATCCCTAACCCTATCCCAACCGTATCCCAAACTCTATCCCCAACTCCACTCCAACCCTATCTTTATCCCTATCCCAACTCTATTCCCAACCCTATCCCAGCCGTATCCCCAACCCTATCCCCAATCCTATCCCTAACCCTATCCCCAATGTTATCCCCAACCCTATCCCCAACCCTATCCCCAACCCTATCCCCAATCCTATCCCCAACCCTATCCTCAATCCTATCCCCAATTCTATCCCCAATCCTATCCCCAACTGTATCCCCAATCCTATCCCCAACCGTATCTCCAATTCTATCTCCAACCCTATCCCCAACCGTATCCCCAACCCTATTCCTATACCTAACCCTATCCCCAACCCTATCCCCAACCCTAACCCTAATCCTATCCCCAACCCTATCCCCAACCGTATCCTCAACCCTATCCCCAATCCTAGCCCAACCCTATCCCAACTGTATCCCCAACCCTATCCCCAACTCTATCCCCAACTAAACCCAATCATATCCACAACCCTATCACTAACCCTATCCCCAATACTATTCTTAACACTATCCTATTTAAAGGAGTATTCCCATCTTTAAGATCCTATCCCAATAGATCCTATCCCAATATGTAGTGGGTATAATAATAATATTAGCAAATACCTCCAATTAGAAATGTGCATTAACCCAGTATATAGTAATATTATTTGGACGCTATATGTATCTGTACACTGTATGGCAGTATTAATTTCTATGTATGAGCATTGAGGATCCTTTTTCTCCAGGGGACATTATTTTGTGCATGTTTATGCTTTTGATTTCCCCTTTTTGAGCGCAGCAGCATCTGTCCCAGATGTGACTGTTTACTCGCTCTCCAGTTTATTGCACAACAGACCGCAGGCCGCGGATTACAGAGCGATGCATCCACTTCCACATGACTAAGATGCTCAGTAAATGTCAGATTTCTTCTGTATCATTCTCGTCTGACCCCTCCAGTTCCAGGAATTTGTCTCACAAAATTCTAATTAATATAATATTATAAATGATGACAAAGAGGGAAATGAATTAAAGTGGGAGATGTACGGTCTGGGAAACTCTGTAATGTTTTTTTTATCACAAGCCATCTCTAGTGACTGGGACTTGTGATCAGAGTTGTCAGACAGTATCCTGAGTTGTCAGATAAAAATGAAGTCTAAAAAAACAAGTCCTAACTTTTTTTTTGCTAGATGCACAACAGAAACAAAATTATTTAATGGTAGAATACTGATATAAAAAAACATTTAGAACTGAATTTTTAGGGACTGTAAACCAAATGTTACCTCTCGATTCGCTGGTCTGATGAATATAAGCTATTTGCCCAGTTAGTATATATTTCCCATTTTTACAGGTAGGGGGAGCTCTAGAGCGACTGCATACAGTCCTTACATTGAGTGCCATAATAAGTCTGTATTCAATATACTACTTAGCTCCCCCTAGTGGCAGCTGCAGGAAGGAAGCGTTTCTGCATGTAAATATATTAAACCACTCAAACATTGTGACTTTTCTCAACTTTTAAAAATGTGGGTTTGGTTTTCCAGGAGAGGTGGATAATTCCGAGCGATAAAGATTTATTATTAATTGTGAAATTGGCACAATCAATGACAGCTGATTTCAATTTTGACCTTTAAAACAGACCCCCAAAAATGTGCCAAATTTATGAAGATGTGTGCGCCGGATCCTCCATGTGATGCTCTGTGATTGTACAGAGACTTGGCGTCAAATCGCAGCTTTTGGGAGTGGATATCGGTGCATGAAACAGATGTGGAGGGGTTGCGGCAGCACAGTTATCGGAACTTATAAATGTTGGCGAGGCGTTCTGTACGCCACGAACATCAATCAGATCAGCGACTGTAAAACTTGGCAAGTGGACGACTGTAGTATGAAATGCGAAATCTCATGCTACATGTGTGCAGCTCTATATCAGAGAAATGTAACTCCCCTAAATCCTCAGAAGGGTGGGAGCGCTGATTTTCAGCCTACAAGAAGTAGTTTGTTTAAATGGGATAATTTTATTTTTTTACTCAAATGCTTGTATTTGGAGCTAAAAATCATTTCTGCAATTGGTTCTCACTACAAACATTGCATCACTTTCTTTCTGAAGCCTCTGTGTGTTACATTGTCTATTGCTGGCTGCAGAATGAGTGATCCGAAAATCTGTCAGTGAGCTCTTCATGATGGTCTGACGGGAGAATCTGTAACTTTTTTTTATCTGTCTTTTTCTGACCTTCTCTCAGCTGAGTTGTCATCAAAGACCTCATCAAAGTTCAATCACAAGATGAGCAGTTTTTTGACCCCAAACTAACTCTTCTATGCAAAGTCCCTTTAATGTTGATGACGTCCATACCTTTGTTTTGTAAGTCTGTGCCTCCTTTTTATAGAAATCCATCTGCGAATTTTCATACAAATGAGCCACATGTGCAAGGGGCCTGGTCCTGCACTACAGCTCTCTAACTGCTCTCGCTCTTTCTCTGCTCGCTGCTGCCTCCAGTCACTCTTGTCTGTGACTTGCATCAATGCCCGAGATGTAGCAAAAATTGCTATCATCCCCGGTTTGCTGTGAACTATCCCTAGTAGTGCTATGAGCTACTATTGGTGGTTGCGAAATTCCTCTATTGGTGCCCGCGAACTTCCCCTAGTGGTGGCTGTGAACTTCCCCTAGTGGTGGCTGTAAGCTCTCCCTAGTGGTGGCTGTAGGATCCTCCTAGTGGTGCCTATGAGCTCCCTCTTGGTGGTTGTGAGCTTCCCAAAGTGGTGGCTGTGACCTTCCCCTAGTCCTGGCTGTGAGCTCCCCCTTAGTAGTGGCTGTAAGCTCCCCCTAGTGGTAGCTGTGAGCTCCCCTTAGTTGTGGCTGTGAGCTCCCCTTAGTCGTGGCTGTGAGCTCCCCTTAGTGGTTGCTGTGACCTTCCCCTAGTCCCGGATGTGAGCTGCCCCTTGTTTGTGGCTGTGAGCTTCCCCTAGTGGTGGCTGTAAGCTCCCCTTAGCCTTGGCTGTGACATTCCCCTAGTGGTAGCTGTGAGCTCCCCTTAGTCCTGGCTGTGAGCTTGCCCTAGTGATGGCTGTGACCTACCCCTAGTGGTAGCTTTGAGCTCCCCTTAGTTGTGCCTGTGACCTTCCCCTAGTGATGGCTGTGATCTCCTCCTGGTGGTGGCTGTGAGCTCCCCTTAGTCCTGGCGGTGAGCTCCCCGTAGTGGTGGCTGTGAGCTCTCCTCTTAGTGGTGGCTGTGAGCTTTCCCTAGTGGCGGCTGTGAGCTTCCTCTAGTGGCGGCTGTGAGCTCCCCTTCGTCCTGGCTGTGAGCTCCCCTTAGTCCTGGCGGTGAGCTTCCCCTAGTGATGGCTGTGAGCTGAACCTTAGTTGTGGCTGTGAGCTTCCCCTAGGGGTGGCTGTGAGCTCCCCCTAGTGGTGGCTGTGAGCTCCCCTTAGTCCTGGCTGTGAGCTCCCCCTAGTGGTGGCTGTGAGCTCCCCTTAGTCCTGGCTGTGAGCTCCCCCTAGTGGTGGCTGTGAGCTCCCCTTAGTCCTGGCTGTGAGCTCCCCCTAGTGGTGGCTGTGAGCTCCCCTTAGTCCTGGCTGTGAGCTCCCCCTAGTCCTGGCTGTCAGCTCCCCCTAGTGGTGGCTGTGAGCTCCCCTTAGTCCTGGCTGTGAGCTCCCCCTAGTGGTGGCTGTGAGCTCCCCCTAGTGGTGGCTGTGAGCTCCCCCTAGTGGTGGCTGTGAGCTCCCCCTAGTGGTGGCTGTGAGCTCCCCCTAGTGGTGGCTGTGAGCTCCCCTTAGTCCTGGCTGTGAGCTCCCCCTAGTGATGGCTGTGAGCTCCCCCTAGTGGTGGCTGTGAGCTCCCCTTAGTCCTAGCTGTGAACTCCCCTAGTGGTGGCTGTGAGCTCACCCTAGTGGTGGCTGTGAGCTCCCCCTAGTGGTGGCTGTGAGCTCCCCCTAGTGGTGGCTGTGAGCTCCCCTTAGTCCTGGCTGTGAGCTCCCCCTAGTGGTGGCTGTGAGCTCCCCTTAGTCCTGGCTGTGAGCTCCCTCTAGTGGTGGCTGTGAGCTCCCCTTAGTCCTGGCTGTGAGCTCCCCCTAGTGGTGGCTGTGAGCTCCCCTTAGTCCTGGCTGTGAGCTCCCCCTAGTGGTGGCTGTGAGCTCCCCTTAGTCCTGGCTGTGAGCTCCCCCTAGTGGTGGCTGTGAGCTCCCCCTAGTCCTGGCTGTCAGCTCCCCCTAGTGGTGGCTGTGAGCTCCCCCTAGTGGTGGCTGTGAGCTCCCCTTAGTCCTGGCTGTGAGCTCCCTCTAGTGGTGGCTGTGAGCTCCCCTTAGTCCTGGCTGTGAGCTGCCCCTTGTTTGTGGCTGTGAGCTCCCCCTAGTGGTGGCTGTGAGCTCCCCCTAGTGGTGGCTGTGAGCTCCCCCTAGTGCTGGCTGTTAGCTCCCCTTAGTGCTGGCTGTGAGCTCCCCCTAGTGGTGGCTGTGAGCTCCCCCTAGTCCTGGCTGTCAGCTCCCCCTAGTGGTGGCTGTGAGCTCCCCCTAGTGGTGGCTGTGAGCTCCCCTTAGTCCTGGCTGTGAGCTCCCTCTAGTGGTGGCTGTGAGCTCCCCTTAGTCCTGGCTGTGAGCTGCCCCTTGTTTGTGGCTGTGAGCTCCCCCTAGTGGTGGCTGTGAGCTCCCCCTAGTGGTGGCTGTGAGCTCCCCCTAGTGGTGGCTGTGAGCTCCCCCTAGTGCTGGCTGTGAGCTCCCCTTAGTGCTGGCTGTGAGCTCCCCCTAGTGGTGGCTGTGAGCTCCCCCTAGTGGTGGCTGTGAGCTCCCCCTAGTGGTGGCTGTGAGCTCCCCCTAGTGGTGGCTGTGAGCTCCCCCTAGTGCTGGCTGTGAGCTCCCCCTAGTGGTAGTTGCAGGCAGACAGAAACTTATTTACGTTTGTAACTTTGTGATTTGAGGTGTCAGAAAAGCTGCGCTCCATCCCTTTAAAGATACATTATAAAATAAATTATCAGGAGAATTTTGTGCCCTTTCAAGAGAAAAAAAAAGGAAAAGAAAAAGCACAGAAGAGCCTCGGATTGCATCGCAGCAGCTTTCCAAATCTTTGCCACTTTGTCCCTTGCCAACAACTGGCACCACCCGTCTTACATAAAACTCCTCCAGGACGGTGAGGTCACTTTTTGTGCCCGCAGAGTCTGCATAAGTTTAACTTTCCTGAATTATGGCGATCCATCCGCCCCCTCCCCCCAGAAAGTGAGAACGTTTTACACCCCAGCGAGGGCGGCGTTCGGTCTGCACCGTTTAGATGTCGCGCTTCTCATGCGGAGGAGACGGGTTTCTGGCTGCAGCACAAAACACCGAGACGCCGCAGTTCTGCAGCTGCCACATAAATGCTCCCACTCAGAAGATCACCGTCAAAATAACAATTGCGACCGCGGTGCAGGAAACGCTCGCTTCCTGTTGTCCTAGCAACACAAATAAGCAAAGCAGAACTTTATATAGAATTTATATTATTTTCGACAAAACATTCCAAAACATTCAGAGGTAGACAGCTGGTGAGCCCACAATACCCAGCAGGGGCTGTCCACAGGGGCCAAAGTACCCTCCAGCGGGCGCCTGCCCAGCAAAGTGCCACCTACTGCTACAGCGGGACACAAAATGATGTCAGCAGTCATATTGGAAATGGACATAATGATAGATACATTGTAATCAATAAGTTCCGGTTTTATTCATCAGTCCCATTGCTCCCTCATGTATAACATTCGGCCCCTCGCCCCCCGGTGTATAACCTCCAGCCCCCCGCCTGCCTTTACTACCATGTGACACAACAGCAGAAGGTGCAGAGCTCCTGATACCAGCACGGTCCTGTAAAAGGAGCCACCGGGGTAACAAGTCCGTCCATGACATTCATTCCTCCTGAATCTTCCCCCATCACCTGTGAGTGATATTATTGGGAAGTGGAAGAAACTGCGGCAAGTCACCTGCGAAGTGGAGACCCCGTAACGTTACAGAGCGGGGGGCCGAGTGCTGAGGATCAGAGGACAGAAAAGTCACCACCACTCTGCTGACCCCATAACTGCAGAGTCCAGACCACCTCTGGTAGCAGCACAAACACTGCCCCCCCCCGGGAGCTTCATGGCCGGGCAGCAGTATGCAGCAGTACATCACCAAGCACAATGCCGAGCATCGGATGGAATGGTGTAAAACTGCGTACCCCAATATCATCTGCTGCGGCCCACAGCCACTTTGCCCGTTATTGGCCACAGGCCCTTTAATTCTGCTGAGGTGCGCGCAGACGGCCGCTCTGTAGCCCAGCGCCGCACCATTGCTCATTCAACTTATTGGCATCATAGACGCGGATACAATTGAAAGCACTGATGGAGGAGAGAGCGTCAGACGCTCCCTCTCCCATCACTCCCCTCTGCTTGTGACTCAGCGGGTGCATGATGACGTCACTTCATCGTGGGCCACGCTGTACCAGCAGTAGAGCAGAGCCTGGAGCAGCGCGGGAAACAAGGAGGAGGGGTGAATATTGTGAGTGTGTGTGAGTGCAGGGGCTTCACTATACTGTGTGTGCGTGTGTGTCTGCACTATACTGTGTATTGGGGAGCTGCACCTGCACTATACTGTGTGTGGGAGCTGTGCTGTACTGTGTGTGTGGAGGAGCTGCACTGTACTGTGTGTGCGGGGGAGCTGCACTGTACTGTGTTGGAGCAGCTGCATTATACTGTGTGTGTGGGGCGCTGCACTATACTGTGTGTGGGAGGGAGCTGCACTATACTGTGTGTGGGGGGGAGTTGCACTATACTGTGTGGGTGGAGCTGCAGTATACTGTGTGTGGGAGGGAGCTGCACTATACTGTTTGTTGGGGAGCAGCACTATACTGTGTGTGTGGGGAGCTGCACTATACTGTGTGTGTGGGGAAGCTGCACTATACTGTGTGTGGGGGGGAGCTGCATTGTACTGTGTGTGGGGGAGCTGCACTATACTGTGTGTGGGGGCTGCACTATACTGTGTGTGGAGGGCTGCACTATACTGTGTGTGGGGGGAGGTGCACTATACTGGGTGTGGGGGGTTGTTGCACTATACTTTGTGGTGGGGGGAGCTGCAATTTATTTAAATCTTTGAATCAATATAGTTTGTTAATTTTTAAGTTAATATTTTTATACGGCCTCCGAACGCTATTATAAAATTCCAAATGGCCCTTGGCAGAAAAAAGTTTCCCCATCCCTGATTTAAGGGGAACTTGCTGGCTTGGATCAACTAGTGACGGTAACCCTGATCGTATCCGTGTATGACTTGCAGGATTTCTTGATGCAATTGTCACAGGAATCCACTGGGGAATTAGGAATAGAGCGAGGATTAGAGGTGATTGATATTTCATCCTCTCTCTTATATCTGAAATAGTAATAATAATAAGATAAAACATTCCTGCTGGTTTCTACTACAGATGAGTTTGGTTACAATGTTACATTCTCGGCATTGTTCTTTTGTAACATTAGCTGATGTATGGCGCTGTGTGTAGACGGCCTGGACCTTATATAGTGCTCCTGCGGTAGGGGGCTTCATCCTTCCCATACTGTAATTCCCCCAGGAGGAATTCCAGGTATCTGTTACTATTAGGATAAATATTTACCCATCAGTTTATTATCAGCTCTGGATCCAGAAGGCGCAGACATGAGCGTCCGTCATACCGAGGATGTCACTCTGGAGCTCTGGTGTATATATGAGGTTATTTACACACCAGAGTATTGGCAGCAGGAGCTTTCCCAGTTGTGCAGACCCTACATCTGTGCACAAGGGGCGATAAACCAACCCTAACATGGCAACAGTCAGCAGAGGCAGAGCCTTGGAGGAAATCAACTAATGCCTCTGTGGAGTGTGTCCGCCGCACATCACCTAATGTTTGAATCACAGGTTTTTTGTTAAATGTATCTTTTTCACTCACTGATCACTGTTCCTTCAGGAAATGCACATGCACATTAGCAGGAATAGACTGACTCAGGTTCTATCTTTTGTATTGAAGCATCTAATGAGCAAGTGCAAAGGGAGAAGGAGGTGAGCTGTGACATCCCCTATTGTGAATGGTGAATCCTGTGTTATCTACTGTATATACAGGTGTTATCAGTCATTGTACAGGAGGAGGAGGTGAGCTGTGATATCACCTATTGTGAATGGTGGATCCTGTGTTATTTACTGTATATAGAAGTGTTATCAGTCATTGTACAGGAGGAGGTGAGCTGTGAGATCATCTATTGTGAATGGTGGATCCTGTGTCATCTACTGTATATAGAGGTGTTATCAGTCATTGTACAGGAGGAGGAGGTGAGCTGTGACATCACCTATTGTGAATGGTGGATCCTGTGTTATCTACTGTATATAGAGGTGTTATCAGTCACTGTAAAGGGGGAGGAGGAGGTGAGCTGTGAAATCACCTATTGTGAATGGTGGATCCTGTGTTATCTACTGTATATAAAGGAGATATCATCATTGTACAGGAGGAGGAGGAGAGTTGTGACATCATCTATTATGAATGGTGGATCCTGTATTACCGTATCTACTGTGTATAGAGGTGTTATCAGTCATTGTACAGGAGGAGGAGGTGAGCTGTGAAATCACCTATTGTGAATGGTGGATCCTGTGTTATCTACTGTATATAGAGGTGTTATCAGTCATTGTACAGGAGGAGGAGGTGAGCTGTGATATCATCTATTGTGAATGGTCGGTCCTGTGTTATCTACTGTATATACAGGTGTTTTCAGTCATTGTACAGGAGGAGGAGGTGAGCTGTGACATCACCTATTGTGAATGGTGGATCCTGTGTTATCTACTGTATATAGAGGTGTTATCAGTCATTGTACAGGAGGAGGAGGTGAGCTGTGACATCACCTATTGTGAATGATGGATCCTGTGTTATGTACTGTATATAGAGGTATTATCAGTCATTGTACAGGAGGAGGAGGTGAGTTGTGACACCACCTATTGTGAATGGTGGATCCTGTGTTATCTACTGTATATAGAGGTGTTATTAGTCATTGTACAGGAGGAGGAGGAGGTGAGATGTGACATCCCCTATTGTGAATGGTGGATCCTGTGATATCTACTGTATATAGAGGTGTTATCAGTCATTTTAGAGGATGGGGAGGAGGTGAGTTGTGACATCATCTATTGTGGATGGTGGATCCTGTGTTATCTACTGTATATAGAGGTGTTATTAGTCATAGTACAGTAGGAGGAGGAGGTGACCCGTTACATCACCTATTGTGAATGGTGAATCCTGTGTTATCTACTGTATATAGAGGTGTTATCAGTCATTGTACAGGAGGAGGAGGAGGAGGTGAGCTGTGACATCACCTATTGTGGATGGTGGATCCTGTGTTATCTACTGTATATAGAGGTGTTATCAGTCATTGTACAGGAAGGGGAGGTGGGCTGTGACATCACCTATTGTGAATGGTGGATCCTGTGTTATCTACTGTATATATAGGTGTTATCAGTCATTGTACAGGAGGAGGAGGAGGTGAGCTGTGACATCACCTATTGTGAATGGTGGATCCTGTGTTATCTACTGTATATAGAGGAGTTATCAGTCATTGTACAGGGGGAGGAGGTGAGCTGTGACATCATTTACTGTGAATGTTGGATCCTGTGTTATATACTGTATATAGAGGTGTTATCAGTCATTGTACAGGAGGAGGAGGTGAGCTGTGATATCATCTATTGTGGATGGTGGCTCCTGTGTTTACTGTATATAGAGGTGTTATCAGTCATTGTACAGGATGGGGAGGAGGTGAGCTGTGATATCATCTATTTTGAATGGTGGATCCTGTGTTATCTACTGTATATAGAGGTGACATCAGTCATTATACAGGAGGAGGAGGTGAGTTGTGACATCAGCTATTGTGAATGGTGGATCCTGTGTTATCTACTGTATATAGAGGTATTATCAGTCATTGTACAGGAGGAGGAGGTGAGCTGTGACATCATCTATTGTGAATGGTGGATCCTGTGTTATCTACTGTATATAGAGGTGACATCAGTCATTATACAGGAGGAGGAGATGAGTTGTGACATCAGCTATTGTGTCATGATTCCCCAATGGCATGGGAACATCAGAAACACAAAATAACAGACTAGCTCTCGGGTGATGGAAACTCAAGCTGACCGTGACCTAAATCTACCACACAACTAACAGTAGCCAGGGAGCATACCTACGGCTTCCTATATGCCACGCGCCAGCCGGAGGACTAACTACGCCTGGAAGAGGAAGGAACAGACCTGGCTTACCTCTAGTGAAATTCCCCAAAGATGATAGTAGCCCCCACATATATTAACGGTGAGTTCAGAGGAAAAGACATACACAGTATGAAGGTAGATTTAGCAAAGCGAGGTCCACTTACTAGATAGAGGAAGGATACAAAAGAGGACTTCACGGTCAGCTGAAAAACCCTTTCAAAAACCCATCCTGAAATTACTTTAAGACTCCTGTGTCAACTCATGACACAGGAGTGGCAATTTCAGTCCACAAGAGCTTCCAGTAACAGGGAATGACAAAACTGTAAACTGGACAAAATATACAAAACAAAAAGGACAAGAGTCCACTTAGCTGATCAGCAGACTAGTAGCAGGAACATGCAACTGAAAGACTCAGGTTACAATGATGACCGGCAAGGAAGTGACTGGAGAGCAAGGCTAAATAGGGAACTCCCAAAACTGATGGAAACAGGTGAGCTGAGGGAGAAAAGCACACACAAGCCTCCAGTACCACCAGCCACCACCAGGGGAGCCCAAAAAGCGGATCACAACAGTACCCCCCTCTTAAGGAGGGGGCACCGAACCCTCACAAGAACCGCCAGGGCGACCTGGATGAGCCCTATGAAAGGCACGAACCAAATCCGAGGCATGAACATCAGAGGCAGTTACCCAAGAATTATCTTCCTGACCATAGCCCTTCCATTTAACCAGGTACTGGAGTCTCCGCCTGGAAATACGGGAGTCCAAGATCTTCTCTATAACGTACTCCAATTCACCCTCAACCAGCACAGGAGCAGGAGGCTCAGCAGAAGGAACCACCGGCACCTCGTATCTCCGCAACAACGACCGATGGAACACATTATGGATAGCGAAAGATGCCGGGAGGTCCAAACGAAAGGAAACGGGGTTAATAATCTCCAAAATCCTATAGGGACCGATGAACCTAGGCTTAAATTTAGGAGAAGAAACCCTCATTGGGACAAAACGGGAAGACAACCACACCAAGTCCCCAACACGAAGACGAGGACCAACCCGACGCTGGCGGTTAGCAAACCGCTGAGTCCTCTCCTGGGACAAATTCAAATTGTCCACCACTTGTCCCCAAATCCGATACAACCGATCCACCACAGCATCTACTCCAGGACAATCCGAAGACTCCACCTGACCAGAAGAAAAACGGGGATGAAACCCCGAATTGCAAAAGAAAGGGGAAACCAAAGTGGCAGAACTAGCCCGATTATTAAGAGCAAACTCCGCCAACGGCAAAAAGGCAACCCAATCATCCTGATCCGCAGACACAAAACACCTCAAATACGTCTCCAAAGTTTGATTAGTTCGCTCCGTCTGGCCATTAGTCTGAGGATGGAAGGCAGACGAAAAAGACAAATCAATGCCCAACCTGGCACAGAATGCCCGCCAAAATCTAGAAACGAACTGGGTACCCCTATCAGAAACGATATTTTCAGGAATGCCATGCAAGCGAACCACATTTTGAAAAAACAAAGGAACCAACTCAGACGAGGAAGGCAACTTCGGCAATGGCACCAAATGAACCATCTTAGAAAAACGGTCACACACCACCCAGATAACAGACATCCTCTGAGAGACAGGAAGATCAGAAATAAAGTCCATAGAGATGTGCGTCCAAGGCCTCTTTGGAATAGGCAAGGGCAACAACAACCCACTAGCCCTAGAACAACAAGGCTTGGCCCGAGCACACACATCACAAGACTGCACAAAAACACGCACATCTCGAGACAGAGATGGCCACCAGAAGGATCTAGCCACCAAATCCCTGGTACCAAAAATTCCAGGATGACCCGCCAGCGTAGAAGAATGAACCTCCGAGATGACTCTACTGGTCCAATCATCAGGAACAAACAGTCTACCAGGTGGACAGCGATCAGGTCTATCCGCCTGAAACTCTTGCAAAGCACGTCGCAGATCTGGGGAAATAGCGGATAATATCACCCCATCCTTAAGAATACCTGTAGGTTCCGAATCACCAGGGGAATCAGGCTCAAAACTCCTAGAAAGGGCATCCGCCTTCACATTCTTAGAACCTGGTAGATATGAGACCACAAAATTAAACCGAGAGAAAAACAACGACCAGCGCGCCTGTCTAGGATTCAGGCGCCTGGCAGACTCAAGGTAAATCAGATTCTTGTGATCAGTCAAAACCACCACCTGATGTCTAGCACCCTCAAGCCAATGACGCCACTCCTCAAATGCCCACTTCATGGCCAAAAGCTCCCGATTACCGATATCATAATTTCTTTCGGCGGCAGAAAATTTTCGAGAAAAGAACGCACAAGGTCTCATCACTGAGCAATCGGAACTTTTCTGCGACAAAACCGCCCCCGCTCCGATCTCGGAAGCATCGACCTCAACCTGAAAGGGGAGAGAGACATCGGGCTGGCGCAACACAGGGGCAGACGAAAAGCGGCGCTTAAGTTCCCGAAAGGCCTCCACAGCGGCAGAGGACCAATTGGCAACATCAGCACCCTTCTTAGTCAAATCCGTAAGAGGCTTAGCAACACCAGAAAAACCAGTTATAAATCGACGATAAAAATTAGCAAAGCCCAAGAATTTCTGAAGACCCTTTAGAGAAGTAGGCTGCGTCCAGTCACAAATAGCCCGAACCTTGACAGGGTCCATCTCAACAGAAGAAGGGGAAAAAATGTACCCGAAAAAAGAAATCTTTTGAACCCCAAAAACACACTTAGAACCCTTTACACACAGAGAATTCTCCCGCAAGACCTGAAAAACCCTCCTGACCTGCTGAACATGAGACTCCCAGTCCTCAGAAAAAAATCAAAATATCGTCCAAATACACAATCATAAATTTATCCAGATATTCACGCAAAATATCATGCATAAAGGACTGAAAAACTGAAGGTGCATTAGAAAGGCCGAAAGGCATTACTAAATACTCAAAGTGGCCCTCAGGCGTATTAAATGCGGTTTTCCACTCATCCCCTTGCTTAATTCGCACCAAATTATACGCCCCACGGAGATCAATCTTAGAGAACCACTTAGCCCCCCTTATGCGAGCAAACAAATCAGTAAGCAGCGGCAACGGATACTGATATTTGACTGTAATTTTATTCAGGAGACGATAATCAATACACGGCCTCAGCGAGCCATCCTTTTTAGAGACAAAGAAAAACCCAGCTCCTAAAGGTGACGAAGAAGGACGAATATGTCCCTTTTCCAGGGACTCCTTAACATACTCTCGCATGGCAGCATGCTCAGGTACAGATAGGTTAAACAAACGACCCTTTGGAAATTTGCTGCCTGGAATCAGATCTATGGCGCAATCACACTCTCTGTGGGGAGGGAGAGAACCAATTTTAGGCTCTTCAAAAATATCCCCAAAATCCGACAAAAATGCCGGAATCTCAGAGGGAATAGATGACGAGATAGAAACCAAAAGTATGTCCCCATGAGCCCCCCGACATCCCCAGCTTAACACAGACATAGTTTTCCAGTCCAGTACTGGGTTATGAGACTGTAACCATGGTAATCCAAGCACCAAAACATCATGTAAATTATGCAGCACGAGGAAGCGAATCATCTCCTGATGGTCTGGAGTCATACGCATAGTCACTTGCGTCCAGAACTGTGGTCTATTACAAGCCAGAGGTGTAGAATCAATACCCTTCAGAGGTATAGGAACTTCCAGAGGCTCCAAATCAAACCCACAGCGCCTGGCGAAGGACCAATCCATGAGACTCAGAGCGGCGCCAGAGTCCACATAGGCATCCACGGTAATAACTGATAATGAACAAATCAGAGTTACAGACAGAAGAAATTTAGACTGTAAAGTGCCAATAGAAACAGACTTGTCAACCTTCCTAGTACGTTTAGAGCATGCTGATATAACATGCGCGGAATCACCACAGTAGAAGCACAAGCCATTTTTGCGCCTAGAATTCTGCCGCTCGCTTCTTGACAGAATTCTGTCACATTGCATTTTCTCTGGCGTCCCTTCAGAAGATACCGCCAAATGGTGCACGGGTTTGCGCGCCCGCAAACGCCGATCAATCTGAATCGCCATTGTCATGGACTCATTCAGACCTGTGGGCGTAGGAAACCCCACCATGACATCCTTAACGGCATCAGAAAGGCCCTCTCTGAAATTTGCCGCTAGGGCGCACTCATTCCACTGAGTAAGCACAGACCATTTACGAATTTTTTGGCAGTATATCTCAGCTTCATCTTGCCCTTGAGACAGGGCTATTAAAGCTTTTTCAGCTTGAATCTCCAAATTAGGTTCCTCATACAGCAACCCTAAAGCCAGAAAAAACGCATCCACATTGAGCAACGCAGGATCCCCTGGTGTCAATGAAAATGCCCAATTTTGAGGGTCACCTCGCAGCAAGGAAATTACAATCTTAACCTGCTGGACAGGATCTCCTGAGGAGTGAGGTCTGAGAGAAAGGAATAATTTACAATTACATTTGAAATTCAGAAACCGAGATCTATCTCCGGAAAATACCTCTGGTGTAGGAATCTTAGGTTCAGAAATAGGAGTACGTATAACATAATCTTGTAAATTCTGAACCTTCGTAGCAAGATTATTTAAACCTGCAGCCAAACTCTGAGGGTCCATCCTTAAACCGGAGAGATCAGAGCCATTCAAGGATTAGAAGGAGAGAAAGGCAAGGCTGTAAATAGAGCAGAAATACAACTGAGCCAACTAAGTAGCAAACATGAGAGGAAAAAAAAAAAAAAAAATCTACAGACTTCTTTTACTCTCCTTTCTTCTGCCAATTACTTTAACAGCGGCCGGTCATACTGTCATGATTCCCCAATGGCATGGGAACATCAGAAACACAAAATAACAGACTAGCCCTCGGGTGATGGAAACTCAAGCTGACCGTGACCTAAATCTACCACACAACTAACAGTAGCCAGGAAGCATTCCTACGGCTGCCTAGATGCCACGCGCCAGCCGGAGAACTAACTACGCCTGGAAGAGGAAGGAACAGACCTGGCTTACCTCTAGAGAAATTCCCCAAAGATGATAGTAGCCCCCACATATATTAACGGTGAGTTCAGAGGAAAAGACATACACAGTATGAAGGTAGATTTAGCAAAGCGAGGTCCACTTACTAGATAGAGGAAGGATACAAAAGAGGACTTCACGGTCAGCTGAAAAACCCTTTCAAAAACCCATCCTGAAATTACTTTAAGACTCCTGTGTCAACTCATGACACAGGAGTGGCAATTTCAGTCCACAAGAGCTTCCAGTAACAGGGAATGACAAAACTGTAAACTGGACAAAATATACAAAACAAAAAGGACAAGAGTCCACTTAGCTGATCAGCAGACTAGTAGCAGGAACATGCAACTGAAAGACTCAGGTTACAATGATGACCGGCAAGGAAGTGACTGGAGAGCAAGGCTAAATAGGGAACTCCCAAAACTGATGGAAACAGGTGAGCTGAGGGAGAAAAGCACACACAAGCCTCCAGTACCACCAGCCACCACCAGGGGAGCCCAAAAAGCGGATCACAACACTATTGTGAATGGTGGATCCTGTGTTATCTGCTGTATATAGAGGTGACATCAGTCATTATACAGGAGGAGGAGGTGAGTTGTGACATCAGCTATTGTGAATGGTGGATCCTGTGTTATCTACTGTATATAGAGGTATTATCAGTCATTGTACAGGAGGAGGTGAGCTGTGAAATCACCTATTGTGAATGGTGGATCCTGTGTTATCTACTGTATATAGAGGTGTTATCAGTCATTGTACAGGAGGAGGAGGTGAGCTGTGATATCACCTATTGTGAATGGTGGATCCTCTGTTATCTACTGTATATAGAGGTGTTATCAGTCATTGTACAGAGGAGGAGGTGAGCTGTGACATCACCTATTGTGAATAATGGATCCTGGGTATCTACTGTATATAGAGGCGTTATCAGTCATTGTACAGAAGGAGGAGGTGAGCTGTGATATCATCTATTGTGGATGGTGGATCCTGTGTTATCTACTGTATATAGAGGTGTTATCAGTCATTGTACAGGAGGAGGTGAGCTGTGATATCATCTATTGTGAATGGTGGATCCTGTGTTATCTACTGTATATAGAGGCGTTATCAGTCATTGTACAGAAGGAGGAGGTGAGCTGTGATATCATCTATTGTGGATGGTGGATCCTGTGTTATCTACTGTATATAGAGGTGTTATCAGTAATTGTACAGGAGGAGGAGGTGAGCTGTGACATCCCCTATTGTGAATGATGGATCCTGTGTTATGTACTGTATATAGAGGTATTATCAGTCATTGTACAGGAGGAGGAGGTGAGTTGTGACACCACCTATTGTGAGTGGTGGATCCTGTGTTATCTACTGTGAAGTGAAGCTGTATGAGAGAGATAGGTAGTAAGCACCTGACAGCCACCATTGTCTGCCATGTTACTTCTCATTGGCTTGTATGTTTTGTCATATGGTCAACAAGAGGCTCCTCACCAGGTCCTCCTCACAATTTGTCACAAATAATTAATTGCCTGTAAGGGTATGGTTCCTAAATTACTTGACTGGAATCCTTAACTTAATGGTGAAATAGAAGAATGGTCGCAGAGGAAGTAGCTAACTTCTTTTCCTACCTGCTTTTATTAATTTCCTTTGAAAGCTTAAAGGGAACCTGTCACCACGTTTTTGGAAGATGGGATAAAAATAGCGTTAAATAGGGGCAGAGGTGGGCATTACATTAGTGTGTTTGTTATGCGTTTATTACCCACCTAAGTTGCCGAAATACCTTTGCAAAGTCTCCGTTTTCGCCTGTCAATCAGGCTGGTCTGGTCAAAAGGGCGTCTTGTCTTCCCCCAGATTTTGCGTAGTTTTCCGTTGGTGGCGTAGTGGTGTGCGCATGCCCAAGGTCCCGAATCCTCTGCCAGGGGATTTAAAAAAGTGCGCTGTTCGTGATTTCATTGGTGATCGGTGGGCGCGGCCATCTTCCTTTGGCCGCGCATGCGCAGAAGCGGCGCTCTGCTGGCCGCGGCTTCAGGAAAATGGCTGCGGGATGCCGCGCGTGCGCAGATGGATATCGCGGCGGCCATTTTCCTGAAGCCGCGGCCAGCAGAGCGCTGCTTCTGCGCACGCGCGGCCAAAGGAAGATGGCCGTGCCCACCGATCACCAAGGAAATAACGAACAGCGCGCTCTTTTAAATCCCCTGGCAGTGGATTCGGGACCTTGGGCATGCGCACACCACTACGCCACCAACGGAAAACTACGCAAAATCTGGGGGAAGACAACGCCCTTTTGACCAGACCAGCCTGATTGACAGGCGAAAACGGAGACTTTGCAAAGGTATTTCGGCAACTTAGGTGGGTAATAAACGCATAACAAACACACTAATGTAATGCCCACCTCTGCCCCTATTTAACGCTATTTTTATCCCATCTTCCAAAAACGTGGTGACAGGTTCCCTTTAAGATACGATATGGAATAAGTGTGGAGTGGTATGATTCCTAATCATCTCTCTGTGATGATCCGAAGGACTGATAAAGTGATATTCCACTATTCCCTTCCATCCTCTCAGTGGGTGCCGGTATATTGACGACGTCTCTCTGTTCAGTCTTTACATTGTATTTGACTTTTTGATCTTTTGCCTTTATTTTCTAGGACTCTGGAATACCTGAGCAGACACCTGACTCACATCGCCTCCTTCAGCTCCACCACCAATATGCATATCAGGAACCTGGCCCTTGTCTGGGCTCCTAACCTTCTAAGGTACATTGATGATTGGATTTTTTTCTATTGTTATTTTGCACCCCTCTCCTAAAAAAGGCATCTGGGAATACAGGAATGCTAATAAAAACATAATAAGGGTCCTGTATCTTCTAAGGTGTAATCTTAAACTATTATATTTACTGGTTTATTTTGTTTTGTTTTTTACTTTTGCAAGTATTATATAAGTTTTTGAGTCAGGATGCCCCAAAGGCCTCTCTTCCACATAAGAAGACACTAGAGTAATAAGTTCCACAGATTTTTCCTTTTGAGCCAATTAGCTTCAAGTTACGCCCTTGACCCCACCCTTGAGGGGATTAAACATGTACATTAGAGCATACTGTATTTCCTGAATTCTTGTGACTCTTTGTGCACAAAAATATTTTATCAGGTTCATTCTGGATGCCAAATCTACCTGGTTGTGTATAGATGCATCCCTTGTTTAGCTATTCTGAAGTTTGGGATGGGGGCCATGTTGGTCGCAGGTCTAGTGAGGATCCTATTTTGTAGCCAATCTGGTACTTTTGTAGAAATTCTATCTTTTTATTGTTCTTCATGCTGTTTTGACCACTAGGGGGCTCCATCAGTTCAATTCCTAACTCATGATGTATCATTCTTAAACAATTTCCATATCATTTATGCTGCCAGGTCCAAAGAAATCGAGGATTCGGGGTGTAATGGAGATGCAGCTTTCATGGAGGTACGAGTCCAGCAAGTTGTCATCGAGTTCATCCTCAATCATGTGGACCAGATCTTCAGTAAATGTCCCATGGCCCCCATCAAGCACAGGGACCCCGAGGACCTATTTTTGGCCAGCAAGCCTGCACCTATTGGTAAGTGTGTGGCCATAGGGTTTCATCTTTTCCGTCCTCTCACTCAATTTAAAGGGACTATACAACCTTATTCTTTTTTTTTTTTGAAGAATTTTCTGAAGGATCTGGAAACATTTTTGTAGAAATCCTAGGGAACATGGGGGTTGATCTCCTGTTGGTCAGCTCCATTTTCATTTGGGATGAGCATCAAGAGTTTGACTCATCCATGGGGCAAGGCTAACCTATCATTGTGTAATACTGCCTATAGAGCCGAGAAGAGGGAGAGGCTCCTGCTGCAGCGGTTTGTCTTAACAGTCAGACACAGGACAAGGAAATGAGGAAGAAGGAAACATGGAACTCAAAAATCTCTTTATATATTTCTATTATGTTATACTCAAAGTGAAACAGGGTTTTGTTTAATAGGTAGTAAAATACCACCCCCCTGACCCTCAAGTCCTCTCTGGACATCACATAATGGCACATATCCAAAAGCAATTTTAAGCTATTATGACCTTGTCTATGATCGAACCCAAAACTAACGGCTGATAAACTCAGTTGTGGTCACCGTGCTGTTTTTGGCTCCACTGCTTCCATGTTTATTTTCATAATTTATCTGATGTCGTATCGCTAAGGAAATTCTCATTCAGTGCCAAGAAATGATGTGCGAAGGGATCTGTTCTCACTTTGCAATGCTGTAACTTAATGCAAATGTTCTTGACACCAAACAGCTCAAAACAAAACAGACAAATATTCCAGGATCCTCCTCGTGTCTTATGTAACATGTAAAGGCATTGTCCAGAAATGTATAACTATATAATATAACTACTATAATACTGCCCCTATGTACAAGAATATAACTACTATAATACTTCCCCTATGTACAAGAATATAACTACTATAATACTTCCCCTATGTACAAGAATATATACTATAATACTGCCCCTATATATAAGAATATAACTACTATAATACTGCCCCTATGTAGAAGAATATAACTACTATAATACTGCTCCTATGTACAAGAATATAACTACTATAATACTGCTCCTATGTACAAGAATATAACTACTATAATACTGCCCCTATGTACAAGAATATAACTACTATAATACTGCCCCTATGTGCAAGAATATAACTACTATAATACTGCCCCTATGTACAAGAATATAATTACTATAATACTTCCCCTATGTACAAGAATATAACTACTATAATACTTCCCCTATGTACAAGAATATATACTATAATACTGCCCCTATATATAAGAATATAACTACTATAATACTGCTCCTATGTACAAGAATATAACTACTATAATACTGCACCCTATGTACAAGAATATAACTACTATAATACTGCCCCTATATATAAGAATATAACTACTATAATACTGCCCCTATGTACAAGAATATAACTACTATAATACTGCTCCTATGTACAAGAATATAACTACTATAATACTGCCCCTATGTACAAGAATATAACTACTATAATACTGCCCCTATGTGCAAGAATATAACTACTATAATACTGCCCCTATGTACAAGAATATAACTACTATAATACTTCCCCTATGTACAAGAATATAACTACTATAATACTTCCCCTATGTACAAGAATATATACTATAATACTGCCCCTATATATAAGAATATAACTACTATAATACTGCCCCTATGTACAAGAATATAACTACTATAATACTGCTCCTATGTACAAGAATATAACTACTATAATACTGCCCCTATACACAAGAATATAACTACTATAATACAGCTCCTATGTACAGGAATATAACTACTATAATACTGCTCCTATGTACAAGAATATAACTACTATAATACTGCCCCTATGTACAAGAATATAACTACTATAATACTGCTCCTATGTACAAGAATATAACTACTGTAATACTGCCCCTATGTACAAGAATATAACTACTATAATACTGCTCCTCTGTACAAGAATATAACTACTATAATACTGCTCCTATGCACAGGAATATAACTACTATAATACTGCCCCTATGTACAAGAATATAACTACTATAATACTGCTTTTATGTACAAGAATATAACTACTATAATACTGCCCCTATTGTTATGGACCTGGTGGTTAGGAGAACCTGGACTGACCTGATAGTCAAACTGCAAAATAGGACGAGCTCTGGGAAGTGGGAGCTCTGCTGACCGCAACCCTAATCCTATTATCACACACACTAGAATTAGCCGTGGATCGTGCCTGACCCTGCCTAGACGACTCTTCACAGCCTGAGAGGTAACTACCCCTAAAGAGAAACAAAGCCTCACTTGCCTCAGAGAAATTTCCCAAAGGAAAAGGCAGCCCCCACATATATTAACTGTGAGTTAAGAGGAAGGTACAAACACAGAGATGAAAACAGGTTTTTTAGCAAAGGAGGCCAGTCTTACTAAATAGACAGAGTATAGATAAAGGGATCTTTGCGGTCAGCACAAAAATCTACAAAAGCCACACAGAGAGAGCAAAAAGACCCCCCCACCGACTCACGGTGCGGTGGCGCCCCTCTGCCACCCAGAGCTTCCAGCTAGCAAAACAAAATCATGATTACCCGCTGGACAGAAAATAAACAGGTACTAAGGAATATATTCAGTACACAAATGAACAACAAATGAGCTTAACAGGGACTTAGCTTCTGTTGAAGTAAACAGGACATCAGAAGGATCCAAGAGAGATCTGAACCAGTACTGATACATTGACAGCCGGCATCAAGTAATGATCTGAGCGGAGTTAAATAGAGGAACCAGCCCAGTCCTAAACGATGCAGCTGAGGAAGCCACTTCCAGACCAGCAGCTCCACTTTCAGCCACCAGAGGGAGTCCACGGACAGAACTCACAGAAGTACCATTCCTGACCACCGGAGGGAGTTCGAGAACGGAGTTCACAACAGTACCCCCCCCCTTGAGGAGGGGTCACCGAACCCTCACCAGAACCCCCAGGCCGATCAGGATGAGCCAAACGAAAGGCACAAACTAAATCGGCAGCATGGACATCGGAGGCAAGAACCCAGGAATTATCCTCCTGGCCATAGCCCTTCCACTTGACCAGATACTGAAGTTTCCGTCTCGAGATACGAGAATCTAAAATCTTCTCCACCACATACTCCAATTCTCCCTCGACCAACACCGGAGCAGGAGGGTCAACGGAAGGAACCAAAGGCGCCACATATCTCCGCAACAACGACCTATGGAACACATTATGGATGGCAAAAGAAGCTGGAAGGTCCAAACGAAATGACACAGGATTGAGGATTTCTGAAATCTTATAAGGCCCAATAAAACGAGGCTTAAACTTAGGGGAAGAAACCTTCATAGGAACATAACGAGACGACAACCAAACCAGATCCCCAACACGAAGTCGGGGACCAACACGGCGACGGCGGTTAGCGAAACGTTGAGCCTTCTCCTGTGACAATGTCAAATTGTCCACTACATGAGTCCAAATTTGCTGCAACCTGTCCACCACAGAATCCACACCAGGACAGTCCGAAGGCTCAACCTGCCCTGAAGAAAAACGAGGATGGAAACCGGAATTACAATAAAAAGGTGAAACCAAAGTAGCCGAACTGGCCCGATTATTAAGGGCGAACTCAGCCAATGGCAAGAAGGCCACCCAATTATCCTGATCAGCAGAAACAAAGCATCTCAGATAGGTCTCCAAAGTCTGATTGGTTCGTTCAGTTTGCCCATTTGTCTGAGGATGGAAAGCCGAAGAAAAAGACAAATCAATGCCCATCTTAGCACAAAAGGACCACCAAAACCTCGAAACAAACTGGGAACCTCTGTCCGACACAATGTTCTCCGGAATGCCATGCAAACGAACTACACGCTGGAAAAACAACGGAACCAAATCAGAGGATGAAGGCAATTTAGGCAAGGGCACCAAATGGACCATTTTAGAGAAGCGATCACAAACCACCCAGATGACCGACATCCTTTGAGAGACAGGGAGATCTGAAATAAAATCCATGGAAACATGCGTCCAGGGCCTCTTCGGGACCGGCAAGGGCAAAAGTAACCCACTGGCACGAGAACAGCAGGGCTTCGCCCGAGCACAAGTCCCACAGGACTGCACAAAAGAACGCACATCCCGCGACAAGGAAGGCCACCAAAAGGACCTAGCCACCAAATCTCTGGTACCAAAAATTCCAGGATGACCAGCCAACACCGAACAATGAACCTCCGAGATAACCCTACTAGTCCATCTATCTGGGACAAACAGTCTCTCTGCTGGACAGCGGTCAGGTCTATCCGCCTGAAACTCCTGTAGAACCCGCCGCAAATCAGGGGAGATAGCAGACAAAATCACCCCCTCCATGAGAACACCAGCCGGCTCAGAAACTCCCGGAGAATCAGGCACAAAACTCCTTGAAAGGGCATCAGCCTTCACATTCTTAGAACCCGGAAGGTATGAAACCACGAAATCGAAACGGGAGAAAAACAGTGACCATCGAGCCTGTCTAGGATTCAACCGCTTGGCAGACTCGAGATAAGTCAGATTCTTGTGATCCGTCAAGACCACCACGCGATGCTTGGCTCCTTCCAGCCAATGTCGCCACTCCTCGAATGCCCACTTCATAGCCAACAACTCCCGATTGCCAACATCATAATTACACTCAGCAGGCGAAAACTTTCTAGAAAAGAAAGCACATGGCTTCATCACAGAGCCATCCGAACTTCTCTGAGACAAAACAGCCCCTGCTCCAATCTCAGAAGCATCAACCTCAACCTGAAAAGGGAGCGAAACATCTGGCTGACACAACACAGGGGCCGAAGAAAAACGACGTTTCAGTTCCTGAAACGCCTCAACGGCCGCTGAGGACCAGTTCACCACATCCGCTCCTTTCTTGGTCAAATCAGTTAGTGGTTTAACAACACTAGAAAAATTAGCGATAAAGCGACGGTAGAAATTCGCAAAGCCCAGGAATTTCTGAAGGCTCTTTACAGATGTAGGCCGAGTCCAATCATAAATGGCCTGGACTTTAACTGGATCCATCTCGATAGTAGAAGGGGAAAAAATGAAGCCCAAAAAGGAAACCTTCTGAACTCCGAAGAGACATTTAGACCCCTTTACAAACAAGGAATTAGCACGAAGGACTTGAAACACCATTCTGACCTGCTTCACATGAGACTCCCAATCATCCGAAAAGACCAAAATATCATCCAAATATACTATCATGAATCTATCCAGATACTTTCGGAAGATGTCATGCATAAAGGACTGGAACACAGATGGCGCATTAGAAAGCCCGAATGGCATCACCAGATACTCAAAATGGCCCTCGGGCGTATTAAACGCGGTTTTCCATTCATCGCCCCGCTTAATACGCACAAGATTATACGCCCCTCGAAGATCTATCTTGGTAAACCAACTAGCCCCCTTAATCCGAGCAAACAAATCAGACAATAGAGGCAAAGGGTACTGAAATTTGACCGTGATTTTATTAAGAAAGCGGTAATCTATACAAGGTCTCAGAGAACCATCCTTCTTGGCCACAAAAAAGAACCCTGCTCCTAATGGTGATGACGACAGGCGTATATGCCCTTTCTCCAAGATTTTCTCTGCCTGATCCACAGAATTTGGTTCGTCATAGAGCAATCCAAGCGCCAGAAAAAACGCATCTACATTAAGCAATGCAGGATCTCCCGGCACTAGGGAGAATGCCCAGTCTTGAGGGTCGCCCCGCAACAAGGAAATAATGATCTTTACTTGCTGACCAGGGTCACCAGAGGAGCGAGGTTTCAGAGCAAGAAACAGTTTACAATTATTCTTGAAATTCAGAAACAGATCTATCCCCAGAAAACAAATCAGGAATTGGTATTCTAGGCTCTAACATAGGATTCTGAACTACATAATCCTGAATGCTTTGTACCTGTGCAGTGAGATGATCCACACAAGAGGACAGACCTTGAATGTCCATATCTACACCTGATTCCTGAACCACCCAAGGGTTAAGGGGAAAAGAAAGGCAGAGCACACTACAGAGAAAAAAAAATGGTCTCAGAACTTCTCTTATCCCTCTATTGAGATGCATTAACACTTTTGGCCGGCTGTACTGTTATGGACCTGGTGGTTAGGAGAACCTGGACTGACCTGATAGTCAAACTGCAAAATAGGACGAGCTCTGGGAAGTGGGAGCTCTGCTGACCGCAACCCTAATCCTATTATCACACACACTAGAATTAGCCGTGGATCGTGCCTGACTCTGCCTAGTCGACTCTTCACAGCCTGAGAGGTAACTACCCCTAAAGAGAAACAAAGCCTCACTTGCCTCAGAGAAATTTCCCAAAGGAAAAGGCAGCCCCCACATATATTAACTGTGAGTTAAGAGGAAGGTACAAACACAGAGATGAAAACAGTTTTTTTAGCAAAGGAGGCCAGTCTTACTAAATAGACAGAGTATAGATAAAGGGATCTTTGCGGTCAGCACAAAAATCTACAAAAGCCACACAGAGAGAGCAAAAAGACCCCCCCACCGACTCACGGTGCGATGGCGCCCCGCTGCCACCCAGAGCTTCCAGCTAGCAAAACAAAATCATGATTACCCGCTGGACAGAAAATAAACAGGTACTAAGGAATATATTCAGTACACAAATGAACAACAAATGAGCTTAACAGGGACTTAGCTTCTGTTGAAGTAAACAGGACATCAGAAGGATCAAAGAGAGATCTGAACCAGTACTGATACTTTGACAGCTGGCATCAAGTAATGATCTGAGCGGAGTTAAATAGAGGAACCAGCCCAGTCCTAAATGATGCAGCTGAGGAAGCCACTTCCAGACCAGCAGCTCCACTTTCAGCCACCAGAGGGAGTCCACGGACAGAACTCACAGAAGTACCATTCCTGACCACCGGAGGGAGTTCGAGAACGGAGTTCACAACACCCTATGTACAAGAATATAACTTCTATAATACTGCCCCTATGTACAAGAATATAACTACTATAATACTGCCCCTATGTACAAGAATATAACTACTATAATACTGCTCCTCTGTGCAAGAATATAACTACTATAATACTGCTCCTATGCACAGGAATATAACTACTATAATACTGTTCCTATGTACAAGAATATAACTACTATAATACTGCTCCTATGCACAGGAATATAACTACTATAATACTGCCCCCTATGTACAAGAATATAACTACTATAATACTGCTCCTATATACAAGAATATAACTACTATAATACCGCTCCTATGTACAAGAATATAACTACTATAATACTGCTCCTATGTCCAAGAATATAACTACTATAATACTGCCCCATGTACAATAATATAACTACTATAATACTGCTCCTATGTACAAGAATATAACTACTATAATACTGCCCCATGTACAATAATATAACTACTATAATACTGCCCCTATGTATAAGAATATAACTACTATAATACTGCTCCTATGTACAAGAATATAACTACTATAATACTGCTCCTATGCACAGGAATATAACTACTATAATACTGCCCCCTATGTACAAGAATATAACTACTATAATACTGCTCCTATGTACAAGAATATAACTACTATAATACCGCTCCTATGTACAAGAATATAACTACTATAATACTGCTCCTATGTACAAGAATATAACTACTATAATACTGACCCTATGTACAAGAATATAACTACTATAATACTGTTCCTATGTCCAAGAATATAACTACTATAATACTGCTCCTATGTCCAAGAATATAACTACTATAATACTGCCCCTATGTACAAGAATATAACTACTATAATACTGCCCCTATGTACAAGAATATAACTGCTATAATACTGCCCCCTAGGTACAAGAATCAGGTGTGTTATGAGGGGTAATTTATACTGATTGTTTGGTGTCGTACTCTCTATGGTCATATATAATGTCTCTCCCTCCTCCAGATTGCCGGATTGTGAAGAGTATGACCCTACCATGTGGATCACTCCCCATGAAATTGGTCAGTTTAGAAGAAGCTCAAGCCCGTAGTTTATCGGCCACGCACCCTGCCAGGAAAGAAAGAAGAGAGAACAGTTTACCAGAGATTGTCCCGGTCACAGGCGCTTTATTCCACACAGTCATAGATCTACCAGAAAACAAGTAAGCTTCACATTCCAGAATTCAATCACATTTATTGTGTTTTATATGTTCTGAACATTTTTGGGGTCTGACTCATGTTGAAGGCTATCTGTGTCATGGCCACCACAACTTACTTATATACTCAACCGGTATAACCTGAGCATCTTCTCTATATAATTCAGGGATGGGAACCTTTCTTCTGCCAGGGGCCATCGGGATATTTGTACCATCATTCTCGGCTGTACAAAATTATTAACTAGAAATGTATCCTGCTATATTTGGTCAAACAGTTAATGTGATGGCTGGAACGTCTTCCCCTTGGTAAGGTGTCATGTTTGGTGGTATGGATGATGTTGCTGCTCACAGCTGCTTTATCGGATTGCAGCGGTCTGGAGCGCAGTCATCTCTTTGCATTGAATTTGGAAGAGAACTTTCAGCAGTTAGCTATGAATACAGATGTATATTACACTGCAGGTCTCCTCACTGTGGGAAATTAATCGCTGCTCACGTAACATTTATACAACTCAAGCAGTAGGAGATCTGCAGTATATACATCATATAGGAGGCACTAAGACTGCTGTATACATCACATAGGAGACATCAATACTCTCCTGAATGCATCACAAAGGAGACACTAAGAAGCTGTGTATACATCACATAGGAGACACTGAAACTGCTGTATACATCACATTGGATAAATCAAAACTGCTCCATATACATTACATAGGGTACATTGAAAGTGCTCTATATGCATTACAAAGGAGACACAGAGAGTGCTATATACTTCACATAGGAGACACTGGGGTTGGAGCATGTAAATGACATAGGAGACACTGTGCCTGCAGCAAACTTTATACAGCACATAAAGCCCCCAAGACTGCTGAATATATGTAACATAGGCAGGGGTGAACCTAGCCTCTCTGCTGCCTGAGGCGAGCTGCAAAATGGCACCCCCCCCCCCCGTGGGCCCCCCTTTAACACATACCACGATTCATGATGCACAGATACAGCACAGAAATATTGCACATCCACGTAGCATATAACAGAGCCCCTGTAGTATATAACACAGCTCACGTAGCATATAGCACAGCCACGTAGTATACTGCACAGCCCACGTAGCATATAACACAGCCCACGTAGTATATAACACAGCCACGTGGCATATAACAGCCCACGTAGTATATAACACAGCCCACGTAGCATATAGCAGTCGGGTAGCATATAGCACAGACCACGTAGCATATAGCACAGCCCACATAGCATATAGCACAGCCCACATAGCATATATCACAGCCCACGTAGTACATAGCACAGCCACGTAGCATATAACAGACCCATGTAGTATATAACACAGCTCACGTAGCATATAGTACAGCCACGTAGTATACTGCACAGTCCACGTAGCATATAACACAGCCACGTGGCATATAACAGCCACGTAGTATATAACACAGCCCACGTAGCATATAGCAGTCGGGTAGCATATAACAGCCCACGTAGCATATAGCACAGCCCACGTAGCATATAACAAAGCCCACGTAGTACATAGCATAGCCACGTAGCATATAACAGCCCATGTAGCATATAGCACAGCCACGTAGCATATAGCTCAGCTTATATTTATTCTTTAACTCTGGGCCATGTTCACACATTGCAGGAAATATCCGCTGCGGCTTTGTGAGTGAATGCGCAGGTTACTGATGAGTTCACCCTACTCAGGCTATGGTGAAGTCCGCGGCAGGTTTCACACCCTGCATTTTTCTGCAGTGTGTGAATGGGATGGTGAAACTCCCACTACCTGTATAGTACTATAGATTGCTGCAGACGTGTGCGGAATCCACAGCAAGGTCTGGACGTGTGAACTTGTAAAATCTGCAGGGAATCCGCAGCACAGACAAAACTGTGAACACGCACAAACTGCACCTGGTCCCTGACACACCCAGCTCTCCGCCAGTCACTGCAGCCGCCTGATAGTGTGCGCGGAGGAGCACAGAACAATGCGGCCGCCGTACCTCAGCAGCGGAGCTGCACAGAGTAGCACTGGACGGAGCACATACTTACCATACTGGAGAAGACTACATCCGGGAGGTAGAGGACCTTTCATGATGTCTCGAGCATGTGATCAATCACGTGTTGTCAGTGATGTCGCAGCTGAGCTAATGTTGCAGGAGGAGCAGAACCCGGCCAGTCACACACAGATCCGTCTCTTTTTGGTGATCCTTCTCGCTATGGCCCTGGCACTTGCCCGGGTGCTGACGCCAGCCTTGAGCCCTGTATAATAGAGTACTAACTGATCCTGTGTCTCCAACGCAAATTCAGTTACTACAGCGGCAGAATCTGCCGCCCCCTCACTTCAGTGACGGCAGTGCCGCCTGAGGCAAAGCGCTCAACTTGCCACATGGTAACGGCGCCACTGAACATAGGAGATGTTGGAGTTGTTGCATCTATATCACAGGAGATGCTGGGGCATATACATCACAGGAGACGCTGGGGCATACACATGACAGGAGATACTGGGGCATATACATCACAGGAGATGCTGGGGCATATACATCACAGGAGATGCTGGGGCATATACATCACAGCAGACGCTGGGGCATACACATCACAGCAGACGCTGGGGCATACACATCACAGCAGACGCTGGGGCATACACATGACAGGAGATACTGGGGCATACAAATGACAGGAGGTGCTGGGGCATACACATAACAGGAGGTGCTGGGGCATATACATCACAGGAGATACTGGGGCATATACATCACAGGACATGCTGGGGCATACACATCACAGGAGATGCTGGGGCATACACATGACAGGAGATACTGGGGCATACACATGACAGGAGATACTGGGGCATACACATGACAGGAGGTGCTGGGGCATACACATGACAGGAGCTGCTGGGGCATATACATCACAGGAGACGCTGGGGCATACACATGACAGGAGATACTGGGGCATATACATCACAGGAGATGCTGGGGCATATACATCACAGGAGATGCTGGGGCATACACATCACAGCAGACGCTGGGGCATACACATCACAGGAGATGCTGGGGCATACACATGACAGGAGATACTGGGGCATATACATCACAGGAGATGCTGGGGCATACACATCACAGGAGATGCTGGAGCATATACATCACAGCAGACGCTGGGGCATACACATGACAGGAAATGCTGGGGCATACACATGACAGGAGATGCTGGGGCATACACATGACAGGAGATGCTGGGGCATATACATCACAGCAGACGCTGGGGCATACACATGACAGGAAATGCTGGGGCATACACATGACAGGAGATGCTGGGGCATACACATGACAGGAGATGCTGGGGCATACACATGACAGGAGATGCTGGGGCATACACATGACAGGAGATGCTGGGGCATACACATGACAGGAGATGCTGGGGCATACACATGACAGGAGATGCTGGGGCTTACCCATAACAGGAGCTGCTGGGGCATACACATCACAGGAGCTGCTGGGGCATATACATCACAGGAGATGCTGGGGCATACACATGACAGGAAATGCTGGGGCATACACATGACAGGAGATGCTGGGGCATACACATGACAGGAGATGCTGGGGCATACACATGACAGGAGATGCTGGGGCATACACATGACAGGAGATGCTGGGGCATACACATGACAGGAGATGCTGGGGCATACACATGACAGGAGATGCTGGGGCTTACCCATAACAGGAGCTGCTGGGGCATACACATCACAGGAGCTGCTGGGGCATATACATCACAGGAGATGCTGGGGCATATACATCACAGGAGCTGCTGGGGCATATACATCACAGGAGCTGCTGGGGCGTACACATGACAGGAGATGCTGGGGCATACACATGACAGGAGATGCTGGGGCATACACATGACAGGAGATGCTGGGGCATACATATGACAGGAGCTGCTGGGGCATACACATGACAGGAGACGCTGGGTCATATACATCAGAGGAGACACTTGGGCATATACTGTACATCACGGGAGACACTGAAGTATATACAACACAGGAGACTCTGGGGCATATACATTACAAGAGACTCTGAGACTCTGGGGTATACACTTCACAGCAGATGCTGGTGCATATACATCACAGGAGACGCTGGTGCAAACACATCACAGGAGACGCTGAAGTACATACAACACAGGAGACGCTGGGGTCTGGTGCATAAGTGCAGCGCCCCAGCGTCCTGGTCGTTGCAGTACTGTCGCTCTGCCACTAAGGGAAGCGATGTTACGTCTGATTGCACTAAAGGAGTTCACCTGACCAGGTATCACAGTCACACATTACACTTCACATTCCGGCCACCAGGGGGAGCAAAGGGTTCTATGTATTAGGCCACTCCTCACACTCTGGTAAAACTGGGGGCTGGATAGGAAGTTAGTCAGAAGCTGACTGGGTTTTGCCCTAGTGAGAGAGGGTGTTGCGGGGAAAGATTCAGGGGGGTCCCTGTCAGGGGTGGGATCCGGCAGAGGCCTAGCAAAAGGACAGATCATTACAGAGCCGTGCCTGCACCTCATTGCGTCGGCATCTTAAGAAAGGACACGAAGCGAAGTATATTGTGGAGAAGTGAGAAACGAGATCACAGCACAAGGAGATAGAACCAGGAGGAGTCGTGCCCTAAGATGGTGGCAACATTCTACTGAGGCGCGTAGCCGGTGGCCAGAACGCCGAGGAAGTATTGGGCTCCACGCATTACTTTAAACCAACGGCAGGGCAGTTAATTATAGGTTGGCTGCCTCACCTAAATCACCTAACGAAGACAACGGAGGCAATTGTGGGAGAGGGGCGTCTCTAGGGTCCCTATAAAATAACTCCAGGCCTACCCCGTCATACGGGTGCGTCCTATCCATATCATCTGGGGGACGGAGAGAGAAAGAACAGAAACATACATGACAGTTGTGAGGACTATCCCGTGGTGCTCAGCAGGGAGGTACTACAACACCCAGGCGCTAGTAGGAAGGACACTGATTTCCACCTGTAAAGGGAACTCTGGATGTGCCTTCGGACCGGCCGGTCTCAGCCAGCCCTGTTAGCAGTGCTCTGGATTGTGGATGCCGAAGCCTTCAGTAAAGAGGTAAAGAGACTGCAACCCTGTGTCCTCGTCATTTACTGCGACCTACACCGTCACCTACATCTTTAATTGGGCGCCCCTTAGCAGGACCACGGACCGGGTCAGGCCACCGTGACATCCCCAGAACCGAGAGAAAGACCCGGTACCGAGTACCCCGCTGCCCTGCGTCTGGGGGCCGCTCCATATACATCACCAGAGACCCTTTGGCTGGGGTATATAGATCACAGGATACGCTAGGGCTGATGCTACTGTGTTTGTCACTGGGACTGGAGCACAGAGCACGCTGACAACGACCACAAAGTGCGTCCTGATGCTGGCACGTAATACTTCATTGCATGCGCCACAGTGTTCAGCAGTGAATGTTGTCCGTGCGTACTCTCAGTGTAAGGAGCAATTAAAGGGCTGGTGGCTGGGTATATTTTGGCATATGATTTTACATCTTCCTGTATATAGTAACATACCGTTATTATTAATATTTACCAAATGCCAGAATAATGAGAGAGCGAGAATGCTTTAAGGCATTACACGGGAATATGACTTTGTCCGGTGTATAGGGGTCCGGACCATCCCCCAGCAGTGCCGCTCCGTGGAGGCATTGTGGAGGTAGAGGTACCAGGTGCTGTCATCAGCTCAGACCTTGACTTGTATCTCAATCAATCTCCATTGTGTTCCGGAATCAGAATTTGTGGAATGTCGGGGAAGACAGAGGATGAGGAATGTGCGATGTGGATGGGGCAGATCTGTCAGATAGTGGCATTGTGTTTACCTGGGTGCATACATGTAGCATACAGAGCGGAGATCTTATCACAGCCGTATGTAAGTGGGACACGGGCGGCACCGCGGGCACCGGCTCTAATTACCCAGGAACAATAAGTGGGAACACAGTGGCTCTGATCTCCTGCGTTAATTACTCTCTGGAAGAAACACGTCGCGGGCACAAGGGAAATCTAATTGGAGGCAGCAAACGCACAACAACGCTCCACGCTTCATATACACCAAGATTCCGGAATAAAGCCGAAACTGTGCGCAGAACATTATCAGCTGGAATTTAATGAATAGTAATAAATAATAGAAAATGGGAAGGAACCAAGGTCTGTGGAGGACCCCGCACAGATGTGTGGGAAACAATGCCTTATTTATTTGTTTAGGAAGAAAAGTGGAGAGTAACATTGCAATTTTCACCTATTACCTTCCCTAAATACTCTCATACAGTGCCCTATATAATACTGTAATACAGTGTCCTATATAATACTGTAATACAGTGTCCTATATAATATTGTAATACAGTGCCCTATATAATACTGTAATACAGTGCCCTATATAATACTGTAATGCGGAAAACTATAAAATGGATAAGGACACCGCGCTAACCAGCTGGAAACGTGCAATAAGATCAAAGTACCTAAAGAATGAGAAACCTAAGAATGGATGCAAAGGAGCTGCTAATAGGCAGCTAACAACAATGAGGAAGCGGCTCCGTCCCTCCAACAACACTGCTAGTCACAACTCCACTATTAATAGGTAGGTGCAATATATATGTAAGTGTATAACAGATGAGTTAAAGTTAATACACTTACTGTTGAGTTGCAGGTGCTAGCGTTGTGCTGGTGTGAAAAGGAGCATTTTCCTGGACCAGTAAGTACTCAACAGTAAGTGTATTAACTTTAACTCATCCGTTATACACTTACATATATATTGCACCTACCTATTAATAGTGGAGTTGTGACTAGCAGTGTTGTTGGAGGGACGGAGCCGCTTCCTCATTGTTGTTAGCTGCCTATTAGCAGCTCCTTTGCATCCATTCTTAGGTTTCTCATTCTTTAGGTACTTTGATCTTATTGCACGTTTCCAGCTGGTTAGCGCGGTGTCCTTATCCATTTTATAGTTTTCCATATTACGTGACAGATTTAGCACAGTGGCTGTCTAGGCACCAGCAGCTTTCCATCTTATTTATCTTAGGAGCGCCAGTGTGTTTCTTCTTTTGTACAATACTGTAATGCAGTGTCCTATATAATACTGTAATACAGTGCCCTATATAATACTGTAATACAGTGTCCTATATAATACTGTAATAGTGTCCTATATAATACTGTAATACAGTGTCCTATATAATACTGTATGCGATATGCTATGTGGGTATCATTTTTGTGTATATTTCTATTTTACTTATTTTCATGGTGCTCTCTTGTAGAAGGAGTTATTTGCTAATTGATGAATGGCTGTTGCTGCCATCTGATATCAGCCCCCACAGTACTGTATTGTTTGCTAATATGCTAATGACATGTTGACCTATTTTGTTGAAACAATGAGCCCCTGAGACTTCCCCCTCCTGACCTGTGAATGAGGAGGGAGACTTAAATATCAGTGAGGAAGTCAGTCCTGTGTGGAATGATAATGTGGACACAGCATATCAGAGAGAAAGAAGAGTATATGGACTATGCTATCCTCTGTCTGCTGGATTGTTGGACTTTTATCCTGTTACTGAACTGCATTCGTGTTCTGGACTATTTTATCCTTTGTGTGGTGGATCGTATATGGACCTTTCGTATTTTTGCCTAAATAAAGGTCATGGAATTGTTTACTATACTCTAGCTCTGTTGATTGTGTGGTACCGGAGAAGGACCCCGTGACACTGTAATACAGTGCCTATATAATACTGTAATACAGTGCCCTATATAATACTGTAATACAGTGCCTATATAATGCTATAATACAGTGCCCTTTATACTGTAATACAGTGCCCTATATACTGTAACATAATGCGCTATATACTGTAATACAATGCCCTATATGATACTGTAATACAGTGCCCTATATACTGTAATACAATGCCCTATATAATACTGTAATACATTGCCCTATATACTGTAATACAGTGCCCTATATAATACTGTAATACATTGCCCTATATACTGTAATACAGTGCCCTATACAATACTGTAATACAGTGCCCTATATAATACTGTAATAAATTGCCCTACATAACACTGTAATACAGTGCCCTATATAATACTGTAATAAATTGCCCTACATAACACTGTAATACAGTGCCCTATATAATACTGTAATACAGTGCCCTATATAATGCTGTAATACAGTGCCCTATATAATACTGCAATACAGTGCCCTATATAATACTGCAATACAGTGCCCTATATAATACTGTAATACAATGCCCTACATAATACTGTAATACAATGCCTTACATAATACTGTAATGCAATGCCCTATATAATACTGTAATACAGTACCCTATATACTGTAGTACTATAATACTGTGCCACTGTGCCCTATGTAATGCTGTAATACAGTGCCCTATATAATACTGTAATACAGTGCCCTATATAATACTGTAATAGTGTCCTATATAATACTGTAATACAGTGCCTATATACTGTAATACAGTACCCTATATAATACTGTAATACAGTGCCTATATAATACTGTAATACAGTGCCCTATATAATACTGTAATACAGTGCCCTATATAATACTGTAATACAGTGCCCTATATAATACTGTAATAGTGTCCTATATAATACTGTAATACAGTGCCCTATATACTGTAATACAGTGCCCTATATAATACTTCAATACAGTGCCTATATAATACTGTAATACAGTGCCCTATATAATACTGTAATACAATGCCCTACATAATACTGTAATACAATGCCTTACATAATACTGTAATGCAATGCCCTATATAATACTGTAATACAGTACCCTATATACTGTAATAGAATGCCCTATATTGTATAATACTGTAATACAGTGCCCTATATTATACTGTAATACAATGCCCTATATAATACTGTAATACAATGCCCTATATAATACTGTAATACAGTACCCTATATACTGTAATACTGTAATACAATGCCCTATATAATACTGTAATACAGTACCCTATATACTGTAATACAACGCCCTATATAATACTGTAATACAGTGCCCTATATAATACTGTAATACAATGCTCTATATAATACTGTAATACAATGCCCTATATAATACTGTAATACAGTACCCTATATACTGTAATACTGTAATACAACGCCCTATATAATACTGTAATACAGTGCCCTATATAATACTGTAATACAATGCTCTATATAATACTGTAATACAGTACCCTATATACTGTAATACTGTAATACAACGCCCTATATAATACTGTAATACAGTGCCCTATATAATACTGTAATACAATGCTCTATATAATACTGTAATACAGTACCCTATATACTGTAATACTGTAATACAGTGCCCTATATAATACTGTAATACAATGCTTTATATAATACTGTAATACAGTGCTCTATATACTGTAATACAACGCCCTATATAATACTGTAATACAGTACCCTATATACTGTAATACTGTAATACAACGCCCTATATAATACTGTAATACAGTGCCCTATATAATACTGTAATACAGTACCCTATATACTGTAGTACTGTAATACTGTGCCCTATGTAATGCTGTAATACAGTGCCTATCTGAGTTCAGCATAGTGATTTACAGGACCGTGGTTCAGCGACCACACTGGTAGTCCACGGTCGCCAGAATAGTCGTCCTGGCGTGATGACGTGCCTGTATTGCTTCAATGATGGCGTCATGCCAGAAGGCTGACTAATCAAAGAAACAGCTGGAGATGCCAGGAAGTAAAAGGAGGTCCGCAGGGCTCTGGCCTGGTGGCTACGGACCACCATTGTGGCTGCGGGGCTAGGTTGCTGCAAATTTTCCTCAACTCTAGTGCCAATAGAATACTGCGATGTAATGCTTATTTAATATGGCCGTATAGTGTCCATATGATACTTATATATAATACTGCCATATCCAAAGAGTGCCCATTTAATACTGCCAGTGATTGTTCTGATATTGGGCAGCACAGTGGCTCAGTGGTTAGCACAGCAGTGTTGGAGTCCTGGGTTCAAACCCCACTAAGGACAACATCTGCAAAGAGTTTGTACGTTCTCCCCGTGTTTGCGTGGGTTTCCTCCGGGTTCTCCGGTTTCCTCCCACATTCCAAAGACATACTGATAGGGAATTTAGATTGTGAGCCCCATCGGGGACAGCAATGATAATGTGTGCAACCTGTAAAGCGCTGCGGAATATGTTAGCGCTATATAAAAATAAAGATTATTATTATTACTGCCATATAGTGAGAGCCCGTTATACTTCCATTCCATCACAATATACTCTCACTGCTTTTGTAATGCTGCTATATATAATGCATTTATAATACTGCCATATAGCTGTCGATTGCTACTGTCTTGGGGCCTATAAAATGTTGCCGAATAGTGTCTGAAATATTGCCAAACAAAACAACCATAAAGTCTCCATGAAATAGTGCCATATCGTTCTCATATAAAGTGCCTATAATACTGCTGCCTTTTGTTCGTAACATTTTTCAATATTTTGCACACATAATGCAGCCATATAGTGATAATATAATGCAGCCATATAGTGACCGTAACACTCACGTATAGTGATAATTTGATATGGCCATATAGTTTCCAAATAATACAATCTTTCTAAACAACTCACCCTTTAACCCCCTCTACAACTCTTCCTTCTGCCCCAACTTGTACTTACACTGTAAGAGTAGTCAATTTAGCTGCCACTAGAGGGAGCTGTGGGCATCTGTATTTATATTGTCCCATTCATTCTAATGGGAGCTGTGAGCTCCCCCTAGTGGTGTCTTCGGGTAGCCAGAATTTATTATTATTAATAATAACAATGATAATAATAATAATAATTGTATTTCTATATCAACGTATTCCTCAGTACTTTGACTTTCTATGTTGATATGGAGCTCTGTATAAAAATGTATAATATCTGTATCAAATATGGTAACCAGCGTAGAATTTTACTTTTCCTTACAGTAACTACATTGTTGTTATCTGATTACCCCTGCAGTGTAAATTTCACATAGCTAACTGGTCCCCCAGAGTTCATGCTGCGATCATGGAGAATTTAGCTTTTTTGCTGCACTGTATCCATCAGACAGATGTATTTTGGCTTACGCAATGCAGCACAGCACTGAATGCGGTCAGATGCTGCCACCTGCAGGTCATTTTGAGGAACTGCGCCATGACTGATGGTTTTGCTTCACAGTTTCTCATTTCAGTGTTTGCCTTTGTTTTTTTAATGAATGTTAATGTGCAGAATAATATCTGCAGTGTTTACAGAGGATCATAATTTCCGGTAAAAATCCAGCAGAATGATTTGCCCTATTCTCCGGGAGGAGGGTGCGACATGATATTTCTGAGTATACTATTCATCTAGAATCCCAGGGCCATGTTTGATGTCCTTGTTTCAAGGAAGCTAAATCTTCCCCTTAGCTGTCACGCTTTAAGGGCACGGAGACTTTTTTTCAATCAAATTATATTTGCGTTGAAAATGAAGCAAAGAGACTATTTGGGGTTTACAGCCCCTGTGCAGAACTATGTGTCCCCATGGTGACAGGCGACATGCGGCGTGCAGTCCGGTCCTGTAGTCGTGTCCCCTGTTCTCCTATACTAGTCTGTAATTATGGAGGACTGTACGTCCTCACAGGAGCTCTGTACCGAAAATGGATTTTTTTGTGAATTTTTAAATTTTTCACTAAATGTATTTTGCAGCCAATCCACACACAGCTGAAATAATGAGTCTGAGACCTAGAAAGGAGCCGGAGACTAATATTACGTGCAGTACAGGAGAGTGTATGGGTTACCGTGAAAGACAGGCAAGACTGAATATATATTAATACGGCGCATTGGCCCTTTAAGATGAGATGTTTGTGATCCTTTAAGACTAATGGATCTTAGGGGAAGATGGTGGGACACTCTAGGAAATGGATAGGCTGCATTCTCAGTGATGCCACCGCTCTCTAGTGATGGATAGGCTGCATTCTTAGTGATGCCACCGCTCTCTAGTGATGGATAGGCTGCATTCTTAGTGGTCACTGCTCTCTAGGAAATGGATAGGCTGCATTCTCAGTGATGCCACCGCTCTCTAGTGATGGATAGGCTGCATTCTCAGTGATACCACCGCTCTCTAGTGATGGATCAGCTGCATTCTCAGTGATGTCACCGCTCTCTAGTGATGGATCAGCTGCATTCTCAGTGATGTTACCGCTCTCTAGTGAATGGATAGGCTGCATTCTCAGTGATACCTCCGCTCTCTAGTGATGGATAGGCTGCATTCTCAGTGATGTCACTGCTCTCTAGTGAATGGCTAGGCTGCATTCTCAGTGATGTCACCGCTCTCTAGTGAATGGATAGGCTGCATTCTCAGTGATGTCACTGCTCTCTAGTGAATGGCTAGGCTGCATTCTCAGTGATGTCACCGCTCTCTAGTGAATGGATAGGCTACATTCTCAGTGATGTCACCGCTCTCTAGTGAATAGATAGGCTGCATTCTCAGTGATGTCACCGCTCTCTAGTGATGGATAGGCTGCATTCTCAGTGATGTCAATGCTCTCTAGGAAATGGATAGGCTGCATTCTCAGTGATGTCACTGCTCTCTAGGAAATGGATAGGCTGCATTCTCAGTGATGTTACCGCTCTCTAGTGATGGATAGGCTGCATTCTCAGTGATGTCACTGCTCTCTAGTGATGGATCGGCTGCATTCTCAGTGATGTTACCGCTCTCTAGTGAATGGATAGGCTGCATTTTCAGTGATGTCACTGCTCTCTAGTGAATGGATAGGCTGCATTCTCAGTGATGTCACCGCTCTCTAGTGAATGGATAGGCTGCATTCTCAGTGATGTCACTGCTCTCTAGTGAATGGATAGGCTGCATTCTCAGTGATGTCACCGCTCTCTAGTGAATGGATAGGCTGCATTCTCAGTGATGTCACTGCTCTCTAGTGATGGATAGGCTGCATTTTCAGTGATGTCACCGCTCTCTAGTGAATGGATAGGCTGCATTCTCAGTTATGTCACCGCTCTCTAGTGAATGGATAGGCTGCATTTTCAGTGATGTCACCGCTCTCTAGTGAATGGATAGGCTGCATTTTCAGTGATGTCACCGCTTTCTAGTGAATGGATAGGCTGCATTCTCAGTGATGTCACTGCTCTCTAGTGAATGGATAGGCTGCATTCTCAGTGATACCACCGCTCTCTAGTGATGGATAGGCTGCATTCTCAGTGATACCACCGCTCTCTAGTGATGGATAGGCTGCATTCTCAGTGATGTCAATGCTCTCTAGGGAATGGATAGGCTGCATTCTCAGTGATGTCACTGCTCTCTAGGAAATGGATAGGCTGCATTCTCAGTGATGTCACAGCTCTCTAGTGATGGATAGGCTGCATTCTCAGTGATGTCACCGCTCTCTAGTGAATGGATAGGCTGCATTCTCAGTGATGTCACCGCTCTCTAGTGAATGGATAGGCTGCATTCTGAGTTATGTCATTAGTTTCTATTGAATACTTTGTATATTATTGTTCTTTATATAACTATTATTAGTTAAATACTCCAATACTGAATCAATATATTTTTAAAATAATATAGCTGTGTATTAAAGATGGCAACAGAAGCTCAACTCCCCATCGATGACACGTATTATACATTTAAATGACCGATCTGGTAGTATTATGATTGTCCAATTTGAATTTGTTCTTAATATGCTGTGTTTATTCATGTTGATTGTCTACAGGAGGAAACTTTCCACCAAGTCTAAAAAATGGAGATCCATATTCAACCTTGGCCGGTCTGGAGCTGAATCCAAATCTAAACTGAACCGTAATGGAAGTGTGTTTGTCAGAGGCCAGAAAGAAATGGGTGGTAAGTTTATATGAAGAGGTCGTTGTATCTTTATATATAAATTAATTATTACAACTAATCAGTACACTCTGTACTTTTTTTTTTTTTTCTTCTTTTTATGTAAATATATATACATTTCTGAGAAAATCTATATCCCCTGCATAGACAAAACTACATCATCCAATTCTGTTTCTCTGTAGCCGCCACTAGAGGGAGCTCACTGCTTACTGTATATACATTTAATTGACTGACTAGTATACAGTGAGCTCCCTCTAGTGGTGGCCGCCTGCAGTACTAATTTTATTTTTGTATCTCTGTCTATTCTGGCGATTTGGAGCTTTAACTGTAAAGAAGGTATTTCAATAAATAATTATGTAACTTATATTGGACCAATTTAGATGCAAATAGGAAGCAATAGGTTTACTTTACATTCTTGTGGCAAATATATGTCCTGCACTCCTCAATATTGAAATTATTGTTGTAAAATAATGGAATTCATATGACTGAGTGTGATATGTTATGTGGGTATCATTTTATTTGTATTAATATCTTACTGATTATCATGATCTTCTCTTGTAGGATGAGTTATTTGCTAATTGATGAATGGCTGTTGTTGCCATGTGATATCAGCCCCCACAGTACTGTATTGTTGTCTTCTCACAGGGTCAGTGAATAATCCTGTTTGCTAATATGCTAATGACATATTGACCTAGCTTGTTGACCTGTGAATGAGGAGGGGGACTTTTAAAATATCAAGGAGGTGAGACACAGATCAGATCCTGTGTGGAACTATGATGTGAACACAGCATCTCAGAGAGAAAGAAGAGTATATGGACTGTTATCCTCTGTCTGCTGGATTGTTGGACTCTCATTTCCCAGGGCTTTTATCCTCTTACGAACTGCATTCGGCTTTTGGACTATTTTATCCTTTGTGTGGTGGATTGTATATGGACCTTTCGTACTTTTGCCTAAATAAAGGTCATGGAATTGTTCACTGTTCTCTTGCTCTGTTGATTGTGTGGTACCGGAGAAGGACCCCGTGACAACTGGTGGCAGCAGTGGGATTCGAAGCAACGCCTCTGAAGAGACTGGAGCCTTAACTACCAGGGACTGACTAAAGAAGCTTTAACTGACCTACTGTTGGGTGCTAGCCAGACCATCTACTCCCATATGTCTGAAGGACAAGCGCAGGAGACGAGGACCCCCACCCCAAAAAGCCAGTGGGTGGTGTGGTACGAAGAAGAGATGGCGGTTCTGGGCCCAGGCGTCTGGAGTACAAGGAGGAGGCTGCCTGCCGGGCACAGCGGAGACAAGAAGCAATGGAGCTTGAAAGAGGGAGTAACACAATGTGGAATGTAAACCCAACGATCCGGGAGCCTGTACGGATCACCCGGACAGACTTTAAGCCATTTGATGAGGCTTCTGGAGATGTGGAGGGTTTCTTCAAGGACTTTGAGCAGCAGTGTGCTGTGATGGAGGTGCCCCACTCTGGCTGGATGCGTTTGTTAGTGGGACTCCTGAACGGTAGCCTGGCGGAGGCTTACCGAACCATTGACTCACAGCGGAATCGAGATTATAACATTGTAAAGCGGACTATCCTGGATTACCATGCTATCACCCCAGACTCATATAGGGCCAAGTTCCGAGACCTCTCATGCACCATGGGGGGATTGTTTAGGATGTATGATGTCCCAGGCATGTCGGAGATGGCTGGAAGCAGAAAACGCCTTTACTGTGGAAGATGTCATACAGGCGTTCCTTATAGAACAATTTCTTGCCAAGTGCCCCGCGAGGTACGGGAATGGGTCCGGGAGCGCACGCCGTGCACCGTGGATAGAGCTGCAGCCCTGGCCAATGAAGCCCTTACTATACGACCGCAATGGAGGAGGCTTCTGGACAATGAACCACGGCCTTCTCCCGCGCCCCGTCCCCCTCCGATTATATCTGCCCTTCCACCTCGTTGCAAGACGATGACAATCACGCCTCACAATCCTGGGCCCCAACAGTTCCGACCACAACCTGGGGGTATCACAGAGAGGAGATGTTATGGCTGTTGGCAACCTGGACATTTACAATCCAGCTGTCCCCTCAAGGATTCACGCAGCCCCACCTCATCCAGTGCATCCTGTACACTCCATCCCGCCTGAGGAAGAGGAACCACCACCCCCACCAGAGTGGACCACCGACCACAGCACCATAGATACCCCTCCTGGAGTGTACGGACTCCGGCCTTTGTCCCTCAGAAATACAGAGCAACTGCAACCTGCAGGATGTCTTAATTGGTGGATACAAAGTGTCAGGATTTAGAGACACGGGGGCATTCCTGACTATCGCTGACCCCTGTGTGGTTTGACCCGAGGTAATTCACCAGGGCCCGGGAATTCCCATTGTCCTGGCAGGGGGTGTCCGCAAATATATACAGGGAGCTTTGGTACGTTTGGATTATGGTTTTGGAGAAAAACTGTGTTGGATTGGCGTTATGGGAGGACTTCCTGCAGATATCCTCCTTGGAAATGACATTGGGGAGTTAGTGTCATTTTGTGAGGGCAGTCACCTGACTACAGGCCCTTCAAGCACCACGACATCCAGACCTCACCGGGAAGCAATCTGCTTGGCCAGAAGGTCCGTGAAAGAACAAATGAGTGAGATATCGCAGATACCGGAGTGCCCATCATTCCCTATGTTCTAGAGTTCAGAGACCGTCTCGCCCAGCTAGCTACCTTGGCTAAAGAACATCAGCGAATGGCCCAGTCCAGACAAAAATCCTGGTATGACCATAAAGCCAGGACCTGGGAATTTATGCACAGCAATTGTTCATGATTGTTGCGGCCCCTGCTGCTGTACAGGGAGCTATGGACAGTGGAGCAATGTGGACTGGACTGAGCAGGCCAGAGGTCTGTGTAGACCTCATGGTGTGCTCACTTATTAAGAGGAGGGGAGAGGTTGCAATGAGAGGTTGTGAATACGGGGCAAATATAGGCAAATACATTAAACATGAGCAAAAAAACAAGGCACACAGGTACATAAGGAGGGAAGACCCTGCCCACGAGGGCTCACAGTCTGCAAGGGATGGGTGAGGATACACTAGGAGAGGGTAGAGCAGGTTGTGCGACGGTTCAGTAGGTTGAGGATCACTGCAGGTTGTAGGCTTGTTGGAAGAGGTGGGTCTTCAGGTTCTTTTTGATGGTTTCTATGGTAGGCGAGAGTCTGATGTGTTGGGGTAGAGAGTTCCAGAGTATGGGGAAAGCACGGGAGAAATCTTGGATACGGTTGTGGGAAGAAGAGATGAGAGGGGAGTAGAGAAGGAGGTCTTGAGAGGATCGGAGGTTGCGTGTAGGTAAGTACCGGGAGACCATGTCACAGATGTATGGAGGAGACAGGTTGTGGATGGCTTTGTATGTCATTGTGAGGGTTTTGAACTGGAGTCTCTGGGTGATAGGAAGCCAGTGAAGGGCTTGGCATAGGGGAGAGGCTGGGGAATAACGGGGAGACAGGTAGTCGGGCATCAGAGTGTAGGATGGATTGGAGTGGTGCTAGAGTACTAGAGGGGAGTCCAGAGAGTAGGAGGTTGCAGTAGTCAAGGCGGCAGATGATAAGGGCATGCACTAGTGTTTTTGTGGTGTCACGGTCAAGGAATGCGCGGATACGGGAAATATTTTTGAGTTTGAGATGGCAGGAGGAGGCAAGGGCTTCGATATATGGCTTGAAAGAGAGGGCAGAGTCGAGGACAACCCCGAGGCACCGGGTGTGTGGGACTGGTGAAAGTGAGCAGCCATTGACATTGATGGATAGGTCTGGTGGAGGGGTAGAGTGAGATGGGGGAAAGATGATGAATTCTGTTTTGTCCATGTTCAGTTGTAGAAAGCGAGCAGCAAAGAAGGCTGAAATAGCAGACAGACCGTGCATGATTTTGGTAAGTAAGAAGGTAAGGTGAGGTCCGGATAGGTAGATCTGCGTGTCATCGGCGTAGAGATGATACTGCATACTGTGGGATTCTATGACCTGTCCAAGGCCGAAGGTGTAGATGGAGAAGAGTAGGAGTCCTAGAACAGAGCCTTGAGGAACACCGACTGACAAGGGGCGAAGTGAGGAGGTGGTGTGGGAGAGGGAGACACTGAATGTCCGGTCTGTCAGATATGACGAGATCCAGGATAGGGCCAAGTCTGTGATGCCAAGAGATGAGAGGATTTGTAGCAGAAGGGAGTGGTCCACAGTGTTGAAGGCAGAAGACAGGTCCAGGAGGAGGACAGGGTAGTGTTGCTTGCTCCTGACAGTTAGTAGGTCATTGGTGACTTTAGTTAGGGCAGTTTCAGTTGAGTGATGGGGACGGAAGCCAGATTGTAACCGATCAAAGAGGGAGCAGGAGGAGAGGTGGGAGGACAGTTCAAGATGGATGTGTTGATCCAGTAATTTTGGAGGCATAATGGAGAAGAGATATCGGGCAATAGCTAGACACAGAGGATGGGTCAGGGGAGGGCTTTTTGAGGATGGGTGTGATCTTGGCATGCTTGAAGGATGAGGGGAAGACACCTGAGGATGAGGAGTTTGCTAGTTGGTGGGTGGCTGTGGTTGCCATCTGATATCAGCTCCCACAGTACTGTATTGTTGTCTTCTCACAGGGTCAGTTAATAATCCTGTTTGCTAATATTCTAATTACATATTGAACTAGCTTGTTGAAACAATGAGCCCCTGCTACCTTCCCCCTCCTGACCTGTGAATGAGGACAGGGACTTTTAAAATATCAGGGAGGTGAGACACAGATCAGATCCTGTGTGGAACTATGATGTGAACACAGCACCTCAGAGAGAATTAAGAGTTATATGTTATCCTCTGCTGGATTGTTGGAATCCCAGGGCTTTTATCCTCTTACTGAACTGCATTTGGCTTCTGGACTATCTTATCCTTTGTGTGGTGGATTGTATATGCACCTTTCGTATTTTTGCCTAAATAAAGGTCTTGGAATTGTTCACTATTCTCTTTCTCTGTTGATTGTGTAATACCGGAGAAGGACCCCGTGACACTGAGAACATCTGAATTTAATAAGTCTTGTGTGGAGATCCCGGCGCTTCCAGCCTTGGCTGCTGTCACTGAGGTTGTTCATGGTCGTCTGAGGAAGGATCTGCCATTAAATGCACTTGTGCAAATCATCAAGATCCTTTGCTGGCAGCTCCTGTGTTATCACTGACCAATGACGTCTCACATGTGTTGATGGGAGACAAGTCTGGAGACCATGTTAGCACGCTTACGCCATGCAGGTTGCTCACAGTAGTGCAAGAAACATATGACCTGGTTTGGTTGTGTTAAAAAATGACTTCTGGGATACTTTGGAGAAATGGCTGCACCACTGGTTCCACCACCAAATCAATGTAATGCTGTGCAGTTGGTGTACCTGGAATGAAGACTAGAGGGGTCCGGTTACCATACATTATGACACTCGCCACCAAAATTCAGGAGTAGTATGCCTCTTCATTGCTTTGCTGCATGGTCTCCAGAACCAATCTCTGACTATCATTGCTTCCAAAACAAGAGAAGGACTCAACATTGAAGTCGATAGACCTCCATTCCAGCCTCCTTGTGGTCTTGTTCTGCACATTAGTCATTGAGATTAGTGGTGTGGGATCAATAGCATAACGTCTGGCTCGTAGCTCGATGTCATGCAGATGCCTTCATGCCTTCGGATGGTTCATGTAGCCACTGATTGACTCCTCATCTTTGGTGGCTGACGTCCAATTTCACTAATACAGAATGGATCACTATGCCCCATTCTTTGAATCTGAAGAGTAGAACACGTGGGCAACGCCATCATGTTTCAAAATATTTTGTGCCGTTTACAAACCGTGAAGTATACAAATGTTTGGGTAAAGACGTTTTCTTTCCATATCTATAACACTGAATGTCTCTCTCCGCAGATAAAGCCACCATCCGACCGGCTAAGAGCATGGACTCCTTGTGCTCATTACCCACAGAAGGTCAGTAGACTCCCTGTATATGAGCCGGCGTTTTTTTACGCTGGTCAAGAGCTCATCAATCACTTCCAGTAATGGAGAAAAATAATATTTACAAGTTGTTCCAGTGAGCGCCGCGCTCCGATCCCAATCACTGAGAATTATTGTCACTCTGCGGATGATTTGTGCTGCCTGGAGAGGTGGCCGCCGGTCGCACCAGTCATGGCGAGGACTCGCTACTGTGTCATCCATAGTCCATCCTCACAGCAGTCGCTGATTTACTGTGCGCTATAAACATGTACGAGTGCAAGAAAAATGCAGGACGGAAGTCTCCAGCATCGGCACATTGATTAACACCGCACAGTAATAGATAGATAGACCTGCTCCAGAAAATGACTATGAAGCGACCTGTGGATTTTAGAAGCTGTTTGTCTGTACATTTATTTATCTATCTAGTTATCTATCTATTATCTATCCATCATCTATCTATTATCTATCTATTATCTATCTCTTTTATCTATCTATTAACTATCTATCATCTATCTATTATCTATCTCTATTATCTATTAACTATCTGTCTATTATCTATCTATCTATCTATTATCTGCTATTATCTATATTATCTATCTATATTATCTATCTATTAACTATCTATTTATTATCTATCTCTATTATCCATCTATTATCTATCTATTATCTATCTATCATCTATCTATTATCTATCTCTGTTATCTATCTATTAACTATCTATCTGTCTATTATCTATCTATTATCTGCTATTATCTATATTATCTATCTATATTATCTATCTATTAACTATCTATTTATTATCTATCTCTATTATCTATCTATTATCTATCTATTATCTATCTCTATTATCTATCTATTAACTATCTATTATCTATCTATTAACTACCTATCTATTATCTATCATCTATCTATTATTTATGTATCTATCATCTATCTATTTATCTATCTATTACCTATCTATTATCTGTCTATTTATTATCTATCTTTCGATCTATTCTATTTATTATATATCTATTATCTATCTATATATCTGTTATCTATCTATTATCTATCTATCATCTATATATCTGTTATCTATCTATTATCTATCTATCTATCTATCTATCTCTAGTGAATGGATAGGCTGCATTCTCAGTGATGTCATCGCTCTCTATCTAGATCTGTATCTATCTGTCTACAGTTGGACATCTACCAATCAGAACTTGAACTTATGATGCCATTTGTTTCTGTGATGGGACATCTCTTGCTTAGTAATTCATCCAATAATGACATGATTTAGTATGATCAGAATGGGTACAATAAAACCCCCACTTTTTTCCTTTTTTTTCTTCAAGGTGAAGATGAGAAAGCAGGCCGATTCAAGAGACCTGTGGGTGGCGGCGGCTTCTTTATTCCGGTCCTCAGGTCTCGAGCTACAGGGTCTGGTAGCGCTTATGATGTAAGCAAGCAAGACAGTGAATGGGACAGCGAAGAAGCCATTGGTGCTACAGGTGGGTCTTCCCAAGACAAAACTACACTCAAGACTCCTCCGGTAAAACCCCCACCTGAACAGATGAAAGTATTCCGGATCGGCGATGACCTGGACAATGAGCAAAACTCTCCTAAAGGAAGGAAGATGTTTTATACTTCAAGTGAAGGACCCACTAAATCTGGTTTTCCCGGCAGTCTGTTTCCTTTGGAAGCCTCACCCAGACACCAACGTAAAGCTCTCAACATCTCAGAACCGTTTGCTGTCTCAGTTCCTCTACGTGTCTCTGCAGTCATCAGTGCCAACAGTACTCCTTGCAGAGCCAATTCCAAGGAACGCCATCTTCTCTCCAGCCTGGAGGAGCTACCTCTGCTAGAGCCAGATGCGGGTCCCAAATCTCCAGGTGCAGATTCTATTACCAAAAGTGGACTTAAAACAGGACCTGGATTTCCAGATGTGGCTGAACCAGTTAGAATGCATGAGCCAAGGAGACCATGTCTTAAAGACCTTAGCCCAGATTTGTTTGAAGGTAATACTGGAT